>NC_140494.1:124069880-125447380 GCF_964271855.1 Acomys minous | reverse complement strand
TCAAAGTAGACCTGGCCTCCAGGTTTTCCCAGCATCCCTCAGTCCCTACCTGTTACAGGGTAGGGCTGGCATACTCTGGCCTCTATCCTGAACTTTCACCAGCCCAGGGGCGGGGCTACCCTTCCCGCCCAGACATTTGGTTGCCCACTATCCTCTTGTTCCTTTGGGCTCCTGGCTGCTGAACTAACTTGGTTCCCCTCTCTCCCTTCTCTTCCCCTTGTCCTCACATGGTTCTGGGGCCATGGCCGCTCTGGACTCTCCCAGATGTGCCCACCTCTGGCTCTGCTCCCCCACATGTCTATAATAAACTCTCTCTTCCACCGTACCTAGGAGCACTCATGGCCTTTCCTTTCCTTTCTGCTTCTTTTCCTCATTCACTGTTTATGCTGCCCGACCTCTGTGCTCCAAGTGGGCTGGGCGTGACCCTTAGAGCTGATTAGGTCCTGGAGAACAGTCCAGCACAGCATTTTCTGTCTCACGGTGACATCATCCAGCATCCTGTCCCCACCCTGACTTGGGGCAGGCACTGGAACCTCACAGTTGCTGTGAGGGACACCTTGAGTCTGTCCCCCAAAAAGGCTAGGCTGGAGGCCCAATCCTTCCATGACCTTAACCTTGGGATGGGCTCTGTGCAAGTTCCCGGATGTCAGCTTTTTTTTTTTCCCTTGAAACAAGAATGAGAACAATGTCTCCTGGCCACCTTCAGGCTGGGAGGAATCCGGACCCAAGGCTGAATCAGAGCTGGGAGGCCCTCCCTTGATAAGTCCTTGAAGTAAACACCAGGTACAGTGTCACTGCAGGCGTGCAGTGATGGAGGAGGTCCCAAGGTTTTATTTAAAGGTCACCATTCCTACAATATGCGTTCTGGAATATTCTCTCACTTGACCCTCGTATCCACCTGGAGGAGTGCAGATTACCTCTCTATCCCTGTTTTGGATGAAACTGAAGGCCAAAGAGAGCAAGTGGCTCTTCCCTGACACAGCTAGTAAGTGACAGAACCAGGATTTCAAGCCACCTCACCTGGGTGCAAGTCCAGCATTTGTTCCTGTTACCTCGCTCTCTCTACACTGTGAAGCCAAAGTGACTCAGGAAATGAGGACACCTCAAAGTCACCCAGACACTGCCTCTGACAAGCCTCTGCAGAGGCAGCCACCATCACACTGGGCTCCACCATGTATGTCTCTCTCCACACAGATCAGATTGCTTCTGAAACACCTTGTGCGCAGAGCCCCCTTTCAGTGGAAGTTCGGTGACTCACTGGTGCAATGCTTGTCTAGCACACAGGAAGCGTAGGTTTGCACCTATGTTTCAGAAACTCAGTGTGGGGGCACACGTCTGTAATTCCAGGACTTGTGGAGACAGGAAGATCAGTAGATCATGGCCATCCTTGACTAAATGGAGAGAGAGTTCCAAGGGCTGCCACGGCCACATAAAAAGTTATATAAAAAAATTAATGGGCTGGGCATGGTGGCACACTGGTGGATCACTGTGAGTTCAAGGCCAGCCTGGTCTACAAAGAGAGTCCAGGACAGCCAAGGCTACACAGAGAAACCCTATCTCAAAAAACAAAACAAAAACTAATAATAATAATAATAATAATAATAATAATAATAATAATAATAATAATGGAAATAAATTTTTAAAAAAATACAGCACTGGTGAGGGCTGGAAAAATGGCTCAGTGGTTCAGAGAACTGCTGCTCTTCCACAGGACCCAAGTCTGATTCCTAGAACTCATATGGCAGCCAAGCAACTGTCCATGACTCCAGTACCCAGAAAGCTGAAGCCTTCTTCCAGCCTCCGCAGGCATACATGTGTATGCATATGGTAGATAAACATCCACACACATAACATAAAATAAAACAGACACTGAGCTGGGGATTAAACCTCAAAGGTAGAAACCTGCCCAACGTGTGAAAAGCCATGAACTCATGCTGTCCATACAAGCCTGGCAACAGAGTTTTCACCAAGAGCCTCTCAGTTCTACGACCTTGTCCTGGGTCATTTGCCGTCTCCTTCCAAGTTTCCCTCAGCTCACACCCCAAATCAAACCTCTCCAGGTTTAACATGAAGAGCAAAGGTCGAGAGTCTAGCCTCCTACCCTCTGTAATAGTGTTCTCAGGGTTAGCTCCTGCAGGTTGGTACACCTTATACCTGGAGAAACACTTTCCAGAGGTCTTCTGTGTATAAATGACCCAAATAGGCAATGATGGAACAATTATGCTGCCCCAGCTGCTAGCATCACACCAGCATCGCCTGGGAGCACCTGCCAAGGGCATCGCTTGCTGCAATCCTGGCACCCAGGAGGCCCCAGGCATTTAGAGCTGCAGAGTGGCATTCTCCACAGATGGCGTGAGTTCAGCTACTGGGGTTTGAATGTAGTCTTAGTGCTATACAGAAGGCAACTTACACAGACAACAAATCCTTCCTCATCCTCCCTTCAATTGCCGTGACCAGCAGCAGGTGCTCCTAAGAAGGCCAGAGATGGGATAAAGACAGCAGAAAGGAACAGGAGTCAGGGCTTGGCATGTCTTCCTGTACTGGCCTCTTCAGCAGAAAGTAAAGGAAGCACCATACCAGACAACAGCTGCTGAAGAGGACACTCGGACTAGAGTCAGTTCAGCCACCCAAACTGCAAGTGAGGGGATGGGGAAATGGCTCAGCCAGTCAGGGTGACTGGTCTACAAACACAAGGACCCGAGTTCAAATCCTCAGCACCCATGTGAAAATCTAGGTGTTGCCATGCACACATGTACCCTAGCTAGCACTGCGGGAGGCAGAAACAGGAGGATCCGTGAGGGCTGCTGGCTGCCAGCCCCGCTCCAGGTTCAGGGAGAGACCCTGTTTCAAGGAAGCAAGGAAGAAAATGGTATTGCAAGACGCAGGATGTCCTCCTCTGGCCTCCACACACACGTGTACATATATTGAACACATGCATGTGCACACACATGTTATACACATGTGGTGACACACATCTATAAATGCAAACATCTGTCATCCCAGCACTTAATTGGCTGAGCGGAGAGTGTCAGGAGGTCTAGACCAACCTGGACTACATCAGTGAGAAGCTATCTGAGAAAAACACCGAAAAACAAACAAGTAAATTCTGAAAATGAACAAGTGTAAACTAACACTTATGTCCTCTCACTGGACAAACCTACTGCCCAATGAGGGCCTGAATACCAGAAACTTCTGACTAGCTGAACAAGAGTCACCACGTCCAAGCAAAAATCTTCTAAAGTCCTCCCTTAGAAAGTCCTCCCCTGGGAAGTCCTCCTCCCCTGGCAAGTCCTCCTTAGAGCCGAGCAAGCATGGTCTGAGCATAGTCTTTTCTAATTTCATAAACCCTCCGTGTTCCTCAGCCAGGCAGCCCAAACACAAGGAGGCAAACTAGAAGTAAAAGAGGAAACAGAAACTGTGGACTGCTAGAACTCAACAAGCAAAGCAAGTCCCGGAAGAACCTGTGTGGGGACTGATATTACCCATGGTGCACCTGCACTCAAGATGACAGCATAGAAGTACTGGGGGGTCATGAGGAGACAGGGCAGAAGCATCTTACACCCCAAATGCTGGGGTTCCACAAACAGGGGAAAATGGTCCTTTTTCCCAGCGGTTGAAGAAAAGCCAATTAAAACTGATTTGTATCTATAATGATGAATATAGAAAGGCACATGTTTTAAAATAAACGACCTGCAGCTGCCAAGGCTGAGGGCAAATAGAAACACTGCCCTGCCAGGCGTGGTGGCGCACACCATTAATCCCAGCACTCGGGAGGCAGAGGCAGGTGGATCGCTGTGAGTTCGAGGCCAGCCAGGTCTACAAAGTGATTCCAAGACAGCCAGGGCTACACAGGGAAACTCTGTCTTGATAAAAGCCAAAAAAAAAAAAAAAAAGAAAAAGAAAAAGAAAGAAAGAAAAGAAAAGAAAAGAACACTGCCCTGTCCCTGTATCCCTGTACCCTCTGGAAACGATGTCACCAAGACCGTTATATGTCTCCACTCCTGAAGATTCAGCTGAAATAACTAACTCAAAAAAAAAAAAATGGGAGGGAGGGGCGGGAAACATTGTGAAGAAAGGATTTTAATCAGGAAAATTTGGAAAGGGTAGCAGATGGAAAATTATAAGCAAATGTGCAGCAATAAAGAAACACCTGTGTATAATTTAATAAGAGACAATACAAGTTATTTAAATGGGGGGGAAAGGCTACATATGGTTCTTTGTTAGCTGGAGAAAAAAGTAGAACAGGAAATCATAAAATTATATACAAAGTGATAAAGGTTGGGAGGAACCACAGAGAAATACCAGTGGCTGTTTAGACTAGAGGATTGCAGGTGTGGTTTTTTTTGTTGTTGTTGTTTTTGTTGGTTTTGGTTTTTTTTTTGTGTGTGTGTGTGTGTGTGTGGTTTTTTTTGTTTGTTTGTTTGGGTTTTTTTTTTGCAGTTCCTGTGGTTTTGGGGATACGGCGGGTGATAATAGATAGCCAATTAAAGAAGTGACTCTGGCCTTCCCAGGAAGATGGGCTTGTCACTAACTTCTGGGAATCAGCAGTGACCCTCAGCCTTAGCGCATGCCACGTGGCCAATGACTGACCATCCCTGGAGAAAGAGAGGAAGGCCCTCACCAGGCCTGTCTGGGTCATGGAGACACACACACAGTAACTAGCTCATTTTGCAAGGAGGTCCAGGGATGAAACTCTGAGGACACTGGGCCCTAGAGAAGGGGAGAGCCAAGTTGGCAATTCTATGCAGTTAAACACTGAGGTTACTAATATAAGAACCAAATGTGAGAAGATGCAAATTCCCATTTGCTGGGTAAATTCGTATCTTGCTTATCGTGTAGATAAGTCTCAGATCAGAGCAATCTCAAATGTCACGTGGTCCACGCAACCTGGAGGCAGGTTAAAGAGACTTCCTGGTTCACAGGCGACTTTGCCCACAGTCACAAAATCCAGGAATTCTGGGTGGGTGGGGCTACTGTGACTTGTGCCACAGCCTGACTCAGACCCTACTACCCTCCAGATTCCACTTGCCCATTGCATGGGGTCACACTCAGGAGGACATCAGAGTGGCCAGCCAAGCTGGAGTCTTGGTGTCACTAAATTGAATTCCACCACCTACTGGGAAGTCCTTCCCACCAGGCCATCACAAGGCTGCGCCTCATGTGCACGGCTACATAGACGGCAGTGTCGGCTTTTGATATTTCCCAGCTGTGGCATGTTGACTTCTTGGTGCTCTGATCTGTAAAATGGGTACGCTAAGAGTCCCTGTGACTGTACCACTATGAGGGTGAAATAAGGTAAATTCACAGAGTGAATATAAAATAACCTCCCTGAGTTACTAAAGACTCCTTAAGGACAGGACTGAGCAACATGACAAACACAAGACACCTTGCAAAGACAGGCGTATAGCTGGGCTCTTTAAACAGCAGCTACTGACCAGTGAGATAGTTCATGGGTTAAATAACAGCTAATACTGTAATAACGCAAGTATTAAGCACAGTGCCAATGTGGTGGATTCCCCCCCCCCCCGGGGTGGGGGGGGGAGCTAAAGAAGGAGTCTGCAGAGTTGGTAGGATGTCCATCCTCCCGATTACAGCCTCTGTTACCCATGCTGCCCTCTGCTCCTGCTCACCCTCAGGGATGCTCTTCTGGCCAAGAAATGAGCCAGAATCACTGGTTTCTTCTCTTTGGTCTCCAAAATCCAATGGAAGCAAGAGCTGGGCCATTATTAGCTACCTCTGCTATTCGGTAAGCGTGCCCCCTCCTTTGGCTCTGTTTTACGAGGGTGGAGATAAGTGAGGCAGAAGGAAACTGCTTAACACTGACTGCATCATCTCTGGGCTGAGCTTTGGTCTGGCTGCTGTTAGCCCTGGGGGCCTGGGGCTGGAGCTCCCACTGCTGTGGCCTGTCCATGGGACCTGGGGCTGGAGCTCCCACTGCTGTGGCCTGTCCATGGGACCTGGGGCTGGAGCTCCCACTGCTGTGGCCTGTCCATGGGACCTGGGGCTGGAGCTCCCACTGCTGTGGCCTGTCCATGGGGCCTGGGGCTGGAGCTCCCACTGCCGTGGCCTGTCCATGGGGCCTGGGGCTGGAGCCCTCACTGCTGTGGCCTGTCCATGGGACCTGGGACTGGAGCTCCCACTGCTGTGGCCTGTCCATGCTGCTTATCCCACACCTCCCTCATCATGGGTCCCAGCGCCCGACTCACAGCTCAAGGATGAGCACCACGTCGGTGCGGTTCTCATAGACGTCGTGCAGCGTGATGATGTTGGGGTGCAGCACCTGCCGCAGGATGCTCACCTCCCGCTCGATTTCCTCCCGGCACACACCCCGACGGCTGGCCCGGCTCTGCCTCTTCTTGATGAACTTGGCTGCATACTCTAGCCCTGTGCTTTTCTCCCGGCACTTCTTCACGATGGCGAACTGGCCACTGTGGTGGGAACACAGACACAAACAACTAAGATGTAGACACTACAGAAGTAACCCTCACAGCCAGCTACCAAGACAATCACCAGGTCATTTTACCAAGACAGAAAGGCATGTCACTGGGCAATGGCCCTGTCAGGCTGACATGCAGTGACTGAGGTAGGGCAGGGACTAGAATTTTCTATTCCCACAAGGTCTTGTAGATACCAAACCAAAGCCATTTTCTGTTCAGGGCCTGAAAACTTGACCCCCCCGGCCTTCCCACCCCACCCCCCACGCCCAGAGTTTCCAGGGAAAGACACAAATATACAGCTAGCAACTGTTCCTAGGAACATGCACCCAGGGCCAACCAGAGTTACAAGTCACAGTGGCCAGAACAAACGAAAAATTCCCCCCTGCAGTCTATCCCTGGTCCACTCGCTTAGCCCTGGTCACCCAGCCAATCAGCTTAAAGGGCAACACTTCTGTACCCCTCTGACCTATTATGTAACAGCAAGGCTTGAAGATGGCTTGGAAACCACCCCCACCCCCACCCACCACCCCACCCCCACCCCACCCACCCCCACCCCACCCCTGCCTGCAGTATTTTTCTTCAGAAAACCCTGTTCTCCTACCACTAGGGGCCAACAAAGGGGCTGACAGTCCAGGCTCTGAGCTTGACTAATAAACGAGACCCTGTGTGATTTGCTTCTGACTGACTCCTGGTGGTCTTTGGGGGTTTCACGACTTGGGCATTACATTCTTGACATTTTACTTGGAGAAGATGCTAATGCTATTGTTCCTAGCATACAAAGATGAACACCAAGGCCCTGGGAAGTATTGACTTGGTTAGAGTGACATGGCCTTGGCCTTGCAAAGCCTCAGGACCCAAATCTAGAGCACCAGCTAAAGTTACAACGTCCATAAAAACAGGTTGGGCCGGCGAGGATCCTGACTAGGATCAGGTTGGGGTAAAGGCCTCTTGGCAGAGTTAAACATCATCATAGTGCAAACCGGAAGCGGTAAAATTCAGAAACTGGGGCATAAGGAGAGGTCAAGTGACTCATGACAGAATTCATGAAAAGCGGGACATCAAAGCCAGCTGCCCACAAAGCTTCTCAGACGGTACTGACTACATGACCCTGCTCAGGCTCCTTGAGACAGAAACCATGAAATGGTGACCATGCCAGAGATCCAAGCATGCTTGAGCCAGCTTCCTAAGAGCCCTGAGGGCGGCCAGTGACTCTCCATCTCAACTCAGGCCATGAGCCAGGGCAGGTCTAAATCCCGGGTGACAGCTGGTGTCCCTTCCTTACCCTCTGAGGCCCTCCCTCTCACCTTCTACGTTGCCCCGTGTTTCCCCACCTCCCCCAAGTACCCACTGCCTGGATAGCTCAGGAAGGTTCATTATTCGGATAAACGGCTTAATAAGGGGCCCAATGGACCCAGAGCCCAGGCATACTTTCTTAGTGAATCTGGTGTAAAAGTCACAGTGGTGAGGAATTGTGGGTATCTGTCCCAACCTCAGAAAAATGTCACTGCATTTACAGCATCCTATTTATTAAATTTTTTTTAAAAATCATTACATAGATGGTCCTCTAAATGAACTGGCTAACACAAAGAGAAGCCGAGCAAGCAAGCAGATAGCCAACAGCTAAACAGCCTGTCAGGGCAAGCACTCCAGAGGTGTCGCCAAAAGTAAATTCACTCATCTCTCCACCTTTGCCCTTCACTCAACACTAGCTGTTGAATAACAGGGAACAAAGGCAGAGACAACAGGTGCAGAGGGAGGCCTGGGGGTGAAGAGGTCCCTAGGAGTCAGGCTTGGGGCCAGATTTACATCACACCACCCCCTAACGCTAAAGTTTCGGCTACCCGGGCTCTAAGTACTGGCTCCGAGCTGTCTGCACACCAGGGCCCAAAGCAGGTGGAGAGAGGTCAGAGTGAGCACTTTCAGTGTGATCTCTACCACAGATGGCCACTTGGAGCCACTCTGAGTCTTGGGGACATAAGGTCCCCTGAATGGGTGCCAGCAAACACTTGACAAAAGCTTTTGGTCCCAGGTGGCCTGAGTCTTAGCATCAGGGCAGCATATTTCTCTCCTTCTGGGACCTCGAGGGCGCTGGCAGGCCTGGCATTTCAGAGTTCCTGTAACTGTCCGTCACCCACCCCCCACGCCCACCCCCCACACAGTCGTGAGTGAGTTGAAACCCCAGGACTTTTAAGTTGTATACCTGCAGGTGGTAGCACAGGGTTAGGTCAGACAACCAAATCGCCACCCCGACCTGCCCACCCCCCCACCCCCCACCCACCCCCCACCCACCCCCCACCCCAGCTTCAAGCTGCACTATGGGAAGACACAGAGTTGCAGAGCAGAGCTGAAGGTCACCTTGACAGTGCATCTCCTTGGTCTTAGAAGGGGAATAGAGACAGCTTTCTGGCCCATGACTGAAACATCCCTCAAGCTGTCAAAAAGCAAATGTTTGCTTTTGTCTCTTAGTTTCTCCAGAAGAATGCCTGAATGAGAAGTGAGTAGGGGGGCAAGCCAGCTCTTCCTGCCACCAAAAGAAGGCGCTCCAGAAGTGGGCGCCTAGGACAGGGCCAAATGCCAGGCCACACCAGTCAGTTATCTTGAGGCCTTTCTTCTCTCTACTTAGGCTTTGCAGGGGGGGGGGGGGGGGCTGGACAGAGAGCCACAGCCTTAGGCTGCCTTCCCCTCACCTTTGGCTGTTTCAGGAAGAACAGAGAAAAACTTTACACTAGGTCCATGACGCAACGAATGGGGTCTGGGAAAATGGGACAGGTCTCAAGGTCAGACAGACCTGCTTCTGGGGATGGGACAGGTCTCAAGGTCAGACAGACCTGCTTCCGGGGGCTTCTTTATGCGGTCGTGTGGGTCAGGCCTCTACCTGCTCTGAGCATCCGCTCCCTGACCTGTGAAATACGAGCCGTGATTCACTGCTAGACGGTTGTAAAGGAAACATTTGTACCGTTGGCTCGCCATCGGTAGGAACAGCTGGCGTGGACGAGGGCTGAGTAAGAGACACCGAGGGTTGGAAGGAATGGTCTGGAACACACGACCAGGGAACCAATGTAAGTTTTAAAGTGCCCTTTCCCCTGATGCCAGTATACACCCAGAGGTGGGGCCACTCCTACTCTAATTAACCGCATTAATTATTAAGAGCAATTAATTGACTCTTTCCATCCCAGAGCAGTAGGTCACAACCCTGGCAGCATTCTAGAACAACCAGGCAAATTGTAAAACAAATCCAGAGATCCTGAGTTAGCCCTGGGCTATGACCTGGACAAATGTATTTAACCTTTTGTCTTATTCTGGTTTTGTTTTCTGATAGGGAGCCTTACTATGTAGTTTGAGTAGTTCAGGCAGGTCTTAAGCTACATACATACATACACACACACACACACACACACACACACACACACACACACACACATACGTCTTAGCCTCCCAGTATTGGGATTACAGACACACACCACTGGTGACTCTCTTAGGTAGCTGGGTTGAGAACCATGCCTTACAACAGCTCTCCCTCACAGGGGAAGAACGCCACCCACTGGGGCCACTGCTGTCCTTGCCTTCTCAGCGATCACCGCCTGGCTAGTGAGTGGAGGGGCTGTGGATTGCACCCAGGAACTCACACAGGCAAAGCACGCACTCTGCCACTGACCTACATCCCCTGGCCACTGAAATTCTTAGAAGAACAACAGTGTGTGTGTGTGTGTGTGTGTGTGTGTGTGTTTAATGATGAGGAGGGAGAAAGACAATTACTCTAGGTTGGGCGGTAAGCATGCATAGTGGCTATTCCATGGCCACTGTACATGCACAGAAGCAGAGTCTGAGACAGTCCTTCCATACCCATCAAGGGCACCTGCTGACTCAAGAGCAGGAAAGGAAGACAGGACGGCTACAGGTCTTTGCCCCAAGAAGGCACTGCTGCCAGAAGCTGAGGTCCCCACAGTACATAAACAGCCAAGTTAGGATATAGGGATGAAGGATAAATAGCAGGGCTCCCCTAAATTAGGACAGAGCCACTCAGGGTAGGATGCAGGGAGAGAGAAGAGACTCCCCAGTCTTGGATTATGCTAAGGAGAGTCACTGCTGCTATCAGCCCAGAGACCCAAGAACAGTTCCTGTCAGAAAACTCAACAGAGCCTGAGACAATGGGAATAGGATGGAAGGCTTCCCCTTTGTTCTCCAAAGCCCCAACGCTGAGGTGGTGTTGGAAGCCCTCCGCTTACTGTCAGTCACAAACTGTACTCTGCCAACACACTCACCAGCTCCCCACGTCAGAGCCTGTTAACTGACATGACCTCAAGCAACCTATTTAACCCCCTTGTCCTCAGTTTCCTCCCTTTTCAAGGTGGGGGAGTGTGATAAGGCCTGCTCCAGATAACTTGGAGGGTTTTCTGGGAAGTTATATTATCTGTGAAAGGACTTGACTACCCAGGTGAGAAGAAACGATGTATTGTCAGGTGGGAACTTGGTGCCTGAAGCTGGTACCAGTCATGTAGGAGGGTTTATCAAGGGACAGTAAATCCACAAAACACAGAAACTGCTGTCCGTGCTTGGCCAACACTTTCTCCTGCAATCGTGTCAGGAGCACGCCCCTCTCTCAGGAAGAGGGCTCAGCTCCCAAGGTACCTGTTAGGACAGGGCAGGTTGCGGAGAGTGTAGGTCACCAGCAGGTAGGCCTGCTCCCAGAACTTGGCTGGGCCTGGTTGCACCTCACAAGGGCACCCTGTTATCTGCTTAGGAACCCCATTAAAAAGAATACATTTTGAGATGGTGTCTCAGGGTTTGGTAATGTCCTAACCCCAATACTCAACACTGCACAGAAAAGCCTGACTCAACTCTGTCAAATTCTGTACTGCCGAAAGAGTAATGCCAAAATGACCCAAATATCACACCATGAGATGGATTCATAAAGCTCTGTAGGCACTGATACACATGCAGCTATTCCTTTTAAAGGCTAATTTTCTAGTCATTATATGTGTGTGTGTGTGTGTGTGTTATACACACACATATATATATATACACATATATATATTTCAAGACACAACCTTGGTTCCATTTTCTAGATCAGCATATTGGGGGAGCTGGCAAGATGGTTCAGTGGATAAAGTGCTTGCTGTCCAGGCATGATGATTTGAGGCTGGATCCCAGGAACCCACAGAAATGTGGAAGAAGATTTAACAGCATTGTCTTTGACTTCCACACCCGTGCCCATACACACATCTCATAGACACAGGGAATAAAGCCTGGGGGTTGAAGAGATGGCTCCGTGGGTAAAGCTGCCCACTGAAGTGAGGTCTCAAAGAACCCCCTACACACACACAGACAGACAGACAGACACACACACACACACACACACACACACACACACACACACACACCCTACTCAGTACCTGTGGCTCCTCCCAGCACTTCCCTCCAAAGGCTGGGCTTCCGTTTCCCTTCCCCTAGCCTGTCCCTGTATTACCTCAGCCATCTTGGTACCTCATGCTGTTTGCTCCATTCTCTCTCTTGTCTTCTCCATGCCTCTCCAAACACCCTGTCATGGCCAGAGTCAGTCTAGACTCTTCCAGATGCCTCTGGCTGTGCTCTCTGTTATGTCTACAATAAACCCTCTCCTCAACCATAGCTTGGAGCAGCCATGTCCTCATTTTTAGTTAACTTGCCACCAAGCCAGATTAGCTGAGCTCCGTCCCTGAGATCCAAAGGATGGAAAGAAAGAACCAGTTCCAGAAGGTTGCCTCTCTGTATGTACACACACAGACACACACACACACACACACACACACACACTACATCAATAAGTAAATGTATTTTCTAAAGAATACTAAAGGTAAAGTAGTGTAAACACAAGCCCTTGTGTACAGACTACAGCTTCGGGGTTCCCAAGGCAACTACCTGCAAGGGGATTCCAAGCAGTGGGGTGATGGCCCACCCCAGAAAAAAAAAAGGTTTGTTTTGCAGTCCTGGGGATAAAATCCAGGGTCTCACTCATGCTAAGCAAGCAGTTTGCCGGAGCTACAGTCTCTAGCCTTGTGCAGTAGTGCTTTTCCCCCCTGGTTTGTCCAACACTGCCAGGACGCAGAGATAATAAAAAGCAAAGTGATTTAAACAAACAAACACGAGGTTTCACTGCTGGCGCTAAGCTCTCAAAAGGCAATGCAACCCTTAAGCCATGCCCGACTCAAGGCTAACTGCTCCCGCTGCCCACCTGCTGCCTCCTCTCCTCCAAGGCACAGGCAGCCAGACTTGTTCTATCAGCTCCTGGAGCCAGGTGCTGGAAGTCTTGTAAGTCCCGTGAACAGTGGGTCTAACTTATTCCTTTTCTCAACCAACAATCAGGTGCCCGTGAAGTGAGTGTCCCAAAGCCAGTTTATCAGGTGGAGAAGAGGAGGAGGCAGAGCAGCAGAGCCAGAGGGAGCCGATCAGGAAGGGCTCCCAGGCAGAGGGTTCTTCCTAGCGCTTCCCCACCCCGCAGAACAATGAAGCCCAGTTCCTCTGGAATTACCCTGCACAGGCATCCAGGGCCATAGGGCAAGCATCAAGCTTAGAAACTCCCACTGGAGGCTACACCAGGTGCAGCCCAACAGAGGGAATAAGACCTTCAGGCAATTGTCTAAAGGCAGGAGCAGGCCAAATTACAGCCCCCCTTTCCCCCCGAACTGGACCAGCCTAATTCTAAGGGGTGCACAGCCACTCTGGAGAGGGTGTCTCTGGGGCTGGGGCTTCTGTTTCCACCTGGCTAGGTTCCAGTGCTGGGTTCTGCGGCTGCCCTGCTGCCCTTTTCTCATCTCCAGCTGTTTCCAGCATCACTGTCCTCCAGTGGAGCTACATCCGTGAACTCTTTTGGCTGAGGCTTTGGGGTCAGTGGTAGAGTGCTTGTCAAGCACTCACAAAGCCCAGGGTTCAATGACCAGTGTGAGTGTGTGTGTGTGTGTATGTGTGTGTGTGTGTGTGTGTGTGTGTGTGTGTGTGTGTGTGTTCGCACATTGCCTTAGCCACCAACCTGTTTCTAATCTTATATATGTAAATTCATAAATCATAATCACTCAAATGCAAAAATTAAAAGTCAAAAGACCCAGGATTTATATTCAGTTTTGCTGCCTTTAGAAAATCATATAGGGGGCTGGAGAGATGGCTCAGGAGTTAAGAGCACTGACTGCTCTTCCAGAGGTCCTGAGTTCAATACCCAGCAACCACATGGTGGCTCACAACCATCTATAGTGTGATCTGGCCTGCAGATGTATATGCAAGTAGAGCACTGTATACATAATACATAAATAGAAAAATCATATAAGTCGTAACCTCAGCTTCTTTATACCTAACACATATAAGAATATTCTAGCTTTACCATGCTGTACTGTGAATGAAAGGAACCCGAAAGCACCATGTATGGCAAGCTTCCATGAGTGCAAATCACCATCTCCTACTCATTGGACTGTCACACCTCCATTCCCTGCCCTGCCCACCCCACCCCCCATCCCAGTGGATTCAGGAACTTGATTTAACCTGATGAACCTTGATGAACACCAACCTCAGCTTCAAAGTAAATACTGCTGGAAGGACTACGGCCGTTGGAGAGTCCCCTGGTGGGATTGAGATGCAAGAAGACAGAAAATCCTTAAGGACACTGGTATCTAATCAGGGCAAGCAAGCAGGGGACCATATTGTCAAGAACCCAAAGAAGAGTAAAGAAACACAAAGTTGTGCCAGGCATGGTGGCACACGCCTTTAATCCCAGCACTTGGGAGGCAGAGGCAGGCGGATCACTGTGAATTCAAGGCCAGCCTGGTCTACAAAGTGAGCCTAGGACAGTCAAGGCTACACAGAAAAACCTTGTATCAGAAAAGAAAAAGAAAGAACAAAAGAGAGAAAAGAGAAACACAATGTTGTCAGAAGTCAGAGCAGGAGCAGGTGGGAGATAAGGAAGGGAGCAGAGCTTTGCCCAAAGCCAGGTGGCTATGAGTCAGGAACAAACGAAGGAGGGGCAGCCACCCACAGCAGGTGGAGGATCTGGGGCAAGAGAAACAGCAGCCAAGAGGGAACCTGCAAATAGAAGAGGGCCCATGGCCACTCAAAGGGTCTTTTCTGCTGTCTGAGGAATGCTTCCCCTCCTGGGCACATGGTCTTGGCATCTCTAGGCTCCTGACAATGACTTTTCCATTTACTTGGGGGTGGAGATGCTTCTCATCAGCAAATACTCCCTAGAAGTCCTACGAAACTGATAGGAAGCCATGTTTCTTTGGTAGGAGAAATACTCTGAGCCCACCCACCCACCACTCCCACCCCTAGAACGCCTCCCCTTTAGGGGTCTCATAAAACCCCTAAGCTCCAGGGAACCCTGTTTGGGAAGCACTTCTTAAAACACAGAAGCATGAATTTAGATTTTCCCGAAGGGGCTTCAAGATGCAAATGCAAACAAGAGAAAAGTAGAACACACTGGTGCTTTGCAAAATCACCTTGTCTTTTAAGAAGCACACTCATCAAGGCAAACTCAGGGTGGAGAGATGGCTGAGCATAGCAGTTAAACGGTAATATTGCTCTTCCAGTGGATCCAGGGTTGGTTCCTACCACCCACACTGAGTGGCTCACAGCCACCTGTAAGTCGAGCTCCAGGGGAATCTGATGCCCTCTTCTGGCCTCTATGGGCATCTACACTCACCTGAGCATACACATAAATACATACTAAAATAAATCTTTTTTTAAAAAAAGGATAAGAAGCTGGGCTGTGGTGCCACACGCCTTTAATCTTTTTTTTTAAAGATTTAATCTTTTTTTAAAAAAGATGTATTTATTTATTATATATACAACATCCTGCCTGCATGTGTGCCTGCCTGCCAGAAGAGGGCAACAGATCTCATTATAGATGGTTGTGAGCCACCATGTGGTTGCTGGGAATTGAACTCAGGGCCTTCGGAAGAGCAGCCAGTGCTCTTAACCTCTGAGTCATCTCTCCAGCCCCAAATAAATGAATCTTTAAATGCTAACACAAACAGTTCATCTTCTTGAATATCTCCATCCCAAGACACAGACCCTACCCTCACGCAGGCTCTCCGGTAAACCCTTTAATTCTCCCACCGTTCATACAAAGGGACAGGAGGCTCCAAAGAGCTAACCCAATCTCTTTGCTGAGTGATATGGTCACATTTTAATGACTTTAAAATTAGTAACAAGCTTAGGCAAACACTGGGCAAGTAGAGAAACTACTTAGAGACAGATCTTTTTACTCTCCCAAGACTCACACAGGGTAGATGTGAGTGTGTGTGTGTGTGTGTGTCAGCGTGCACAGATCACAAACCACTTCCTTCTGGAGATTTGGAGACTTTGGCTGGCTGGCTGGTTGGTTGGTTGGTTTTGCCTTTTGCTGGTTTTGCTAGCACACCCATCTACATCCCAGCCCGGTACAATGAGTGCTAACGGCCAAGGGTTCTTGTTACTCAGCCTGGGCCTCCTGGAACTTAGCATCCTCTTGCTTCTGCTTCCCTCATGCTGGGGTTATGGTTAAGGAATTCTGGATGCAACTCCTTACTCGGTACACTCGCCTGTTAGCAACCTAAGGGCGGGTGCTAACTCCCAGAATTTCTGTGAGCATTTTACTCACAGAAAGGCTTCCTCACCATTATTCGGCTATTGCCTCTTCTCAAAACCAATCGCTATGCGTGGTGAAGGCCACATGTGAGCAAAAGACAGGGTTAGGAGTCCTGGCTTTGTCACTGAACCCTAAGCTGCTTTATCTCTTGGGGCTTCAGATCTGTCACCAGAAAATAAAGTGCTGGACCAAATATCTCTTTCAGGTCCCTAGCCCTATCCCCTTTTATCCTGTTGGATTCTCTCATGCAAGTCAGAACATCACACTTATGTGTCAGTAAGAAACGCAACCCAAAGGCGCACAGGCTGCTTCTAGGTTTCAGTCATGGGAATAGAATACTGAGTCCGACTGAGTTAGCCAGCCCAACCCCAAGAGGCAGAAGGCCAGAGCTTCAAGCCAGCTGAGCAGCTCTCAGGCAGTCTGAGAAACCCATGTGCCGTCCATGAAGATGATCCCAAGAAACCAGGAAACACTCTGGTCATGGAAGCACTGCTGTAGCACATGGCCTGGACATTCAGCCTGGCCCTCAACTCTCAGCCAGCCCTTAGGAGCCAAGAGAGCAAGGACTGCCATTTCATAGGGTCCAACCCAGCACAGGGTGCAACATGGGTCTGTAGCCAGCAAGCATAGCCGTACTTAATATAATCTGAAGAGGCAGGAGGTATGGTGGAAAGCCTCGTTCCCCGCAGCCAGCCCGCGGTGTCACAGGGCACTTCACTATCAGGCTTCCTTTAAAAAGAAAATACTCTTGATTTTTCAAGTTTTTAAAAGTGCATTATCTTGGGGGGCTGGAGAGATGGCTCAGAGGTTAAGAGCACTGCCTGTTCTTGCAAAGGTCTTGAGTTCAATTCCCAGCAACCACATGGTGGCTCACAACCATCTATAATGAGATCTAGTGCCCTCTTTTGGTCTGCTGGCTCACAGGCAGGCAGAGTATAAATAAATAAATAAATAAATAAACAAACAAATCAATCTTTATAAAAAAAATAATAAAGTGCATTATCTTTTAAAATTACACTTAATTAGTGTGTCTGTGTGCAAGTGGAAGTCAGAGGCCAAATCGCATCAGTCAGTTCTCTCCTTGTGGGCTCCGAGAATCAAACTCAAGTCACCAGGCTGGGTGGCAAGCGCTTCTATCTCCTAAGCCAGCTTGTCAGCCCACATGGTCGTTATTTCTAGAGGAAAGGGGAGGAGGGAGAGGAAGGAGAGGAGGAGGGAGAGACAGGGAGGAAGGAAAAAGAGAAGAGAGAGGAGGAGGGAGAGGAAGGAGAGGAGGAGGGAGAGACAGGGAGGAAGGAAAAAGAGAAGAGAGAGGAGGAGGGAGAGGAAGGAGAGGAGGAGGGAGAGACAGGGAGGAAGGGAAAAGAGAAGAGAGGGAGAGGAGGAGGGAGAGGAGGGGGAAGCTAAGCCTTTTCCCCTTCATCCGATCTTCCTGCAATGAGGTAGCATCACTTGGGGATCTGCTCTGCTGGGGTTTCTGTTTCAGCGCAGGCTCTCTGTTGTCCTTTTTATTGTTTCCCCCCTTTTTCTTGACACTGGAGTTATCAAGTTAGGGCCTCGCTCGTGCTAGGAAAACCCTGTACTGAGTTATGTCCCACCCTGTTCCCTCTTTTTATCTTGAGGTGCTCTCACGAGCTGCCCAGCAGGCCTTGTACTTGAGATCCCCTCCCGAGTAGCTGGAACTACAGCCCTGCCCACCAAGCCTGCTCTTGGTAGAAGGGAGATGATGCCCTGTATACAATTCCATGGTCTTTTGTATTTGTGTGTGTGTGTGTGTGTGTGTGTGTGTGTGTGTGTGTGTGTGTGTGTGTTGCTGCTGCTGCTGCTGCTGTTGGCACTGGGAACTGGCTATTCAGCTAAGGCTGGCCTCTAACTCTCACCTTCCTTCCTCAGCCTTCCAGGCGCTGAGATGTACAGATGTCCCATCACACTCAGCCTTATTGTCTAATAACAACAGAGTGTGAACATTTCTCTACTGGACTGGCTGTGGTTTTCTTATTATTGGGAAAAGGCTCTTTACATATCTGTGATCAGACCTACCAAATACAGTCATATAGCTCCCGGTCTCCTTATGGCAGAGTCATTGCAGGCTTAACACAAGCGTTAGGTAAAGGAGCACTAGGTTTTTTCGGCACTCGCATCGGGTCCTTTTCTCGAAGCCACTGCACTCCTGCTCTTGGCAATGCCCCTCATACTGGCCAAATGATGGAAGAAGTAGCATCTGGAGATGGGCAGGTCTTCTGACAAAGGCCCGTGGTCCCAGGCCAACCAGACTCCCTTTTGGGATACAAAGCACCTCCACCCCTGAATTATCCACCAAATTGTGCAGTGTCCTCTGGGGATGTTTATCTGTTTGTTTTTACTGGTTTTACTTTTATTTATTTTTTAACAGGGTCATGCCATACAGCCCAGGCTAGTCTCAAAGCCATGACTTTCCTTCTGTCTATTAGCAGATTGTACAGTGCTGGTGGGCCACACCTGCCTTTGTTTGTTTGTTTGTTTGTTTGTTTGTTTGAGACATGGTTTCTCTGGGTATCCCTTGGCTGCCTGGACTTGCTTTGTAGATCAGGCTGGCCTTGAACTCACAGAGATCTGCCTGCCTCTGCCTGCCAAGTGCTGGGATTAAAGGCGTGCGCCACCAAGTGCAGGTGAGAAAATGTTTCTGAGTACAAGAAGGTATAAAAATGGTTGCCCCTATAGATGGCCCCTATAGATGCAGAATTGTCATCCCTCCAGTTGTGCCTGAAAAGGCTTGGTCTGACATCTAGCCTGTGGCAAGTCCTAACTTCTGACGGAAGTACTTTGATCCTCTCTGTTATCGTGGATGCATGGTAAAAAATCCCTTCCAAAGCAGAAGGTCGCCTCACAGCGATGGGGTGGGCACCTACAGAGCATCAGACCATGCTCCTGTGCTGAGCTTTGTGTGTCCAGAGTAGAGGGAGGAAGCCTTACCCAGCAGCCCTGTCTTCAAGGAGTGTTAGGACAAAGGGCAGGAAGTTCAGCAAAGGGAGGTCTCTGAAGGAAGGGGCAGGTAAATGCCTTCTTCCAATACTTGATGGCTCCCTGTAGATAAGGGACAGGCCCTTGTTTACTGTTGTGTCCCCATAGCCACCCCAGGACGAACCCATTCAGCTGATACTCGGCAGACATTATAGATGCTAAAGTACAGTGATGAACAAGATGGCCACATTGCTCATTCAGGCGTTGACAGCCATAGCAGGAACATACAGGTCATCAGAATGTTCCAGAACGGCGAGAGCTGCCATGGAGAGGATTCGGAGCTGCCAGAGGGGGCACCTGTTATCCCTATGGTCACACTAATCCTGGCTACCTCTAGCTGGGCTTCCAGGTAAAGTCCCTGGGTCTCCACTGAGGTAGGACCATTGCCCGGCAGAAAGCCCTGCTTGGTATTAGAGCATTGCCAGCCAGGCCCAGCCTCTGGCAGGAACTCTGAATTGGAGAGAACAGAGCAGTAGCAGGTGGCCCAAAGGGAGACAGTCTGTCCTTTGGCTGTCCTGGGTCCTGACAAGTTGAGACAAAACCTGGCTCCTCCCTCGGCTCCTCGGGGAAGCCTAGACCTGCTAATGCTCAAGATAAGGCTGGAATGTGCCTGTCTGGCCAGCCTGGGCTTGTGTGACAGCCAGGAACTGACTGTGCTTTGGGTCTGTTTCACTGGGGGTAGGGGGGATTTTCCTGGCATACTGACAATAGGAAAGGGCAGCCTGCAGCACCCACGAGTGGAAATGCCTCCTCTGAGCCATGAAACTCACTGTCTGATTCATTTATCTTCATCAATCATAAACCATTCTCTAAGCACCATGGGTCTTCCAGACACCAGGATTAGCACAAACACACACACACACACACACACACACACACACACACACACACACACACACCATGGGTCTTCCAGACACCAGGATTAACACACACACACACACACACACACACACACAATCTTTTTACTTACTTTTTTTTTTAAACCAGGTCTCTCATCCCAGGTTAGCCTCAAACTCACCTATATATCTGAAGATGACCTTGATCTCCTGATCTTCTATCTCTACCTCCCAAGTGCTGGGGTTACAGGCATGAGCTGCTGTGCCCTACTTTATATTCATATAATTCTAGTGTTAAATTTCCTCAGCTGTCCTACAAGGTAGGTGTGTTATTTTCATTACATAGAAAAAGAAACTGAAGCCAGAGGCCTTTATGGTTGTTAATGTTTCCTTGTGTTAGGTGCTGCCCTGGGCACTCAGACAGATCAACACATTACATCTTTATTATAGCCTGTAAGGGGGTTGACATCCCCATCAAAAGACCAAGAAACTCACCCAGCACCCCACTAGCAGCTAAGAAACAGAACCATCCTGCAGATTTCCTGGGATCTGTTCCATAACTGAGCCCCCCATGCCCTAGGAGGACTGCTTGGTAAGCCCTGTGATACCAATTTAGGCCACCTCAGCAAAGACCAAAGCATCTGAAAGCAACCACAGCAGGCAGCAGCGGGCAGCAGGCGGCAGCGGCAAGCGGGAACGGGAGGGGCAGAGGTGGTAGTGATGCTTGGCAGAGGAGGAGAGGCAACATTAAAGGCTAGGGCCCATTTAGGCCTCGTTTAGGTAGATGGGGGAAAGTATTAATGGGTGTGACATGTCCCCTTCCTGTGCCCTGACAGTTCTGCTTGAAGGCAGTGCCAGCTCTCAAACATCCCAGAGCACACTTAGGGGAGCCAGGTGGGAGTGGCAGCCCCAGAGGCGCCTGGGAGACGCTAATTGGCAGTGGTGATGACAGAGGAGATGGCGCAGCCACTTTGAGCTGCCTGCCCAGGAGAGGCTCTGGCTGCCGCTGCCTCTGCTGCCGCCGCTGCTGGCAATCAGGGCTGGATAGAAGGGGAGTGTGGAAGGAAATTCACAGGCTTCTAAGGAGAGCGAGGCCAGGTCTTCTCCCTCCACCTTGTCCTTCAGGCTGGCGGGCACAGGGAGCCTGGGTGTGGATCTACAGTCAAATCCCTGGAAGGGCGGGGATGAGGGAATGGCCACTCATAAGCCTGAGAGAAGAGGTAAGGTGAGTCCACCGGACTCCTGTGGGAAATGTCTTCCACTCAGCAACCAATCAGCACAGCCACTGGAATAACTAATTGAGTGAATCATGTTGTTGTCATTCAGAGATGTGGGATCTCATGTAGACCAGGCTGGCCCCCAACTTGTTATGTACCTGAGAATGACCAGGATTTTCGGATCCTCCTGCCCCCATCTCTCAAATGCTGGGATTCCCGGCATGTACCACCAAACCCTATCAGGCAATAGGTATCTAACTCAGGGCTTCATTCATTGAAGGCAAGAATTCTGCCAGCTAAACTACATTGCCAGCCCCTGTCTCAGTGCCTTTAATACTTCAGGGCTGACTTTAACCATGTGTGTGGCTCACTGTTTCTCCCCGCGCTTGCTTCCTGAGCCAGTAGACCCTGTGTAGATGACAGCACAAGTCACTCAAGGTTCCTCCTGTTCGTGTGTGCTCGGCATGTAGGGCCAATGCATAACAAGAAGCACATAGTCAAAGGCAAACTGGAAGAGAAAAAAAAACAAAACAAAAGACTAGAAGGCAGGTATGATAGCATCCACATCATCCCCATCATTTGGGACGCCGAGGCAGGATAATCTGGGGCCCTAGGCAAGCCTGGGCTACATAATGAAACCACATACTCATTTTAAGCTCTCTAAAGATTATGATTTGGTAAACTGTGATAAGGCCTGAAATACTGCATATTAATATTCCCCTAGGTGAATCTGAGAAACACCAGTGTGAAGGGGGTATGAAATATACCCAAGATCTAAGCCACAAAACTCAAGAGTTAAGAGAGACTGCTTCTCTCTTGGAGACGAGATAGGGGCCAGCTTGTCCAAGTAGGCAATCACATCACAGTCATAATTTCTGAAATAAAAACATAATTTCTGAAATAAAAACTGTGGTGGTGTGTACTGCAGGCTGGGCATGGTAGCACACACCTCTTGTGCCAGCACCTACAAGGGAGCAGAAGGATCAAAATTAAAATCAAACTTCATTTACATGGTGAGTTCAAAGCCAGCCTGTGATATAGGAGACCCTTGCAATCAAACAAGCAAATAAACATCTGTTCCAAATAAAGCATAGAAGATTACCATGAATTTGAACACATCTTGAGCTATATAGTGAGAATAAAAAAATATAAAATAAAAGCCAGGCATGACTCCCAGAACTTGGAGCCCAAAGGAGGATATATAAAATAGGTCAGAGCAAAAATGCTTTAGTTTAAAGGGGAAAAACAGAAGCTGTAGGGGTTTTTGTTTGTTTGTTTTACCACTATGTGCACACATGTGTATCCATACATGCACACAGCCACATACACAGAACAGCCCCTAAGTCTACACCACATGACAATATGAAAACTGCCTCCCTTACATCACAGCCTCCTGCTGTCAGTGGAGGCCCACAGGAAGGGGAAGAAGGAATTTCTTCTCTTGCTTCCAGACAGACACACCTGCCACAGGTAGACATGAGCACTGACCACAGAGCTCTCCCCACGCCTGGACTTCTGGGGTATTATCTACAAAATGCGACTTCCAGAAAGTCTCTGAGGTTCCCTAAGGTGCAGGTTCTGACTAGGGGGACCTCGGGAGAGAAGAACCCATGTGTTAAAACTCACATGCAACCACACATAACTAGTAGTTGGTTTAGCAGTCATGCAGCCATTAATATTAATTAACTGCATTGGGTCCTACTAATTGGTACAACTCAGCTAATCTAGGGTACTAAAGGAATTTGTGGGGTGGTGGTGAGGAAGGGGGAGGAAAGGGAAGTGGGGGAGGGGGGAGGGGGGAGAAGGAGAGAGAGAGATCCCATTGTGTAAACGGGTAAATGGCAGACTTAGAACTTGCTGTATTAGACCAGGCCAGCCTCAAACTCACAGAGACTCACCTGCCTCTGTGTTCTGAGAACTGAGATTAAAGGCATGCTTCTCCACCCCTGGCTCGTTAAAGGGAATTTTTTTCATGTGGGAGAAAGGAAGAAAAATATTGGTGGTGGAAGGGAACACAGTACAGAGTAAGAGGAAAGGCTCTTTCTACGCTGAAAGCCTCCCAAGTGATGGGCATACAAGCGCTTTGTGTCTGTCCCTTTCAGCCAAAGCATCTTTGCTTTGGCCTATTTTTTTATATACTGCTCAAGGCTCCAAGTTCTTGTATGGCAGGCAGGCACCTCTAGGCCTAGCTCTTTGTTATCATTGTCATTATAATAATAATAACTATTTATTATTATTACTCAGATAGAGTCTCACCATGTGTTCAAATTCATAGTGATCGCCCATGCTCCATGTGGGTCCTTGGTGTGCTAGAGAGCATGTGTGTATCCAGGAACCAGCAAGCTGAGCATCAGTGAACAATGAGCAAGAAGCTGAAATCGCTTATCTGAACCCTCGTCAGAAGTTGTAAGTCAACAGACTTCACTTCCGCCCTCCGAAAACAACCAACAAAACGCACCCGAACCCCAAAACTGTCAGTGTGCCTGGAATCTGGCGCCCTGCACGAACAGATACTAACAGGAGGAACTAACCTGTTTTGTTATCTCTAGATCACTGAGCAGCCATGGGGAAATACCGAGCGCCTCTCCACAGGACAGTCACCATATTGTTGATGCAACTCTTCCTTCCTGTTCCCAAACCCGGCTGAGGCTCAAACGCTCACAACATGTATCACCATCGTCCAAAGCTCAGAGCAAATGCCCAGGCTGGGAAAACATCAGCCTCGTCCCATCAGATGTGGACTGGGGCATGGACCTTCCAGAAAACCTCATGTTATGGCTCAAATAGGTCAGTGCCATGCTTGGCCCTGCATTGCAGTCTCCTCACCCAGCTCTGCACTTTGGCACCCTGAGAACGCTGCTTTCCCTGGATGAGCAGCATGGTAAAGGCAGACCCTGAGACCTCGCCCACACCTGCTGAATTAGAACCTGCCTAGACCTCCACGGCTTGCATGCACATTAAATCATGAGATGTAGGGAGGCCTGAACCCACTGCCCACTAGTAGCCTCAGCTTTACTCCAAATCCCCTGCAGTTTGGACCCTCTTGTTGAAAATCTGTTTTCTGCCCTTGGTAAAGCCAGTATGGTGATCCAACAAATCAACACGTACCTGCTGGATGACCCCTGTGCATAGAAAGCCTTCCACGGGGGAACCATCATCCAGCGGCTTCACCTGAGCGCGCTCTCTCTCTCTCTCTCTCTCTCTCTCTCTCTCTCTCTCTCTCTCTCTCTCTCTCTCTCTCTCTCTCCCCCCTGCCCTCGCCGAGACAGGGTTTCTCTGTGTAGCCTTGGCTGTCCTGGATTCACTTTGTAGACCAGGCTGGCCTCGAACTTACAGTGATCCTCCTGCCTCTGCCTCCCGAGTGCTGGGATTAAAGGTGTGCACCACCACGCCTGGCTACACCTTAGCTCTCTCCCTGCATGCTCTCAAGTCCTTGAAGGCTGCAGAGGGAGGACAGGACTGCAGACTCCAGTGACGGAGGAAGAGCCAAGTTCATGAGCCTTAGAGTTCAACATGGTAATTACCAATATGGTAATTTCAGGTCACAGAGAGGAAATATCACAGCTCCTCTGGGGTTAGTTCATGTTTACAGGAAAGGACGGGAAGTGCTGAGATGTTTTCTAGTAGCAGAGTTCACCAGGACTGCCTGATTGGACTTCCTCGGAAACAGGAGTGGCGAGCAACCTCTTGTTGGTGTGCTTCGACTAAATGCTTTATTAGTAGGTGGCAGGTCTTGAAAGGTCTTACTGCGTCTCCTCCATCGTTATGCCTTCCGTGACATTTACCACAGCAATTTGCACAGCAATCGTAATCAGTAAATACTTTAAATTAAGCAATGACTGGATGAACAGATGGGTGACCACTGGAAGAGGCGATCAGAATATACCCTAAGCTCCCAGCCTCAGTTTCGTCTTGTAAATAGAGGGTAACGCCTGCCTATGTGAGGCTGCTGTGAGGCCAACGCAATAGTAAAAGGGATCGTTTTTTGTAGATAATGAACGTCCCAACATAGCATGGAATACACAGACATAGAGCTAAGTGGGAGAGGGCCAGCAAGATGGCTCAGTGGCTAACGGGGCTTGCTGCCAAGCCTGAGGACGAGTCCAGCCTCCAGGACCCAGACGGTGTAAGGAGAGACTCCATCTGACCTCTACATGTGACAAACCTCTGCCCCTCAAGTAAATCCACGCCTGTCATTTCATCTTGAAAGTGTCCTCCCTCCTGGGAATGATGACACACACCTTTAATCCCAGTACTCAGGAGGCAGAGGGAGGCGGATCGCTGTGAGTTCAAGACCAGCCTGGTCTACAAAGCAAGTCTAGGACAGCCAAGGCTCAACAGAGAAACCCTGTCTCGAAAAACAAAATAAGTAAGTAAGTAAATAAATAAATAAATAAATAAAATAAATAAAGCTAGTGAACAAGTAAATAAGTAAGTAAATGTCATTGCTGCTGGTCATCATACATACTTACATGCCCATTACTCAGAAGGTACAAACAGGAGGATTGCCCTCAGCTTCAATGGTGTCTTTAAGGCTAGCCTGGGCTTAATGAGACCCTGCCTCAAAAGCAATGAAAATTAAAATAATAATAATAAAAAAATCTAATGGCATTCCTTGCAGTCTTGGATCTTTTTCACAGAGAACTACCTAATGAATGAAACTGGGGCAGAGAGAGAGAGAGAGAGAGAGAGAGAGAGAGAGAGAGAGACAGGGACAGGGACAGACAGAGACAGAGACAGACAGAGACAGAGACAGACAGAGACAGAGACAGAGACAGAGACAGACAGAGACAGAGACAGAGAGTTGTAAGTGGAGGTGAATCCTGAGTGAGTCCTTCATTAACTGTCCCCTGAGGAATTAGCAGGAGTGGGCTCTGGAGCCTGAGAAGGGAAGGGTAGACACAGTAAGAAGGAGTAGGGAGGAACTGCCCCCACAAGAGAGATTTTCAGGTAAGAAGTTGGTGTATCCACAAGGTCACAGAGTCAGGCTTATGGCTGCCTATGGAGAACGCATGCCTTAAGGAAGGCAGTTTGCTAACTGTGCCTCAGTCTTCCCATCTTGTAAATGATATTGCACAATCTTTTTTAGAGAAGAATCTCAGATACAGACACAGACAGAGTTCAGTTTCCTGCCCTATGAAGGACTTTTCTAATGGAGCATGGAAAAGGAAAACAGTAACTTTCCAGGGGGAAGCCAAGCCAACAACCACCTTACCCAAACAGTGGAGGTCAACATCACCAAAGACAGGTCACACTGACTCATCAGCCCTGAGCTGAAGGGCTGAGCAAAGCCCTTCCCTCTGTGGAATCTATCACCTCAGTCCAGCCCCAAGAAAATCATCAGATAAATTGTGGGATCCCACAAAACCCCTGACCAGTTACTCTCCGACTCCAAACGCTCATGAAAACCAAAAAAGAGCCCAAGAATACCAATAAACCCAATGTAATAAAAGCCTGAATATGTTTGGTTTTTTGTTTGTTTTGTTGGTTGGTTTGGTTTTTCAAGACAGGATTTCTCTGTGTAGCCTTGGCTGTCCTGGAGTCACTTTGTAGACCAGGCTGGCCTGGAACTCACAGCGATCCACCTGCCTCTGCCTCCCAAGTGCTGGGATTAAAGGTGGTGTATCACCACCGCCCAGCCTGGTTTTTTAAAAAAAAGATTTATTTGTGCTTGGTTTTGGCTAGAAAAGGGCATTGGAGTCCCTGGAGCTAGAGTTACAGGCCATTTTGAGCCACCTAACGTGGGTGCTGGGAACCAAACAGGTCCTCTGGAAGAGCAGAGAGGCTTCTTAACTCTGGGCCATCTTTCCAGCCACACAAGTGGACTCTTAATTTTTGACCTTTTTCTTTTTTTTTCAACAAGGTCTCACTATACAGTGCTTAATCTGGTTGGCCTCAAACTTTTGCTGCCTCAGCCTCTGAAGTGAAGGGATTACAGGTGTGAACCACCTTCCTTGGCTGGTTTTGACAAATGCACCATAATTATATAAGATATTAATATTAAGGGAGGTTGAGTGACAGTTCTAGGCCAGCCTGGGCCACAAGAGCTTGTCTGAAACAAAGCAAAGTACGCAAGCAAGGCAAAACAAACCCTTCTCATTAGAAATGGGATTCTGGTTTAGTTAGGTTTGGTTTAACGTGATTTAATTTCTGAGAAAAGGTCTTGCCCTTAGCCCCGTGGGCTAGAGAGTTTTTCAGGTTTTCCCCACCTACCTTCAACCTGACCATACTATCATACAGGCCTAAACTCATTAAATCAAACAGAGTTGGTAATCTTAAAACATCACCGTGCTGGTTGATAATTTGTTTCTTGATATCTTTGCAGGGATGAGACAGCTCTGTTTAGACTAGGAGAACTTTCTGAAGCAACCTGGTCTGCAGAGTAAGTTCCAGGACAGCCAAGGCTACACAGAGAAACCCTATCTTGAAAAACAGAAGAAAATGAAGAAGAAGAAGAAGAAGAAGAAGAAGAAGAAGAAGAAGAGGAGGAGGAGGAGGAGGAGGAGGAGGAGAGGAGGAGGAAGAGGAGGAAGAGGAGGAGGAGAGGTAGAAGGAAGAGGAGAAGGAGAGGAGGAAGAGGAGGAGGAGGAGCATCCTGAGAGTTTAGGCTCCTAAAAGATGCCCCACCCTCCAGCATGCCCACCATCAGCAACAAGTGGAGGTGGGGTTCTCCACTCAGCCTCCACAGACTCTGACGGCTGCCTGAGTGGGCCTCTTTCATTACAACATCTATCTGCTGGGCCCTTTGGATTGGAGCTGTACTTTCACACAGGCTCTGGGAAACACACACAAACACAGTGGGCACGTGCAGACCTGCACGCTGCACTCAGGACATGGTCCAAGGATCCAGTAACTCTGAAAGCCACGCCCTCCCTTTCAGCAGCCAGGATTTGTTCTTTGACCTCAGATCTTGGCTTCAGTGCCAAAAGAAATGTGTGCCTATCTTTCTTCCCTTTAAAACATCGACATCACCTACTGCTGGATCCCCTCTGAGGTGAGAATTTTCAGGAGCTTCCAAGGCACTCTTATACAATCTTCCTAGCAGAGAAGTTTCCCAAACAGGGAAACTGATCCCAAAACTTCGGCTGTTCTCCATGCTGCACCGCTCTGCCCTTAGGAGTATAAGAACACGTTGCTGACATGACAGAGGCATGCCCACATAGCCCAGTACCACCCCATAGGGGTCTCCTGCCGTGTGGTCTTAAGAAAGCCAAGAAGCTCTCCTCAGGGAGGTACACAGTGCATTCGTGGCAAACCCTCCTCCCTTACTTCAGGCTCGGTGTGTATAGCCACGCGTTTCGGTCAAGGAAGTAAACAGACACTAGCAACCATGGTATAAGCTCTTAACCTTTTTTGACCTAAGTCTCACATGCCAGCCCAGGAATGCCATGTGTAGTTCAGGAAACGAGTACAGGTGCTGGAGAGGGGTGGAAAGGGATGCCTAAAGCCACTCAGAAGGTGGGAGGGTGGTCATGTGACCTTCCAAGACACAGTGAGTCTGTACCAATGTGCCCAGAGTCCCTCCTGCCTGAGGCCAACAGCAAACCCTGGGAGACAAATGGTCTGGTTGGAGGTACAAGGGGGAAACTGAGAAACTCTGCAGCCCAGAGGGGGAGGGAAATGAATTGTTAGCATTTGACCAGGAGTGGAACCAGTTCCCACAATAAAACTGAGGCAGCCAGACATGGTAGTATATACACCTTTAATCCCAATACTGGAAGGCAGAGGCAAGCTGGTCTCTGTGAGTTCAAGACCATCCAAGTCTACACAGCCAGAGATACACACGGAGGCCCTGTCTAATTAAACCCTCGAAGGCATGGACAGAACCAGCCCACTGGCATGGCTTTCCCTGTGCCAGCTCCTGTCGCTCTTGAGGCTTTAGGTACCAATGTGCCACTCTAATGCACAGTTTCCTTAGGATAACTTGACTTCAGGCCACTACCACAGCACCTGCCGCTGTGCTGTGTACCCGCACCAGACCTGCTACATGTAACTTTTGTCAACTTATCCAAAAGTAGGCAGAGGGCTGGAGAGCACTGGCTGCTCTTCCAGAGGACGGATGTTTGATTCCCAGCACCCATGTGGCAGCTCACAACCACCTCTAATGCCAGCTCCTCTGACCCCCTCTCTGGCCTCCTGCACACACACACACACACACACACACACACACACACACACACACACCTACACACACTCATACACATAAATACAATTCTTTTAAAGTCAGGAACCAAAGAATCAGCACCAAGCATTGGACCCACAGGCCTCCAAACAGACCAGTCAGGAAGGAACTAGAAGCCAACATGGCCTCTTCTTCTTCCTATCATATCCTGGTCGATACGGTATGTGTCCGTTCTTGGCAACTGTTAGAATGTGAGTGAGCCATCTGCACCAGACCCACGAGTCCACAGCTTGGTCCCTCTGTGGTAGGATCTAGTCATTAAGAGGTGACTGGAGCGGATTTGAGCTCGTGAGATGGCTCAAGGGCTAAAGGCTTCCTACCAAACCTGATGACCTGAGTTTGATCCCTAGGACTTGGCATGAAGAGAGAACTGACTCCTACACGTTGTGCTCTGACCTCCACATGTGCCAGCATGTGTGGGCACATGACCTAATCAATACATCCATCCGTTAATGGGTGGAATCATAATTTGGTGTCATTACTGACAATGGTAGAAACTTTTGGAAATAAGGCCTTGCTGCAAGAAACAGGCCACTCAGGGTTGCTCCTAAGGACTGAATCTTGCTCCAGGTTCCTCCTCTTCCTCCTTCCTGGCTGCCACGAGGTGAGCAGCTCCCCCACCACAATCCCCCGGCACAATGATGTCGTGCTCAAGTCTCTTCCCTTCCAGTTGTTTCTCTCAGGCATTTGACTCAGTTAAGAAGAGCTAACGTTTGTCTCCAGCTAAGGAAAGACAACTTTGAAATCTTCATTAAGAGCCCCAGAGAGGGGCTAGAGAGAACCCAGTGGGTTAAGAGCACTGGTGACTCTTCCAGAGGACCCAGATTCAATTCCCAGCACTCCAGGGATCCGACACTTTCGTACAGACATGCATGGAGGCTAAAAAACAGTGCACATGAAATTAAAAAAAAAAGCGCAAGAGACACAAGCAACCCCTGCAGATCCATGTCATGTCTACAGGGCATGCAGAGCCCACCAAGAGGATTGTCTGAGATCCCCCAAGACACAGGACTGAACAAACCACAGCATAAAGGGAACTTTTCATCCATTCATAGGTGGGGAAATAGTGGTCCGAGCAAAGTGAAGAACTTGCCATTTGCCCCAGCAGCAGATCCAAGGCCAAAGAAAGCCCCTGTCAGGCAGCCCAGGGCACTTTCCTCTCCGCCTGGCCTCATGTTTCATGCCATTCTGACTTGGCGCCTACATGGGATAGAGCTGGCAGCTTCCAGAGAAGAAGGCCAAGTACACATGACATCATTGGAGCAGGTAGCCAAGAAGGAAGTGGAGACTATGTGCCCCGCCCGCCCACAGGTAGCCCAGCTCCAGGAAACCAAATAGAGAGAGAGAGAGCGAAGGCCCAAATCTCACTCAGAAAAACTCACCGATTACACAGGCAAGGACAGCTACGGTGCAGGGGGCCCATCCTTACTTCACCATGCTCGGCACCACCCGACCTCTGCTGGCTTCCGCCCAGGAGACTGGAAGGTAGATATTGTGCAGTTTCTATCTCTAACTGCACAGTCAGCGTTACCAGCACTGCACAGACCAAAAAAACCGGAGGCTTAGAGAATTATGTTGACGGAGACAGTGTGTCACATCTGGAATTAAAATCCGGTTGTCTAAGTGCAGTGTTCTTTGGAAATTTAGCCTATGGAAAAAATTCAGCAGGACCCAGCTTCACAGACAGTGGAGAGCTGGAAACAAGCCAGGCATCCTCTACAAGAACCAACTATGGCAATTAGACGGTCTGGGTGCAATGGATAATGACACAGACATTCAAACGTCGAACGCCGGGAAGGACACATTTGTGCTCCTGAGATGGCTCAAGGGCTAACGGCCTCCTACCAAACCTGGTGGCCTGAGTTTGATCCCTAGGACTTGGCATGAAGAGAGAACTGACTCCTACACGTTGTCCTCTGACCTCCACATGTGCCAGCATGTGTGGGCACAAACACACACACACACACACACATAATAATTCTTAGGAGGGAGATATTAGGGCTGGAGAGATGGCTCGGTGGAGAAGCACACTTGTTCTTGTAGAGGACCTGGGTTTGGTTCCCAGGACTTACATGGTGACTCACAACCACCACTAACCCCAGCTCTAAGGGATCCGATGCCTGTCTTCCTCCGAGGGCACTAGGTACACAGATGGTATATGTACATACAGGCACCCAAAACACTCATACACATAAAAAGAAAACTAAAATAAACTTAAAGGGGACATGTTTATAAAATAATAATAGTCACTCATAAATGATATATATTATTTGATTCAATTTTTAAAATATAATTGTACAGCAAAACAAAAAAAAACCCCACAGAATACAGGAGTAAAAGGAAGAGTCTCATGGGCCCCACCGTCTGCTAAACTATTGGCTACTAATGGGCTCTTGGAGAGGAACCGTCTTCAGCTGAATACCAAACAGTGAGCACCCCTGACACTAGTGGGCACAGAGATGGCCCTCCTTAAAGTCAGTGAAGCACAAAATGAAAAGACATGCCTGCGAGAAAGGAAGCCAGAGGTAGGTGGAGATAACAGGGTGATCAAGAGATAAGATGGGTTGTGGATTGAAGGCAGTTGGAATGCATTACACACATGTACAAAACTGTCATCAAAGAACAAACTGAGTTGATTTTTTAAAAAAAGACAATAAACAAAATGAAATGAAAGTTCCTGTGCTATTTCAACAGTGAGGAAATGAGAAAGTCACATCCCCTAACAAACATGGCGGAGCCCTCTCCATACCCAGTCAAGAGTGAACAGGTGTCAAGGACAGGACACTGCTACTGAGGCACCAAGAGCCTTACTGTGGACAGAAAGGGCCGGTCCCCACTTCCAGTCTGCAAACCTCTTCTCTGTCTACAGGAAGTTGGGCAGCATTGTTCAGTCACCATCAATCTGCCCCCTTAAAGCCTTCTTTGTGTCTTTGATAGGAGGTTCTCCTTCTGTGTCTGCCTCCCATGGGCACCACTGTGGCATGTTTAGTGACATGCAGTGTTCCTCTATTCACTTGACTCTGAGAACCTTGGACAGAACCCATAAATCTCCCCACTCCCCTGCCTCCACCCTACCCCCTCCCCTGGACTCCCGGCACCTAACAGTATTTGGTGCACAGTAGGTGTGAAGTATGTGCTTTCTTAAGTTTAACTAACCAGTTAATTATTAATGTGTGTGTGTGTGTGTGTGTGTGTGTGTGTGTGTGTGTGTGTGTGTTTGAGTTTTTACACAGGTTCCCATGGAGTCCAGAAGAGGGCACAGGATGCCTTGGAACTGGGGTTCCATGAAGTTATAAGCTGCCTGATGCAGGTGCTGGGAACTCAAGTCGGATCCTGCACAAGAACAGTAAGTGCCCTTAACCACCGGGCCATCTCTCCAGCCCCTACTATGTGTTGCTTTCTGATGCAGCTATGTTCGGTTCTCTTCATCTCTTGCCTCCTTCCTCAGCATCACTCATACACAAATGCACTTGGCACAACCTCCTGGACCAGCACTCCTAACCCCACCCCACCCCCAGCCCACTCCCACGTTCCCCAGCCCACTTTCCTAGTACTCTGACATCATCATGGCTCCTCTACTCCCTGCCACCCTCCCCTTCCCACCAAGCCTGAGCTCCCTGGCTGGGCCCCAGCAGCCTTTCATCACCTGGCCCCAATCCACTTGCCCAATTGCACTCCGGCTTCCCACTAGGCACAGCACACAGCACACTCATTTCCACCTCAGGGCAGCTGCTGGTCCTGATCGTCTATCCTGGAAGAACCTCTGCTTTCCCAAGACCTACCTCCTCCTGCTTAAGTTCAAGTCTCAACTCCTCCTGAAAGCTTTTGTGACCACGCCAACTCCAGGGAGCGTCACTTCTGGCAGTGGATCTGCCCCCAGAGTTGAGTACACCTAATCATCTTTTCATGCCCTTTTCTTTTTGTGTGCGTGTACTTTGCTGATTATATGTCCCTCACCCCCAAACTAGATTAATCTACTTAAGGGAAGGGCAACATCTAACACCTCATCTGTGATCTACCACACCCGCTTGAAGGCACATTGAAAAGCTCAAGACTTAGTAACGGTTATGATTGAAAGCTATCTGGAACAGTTATGGTGAGAAAGAGCAAACATCAGGGCTGGAGAAAATGGCTCAGTGGTTAAGAACATGCACTGTTCTTACAGAGGACCTGACTTCAGTTCCCAGCACCCATGTCAGGTAGCTCACAATTGCCTGTAACACCAGCTCCAGAGGATATGATGCCCTCTTCTAGTCTCCAAGGGCACCTGCACTTGTGTACACACACACACACACACACACGCACGCACGCACGCACGCGCGCGCGCGCGCACACACACACTTAAAAATAAATCTTAGAAAGATATAACAAAAGTGTTCGCAGAGGCAGCCAGCACAGCTGGGGCTATGCCAGCTTGGCTTGGAAAGGGACATAGGACTTCACTCTTATGTCACTGGGACCTGAGATGAGCTCTCCCTAGCACCAGATGGTAGAAATCAGTGACTGAGAATCTCAGAGTATGGTCCCCAGACCAGGAGACCAGCATTTGTTAGAAATAAAAAGCATTGACCTACTGAGTCAGAAGCTTGGGTGATTCCTGTGTCCACTCAAGTTTGAGAATCACTCAGCAGGACTCTCTTGGGACAGCGGATGAAGGAGTCTCTTCACCTCTGCAGACCGCCTGTGGGTGTGATTTCTTACCCACATCTTTCTGCTTCCTGCGATTCCCAATAATCACAAGTCACTGATGACCCAGTGCTCTGCCACCTTCCCTAATGGGTTGCCAGGAACACAAGGCTAAGAGCGCAGACTCTCTCGGTCCTTTCAGTGTGATGAGCCTCCCCATTTGTCTCTGTCCTGAATGATTCTCATCACTCGCTGGCCCCCTGGACCACTTTGAGCAGCGAATCTGCCCTTAATTTTCAGTTTACACTTTCATTGCTGAGTCCCCACAGTGAGTTTTAGTCTCTGGTTAGCCTATCGACCTCCACTTGTAAAAACACTGGGCCAGTCTGTCAGCACCTCATCAGTCCTCAGGACCTGCCCTGGCTCTCTGCAGACTGACAGGTAGAGTCGATGGTACTCAGAGTGAAGGCTCAGATTCCCATAATCTTAAAGTAATCTGTTGATACACGTCCTGACCACCTCAGAAAAGGGCTTAGAGTGAGGCCTGTAGATCCTGAGGAAAATCCGTGGGGCACAGCATCCTCCTATGGAGGTAAACGACTCACACTATGGGCTCTTGGTCTTGGAGTACAAACACTTGAAGCTACTGACAGAGGGTCCTGCCCTCAGCAGGCAGAGAATCTTTGCACTCCACGTGAGCCAGTGGGAAGAGTAAGGTGACTGAAGCCACCATGCATAAGAGCATTCTCAGGATAAACAGGGCAGATGGCTGGGGGGAAAACATGGGCAAGGGACTGGCTTTAACTGGGGCCTTGCACTCCCAGATGCTTACGTGCAGACAAGTCACCTACCCTGCCTGTGAGCCTCTCCTGCCCCCCATAAATTAGAAAGCAAAGATGATCTTCGGAGGTGGGCAAGGCCCATAATCCCAACACCTGGGAAGATGCCATGAGTTTGAGGCCTGCCTGAGCTACATAGCAAGACCCTGTTTCAAAAAGCAAAAGAAAACAAAACAAAAAGTTAAAAACATAAGCATTGGAGTGTTTAAGAGGAAACCAGTTCTACAGCCCTGCAGATACTCCAGTTGATACTGTGGGTAGAAACCTCTGCCCAAGGCAACATCAACCAGCCAACAAGTGTCTACTGCACACTGGAAATGGAGCTAGCCTGAAACCAAGAACTAACCTACCTGTCAAGTATTTTTATCACTCTACTATTAATTTTAAATCTCTGTAAGCAGTCTTGGCTACAACACTATATGGTATAATTCTAAATGACTTCATGAATATTAACAGGAAGTCCTCGAGAGCTCTCTATCCATACAGAAAGTGACAAAGATAAAATGAGCAGTCCTTCCCATTTGAGGATGCTCTCATCTCTATGGCAGAAATGTTGAGGGCCTTGAACTAGACCCAGGAAGCAGAGCCCTTCTGTTTCTTCCTCAGCTTAGCCTTCCCATCAACCACCTATGTGAGAAACTAGAAGTCTGTCCTCTCTAGCCACAATGACCTTGACCTCTTAATGGTTCAGTTCCTCTTCACACTGCAAAGCAGTCACTTTGACTTCCTCACACACAGCCATGAGGACAAACTGCAAAGCTGTACTGTGAGGAACTTCATAACTACTTGAAAACACACACAACCATGGGAGCCATCTGCCCAGGACCGCTGTACACTTTAACATTGGATAATCATACTGTAACCGGGGCCAACAAAAGGGGAGAAAACTCCAAAGCCCCACTGATTGATCCTACACTCAGTTAAATATTCTAGGGCTTTTTCATGCCTTATAATTCAGTAAGTGAGCTAAATGAATCAGCTGACAGTTTCTCTTTCCAGAATTTATCTGACAACTAACACTGATAAAAGGGTGACATGGCGTTTGTCTTGTTTACTGTTCAGTCCTTACCACGTAGAGCCATACTTGGTAGATAATAGATAAGGTACATGACATCTATACAAACATGTTTATTTCTGTAACAACCTAAAACTCTTTTTGACAGATGCCCTACGCAGCTGTTAAAAAAGAATGTGATACACACATATGTATACATAAATGCATACTGACCTTGAAGGTGATCTCTGTGAGTTTGAGGTCATCCTGGTCTACATAGTTAGCTCCAGGACAGCCAGAATGAAATAGTGAGAGGCAGTCATAAACAAACAAGAAAGCAAACAAATAACAAGTTGTTGGGGCTAGAGATGTGGCTCTGTACTTAAGAGTACTTCATACTCTTACAGAGGACGCAGGCTCGGTTCTGGAACCATTTGTAACTCCTGTTCCAAGAGATCTGGCATCTTCTTCTAGACTCCACAGGCACCAGGCATACACGTGGTACACATACATACATACATACATATGTATGTACATATGTACATACATACATACATGCAAACACTTATACACATAAAATAAAAATAAATCAATCTTCTTATGGCAGGGCCTCATTGTATAACTCTAGCTAGTAAGCTGACTTCAAACGCACAGAGAGTCGCCTGTCTCTGCCTTCCAAGTGCTGAGATTAAAAGCATATGCCTTCATCATGCCTGGCCAATTAATAAACTTCTCTTTAAAAAATAAAATAAAATTGCAGAATGATACTCTGATCCCATCTGTGTTTTCTAAGACACAGAACGCGCACGTGAGTGGTTGCTTACACACAGACGTGTGTTTTCTGAGACACAGAACGCTCACGTGAGTGGTTGCTTACGCACAGACGATCTGCAATGAGCTATTGAAGACACCATGGTGGTTCATGCCCTCAGGAAGCTGAAGCAGGAGATCAGGGCGAGTCTGACATTAGTCTGGGCCATGGAATGAGACCCTGTCTTAAACAAGGGAGTTAACCATGATCATGTTAACGTTCTCTCTGTGGCACTGCATAACAATACACAGATCTATAGAGGAAATGACAGAGAAACTATTGAAACTCTCACTGGGAAGAATGAATATAAAGTCTGTCTCCAATATGATCATAATCCCTGGCAAGAGAATACCCAGAAACAGAACTAGAGATGGGGGACCTGGCTTCCAGTCTGAGCATGGGGACCTTAGTTCAGATCCCCCAGCACACACATAAAAAACCATGCATGATGGCCCTTCCTGTAACCCCAGCATGGGAGGCAAAGACAGGAGGGTCCCAAGGGCTCACTAGCCAGCCAGTCTGGCCAACTGTGAGTTCCAGGTACAATGAGATGGCCTGTCTCGAATAATTAGATTAAAAAAAAAAAAAACAGAGGAAGATACTCCAGTATCAACCTCTTGCCTCTGAACATGTACACACAGGCACAGCAACTCCACACATATCAACATACTCAAACCACACATACATGCCCACATGTGCGCAGGACAGAGAGAGAGAGAGAGAGAGAGAGAGAGAGAGAGAGAGAGAGAGACAGAGAGAGAGACAGAGAGAGAGACAGAGAGAGAGAGAGACACAGAGAGAGAGAGAGAGAGAGAGAGAGAGACAGAGAGACAGAGAGACAGAGAGACAGAGAGAGAGAGAGACACACAGAGAGAGAGAGACAGAGAGACAGAGAGAGAGAGACAGAGAGAGAGATCCCCATAAGGAGGCTGACACCCCTATCTCCCTACCACACCTGGCCCCCAGATGATCCACAAGGTGGCAACCAAGCCACGAATGAAGAGCTGGCTCATTCTGCACCCAGAGTGCAGCAACAGTCACAGTGACACTTCAAATGCCACTCGCAAAGTGAGCTGGCTCTAACTCTCTCCTCCTGCTGGGACTGGGTGGGGAGTGGGGCGGGAGGGGTCTGCCAATACCTTCACAGCTCTTTGTCACTGAGGTTGGAGGAGTTGAGGCTAGAGGCTGAGAGTTGGAAGGCATTGAGTGAGTTATCTGAAGAGGCCAAGAACCACTTAAACTACACAGGGCGCCTTCAAGTGTTAGTAATTGGGCAGAAAAATGAAACCAGGCAAGAGGTTCCAAGAATCTGAGATGTTCCTGATCTGGTCTGGGCTATCCTATGGAAGCAAAAGCCACAAGAAAACAGGAAGGAGGGAAAAATCTAAGTATTATTTGAGATGCCTCAGAATCAGAAGGCAGGAGCTGAGGAGGGGCTAGTGGGCAAACACCTGTCACACAAGCATAATGACCTGGTTTGGATCTCCAGGACCCATAAAAGAAGCTAGACATGGTCCCATGCATCTGTGACACTAGCATGGAGCTGGGGTGGGGGTGGGGGGACAAGCAGATCCCAGGATCTCACAGGCCAGCCAGTCTAGACAAAACAGCAAGCTCCAAGGTCAGTAAGGCACCTTGTCTCAAAAACTAAAACAAAGAGGGCAGAGTGAGGGCCCAGTGATTAACAACACTCACCGCTGTCCCAGAGGACCTGGGTTTGGTTCCCAGCACCCACATGGCAGCTCACAACTGTCTATAACCCCCATCCCAGTGGATCTGATGCTCTCTACTGGCCTCTGTGGGCACACGGCTCACATACATGCAAGCAAAACATCCATGCATATCAAATTTTTTTTAAATCTCTTTTAAAGATAAAGTGGAAAGTAATAGAGGAGGAGATCTGACTTTGACTTCTGCACACACACATGCACGTATGTGGGTATGTATGCCTACACACACGCCTATGTACACATTCATATGCCACACGCGCGCACACAGAAATGATAATAACGATTAAAGGTGAGAAGAGGCCTAGAAATACATGCACCTCAGTGGTGAGGAGCCTCCTAGCATTCATGGGGACCTGCTTTTAACCCTCAAAACTGCAATGCACTCAAGTGAGGAGGTGCTAGGTAAATGCAAGGAGAAACACTCAAAAGTAAAGAACCTTAAGAGAGACCAGCTCAACACGGGGGAAGTCAAGCCCGGTACTAGAAGCGTAGCCAACTACCCAGGGCTAGCGAGGCCATGGACCTTAGAGCCCAGCCCACCACTGCCACTCCACCAGCTCCTGCTGCACTCTAAAGCGTTGTCCTTATACACACAGGGAAGTGCAGCTCTGTCCTGTGCACAGCTTCCCCTGTCCGCAGCAGATGAAGACCATTGCAGAAACCACAACTGGTCATAAGGAAGAGGTCAACTGCCTACAGGGTGCCCGGCCCTGACAGATACATTTACAATATAAGCCCTTGTACCTAAGGCTCAGGGAACATCGCAGAAGAGGGGATGGAAAAATTGCAGCAGCGAGAGAGGACGGGAAAGTCTGCTGTAAGACTGTGTCTCCTAGAAACACACGTACACACAGTAAGATTTATGGACAAGGAATAAAAGAAGCTAAGGCTTCACCTGCGATACCTCAACAATAGGGTTCCCTACAAAAGACTCGAACAATAACAATACTGGCTCACATGCTAACGAGGAAGAGGGAAATCTAGTGGGATCCCAGCCCTAGAAAAACAACTACCTGCAACTAATGACTGCTAAGAGAGGAAGAAATAGTCTCTCTTGAGGATGAACCCACTCCTGGGTTACCCAACCCAAAGTAGCCAGCTCAGAAATCTCTCTCTCTCTCTCTCTCTCTCTCTCTCTCTCTCTCTCTCTCTCTCTCTCTCTCTCTCCTCTCTCTCTCACACAGACACACACACACACACACAAACCCCAATAATAAGCAAAGAAAAAGAGGCCACCAGTTTAAAAGGAGTAGGGGGAGCATTGAAGGGCTGGAGGGAGGAAAGGAAAGGGGAGCGATATAATTGTATTTTCATTTTTATTTGTTTGTTGGGTTGGTTGGCTGGTTTGGTTTTTTAAGACAGGGTTTCTCTATGCAGCCTTGGCTGTCTTGGACTCACTTTGTAGACCAGGCTGGCTTGGATTCACCTTCCTCTGCCTCTTGAGTGCCACCCCCTGCTGGTATATTTTAATTTTTACAATAATTAAAGAACGTGGGTCTGGAGGATAGCTCAGGGTAGACCTCGTGCTTGGTCCTTAGGTACACCTAATCGCCAACACCAGGCATGCCCCCACTACTGCAAGACAGACAGACAGACACACACCACACACATGCACACACACACAGACACATACACACACAAACACACACATTTATTGACAAAGAATAAAAGAAGCTAAGGACTAGAAAATCTCTGAGACAGCATCTAGACCAACTCTTTCACTGCCAGCGAAAGCACGGAGGCCCAGATAATAATATATATCTTCTAAAATGACCACAAACCCAAGAAGAGGGTGTTATTAAGTAGGCCGAGTTATAGGTTTTCTGGTGGTGACTGGGAAAGCAAGCTGGGTTTAAGAAATGATGGATTCTGGGAAAACGCAGCTGGCTGCACATTACATGGAAACCACAGGAAATAAGGGCCTAATCCTTCAAAGTGGCCCAGCCCTACATGAATAAGTCATGAAGCCATGGCGAGCAGATTGACATCTTCTGCTTCAGGACAAATTAGTCGGTTCACTGAGCAAATGAGGGAGGCCCCAACCTTCTTTGGGTGTGGCTGAGGGGCCAGGGCCAGGAGGCCGGGCTGTGTGGTTCCTGTGGAGTTTACACCAATTCAATCATGGTTTTTTTTAACTTGGTTTTTTTCTAACTAGTCTCCAGAATGGTCTTAATGTCCCACAGAGAACCTGACCCATGGGAGACGGGGGTGGCAGGGAGACTACGCTAACAGAAAGATGGGATTCTTTGTGCAGTTTGCTCTTCAGGAGTACTACTGAGAGGCACTGTTACTGTCAAGGCCAGGCTTCATTTGGGTTTCTATTGCGGTGATGAAACACAGTGACCAAAAGCTACTTGGGGAGGAAAGGATTTATTTCACTTACACGTCCATATAGGAGTTCATCACTGAAAGCAGTTAGGACAGAAACTTAGACAGGGCAGAAACCTGGAGGCAGGAGCTGATGCAGACACAGCCCGTGGAACAGGTTGCTTCCTGGCTTGCTCCTAATGGCTTGCTCAGCCTGCTTCCTTCTAGAACCCAGGACCACCAGCCCAGGGATGGCACCACCCACAATGGGCTGGGCCCTCCCAAACTATCACTAATTAAGAAAATGCCCTACAGGCTTTGCCTACAGCTTGCTCTTATGGACACATTTTCTCAACTGAGGTTGAGAAATATAGCTTCTCTTTTTTTTATTTAATTTAATTTAATTTAATTAATTTATTAATTTATTTATTTATTTTTAGTTTTTCGAGACAGGGTCTCTCTGTGTAGCCTTGGCTGTCCTGGACTCCCTTTGTAGACCAGGCTGGCCTCGAACTCACAGTGATCCGCCTGCCTCTGCCTCCTGAGTGCTGGGATTAAAGGCGTGCGCCACCACTGCCTGGCAACTATAGCTTCTCTTGAGAGGACATGAAACTAGCCAACACAGGACCAGAGTTGAGGAGCCACTATCAGCAACCCGCCTGTGGTCATGGGGAAAACGTTCATCTTGGTCCAGGCCCTACTTTTCTCTGGCATGAGCCTTCAGGGAACTGAAGGCTGTTAGAGTAATCACCGAAAAAGCATCTCATAGTCCCATGCTATGGTTTTCCAAAGAAACTAGGTGACACATTCAAAGTCACCTGAAAATTTAGGAACAGAAATGGAATGAGATAGCCAGGCGGTGGTGGCGCACGCCTTTAATCCCAGCACTCGGGAGGCAGAGGCAGGCAGATCACTGTGAGATCGAGGCCAACCTGGTCTACAAAGTGAGTCCAGGACAGCCAAGGCTACACAGAGAAACCCTTTCTCGAAATAACCAACCAACCAACCAAACAAACAAAAACTAATAAAGAAATGAACGTTTGCCTGTGCCAGATAAGCACCTGAGGAGGCAACAGCTATTTCTCAAAAGCCATACCCAGTTGTCACAGGAAAGCTTATATCTCAGCAGAGAAACAGGAACTGAGCCTCAGGTAAGGTAATATCATTAAATAAAAATAACATACGACCCAGTCAGGGAAGAGAAGTAAGTTACCAGGTGCATGGAGCAGGCAACCAAGAAGCACACAGTGAGTCTCAACCCTGAGAGGACGGGAGCAGGGAAGGAGCAAGGATCCAACAGAAAAACAGAGTTTCACAGAACAACACATAGGTAAAGCTGTGGGCTGTAGGAGTGGGGGACAGGGTGGTAGTGGTCACAGATCTGTGCCAGCGTCAATCTGGCAGGGTAACAAACTAGCCGGCTGGCCTGGAGCTCTGCCAAGCTAAGGATACTCTTTTGCCTGCCAGGACCACACAGGGGGAAAAAAAAAAAAGGCAGCGCAGCACAGTCAAGTAGGATCTACCACCTTGAAGCATAAGAGCAGCTCAGCCCTAGGCTCTGTGGGTCCTTTCTACAAGGCTCATCCATTGCTGAACAACAGAGAGCCAAGGCCTATGTGACCACCAGGCCTGGGAGGGAGCAGGGGCAGAGCAGCTGATATGAGTTATGGAGTGGCCTCCAATGAGGACAGGACTCCCGAACACACACCAAGAGGAACACCTGTTACTGCCAGGAAAGCACAGAGATGGGCGCCCACTGAGGGAGAACCAACCCTGGCAACACCTTGTTTTCCAGATTTCTGACCTCTAAAACTATGAGGGAATAGATTCCTGTGACTTTAAGTCACCCAGCTGATGATCATTTGCTATAGCAGCCTTGGGAAACTAATACAGCAAAGAGAGAGGGCTCACAGAGTCTTCAGGGTCCACAGTGCCCACAGAATCTGGCTGCCAAGGACATTAGGCCAACTAGATACAAAGGTCATGACCGATGGCCCTCCCTTCCCCCCACCCCCCACCCCCACTCCCTCATTAGCTACCAAGCAGCGGAATATGAACACCTCTCACAGATTCTCTGTCAGAGCCATGGTCCATCCTTACGCCGAGCCCTGTCACACCTGGCCTCTTTTTCACTAGGAGCTTCCAGAAGACACTGGCACCATCCATCCCTCTCTATTGGGTTACTTAAGGCTCATCATCTTACAGAGGTGACGTGGTTCAGCAAAGACTGTTCTAGATTAATGACCAACAGTACCCCAGTTTCAACCCTAGGGTGACTTAGAGTTTGAGTTGCTTCTTTTCTGTCAAGTGAGGGCAACAGCTGCTGCCTCACAGGGTTTCTGTGACATTCCGATTTGGCACATATAAAATGCCTAGTATATGTCTTCTATACAGCAGGCACAAAATAAGTGCTGGCAATTACTACTGTTGTTATTAACATTATAACACACATCCTGCAGCAATGGCCTGAGTCTGCCTAGCCTCCATGCTATGGCGAACACACAGAATTACACAGCATGGCTTATCTCAGCGGACAGTGAACACTGTTCCTGGTTACTTTCTGTTGCTGTGATAAACACCGTGACTAAAAGCATCTTGGGAGAGGAGAGCAAAGGGTTTATTTCATCTTACACTCCCAGGTCACAGTCCTTCATCCAGAAAAGTCAGGGCAGGAATTCAAGGCAAGAACCTGAAGCAGAAGCCGGGCAGTGGTGGAGCATGCTTATAATCCCAGCACTTGGGAGGCAGAGGCAGGCAGATCGTTGTGAGTTCGAGGCCAGCCTGGTCTACAAAGTGAGTCCAGGACAACCAAGGCAACACAAAAAAAACCCTGTCTCAAAAAAACAAAAAAACAAAAAAAAACCCTGAAGGAGGAATGCTTGCTCGATGGTTCATGCTCAGCTCGCTTTCTCATACGACTGAGACTCACCTGCCTAGGCATGGTGCTGCCCACAGTGGGCTGGACCCTCCCACATCAATCATCCAGACAGCCTCTTACAGACAGGGCCACAGGCCAATCTGATCTAAGTAACTCCTCAAACAAGGTTCCACCTTCCCAGGTGGCTCTCCGTGTCAAGTTGACACAAACTAGCACAAGTACCTACTGTGTTCACTCTTGTTTGCCTTTGAGCCTTCTTCCCCAGTCACTAGCTGTGACCTCGGTCCCTAATGACTCCAACAGGTGTCTAGAGCATGTTTGTTTTGTGAGTGATGAATAAATAATCATGAGTCACTCTAAAACACTATCTTCCTCCTCTGAAAAATGGAGCCAAGACTTATCTCTCCTCCTCACTGCTTCATGGAGCAAGTGAAGATCCAGCCGCAGCAGCCACAGCAGCAGCCACAAAAGATCTTGGAGGCCAACGTGCCACACCGGCCCCAAACTGTTGGTCCTGCCATGCGTGGTCCAGTCAGTGAGTTGTCACACCTGCCTGTGTGCCAAGGACTCACGTCCCCATACTTGAGCAAGCCAAACACCTTAAAATGATCCCCATAGAAAGCCTGGCTCAACTTGACTGTGCTCTTCCATAGGTGTGCGACTGCATCCCTTAGCCTGAGGGCCTTTCTGGAAATGCAGAAGAAAGAGCTGAGTGAGATGGTGTTTATGCACATGTTCTGTCAGTTCCACAGCTCTGCTCCACGCAAAGGCAGGCTCCTTCCAACAACCACTGCCATGTAAAAAAAAAAAAAAAAACAGAACCCAGGCATGCGCCTCAAAGAGGATCTAAACACCACAGCTACTTTCTGTTTTTGCAACTTTAAAGCCTTCCCAGCATCAAATTATAAGCTTCTAAATGTGGCTTTGCCAGAAAAACCAAAATTATTCTAGCCACTTCTCAAAATATCCTGACCATGGGATAAGCCGTTTTTATGAGTGCCGCTGGGTTCTAATCAACTCAGCCACTTAGGTTAAAACAAACAAGCAGGCAGCCCCTCCCCCCCCCAAAACAAATCCTTCCTCCTAAGAAAATGAACTCACTGGAAACTGACTTTAAGTGATAAGAACAGGCCTGAGGAACTCTGGGTAGACAGGTCCTTATCTGAGGACAAGCACTTTCCACTCGCAGTGTGCAGACAGGAGATTTCTCAAGGGACGTCCCCTGCTCTGGGACGGGTCCCCGTGGAACCAAGAGTCAATTCCTTCCCCAGACTCAGACAGGAGCTCTACAAATGCAGCTGAAAAGCTTAACAATCTCTTAAAGCCCCTTTGCTGGTTTAGTCAACCAGGTACAAGAAAGGCCAACAAGCCAACTTCTCACCTCCGAGCCTTGGTGCAGCTCCTAGGCTCCAGCTCCCTGCTCCCAAACAAAGTGCCTGCCCATAACCCAGCAAATGAAGGCCCTCCAGGCTGGCCAAAAGGTAGCTGGAAGGAGGCCATCTGTCCCACGGTTCTTACAGCCCCACAGTCTGAACCAACTGGCATAGTAGGGTTGTCCCACAGACGAGGCCTGACACACCCAGCCCTGGGTCCAGTGGCTTATACATCTGCGGCTCGCCATGTCTCACAGGTAGGGCTGCCTCTCTTCCCACAGGTCCTCACACATGCATCTGGTGGCTCAGGCTCCCTATAGGCCTCTGTTCTCTAGTGTAAGACTGTGACACACAGGAGAGGCAGCCCGGCCTGGTAGAAAGTGCAAGTGCTACGCAGTCTGTGCACCTGACCGGCTCTGTGGCTTTGGAGAACTGACCGCCCGGGGCCAAGGTACCCTTTTCCTTAGAGGGGAGCTCCAGCCTAGCCTACAAATTTTCTGTGGGGTTAATAACGGCACCAAAGGCTCCTGGAATAATGCTAGCCCCCAACCAGTGCTAATTATTCTATGGCTACTCCCAGCCCTCACCCTCAGCCTTGTGCTCCAGTTTCTAAGGCCTGCCCATCCCCCCCTCCATATCTGGTTCCTCCCACCTTTAGCTCTCAAGTAACCCTTCCCAGTGTGCCCTGTCGCCCTGTCCCCAGGCCTAGCACCCTGATGGAGGATGGGCCTGGCAACCAGGAAGTACTCAAGGCAACTGAATGACTATTGACATAGAAACTGCAATCCAGAAACCTGAAAGGATTGGAATTCTGGTCCCGGACACGTTCCACTCTTACGGTGACAGAGCGGCAGGTAAACAGGCTGACCTTAGGCCCTGTTACACTGACTTCGTTTTGTTTTTCTAAGATTCATTTATTTCTTATGTGTGCCTGCAGGCCAGAGCCAGAAGAGGACACCAGATCTCATTATAGATGGTTGTGAGCCACCATGTGATTGCTGGGAATCGAACTCAGGACCTTTGGAAGAGCAGCCAGTGCTCTTAACTTCTGAGCTGTCTCTCCAGTCCATGACAGCAGTGCATGATACAAAGGTACCTGGGTGATTCTGAAAGTTCCTTCAGACTTTTTGTAAGAAAAATACTATTTCCTTTTCCAATTATAAAAGATACTATGTAAGCCAGGCATGGTGCTGCACGCCTTCAATCCCAGCACTCAGCAGGCAGGGGAAAGTAGATCTCTGTAAGTTTGAGGTTAGCCTGGTTTTCAGAGTGAGTTCCAGAACAGCCTGTCTCAAAAGCTAAAACTAAATAAAAGATAGAACATGATCATTGTAGACAGCATAAAAACCTGGACTCGAGGCTGGTGAATGGCTCGGCCAGTAAAGGTGCTTGTGGGTAAAGGTACTTCGAACAAGCCTGATGACACAACTTCAGTCCTGAGGACCTGGCACAGCGGAAGGAAAGAACTGACTCCTGCAAGTTGCCTCTGACCTCCACATGCACTGTGGCAAGTGTGCAAGTGCAAATAAATAAACAAATGTAATTTTAAAAAAGCAAATGGGAAATCACATTATTTTTCCTGTGTGCTTGTCTATTGTTTTTTTACGTGGCATTCACTTTCAAACTAGCAATTGAGTCACAGAACCAGCCAGCCATTGGCTGTGCCTGGAAGGCTTTCTTCTTCTTTTTCACTCTCTCCACTCCTAAACAACTTATTTGTTGGGGAGGGCAACCCTCCCCTTGCGGAACCTTGGGATGGATGAACTTCTCTCCTCTTAATGAGTTAATGCAGTCATCTCTCCTTTCCATGTTCACACCACAGAGTCAATATTTACCACGTTGCTAAAACAGGCACTGGTCACAGACATGGTGCCAAGTCACCTTGTCTAATCACAGCAGCCACAGCAGCCTTGGTGGCACCCGCAGGCTTTACTGTACCACAGGCCACAGCACCAGGGGAGTGAGTCTGGCCCTCTCTGCGCAGGTGGCTGCTGGCCAGCAAGGATGCTCCACGTAAGCATGACATGACAGGAATGCTAGAAAGCGCTTCAAAAAAATGGAGAAACTAGGGCTGAGTGTGGTAGTGCACGCCTTTAATCTCAGCACTCGGAGGCAGAGGCAGCTGGATCTCTGTGAAGGCATGGCCAGTTTGAGCTGTTATACAGAGAAACCCTGTCTCGAAATATAAAGGGGGGGGGGGGAGAAAGAGAGAGAGAGAGAGAGAGAGAGAGAGAGAGAGAGGAAGAAGAAGATGAGGAGGAGGAGGAGGAGAGAGACAGAAACAGAGACAGACAAACAGAGAGGAGAGAGACAGAGAGATAGAGAGAGCGACTGACTCTTTGGCAGGAAAGGGCCTGCCTGGCACACGCAGTCCAGCACCAAAGCCAGGACTCTTCTGCTCCTGTGTTAATGCTCTCTAACGTCTTGCCTCATTGAGTACATCAACATGGAGAGATAGCTTAGGCCAAGCTCTCTGACAGGATCCATTTCTCACGAGGGTCTTCCCAGAGTGGCCTGGGTTCTTGCAATAATGATTAGGGTGATACCGTGGCTCCCTCAATTCTCTACCTGGCACTAAATCATTTTTCTTATGTTTTGTTTTGTTTTTCCCCAAGACAGAGTCTTTCTGTGTTAGCCTTGGCTGTCCTGGACTCACTTTGTAGACCAGGTTGGCCTCAAACTCACAGCGATCCACCTGCCTCTGCCTCCCAAGTGCTGGGATTAAAGGTGCGAGACACCACGCCCGGCTATTGCTCATTTTATTGTGTGTAGTCTTACACATGTCACAGCAGACATGTTGAAGTCAGAGGAGGATAACTTTCAATCCACCACATGGGTCCTGAGGGTTGAACTCAGGTCGTCGGAGTCAATGGTAAGCACTCTATCCGCTGTACCATCTAGCCAACCCCTCACTCATATTGTGTTCTGTGCCAGTGATGGAAAGATGCCTCTCCAAGGCAACATCAGTCTGCCCATCTCTTCTGGAAGACTGTCAAGAAATACATCCACTGGATAATCCAAGGAAGTCCAAGGACTGGAGGAAAACACCTATAGAGAGGAAGAGTAGGAGGGTCGTGGCTTGGGGAGTCCTACAACACCAAGACTCTGGAATAAGGTCTTTTTCTCAAGGGCACCTTGGGAAGCGAGAGGAACCAATTATGGTGACTTTTTGTGACACCAAATGCACATTACGTTTCTGTGAAGAAGTGGAAACAGTAAGGAAACTCAAAAGAGAAAACTTGTGTTCAGATTCTGCTTCTGCCACCAAAATGGGGCAGTGAGGGACCCTGATGTCAAGGTTGAAGTCTGGCGTTTCCAGATAGCCTCTGGGCTTGGGACAAGATGACAGACTCGCTTTCTCAGCTGCGTTCCCTCTCCACCTGACCTGGGGAACCCCAGAACCCCTAAGGAGTGTCACACAGCCCTCAGGGGGATTACAAGCCCAGTCATTTCTCCTGATAAGAAATTTGTTCAGGTGCCGGGCATGGTGGCGCACGCCTCTAATCCCATCACTCGGGAGGCAGAGGCAGGTGAATCCCTGTAAGTTCGAGGCCAGCCTGGTCTACAAAGTGAGTCCAGGACAGCCAAGACTACACAGAGAAACCTGTCTCGAAAAGCAAAAAAAAAAAAAAAAAAAGGAAAAAAGAAAGAAAGAAAGAAAGAAAAGAAACTTGTTTAGTGTGCACCTGGGTATGCTAATGAGATGTCTTGGTATCTTTAACTGTACCTGGATTTCTTCCCCCACCCATAGGATAATTAGGTACTGCTTTACCCCTCTTATGATAGGGCTGTGTTGTTACATGGAGGTGAAGTATCCCTGATGTCCCTAGCCCCAGTGAACCAAACACACTCACTCTCAAAACCTCTCCCACTGCCCAAAGTTTATAAGTCCCCGATTTCATATGAAATAAATGTGCTACCATCAGTTTTTCCCATGACTGTCTGAGATTCGTCACTTATTCTGGGGAAGAAAGGGCACTCCCAAGGGCCTTGGTTGTCACTGTAGCCTGCCCTACTGTTGTGAGCACAGTGCTAATCTCCAGAGAAGGAGCCACCCAGATCAGCATCTTACTGGACCCGCATCCTGCCAACTTGTGTTCTGGCTTGACCAGGCATGGGCTTTTGCCTGCACCCCTTACCCTTAATATAGAGTCTTAACCAAAAGCTATAACACTTCAGTATCGTCGCAGGCTTTGGAACACCTGAGTTTCCACTTGCGTCTGGTACCAGCAATCTCACTTAAAAGAGCGAACTGTAACACCCAGCAGAAAATGTACTTCCACCCCCACCCCCACCCCTGGTGAGACAGGAAAGTACCTTATTCAAGGGCACACAACGTATTGGTTGGTAACCTCGTATCTGAACCAAGTTCTCCATTCCAAGTCTATGGCTGTTGGCCCAGAGAACACGGCTGAATATTATTCTATTCTTTCAATCCTTGGATAGTCCCAAGAAAACCACAGCCCTGATCTGGAGCATCTATAGCAACAGGATTTCTTTTCTTCTTCTTCCTCCTGCTCAGATGGGAGTGGGCTCTGCCTACAAAGGGGGGGAGTGGTGGTTCCTGGTACCCCAGCTCCCGAAGAGAAGGTGCTTCCAGCTGGGTCCAAAGAACATGGCACTGCCTAGGGCTAACGAGGCAAGTCAGGACAAGGGTCACCAGGCCCACTCCAGTGCAGAAAGATGTTGCAATGCGAGATGACCCTGGGCCACTAAAAAGTGCCCCAGTAAATATTCTACCTAGCCAGAGGGATGCCAAACAGTTCCACGTCCAGACAAGAAAACAACAATGGTTATGGGACAAGGCCTCGATGAAAAGCCTCCTCCCAGGAGGCACCTCTACCTTCACCTTGGTACAGACACAAATTCATAGCCCTTGGCAGCTCAGCAATGGCCGGACACAGCCTGTGACAGTGCCAGCCCATGTGCGTTAAATGCCCAATGTGGATAGACCTACTAAAAGTCGCAAGGACACTAAGAAGACGAACACTTGGCCCTGTGTTCAAAGGGCTCATGGTCTAGCTTGGAAAGCAGCCTGCACTCTAGAAAACACGCTGCTTACAACAGCGACACACGAAACACAGACTCTGAGGGCCACGGATGGGGCGGGGAAGACCCACGTGACGGTCTCAGAGGGAAAAGAGGCATTTGTACAGTGTGAGGGCTGAGAGGGATTAGGAAGGGACAGGAGGAACAAGAGCAGAGAACCAGGAGAAAAAGAACGATTCCTTAGACTCAGAGCAGCTGGAGGGAGAGGTCATGTCTCCAAACGCAGCAACTACTGTAGGTATCCTGCTTTGAGATGGGTTTTAAAGATGCATTTATTTTTATTTTATGTGTATGGGCATTTTGCCTACATGTGTATGTGTATGTTATGTGTGTGTGTGTGTGTGTGTGTGTGTGTGTGTGTGAATGTGAGTGTGTGTGTGTACATGCACAACACCTGCATAGTGCCTGTGGAGGCCAGAAAAGGGCATCAGATTCTCTGGAACTGGAGTTACAGACAGCTGTGGGAATCGAACCCAGGTCCACTTGCTGCAAGAGCGGGAGTGTCCTCACCTGCCAAGCCAGCTCTCCAGCCCAAGATGGGCTTTTTTTCTTTTTCTTTCTTTCTTTCTTTTTTCTTTTCTTTTGTTTTTGTTTTCCGAGATGGAGTTCCTCTGTTGTAGCCTTGGCTGTCTTGGATTTGCTTTGTAGACCAGGCTGGCCTCAAACTCACATAGATCCACCTACCCCTGCCTCCCTGAGTGCTGGGGTTACAGGTGTGCGCCACCGCACCCGGCCTGCATGATGGACTTTTACAACTTCTTCTTCTCAGGAATCACTTCAGATGAGTCCATGGGCTTCTGTTTTGACACAGAGCCTTATCCCTACTCACCTGGCCTCTCAGCTCTCCAGGGCAGAGCCTGGACCTACCACCCACTAGCAGTCAAGGCAGGGACAGTGATGATCAAATGCAGCGACAGAGGAAAACTGCTCAGCCCAGCTCTTCAAAACAACTGACCACCTCTTAAGATAAAGGTGTTGATATCTGTGGCCACTTGCTGAGCACTTCATACCTACCAAGCTTTGCCCTAAATCTGGAACAAGAACAGGAAAAGTGCTGTTCAGAAGGATGATCAAAGTAGTTACCTATCACCTGCTAATGGAGGTGTAGGATGCCATTGTCTGGGGCATCAGAGCTAGCTGTTCTGTTGGATTTGTTGTTGTTGTTGTTGTTGTTGGTGGTGGTGTGTGTGTGTGTGTGTGTGTGTGTGTGTGTGTGTGTGTGTGTGTGTGTACATGGAGGCCAGAGGTCAATACTGAGCCATGTTCCTAAGGGTCTACCCACCATGCGTGGAGAGTATTTTACTGACAGCATCTCCCCAAGAATTGGCTTTCTTTTAGGGTGTGGTGGCACATGCCTGTAATCTCAGTATACCAGAGAAGAACGAATTTAAGGCCAGTCTGGGCTATACTGTGAGAACCTAACTCAAGAAGAAAAGATCCAGCCAGGCAGTTGTGGTGCACGCCTTTAATCCCAGCATTCAGGAGGCAAAGGCAGGAAGATCTCTGAGCTTGAGGCTAGCCTGGTCTACCAAGTGAGCCCCAGGACAGTCAGAGGCTACACAGAGAAGCCTCCTGTCTAAGAAACAAAACAAAAGATCCAGTGTCCGCTCAGGAGAGGTTGCTTGGTTGGTTTTTTGAGACAAACTTTCTGTGTAGCTTTGGCTGTCCTGGAACTCACTTTGTAGACCAGGCTGGCCTCAAACTCAGAGACCTGTCTCTGCCTCCCTAGTGCTAGGATTAAAGGCATGTGCCACCTCCACCCAGCACAGGGAGAGGTTGTTAACAATGGAGTTCAGTTGCCTAAATGTGCACAGGTACAAGAAATGCTAGCAGCAGCAGGGCAGAGGACACAAATCACATGATCACCCAGCCGAAAGCCATTTTCTTCTCTGTGCAGAAATTCCTCTCAGCAGCTCTGACCATGGCATGAAAGTCAGTTGACCCTGCAGCCATCCCAGAGATGACGGGCAGATTCAGATTTGGGCCTTGGTCCCTGCCTGAGTTAGGTCATGGAGAAAGGGTAGCCTTATCTCCAAGAAGGAGGTCCCACCAGTTAGACAGCCTAAGTGTGGAGGAGGAAACACTCCCTGCGCCCTTGGAAAGGCTAGGTCAAGCAACCAGATTTCCTGGTGCCCTGGGACTGAACACTTTTTGTTTGTTTGTTTTGTTTTGTTATATTTTGTTTTTTGAGACAGAGTTTCTCTGTGAAACCTTGGCTGTCCTGGACTCCCTTTGTAGACCAGGCTGGCCTTGAACCCACAGCGATCTGCTTGCCTCTGCCTCCCACGTGCTGGGATTAAAGGTGTGCGCCACCACCACCTGGCTGGAACACTCTTTTTGTTTATTTTGGTTTTTTGGTTTTTTCGAGACAGGGTTTCTCTGTGTAGCCCTGGCTATCCTGGACTTGCTTTGAAGACCAGGCTGGCCTCGAACTCACAACAATCCACCTGCCTCTGCCTCCTGAGTGCTGGGATTAAAGGCACGCGCCACTGTGCCCAGCTCGGAACACTCTTTTTTAAAAAAAAAAAATTTTTTTATTATATATGTATGTGTGAACGTCTGCATGCATGTGTGTGCACCATATGCATGCCTAATACATGTGGAAGGCAGAAGGTGTCTGATCCTCTGGAACTGGAGTTAAAAACTGTTCTAAGTCACTAGGCGAGTACTGGAAGCCAAAGCCAAATTCTCTGCAAGAGCAACAAATACTCTTAACTGCTGAGCCATCACTCCAGAAACCCACAAACAACGCTGTTGCTGCCGCTGCCGCCATCTATTGATGAGACAGGGTCTCACTATGTAGCCCTGGCTATCCTGGAACTCAGTCTGAAGACCAGGCTAGCTTCAAACTCAGAATGCCTGCCTCTGCCTCCTGGTGCTGGGATGAAAGGTATGTGCCACCAGGCCAGGAACTTTTGTTTTCATTTGGACATTGGATGCTAAAGGATGGAGATTCCAAAAACAAAACAAAACAAAACCACAGAGGACTCATACTGTGCGTGTGGTGCTTTGATAGCCCTGTGAGTTAGCGACCAACCCAGGACAAGTAAACAAAGCCTAGAAGACAGCCAAGCTGCTCACATCAAACACTTCACAGTGGCTGAGCCTAGATCATGTGTAGACTCAGTGACTCCAGAGCTCAAAAGTAGTGCTGCTAAGCCAGGCACTGTGGTGCACACCGGTAATCCCAGCACTTGAGGAAGCAGAGGCTGGCGGATCTCTGTGAGTTTGAGGCCAGCCTGGTCTACAAAGCAAGTCCAGGGCAGCCAAGGCTATTACACAAACCCTCTCTTGGAGACCTTGTACTTAAGACAGCCATGCCCACACCCAAGCATCCTTGGGACCCCACCAGCCACCATATGGTGCTAACTTCCCAGTTAGCTGCTTGAACATGTTTTTAAGGCTCCATCACAAGCCCAAGGGGTCCTGGGTTGGTTTCATGTTTACCAACAATGCTCTTTACCTAGCAGGGAAGCCAACACAATTGTAAAAACAACCATCCACTTCCTTTGGGCTCTGTCCATCATGCTAGGCTGAAGAGAATGTCCAGTCCTGACTCACTGATAAAGTTTCTCCCAATAGCTTGTTTGTTTTTTCAACATAGGGTTTCTCCATGAGGCCTAGGCTGTTCTGGAACTCACTCTGTAGACCAGTCTGGCCTTGAACTCACAGAGATCCCCAGTACTGGGATTAAAGGCATATGTGACCACGGTCCTGCTTCTCTCGATTTTATTTTTTTTTTTTTTTAAGATTTATTTATTTATCATGTATACAGTGTGTGCCTGCATGTATACCTGCACCACAGAAGAGGGCAGCAGATCACATTATAGATGGTTGTGAGCCACCATGTGGTTGCTGGGAATTGAACTCAGGAGCTTTGGAAGAGCAGCCAGTGCTCTTAACCTCTGAGCCATCTCTCCAGCCCTTCTCCTGATTTTAAATACACTGGAAATGGCAGCGTGGGGGCACTGTCCTGGTGTTCCTCAGGGTTAGTGATGCCCATGGGTAAAGGATAGATTGGGAAACCAGACCTCACCCCTACCTCTCGCCTACAACAGCCAGTAAAACAGACATTCCCTAGTGTCTTTTCCACCAAGTGACTAAAAGATTTTTAAATGGATGTTATCAGCAGCCAATATTTTTGTTAAGAAAATGTGGTGGTGGTAGGGGGGGTGTTTCCAACAAATATTAACATTTCTGCTTTGCCTTTTGTGGAATTAAATTATTTATGATAATTTAAAGGGGCGGGGCGGGGTGGGGGGAGTGCTGGACCAGCGCCAGGAGTCACTGTCAATTCCCAGCTCTGACTCACAGTGGCTAGTTCGTTATGTTCTCTAAGCCTCTGCGCTAAGCAGAACATAAAAAAAGAAGATTTCACAGCGCCCCAGACTGCTGCAAGGACTAAGGCAGGCCATGCACCTGTGCCTAGTGCAGACTGGAGTCTAGAGAGGACAGCCTCTGATGCCCAAGTCTCCTTCCCTTCCTCCCGCCTCAGCCCCTCTCCGAAAGTGGGAGGATTCACCTGGGTGTACTGGGGTTCTGACAGAGGCTCCTATGAGCCCTGAACGCCAGGTGACCCTGTGTGGAGAGTGAGGGGGACGACAGAGCGGCTTTTCTTCCCCTTCCTCTTTCACGAAGACCTGTTTACGGCCTGCTTCCTTCTCCTCCCTGGCTGCCCACTTTAAGTTCTGCTGTGTAAACAGTCAGCTCTCCTGAAGGGGAGCAGGAGCAGGCACATTTTTCTCAGCAAGGGGCCAAATGGTAAATATTTGAGGCACTGGAGACCAAAAAACAAGATCCACATGATCATCTAGGTATTATATAACGTGGGAAACCTCCACACTTCTGCAAGTTTTTAAGTGTTGTAAGTCTACATATACTAAGTAACTCAAGACTTTTTTTTTTATGATAATGGTTCCCAGTTGAAAATGGGGGTACATATAACATTTTCCTTGCTTAGGGTTCTAGGTTAGAGTTCCCTAACATCAAATACACTGGGAAATTTTACTTATAAAACCTATCCTAGGACAAGAGGCAGAGGCACGTGGACCTTTTTAAGTTCTAGGCCAGCCTGGTCTACATATTGAGTTCCAAGCCAGTCAGAGTGACAGAGTGAAAGACTTTCTCTCTCTCTCTCTCTCTCTCTCTCTCTCTCTCTCTCTCTCTCTCTCTCTCTCTCACACACACACACACACACACACACACACACACACACACACTTGAATAAAAACAAAGCAAAAAAAAAAAATCCTAATGTCTTAGTTAGGGTTTCTATTGATGCAACAAAACACCATGTCCAAAAAGCAAGTTGGGAGTTAAAGGGTGATATCAGCTTACACTTCCACATTGCTGCTCATCACCAAAGGAAGTCAGACAGGAACTCAAGCAGGGCAGGATCCTGGAGGCAGAAGCTGAGGGAAAGGCCACGGAAGGGGTGCTGCTTACCCGGTCGCTTCACAGGGCTTGCTCAGCCTGCTTTTTTATAGAACCTAGGACCACCAGCTCAGGAACAGCACCACCTACAATGAGCCGGGCCCTCCCCCGTTGATCACTAATTGAGAAAATGCCTCACAGCTGGATCTCATGGAGAGTTTCCTCAACTGAGGCTCCTTCCTCTCTGAGGACTGTAGCTCGTGTCAAGCTGACACACAAAACCAGCCAGTATACCTGATAAGCTCCAAGGCCTGTCATACACAGGTCATTTAAATTTTTTGTGTAGGACTATAGTTTTCTGTCCCCTGGACTAGCCAATTTGGAATGAAGTCCTTAGCTTCAAAAGTCTACTTTGGGTCTGGGCAATACGAAGAGGCAGAAAGCTATGGCTGTCCCTTTGTGGGGGGCCCTGGGTGGCAGGGGCTGGCAGGACCCTCCCACCTGCACTGCTTGCACATTGAGCCCTGGGTGCTTTACAGCAGATGAGTTGGTGGGGAGCCTCAAAGCCCCAGACCTGGTCTCCCCAGCAAGAGGGGGGGAATGAGAGCTCACTCCTGTTTCCTTTCAAAAGCACCCCTTCCTCAACCACCTACTTTTAATGATTAAAAAATAAGATGCCAGCCATCAGATACTATATAGAGGGGTTTGTTATAAGAGTGTGGGAGAGCAGGGAAGTGAGGGGGTACCCCAGAGAGACAGGGAAATAGGGAGATAGAGATAGCAAGAGCAGAAGAGGGAGGAAGAGAATACGAGGGAAGGACGAGGTGGGTGTGTCCTTTCTCTATATCCCTGGGCAGGGCCACGCCCAGTGGCAGGGAAGCAATGACATCACAGGTAGGCAGCCTAGCGCAGAATCCTAACACCCACTCTCCCAATGGCACTCTGCCTGCATGCATCCGAGAGAGCAAGCGGAAGCCTGGGACTAGCATTCTGGGCTCCCTTTGACGTCATCCCTTTGACAGCTGGGGAAAGGAGCAGCTCTGCCCTCCCCACCCCCCACATCCCCCACCCCGGTCCTGGCCAGCCTGCGTCAGTGGAGCGCCTTGCCTCCGTCATCCATGAAACAAGGATAATTGTATGTGCCCTACCTTCCTTGCTGTGCCTAGAGCTTCACATTATCCATGAAATGTAGCAAAATGAAACAGCAACACTATGGGGGGGAAAGTAAAGAAACAAATGCGATAAAGTTTACAGTTAAGGGAAAAGTAAACAAGATTTTAACTACTTGAAATTCCCATTGAAAATATCTTAACATTCCTTCACAAAACTCCTTAACTGTTACACACACACACACACCAATGAGTGAGAATTGGCAAAGCCACAAGGAGATGCACACCTGTTGGAGACACAGCACACTGCTTACTATTTCTCTTTCAACCTCTAAGCAAATCAGCCATCCCTAACTCTTGCTTTAGTATGCCATGTCTGGGGACACGCCCACCAAAAATAATGCCAAGAAAGGACACTGAGCAAATGAGTTCACAGAAACACTCTTATTTTTAACATAAAAACAAAAACAAGCCGGGTGTGGTGGCCCACGCCTTTAATCCCAGCACTCGTGAGGCAGAGGCAGAAGGATCGCTGTGAGTTCGAGGCCAGCCTGGTCTACAAAGCGAGTTCAGGACAGCCAAGACTACACAGAGAGACCCTGTCTCAAAACAAAAAACAAAAAACAAAAACAAAAACAAAAACTGGGCATGGTGGCACACGCCTTTAATCCCAGCACTCAGAAGGATCACTGTGAGTTCAAGGCCAGCCTGGTCTACAAAGTGAGCCTGGGACAGCCACGACTACACAAAGAAACCCTGTCTTAAAAAACCAAAACAACAACAAACCAGAAATGCTAATTGAGAATGTTTATAGAGGAGAATAGAACAAAGTTAACCAAGCTATACTTACTTTTTAAAAGGCCAGTCTTTTAAAAAATACCAGCATCCCATAGTACAAAATTAAAGATGGCTAGAGAGCTGTGACAATGAAATGCCACGCTTATTCCTGTATGGAGTCTTGTAAAGTAGGGAGAAATGCTACAAGGAACACTGGCAGGCAGCTCAGTTGCCAGGGTGCTTGCCTACCATGCACAAAGCCGTGGGTTCCATCCCGAGCCCCTACATAAGCCCAGCACGCTGTAACCACTCAGGAAGCAAAGGAGGAAGAAAAATCAAGTCAAAGTCATCCTCAGCTACAATAGCAAGTTCAAAGCTGGCCTGGTCTGTCTTCAGAAAAAAGAAAACGCCGATGGGAGAGCCAGGCTGGTGACAGGTACCTGTAAGCCCAGCACCCAGAAGACAGGGCCAGCAGGAATGCCAGTTTGAGACCAGCCTGAGTTATACACAAATCCAAGGCAAGCCTGGGCTACTTAGTGAGATTCTCTCTCTCTCTCTCTCTCTCTCAACAAACAAACATACAAACAAAACCATAAATGGAAAGGTTGAGCGAGAAAAAAGGGGGTAGTAGTAATACTATGGTAAAAGTTGGGGTATTAGCAAGCAAAGGCCCTTATTCCCAAGCCTGATGAACTGAATTCCATCCCTCAGACCCACGTGGTTGAAGAAGAGAACTGACTTCCTCAAGTGTCCTCTGACTTACACACATATACACACACAAAAAAATAAATAAATAAATAAATAAATAAATAAATAAATAAATATAATATTTTAATTTGGGTGATATCTAGGTGAAAGCTCACAGGAGGACCATAATTTTTTTTACAATTTTTTTCTATTACATTTGAAAGTTAAATATATGAACTCTGGGTATACACAAAGGTATATATATTTTGCGGGGGGGGGGGGGTTTGATTTTTCAAGACAGGGTTTCTCTATCTAGCCTTGGCTGTCCTGGACTTGCTTTGTAGACTAAGATGGCCTCGAACTCACAGCAATCTGCCTGCCTCTGCCTCCCAAGTGCTGGAATTAAAGGCGTGTGCCACCACGCCTGGCTTTTTTTTTTTTTTTTTTAAGATTTCTCTAGACATGGTTTCTCTGTGTAACAGGCCTGGCTGTCCTAGACTGCTTTGTAGAACAGGCTGGCCTTGAACTCACAAAGATCCTTCTGCCTCTGCCTCTAGAGTGCTGGGATTAAAGGCATGCTCCACCATGCCCAACTCAGTAATTTTTTAAATTTTATTTATTATGTATACAGTATGCATCCGATCACATTATAGATGGCTGTGAGCCACCATGTGGTGTTGGGAATTGAACTCAGGACCTCTGCAAGAGCAGTCAGTGCTCTTAACCACTGAGCCATCTCTCCAGCCTCCAATAATTTTTTTTTAATGAGTCAAAAAACCCACACAAAATCTACATGCTGATAATATACAAATAGAAAATAAAGTACAAGCCGGGGGCAATGGTGCACGCCTGTAATCCCAGCACTAGGGGAGGCAGAGGCAAGTGGATTTCTGTGAGTATGAGACCAGGACAGCCAAACAACAACAACAAGAAAACAAATCTTTAAAAAAGGAAGAAAGAAAGTAAAGAGCATCCATAAATCCAGGGTAGATGATGATGGCTTCAAAGAAGCCTCAGGGGACCATCTCAGCTCTTAGGTTCTCACATGCAACTGGGCTCCTTGAGACCCGCCCATCGTGGGGAACAATTTGCATGTATGCTGAGCTCCTTGCAGCTACTTTGTTTGAGTGGCTTTGTGCTTTGTTTTCCTCACAATGGGTGATGAGCAGTCCTCCCTCCCTGGTCTAGGGCTCTTCTGCCATCCAGGGCTCTCTTCAGGCAGCCCTGGCTCTCCACCCTGTTTTGCTCTTTTACACAAGCCCCAGGCCCACCACTCCTGAGCCCTGACACAGTCCTCACTCTATGGATCCCTTCCCTTCCCACACGCTCTGGGTAGTCATGAGAAGCTGCCCCTCCCAAGGCAGTAGCTTTCTCCTCTAAACTCCTGGTACATGTTTTTGGGGTCCCTCCATTAGCACATGATCTACTCCATATGCTCATTTCATTTGCTTTTCAGAATACTCCTGGGCCCAAGTTGAGCCTTAAGCTCTGTGGGGCAAGAACTGAGCCCCAACTCTCCTGTGCTGGCACTACCCAATAGACAATAGGTACCTCAGATGTTGCCTAAAGCACAAGAGGGAACCCATACATCACACACACACACACACACACACACACACACACACACACACACACACACACACCTCTTATAGAAACCACTGGCTTATAGTCTAGGGCACAGCTACAGCCCAGAAGTCTTCCTTGATGCCAACACCAAGCATGTCTACACTAGGCCCCGGAAGCTCAGACCCACCAGGGGTGACAAGAAGGACCTCACTCTACTGTGCCATTTCACATCCATCTGGCTCACACTGGCCTCCAACCTTCAAAGACCCTTGATTCGTTTCATAGGCCAAGAGCTCCAAGAGACCAGACCCATGGGACAGGCAAGCCCCCCATCAAAGTCTACTGTGGAGCTGGCAGAACCAGAGATAGGCAGAGGTAAGTCATGCTTGCTCCCGAGCATCGAAGGGGCTGCCGCTGGCTCCCTCCGCCCACTTCTCCTGAGCTTGGGCCACAGTTGTGTAGCTAAAAGACTCCCATGTTTAAAAACGACATCAACTGCTGGGGGGTAGTGGCGCACGCCTTTAATCCCAGCACTCGGGAGGCAGAGGCAGGCGGATCGCTGTGAGTTCGAGGCCAGCCTGGTCTACAGTGCAAGTCCAGGACAGCCAAGGCTACACAGAGAAACCCTGACTCCATAAACAAAAGGAAACAAAAACAAAAACGTCAACAACAGCAACAACAACCATGGAAGCTGCAGAACAGACTCTCACCAAGGGACTTTGTGGCCTGCTTCGCTCCTCGCTCCCGCCTTACACATACGATGGGTCTGTTTGCTCTGCCATTGCACCCTTTTCGGCCCTCAGCAAGTCTCAACCCTTACCCTCACCACCCTGAGCCCTGGCCTCCACTAGAACAGATGACTTTTAAGAATAGTCCTGATCAATTCTGATTAAATTATGGAGGCAGGGAGCTGGAGGCACAGCTCAACAATTAAGAGCATCTTTCTCTTGCAGAAGGCCCAGGTTCAGTTCCCAGCACCCATGTGGTAGCTCGCAACCATCCATAAAGCCAGTTACAGGGGCTCCAACCCCCTTCTCTGACCTCCAGGGGACACCAGGCACACACAGGGTCACAACATACCTGTAGGTAAACACTCATACACATAAAATAAGATAAATTACCGGGTGGTGGTGGCGCACGCCTTTAATCCCTTGGGAGGCAGAGGCAGGTGGATCGCTGTGAGTTCGAGGCCAACCTGGTCTACAATGCAAGTCCAGGACAGCCAAGGCTACACAGAGAAACCCTGTCTTGAAAAACAAACAAACAATAAATAAATAAATAAGTCCATCTAAAAAGAACATGAGCTCCCAGTGTGACAGGCCTACAATGGAGTCCTGGCTGCCCTCCTCAGACAGTGTGACATTAGGCATAGAACTTCACTTCTCTTGTTTCCCTCAACTGTCAAAAGGGAACGTTGAGTCCACTTGCACTGATCTTCCAGGACAGGGAGGACTCTGAGGAGGCTCTGACGAGGACAGAAGATCGCTGACACGGGCCAGTCACTTCACGTTCTCAGAGGCAGGAAATGCCAGCACAAAGCTCCAGAGCAAGGCGAGGGACAGGGCGCTACCTAGAGAGAGCTCCCGGATTTCAGCCCCGGCATTCTCTGGGATTTGCTGGGCCTCCTGACTTCTGTGGTAGCACAGTTCTGTTCCCTGAGGAACTCTACGCTCCGGGGCTGAGCTGCTTCATCCACAGGCTGAGGATTGCCTCTGCATCACATGGCGGTGTAAGAATTAAATACGAGATGGCACAGTGGTTAAAGCTGCCAGCTGCCTAAGCCTGACAGCCTGAGCTCGGTCTCCAGGACCCACATGATGGAAGGAGAGAACCAACTCCCACAGGTTGCCCCCACATGTATGCATAAATATGCATACACAGAAAAAACGATCTAATTAAATAATTAAAAGAATTAAATACAGTGGGGCTGGGGAGATGGCTCCGGGCTAAGAACCTGAGTCCTTTGGTCAGTTCATGTAACCTCTTAGTACTCTGGCTGGAGGGGATCTGATGCATCTTGTCTCTAGGACACTCACACTCATGCACACACACACACACACATAAACAAATAGGTAAACCCTTTTTTTTTTTAAACCAAAGAATTAGTGGCGAGTGCTCCGTGGAAGAAAGTGGGTCCTCTTTTCCACTCTCCCTGAATCCCAGGGCTTATGAGAGCAAGGGCGTGACTCAGGCTGTCTAAGCCATGTTTAACTCAGAGCAGCTTCCAGATAGCTCTGTGCTTAATTACAGAGGGGTAGGGTAGGGAAGGGGGGGGGCTGTGTGTGTAGGCCAACGGGTTAAGGCTGAAGCACCCAGAAGCCAGCGTGGAGGTGGAAGACCTTCAGTCCAACGGGGAAACACTTTTGTGTAATATGAAGTTTGATGTGACAGATGGGAGGTTCAAGAATAAAAGCTAATTAATGATTTAGGAAGAGCATGGGATGGTAGTCTCAGCACTCTGGAAGGCAGTGGCAGGGGTCTGTGAGTTCAAGGCCAGCCTGGTCTACAAAGCGAGTCCAGGACAGCCAAGGCTACACAGAGAAACCCTGTCTCGAAACACAAAACAAGCAAAAAACAAAAAGAGTACGGGATGGGATTGGGGTGGGGGAAGGTTCATAGTAAGCTGTTGGGGAGGCAGCAATTAATTTGGATTTTAAGAAAAAAGTAAACCTTGTGGCTGCTGGGAATTGAACTAAGGTCTTTTGGAAGAACAGCCAATGCTCTTAACCTCTAAGCCACCTCTACAGCACCCTAAAAGTATACATATTAAGAGAGGAACAGCAAGGGAAAAAAAGAAAGAAAAAAAAAGTCACAGAAGTTTGGGGGACCTCTGGCCTCAGTTTCATTGTGGCCTGATGCCTAAGATAGGAAGCTCGCTGTGGGCCTGACATAAAGGGCCCAGACACAAACAAACATGAGGGAGGCCCGGCCTCTCCCCAAGCTGCCTTCTCCTCTTTGCCTTCTGGGGCCCCCGTAGCTCTTGGAGGAATGTGAACTCCCAGCAGAAGTGGGCACAAAAGAGGAGGGGTTTGTACAAGATCGAGACACACCCTCTGCAAGATTACCGGAAGGGCTCAGAAGTAAAAATAGCCGATGACTTCATCGTTGTTGTTGTTGTTGTTTGGGCTTTTGTTTTGTTTTGTTGGTTTTTGAGGCAGGGTCTTACCAGGTAACTGACCAGCTGGCTTCCAACACACCGAGACCCCGCCTTTTGCTGCCTCCAGAGCCTGGAGATTAGAGTGTACACCATGCACCTGGCTGTTTGTTTTGGGACACAGAAGTCTTATTATGTTGCTAACATTAGCCCCAAACACTTACTTTCAAAGACAAACAGAAAAAGGAAGAGAAAACAACTGCCCTACCTTATATCTCTCCCACTCCCCAGGAGCGTTCAAATAAAGGAAAATGGCTCGGTGCTTGTGGGTCTTTTATGTGCCATAGGCTGAGACCCCAAACTAGATCACCAGTCCCACCTTCACCCCATCACACATGCAGTCTGCGGTCTGGGAAAAGCCAACAGGCATCGCCTCGTGTGTAAACCAATGGGTTAAGTGGGATTCTCTTTACGCACTCTGTTCCAGTCAGTATTTCCCTGTTCTGCCCCACTGGTCCTTATGAAGGATGGAGGAGGCCAAACTATATAAGTTAGCATTTCTCTAAACACTCTAGAAACTGGAGCTGAGGTTGTGTGTACAGCCAGATATCCAGAGCTCAGAGTGCAGCAGCTGTCCTGGACTCACTCTGTAGACCAGGCTGGCCTCGAACTCACAGGGATCCGCCTGCCTCTGCCTCCCAAGTGCAGGGATTAAAGGTGTGCGCCACCACACTTGGCTTAAACTGGCCCATTTTATCTTATTTTTTATTTTTTGGGTTTTTTCGAGACAGGGTTTCTCTGTGTAGCCTTGGCTGTCCTGGACTCACTCTGTAGACCAGGCTGGCCTCGAACTCACAGCGATCCACCTGCCCCTGCCTCCCGAGTGCTGGGATTAAAGGCGTGCGCCACCACGCCCGGCTACCTGGCCCATTTTAAGTCTATCTCGCATTATTCTCCCTTAAGCAACCAATCCTCTCCCTTCACCTCTAACCTGGCCATGAGTCATCCTCTGTAATCCACTTGTTTACTGCCCCGCTACATCAGTAAATCACAGACTGCAAGAAGACGTGGCACGCATTTTACCTGCTTCTGCTTTAGGCGATGCCTCACACAGTAGGTCCTCAATAATATGTAAAGTGGCGAGAGTAAAGCTAATCTTTTTACAAGTTGAGTGGTTATAGGCTTAGAGCTTCGCACAGTCACTAGAGCATTCCACATAGCATGCTCGGCTGCGTGCCCCAGCACCTCCTACTCCTAAAGCAACTGTGTGGTTACCTCAAAGCAGCTCTAATTCCAGCCCACTCTATAGCCCCCTGCAGGAGCCTTTGCTACCTTGAACCTCGGTTACAGCTGTCAAAAGGGGATCCTGGAAGGAGGGACTTTTTTTTTTTTAATGTATACAGTGCTCTGCCTGCATGTACACCTGCAGGTTAGAAGAGGGCATCAGACCACATTATAGATGTTTGTGGGTTGCTGGGAATTGAACTCAGGACCTCTGGAAGAGCACTCAGTATTCTTAACCTCTGAGCCATCTCTCCTGCCCAGAAGGAAGGACTTTCAATGGCCGTCTAGTGCACCTGGCCTCCAGCCACCTCCTGGCATGTTTGACCACAGCACAGGTCCCTCCCAGTCTCTGCCAACTCTTCCAAGCTTTTGGAAGGGAGGACCCCAGGCTGTGAGGCACACGCAGTCTTCACACTTGCGGCAAGGGGGTGGGGGGTGGGGCAAAACACAATTGTCTCCCAGTTCTAATAGCACATGTCCAAAGTGGTGGGGAGGCAAGGCAAGGGCAGAGTGACAAGAATTCCCCAGGAACAGCCTCTGCGTCCTTCTCCAGGGGCCCTTGCCCTGCCAACTGCTCAATTTCTCTGCCCCTCAGATACCCAGTCCAGTCCCCGCCGGCCTTGTCATCAAGCATGCTTCTAGCCAGGCTGGAGTTCAGGAGGGACACATAGTCCCTTGCTCATTCTTGTACCCATGGCACAGAACACAGGCCAAGGCAAGGACACAGACTCAAACACCTCTGGCAGTTCCCTGCCAGGTGGGGGAGGGGGGGTACTGAAAGGCCTGAAGCAGGGGGACCCTGATTTTCCATTCAGCAGCAGTCTCCAGCAGAGCACCCCAAAGTTTCTTTCTATCCTTCTCGCACCCCTTTTCAAGGTCCAAGATTAGCAACCGAATGCTGAGGAGCCTGGAAGTCTGCAGACATTTGCTCGCCAACCCAACCAGCCTGCTGGGTCAGTTACTCCCTGACCTGTGCCCCCCCCATCCCCACCCCCCACCCCTACTGCCTGGCATTGTTCAGTTTACCTCTAAAAACAGAGGAGGAGATAAGAATTAGCGCTAATCCAACTGTTCTGAAGACGGAGAGCGGCCTCCTGTTTTACCTGTCTGCTTCTATGGGCACCTAAACAGCCTGTGGTTTTACTCTGTTGGGTGTCTAAAGGGCTGAGGTGGCGTGCCCTGGGGAATACAGGTGAGTGTGCAAGTGCTTTGCCCACAGGAAAGAGCAGGACAGGTGTGCAGGGACAAACTGGACAGGTCAGGACAGCTGCTTTTGTTTCTTGCTGTCCTCTGCAAATTTAAGAAACTCACTTAAACCCTGCTCCACCATCTCCCACCTCTAAGACCAGGGTGAAGGCAGCTTCTATCCTCAACATGGTTTTGAGACCAGGACTTCGGGACTAGTGTACTGTAACCACTGAAATCCCATCGAAATATCAACCACTCTTAGAACTGGAAGTCCGGGGACTGGGGGGGAGGGGGCGGGGGGGGGGGGGAGCTTCAGAAAATCCAGCCTCTCATCCAGCCTGTGATGAGGTTTAGCACAGGCCTGCCGTGGGCTGAGCAAACGTGACAACTCAGATCCCAGAAACTTCCTGAGGAGGCTGGCGTGGCTGTTATTCAATACAAATCCCTCCTCGGGAGGATTTCTTCACCTCCCACTCAGACTCCAGACACCAAGAACAAAACCCAGAGGTCAGATGTCCAGTCAGCTTTGTGGGGTCAAAAAAGCACCAAGCTTCTAAAAGATTTCCCACAGTTAGCGTGTATACGGAGAACGCAGCCCCCAGCTGTGAACCGCTGCTGCGGGCATCGCCCATGAGAATGAATACGCCTTGAGCCTGCTTTGAAAGCATCCCAAGAGTGACATGATGTGCTTTACAACACTAGCCAGCCAAGAGAAGAGTAAGCGCCACCGCCTTCCTCGCCACCACCTCTCACGCAAACTCTTACCTCCCCAGCTCCTCTCCAATATCATAAAAGTCATCCACCCTCTGCTGCTTGAACGTCTCCATGCTCGGGCTCCTCATGGAGGCCTGGACCACACAATCCTGAAACACAAGGAAACCGAAGCTTAGGATGGCCATGCAAATCAGAACAAGCCAGAGTCTGAGTTTGAAAAGCAACCAACTGCAAGAGAGAAAAAAGTTTAAGTTGCCCACAGCCGGCCTGTGTATACTTTTGTGGTTTGGGGGTGGGGGCAGGGGGACGGGGGCGGGGGCATGTCACCACAACATGAGGAATTGTATTAAAAGGTCAGAGCATTAGGGAAGGTTGAGACCCACGGGTGGTAAGTGGTGGTATATGGTATCCTGGCTAATTTTATGTCAATTTGACACAAGCTAGAGTAATCCAGAAAGAAAGAACCTCAGCTGCCTGCATAAGATCTGGGGAGGGAAAAACCAAAAAACAAAAAAACAAAACAAAACAAAAAAGATCTGAGGAGGGCCCAGACCATGATGGGTGGTGTCACCCCTGGGCTGCTGGCCCTGGTTTCTATAAGAAATCAGGCTAAGCAAGCTACTGGGAGCAAGCCAGTAAGCAGCACCCCTCCATGGCCTCTGCATCAGCTCCTGCCTCCAGGTTCCTGCCCCTGACTTCCTTCAGTGATGAGGTAACACGGGAGTGTGAACCAAATAAACCCTTTGCTCCTCAAGTTTCTTTGGTCATGGTGTTTCATTCCAACAATAGCAACTCTAACGCATGTTGTTTTTATTGCTCTCTTAAATTGTATTTTATTTATATTTATGTGTATGTGTGTGTTTATGGGTACGTGCACACGAGTACAGATGCCAAGCAGGCCAGGGGTGGGTAGCAGATGCCCAGGCAATGGAGTTACAGGCAGTTGTGGGCCATTCCATACGTGTTCTGGAAACTCAACTCAGGTCCTCTGGAAAAGCAGGAGTAAGAGTAAGAGCTCATTAAAAAAAAAAAAAAAAAAAGTAAGAGCTCTTAATTCCTGAGCCATCTCCCCAAACCCATTATTTGGTTCCTCTTATTTTTTATTTCCTTATTTCTTATTTCTGTCGGTTGGTTTTTGACACAGGGTCTTCCTATGGGCCTATGCTGGTCTAGAACTTATTAGCTGGCCTTAAATTTGTAGTAATCTTCCTGTTTCGGCCTCCCCAGGTCTGACATCTCAAGCATATACCACCACACCTATCTCCAACTTGTTAAAGAAATGGGAAAAGGGTCCCCTCCCCCTGTTTGCTCAGATCTGTCTGAAGAGGTTCACCAAAAGCCAGGACCATGGGAACTTCAGCCGCTGTCCTCACTAAGTGCAGCTCTACTGAGAAAAGAGGTGTCTGCAGCTGGGAACCTGTGACCCCAGGAGGACGGAGGGCTCAAAGGCAGCCTTGGCTAAACAGTGAGACCCTGTCTCAAAAAGCCAAGAGCCAGGGCTGGAGAGATGGCTGGAGAGTGGTTAAGCACACTTGTTGCTCTTCCAGAGGACATGGGTTCGATTCCCAGCACCCACATAGTAGGTTGCCATCATATGTAGCTCTAGCTCTGGGGATCTGATGGCCTGTTCTGGCCTCAGCTAGCACTGTGTACTTGTGATATGCAGGCACGTAAAATACTTTTTAATATTGCATTTAATTTATGTGTGCTGGTGTGAGGGTGTCAGATCTTGGAGTCAAAGACAGTTGTGAGCTGCCATGCAGGTGCTGGGAATTGAACCCGGGTCCTTTGGAAGAGCAGGCAGTGCTCTTAACCACTGAGCCATCTCTCCAGCCCCACATCAAATATTTTTAAAGCCAAAATATGGGGATGCAGCATAGAGGTAGATAGAATATTTACCCAGCATCCAGCATGTAAAGTCCAGTTTTGCTTGTGTAAATTGTTTAGGTTACCAGACACTTAGCTTTCCCATCTGTAAAATAGGGCCAATACTGTTAAAAATCATCAATTTCAAGACATGAAATTGTTTCGTGAATGATTAAGTGCTGTGGAAAGACAAGGGATTATCATGACCTCAGATGGCGACAAGTCTAAACAGATTGGCAGGGGCTCATTCATCACCTCAGAGGGAACATGGGTGGGGACGGTGTGACAAACTAAAACAGCACCGGGAGTCGGGAGCCTGAGGTGATGGATCCAGTGCTACCCACACCCAGCTTTGTGACCTCATCACTTGGCAGAGGAACACCGCTTCTTCCCCTGTGGAACATGGCCACCTCTGCCTGACACAGGGCAGCTTGCGCCCCGGGGAGTCCTCACTGTGGGAGACCTCACTGTGGGGCTTGCATCTTTATCTGCAGTCCCCTTCCCTAAGGAGCCCACCTAAGGACAGCATCCTGAGGGCGGGGCCCCATTACAGAGATAGCACCAGCCTGCCTATGGATGCTTCACTCAAGGGTCCTCAGCAAAGGTCTCTCTGCCCATTCTGGTTACCATGGGCAGGTTTTCTTCCACCTGCCAATCAAATGCCAACCACACTCAAGACATGACCCTGAAAGACTGTCCTCTCTAGAGATGAGGGAGTAGAGAGGGTCATCATATGTGACAAGTCTTACCAACATTGGGAGACTGGGGCTGTTCCAGATTTCAAGTGATATATATATTTTTTTTTCTCCTTCTCACAAACCAGAGCCCCGTTACCAAAATGCCCCCCTTCATCCCCCCCTTCTGTCAAAGCACACAGATCCCTGAGAACTGCGACCCCCTCAAACAGAGCTGGCCAGGCTCTCAGGTCTCACCCTTAGGGCCACCAGCCCATGGGCACCCATGAGCTTTCATGTAACCTTCTTCTTTGTGCCCACTGTGCAGCCAGCGAGGGCCTGGGTGTGCACAGATAGTAAAAAAAGGTGCAAGCCTAGGCGCAGGGCTAGGTTGCTGTATGTTACCCCTGTCACCCACAGCCTTAGGTGGGCGCCCTTGCTCATCCTCAGCCTCCTCTAAACAGAGTCACCCCTATAATTCCTGACATCTACTTCATATACCAGTGTGGGGATCCAGTGCAAAAAACGAAAAACAAAAAAAGACCCAGGACACTGTACAAGTAAAGAGGATGACTTTGCCGTTACTTCACTTACCCTAGACCACTGGGTCTCTGCTTCCCATGGCTTGGAGACAACCAATTCAACTCCCTTTTCAGGAAAAGATTTTTATGGTTTGACATGACCGGAGTCAGAAACTGAACCGGTGTTCACTCTCGCATCCCTGCAAGCCTCCTGAAACCAACACTCATTCCAACAAACCATCTGTCCGGCTCTTAGAGGAGGGCACCAATCTCACACAGAGAGATAAAAGCAAAAAACCCCTCGAAATGTTGCTGGCAGGAACGCGAAACATGGGTCCCAGGACAGCTATGAGCTTTCCTCTGGTGAGAGGCCAGCTCCGTTTGTCATCAGGAACTGAACTGGATTCAAAGAAGCCACAGTTTCCCCAGGGGGAAAAAAAATGGCCAAGGGTGGAGTGGAGGACAAGGGAACTCGGACACAGCTTAACACCCTGGCCCACATGTCGTATGTTCCAGCCACTGTGGGCCTCTCCTGTCCTCCTGGTTCACCTGCCATGTCACCCCTCCAGAAGGACTCTTTTCATGAGAAGCTCACCTGACGGCTGCTCCAAGCCCTCAGGGTCTAGTGGCCCAAGTGCCACCTTCTCTGTGAGGCTCCAGGACTCTGTTCTTCCCCTCTTCAAATTCTAGAAAAATCCTCTTACTGGGATTAGGTTAGAATTTTCTCATCCTGGTTCATAACCTGTGCCTATCTCAAAAAGAAAGGCAAAGAGACTGGAGAGGTGGCTCAGTGGTTAAGAGCACGGACTGCTCTTGCAAAGGACCTACGTTTAATTCCCAGCATCCACATGGAAACTGTAGCTATAGTTTCAGGGGAACTGACACCCTTTCCTGGCCTCCACAGGCACCAGGCACAAATGTGGCATACAGACATACATGCAGGCAAGGCACTCATACACATAAAATAAAAATAAATCTGAAAGAAGGAGAGAGAGAAAGGGAGGGAGGGAGAGAGAGGGATTCAGATCTGAGTTCTGTCACTTATGACCACATTGCCCTTAGCTGAGCGCAAGGTAGCTTTCCTGGCCTTCACACTACCTTCCATGGAAAACGGTCCTGCTGTGGGTGAGCGTATACAACAACCAGAGCACCCAGACACTGCCAGGGGGTACGCACTGGGGAAAATCACACTGAATACTGTGGGACCATTTTGGGGGAGCATATTGTATCCAGAATGATCCATGCAGCAACAACTAAACTACTAGCAAAAAACAAAAATTGAAACCAGTCAAATGCCCATCAATGGAAGAATAGATAGACCCAATGAATACACACACACACACACACACGTAATGAATTGTGACTACACAAGTGTGAATTAGTGCAGTATTCACAAGCATGAAGAACAAAAGCAATCGGATCCTCAATTTGGAGAAGACTCATTCACAGGGCTGAAGCTGCATCTCAGGCATCAGGGTATGTCTGTAGCATGTACAAAGCCCCGGCTTCCAGCCCCAGCAACAAATGCATGGGTATGTTTGGCACACACGTGTAATCTCAACGTGTAATCTCAGCACTCAGGAGGTGCACTGAGTTCCAGGCCAGTGTGGGCTACAGTGGAAGACCCTCTCTCCAAGAAGAAAAAGAAACGGAAAAATAAAAGTGCTGGGGACATAGTTCAGTTTGTAAAGCGCTTGCCTAGCAGACACAAGCAGCCTGGCTTCAACCCTCAGCACGCCACAAACCAGGTACGGTGGCTCACACCTATCCTATCAGCACGCCAGGGGCGGAGGCAGAGAAATCAGAAGTTCAAGGTCATCCTCAGCTATATAATGAGTTCAAGGCCAGCCTGGGATATATGAGATCCTGCTGGGGGAGGGAGACAGAGTAAACTAATATCTACTTTATCTTTTTAACTGTTTTTTAGATTTATTTCTCTGTCCGGATATGGTTGCTTTGCCTGCGTGTATGTCTATGCGCCACATGTGTGCAGTACCCAAAGAGACCAGAAGAGGGCATCAGATCCTCTGAACTAGAGTTACCGATGGCTTTGAGCCATCATGTGGGTGCTTGTTATCAAACCCAGGTCCCCTGGAAGAGCCCCAGTGCTGTTAACTACTGAACCATCTCTTCAGTACCCTAATAATGGTCTACTTTGTAAGGAAGATGGCATGTATGAAATGTTTCTGGAGCCTCATGAAGCCAAAGAGTGTAACCTCACCTCCGCCCCTATGTAGTAGCTAACATGCAACAAGTACTCAACAAATGGTGATCTGCAGTTGGTGCCTCAGCCTCCTTTCTCGAAGCCACAGCACAGATACTTTGCTGTCAAGTAAAGCACCTGTGGCAGCTTGTCCCCCTTCTGTGACACCTCCTGAATTGGTAAACTGTCAGAGCCAAGCACAGCGACTCGGAAAAGCTGAAGCCACACATCAGAGGCAAGGGGCATGACTGCAACCTTTGACTAGAGGCTTAGGCTACCAGCATCAGACATTGCAAAGATGACACCATTGGGGTGTCCATACTTCTCCCAGGGGGGCCCTGGGAACTCACCTTCCTGCCCATGGCCCGAACACCAAGCAACACTCTAGGAGGTAACACGGACATCCTAGGAGCCCACGGGAAGGGACCCTCCTGTATACCTTTGCGGTTTAAATTCTTCCTCAGAAGTCAGCAGGCTGAGGAAGTGGGCCCAAACACTCCCATGCTATCCTTGCTGTGGGCTGGGGTGTTGGGTTAAAAACTCACCTCAAAACAAAAGTCTGAACCTGCTGGGGTCCAGTCTGACTCACTTGTTTGACAAAAGGAGGCCTGTGTCTGTAGTCCAGATGGGAAGGGACGCACCCACCATCACCCAGCGAGGCCATTAAGCTCCAAGGGTGGCCTAAGAATGGAGAGCCAGGGCTGGAGAGATGGCTCAGAGGTTAAGGACACTGCCTGCTCCTCCAAAGGTCCCGAGTTCAATTCCCAGCAACCAAATGGTGGCTCACAACCATCTATAATGTGATCTGATACCTTCTAGCCTTCAGGTGTACATGCAGGCAGAGTACTGCATACATAATAATAAATAAATCTTTTAAAAAGAAAAAAGAAAAAAAAAGAATGGAGAGCCAGTGACTTCTGGGAGGACAGCTCCAAGGTAGGGGAAGGTGCCCAGGTCGGGACCACCGCCCCACACTCCCTAAGTCTCCCTCCTAGTCAGAGCCCAACATGCAGTGTTAACTGTGAACTTCTCACCCCACCTCAACCTCAGAAAGAGAAACCAGACTATGGCAGGATCAGGCAGTGGTTTGGCACACACACACACACACACACACACATGCACACACACACACACACACACACACACACACATGCACACACGCGCACACACACACGCACCTATAAAGAATCCCCAGACTCAGGCTCTCTTTTGGGCAGCTGCCGGCAGAAAGGAGGGGACTCTTAGCATCACAGAACCCCTTTGGACAATCCCTGATAAGGAAGCTGAGGCTCAGAGAGGGTCAGCCTCCTGCCTGAGTTGACACCGGAAAACTCCATCTTTCGCTGAAAGGTTCAGTTTCTCTGGGCACCCACCGGATTGTTTGCCTGCCCATCTAGCAGAATGGAAGGCTCTAGGGAAGTGGTCAGAGTCGGCTGGCTCTTATTCCTGACAGCAGGAAGCTTGCTGCCACGAGGCAGCAGAAAGCCGACCCCTGTTCAAGCCTCCATGGAAGCTACTAGGCTATCAACGCCAAGAACTTAACAGCGGGTGGATGGGGCAGAAAACGGGCTTTGAACTGAACCCTGAAGCAACTGAGGTGCCAGCCCCTCTTAGTCAACAACACTCCCGAGGATGCCAAGGCAGTTGGGAACCAATGTCAGAAACCAAAAGAGCTGCCCACAGCTGCCTTCAGATTCGAGGAGCCACGGAGTGGCCCTCCACCTGCCCAAAGCTCATTAGGCCACACTAGAGGTTCATTTCACAGGAAGCAACCTCCTGAGCCGAGATGGGAGGAGGTGAGCCCACAGAGGTTAGGCTTGTCTCTCCTAAAGGTTGCTCCCCTTTAAGGGGGCCAAACTTGATAGGTGTGGTTGTTTCCCTTCTCCTGCCCAGGTGTCAGGCCTCTCTGTCCGACCAGTGCCAAGCTTAGGAGGCACCCCGAGGTAGCGGCGTGCAGACTGGCCTCCGGGTGCCGCACAAACCACAGGAGGGCCATATCGTAGACAGGCAAGCAATGCCGGGCCACCCCATCCCCTGCTGCCGTCGAGCCCCGCGGCCCAGGCGCTACTCACGGTGAAAGGCTGCGCTGCATGCGCGACGGGCAGGACAGGCACCCAGGCGCCGCGGGGTGCACGGCGCTCAGCTCAGCTCTGCTCCTTGCGCCCAGCGTCCGACCGCAGAGCCGCAGGGGAGCCTAGGGGGCGGAGCGGCCAGTCCCGTCCCAGGCGCCGGCTGGAGGTGCGCCCGGACACTCGGCCCGGAGCTCGGGGCGCCCCCTGCTGGAACCCTAGCGGAACCGCCCCGAGGTGAGGGCTCCGATGCTCAGGAGACCAGCTGGGTTCCCTGAGTCCTTTCTCGCCCTGTCTCTCACAGCTGGGCCAGCTGTGGCGAATCAACTTGAATGAGCTGATGATCCACGCACTACACAGCCCGACACAACTGCCCAGAAAACAGTGTTTCTCTTCCCTTTGTCACCTACCCACGCACACCCTGAAGAAATCCCAGTACCCCACCGCCCCAACTCCCAGCTCCAGAATCCCCGGACTACATAGATTCTCTGGGGACCTCACCCACTTTGATTCACAAAGGGCAGGAAGTTCTCATGCCCTCACTGATCCCCAACCCAGCTTGGGGGTTGTCCGCGTTTGCGCTTTCCTCACCAGCCCTGGCCCCATTCCTGAGTGCAGCCCGTCTGTCAGCATTAAGTTTGTCTTAATGAAGGTCTCGGGAGTGGATTCTTCTCTCTTCTTTCTGACAGAAAGTATCAGAAGAGAAAAGATATCGCGTGGTAGGGTTGGTGTCTGGGGACAAAACTGAAGCCAAGTGTAGTGATCTCAGTTCGAGACCAGAGGCCTTTCAAGGAGGGAAAATGAAGACGGCCACCTAGGAGCGTCCAGCCCTAAGTCACTGAGACTTGGCTGGATCTAGAGCCACCTAGGAGATAATGCTCTGCGCATGCCCATAGGAATTTCTACATTGAGTTACCTGAGTTTTGGCAAGATCCACCCTAGATGTGGACCAGCAATATTCCATGAGCGGGAATCCAGGACTTTAAAAAGTGGGGCGGGGAGAAACAGTGGATAGGTGACTGCCTCTCTCTCTCTCTCTCTCTCTCTCTCTCTCTCTCTCTCTCTCTCTCACTCACTCTGTCTGTCTCCCTCCCTCCCTATCTCCCTCCTTGCAACTTGGGGCACACTGCACACTGTAACCAGCTCCTCACACTCTCGCTGCGAGGACCCTCCAACTGTGAGCCAAAATAAGCCGTTTCTTGAGCTGCTTCCCCCACCCTTGGGTGTTTTTCTCACAACAAGAAAAGTAACACTTGGTGCCAGATAAGTTGGCAGAACCTAGTGACCTCCTGAGAAAGAGGGAGGGAAGGCATGGAACTGGTGTACGTGCTGGGCATGCTAAGCAACACTGGGGCTTTGAGGGCTAAGGAAGGACTACAGGGTAGATCCGAGCTGGAAGTTTACTTACTGCGTGACCCCAGGCAGATGACTTGATTTCTCTGTGCCTCATCTCCGGAAGTCAAGCGGAGCTGAAAATAGCATGTTGGGTTAGTTTTCAACACCTTTGAGCATCTTAGATCAGTGCCTTGCCTTGGGTCAGTGAGTTTTAGCAGTCCCTGTTATTCTGTAAGTGTCCCTGGTGTGAGCTCCCTTGGGATGAAGATACATCTTACTCACCTTTGCACCCACTCCACCCTGCCCTCCCCCCTGCCCAGAGCAGGTTCCTAGGAGCAGGTACCAAATAAAGTCTGGAATGTAGACTTCTTGGCAATGGGCCCAGTGCTGACACTTCTTGTAGGCTGTCAGTAGTCAAGTCAGGTGGTTCCTCCACAGCTGGTCCCCTGCTCGGGTGGCACAGACAGGAAGCCACTTCTTCCCAAAGGTGGCCTAGGGACTTGGCTTTCAGGTCCTGGAGGTCCTGGGGCTTTTGTAACTAACTACAACCTCCTGGGCTTAGGCAAGGCCTTGAGCCCACTGTGGGAGGGGCCGGAGAGAGGAGGAAGAGCTAGGAGGCTTGGAGGAGAGGGGGTTCCTGGGCTGTGTGTGTGTGTGTGTGTGTGTGTGTGTGTGTGTGTGTGTGTGTGTGTGAGCTGATTCGCTCTGCAAGCGTTGCTCAGCACTTGTGGAGTCCTGACTGAGGAGAAGTGGAGGCCCAGGGCTTAAGAGTCAGGTCGATGCTGTGAGAGGTCTGGAGAAAAATGGAACCTGGAGTCAGGCTTGAAAGAAGAGCTGTATTGGCAGGAGGGACCAGAAGAGAACACTGGGATGTGGAAAATTGGGAACCTCTGTGTGCATAGAAATGTCTGTGGGCGTGAAACCACCTGTTGTGGCCTGCCCAGACTTCCTGACCAGCAGAGGGGCCACAGTGAGGAATCTTGACCCAAGCATCTGCCTTCTACTTAAGACAGAGGCTGGTGATACTGTACTTGACCAAGGCCCCAACCCATGGCTACTCACTGACAAGTTTATGTGGAGGAGTAACACGGGTCTATTTGTATCTTCTTTTTCAAGACAGGGTCTCTCTGTGTAGCCTTGGCTGTCCTGGACTCACTCTGTAGACCAGGCTGGCCTGGAACTCACAGCGATCCACCTGCCTCTGCCTCCCGAGTGCTGGGATGAAAGGCGTGCGCCACCACGCCCCGCCCCTCTTCTCTTCTTTGAGGTGTGGTTGCCTCATCTGTGCAATGAGAATAACTGTACCTTCAGGGATAATGTTAGGACAGCATCTCTCTCCCCCCCCCCATCACACACACACACACACACACACACACACACACACACACACACACACAGCCAAACACTTGAGAAAATAACAACATAAATGTCAGCATCCCTTCCCTGACCCCAGGCCCCCACCTTGAGACAGTCCGCCCTGTGTGTCTCTCTTCTTTCCTCCTTCATCTATCCACCTCATGCACCCAGACCTTCCCTGCTGCTGCCATAGAGACACTAACCTAGGGCGGGAACTCAGGGACAAGGAGAGGAGCTATCCTAGGAACAGATGTGGAAATTCTGCATTCTGGGGCCAGGCCAGGGTCTGGGCAGAGCCCCCACAGGGGCCCAGAGATGAGAGGGAAGGATGCTAAGTCCCTGGGAGGGAACCGAGTACGGAGGCTCCCGGAGGACAGGAACTCTTCCCTGAATTCACAGTCATATCTGCAAAGCCGAAGACCCAATTTCACATCCCTGTATTTGTTAACAGGCCCTTGAACCCTGTCCCCCTTCTGTGCCAATTACACAGTGGAGTCCAGCCAAGGCCTTTCAAGGATGCACATGGGAAGAGCAGAAACGCCAACATTTCCTCCCTAGCCTTCCCTGATGAGGGCTAGACCTGTGACTTCAGGATGGCTCCCCCCACACCCTTGGCTGACCCTTGACCCCTGCGTGTCCTGGCTTTTCCAGCCAGAGCCCCTGTTCTGCCCTTCTAAGTCTGCACGGTGACTCCATCTCAACCCAGCCCACGTCCCGACCCCATTAAGTACAGCTGCATCCTGGAAAACGAAATCCACCCATTTGCAGGGGCCTCTGTCCCAAGCAGGCCTGGCCTCCGTCCTTTTCAGACCTGTTCTCGAGGCTAAAGGACCCAGGCTCCCCTAGCTCTTTCCTTTGGTGGGAGCTGCCTGATCCCTAGTCTTGTTGTCATCATCCCAGCCACACAGAAGGTTTTCATCCTTCAACCTGGATCGCGTCAACAATGAGTTCATCGGAGCCAGTAAAATCATTATATTTTTCTATATTCTCAGAAATAGAGAATCAAAAAAAGTGCAAATATTTGCACTTACTGGCGTGGTCCAATCTCTCTTCCTATTTGGGTGCATTCCAGGCCAGGACTGTGAGATCCGAGAGGGGGGGGGGGGAGAACACCAGGTGACAAGTATAATTAATCTTTAAAAACACTATAAGTTAGCTGGACATGGTGGCACACGCCTGTAAATCCCAGCACTCAGGAGGCAGAGGCAGGCAGATCTCTGAGTTCGAGGCCAGCCTGTGTACAGAGTGAGTCCAAAATAGCCAAGTCTACACAGAGAAACTCTGTCCAAGAAAAAAAAAAAACCAACCTATCAAGTGAAATATTAGAACTCTAAGGATAGAGAAAACATTTAAAGGAACTAAGAAGGAAGGCATTTTATCTTAACAATACAAACCAGACTAACACTGACTTTATTTTCCTCCAAATTCAAGATTTAGGGAAATAAAATTTAGAAACCACAAGGAAGTGGCGCATGCCTTTAATCCCAGCACTCAAGAGGCAGAGGCAGGCAGATCGCTGTGAGTTTGAGCCCAGCCTGGTCTACAAAGCGAGTCCAGGACAGCCAGGGTTAACACAGAGAGACCTTGTCTGGAAAAACAAACAAACAAAAGAAAAAAGAAACCACAAGGAAAACTAAAATTAAACATTGTTGAAGATGGTTGCTTTAGCAGTTGGCTTGGTCCTTTTGGGTCTATGACAAATGCCTTAAACTAAGAAGCATCTAAAAAGTAGAAATGTTGCCAGGCGTAGTGGCAGTCACCTTTAATCCCAGCACTCTGGAGGCAGAGGTAGGTGGATCTCTGTGAGTTTGAGGCCAGCCTGGTCTACAAAGTGAGTCTAGGACAGCCAAGGCTACACAAAGAAACCCTGTCTCAAAAAATCAAACCAAAACAAAACAACAACAACAACTGAACAGTAGAAATGTTGCCACTTACAGCTCAGGAGGTGAGCAACTCTAAGCTGGGGGTCTTGGTGGATTTTCTCTTTTTCCTTTTCTTTCTTTCTTTTTTTCTATTTATTGTTGTTGTTGTCATTGGTGGTGGTGGGTGGTTGTGTTTGCAGACAGGGTTTCCCTGTGTAGCCCTGGCTGTCCTGGATCCCACTCTGTAGACTAGGCTGGCCTCAAACTCACAAAGATCTTCCTGCTTCTTCCTGCTGAGTGCTGGGGTTTAACGGTGTGAGCCACCACTGCACAGCTGAGTGCTCACTTTCTTGTCCATAAATGGTGCTTTCTTGTTAAAGGTGGAAAGGGCAAGATCTATGGGACCTTTTTTTTAAAAATAGCAGTTTTTGTTTTTTCTTTTTTAATGTATTTATTATGTACAGTGTTCTGCCTGCTTGTATACCTGCAGGCCAGGAGAGGGCACCAGATCTCATTTTAGATGGTTATGAGCCATCATGTGGTTGCTGGGAGTTGAACTTAGGACCTTAGGAAGAGCAGCCAGTGCTCTTAACCTCTGAGCCATCTCTCCAGCACATGGGACCTTTTTAAAATATTTCTTTTTATTTTTTCTTTGCCAACTTTTTTTTTTTTTTTGGTTTTTCGAGACAGGGTTTCTCTGTGTAGCCTTGGCTGTCCTGGACTCACTTTGTAGACCAAGCTGGCCTAGAACTCACAGCGATCCACCTGCCTCTGTCTCCACAAATGCTGGGATTAAAGGCGTGTGCCACCATACCCGGCAGGCAACTTCTTTTTTAATTTACTTTATGTGTGGGAGCTGGAGAGATGGCTCAGTGGTTTAGAGCACTGGCTGCTCTTCCAGAGGTCATGAGTTCAATTCCCAGAAACCACATGGTGGCTCACAACCATCTACAATGTGATCTGCTGCTGTGCAGGTGTTCACGCAGGCAGAGCACTGTACATATAATAGATAATAGATAAATAAATATTTAAAAAATAATAATAGTTTCCAGGCATGGTGGCACATGCCTTTAGTCCCAGCACTTGAGAAGCAGAGGCAGGCGGATCGCTGTTAGGCCAGCATGGTCTACAAAAGGGAGTCTAGGACAACCAAGGCTACACAGAGAAACCCTGTTTCAAAAATAATAATAATAGTCATTTATTTTAAAAAAAAAACAAGCTTAATCAATCAAACAAAATAGTCACAGTAAAGGCTGCAGTAAAAAAGACTAAGCTTAGGCCAGGTATGGTAGCTCACACCTTTAATCCCAGCACTTGGGAGGTGAGGCCAGGACAGCCAGGACTATAAGAGAAACCCTGTCTCAAAAAACCAAAAAAAAAAAAAAAAAAAAAAAGACTAAGCTTATACTCACAAGGACCTCTTCATGAAAAGAACTAAGAAATAACATGCTTAATGTCCATGAGGATAGTGTGTGTGTGTGTGTGTGTGTGTGTGTGTGTGTGTGTGTGTGCGCGCGAGTATAAACCAGAGGTCAGCTTCCGGAATCTTGCTCCATCATTCTCTCACTTGCATTCTTGAGACACTCACTGAGCCTGGAACTCCTCACTAAGTTATTATGTTGGCCTTGGCTCCGGTGGTAGGCCAGGAAGGTCTTGAAGTCTTCATTTTTCTGTCTTGGCAATCCTAGCAGCTGGCCTGCACCAACTAGGCTTAGTTCAAGACACTGTGTTCTCTTTCTAGATTTACCTTTTTGTTGTTGTTGTTGTTGTTTTGTTTTGTTTTGTTTTGTTGAGACAGGGTTTCTCTGTGTAGCTTTTGCTGTCCTGAACTCACTTTGTAGACCAGGCTGGCCTCAAACTCACAGGGATCCACCTTGTCTCTGCCTCCTGAGTGCTGGGATTAAAAGCTAGATTTACTTATTTTACGTAAATTTATTTTAAAAGGTTTTGCCCAAATATATGCATATATGTCACATAAGTGCCTGGTGCCCAAGGAAGGAACTAGACCCTTGGAACTGGACTTTTAGGTGGTTCTGAGATACCACGTGGGTTCTGGAGGCAGAGGCGGGAGGGTCAGAGGTTCAAGATAATCCTAGGGATGTCATGTTTGAGGCCAGCCTGGTCTCAGTGAGACACTATTATGACATTCTGGCCCACACCTATGGTTAAACCATTTAATAACTTGCCCACTGGTTGATTCTAACAATTAAAACCAGCACTTCGGAGGCAGAGACAAGCAGGTCACTGTGAGTTCAAAGCCAGCCCAATCTACAAAGCAAGTCCAGGACAGCCAAGGCTGCACAGAGAAACCCTGTCTTGAAAAGAAACCAAACAATAAAATAAATAAATAAATAAAAAATAAAAATAAAAACTTGCGGGTCATCTGATTTGTAGAGAACTGGCTTGGTGACTAAAAACACTTGTTCTTAGGGGCCAGGTGTAGGGCGCACACCTTTAATCCCAGCACTTTGGGAAGCAGAGGCAGGGGGATCAATGTGAGTTTGAGGCCAGCCTGGTCTACAAAGTGAGTCCAGGACAGCCAAGGCTACACAGAGAAACCCTGTCTAAAAAACAAAACAAAACAAACAAGCAAACAAAAAAACAAACACTTGCTCTAGCAGAGGACACTGGGTTCAGTTCCAACACCTATGTGGCAACTTAAAACTGTTGACAAGCCCAGTTCCAGGAGATCCAATGCCCTCTCTCAGGCTTTCTCAGGTTCCAGGCACACACCTGGTACACATATGTACACATATGTACATGGAGACAAACATCCATATACATAGAATAATAATAAATAAACTTTTTAAAAAAATGAATAGTAGGATTAGATTATGTGGAACCGTCCTCAGAGTTCCTTGTGGAGAAACCTGCAAGGCAGCCTGGAGCTGCGCACACATAGTCATGTGCGCTGACTCACCTGAGAAACTTCCCCTAACACAGCAAGAGAACCCTGATGTGAAAGCCTGGGGCTGCGGCAATGGGGACAGTCTGCTGCTCTGACCCACGTCAGCTTACCAAGCCCAACTAGAACACCAGCAGCAGCAGCAGCAAATCCCTAACAAACAACACATTCTCAAAAAATTACAATGGGGGTTGGCAAGATGCAAAAAAGGCACTTGCCACTGAGCCCAGACACCTGAGTTTTATCCCTGAGACCTACATGGTGGAAAGGAGAGAACCAAACCTTGCAAGTTGTCCTGACTTCCACAGGCACACACAGAAACTAATTAATGTAAAAACTTAAAAACACACACACACACACACCCCAATAGGCAGGGTGCACGCCTTTTAATCCCAGCACTCAGGGAGGCAGAGGCAGGCAGACTACACAGAGAAACTCTGTCTCAAAAAACAAAAACAAGGGCCTGGAGAGATGGCTCAGAGGTGAAGAGCACTGTCTGCTCTTACAAAGGTCCTGAGTTCAATTCCCAGCAACCACTTAAAAGGGCAAGGGCGGGGCATGAGGGACACGTGGTGGGCCACGCCTTCAATCCCAGCACTTGGGAGGCAGAGGCAGGCAAACTGCTGTGAGTTCCAGCCCAGTCTGGTCTACAAAGCTAGTCTAGGACCACCACGGCTACACAGAGAAACCTTGTCTTGAAAAACAAAAATGCAAAAAACAAACAAACAAACAAACAGAAACCCAGATAGTTTACAGGAAAGGAAACACAAATGCCTCTAGTTCGAATATAAAAGATGCTCAACTTCACCCATTAGAAAAATACCAGAACTTTATGGGTGTAGGGCTTTTTTGCCTGTCACTTGGGCAAAATCTAAGTCTGATAATGCCCTCCTATGTGAGCACATTCAAACACGGACGCAGCAGCATGGATTGGTGCGGTTTCTGTAGGGGACAGTCTGCTACTATCTGCCTAAATAGTAGCCATATACTCTTTGCCCACTACCCCATTTCCAGAAATTTACCTTAGAGATCACTTGTACGTAACAAATGTGAGGTGTGCCTAGAGTCGCCTACTGGGGTACAGTTTATAGCTGTAATGTGCTGGAAATAACCTAAAGGTCCAGCAGTATGATACATACAATGAAACTCTCGGAGGCTATCAAATGAGCAAGCTCTTTGTAAACTGATATGGGGGTGTACAAAAGATACATTGTTAGTTTAAAAGAATAAAGGAAACCCAGAGCAGAGCGGCCCTGCATGATGTATGCTAAAGGGGCATGTGTACTGTGATGTTTACCAAAGTAAACACCCTCTAGAGTGAGTAAGAAGTGACCAAGCAGAGAGGGAAGGAACTGGTTTGGGAAGGAGGCTTTTCACCCTATACGCTTCTGTGCTTAGTGCTGTTGAATCGTGCTATGGCGTTGCTTATTCAAACGGGGAATAAGTCATGGTAAACATATTTACTTGTTGGTTTTTCTTTTTTTTCAAGATTTCTTCATTATCTAACTGTATGCATGTGTGCCTTCATGAGTCTGTGCCACATGCGTGCAGGTCACCACAGAGGGCAGAAGAGGGCATCAGATCCCCTGAGGCTAGAGTTACAGGAGATTTCTTTTTTTTTTTTTTTTTAATATTTATTTATTATGTATACAGTGCTCTGCCTGCACATACACCTGAAGGCCAGAAGAGGGCACCAGATCTCATTATAGATGGCTGTGAGCCACCCTGTGGATGCTGGGAATTGAACCCAGGACCTTTGGAAGAACAGTTAGTGCTCTTAATCTGTGAGCCATCTCTCCAGCCCTATAGGAGATTTCTTAACCACTGAGCCATCATTTAGGTAAGCAAAAAATTGAAAAGCAAATCTACAGTATAGGAAAGCAAATGTAAGTGACTGCGGGGGTCTCTGCAAGCACTAGGGCTGCAGAGTAATGATCCACATGTGTTGACTCAGTAGCTGGGGAGTTTATTTTAGACATATTGAAACACAGCATAGTTTTGGGGGGGAAAAGTTTCCTGGTGACAACTAATTCACTCCTGCCTTGTGTACTGCAAAGATTTTAAGACAGATTTTAAGCTAGATTTTAAATGGAAACTATGTTTCCTTTGTTTGTTTTTTATCTTTCCAGACAGGGTTTCTCTATGTAGACCAGGCTGGCCTTGAACTCACAGAGATCTGCCTGCCTCTGCCTCCAGAGTGCTGGGACTAAAGGCATGCGCCACCACGCCGGGCTCAGTCTATGAGTCAGGAGCAGCCTGACCCTACAGACAGCACAGAAGTTACCTAAGGCTATTGTAAAGTTCAAGTGACCTCTCCCTTAAGGGCATTCAAGACAAAGGTCTAAACTGGGCGTGGTGGCGCACGCCTTTAGTCCCAGCACTCTGGAAGCAGAGGCAGGCAGATCTTTGTGAGTCTGAGGCCAGCATAGTCTACAAAGTGAGACTAGGCAGCTAAGGCTACACAGAGAAACCCTGTCTCGAAAAACCAAAAACAAGATAAAGGTCTAATGAGGAAGACTTTGGGATAAACAAACATAACAGTCCAGGGAATTCAGGTGTGGCCTGCCCTGCAGACAGTACTGGTCACCCGGGTACTAAAAACACCCATTTCTAGCAGAAGGAAAACAACCCTGCAAATGTCCATGTAAGTCAAGGTCTCACCATGGCTAACTTGAAACTCACTTTTGTAGGCCAATATGCCCTCAATTTCGCAAAGATCTGTGCCTCTGCCTCCAGAATGCACCGTGTCAGGCTACATTTGATCTGTGTGTGTGTGTGTGTGTGTGTGTGTGTGTGTGTGTGTGTGTGTGTATGTGTGTGTGTGTGTGTGTGTCTGTCTGTCTGTCTGTCTGTCTGTCTCTGTCTATCTCTCACACACACATGCAACCTGCTCAGTCCATACAATGTTACCCGTGTGTAAGTGACCTCAGGGATAACCCACTGAAGGGGGTGTGTGGCTCTTCCCTGGGGAAGCCCAGTTCTCCCACTCTCAGCAATGCTCCACTTGCAGGAAGTTCTTTGTCTAGGGCTGAGGCTCCTGGAGCTTTCCTGCGTCCATTGGTGTCATCACTTTCCCGCCCCCCCCTCCACCCCCCAGACAGGGTTTCTCTGTGTAGCTTTGGCTGTCTTGGACTCATTTTGTAGACCAGGCTCGCTTTGAACTCACAGAGATCCACCTGCCTCTGCCTCCCAAGTGCTGGGACTAAAGGTGTGCGCCACCACCGCCCGGCTGGTGTCATCATTTTTCAGGTCTTGTTGAGGCATCTGTGTAGACGACTATTCATGTGTGTAGCTTCTCTGATAGTTCTTGGACACACAATCTCACAACAAATCTCCCGTTCCTCTGGCTCTTACATCTTCCTGTTCCCTCTCCTGTAATGAGCCAAGGGTGCAGCAGCCCTGAGTGCTGTAGATGTGTTCCTTGGGACTGGGCCCTGCGTGACCTCTTGTTCTGTGCACCTTTAGTGAACCTGAAACTCGCTATCTTGGCTAAGCTGGCTGCCCAGCAAACCCAGGCATCCTCCAGTCTCTAGCGCCCAGGACTGAGATGACAAGCGCAGGCCACCACGGCAGCTTTTGATGAGGACCTGAACTCAAGTTCTCCAGCTGACATAGCAAGCACTGTATCCACTGAGTCATCTCTCCAATCCCTATGGTTAGGTCCAAAAGCTGAAAATCTCCGTATGAAAGTAGAAAAAGTAATAGCACATATCCTTTGAGCTACGTATGTTCCCCTGGTGGGATTTTAAGATATTTAATCTTAGCAAACAAACACAAACAGAATTTTTTTTTTTCATCCCTCACCTTGGGCAATTTTCTAAAGTAATAAACTGCAATGTTAACACACGGCTGGGACACACAGTCTTGGTCTCTATCTGCACATCTGCAGAGTGATGGCAACACGTATCAGTGCCTCAGAAAGAGTCATGATCTGGCTGGAGAGATGCCCAACAGTTAAAGGCAGTGGCTGCTCCTCTGGAGGTCTTGGGTTCAAATCCCAGCATCCACACAGTGAAAGCCATTGCTGTACAGACATACAGGCCAGCAAAACATCCATATGCATAAAATAAAGATATTAAAAGAATCGCAAATCTTTGACGAAAAAAATTCTATGCCTAGCCGGGCGTGGCAGGTGGATTGATGTGAGTTCAAGGCCAGCCTGGTCTACAAAGTGAGTCCAGGACAGCCAAGGTTACACCGAGAAATCTTGTCTTGAAAAAACAAAAACAAAAAACAAAACAAAATTCTATGACTAAGAAAGTCTCCAGTTATACACCCCAATCAGAACAAAGGAGCAAAACACAGAGCCCATACATAGCTGTGGGATTAATCTGATGTTACTGCCTGTGTACACAGTGCCCTGGCCTCAAAGCTCAATGCTTTCAGAGTCATGCTTTGCTGCCATCTAGTGTTCTTCTCAAGTAATCGCGACTAGCCAAGAGAACCCAGTTGCCTCTGCAGGCCTTTGTGCCAAACATCTTTCCTTCCTTCTTCCTTCCTTTCCTTCCCTTCCTCCCTCCCTCTTGTCTCTCTCCCTCTCCCTCCCTCTCTCCCCACCTCTCCCTCCCTCTCCCTCTCCCTCTCCCTCTCCTCTCTCTCTCTCTCTCTCTCTCTCTCTCTCTCTCTCTCTCTCTGTTTTTGTTTTGTAATTTAGTTCTTCAAGACAGGGTTTCTCTTGACAGTCCTAGAACTTGCTCTGAAGACCCTCAAACTCAAGAGATTCACCTGCCTCTGCCTTCCAAGTGCTAGGATTAAAAAGGCCTGAGCCACCATACCTGGCTCTTCTATTTTTTAACACAGCGTAAACTAGGTTTTCCAGCACAGTGCCCTGCATTTTCTTTTAATCCTCACACTGTCCTGAAAACATAGGTAGTGTTGTTGACATGCATAGACGACGGGATGGAAAATAGATGTTAGGTAGCTCACTGCTGGTCAGACACCTTGCTCAGAGTCTAGGATTAGCACAAGGTACAGTTTTACCCTGAGGTCTGTGATCTTGGTCACTTGCCCCGTGAGGGTCAAGAGTCTATGTGGCACACAGAGCGAGCCTTACACTGCAAGGGCAACGCCCTCAGGACAACTGTCCCAAATAAGATAGCACCAGGACCAAGTTCACCTCTGTCCTATGGACAATCTGACCTGCACAAAAATGTGCAAGGAATGACAAGTCTCCAGGGCCTGGAAGCCCCAGTGCTGACAGCAGGGACCCAGCAGTGGTGCATCTGAAGCCCTGGCTTGTTTTGTGCTGTCTCATTAATACCGCAGGGACAGCAGCTGGCTGTGGAAACCCTGTGACTTCTGTAGCAATCCTTCCGCTCCTCGTGACACTGCACTGTATCCTGCTGGAAACAGCCACAGTTTGGGTAACATAGCACTTTCCTCACATGCATTGAGAAGGTCTCTAACAAGGTGTCCACCTTGTCATTAGGGGAACAGCAAACCCATCATTTGTTTGGTTTCGTTGTTGTTTTGGCTTTGGGAGCCTGTGGTTCACTCTAGTCCAAGCTGGGCGAACTTACAATGTAACCCAGGCTGGCCTCAAACTCAGGGGATTCTTCCTGCCTCGGCCTCTTAAGTGCTTGTGTCACAGCTATGAGCCTCCACTCTCAGTTTCAGCACTGTTATTTGTAGCCCAGGGCTGTTAACTCGGGGCCCACTGGCTTCAGGTATCTTGGAGTCAGAGTCATTTCTGTAAATTCCCTTTTCTTTATCCCTTAGGGAGAAGGTCAATTTTGTACATTTTGACTGATCTCAAACTGGTTTGAGGCCATCCAAAGGGGTCAAATGTACTTCAGTGTGTGTTTCCCCCAACTCCCCAGGCAGGGTTTCTCTGTGTAGCCTTGGTTGGTCTGGACTCTCTTTGTAGACCAGGCTGGCCTCGATCTCATACCTCTGCCTCCTGGGTGCTGGAATTAAAGGTGTGCGCTACCACACCTGGCCCAGTGCTTGCTTTTATATAATCCTCAAGCTAAGACAGGTTTAATGTTTTCAAGTGATTGAGATTGAGGGGAGGAGAGAGTTCAGGACACATAAAAATCACACGAAATTAAAATTTCCACCAGTTGCCATGACAAGTGCTTGTTATTTCTGAGGTTAGAAGGCAAAAATAGGCAAATTGCTCTAAATTTGAGTTCAGCCAGGGATATATAATGTGACCCTGTCTAAAATAATAATTTTAAGTCAGGTGTGGCAGCACATGCCTTTAACTCCAGGACTTGGGAGGCAGAGGCAGGTGGATCACTGTGAGTTTGAGACCAACCTGATCTACAAAGCGAGTCCAGGACAGCCAAGATAACACAGAGAAACCCTGTCTCAAAAAACAAAAAATAAAGAAATAAAATGAAATAATAATTTTAATAATAATGATGGTTTAGGTTATGTTCATGAATAAACTGTGTGTATGTGTGTGTGTGTTTGAAACAAGATCTCAAACTTACTACGTAGCCTAAAATGACTTACCCTCTGATCCCCATGCTTCTGCCCCCCTGAACACTGGGATTAGAGGTGTGGCCCACCACTCCTGGGTTTTGTGATGCTGGGGATGGACCCCATGCTTCACCTGCACTGACTGGGCAAGCACTCTGCCAGCTGAGCCACATCTCCAGCCCCACATAGGGACGTTATTGGAGCTCTGACACTGTTTACCTGTTATCCTGGCTGCTGTTATTCAGACGGGGTGGAGTCAAGCAGTTCTCCTAGAGCAAACAGTTCGAAGTCTCAATCACGCCTTCTTATTCTCTCTCTCTCTCTCTCTCTCATTCGCTTTTGCTTTGATGGGGTCTGTGCTGGATTGTTCTATGTCAATTTCACACAAGCTAAAGTCATCTAAAGGGAAAGAACCTCAATTAAGAAAATGCCTCAGCCCGGCACCATGGCGCATGCCTTTAATCCCAGCACTTGGGAGGCAGAGGCAGGCGAATCTCTGTGAATTCAAGGCCAGCCTGGTCTACAAAGTGAGGTCGGGACAGCCAAGAGAGAAACCCTGTCTCCAAAAACCAAAAACAAAACAAAAAAAACAACAGAAAGAAAGAAAGAAAATGCTTCCATAAGGTCAAGCTGTACTCAAGCCTATAGGATATTTTCTTTCTTTTTGGAAACCCTGTCTCCAAAAAAAAATTAATTAATTAATTAATTAAAAAGAAAGAGGTGTTGCCGGGCGTGGTGGCGCACGCTTTTAATCCCAGCACTCGGGAGGCAGAGGCAGGTGGATCGCTGTGAGTTCGAGGCCAGCCTGGTCTACAAAAGTGAGTCCAGGACAGCCTAGGATACATACAGAAACCCTGTCTCAAAAAACCAAAAAAAAAAAAAAAAAAAAAAAAAAAAAAAAAATAATAATAATAATAATAATAATAATAATAATAATAATAATAAAATAAATAAAAATTAAAAAAAGAAAGAAAGAAAGAAAGAAAGGTGTTATCCTGAGACCCAGTGTGTCTCTTTCTCTGCCTGTGGACCAGGATGTAGCTTTTATCCCATGCCTGGCTGGCTGCCTCCATGCTCCCCACTATGATGTTAATGGACCAGCCCTCTGAAACTGTGAGCCGGGCCCTCAGTTAAGTGCTTTCTTCGATGAGAATCCCTCAGTCATGGTGTCTCTTCACAGCAACAGAACAACAAGACAGGGTCTTTACATGTAGCACAGGCTGGTCTTAAAGTCTGGATCCTCCTGTCTGTTTCTCAAGTACATACGGTTTCCACCACCACTGGCTTCCACCACTGGCACTTTTCCCACAGTGCTGGGGACGGAACCCAAGCCGTGTGTATGAGGCAAGTGCTCTTCCACAGAGCTGGAGCCTCAGCTGCCCTAAAATGTTTCCTATCTCATCTGTCTCAAAGAAATGTCTCTGCCAGAGATGCAGGGCCAGTCTGTCTGTCTGTCTGTCCAGGCTCTTCTTGGATTCTCTGTAGCGGTCCTTCCTTCAGGGAATGGGACAGGACACTCTGAAGCAAGGCTCTTATCGTCGGATGAGGTGGAGCAGCTTTATGCTCAGCTCCTAAGCAGTGAGAGGGGCCGTTCCAGGACCTGCCGCCCTGTGGACAAAAAATCCTGGTTTCTTTGACTTCAGAAGAGAGAGCAACAGAGCTACAGGACACAGGATGAAGGGAGAAGCTTGGCTTTTAAGGCACTCTCTTAATTAATTACTTTTGGAGCCAAGAAAAGGTCTCACTCCTTAGTCCAGACTGGCCTTAAACTCATGGCAATCCCCCTGCCTTAGTTCCAGGGCCCTGGAATGAGTCATCATGTCTGACTTTGGTTTCCTTAGTTTACAGTACTCAGTCAAAACACATTTTTGAGGGGTGGGGTGGGGTGAGGGGTTCAAGACAGGGTTTCTCTGTGTAGCCTTGGCTGTCCTGGACTCACCTTGTAGACCAGGCTGGCCTTGAACTCACAGAGATTTGCCTGTCTCTTCCTCCTGAGTGCTGGGATTAAAGGCGCGTGCCACCACACCCAGCTGGCTGAAACACATTTTGAGTATTGTTTCCTGAGCCCCTGTGGGAACCAGGCCTGACTGGGCTGCCTGCCTGTCTTGCTGTTGCATGTCCTGTTTCTAGCAGCTTCCGTGTCTGTGCTTATGTTGGTCAGCTAGTCATGGTTACTGCTCTGAGAACGCACCCCTCCTCTCCTTGGGGACTTTCCCTCGTGTGCGCTATCACCTCTTGAGGGATTTCACCTGCGAGTGGCATTCCTGCTTTGCTGCCTATAAAAAGGCTCTTTGGACACTGAATAAAAGCCGCTGCTGCCCTCTTAGCACGAAGGCCCTGCTGTTTTATTGTGTGTTAAATCCGCAGTCCCTCGCTCTTGACTCAGTACCTCGGTGGCCCAGGCGCCACAAGCCCCAACACCACAAGTCTCAAAGACCCCTTCAGACAATGGCTGTTCTACCTTCTAGAACAGTGGCTCTCCTCCTTCCGCATGTCGTGGTGAGCCCAGCCATAAAACTACTTCCACTGCTACTCTGTAACTGTAATTTTGCTGTTATAAATCCTAATGTAAATATCTGATACGACATCTCTGTGAAGGGGTTGTTTGACCTTCAAGGGGGTCATCACCCATAGATTGAGTATGACCGTTCTAGAAGCAAGCACCAGTTAAACTGGCAGGTGTATAGAGGCCTATGCATTAGGCTGGGCAACACAGACCAGGGAAGGTATCAGGTACGTTTGCCCTGGCTTTGCTTCACAGACTGCCAAGAAGAAACGTACTGCTAGTGCCAAGCACTGTTTTGTAGTAAATTGTAACTTAGAAAGAGATGTTTGCAGTGATGACTGAAGAACAGGGACACGAGCTAGGTACAGCGGCACATGCCAGGAGTCCCAAACTTTGTAAGAGGCTGGGGCAGGGGGATGTCTTGAGTCTAGTTTGAGGACAATCTGGGCAATATAGTGAGACCTCATCCCAGAGTAAATAAGTATATAATGAAAGAAGCTATAGCCTAACAAAACATTATGAACATTTCTTAAGAAAAGGAAAAAAAGAGAGAGAGAGCCAAGGGGTTAGGCTTCTGGCATCTGTGTACACCAGAAATGCACACAGTACACATACACAGCGCGTGCAATAAATATATACATATGTATTATATGTAAGCAAGAACTATGTATAATATACAGTATATATACATATATAAATGCAAGAAATACAAAAAGTAAATCTTTTGAAAAAGTTTACTGCCAAAAAATCAGGAATATTTCACTATTTACATATGCCAGGTAACAGACTTTTGTTTGGGTGGTTCTTGGGGCCAGTCCTTTGTTTTTTTGGTTTTTTTTTTGTTTTTGGTTTTTCGAGACAGGGTTTCTCTGTGTAGCCTTGGCTGTCCTGGACCCGCTTTGTAGACCAGGCTGGCCTCGAACTCACAGCGATCCACCTGCCTCTGCCTCCCGAGTGCTGGGATTATAGGTGTGCGCCACCACGCCCAGCTCTTGGGGCCAGTCTTAAGCTCCCTCTGTAGCTAAGGCTGACACTGAACTCCTGATCCTCCTGTCTCCACCTCCTGAGAGCGGGGTTATAGACAGGCAGGTCACTCCTGGTTCTGGTAATACGTTTTGCAAGAGCTGGAAGAGAAAGAGAAGCCAATGGGAACTTACCCACCGAGTCCCACAAAGCTAGCGTTTCAGTGGGAGGAAGGGAGGGTGTGGCAGAGCTGTGCTGACAGCGTCTCGGCAGAAACTTCTACAGCCCCTCAGGAACTAGCTGTGATTTTGACCCTTCCCGTGCCCCACTGAAGCTCTTTGGGGAGAGCACTGGTTTTTCTATGTCCATGGGTGATGATTTCAAACACACGTTTTTTTGACTGATTTGTTCATTTGTACATGGTAGCGGTGCGTGGTTACACCTGCTGGCCACACTCTTTATCCTCGAGCCACTGCCTCAGCTGCTTCCTGCTTTTTTTTTTTTTTATAGTGTAGCCTTGGCTGTCCTGGACTCGCTTTGTAGACCAGGCTGGCCTCGAACTCACAGCAATCCACCTGCCTCTGCCTCCCAAGTGCTGGAATTAAAGGCGTGTGCCACCACGCCCAGCTCATTTTTGTTTTTTATTACACTTTATTGATCCTCTGTGCAGGTGTGTGGAGGTCAGAGGACAACTTGGGGGAATTGGTTTTCTCCTTCTACTATGTGGGTCCCTGGCATTGACCTCGGGCTGTCAGCCTTGGCAGCAGAAGGCCTTACCAGCTGAGGTACCCAGCCTGCCCACCTGTCACTTTACCCTACAATGTCATTTCAAAGTATCCAGTCACATCTCATACTTGGAGCTACAAACCTGGCATTAAGTCTCTTTCTTCAGACTTGAACCTCTAGTGAGAAAAGGACCCTCTCTCTTCCTTTTCTTTTTCTGCTGCCCCTTCCATAGATTCCTGGGCACCAGGCAGCACATGTCCGGCCCTTTTCTGCTGAGGTTTCCTTGGCCCTGCTGACAGCATCAATTATGACTGCGCCGGGCGTGGTGGCGCACGCCTTTAATCCCAGCACTCGGGAGGCAGAGGCAGGTGGATCTTCGTGAGTTCAAGGCCAGCCTGGTCTACAGAGTGAGTCCAGGATAGCCAAGGTCCTGTCTGGGGTGGGGGTTGGGGGGAAGAAAATTGGTGCATGGTGACTGTAGAAGGCCTTGGGGTCTCCTCTACCTCTGAAAATCTCCCCAGTTTGCTTGAGTGCTCTCAGGCTATGCCAGCCAGATTCCGGCGGGGAGAGCAGTTCTAAAACCAAGGCAAAAGCACCGAGACTCAATCTACTCTACACCCAGAAGTCACACACTGTCCTTCTGCCATTTCTAACTGGGTCTGCCCACCAGCTGTGACTCAGATGCCAGGTAATGAGGAACACTAGGGTCTGTTGCAAGCTGTCTGCCACACCCTTTTATACTTCAAATGAGGATTTTTTCCCCCTTATTCAGCTGAGCCAAGTGTTAAAAAAAAGAACAGACCATCTAAATTGATTCATTAAAAACAAAACAAACAAAAAGAAACCTTTGGTTCAATTACTTCATTGTACTTTTTTGGGGGGGAGGGGTAGTTTGAAGTCAGGTACTTGACCTTGCCAAGCACAACACTTTCACTGTGCTGTATCCTTGGCTCTTCTTTGGGAGACTTCTTGAAAATTGTCTCAGTACAAAGCTGGAGAGAAGGCTCAGCAATTAAGGGCACCCACCCGCACTGTTCTACCCTGGCCCCACATGGTGTGTTATTGCAGTCCCAGGGGATTGAATCCCTTTGATCTCCTCAGACAGCAGGCAAGCATGTAGTGAAAATATATACATGCATGTAGGTAAAACAATCATACACATAAAATAAAATAAATTATTTAAAATTGTAGAAGTCATCTTACCCTCTCCACATACATCCCTCAGCTCTAAATGGGTCCAGGGTTCTCCAAAACAGAAGGCAGAGTCTCACCTGAAGCATGCCTTTTCATTTTTGTTTTCTTGGTTTTTGTTTTTTCATTTTTTAAACTTCACTCTACATAATAACCAGTGACCACAGCTTCAGAGATGTCTGTTAGAAGTTCACAGTTCAAGGCCAAACTCAGCTACATGGATGAAAGCCAGGTAGGGCTACGGAGCGAGGCCCTGACCAATAAATAGTGGACGGTGCTGCCCGCTATTCCAGCACACAGAAAGCTACGGCAGAAAAACTGGCATGCGGTTAGGGAAGCCTGGACTGGACGGTGAGTTCCAGGGCAGCCTGGGCTACAGTGTGAGGGACAGTTGGCACAGTGGTGCACACCTTTAGTCTCACCACTGGGGAGACAGAGGGATGCTCTAAGCTCAACGTGAAAAAGCAACGAAGGGGGGCTGGAGAGATGGCTCAGCGGTTAAGAGCACTGCCTGCTCTTCCAGAGGTCCTGAGTTCAATTCCCAGCAACCACATGGTGGCTCACAACCATCTATAAGGAGATCTGATGCCCTCTTCTGGCATGCAGGTACATCTACAGACAGAGCACTGTTTATATAATAATAAATAAATAAACCTTTAATAAAAAAAAAACACAACAAAGGAGCGAGACAAGAAAGGAGGGAGAGAAAAAAAAAAGGCTGGGCTTGGTGACGCACGCCTTTAATCCTAGCATTGGGGAGTAGAGGCAGGTGGATCTCTGTGAGTTCGAGGCCAGCCTGGTCTACAAAGTGAGTCCAGGACAGCCAGGGCTACACAGAGAAACCCTGTCTCAAAAAAAAAAAAAGTTCACAATCACATTAGAATTTATAGTTCATTAGGAACCTAAGGTGAGCCACTATAAGAATCATCTGTTATATTTATTTTAGAATGACGATTAAAATCAAATACATTTGGGCACAGTAAATATTTGACATGAAAAGCAGTTGTATCAGAATGGTCATCAGAAAAATAGTAACATTTTACACATAATAACTAGAAAATATTTTTCTGTCTGATCACTTGAGTTAAAAATCCTGAGAATGTCACTCACCGAACAGTTAAGTTTTGCCTCATAACTGAAATCTACTCAGAAAGAATCCTTTTTAAAAAAAAAATGCTGAGGCCTGGGCAGTGGTGGCACAGGCCTTTAATCCCAGCACTCAGGAGGCAGAGGCGGGCAGATCGCTGAGGCCAGCCTGGGCTACAGAGTGAGTCTAGGACAGCCAAGGCTACACAGAGAAACCCTGTCTCAACAAACAAACAAAACAAAAAAAGGTCTGATGTACAAATCACCTACATATTCAACATGAACCCTCTACATTTTACAAAAGGTTTAAACAAATAGGTCAAACGCGTGTAGGCCTCTGGCTCTGAAGCCGAATCAGTCAGGCTCGAGGACGCACTGCTCCACGATTTCCCGCAGGTTGGGGTTCTCCATTGCAGCCGCCACGCGCTCTTTGTCATTTATCTGCCTGTTGACTGCAAAACAGGTGGACAAAGGTTAACAGAGCTGTGTCAACAGAGACCTCAGCCAAAGAATTTAACTCCTTGAGAACTTCAGCTAATTACACATCAGGCAGTTTCTTGTAAGATGTTTTTCTCTTGTGTGTGTACGCACAGGTATGTGCACTGCTCACAAGTGCTTATGGAGGTAAGGACAGGGCGCTGGATCCCCTGGGGCTGAAGCTCTAAGTGACTTCGAGCTGCCGGATATGGGTGCGAGAAACTGGACCGCAGTCTCTGGAAGGGCAGCGCGCGCTCTTACCCAGCCCATCTGCACGCAATGCCACTGCTCTACTACTCGGCCACCAACTGCAACGCTAATGTCTTTCTTGGCATCATCAGTACACATATTTCTATACAGCTGCATTCAGAGTGAAATTAAAAAATGCTGCTTGCCCCACTTAATCTTGTTTGGTTTGGTTTAGTTTTTCAAGACAAGGTTTCTCTGTGTAGCCTTGGCTATCCTGGATTCACTTTGTAGACCAGGCTAGCCTAGAAGTCACAGAGATCCGCCAGACTCTGCCTGCTCAATGCTGGGATTAAAGGCATGTGCCACCATGCCCAGCTTTATTTTTTAAACTATAGTGCTGCTTACATGGCAAAAATTCTATGTGTCTGGCTAGGCATGGTGGTGCCTACCTCTATCCAGGACTCAGGAGCAGAAGCAACTCTTTGAGTTCAAAGCCAGCTTGGTCTACATAGTAAGGCCAAATCTCATAAACAAACAAACAAACAAACAAACAAATAAAATGGACTGGGGTTGTAGCTCAATGGTATAGCTCTAGCCTTCCATATATGAGGCCTTGGGTTCAATTCCCAGTACTACAAAAAGTAAATAAAATAAAGTGAGAGTTGAAGAGATCAGAGATTAAGAGAACCCACATGGCGGCTAATAATTGTAACTCCAGGTCCAGGGTCTGATGTCCTGGCCTCTGCAGGCATTGGAGGCATGCAAGCAGTACAGACATGCATGCAGGTAAAACATCCATACACATGAAATAAAAATAAGTAAGTAAATAAACAAAGTGAGAAAGAAAACCTTTCAACTTACGGGGTTTGTTGCATTTGTCCCCCAGGGAACTGTAAAACTGGGACATAGTTTTCTTTTTTTATTCTTTTCTTTTCTTTTCTTTTTTTTTGAGACAGGGTTTCTCTGTGTAGCCTTGGCTGTCCTGTAGACCAGGCTGGCCTCAAACTCACAGTGATCCACCTGCCTCTGCCTCCCAAGTTCTGGGATTAAAGACATGTGCCACTACCGCCCAGTCAAGACATCATTTTCTTTTCTTTTTTAAATGTATACAGTGTTCTGCCTGCATGCCAAAAGACACCAGATCTCATTATAGATGGTTGTGAGCCACCATGTGAGTGCTGGGAGTTGAACTCAGGACCTCTGGAGGAGCAGGCGGTGTTCTTAACCTCTGAGCCAGCTCTCCAGCCCGGGACATGGTTTTCGTTGTTCTCCTACAGTACCTAACAGGTTTCCAGGGCAGGCTGGTGGGCTGCCCCTCGGAGACAGCAAGCGTTCTCTCCCCATCTCTCTTCTATTGTTTTGCAGTTTTAGGCTCAGCATCTCCCATCTCACCTTAGCCATCATTACCTCACTGTCCCCATCTGCGCTTCTCTACCTTTTCAACCTATCTAGTGATCAAAACTAAGCAAATAAGCACCTTTGTTTATTTTTTGCTTTCTCGAGACAGGGTCTCTCTGTGTTAGCCTTGGCTGTCCTGGAGTTGCTTTGTAGACCAGGCAGGCCTCAAACTCACAGAGATCCACCTGCCTCTGCCTTCCAAGTGCTGGGACTAACGGTGTGTGCTACCACTACCTGATACAAACAAGCACTTTTATCATTTGCTTATTTACTTAAGACAGAGTTTCACTATGACTGGCCTGGAACTCACTATGTAGACCAGGCTAGCTTCACACTCAGACCTGCCTGCCGTCTCCTGGGTGCGGATACCGAAGGCCTGTGCAGTCCGGCCTGGCGGGAAACAAGCACTTCCAATGTTCTTCTATTTAGTTGTTTTCCATCATTTGTATAAAATTCTGTTTTCCATGTAACACATGACTAATTAGGAACCTTCTGTCTTTTGCTGTTCTCAAATCCCACCTCTACAATTTTCAAATGACTATTGGTCGCCTTCTCTCTGCGGACTGGGGGATCCTAAGTGTAAAGTTACCCCCAACTCCCATCCTAGCATAGTAACTCAGGCAGCCCCCCCCCACAATATTCCCTAAGGGTGACTTGTCAGACTCCCATTTTCAGCTTCCCACGTAGCTAAGGGGCCAGAGCAGAACCACGCCCTCAGAGCTCAGGGTCTCTAGAGTGGAAATGTTTACAGATCTGTGTGTAGCCTCAGGCCAGAGCCAGTTAACAAAGCCACAGTGAAAACTGACTTCCTCTGAATGTCTGGGCTTCACAGCCTGTGAGGAAGAACGTAACTGATGGTGTCCCCTCTTTTTTGCAGGGCACCCAAACAGATAGATGGTTGATAAATAACCTAGTACCCAGGACAAAAGTATCAGTTGTAGTGTTTTCACTTACTGTCTTCTTCAGTTGAGTGAGTTCCTTCAGAAATGTAGATTTCCAACTGGAGAGAAGAGAGACAGAAGCCACGCATCAGAGCTCAGGTGCGGGTGTGCAGAGCCAGCCTAGGATGGAGGGCGAAGCCCAAACCCTGGATGGAACGGACAGTAGCATTTCCACCCACTGGCCTGCAGGAGGCGTCCCCCTGGATTGCTGTATGACGCACAGAGATTTCTCCTGATCTTTGCCCTACACTCACCCTATTTCCAAATCTGTATCTAACCTGCCCTCTGTCCCATCACCCACGGCACCACACCAGCGTCCTAGTGTACTTTCTTCTTCCTCTTCTCTACACACATGCGCCCTTACTTTTTTTTTTTTTTAGTTTTTCGAGACAGCCTTGCCTGTCCTGGACCCACTTTGTAGACCAGGCTGGCCTCGAACTCACAGCGATCTGCCAGCCTCTGCCTCCCGAGTGCTGGGATTCTAGGCATGTGCCACCACGCCCGGCTTACTTTTTTTTCTTTTATGCATATTTTGTATACATGCATACAAAGTTACTGTGTTACAAATATGTTGTTTTTTGCATCCTCCTTTTCCTCTGTTATCTTGCTAAATTTATTTCCAAGTGTTAATACCAGTAAAGCCGTCTCCTCTAGCCTTGCTAGCCCTACAAATTAGTCAACCCCTAAGCACATGAACTTTTGATACAACCACAAGACTTCTGCAAATCCTGTGGCTGAGGCAAGCCTGTGCAGAGGGCAGCATAGAACCGCCACAGAGATCAGTGCTTTCAAGTGGAAGCATTAGAACCTGTTGTTATAGCTAATAGGGACCTTAGAGACCATCTACTCCCCCCACCTCTGGTTTTTGTTGTTGTTTGTTTGCTTGCTTTTTTGAGACAGGGTTTCTCTAACAGCCCTGGCTGTCCTAGAATCCACTTTATAGACCAGGATGGTCTCGAACTCAGAGATCCAAGTGCTGGGATTAAAGGTGTGCACCACCACACCCAGCTTAATTCAGTTTCTTTTAAAAGCATGTACCTTGGGCTGGTGAGAGGGCTCAGTATGTGGAAGTGTTTTTCACACAAGCCTGATGACCTGAACACAACACTCACAACTCACATGGACGGAGAGAACAGACTCCTGAAAGTTGTCCTCTGACCTCCAGCCCTGTGCCATGGCGCACACCCATCCTCACTCTCACACACAACTGAAAAGACCACCATCCAGATCCCCCAGTGGCACAACACTCTTACTGAACCCAGGAATAAAAATAAAAAATAAAAATAAATAAAGAGCCGGGCGTGGTGACGCACTCCTTTAATCCCAGCACTGGGGAGGCAGAGGCAGGCGGATCACTGTGAGTTCGAGGCCAGCCTGGTCTACATAGCAAGTCCAGGACAGCCAAGGCTACACAGAGAAGCCCTGTCTCAAAAAACAAAAACAAAAAACAAACAAAAAATTTTAACTTTGGTTAAAAATTACATATAACTAATTATGCTGAAATAGCCATAGGTTGGGCATAGTGGCAGATGCCTTTTAATCCCAGCATTTGAGAGGCACAGGGGGGTCTCTGTGAGCTCAAGGCCAACCCTGTCAACATGGTGAGTTCTAAGCCAACTAGAGCTGTATAGTGAGTCCCTGTCTGGTGGGGGTAAGGGGGGGGGAGGGGGCAGGCTGATAGAGTCAAGCATTTCCCCTATTCCTATGTGATTTATTAATATCTCAGTTCAGTATAACAAAACAGTTAGTGGGGCAACTGTCATCAATCAGACAAAGAAAGTAAAACTATAGCCTCTTCATGTCAGGTAATGAAAAGATATTTATTCTCTTTTCTTGCCAAAAATGAGTAACAATCTAACCATGAAACATCTGAAAACCCAATTTGCGAACCTATAAAATGTCTACACTCTTCAGCCGGGCATGGTGGTGCAGGCCTTTAATCCCAGCATGTGCACTGGGAGGCAGGCGGGGTCACTGTGAGTTTAAGGCCAGCCTGGTCTACAAGAGAGACCAGAACAGCTAAGGCTACACAAAGAAACCCTGTCTCGAAAAACAAAAACAAAAAATAAGTAAATAAACAAAACGAAACAAGAACAGCAAAAATGTCTACACTCTTCAGAAGTGTCAGACTCACCAGTTGTGCCAATGGGTACTTATAAATCCCAGCACTTGGGAAGCTGAGGCAGGAGGACGGCCATGAGTTCAAGGCCAGCCTGGGCTACATAATGAGATCCTGTCTCAACAACAACAAATCAAAATCATGAAGGAGAGAGAGTAAGAACTACTCCTGCCTAAGTGAACGGCAGGAACCATTGAGATCCGGTGGTGAGAGGGGAGGGGCAGTAATGAGAGGCACACTCCCACAAAGACGTAACTGGGTGAGAGGGAAACAAGGACATACTTTTGAAGATTTATTTATCTTATTTTTTGTATATGAATGTTTTACCTGCATGTATGTATGTATACCATGTGCCAACGGAAGTCAAAAAAAGAAATGCAGTTATAGATGGTTGTGGGCCACCACATGGATGCTGGGAACTGAACTTCGGTTCTCTGCAAGAGCAACCAGTGCTCTTAACCAGTGGGCCATCTCCTGAGCCCCAAAACAATACTTTTAACAAAACGTGGGAACAACTCAATTATCTAAAAACTGTTAAGAAAGTAAAATAAAGCATGGTCTCTTCATATAATGGAGTATTATATGACAATATAAAGAATGAAACATTTACACATTTAAAATATAAACACCAAAATACACCAAGTCAAAGAATCCACCCACTGGGTAACTTCATTAAAATGAACTGTCCAAAGGCATATCATGGAGACAGGAAATAGATGGTTGTTCCGTACAGAGAGGGGAGCGGAGTAAGAGTGGAAGACTCCTAATAAGTGTAGGCTGGCCTCCTGCCTTTCCCCTCCCCTCCCTCCCTCCCCTTTAAAAAAATATATATATAAACAAACAAACAAAAAAGGCAGCCTGGCCTAGGGATGCGGCTCAGCGGCAGGGCCCTGGCCTAGGGATGCGGCTCAGCGGCAGGGCACTGGCCTAGCTCACATGAGGCTCTGGGTTTAAGGTAGTAAGGAGCTTTCTTACCTTGTGTTTGAATGGCAGACACCGCTGAAGTTTTACTCTTAAGCACAGTCCTATGACAGAAGGGGAAAAAATTCTTGTTATCTTTTTATCTCTTCTTACTGGTTCTAGAAAAGGAATAAAGCTCAAGACTGTGTCCACACACTATATGACATCTGAGAACAGTCCTGCTCATCCCAGTGTGGGTCTCCTGTGCGCTTCGTACCATGAGGAAATGTTAAATGGAGTTTCACAGTTCCCCTTAGAAATCCAGGGAGCTGGGTGGATTCTACACATGGTAAACCAAGGTCACAGTGGAACCTGCCCAAGACTGCGTTGGGGTAACACAGCAGAGTAGGAACTGATGGGGACAAAGGAGCAGCACAAAGGCCAGGCCTTTTCTGCTATGCAACTGGCACCCAAGCAAAATGAATTAATTATAATTATAAGGCCATTCACAGCCATCAAGATGGCTTAGCAGGTAAAAGCAATTGCTAGCAAAGTGAGACTTGAGTTCTATGCCCAGAACCCACATAAAGGTGAATAAAGAACTGGACTCCTGAGCCGGGCGTGGTGGCGCACGCCTTTAATCCCAGCACTCGGGAGGCAGAGGCAGGAGAATCTCTGTAAGTTCGAGGCCAGCCTGGTCTACAAAGTGAATTCCAGGACAGCCAGGGCTACACAGAAATCCTGTCTCGAAAAACCAAAAAAAGGTCAGGCACGGTGGCACACACCTTTAATCCCAGCACTCGGGAGGCAGAGGCAGATGGATCGCTTTGAGGCTTTGAGTTCGAGGCCAGCCTAGTCTACAAAGCAAGTCTAGGACAGCCAAGGCTACACAGAGAGACCCTGTCTCAAAAAAACAAAACAAAAAAAACCACACTGACTCCTGAAAATTGTCATTTGACGGCCACACATGTGCCATGGCCTAAGCACACCCACACATATACACACATAGATAACTAGTAAATTAGGGGTGAGGTTAAGAGAGGGGGCTCAGTGGTCACTTGTTGCTATTTCAGAGGACCCAGGCAGTTCCCGGCACTCACAGGATGGCACAGCTATCTCTAACCCCAGTTTTAGGGAATCAGACGCCCTCTTCTGACCTTTTCAGGCACCAGGTATGCCCCTGTGCTCATACATACATGCAGGCAAGACACTCACAGACATAAAAGAAACTAAAAAATAAAGTTTCTAAAAAAATATAATAATAAGGACATTAAAAAAAGAGGCCCACCCCTACCCAGATCTACCCAATGGACAGGACATTCTCCACAGTTGAGTGGAAAGTGGGGACTGACTTTCACACAAACTCTGGTGCCACATATTTGACAATGTCCCCTGGATGGGGAGGCCTGGTGGCACTCAGAGGAAGGGTAGCAGGCTACCAAGAAGAGACTTGGTACCCTATGAGCATATACAGGGGGAGGAGGTCCCCCTCAGTCACAGTCATAGAGGAGGGGAATAGGGGGAAAATAGGAGGGAGGGAGGAAGGGGAGGATACAAGGGATGGGATAACAATTGAGATGTAATATGAATAAATTAATAAAATATATTTTTTTTAAAAAGAGGCCTACAATCTCAATCTCTCCCTCTCTCCTTCTCTCTTACACACACACACACACACACACACACTCTTACTTATTGGATGAAACAAGAAAAGCTCCTATGAGTGCAGTTACAAAGACATAATCAAAGCTGGGCATGGTGGTGCACACCTTTAATCCCAGCCGTAGGGAGGCAAAGGCAGGTGGATCGCTGTGAGTTCAAGGCCAGCCTGGTCTACAAAGCAATTCCAGGACAGCCAAGGCTACACAGAGAAACCCTGCCTCAAAAATAAATAAATAAATAAATAAATAAATACATAAATACATAAATACATAAATAAAAGAATTCATACATGCTGGGCATGGCTGATGCACACCTTTAATCCCAGCACTTGGAAGGCAGGGGCAGGCAGATCCCTAAGTTTGAGGCCAGCCTGGTCAATAGTACATAGTGAGTTCTTGGACAGCTAGGGATACATAGTAAGACCTTGTTTTACACACACACACACACACACACACACACACACACACACACACAGACACACACACACACACACCGCGCCCTTACCAATGAGAGTTGCCAAAGAGCAATGAGGTACCGTTGGTGTGAACTTGATAATAACCAAATAGTCATCTTCATTTATTTCTTGAACCTCCACACAGCTCTCCGTTACCACTTCAAGTTCTTCTAAAGTGTTGGGTTTTTCTGGATCCCGGATAGTTCGAATCAAATCTAGAGGCATCAGAGACAAAGGATTAAGCTAAACTGTAAAGATCCTAAGTGAGGCTGAGTCTTCTCCGCTCAAATGAAGGCCTGACTATGTTCAAAGAGTTATTTTGATCTTACGTGTATCTTTTGCCTCCATCTATGTCTGTGCCTTATGTGTGTGCAGTGCCCCCCAGAAGCCAGAAGCGGGCCTCAGGTCCCCTGGAATGAGAGTTATGGACAGCTCTGAGTTGTCACGTGGTGCTGGGAACTGAACCCAGGTCCTCTACAAGAACAGCCAGTGTTAGCCATCTCTCCAGCCCCGACCACCGGACCCTAACTATCTTTTTTTTTTTTTTTTTTTTTTAGTTTTGGTTTTTTGAGACGGGGTTTCTCTGTGTAGCCTTGGCTGTCCTGGACTCACTTTGTAGACCAGGCTGGCCTCGAACTCACAGCAATCCACCTGCCTCTGCCTCTCGAGTGCTGGGATTAAAGGTGTGCGCCACCACGCCCGGCTCCTAACTATCTTTTAAACAAATATTTCAGCCCCCAAAATAATAATAATAATAATAATAATAATAATAATAATAATAATAATAATAATTTCAGCAACTCCCAAGTTTCTGACAGAAATTTCCACTACCAGTTTCCTTTGAGACAACAATGTTCTTGGATCATTTAAACTGAAGGAAAGACCCACTGGGCATTTCCTTGGTTTGTCTCCAGTGAAGGAAAGAGCAGAAAGAAGGGTGGGGCCCAACCACCAGGGTCTTTCACAACTAGCCACAGGCAACAGGGATTCCTCAAGAGATTTAGAACAAGGAAATGGAAAGAACAGTGCTGTACTGTCAGAGGCTAATTTACTCCCAGCAGCTGCAGGACCCAAAGCCAAAGAGCAGAGCTAAAGGCCGCCACGGAAAAGCTAGGCCTAAAATCAGCGCATGAAAAACAGGACTAAGTTGGTTCAAAGCAACTGCCCTGTGGCACCTCTTTGCTTCTGGAAGACAAGAACAGAGAGCAAAGGCCGATGACTCAGATTTGAAGTTCAGCGTTTGGGAGAATAGTGTTAGGATAAAAACCAGGTCACGAGGGCTGGCTGGGGAAGACAGAGTGTTGTAGCCCAGCCTCAAGACCTGAGTTTCCCCACACGGTGGGAAGACTAACAGCAACTAGCTCAATGTCACAAAGACGGTCCAGCAAATGCTGAGCTGTTGTAAGTGCTGAGTGCACACCAAGTCTAGACTAGTTGTGGAACTCATGAAATCCATCAAGAAAGAGAAGCACAGCTGGGCGTGGTGGCGCACGCCTTTAGTCATGGGCTCAGGAACGCAGAGGCAGGCAGATCCAGGTGAGTTCGGGGCCACCCTGGTCTATAGAGTGAGTCCAGGACAGCCAACTACACAGAGAAACCCTGTCCTAAAAAACCAAAATAAATAAGTAATGGAAGAAACAAAGAAAGAGGGAGAGAGAAGCACTTGGCTGGATATTGCTTTGAAACAAAAAACGCTGTCTGGGCTCTACCCTAGGCATTCCAACTTCACAGGCTTAAAGCACAGCCTGAACAGCTGGAGTTTTACACATTCTAACTATTTTCCTAAACCGTTGTTGTTGTTGCTTCTATGTGTATGGATGTTTGCCTACCTGTACCTGTGTGCACAGGAGCTGTCTGAAGACTGCTTCAGATCCCCTGGAACCGGAAGTTAGGAGAGTCGTGAGGCACCAAGAGGATGCTGGGAACGGAACGCTGGCCCTAACTACTGAAGCATCCAGCCTTCTCAGGTTAGTCTTTTATGAAGCCTAGTTTGAGACTCCCTGGTGTAAAGGGAAGGAAACCCGCAAATAGATCCTTGAGAAGCTGGCTGTGGTGGTGCATGCCTATAGTCCTGGCGCTCTGGAGGCTTGGGCATGAGGCTGGTGGTGTCTAGGCCACCTAGCCGACACACTAAGACCCTGCCTCAATAGAAAAGGCCCCAAAGGAAAAGAAAATAGAGACAGGAAGAGAGAAGTGTTTAACAACATGAAATGCTACAGGAAAAACTGAGGAGGGGGGACTGAAATTCAAGGCCATCCCGGGCTACATAGTGAGACTCTCAAATAGAAAAAAAAAAAAAAAAAGAACCAGAAGAGGAAGACAGAGGTGATTAGCACTAAACCACACCAGAACCTCAGGCTAAAGTGCTCTTCGATTTGTTACTCAGCAAGTCACTTGCCATCTGGGAGAGAGTGAGGTACAAAGAGGGGAGCCAAGGGGAAGACAGTGCATTCCTCAGGCCTTGGTGGTGAGGGTGGAGGCTTTATACGCAAGCTAGAACCTCGGCAGAGATTAGGGACATTTGGGTTTGTTTCTTAGCTCAAAGAGAGGGTGAAAGAAGAGAGATCAAAACTATGGAAGGAGACTGGTAAAGCGAAGCAGAAGAGAAGGGAGTTAAGAATGCCTCATCTTGCACTGGGGCTGGCGTGGACGAGAGTTCATCCTATCTTGAACCTACAGGGGAAAAGGAGATTTTTGACAAAGCGAGGACAGAAGAGAGAAGCAGAATTTAGGATGAGATGGCGTGGCGCTCTCAGGAGCCTGAGGTCTGCTTTATTACACATACCTTACTCCCCACTTTACACTCCTCCCCGCCCCGCCCCCGCCCCCAACATATAAGCAAACTTCTGGTCTTACCAATGAAATAGAAAATGATTTTGGAAATACAGGCAGGAAAGAGGATAAAATTTCTTTTCACTTATCATGCTATTATGGGATTTGGGAAAGCACGGTTTTCCTTCCCCTATCCCAGGCTTTTCCCTCTAAGCTTAATTTGTAAAGGCTGTATTATGTTATTTGACTACTACTAAATCCTGAAATTAAACCTTAGCCCTTATTAAACATCTCCAGCTTCCTCGTGATGTGAGAAGTTTGATTTCTTTATAAGGATACCAAGCTTGTTCTCACATTACTCTCCCATACTCTACTCACCCCCAGCTACAAATTTTTGTGGCTCTGTACTGACACTAAGGTCTGCTCTTCCAGAGGATCTAAGTCCAGGTCTCAGCGTCCACAGCTGGCGGGACATCAGTTCCTGTAACGCCAGCTTCAGGGAGAGCAGATGCTGCTGGCCTCCATGGACACACCCACTCACAAACTTTAGAAAAAAAAGTTTAGCCGGGCAGTGGTGGCGCACACCTTTAATCCCAGCACTCGGGAGGCAGAGGCAGGCGTGTTGCTGTGAGTTCGAGGCCAGCCTGGTCTACAAAGTGAGTCCAGAACAGCCAAGGCTACACAGAGAAAGCCTGTCTCGGAAAAACAAAACAAAACAAAAAAAAAAAAAAAAAAAGGAAAAAGAAAAAAAGTTTAATATTTAAAAAGAAGATTCATTTATATTTAAAATTTTCAAGGCAGGTGTGTGTGTGTGTGTGTACATGCACACTCAGGGTTTAAAGGGGCCTGCCACCAAATAAGCCTAATCTCTTGGGTTCCATCCCCAGGATCCACTTGGTGGAAGAAGAAAATTGACTGCAGCAAGTTGTCCTCTGACTTCTATATTTGCACTGTGACATGCATATGAATGTACAAACACACACTAAGTAATAAACATAATAAAACTCACATAAACCTTTAGTATTCAGGGAGGCGGTGGTGCACACGCCTTTAATCCCAGCACTTGGGAGACAGAAGCAGGTGGATCTCTGTGGGTTCAAGGCCACTGTGGTCTACAAAGCAAGTCCAGGACAGTCAGGGCTACACAGAGAAACCCTGTCTCAAAACAAAACAAAACAAAAACAAAAACAAAAAACTTTAGTATTCCAATGCAGAAACATTGCTGAGTTCAATTCCCAGCAACTACATGATGGCTCACAACCATCTATAATGTGATTTGATGCCCTCTTCTGGTGTGCATTTGTACTTGCAGGCAGGGCACTGTATACATAATAAATACATCTTTTAAAAAAGCAGCCAACCACACCTCCACCTGCAATCACTGACTGTATTAGGCATCTTTCTTTCTTTCTTTCTTTCCTGGAACTCTCTTTGTAGACCAGGCTGGCCTCCAACTCACAGAGATCTGACTGCCTCTACCTCCGTAATGCTGGGACTAAAGGCGTGCGCCACCACGCCCAGCAGGTACTTCTTTCTAAACAGCTAAGTCCCTGTGTCCACTCAGCTCCATATTTTACTCATTTCTTCACCTTATATAACCTCTGACATATCCAGGCCCATATCTTCAAGGCCCAACTCAAGTAACTCCCTAACATCTTTCCAGATGTTTCTAGTCAGTTTACTGTTTCATCTCCTACTTAAGCTTATGACCTCCTACTGTCGACTATATATTTGCATATATGAATGTCATTCAATATAAACTTGTGAACTGGAATCATCTCTCTTGCAGAGCTGTATCTCCAGTGCCCAGAAGTCCCCAGATTACATACAGGTACTGGGAGGACAGCAATGTTTTGTGGAGATAGCAATTATCTTCTGCCTGGGCTTAAGTCAGTCTTGCCTCTCCCAAGAGATAAAGGAAACCTGCTCAGCTCCCCCAGGCTTTTCCATCCTTCCCCGGCCTAAAGACCTACCCAAAGTGTACTTGTGTGACTATATCCTTTAGTGCTATATCTAGGCCTTTCTGTTTTGAAAAATAGGGCTAGAAGTGGAGCACACCGAGCTTGCGTGAGACCCTGGGTTTTCTCCCCAATACAAACTGTCGGTGGAGGGTTAGGGAGGGGCTGGCGTGGGGGGATCAAGGGTGGAGGAGGAAAGAGGTGCAGAGGGAGAACAGACAGTACATTTGGAATCACACGTTTGGTTTTCTCTGTTCCTTACTGACAATGTGACCTCCGGGTACTTGTTAACACACTCCCCTGCCCCACCCCCATCCGTACAATGAAGACCGTCCCTCAAAGTTTAAAGTATCTGAGCGAAAACACACACACACACACACACACACACACACACACACACACACACACAGAGCTTGACTGTGTAAGAGAATTGTAAATTCGTCTATCCCCACCTCTTCACTTCCTATTGACACTGTCAGAGAAGAGAGTGGCTGTAACCTTGGGCCAGTTCCCAACTCCGTCATTACCCAACAGTGGCCTCAGTTATGGCGGGAGGAGCGCGTGTCCAGTAGTTAAAGAAGGAAAAACTCTGGAGTAGTGCAATCTGAGGCCAGTTTCGCTCGTTCACCACTGTAGGTTCATCTGCCTACACGTCTTGACATAGTCCCTAGGGCAGTGGGCAGTCCAGGGGAATGAAGCGGGTTTTTTTTTTTAGTTCCAGGCTCAATTCTCACCAGGTTTAGGAATTGCCTGAGTCCTAGAATGACCGACATTGCTGTGTAATTTAAGACCCGGAAGAACACGCTTCCTTCTAGGTCTAGCAAAATCCCCCAAGTGTCCACTCCAGCCCAAAAGTGAGGCCCTCCGCCACCCCCTCTCCAAAGCCGCCTCTGTAGATAACGCCAAAAGCTGCTTTGGGTAAAGTTAATTACCATAAACTTCTAGCGCTTTCTCTTCCATGATTCGGGGCTGCCGGGCAGCTCCCTGTTCAGAAAAGCCTGAGAGCCATAAGACCCTGCTCAGCGTCCAGGAGAGCAGCCCAGACACTTGCTCCATCCTCACGTTCCGCCATCCCTGGCGACTGTCCCAATCGAGCCACCGTCTCTCCGCAGCCGGCCTCAGGAGCTATCAACTTCCTGGTCTTCAAATAAACCAAGACATGTGTGAAGGGTTAGGGAGCAGAGACTAGGCGGGACTCAAAACAGTAACGCGAAGGACCTAGGGAAATTAACTGCAGAGACTACATGTCCCAGCATGCTTTGCTCGGTTTCGATGGGACAGAAAAAAACCACCCTCCTGGCCCGTTAGGTGCATTGCATGCTGGGATGTCTGAAGGAAAGGTAGTTGAGTGGCGGCGAAATGCGTTCTGGGACTTGTAGTCTCAGTGAAAAGATCATTTAACGGACGGTTAGGCGTCACCAAGTGCTCCTAGGAAGAATTAAAGGTGAATGCTGGAGAAGTAGGGGAAAGGAGATCAAGCTTACTAATGTTGGAGGAAATTCTAGAGGAAGCCGCTTTCCAGTCAAATCTTTCTTACTTCCTGACCAAGCCGGAAGTGGGTTTCCTTTGCGGTTAAAGGGGATATTTTGGGAGACCAGTGTTACAGTGTTGATAGTTGTCTTTTTTTTTTTTTCCTCTCCTAGAAACTTAGTTCAGCTCAACTCCTCTCCATGGGGAGTATTTCTACCAAACACCGCCTAATTTACAGCCAAAGAACTTTGTGTTTCACTATGTGTAGTGATTATAATGGTTATCACTGTGCTAAAAAAGCATTTAAGCTTTCTTGTGTTCATGGCTGTGATGGGTGCCAGTTACAGGGTTAATTGTGTTTTAAGGCTCAGATATTTATTAGACACTTAATTTGCCATACACGATGTGTATGCAGGAATAAAAATCGCAAGCTACTAAGACACTCTCCCGACCCTCAAGAAGCTTTCAGTCTGTGAAGGAGGTCATCCCCGATGTTGAGTTTGCAGTCGCAAAGAACGAACTTGCTAGGTTAATTCCGGCACTTGGGAGGCAAAGGGCGGGGCATGGCCACAAGCTCGTGGTCCCTGAGACCTTGCTTCAACCAGAAAAGCAAACCTCTTCTGTTGGTGTGAGTGGCAAATTTCATCTCCTTGAAAAGAAAGGGTCAGCTTGCAGAATTAGCCCAGTGATCACATAACCTACGTTATCTTTAAAGTCTAGTTGACTTCGACTCACCAACCTGTGACTAGGTCCCAGGAAATTTTGATCCAGTCTCAACAATATCCCTGCCATTTCACTTCATAGCCATTGAAAGGATCACAGCAAATTCTTGACGAATTAAATACATTGAGATCTCTCCTTTGTGTGAAGCCTGTCTTTCCCCAAAAGAACCCATGACGACTTTTATTGTTGCGAACTGTAACACTGTGTTTAAATTGTTGACTTACAAGACTGTAAGCGCTCATTAACCTGTGAGCCAGGAGCTTTTGTATTTGTTTGTTTTTTTGTTTTTCGAGACAGGGTTTTTCTGTGTAGCGTTGACTGCCCTGGACTGGCTTTGTAGACCAGGCTGGCCTTGAACTCACAGCGAACCACCTGCCTCTGCCTCCCAAGTGCTGGGATTGAAGGCGCGCGCCACCGCCGCCAGGCGCTTTTACATTTGTATTTGAAGCGCACAGTAAGGTGCCAAACTCCCAGTGGATTCTCTGTGTATATTGAATGAATTAATGTTGTCCAAAGACTAAATGGCAAAACTTCCCTCAGTATTCTCAGACCGCAATCAAAAATATTTATTGAATCTCTGTGAGCGCACTGTGCTTAGCATGAGCAGGTGGCATGTAAAGGTTTTCAAACATTTTAGTCACACACTTTTTTATTTATTATTATTATTCAAACAAAACCTTAGAAGCGTGACAGGTAACGATCTGCAGGGCACAAAGACCCGGAGGAAGTGGGCAGCCTCTGGCTCCTCCCTTGCCTGTGTGGCCCGCAGCGTTGCGGTCCGGGGCTCCGATTGGCTGGACGGTAGCCCAGGCCCCGCCCCAAGCACCTCCCCCAGGCCCCGCCCCGCTGGTCCCTCCGGGTCCGTAACGGCCCTCCAGCACCCCACACCGCCGGAGCGCTTTGCTCGCGGCACTGTCTATAAAGTTGTTGTTGCTGCTTCCGCCACGGGTAGAGGAAGATGGCGTCCGGAGGTGGTGGCTGTAGCGCTTCGGAGCGACTCCCTCCGCCCTTCCCTGGCATGGATCCGGAGTCCGAAGGGGCTGCCGGGGGCTCAGAACCCGAGGCTGGGGACAGCGACACCGAGGGGGAGGATATTTTCACTGGCGCCGCCGCAGCCGTGAGTTTCCACCCTTTGGGGCAGCCGACTGGAGAGCGCCCCCCCCGAAAGAGAAGAGCAGCCTACCGAGGGTTCGAGGGCTCAGAGGATAGTGGGCCTTGTGGGAAGTCGTCGCCCGGCGTCAGCAGTCAGGACTCCGGGGGCCTGGGTGGGAAACGAGCCTAGGACCTGGCTGTCCAAGCTCGGGCGGGAAGAGGGCGTGAGGGGTGTGGCGGCTTCACTGTGGAGCCTTAAGAGCCGAGAGCAGCCCAGGCCGCCCTCTGGCCCTGTGATGGGGCTGGCTGCCTCCGAGATGCACCGGGCAGTTCTGCTGGCTGTGTCCTGGGCGGACTGACTTACTGTGACAGATACAGAGCGAGGCGCGGTCCATCGAAAGTGACCTAGGGTAGTCTAGGATCGTGACCCGCCCACTCGCCAGCTTGTTACACCCAGCACTTCCTGGTCATTACCAAAAGCCTATTCTGGATCCTAGTTTATGAAAGTTAGGTTGTGACTCCTTTGATCTCTCGAAGAATCTGGCCAAAAGCCAGTTGAGAGAAAGCGCTGCCAGATAAATTACACGGACCAGAAAGCTTTGTTTCTGTTAAAAGAACACATTAAAGTGCTTGGAAACAGATCTGTACATATGAAGAGGAAAGATGTCTCTCACACTAAATATCCAGGTTTCAAATGAGAGCTAGCTGCTGGCAAAACAGTCAAAACCCCCTCGTCTTTATATGTGGAACACCATGAGTTAACAGTAGCAGGAGAGATGTTTTGGGCCGTTTTATGAGAACACTGACTCACACCACTTGGTACAGTTAGTCCCAGCTTATAAACGTCTCCAGTACTGAGTCGATGGATTTATCGGTCTATCTTGGCCGTTGTTTCTCTCAGAGAAGCTCATCAGTCAGTATCTGACTGAGTTAAACAACTTGAAATTCTGTATACAGCATGTGTCAGAAAACTTTGAGGCAGTCCTTATGTCAGAAAAAGTTTAGACTCTGGAGGCATTTCTTCCATGACTATGGACTTTTTTTTTTTTTTAAAGATTTTATTTAATTTTTTTGGCATATACATTTATATCATTACATGTAAATTTAAAAAAATTACATACAGCAAGAAGAACCCCAAAACTGTCAGGGATTATATGAATGTTACATTTATGGCGTTTTGGCTAATTGTATTTGGCAGCCTTGTAGAAAATATCTTTCCTATCATGGTGATTCGAAGAGACCATAGACTTTTACTGTGTTGAGAAATCAAAGGCCATAATCGCAGCTCATAAAGTGGTGGCTAATAACAGCAAATTGTCTAATGACGTCTGCTGCTCTGAAAATGAATAACTTGATGCTAATGTAGCCTTTAGTTCTGCTGTAAGTATTTTCATATTCTCTCACAAATCATGGAGAGCAGACACTATTAGCAACTGCTGGGGTGCTGGGCGAAACACCTGAGGATTGAGGCTGGCACTGAGGAGCGCTCGTCGGAGCTGTGACTGTCTTGACTTCATCTAGTTAGTTGATAGAGGCATGATACTTCCTCCCCACCCCCCACCCCCCGACCCCGACCCCCAAGACAGGGTCCCTCTGTGTAATAGTCCTGGCTGTTCCGGAACTGTCTTTGCAGACTAGGCTAGCCTCCAACTCAGAGATCCACCTGCCTCTGCCTCCCAAGTGTGTCTTTGCCTCCTTCACAAAGAAATGAGGGAGGGAAGGTCCACACTACTTTGGTCTGCCACAGAAAGCAGGTGCTGGGTCAAGCCTAGACCTAGCGAATGCTAGACAAACATTCTACCACTGAACTCCATTATCAGTAGCTAATTATCTTTAGATTTGACCCAGAATACTAGTCTTCAAGAAACCAAGGCTTAGCCAAGCATGGTGGCACTTTTAATCTCAGCACTGGGGATCTCTGTGAATTGGAGGCCAGCCTGGTCTACAAAGTGAATTCCAGGAAACCCTGTCTCTAAAAAAAAAAAAAAAAAAACAGGCCAGGTGTGGTGGTGCACGCCTTTAATTCCAGCCCTTGGGAAGCAGAGGCAGGCGGATTGCTGTGAGTTTGAGGCCAGCCTGGTCTACAGAGTGAGTCTAGGACAGCCAAGGATACACAGAGAAACCCTGTCTTGAAAAACAAAAAACAAACAAACAAACAAAACCAAGAAAAGAAAGAAAAAGAAGCCAAGGCTTCACTAAACGATTTCATTAAGCAGCCATTAATTTTAAATTATATTCTAATAATGGTTTAGTTGTGAGACAAAGAATAGAGGTGGTTGCAGCACTTCTGCACAGTTATGGTTAAGGAAAAACACTGAAAAGCCAAGAAGTTAAGTTGGACTTACTGGTGGAAGCCTATACTCTCAGCTACTGTGCAGTGGTTAGGGGAGGTGTTCTGTCACACACTGCAGGGCAGCCAGGCATAGTCATGCACACCTTTAATGCCCAGCGCTTGGGAAGCAGAGACAGGTGGCTTGAACTCCCAATCAATCTTCCTGCCTCCACCTCTGAATGGGAGGTTAGGCATGCTTCACGAAGCTTAGTTTTGTTAACCTAACTTTGGGTAAAGTATCCCGTAAACTACATTTCTTCACTTACTGACACCCCCCCCCCCAAAGTAAGTATCTGAGTGTGGTAAAATCCCAACTCTTTGGAGACTGAAGCCAAAGGATCAAGAGGCCACCTTGGACTTAATGAGACATTGTCTCAGGACACTAAATAAATAAATAGGGAATCGAGCATCTTGAGGAATGGGCAGGGTGAGAGGGCTGTATTAGACACACACACACACACACACACACACACACACACACACAAACAGCAGAGGGAAGCTATATTTACTATTGTTTTTATGAGGGTTAAGTTAGGATGTGAAATACTGGCAACAATTGTTTCCACACAATAAATATTTAAAGAACCTTAACTGTTTTTAGAGAGCTTGGGCTGTATCTGTTGATGAGCTTTTCTGAGTCAAAATCTAACAAAACTTATAATTCATTATTATGAATTATAAAAATTAATCTTAGAGTGGTTAATAGTTTATCAGAATCAAAGCTAACTAATAAGATTGATTTGATCAACTAAAAGTCATCAGAATAGGCAATTGATGACTTCAGTGGCTTCTTACTGTTTTGAATTAATCTCGTGGGGGGGAAGGGGGGAAGAGGAGAGATTTAACCTGGGGTCTCAGGTATTCTGCCATTGAGCTACATCCCAGCCCAAGTTAACCTTCCAGTTGTGATTTACTAATATTTTAGAGACAAAGAACTCGGCATTAAAGAATTGGAAAGCTGAGGCATGTAACATTTAAAACTAATTCATGGTATGCATGCAATTTTCTGGACAGCTGCTGCTGTTAATCATCCATCTGCTCTCTTCTACAGCCAAGAAGCCATGTCACTACAGTAATAAAAATGTGACGTGTAATCAAAAGATAGTCCCATAAGGTACATCTCAAAATACAAAAGACATAAGCCATTCATTTGAGTAGGAGATCCTGAGATTGAAAGAATCATGAAAACAAGTCCAAAGTCATTAATAAAAAGTTTGGAACTGTATCCAGATCTTTGGTGTGGACTTGAATCTGAATAATTACTTAGTTGGAATTTTCTTCTAAGGTAGGGTTTCTCTCTCCATAAACCAAAGGGCTGAATTGGAGCCACTGGCATTTCTAGGTTCTTCATGTTATGTTCCAAAGGCATGTGGGATTTTACACACCACGTGACTGGTCTGCTTGCTGTAAGTAAAAGGTTAAAACAGAAGCAGATCACTTTGTCCCTCCCAAGTCTTATCTGCTCATCTCTTCAGCAGCACGCCAGAACCACAGAGACTTCTCTTCCAGATAAAAAGGGAGAACTATGGTGGCTTTCTTATGCTGAGAGAAAGGAAGAACACAGAAAAAAATGACGTCATTGGCTCAGATTTTGGCCAAAGCTGGCAATGTCTTCATTTGGTGATATGTTAAGCCAATTAGGATTTTTTTCTCTCATTACTCTCATTTGTGAACTAAACCTATGACCAAAGAAAGGTATAGGAAATTAAAATGGGATAAAGAAGGGACTGGCAAGGGAGTAGAACAGTCATAAGCTGGACAATTTGTCTTTGATCAGCCTAATACTACTTGCAGAGCCACGGGCAAATGCTGCATGCGGTAGTCCCAGCCCTTGGGAGGCTGAGGCAAGAAGGTCACAAGTTCAAGGCCAGATTATGTTACGTAGTAGACCCTGTCTTAAAACAAAAACAACAAAAAGTTATATATGCCTTCTGGTATTTAAGATTAATTAGGGAGCATAATTTCCTTTTTTTTCTGTTTTTGTTGTTTTGATTTTTTTTTTTTTCCGAGACAAGGTTTCTCTGTAACAGCTCTAGCTGTCCTGGAACTCTCTCTGTAGACCAGGCTGGCCTGAACTCACAGAGATCCTCCTGCCTCTGCCTCCCAAGTGCTGAGATTAAAGGCTAGTGCCACCACCGCCCAGTTTTTCCTTTTTTTTTTTTTCTTTTTCTTTTTTTTTTGGGGGGGGGTTGTTTTTTTTTTCAAGACAGGGTTTCTCTGTGTAGCTTTGGCTGTCCTGGATTCACTTTGTAGACCAGGCTGGCCTCAAACTCACAGCGATCCACCTGCCTCTGCCTCCCAAATGCTGGGATTAAAGGCGTGCACCACCATGCCCAGCGTTCCTTTTTCTTTTTTGTTTATGTTTTTTGTTTGTTTGTTTGTTTTTCGAGACAGGGTTTCTCTATAGTCTTGGCTGTCCTAGATTTGCTTTGTGGACCAGGCTGGCCTCGAACTCACAGCGATCCACCTGCCTCTGCCTCCCTAGTGCTGGGATTAAAGGCGTGCACCACCACCCTTGGATAATTTACTTTTATAAATATAAAAATTTAAAAATCTTAGTAGACCATCAAGATAAAGTTGCTTGCTGCCAACCCTGCCAAACTGAGTTTGGTCCTTGGCTCCCAGGAGAGAACTAATTCTTGAAAGTTGCCCTCTGACCTCCACATATGTGTTGCAGTGCATGCTTGTGCGTATCTGCTCTTACATATACACACAAACTAATGTAATGTAAATTTTAATTAAAAAAGAACACCAACTCTTGGATAGCCATGCCTCCTGATGAACAGAACTAGCATTTCATCAGGAAAGGGCATGGACTTCTTGGGCCTGACCCTGTGATTAGTACAGCATGATGCTGGGGTGGGAATACGAAGCTTTAAAAGAGACTGTGGTCAGAGCTAATAAAGTTTATCATTTTTAATTTGTAAATTAAGTACATTCACTTAGCCTTGGCTGTCCTGGACTTGATTTGTAGACCAGGCTGGCCTCAAACTCACAGAGTTCCCCCTGTCTCTGCTTCCTGAGTGCTGGGATCAAAGGTTTGTGCCTCCACACCCGGCTCAGTCTGGGTCTTTTTGTGGAGGTTTATTTTGCAAAGTATAATATTCTCAAGGTTCATCCATGTTGTGGCCTGTTTCGGTACTTTATTTAGGATAGATAATATACCATCCTATATCTTTTCTTTTTTAATCATTCATATGCCACTAGACATGGGTTAAGTACATTTTGGCTATTCTGAAATGTGCTTCTGAGCAAGAGTGTGCAAACATAAAGTTCCTCTTTCACTTCTTCTAAATCTATTCCTAGTAGTGGTATTGCTAGACCATATTGTGACTTTAAAAATACAAAAAAAAATTTTTTTTTAAGAACCTCTGTATTTATACCATTTACAATCTCAACTCAGCTCTTTTTCAACCGTGAGTACATATAGAATAAGTTCTTTCAGTCTGGACATAATTTGGTAATGTTCTTTAAAAAAACAAAACATGAGAAGAGTGACAGTTTCCCTGGCCAATATTTTAATTCTGTAGCCTGTGAAGCATGCATAATGGTTGTTCCCAAATGTTTAGCCTGTCTTTAATAAATTTGTGAGGGCCAGATGTGGTGGTGCATACTCTTAATCTAAGGGAGGTAGAGGCAGGCAGATCTCTGTGAGTTTGAGGCCGGCCTGGTCTATGAAGCGAATTTAGGACAGCCAGGGCTACACAGAGAAACCCTGTCTCAAAAAACAAAACAAAACAACAACATGTTGTGGTCACTCCCAACCATAAAATTAATCTCATTGCTACTTCATAATTGTAATTCTGCTACTGTAATGTAATATATATATTTGATATGCAGTATACCCAATAATGTGACCCTGTAAAGGGGTCATTGGATTTCCATGGGGTCGTGACCCACAGGTTGAGAGCTGCTGGTCTACAGTGTAGTTCCATGAAAGTCAAGGCTACATAAAGAGACCCTTGTCTCAAAACAATAATAATAATAATAGTAATAAAGTTCAAAGGTTGAAATTACACATTCTGATACAAATTTACTTGAGGTTAGTGAAGGACGCTAATATCAAAGCCTCATTTTTTTTCAGTACAAATAATAAACAGTCATATTTTTCTGAAGTACACAGACTTTAAAATGTTATATGCCAGGCTAGAGAGATGGCTCAGAGGTTAGGAGCACTGGGTGCTCTTCCAAAGATCCTGAGCTCAGTTTCCAGCAACCACATGGTGGCTCATAACCATCTATAGTGAGATCTGGTGCCCTCTTCTGAACTGTAGGCATATATTCAGGCAGAAGATTGTATACATAATAAATAAAAATCTGAAAAAAGATTTATATGTTGCTGGGTGTGGTGGCACACACTTTTAGTCCTAGCACTCAGGAGGCAGAGGCAGAGGCAGGTGGATCTCTATGAGTTCGAGGCTAGTCTGATCTACAGAGTGAGTTCCAGGACAGCCAAGGCTACACAAAGAAACTCTGTCACACACACACACCCCCAAAGCCATTAAATTGTTGTGGCAGTTTACTTAGTTCCCAGCATTATACAGGAAGTAGTTAGAAAACACTTGTCAGGGAGGAGAGAAGACTTCTCAAGATGGCTATTAGAACCCAACATAAATTTTATTTAGAATTGTCATATGGAGCATCTGAGAAATAACAAAGGCTGCGGCCAGACTTCTGGTCTCAGAGAGAGCTTCTGCCTTTCTGTTTATTCGGTGTCAGGTCAGCTCTCATGACTTGGCTGTTGGCAGCTGGTATGGTTGGGAGCAGGGAGAGGAAAAAGAGCATTGTGATTTCCCTCCACTGGTCCTCAGAGCTTCTTGTCTCTCTGAGGTTACTTTTGGCATGACTAAGTCATGGGTAGCAGCTGCAGAGGACAGCACAAGTACCTCATCTCCTGAAAAAGCCTGTTGCTCAACTCCTTCTGGCTCTGCTCTGCTTAGTCACATGGCCAGCTGCGGCTTCTTCCCTCCCTCAGGACAGATTGGATCCGCCTTTGCCTTTTCCACAGAGGAGCCAATCCACAGTGTTGCCTCCTGTAGTGTTCCCCACCCACAGGTGGCCGGTTTGAAGTGAGGAAGGGGATTACAGCAGGGAGTGAAGCCGAAAGTCTGCAGGTCTGTTTCGGCTGATGACAGCAGCCTTTTCTTTTTCTTTCTTTTTTTAAAAGATTTATTTATTTTTATTTATCGCATATGAGTGCTTTATCTGCAGAAGAGGGTATCAGATTACATTATAGATGGTTGTGAGTCACTATGTGGTTGCTGGGAACTGAACTCAGGACCTCTGGAAGAGTAGGCAGCGCTCTTAACCACTGAGCCATCTCTCTGCCCCGACAGCAGCCTTTTCACACCGAGATCACAGTGGCCTTGTTTGTAATCTTCCTTAACTAGCAAAATGGTCAACTTCAGGCTCATTGTCTGCACCCTTCCAGAACTCCTTTTCCTTTTCCTTTGCCCTGCTTCTCTCTAGTTCAGGAATCTACCTTTGTGTGTGTTGTGGACTCACTGTGTAGACCCGTTCTCAAAACAAAATATTTTAATACATAAAATATGTAGGCTTACAAAGGAAACCATCTAATTAGTAACATGTAGTGCTTTGTCTGTTTTTGAAAAGGGTCTCACTATACAGCTCCCGCCGGCATGAGCGCCACACAGTCCTCCTGCCTCTGCCCCTCAACGCTGAGCTTGTAAGCATGAAGTCCCACATCCACCTTGGCTCAGCCTTTCTGATGACTGAAATAAAACCCAGAAATACATATAACTGCCACAACTTTAAAATAAAGATAAGCACAGATCACGCGTTGGTATTTGTAGCAAGTACATCATAGAACAAGATCTCCTGTTGGGCTGCAGGGTGTGGCTCACAGGTGAAGTGCTCGCCCTGCACAGTTAGGATTCTGAGTTCTAGTCCTTCAACACAGAACAAAACTACCTCACATCCGTTAGTCAGTGTCTCAAGTGTTATTGTTGCGATTATACCTTCCTTTATGAGCAAAGAAAGCAGTGCGTTTGGGCCAGAGGTTAGAGAAAATAAAATTGTAATTGTGTTCCCATCCAAGTTCAGAGACCAGCCCTCGAAATTCTATGCTTTATGAAGCCAAAGACACGTGGGGACAGGGAGTTGCTGAAGCTAAGAGAGAAGGTAATACTCTGAAATACTTAAATTAACCATTTATTTACCCAGTTTGTAGACTAAGATGCACCCAGATTCCAACTGACAAAATGTTCATTTTCTCAAGTACAGATGTAGTCACTGCTAAACATGATTCTGGAGGCTAGGCATAGTGGCACACGCCTTTAATCCCAGCACTTGGGAGGAAGAGGCAGGCAGATCGCTGCCAGTTCGAGGCCAGCCTATTCTACAGAGTGAGTCCAGGACAGCCATGGCTGCACAGAGAAACCCTGTCTCAAAAACAAAAAAACAAAAAAACAACAACAAAGAAACTCTATGACATTGATGTGGCCAAAGTCAATACCCTGATAAGGCCTGACGAGAGAAGAAGGCATGTGTTCCATTCCGCTGCCTCCTGATCATGATGCTCTGGGTGTTGCCAACAAGCCTGGGATCATCTAGACTGAGTCCAGTTGGCTAATTCTAAATACATACTTTTCCCACCATTACAAAAAAAAAGGACTTTAGAACTAGGCCTGGTGGCGCATGCCTTTAATTGCAGCAAGCACTCGGGAGGCAGAGACAGGGGGATCTCTGTGTGTTCAAGACCAGCCTGGTCTACAAAGTGATGCTAGGACAGACAGGGCTACACAGAGAAACCTTGTCTCTAAAGAAAAAAAAAAGTACTTTAGCCCTCCAAAAGCTGTATCACCGCAGCATTTAATTTGTGTTGGGCCTGTAAGTACAAATGTAGATTTTGGCCGAGTGTGGTGGTGCACACCTCTGGAGGCAGAGGCAGGTGGATTGCTGTAAGTTCGAGGCCAGCCTGGTCTACAAAGTGAGTCTAGTACAGCCAATGCTACACAGAGAAACCCTGTCTCAAAAACCAAAACAAAACACAAAACAAACAAATAAAAACAAATGGGGGATTTTAAAATGCAGTTACCTAAATTTATCACATTTATTTTATGTGTGGGTGCTCACATGTGTGTGCATACCACTGCCCACATGTGGAGGTCAGAGGTCAATTTTCTTTTTTTTTTTAAAAATTTATTTATTTATTATGTATACAGTGCACATTAGATCACATTATAGATGGTCGTGAGCCACCATGTGGTTGCTGGGAATTGAACTCAGGACCTCTGGAAGAACAGACAGTGCTCTTAACTGCTGAGCCATCTCTCCAGCCCCCCAGAGGTCAACTTTCACATGTGTGTGCATACCACTGCCCACATGTGGAGGTCAGGTTTCTTTCCACCACGTAAATCTCAAGGATTGAACTCAGGTCATCAGGCTTACTGGCAGACACCTTTATATGCTGAGCCATCTTTCTAGCCCTGGTTGAGAGTTTCCACAGATGCTTTTGAGGTACCTTAAATGTAATTTATAAATTCTGTGTGGAGCAAAGAGCAGTTAAGCAACAAGAGGAAAAAAGCACAGCTGCTAACCTCACAAGACGGTTCCCAGAATCCCAGCAGAGGTTTTCAGTCCAGACTAGTTGCATGAGGTCCAAGGAGCCCACACTTGGCTTCCTAAACTAAAAAACCATGGTTACTGCCTGTGCCTTAGAGTTTGAGGCTGATACTTGATAAGAAATAACCATCTGAGCCAGGTGTCGTGGCGCACACCTTTAATCTCAGCACTCAGGAGGCAGAGGCAGGTGGATCGCTGTGAGTTCAAGGCCAACCTGGTCTACAGAGTGAGTCTAGGACAGCCAAGGCTACACAGAGAGACCCTGTCTCAGAAAAACAAAACAAAAGGAAAAGAAAAGAAAAGAAAAATAACCACTTGTTCTAAACAAAAGTGCCTTTTTCCTGCAAGATCTCTCTACTACCTCTCTACAATTAGTATTGACCCATTTCTCTGTTCTTAATGTAATAAGCAGGAGCTTTTAGGCAGGCATAGCAGTGGAACCACCTGCTAGAATTAACAGCCAGAGGAGTGCGCAGGTGTTGGGTGTCCTAGCTAGAACCCTATCTGCTGACAGAGGAGGACGTTGCTTTCATGTGAAAAGTGCAAGGGGAGATCGGCAGGATGGTTCCCCAGCTTGATTTACTGCAACTACTGTTTTCCTCTGTTGCCTAGAAATGCTTCTTCCTCTTTCACACTGTAACTTACTGACCACCAAGGAGCGGGAATGTTTTTGAAACAGCGTCTTTCCAAGTAGTTCAGTCTGGGTTTGAACTTGCTGTCCTCCTGCCTTGGGCTCTCAGAGTGCTGGGATTACAGCAGTGGCTTTCAGCTTGTGGGTCATGACCCTTTAGGAGGGGTCGCATATCAGATACCCGCACATCAAATATTTACATCATGAGTCATAACAGTAGCAAAATCACAGTATGGAGTAGCAACAACAATAATGTTATGGTTGGGCTCACCACAAGATGAGCTGTACTGAAGGGTCCCAGCATTAGGAAGATTGAGAACCATGCCTGCTTACTAAAGTCTTGAAAGTATGACTTATAAAGCATTAGTATCAGTTCTGCCATTCAGTGTAATGTGTGTCTCTTCCTTCTCCAAAAATAAGTTCATCCTGGAATTTTACCTGTTCAAAGCTTGCTTTCTTTCTTTCTTTCTTTCTTTCTTTCTTTCTTTTGTTTCTTTGAGACAGGGTTTCTCTGTGTAACAGCCCTGGCTGTCCTGAACTCACTTTGTAGAACAGACTGGCCTCGAACTCACAAAGATCCACCTGCCTCTGCCTCCAGAGTGCATGGGCTAAAGGTGTGCTCCACAACAGCCCTCCTCTCCACCATTTAAATGAAGGCTCTGGAGCTCGCCAGTTGACTAGGCCGCCGGCCACCCAGCCCCCGCGCTCCGGTCTCTGCCTGCTCCTACCGGCCCTTAGTTTTTTAAGTGTTGAGAATCTGCAACTGGGCCCTCAGGCCTGTGTGGTCAGCACTTTGCCCACTGAGCCATCTCCCCAGCCCTGAGAAAAGAGGCTTATACCTTTATAGATAAATGTCCATATAAAAGGAGTACAGCTAACCATTAGAGTAACAGTGTGGCAACTGTCTTCAGCTGTCTTAGTGCTCAGCCATGGGTGTGTGGGTCTGTGAGAGCAGCCTTCTATTCTCACAGCTCACCTGGCTCACTAAGAGCACACATCTTGTTTCAGTCTCAGATTCCATCAAACGTATGCTCTGTGGCTTGCTTAGCAGAGAGAACAAACTGCTGTCCTAATGCTGCTTCACGGCACAGTCTTAATCGCAGACCTTCCAAGATCAGAGGTGGAGTTATTCATCCACAAATCACAGTGGGAGATTCTTTTAAGTGTGTTTAAAAAGGAAATGCCAGCAGGGCCTTTTATCTTACATTAGTTTGCCTTTTGGTGTACCTTGTCCTGGGTGCCTACTGAGTTTTAATCTCCGGGTTTTCCATCTGCAGAGGGCTGGTGCTAGTGGGAAAGAAGTTAATAGCGATCTGGTGGCTTCTGAGACCAGCCTGAGAGAGAGTGGAGGGAGGAAGTGGTGTGGAGGAAGGTGGCCAGCAGGGTGTGGGGCAGGAAGTGCTAGATTTGTTTTCCTTCTGTTTCTTTGTCTTCTCAGTAGTGACTCTGTTTTGTTCTTCACAATTGGAAGCTGCTGGAGGAGGGGCCACTGTCCCTGACTTACTAGTATAGTGTCTGAGTATCCCCACTGAACAGCCCAGGAAACGCGTGGCTGCTGGTACAGACCAGATGCAGCTGAAATTGTCTTTACTGGAAAGGGAAGGAGCAAGACGGGAGGACGCTGTTTGCATGGCAAACTCAGGGTATCCCAAAAGAGCTGCCACTTCACTTTGTTCTCTTGGTCCAAGAGACCAACGCCCTCAGATTTGCTACGGGAATGTTTTATGAAAGGTTCCTTAAGTCAGGCCTTTTAACTGACTTGGCCTTAGGATCTGACTTCAAAACCCTGCAGTAGCATAAGCCGGCTCTCTGTAGATGTGCCGCACAATCCCCCTTTGTTCACTCTGGTACTGGCCTGGGGAGCCTCCCTACCTTTGTTTGTGACCCTGCACTGAGCTTTTTTTTTTTTTCTTCTTCCTTTCTTTCTTTTTTGGTTTTTCCAGAGTTTCTCTGTGTAGCCTTTACTGTCTTGAACTCACTTTGTAGACCAGGCTGGGCTCAAACTCATAGAGATCTGCCTGTCTCTGCCTCCAAGAGCTTGCATTGAGCTTTTAGTAAAGGCCAAGGACCAAGTGTGTTTTTGCCATGTGCCTATTAGGCCAAGCATGACTGGGGCTTATTCTTCAGCCTACCATAGAGTGTGGCTAAAATTTTTGTCCATGTATGCTCCAGATGAAAAACCAAACCAAATTTATAAGCAGCATTAGATAGAAAGTCATGTCTCCTTGTGTCTGTCGGGTGGGTTAAGAATGTCTACGTTTCAGTTAACAATTAGCCAACACTACAAAGGGAGCCTAGGATCGGAGCTTGAATTTGAACTCCAGTGTGGTGTCCTTGTCACTAGAATATGCTGTCAGCACTTGAAATAAAAAAGGTCATCAGCTGAGAAACCCATGTTGGCATCATGTGGTTTGGAGTAATCGTATTCCAACAAGATACCACTTATAAAAATTAACCCTGAGTCGTGTGAACTTAGCCCAGTGGTCACCTGAGCATCAGCCTTCTCAACTCTAGCAATGATTTGCCACTTTCTGAGCTGGCTAACTAGCAGGCCTGTCTTCCTGTAAACACCTGTGGGAGCAAAGGGGCACACAGTCACTTCCTAGATAGGCTTATTTTGTTTCCAAAGGCTCTGTTTTATTCGAATTATCCTTTTGTTTTCAGAGTAAGCCCCACTCTCCAAAGAAAACCACAGCCCCTTCTCCTGTCAAAAACGGGTCCAAAGAGAATGGGATCCCCGAGGAGCAAGACCACGAGCCGCGGGATCTCTTTGCAGGCAAGTAGAGAATGTAGGCCCTTCTCGTCATCCTTAGGGAGTTAGGAGTTGTTAAGGTCAGAACCACCAGACATACGCATAGGTTTGAAAGTTTAAGCACAGCACAGTAGCGTCTATGTCTATGGTCTCAGCACTGGGGAGGGGGAGGCAGGAAGCTGGAGAATCCAGGGTTGTTCTTGGCTACCTAGCAAGTTAAAGGCCAGCGTGGCCTAAATGAGACCTCAAAAAAACCAAAAACAAAAACCCATAAACAAACAAACAAAAAATCCAGTTTTTTTGGGGCTGGAGAGATGGCTCAGCGGTTAAGAGCACTGACTGCTCTTCCAAAGGACCCTGGTTCAATTCCCAGCACCCACATGGCAGCTCACAACTGTCTATAACTCCAAGATCTGACACCCTCACACAGACATACATGCAGGCAAAACACCAATGCACATACAATAAAAATAAATAAATTATTTTTAAAAAAAAAATCCAGTTTTTAAGACCATGAGTTAAATATAGAAGTGTAGTCTGGGGGGCGGGGACTGCAGAGGTGCTCTCTCACAGGGACGCACAGGAGTGTGACGTTGCTGACCGCTGCTGCAGTAGCACTAGACTTTTATTTGACATATGCAGTCCCTCTGTGTAAATTGGCCTAGAACTCATAATCCCCCTGCATCAGCTTCTCAAATAGTTGGGTTGTAGGAACATGATATCACTTTTGGCCTTATTTAATTAATTTGAAACACTATCTTACTATGTGGTCTTTGCCAACCTGGAATTTGCTGTGTGGGCTCGGCTGGCCTCAAACTTGTGACCATGTCTCTGCTTCCCAAGAGCTTGAATTATAGCCGTGGCCCCTGTGCCCAGCCCTTAGAACCATGGAAACAGAGAGAGAGGCTCGAGGGGGTGGGGCATATATGAGTCTCATGTGAATCTGACTTTAGAGGGAAATATTAACATCTTAATATTTTAAACTTGAGTATAAAGAAAAACACAGAGATGGTATGAACTGTCTGGAGAAAGAAAGAATTATACAACCACGTGTTATAACTCACACCTGTGATTCCAGTACTCAGGAGGCTGAGGCAGGAGGATCTCTACAAGTTCCATTAAGTAAGAACAAAACTAAAGAGAGAGAGCTGTGGATAGCTGGATGGGTCCTGTTCCTAGAGGTGGGAATGGAAGCTGCCGTGTGAGTGAGGTTTTCAGAGCAGAAAATAGTGAGGAAAGAGAGAGTTCTGGAGGATAGGATCCCGAGGGGCCTCTCCCAGGTAGGAGACCTAAAGACCACTGTGGGGACAAAGAGGCTTGAAGAATATAGCGATTTAGAGGATTTTCCACTTCATCTGGCCTCTGAAACCTTAACATGCACACTATGCTTTCTGGGGAGCATGTTTTAGATAAAAGAAAAATAATAAAATACAAATAATGGATTGTCTTTACTGTAGCACATTGAAAAGGTAAACTGTGTGTGTATGAGCCTTTGACATTTATAATCTTTCCTTACACAACCTGAAATCTTTGTGCCACAGTCCCGTCTGCGGTTGGCTTTCTCTGTGAGTGTATAGATCTTACAGGTTTTCTCTGCACAGTCATTTGGTTTATGCCATCCGTGGCCAGCGTCCTGGGCAGCCAGTTGCTGCCTCACTATGAGAAGGGAGCAGATGCCTGTAGGAAAGGACTCTGCCGTGAGACATGCTATTTTCAAGACTTTAGTTGTTCTTAGGTGTTTATAGTAAATTAATAATTGACTGAAAATTTAAAGCTCAGGTTTATTTTCTGCAAGATTACCATAGTGTGCAGTGGACCGTCTAGATGGCAAACATATTCTTGCTAGGAAGGCAAAGGATAAAGCTATAGCTTCATGTGTAGCAGGCTTACAGTTTTGTTAATGCATAGTAATTTTAATAGGAAATGCTCAGGTTTTGTTTATATGTTTGTTTGTTTGTTGATTTTCGAGACAGGGTTTCTCTGTGTAGCTGTGCTGCCCTGGATTCGATTTGTAGACCAGGCTGGCCTCAAACTCACAGTGATTTGCCTGCCTTTGTCTCCCAAGTGCTGGGATTAAAGGCGTGCACCACCACGCCTGGCCTAAATGCTCTGTTTTTCAAAGGGCTTTTACTATTATTCTCTAGCAAACCATAGATAGTTTCATTCTATTTTTCATTCTGAAGACTGTGTCCAGGACCTTTGAGCATGTCAGCACTCTGCACTGAGCTGCATCTTCCCCCTAGCTTTGGTTTGAGACAAGATTCTACTGTGTAGCCCAGCCTGGCCTAGTGCTAGCTTCCCCGTGTTTTGTGGTTTTGTTTTTTGGGTCTTTTGTTTATTTGTTTTCTGTTTTGAGACAAAGTGTCTTTGGCTCTCTTGAAATCTCTCTCTCTCTTCCCCTTCTCCCTTTCCCTCATCACTCTGTGGCCCAGGCTAGCTTTAAACTCATGGCAGTCTTTCTGCCTCAGCCTCCCAAGTCTGAGGTTTTAAGCACGCACCTTGGATTATACCATGGCAAGACAAGACAGGGTCCTCTTGTGTCGCCAGGGCGGCTTCAAAGCCCCTATCATTCTGCAGCTTCTTTAGGTATTTCTTTTTTATGGTCCTGGGGCTTGATGCTGTCCCCTCACATAATTAGGCAAGTACCCTTTCACAGAATTAGGTCTCCAGTGGTGTAGGCTTAGGTTTCTGTTACTGCGATGAAACACCACAACCTGCCGGGCATGGTGGCGCACACCTTTAATCCCAGCACTCGGGAGGCAGAGGCAGGCGGATCGCTGTGAGTTCAAGGCCAGCCTGGTCTACAAAGTGAGGCCAGGACAGCCAAGGCTACACAGAGAAAACCCTGTCTCAGGAAAAAAAAAAAACACAATAGTCAGACCAAACCCCACAAGTGAGTATGTATGCTTTTCTTTAGTAGAAAAAAAGCCAACAAACTAGTTAGGGTTAGAACGTCTAGCTTCACTGCTCCACATTGGAAGTGCATTTGCATAAGAAATTTTAATGTCTAAAAATGATACAAAATGCTATTTTAGAAGTCATTTCTCTGGAACATGCAGAGAACAAACTGTCCTGCTCAACTGCATCTTCTCCAGATAGAGCGGCTCTTAGAGCCGGGCCTTCACTCCAGAAGCTGCTCTGGCCGGAAGTCCTCTCAGTCTGCTGCACTCTCTCCCCATCTTTTTTTTGTTTTGTTTTGTTTTTCGAGACAGGGTTTCTCTGTGTAGCCTTGGCCATCCTGGACTCACTTTGTAGACCAGGCTGGCCTCAAACTCACAGCGATCCGCCTGCCTCTGCCTCCCGAGTGCTGGGATTAAAGGCATGTGCCACCACGCCTGGCTCTCTCCCCATCTTGATGGCCTTAGAAACTGGAGCTTCCTCTTCAAGCATATAGCTGCCCTGTCCTCAGGGTCACTGTGTATTTTCTAGTTGTTTTCTTTCCCCCTGAGGCTTCCTCTGATGTGTACTTGCCTTTTCCGTCATGCTGTTCATAAAGCAGACAACCAAAGGAGCTCGCTTGTACAAACAACTAAAAACAAGAGCAAATAAGTTTCATGTAAGTTTTGAGTGATTACTGCCAAGAGTAATATTATTTGACACTTTATTTTGGCTATGAAGTTTTGTTTTGTTTTGTTAAATTCCTGGTTCTTTGGCCTAAGGTAGCCAAACAATTGTGTCTGGAAAAGAAAGGGAGAAGGTGCTGTACCAGCCCTGTGCTAGAGGAGCACTGCCTGTGTCCTCTCCTTTGATCCAGGTGTAAGCTGCCTGCCTCTTGGGTTTGTTGTATTGGTGCTGGTTTTCCTGTGGGCCTCACCCTCTAGGCGTTCAGAGCCCCATATTGACACTCATTTTAAAATATCAACTGTTTTAGACGCCACAGTGGAGCTATCCCTGGACAGCACACAAAATAACCAGAAGATGATGCCAGCCAAAACCCTTATTTCTCATTCTCCGCAAGAAGCCACAAATTCTCCTAAGCCACAGGCAAGCTATGAGGAGGTGAGAATGTGTACTCTTGGTCTTCTTGCTTGTGTGTCTTTGGGACTGTGTGCTGGCTGTCTGGAGTTCCGCTGGATGTGAGTCCTGAGAGAACATTCACAGCTCTTGAAAAAGACCTATGGTTAGTGCACAGCCAGAACCCAAACACGGACTCTTCCTTCCACAGTGTCTGCCCCCGAGGGCAGCATAAAGGTTCCCTGGCCACAGATGCTGTCTGCAGCTCCCATATGCAGGAATACAGCCCTACTCCTGCAACCCACAGGAGGCCAAGTCTACCAAAATCCTGTAATCACCTATCATGGGGCTCCCTGTGAACAGGACCTGTGAACTGGTCCACACTTAAGCTGTGGGCCTGGCTCACAGGTGTCACTGGGAGTGGACAGGAAAGAGCACTGGGAAGACCACCTTGATTCTGTGCTGTTGACAGGTGGAGAATATGTGGCAATGCCTACACTTCCTTATATCAACTCTCTCGCTTTTTCTTTTAAAAGCTGGAGGAGGAAGAACAGGAGGACCACTTTGACTTGACGGTTGGCATCACTGACCCTGAGAAGATCGGTACGTGTCCTTGGGACTCCTGCGCTGTTACCGTGGGCCCTGACTAGCTAGTTAGGGAACAGCTCTCAACAGAGCTGAACGTGATCAAATGAGAGGTGCTTCATCAGCATCTTTCCTAACAATGCAGCTGAGGCCAGAGTCCTCAAGCATGTTACTCAGATTCTTCCTTATTTTTAGGAAGAAAAGCCAAAAATGTGAAATATCATTATAATCTTTAAAAAATCTCAAATGGGTGCATGTAGGTTACCGAGGGCACTTGCAGCCTCACAACTTGAGTTTCCCCAGAGCCCACATGTAGAGGGATAGCGCTAACTCCGAAAGTTGTTTTCTGACTCCACTTGTGTAGCATGGCATGGCCATGCCCACATGCAAACATACAAATGCAAAATTAATTAATAAAAAGCAGCCTGGAGAGATGGCTCTGCAGTTAAAAGCACCCACTACTCTTGCAGAAGACCCAGGGCCTACACCAGTGCCGGCTACACTGGCAGGGGGTTTCTAGGCATCTTGTTCAGTTCCCTCACCTATCAGATGAGGAAGTGAGGACCAAGGAGAGCATCACTCCTGCCAGGGCAGGGTGTGGGGTAGTGTAGAAGCAGGACCAGGGCTATGGATTCCACATCTAGGAATCTCTTGCCTATGAATGTTCCTTAACACCTTAATTCTAAGCTTAGCTGCCTCAATCCTTTGTAGAATGATACAAATTACAAATGGTACTAATTGTTTGAACATTTACTGTTGTAATTTTGAACCAGAAGAGGGAATGTGTTAGTTACCCAGAGCTGCTGCAGCAAAGAACCAATAAGCTACAGGGGCTGGAGAGATGGCTCAGAGGTTAAGAGCACTATCTATTCTTCCAAAGGTCATGAGTTCAATTCCCAGCAGCCACATGGTGGCTCCCAACCATATACAATGAGATCTGGTGCCCTCTTCTGGCGGGCAGGCACCTATTTAGGCACAATATTGAATAATATATAAATAGAAGTAAGTACTGCTCACACTTGAATGCTGAAGCAGGAGGAGTGCCATGGCGCTGAGGCTAACCGAAGGCACAGGATGAAGCCTATCTCAAAAACAAAAGCCAGACTTCCTCACAGCTGTGAGTCAGGAAGCCATGGGCCTCTGAAATGGAAGGGAAGGAAGGCCCTGGCCTGCCGTCTCAGTGTGCCTTCCTTGGTCTGAAGATGCCTCAGTACATTGTCATCACTGTCCCATGTCATTCTAAGTGTCTGCACATCAAAGCCCTCTAGGGATACCTGTCTGAGCTGTGCGTGACTCACCCTAGTGACATTTCATCTGTGAAGACAGTGTTTTCAAATAAAGTCATATTGTGAAGTCTGCACAGTCTATCTAGAGGGGCATACCTCTAGGTAAACCAGCTCCCAGACCAGATTTCAACAATTTGCTTTCAGTGCTAAGCTTTCATCCGCTTATTCTATATTCTTAGTTGTGTTGATTCCAAGAAACCAGCTAATTAAAACATTGTCCTAACGAGGACCCCGTCTTTGTAACAGCATGTTGTCTATGTGGGCTGTTTAATCAACATGCGATTCGCATTGTAGCACATGTCTAAATAAATTAAAATTGCACATTTACCAGGGTATTGTTTTTAGAAACTCAGCAGTTTACATATGCCATCTCCAACTTGGAAGTTGTTTAGGAATTGAACTGCGTACATTTTTCAGACTGTTGTGTGACTAGCCAGATTTCAGGGCTTCGGTACTGTTAGCCAGCTGCCTCCCCGCACATGCTGCCTTAGCTGGGGCAGGGTCTGGAGGCCGCGCCTGGCCTTTGTGCTCAGTAGGCATGGGCACTTACATTCCTCTCCTGTGGCTACTAAATTATGGGAGTGGACATGGTGGGAAAGTTTTTATTAAATTTTTAAAAAGGTGGTAAAGAGCCTTAGCACTGGGTGGTGTGTTGTGAGTGTGTTATAAAGGTGGTAAAGAGCCTTAGCACTGGGTAGTGTGTTGTGAGTGAGTGTGTTATAAAGGTGGTAGTTAGTATAAGGGCAACACCCTTTTTGGTAGAAGTTGGTGAAATAGTAAGTGTATGCCTCCTGTTTCTGTATACTTTCGTGTGCGCATGCGTGCGTGTGTGTACTTACAAATAACAGCAAGCATTTCCTTGGGGCTGGAGAGGTGGCTCAGTGGCCCAGAGGACCCAGGTTCAAATCCCAGTACCCACATGGCAGCTCACAACTGTCTGTAACTCCAAGATCTGATAGTCTCATATATACATACATGCAAGCAAAACACCAATGCACATAAAGTAAAGGTAAAAAAAAAATTTTAAATATTAAAAAAAAAAAGCAAGCATTTCCACCCATGGCAGTGAAATGATGCTGCAGAGTATGACCCTGCTGGTCCAGTTCTGCCCCTTGTCCTTGGCCTCTCACTCCAGAATCAGATCAGAAGCAAAGGACACTGGGAATTGTTGACCTAGGCTTTCCTGTTTTGTGAGGGGAGGAACCAGGGGCAAGGAAGAAGGGTGAACAAACCAGCCCTACACCCACGTCCAGCACTGGGGCTTTGTCTGTGCTCCAATATATGTCTGTTCAAGGCTGAGGGAGTCAATGGTGCCTTTATCTCCCTAAGTGGTCTAGGTCAGGACCCTACCACAGAGAGAAACAGTTGCTTGAATCCCAAATTATTTAACAATCAATGGCTTTTCATAAAAATAATTCCTCCAGGAAAGGGAAGTTTCTGTGATATCAGGCAGCCCAAGTGTCTTCCTGCCAAGCCCTTTGCTCTGGGTGAGCATGCTGGATCAGAGAGGTCAGTGTGTGCCAGCACCAGTGCTAGGACCTCTGAAAGAGCAGACCAAGCCTGGAGCTAGCCTTGGCTAGAACGGTTTGTTTCCTTTTACATCAGTCGCTTCTTTCTCCTGCTTTATACAGCAAGAGAATTGTTTGGTTTTGGACAGATGTGTGTAACCAGCCCAAATATTGGCACGGTAACAACTGATGACTTGTCAGTATCCAGTGCTGCTTTGTCGAGGGTATAAATGGAGCCTGGCTTTGGAACAGGGGACTGACTCTCTTGTCTCACTCAAACTGGGCCTCAGCCAGCATCCGTAGGGGCATATGTGCCACACAGCCCCCAAGGCACAGGAAAAACTGGACTTTAGGATTGCGTATAAAGCCTGGAAATGAAACAAGCCCTTCTAATATAGGGCTTCTGTAGCCATGGTCTGTGGTCAAATGTTATGAGGGTCACTTTCCTTTCTTTGTTAAGAGACTAATCCCCTGCTCTTCCTTGTTCTCCCACAGGAGACGGTATGAACGCCTATGTAGCCTACAAAGTTACAACACAGGTGAGTGCCAGCCACTGCTTGCACCAAGGTTAACAGATTATTTCTGGGTGCCTTTTTGTTTCCTTCCCAGTAACCTCCTATCTACTCAAGCTATAGCAAGTCTTTAGTGGTAAACTTTGCAAGGTTTAAGATGTGCAACATAAGCCAGTTGTGGTGGCGCACGCCTTTAATCGCCGTACTTGGGAGGCAGAGGCAGGTGGATCTCTGTGAGTTCGAGGCCAGCCCGGTCTATAGAATGAGTTCTAGGACGGCCAGAGAAGTCCTGTCTTAAAAAAAAAACAACAACAAAAACCAGAAAAGAAAAGAAAAAGAAGGAAAGAAAAAAAGGGCTGTGCAGTATATCTGATTTTTACCCCCTCCCTCTTAGGAAGTACATGACTGGAGCTAATTAGATTGCCTCAAGTGAAGAGTAATTATCTGTTTGCAGGTTTTCCGTTCTTCGGCCAGACACGGTGGCCTACGTCTGTAATCCTAGACTAGGGAGGTGAAACAGGAGGATCAGGAGTTTGAGAAGGGCCTGGGGTACTTAGCGAGGTGCGCACCAGCAGAAGTGAGGAATCTGGGGATGGTCGCTCTTGGGGACGAGACCTCTCTTTGTAGCCCACACTGGCCTCAAGCTTGAGATACACTCGCCTGAGCCTCTTTAGCATTGGAATTACAAGTGTACACCACCACACCTGACACAAAGCCAGACTGTCCTTGAATTTAGGATCCTCCTGCCTCAGTCTCCCAAGTACTGGAATCATAGGCATCTGCCACTGTACCTGGCCTTCTTTTAATACTTTTTGTAACTTTTGCTCCTCAAATCTGGCCCCCCCCCCTTTTTTTCAGTTTTTCCAGGCAGGATTTCTCTGTGAGCCTTGGCTGTCATAGACTCGCTTTGTAAACCAGGCTGGCCTCGAACTCACAGCAATCCATCTGCCTCTGCCACCCAAGTGCTGGATTAAAGGCGTGTGTCACTACACCCAGCTTGGCCCTTTCTTTGTTAAATATTATTTTGTTACGCTAGTGAAACAGAGCAATGAAGCTACCAGCAGTTCTAAGGTAGAGCCCCATTGTGTCCATCCGCTCTGCCTTCCTGCCTGTCTCTGTTGGAGCCACTACTATGACCTCAGAAGCAGTTGTTCCCTGTGTAACCTTACTTCCTTTATAAAAAGGAAATGTGTATCTTTAAGTAATGTGATGCTTTGCACTGAGTTTCATAAAAATAATCTGCTGAAGATAGTGATTCCTTTATGTAGCATGGTTTCCCAGACATGTCCTTGTTGGGAATAGCAATAGTTAGTCTGCTACATAATAGACCATAGTATACAAACCTGTTTCCCTAAACATTTCCAGTTTTCATAACTGCACTCTATGTGCTTCCTCTAATGTCTCTGGTGCCCCGTGAACATGTTTCTCAAGATACATGAGTAACTAGGAGATGCTGAGTGCAAGGACTATAAAATTTAATGTCTTTGTACCAATTTATACAAAAGTTTTCCAAAATTTCTCATTGATTCATTTCCTTGACAATAACTGGCAGAGCCAACCTCTCTAAATTTTGCCAATCTGGTGAATATAAAGTTATGTGTATTGCCTAGCTTTCCTCCTTTTTTTTTCTTAATTAGAAAAGTTTGTATATATAGTGATTATATGTTTATATGTATGTTGGATCTCCTGGGACTGGAGTTACAGATGGTTGTGATCAGCCATGTAGGAACTGGGAATTGAGTCCTGGTCCTCTGGAAGAGCAGCCAGGGCTCTTTACTACTGAGCCATTACCTCAGCCTTTTTTTTTTTTTTTTAACTTTTACTAGAAGACGTCTTTATGTTTCTTTCTACTACTTCTGGGCCTTCCTGTGAGCGCTAAAACCCAGGACACTTTAAAGGTTGTTGTCCACAGACATGTCATCTGAGTCCTTCCTCGTGTGTCTTGTTTGGTCTGTCTGCTTTGATGCTAGTAGCTGATACCCTTAAATAAGTCAATAAATGGCATATTGGTTACAGATGACCATAAGTCTATCTTCTAACTAGAATTCAATATTAGTTTAGTTAGAGCAAGTATTCTATCGTAGGAATGAAACTATATTTGAATTTGATCTATACATGAGTGAGCGTGCAGGTGTATGTCCAAGTGGAAGTACAAAAGATGTTGGTTGTCTTCATCTGTGGCTCTGTCTTACTGCCTGAGACATGGTCCCTCGCTGCACCTGGAGCTTGTCTTTTGGCAGAGCTAGTTGGCTAGAAGGCACTAGGCATCTGCCTGACTCCATCCCTCCTCCCCAGTGCTGAGGGAAAGACAGGCATGCGCAGCCTTGCACAGCTCTTTTTTTGTTGTTGTTGTTGTTGGTTGGTTTGGTTTCGGTTTGAGTTTTTGTTTGTTGTTTGGTTGACTGGTTTTGGTTTTTCAGGACAGGGTGACTCTGGGTAACCCTGACTGTCCCTGAACTCACTCTGTAGACCAGGCTGCTCAAACTCAGAGATTTGCCTGCCTCTTCTTCCCAAGTGCTGGGATTAAAAGCGTGTGCCACCACCAATCACACCCAGCCTTTTGGTGGACACTGAGGATTCAAACTGGTCCTTATGTTTACAGAGCAAGTGTTTGTACCCACTGAGCCATCCCCCAAGTCCCATAATCCTATTATTTTTTTAAAATTTTATGCCCTTAAAATTATTACTCTAGTGGTGGCACACGCCTTTAATCCCAGCACTTGTGAGGCAGAGGCAAGTGGATCCCTGTGATCCACAGGCCAGCCTGGTCTACAAAGTTCAGGACAGCCAGGATAACACAGAGAAACCCTGTCTCAAAAAACAAAAACAAAAAAACAAACAAAAAATTATTACTCTAAGTAAGGTTTCTTAGATCTCAGGCTGCCAAAAAAGAACAGCTTCTGTTTTGGACAGAGTTACTTGCCAGTGTCTAGAGGGCAAGGATCTGGGGAATCCTTTATCTGGCAGGATAAATACTCACCTGGGTTTGGAGTGACGTTGCCTTATGTTTCTTCCATGCCCAAGACGAGCTTACCGATGTTCAGAAGTCAGCAGTTTGCTGTGAAAAGAAGATTCAGTGACTTCCTGGGTCTTTATGAGAAGCTTTCGGAGAAGCACGCTCAGCACGGCTTCATCGTCCCTCCTCCACCCGAGAAGAGCCTGATAGGTAAGCCGTGCTCCGCAGTTCACCACGGTTCTCACGCATGGGGACTGGAGAGCCAGCCAGCCTACTTTTATATCCTTTTTCCTTGGGTGCTAGAGGTGGCTCTGGTGTTAGCCTTCAGTTTGGTAGTGTTTGTTTCCTTTTGGCAAGTCTTACTATCCCCCAGGTGACCTCAGACTCACTGGATAGCCTGGGCTGGCCTCCAAATGAGTGCTAGACTCACAGGCATCCACCACCACAACCAGGGAAGAAGGAAGTGTCCTGGGTGTCCTTCCCATGCCTTTAAATACAAGGCCTGCCTCAGCATACACTCTACCACTAAGCTACACCCTCAGTCTCAGGACTCTTTATGTTTGTTGGTTGGTTGGTTTTGTTTTGTTTTGTTTTAATTTTCGAGACAAGGTTTCTCTGTATAATAGCCCCGGCTGTCCTGGAGTCTGTAGACCAGGCTGGCCTCGGACTTGGCCACCACACCCGGCCCAATCTCAGGACTCTTAATGATTGCTCTTCCTGCCAGATTGGAATTGCACTGGGGACTAGGGGAGGAGCCTTCTTATTGCCATCAAGTCATTGTTAGTCTATACTTAGAATCTCAGAGCATTTCTTCCATTATTATTTTATTTTATTTTTTATTTTTATTTTTTTTATTATTTATTTATCTTTTTTTTTTTTTGGTTTTTTTTTTTTTTTTTTTTTTGGTTTTTCGAGACAGAGTCTCTCTGTGTAGCCTTGACTGTCCTGGACTCACTTTGTAGACCAGGCTGGCCTCGAACTCACAGCGATCCGCCTGCTTCTGCCTCCCGAGTGCTGGGATTAAAGGCGTGCGTCACCACACCCGGCTTATTTTATTTTTAACTTTATGTGTCTGGGGTTTTGCCTGCCTACATGTATGTGAACCACGTGTGTGCTGGGTGCCTAAGGAATAGAGAAGAGGCTGTCGAATCCCTTGGAACTAGAGCTGTGAGCTACCATGTGGGTGCTAGAAGAGCAGCCAGTACTCATAACCACTGAGGCAGCACTCCAGACCCCCCACCCCTGGGACTCACTGTGTACAACAGGCTGGCCTCGAACTAACAGAGATGGATTCCTTGTATGTGCCCCCACACCCAGTATTAATTTTTTTTTTTAATTTTTTGGTTTTTCGAGACAGGGTTTCTCTGTGTAGTCTTGGCTGTCCTGGACTCGCTTTTTAGACCAGGCTGGCCTCGAACTCACGGGGATCTGCCTGCCTCTGCCTCCCGAGTACTGGGATTAAAGGCGTGCCACCACCACCCGGCTTATGATTTTTTTTTTAAATAACAATATACATTCTAAGTCCCATTTCACTGCCCCCAGCATGTACAGAACTCATGCAGACTTAATTAGATGGGGCTGTGTAGAGCTGTCCTGTGGCCTTTCATTTGGATGACTTTATAAAATGTAGATTTTTTCCTTTTTACTGTTTCTGGTTATTTTGTTTCTTAAACTCCACTCTAGGAATGACAAAAGTGAAAGTTGGGAAGGAAGATTCTTCTTCTGCAGAATTTCTTGAAAAACGGAGGGCTGCTTTGGAAAGGTGGGTGCTGACGACCTGTTTTCAGTCACTTTGCTGTGGTAGAGGACATGAACTGAAGTGAGTGACAGCCACATCTCCCTCTTCCTGCTGACTTTCCCTAAGGTCTTACCTTCCCACCTGAGTCATACACCATCGCTTTCTGCTCCGTCCCCACTGACCCATCACATCTCCTTCTTGCATAACCTAGTGAATGTTCTGGGGTCTTTCTGATGAGTCAGTTTTCTATATTTTAGAAATGTGAAAAACATGAAGTTTTGAATACTTACAAGCAGAGATTTGCTTAAGTGCCTTATTCAAGGATATTTTATTTTATTTTATTTATTTATTTTGGTTTTTCAAGACAGGGTTTCTCTGTGTAGCCTTGGCTGTCCTGGACTCACTTTGTAGACCAGGCTGGCCTCGAACTCAAAGTGACCCGCCTGCACCTGCCTCCCGAGTGCTGGGATTAAAGGCATGCGCCATCCTGCCTGGCTTGAGGACATTTTAAATAGTAAAAGACACAAGTACCTGACAGCATTGTGCAACACCCCAAACCTTTAGACTCCTAACCAGAACTGGGAGGTGGTGGTACACTCCTTTAGTCCCAGCACTGGGGAGACAGAAGCTAGCTGATCTTTCAGTTCAAGGCCAGCCTGGTCTACAGAGCTAGTTCCAGGACAGCCAGAGCTACACAGAGAAACTCTGTCTTGAAACAAAACAAGAAAATAGAGTCCTAACCAGTTGGTGATTTTCATCTTTTAGGTATCTTCAAAGAATTGTGAACCACCCTACCATGTTACAAGACCCAGATGTCAGGGAGTTTTTGGAAAAAGAAGAGGTTAGTGTTACACAAAGCTCAACTTCATCATCTTTGTCTTCCCTAAATGAAACAAACTGGTTTATTTGGTAAACACAGCCATATAGCAAAAGGGCTGACTGAAGTGCACAGGTTTTTGTTGGTTTTCTTTTTGTTTTGTTTTTTGAGACAAGGTTTCTCTGTGTAGCCTTGGCTGTCCTGCACTCACTTTGTAGACCAGGCTGGCCTCGAACTGCTGCTATGTTTTTGTTTTTAATTAAAAAAAAATTTTGTTGCTGTAATGAAAATGAGATTATTGTAATGAGATTTTTTTTTTTCTTCCAAAATGTTTTTGGTTTTTGGTTTTTGGTTTTAGATTTCAAGACAGGGTTTCTCTGTGTAGCCTTGCCTGTCCTTAAGTCCTTTACTTCTACCTCTGGATGTTTCTAATCTATTTTCCTCACTCTAACCCTAGAGTGGGGTCTGTCTTTGGGGTCTGTCCTGTGCTGTAAAATGCTTGGCACATGAGTAACCTCTGCCCACTAGATGCCAGCAGCGTTCCCTCCCAGCTGGACCGACCATCTTCCCCAGTGCTGTCACATGTCCCTCTGGAGCAGAATGCTCTCAACCTGAGAAGTGCTGCATGAACTCCTCAGCACCCGAGACACTGTAACAGTTTTACTGTGTTAGAATCCACTCCTGTCCTTAGACATTCCTTCACTGGGGAAACTGAAGCTGTGAGTCCCCTCCTGTGCAGAGTACAGGGTCCTTTGACTCCCTACATAGCCCTGCCGGTGCTGGGATTTCATGCCCTGCAGGCGCCTCTGACGCTAACAAAGGAATTCAGTGCTCTGCAGGGGAAAGTACTTGCCCTAGATTCCTGCTGACCTGAGTTAGAAAGGAGAAAGCTGACTCACACACAGCGCTTCCCTCTGACCTCTGTATGTGTGCTGCGGTGCATGCATACACACAAAATAATTTTTTTAAAGATTTATTTATTATGTATACAGTGTTCTGCCTCCATGACAGAAGAAGGCATTAGATCACACTATAGATGGTTGAGAGCCACCATGTGGGTGCTAGGATTTGAACTCAGGACCTCTGGAAGAGCAGTCAGTGCTCTTAACCTCTAAGCCATCTTTCTAGCCCACAAAATAATTTTTAAAATGTTAAAAAATAATTTTTTTTTAAAGGATGGCCTGGGTTTTAAGTAGTTCACACCTGGGTGGGCAGACAGTCTTGGTGTGAGGTCGCCTGACCGCACAACACTCAGTCTACTTTCTCTGAATAATATAAAAGATGAACTTTTGGTTGATTCTTACTGACACGTGCTTTGGTTTTGCTTGTGTACATATTAGTTTTAGATTACTGTAACTGCCTTAGAACAAAGCAGTTTAGAGTCAAGTAACTTGTTAACAGGTTTTGGGCTTGCCATCTGGTGGGTACCAATTCTTCTGAACCTGAAATAGGAGCAGCAGATAACTGCCATCCCCGCCTTCTTGGTCTTGTAGCTACCGCGCGCTGTGGGTACGCAGGCTTTGAGCAGTGCTGGTCTCCTTAAGATGTTCAACAAGGCTACAGACGCAGTCAGCAAAATGACCATCAAGATGAATGAATCAGACATTGTGAGTAGCCCTGAGAAGTCCTGACATTTCTGAGATCACTTTCTTTTTAATTTAAAAAACAAAACAAACAAAAACAACCCTTGGGGATAAAAAAGATTCTAAAGAAAGCTGCTGCCTGCACGCTGTTGAACATTTTCAAGCCAGCTGTGGGCCGTGTGTTTCCAGTGGTTCGAGGAAAAGCTCCAGGAGGTGGAGTGTGAGGAACAGCGCCTCCGGAAGCTGCACGCTGTGGTGGAGACTCTAGTCAACCATAGGAAAGGTAACTGCTCGCCCGGACACAGCGGCCTGTGGTGGGCTGGAGGTGAGAGGCACGCTGTCCTCAGCCCACCTGTCGCATGATGTTCTGATTAGCAAGACATGCCCTGGTCTCCTGGCAAGAAACATGGCTCAAACCGCTGTGGGCAGGGGGTGGAGGAGGCTGCCTGGGTACACTCTGCTTCTGGTGATGGAAGTCGAGGCTTATGTTCATGGTCAAACGAGCACAGTATAAACACAGAGAAGCCGTCTGTGTCTTCTTCCCTCCCCTTTAGTGAGCTTGCTTAATTGGGAACTGGTGAAAGTTTCCAAATTTGAAAGCTTTCCTTCTGTGTCTTAAACATACTGCTAGCAGAAATCTAAAAGACATTAGTGCCAGTGTAAGGGCTGGCAAGCTATGGCATGGCCGAGAGGACAGACTTGGCCTTGGACCCTGTTGCTAGGAGAAGAGTACGCTGCAGACAGTGTGTGGCCTGCAGAGCCTAAGGTACTGACTGGCCCCGTACAGAAAGTTTGCTACTCTAGAAAGTGGGAGTGTGTGTGTGTGTGTGTGTGTGTGTGTGTGTGTGTGTGTGTGTGTGTGTGTGAGAGATTCGATGCATATAGGCGACAGTTCATGAGCTTCAACATAATCCCTTGGCCTGGTGACATGAGCTAGTGAAGCACTGGAGCTGCGTCCCGCAGGTGGCCAGACTGGTCACATGTAGACAACAAGAGCTTTTGCCTCCCAATCTTGGGACCAGCTGAGGCTACTTTCCCTTCAGTTTGAGTTTGGAGAGTGGGTTCCAGAGGCCTCAGGTGTCAGGTATACTATGGGGGGTCAACCTTTCCCGAGAGGTCAGAAGCCTCGCTGTCTTTGCCTCCTTCTAGAGCTAGCGCTGAACACAGCCCAGTTTGCCAAGAGTCTAGCCATGCTTGGGAGCTCTGAGGACAACACAGCGCTGTCTCGAGCACTCTCCCAACTGGCTGAGGTAGAGGAAAAGATTGAGCAGCTCCATCAGGAACAGGCCAGCAATGACTTCTTCCTCCTCGCTGAACTCCTGAGTGACTACATCCGCCTCCTGGCCATCGTCCGAGTAAGCCTCACTTCCTTTCCCCTGCAGCGTCCTCTGCTGTTCACTTCCTAAGAAAAGGTTATCCCACTTCAGCTTCAGAAAGACCCTCTAGACCCCGCACCCGCCCAAAGGAGCCAGGGACCTCTAGCTACCCTGAGGCCCACAGCAGCCCACGCTTGGATTTCCAAGTTGGCCCCTTGCTGTTGAGTACAGTGCTCTGTGTGCGCCTTTCTCCAAGCAAGGCTTATTACAGACTGCTGCTTGGCCCCCTGGAGCAGTGACTCTTCGAGTCCTTTGGTCTTTGCCCTGATAAGAGCTCTTGCTGGCTTCCACTTGTCTTTCCAGTGTGAGTAGTCAGGTAATGACACAGAACTGGCTTGGTGTTGCATGGAGGAGTGTGCCGAGAGAGCTTGTCACCAGGGCCCTCCTTGTGCTGTGCTAACTACACTGGTAGCAACACTGCACGCTGCTCCTCTGGTCAGACACCTCACTCCTCTTGGTGACTAGGGTGGTCTGTTTCCAGAGCTCTCATATCAGTTAAGGCAGCTTGACTGGGCAGTATTAGCTCTTGCATGGCCTCCTTGATAAAGGAAGAAACCAAGAGGAAGCTGGCACCTGCACCGTAAGGAATGATTCTGCACCATATCAGGCTGCATGAGCCCTACTCCTCTCCGCCCACTGGGGAGCTTCTGTGCTGTGTCAAGGGCTGAGCTGCCCCTGGGTTCTCACTTCCGTGCAGTCACAGATGCTGAATGTAGCTGGGAGCTGATCCTGGCCTTCGGCTAACTCCAGAGAAATGAGAAAAAGAGCTGCTGTGGGGATTCTTTTTTTTGTTTTTCGAGACAGGGTTTCTCTGTGTAGCCTTGGCTGTCCTGGACTCACTTTGTAGACCAGGCCGTCCTCGAACTCACAGTGATCTGCCCGCCTCTGCCTCCCGAGTGCTGGGATTAAAGGCGTGCGCCACCACGCCCGGCTTTGCTGTGGGGATTCTTAGAGCCAAGTAGACCACTCAGGCTGGAGAGCTACTAGGGAAGGGCTGTCTGGGGGAAACTTTCTGTGAGGAGCATTGTTTTGGGTTGGGGCTGAGGTTCCCGAGAGAGCACGGCTTTTGGATGTGACTCCACACAAGGTGAGCCTGTGTGAACAGGACAAAGAGAAGCTGAGCCTGGCTCTCCATGGGCTGGAGCAGCAACCTGAGAGCACAGAGCTATGAGCGGCTCTTTTCTCAGGAAGCCTGTGCCGCCCCATCACGTAGAATGGAGAGATGAGCAAAGGCTTTTTTTGTGTCCTTCCCTGAAGCCCTGCTAACCCAAAGGGATAGGCTTAAGCCTTTCCTGGATAAAGAGCTGCCCTGTACTTGAACTTTTGACAGTGAGGTGCTAAGAAATTTCAGGAGCCAGGTATGGAAACACTTGCCTCTAATCCCAGCAGCTGGGAGGCTGAGGCAAGAGGATCATGGTAAATTCTAGGCCAGGCTGTGCTACATAGTGAGTTCACTAGATGCATAGTGAAACCTGTTTTGAGAACAGCAGCAGGGCTAGGAAAGTGAATCCAGGGCACTGCACTCTGCATTCACCAGGGTTATGTTTTTGCCCCAAGCTGTCCTGAGGACGCCTAGGAGATATCCTGGGGCCCTGAGTAGGGAATGAGGAGCAAATACACAAGGCAAGGAGGCTAGCCCAGTACTGTGCTCTGATGTGGGAGGCTAGCCCCAGTACTGTGCTCTGATGTGGGAGGCTAGCCCAGTACTGTGCTCTGATGTGGGAGGCTAGCCCAGTACTGTGCTCTGATGTGGGAGGCTAGCCCAGTACTGTGCTCTGATGTGGGAGGCTAGCCCCAGTACTGTGCTCTGATGTGGGAGGCTAGCCCCAGTACTGTGCTCTGATGTGGGAGGCTAGCCCAGTACTGTGCATGATGTGGGAGGCTAGCCCAGTACTGTGCTCTGATGTGGGAGGCTAGCCCAGTACTGTGCTCTGATGTGGGAGGCTAGCCCAGTACTGTGCTCTGATGTGGGAGGCTAGCCCAGTACTGTGCTCTGATGTGGGAGGCTAGCCCAGTACTGTGCTCTGATGTGGGAGGCTAGCCCAGTACTGTGCTCTGATGTGGGAGGCTAGCCCCAGTACTGTGCTCTGATGTGGGAGGCTAGCCCCAGTACTGTGCTCTGATGTGGGAGGCTAGCCCAGTACTGTGCTCTGATGTGGGAGGCTAGCCCAGTACTGTGCTCTGATGTGGGAGGCTAGCCCAGTACTGTGCTCTGATGTGGGAGGCTAGCCCAGTACTGTGCTCTGATGTGGGAGGCTAGCCCCAGTACTGTGCTCTGATGTGGGAGGCTAGCCCCAGTACTGTGCTCTGATGTGGGAGGCTAGCCCCAGTACTGTGCTCTGATGTGGGAGGCTAGCCCAGTACTGTGCTCTGATGTGGGAGGCTAGCCCAGTACTGTGCTCTGATGTGGGAGGCTAGCCCAGTACTGTGCTCTGATGTGGGAGGCTAGCCCAGTACTGTGCTCTGATGTGGGAGGCTAGCCCAGTACTGTGCTCTGATGTGGGAGGCTAGCCCAGTACTGTGCTCTGATGTGGGAGGCTAGCCCAGTACTGTGCTCTGATGTGGGAGGCTAGCCCAGTACTGTGCTCTGATGTGGGAGGCTAGCCCAGTACTGTGCTCTGATGTGGGAGGCTAGCCCCAGTACTGTGCTCTGATGTGGGAGGCTAGCCCCAGTACTGTGCTCTGATGTGGGAGGCTAGCCCAGTACTGTGCTCTGATGTGGGAGGCTAGCCCAGTACTGTGCTCTGATGTGGGAGGCTAGCCCAGTACTGTGCTCTGATGTGGGAGGCTAGCCCAGTACTGTGCTCTGATGTGGGAGGCTAGCCCCAGTACTGTGCTCTGATGTGGGAGGCTAGCCCCAGTACTGTGCTCTGATGTGGGAGGCTAGCCCCAGTACTGTGCTCTGATGTGGGAGGCTAGCCCAGTACTGTGCTCTGATGTGGGAGGCTAGCCCAGTACTGTGCTCTGATGTGGGAGGCTAGCCCAGTACTGTGCTCTGATGTGGGAGGCTAGCCCAGTACTGTGCTCTGATGTGGGAGGCTAGCCCAGTACTGTGCTCTGATGTGGGAGGCTAGCCCAGTACTGTGCTCTGATGTGGGAGGCTAGCCCAGTACTGTGCTCTGATGTGGGAGGCTAGCCCAGTACTGTGCTCTGATGTGGGAGGCTAGCCCAGTACTGTGCTCTGATGTGCGCGGCCTTTGATGCCTGCAGAGTGAGCGGGAGGAGAGGTGGGGAGGCAGCTGCCCTTCTTTGAAACTGCTAACTCTGTTCAGAAGACTAGAAACAGGAAGCAAATAACGACCTTTGGAGAGCTGCTTCAGGCCTTGCTAGCCTAGAGCAGGTGAGTGAGTGAGTGAGGTGAAGGCAGTAAATAGGTCGTGTAACCATTTTAAGAGCTGATATAAAGACTCCTTAAGCTGCCAGCGTGGTGCCTCATGCCAGGAATGCCAGCACTTGAGAGACTGAGGGACGAGCACCGGAGTTCAAGGTCATCCTCAGATGACCTCGTAATGAGAGCCGGCCTGCCTGGCTTACCTGAGACCTTGTCTTAAAAGAAACAAAACCAACATTCTCTTACCAAGCCTGTTGTTTGTGTCAGTTTGAAAGGCTGCGTCCTTGCTGCAGACGTAGAGCTCCAGGGTTGGGCAAGGCCTGTGAAGTTTGGTGCCTGCCTATTTCCCCAGTACGCTGGATATGTGTGAACATGGCCTGTAATCGCTAACACCATGCTGGCTTTTCCAGGCTATGTTCCTTAAGAGTTGGACGATATGGTTCACTTCTACTGTATTCTTAGCTCCTTACACGTGGCACACTCAGGGAACACATGTAAACTCTTGGTCTCACTTGGCTGAGCTAGGCAGTTTAGAACTTATTCAAGTCAGATATTGGCATCAGGCCACCCTCTGTGCTCCGGTCACCAGCCCTGGGGGTAGCATGGCGCTGGCCCACTGGAAGCTTGAGGAGGACCTGACGCAAGCTTATGCTTTTAGACATTAAATGCCCCACTGGGCACAACGGTGGCTGCGAACCTGCCCTTGCTCAGTGCTCCTCTGGCACAGCTGCTGGGAGATCCTCCTCCTAAGGCAGAGTCAGCCAGGGTTCCTGAGAAGCTAGCTGTGCTCCTCCCAACTGCCCTCCCCCACAGGCCGCCTTCGACCAGCGCATGAAGACATGGCAGCGCTGGCAGGATGCTCAAGCCACGCTGCAGAAGAAGCGGGAGTCCGAGGCTCGGCTGCTGTGGGCCAACAAGCCTGACAAACTGCAGCAGGCTAAGGATGAGATCACAGAGGTGAGCTCCCTGCCCGAGTTAGCCCGGCGTGAGTACACTGCTGCTTCCTCTGCAAACACTGTTCCCATCCTGACCAACAGACAAGAGAGCTAACTGAAGTGCCAGCATTGATGGGCCGGCAGCTGAGAATGACTTCAGGGTAGCCTTGAGGCCTGGCTCTCCACCAGACTGCTTTATTTTTTAATTATTTTTTCATATTTATGGGTGTTTTGCCTGCATGTATGTCTGTGCGCTATGTACATGCCTAGTACCTGAAAAGGCCAGAGGAGGGTGTTAATTACCTAGACACTCGGTGAGCCACCGTGTGGATGCTGGGATTTGAGCCTGCGTCATCTGAAGGAGCAGCCAGGGCTCTTAACCCTGGGGTATCTAGCTCCTTGTATGAATCTTTGAAAAGCTACCTAGGTGATTCAGACTAAGGAAAGAGTTAACCCAAGTTTTCTGGGCCTTGAGCCCTGCTTATGAGTCCCTGAACCAGGAGTTGTTATGGTGCCAGAGTGTGCTCAAAAGCCAGGCTTGCCTCCACCCAGCCTCCCAGTGGCCTGCAGGCCTGTGGTCTACGATGCTGAATCCCTTAGGTATCTCATGCCTCCCAAAGGACCCATTGATTACACCATGATGTTAAATGACACTGCCCAGCACCGTGTTTGTCAGCGATGCTAGAGCTTAAGCCCAGTCTCCCACACACTGGCCAAGCACTGTGCTACTGAGCGGACCCAGACCTCAGGCAGCCTTTCTTTCCTCTTCCCAGTGGGAGTCTCGGGTGACTCAGTACGAAAGGGACTTTGAAAGGATTTCAACAGTTGTCCGAAAAGAAGTGACACGGTTTGAGGTGAGATAGAACATGTGTGACCTTGTGTGTCCATGTGTGTCTGCACTCTGTGCTAGTTCCTGAAGCGTAGCTGCCTTAACATTTGCTGCTGGACCAAAGCAATTAGACACCAAGCTAAGCCAGTAGCTGCCGTGTGTCCACTCTCTTCCGCCCCACCCTGCCCTCTCAGAAGGCTTGCAGAGCTTCGGCAGGGGCCCTTCGGCTGGAACCCGCAGCTGTTTAAGCTGCTGGCTCTACTTTCCAAGGCTGTGCTTGACCTTGGTCAGCAGTAAACACCACCGTCCCACCAAAATGGGAAGGAACACCTGTCTGGGAGGTCAGTGTAGAATCCTGTCTCCTATAGAAAGAGAAATCCAAGGACTTCAAAACCCACGTGATCAAGTACCTGGAGACACTCCTACATTCCCAGCAGCAGGTATGTAGTTATGCGCAGCTCTGGTCCCCCAATTCCTACCCCACATGACAGCTGTCTGCTTGGGGCTCTGGTGAGTACACTCGGGGTCCCGCTTCTGAGGGAGGAGGCTTTGCTGTAGCTGATAATTGGAAAGGGGCCTTCAGTGCTCCACTTCAGTCCGGGCCCTCTGCTAGGCAAGAAGGAGCTCTGTTGCTCGCTTTACCCACTGAGCCGCCTCGCCTCCCACTGCTGCCATCGGGTTACAGTCCATGTTGAGGGACCTTCATCTCACCTTGCACTGCTAATGAGCTCCTTATCCCCTGGGTGCCCACCCTGTGGTACTGTCTACCCCTCTGGTTCCTGAGGCTCCAGTCAATCTGTGAAACAATGGTACCATTGTGAGGTGCCACAGAGCTGTGGTCTTCAGAGACTGTCTTTGAACTTGGGACAGGCACTGATGCCTCCTTAAGTCTAGAGGGAGGAGGAAGAGTCCACCTTTGCATCTGCCCCGCACGCACGCACGCGCACACACACACACGCACACCTTCCTCTTGAGTGGCTGTGCTGCATGGGTACGCTGCGGCACTGAACCTGCATCCCTCCCAAGCTAGCTCAGCCTCTGCCACTAGGTGGGGGTACTTGCTTACTGTCTCCCTACTTTTTTGCAGCTGGCAAAATACTGGGAAGCCTTCCTTCCTGAGGCAAAGGCCATCTCCTGAGGGACCAAGAACACCAGAGCCTACCTGCGTGACGCTGCCTTTTTATACACTGTCCTCCTCCCCTCATGGACCCCACCGACGCCCCTGCCTTGCTGGACTTAGCCCTTCCACCCTGCCCCCCACAAAAACTGTCGCCGCGTCCTCTAGCCAGTACTTCCTCTAGCTCCACATATATTTTCTTACCTAAGAGAATAGTTTCCTGCTTTAAGCAAAAGACCTACAATAGGTGGTGGAATTATAGGTTAGGGGTGGAGTGTTGATATAAATATATAAATACAAATGTATATTTTTCAGGATGTGGCTTAGGAACTGGGAATAACGTTTTCTGTTACTCCTGATGGTGCCATGAAAGATTATGTAATAAAATATTTGAAACTCAGGTCACAGGACTCGGCATGGTAGCACGTTGTGCTTTCTGGGAAGCAGGCGTAGAGCACGCATGACTGAGAAGGGCTGGTCTAGTAGGTTCCCCCCTTAGGCACTCGGCTGCCCTTCTGGGGACCAGTTCCTTCTCCGCCTGCTTCCTCTCCCTGCTCAGAGAGTGAGAAACTTCTCTAGAGTAAGAAGCTAACACTAACGCCTGTTCTGTAAAGGAGGCTCACTTGGTCTTCCAACCCTGCCTCCCTAGGCCTGAAGAGCTCCCTGCCCTATCTTTTGTTCTAATCCTTTTTACTTCCTGTCAAAACAGGTCCTCAGGCTGGAGGGAGGGCTGTATGCAGCAGCAGCTGGGCTCCTGCTTGCTTAGCATGTGAAGGGAGTGGGCCCAGTCCCCAGTACCACAGGTGGGAAGCCAGCCAGCTCATCTTCAGAGGTGTCCCTGTTCCTGTGGAGGAAGTGTTAAGGACTGGCTGCGTTGTCCCTCCAGACAGGGTAATCACGGAGTGCCTGAGCCATTCAAGGTTCTAAGAAGCTTTCCTGATGTGCCTGGAAGCGAGCACGCCCCCTAGAGCCTGAAGTGAGTGAGCACAACCAGGGGTGTTTAAACCAGCCTGGGTCTGGTCAGGGAGGTTGGAGTCTCAGACCACTACCCAGCTTCCCCTCAGCAACGCCTACAGCTGCCTCAGTGGTGCGAGCTTGAGAGGAGGCTCCTGGGGAGAGAAAAGAACGGAAAGCCCTGTTGTGGGGATCCTGCTTTCTAGCCCCACAACCTCCAAAGATTCCCCCACACAGGCTGTTGCTTGGGAACAGTGCTGATTGCTGCTTCTCACACTGGCACCAGGGGAGGTGCTAGTGCTGTGACTGCGATGTCAGCAGGCTAGCTGTAGAAAAGGTAGTCCGTCCCCAGCTGCGTCCCCAGGCCCTGTTACCGCCCTTGATTTTCTCCCTGTCCTCTGCACGCTGGCTTTTATGTAGTTAAAATTACACAACGTAGTCCGTGTCCTGCTTTTGTCACTCAACATTACATATGTCCCAAGCTTTTTCCTTCCACGTCTTTATATATCTTCACAAACTTGATTTGTAATATGTCGTTTTTCAGGCTTCTATGACTAGGTGTGGTGAAGAACACATTTAATCCTAGCGCTCTGTGTGTTCAGAGCCAGCCCACTCTACCTAGTAACAAACAAGCAGGTTTCCCCAGGGTACCAACTTCAAAGTCATCATTCGCTGGTGGACTCTTGGCTGAGGAAGGAGTGTTGGATAACTATTATAATTTCAAAAAGAACTTGTACCCTTTAAGAAAAATTCTAGTGTTGACATTTTACCCCAATTGCTGGTTTATTTGTTTGTTTTTGAGTCAGAGTCTCATGCAGCCCACACTGGCTTTGAATTTGCTATGTAGCCAAGCCTGGCTTTGAACTCCTCACCCTCCTGCTACCCTCCCAGGCCAGGATACAGGGTGCACCAGCATACCTACGCAGTGTAGTATTTACATGTATTTTCTGAGTCACTTGAGAGTAAATTTCAGACATTATGAGTTAACTCAAAATTTCAACATACATTTCCATAAGTACAAGAATGTCCCATTACAATTTAAATAAAGTTATCAAACCAAAGAGTTGGGCTGGAGAAGTGACTCCGTGGTTAAGATCACTGCTCTCGCAGAAAGTTCAGTTCTCAGCACCCGTGTTGAGCAGCTTGCAACTGCCAGTAAGTCCAGCTCTCGGGATCCAGTGCTTCTGTGACCTCCAGCTACCTGCTCTCACCTCACATACCATACCTACACACACACACACACACACACACACACACACACACACACACACACGCACACACGCAATGTACGCACAATTAAATGTTTTTGGATTTTGGTTTTGGTGGTGGTGGTTGTGGTTTTTTTCAAGACAGGGTTTCTCTGTGTAGCCTTGGCTGTCCTAGACTCTTTGTAGACAGGCTGGCCTTGAACTCACAGTGATCCACCTGCCTCTGCCTCCCGAATGCTGGGATTAAAGTTGTGTGCCACCACGCCTGGCTGTGGGCTTTAGTTTTTCAAGACAGGATTTCTCTGTGTATCTCTAGTTGACCTAGAACTTGTTCAGTAGACCAGGCTGGCCTTGAACTCACAGAGATTGCTTCCGTCTCTCTCCTGAGTGCCGAGATTAACGGTGTGTGTCACCATGCCTGGCAACTTTGGGCTCTTAGAATTTCATTCTGTACCTGGGAAGCCTAAAATAAATAAAGGCCGTTTAGAAAGGACGTTCTTAATGAAGATGTGCTCAGGGTGCAGCCAAGGTCTGACCGAGCAAGCAGAGCAGTGAGTGTCCCCTGCCAAGCCAGCGCAGGGTGCGCAGCAGGTTGAAGCTTCTGCGCTTCGTGGGACATCTAGCCCCAAAGCCACCAGCGTTTGGAAGGGAAGAGGGGAGGGGCGGGGAGGGGAGCGAATCCTCTGGAGCAGAGAAGGGCATGTCTTTGCTCAGTTTGCTGAGCCCTCTCTTCATCCCCACCACTCCTATTTTTGTCTTCAATCTCAGAATTACACCTTCCGGAAACAGTCTTTTACACTCATATGAAACTCTTATTTGGTCTCTGGAGACACTGGAGAAGCCTCTCCATGTTTGAGAAGGCCAGGCCAGAGCTGAGTGCTAGCTACACATGAGAACAAGTTGGCCTATATTCTGAACCTTAGTCTGTGTCACCTGTCAACATCCTGTCCTGTGAGTTGTGTGGCTTTATGTTGGCACTGTCCACCAAACTATAAACTCCAAGCTCCCTGGCAAAAGCTCAGGCTCAAAACAGCTGCTAAGCATGCAGGCAGGCTGTGCCACCTGGTACCCATCCCTGACCGTGCGGCCCTGAGCTCACCCTGCCTTGTTTATCTCCCAGTCCTGCACGGTGGTGCTAACACCTTGGAAGGTGATTCCAAATCTGCCTTTCCCGTCCTCATTTCTGCCTGGACTTTGTGCCTGTAACATGCTTTCTTTTTTTTTTTTTAATGTGTGTGTATGTGTTCCTAAGTGTACATATATGTGCTAAGTGTGTGTTGAAACCCATGGAGGTCACAAGACAGAGTTGGGCCCCTGGAAATGGAGGTACAGGTGGTTGTGAGCTACCGTGTGGGCACTAGGAGTTGAACCCAGGTCTTCTGCGAGAGCAGTAAGTGCTCTTACCCGCCGAGCCCTCTCTCCAGCCCCTCTGCTCCCATTCTTGTCTCCAGACTCAGAATTCCACCTTCCTGAAACAGTCATTTCCAACACTGGGGGCGGGTGTGTGAGAGAGGTTCACTGAAGGTCCTCATGGACACGTCTAGAAACCAGGTACTAAAGACAACTGCTCAAAGATGTCGTTCCTGGCGTTGTAGACAGCTGCACAGACTGAAATCAACCTAAGTGCTCATCAGGAAGGTTTACATGAGCCCCGGCACAGTCATGCAATTAGATATTACATAGACATTAAAAGTGATGGCTACTTGTATTCATTGGCAAGGAAAACATGTTTGGACGGAAAGAAGCAGGCGACGGAAGTATGTGAATGACATGTTCCACACTTAATAAAACTATAATTGGGAAGGGCACTGATTGAATTGTTAAATGCAGTTCCCTCCAGATATGGGTATTTTCATTACTTTTGCTTTTTAGTGTCATTTTCTATTTAAATTTCTGTATTTATAATCAGAAAAATAAACTATTTTCACTATAGAAGAAGAGTTCCACACATCCTTCAGCATATGTAAACTTCCTGATGGGAATGGAATCTCACTTCCTGCACATCTCTTGACATGGTGTACATGTGTCTTTTTTTTAAAGAATTATTATTATTTTTTTTTAGTATATGGTGCTCTGCCTGCATGTACACGTGCAGGCCAGAAGAGGGCACCAGATCACACTATAGATGGTTAGAAACCACCATGTGGTTGCTGGGAATTGAACTCAGGAGCTCCAGAAGAGCAGCCAGTGCTCTTAACCTCTGAGCCATCTCTCCAGCCCACATGTGTCTTCTTGGGCATTGGTCCTTTCTGCCTGTTACCTTGAGCTGACTTCATCAACTTTCTGAGTGTCACTAGAAGACCACTAGAAGTCTTGCTGGGCGTGGTAGCGCACTAAGGAGGCAGAGGCAGGCGGATCTCTGAGTTCGAGGCCAACCTGGTCTACAGAGTGAGTTTCAGGACAGCCAGGGCTACACACAAGGAAAAAATAAGGTTTAATAGGCCTTTCCATGGTGGTAAGACTTGTTTGGCAACTGCGGTTGAGCTGCAGGCTACCTCAAGGTAGCCTGCGCATGAGATTTGCCTTCTACAAGCCTCATGCCTCTAACCCTGGTTTGCTTTGGCAATGCCCGCATTGCTGTGATGACCAGACCTCCTGGACAGGAAGCTCTGCCCAAAAGATGTTCATTGGGTCCAGAAAGAAACCTACAGGAAAACCCTGTTCATTCTGAGACAGAACCTTTCCCTAGTGAGATTTGACGGCTGTTTCCAGATGACTGTTTCCCCCTGGGCTTGAAAGCCCTCAGCTTCCCCTTGCGTTCTGAGTGACTGAAGTGAAGACCACAGGGGCCATCAGCCTGTCTGTCTGTCTGTCTACTGGGAACATCACCAGAAAAACACGGTGAGGCACAAGGCGGCCAGCAACCTGTGCAGGACAGGAAGCAGAATGTCCCCAGCAGCCACTGCCAATTGTGGAGCCTAGTTATTCCGTGCAGTAAGAACTGCTGTCTGAACACTAACAGGCCAGGCACCATGCACAGGCTGTAGTGAGATTTGCCTGGAATTGTTTTACCTGGAAAGTCCATGCCATGGAAAGTGCTGCAAGCATCCCTGAGTCATGTCTCAAGCACTTGCGGCCCCTCGTGTCAAACCTGGCCAGGGAATAAGTGGCCCTTAGGAGTGACATTCTTGGCTCATGTCCTAGGCTTTGCTCACACAGGACACGCTCACCAAAGGTGCCTTCTTACCACGGCCCTTTCTAAAACCCACTCTCTTCCTTCCTCAAGTCCTGTTCTCACTTTATCAAAACCGAGTTTAGACTAACTTGGTAGTTTAAAACTTCCCAGAAAATCCTTGGCTGTCCTGGACTCCCTTTGTGAACTAGGCTGGCCTCAAACTCAGCGATTTGCCTGCCTCTGCCTCCCGAGTGCTGGGATTACAGGTGTGTGCTACCACATCTGGCTGCAAAACTTTCTTAAAAGGAGCTGGGCACGGTGGCATACGCCTGAGTTGGAGGCCAGACAGGAGAGCCTATTTTTTTTTAATTAAGTAATTAAGCTAAAAATTATAAGATGTCTTTTAGCTAGGCGTGATGTTGCATGCCTTAATCCCAGGACATGGGAAGCAGAGGCAGGTGGAAGCCAACCTGGTCTACAGAGTGAATTCTAAGATAACCAGAACTACATAGACATTATATAGTAAAAATAACGTGTGTGTGTGTGTGTGTGTGTGTATTTTTTTTTAGGCAGTCAGTAGGAACCTAACTCACCTGGTGACTAGGAGATGCCGGGTCACACCAGCCTGTGCTTCCAACACTTCTGTGCACTATGGAGAAAATGACAGACTGCCCATCGCAGCATTCAGCACTTAAAATAGTTGTATCTCCATCCATTGAATCTCAATGTACTGAAAGGAATAAAATAAATCAAGTCAATAATAACATATTAGGTTGAACCATATGTAGTTACTACTGTCCCACCAGTTTATGGAGTACACAGTAGTAATTTTGTTTTGGTTTTTGTTTTTTGTTTTCTGGAGACACGGTTTCTCTGTAGAGCCTTGGCTGTCCTGGACTCACTTGTTGACCAAGCTGGCCTCAAACTCACAGGGATTCCCTGCCTCTGAGTGTTGAGATTAAAGGCGTATGCCACCAAGCCTGGCCACAGTAGTAATTTTGTATTAAAAAAAAAAAAGTAAACATTTATTCACTGTGTGCCAAGCCCATGCTAAACACTGTAGAAGCATGATACAATTTAAAGCACCTGCAGATCTCCTGCACAGGCACACACACCACAACACACACACACACACACACACACACACAAAGCTGGGATCTGCTGGAGCAGGCTAGACCCACCCTTGCTCCGGGCAATCCTATTGAAGCCCTCTGGGCCAGCGTGCCTGCCCACCCCAGAGAAGAATCCAGCCTCTGTGCCCAGTGGCGCCCGCCGGCTGCAACCCAGGAGCTGTTTGTTTTCTTAACGGGGTTATCCAAACCTCCTGAGCGCCTCTCAGCTGCAGAAGCCCTGCTGGTGAAAAGGGGCTTTGTGTGATGGCAGTGAAGGGCAAGGTCCCCAGCCAAGGTGGGAGCAGAGCCAAGTCAAGCACCACCATGGGGCGCTCCCTGCAGCGACCAGGGCCACTGCGGGAGCAGGGTTAGGTTAGGGAGACATCATCCCCATCAGCCTCTCCCCCGGCCCGTTGCTTGTTGCTTGCTTCTTGTCCATGACCCTGGGGATGAGCTGTAATGGGCTCCACATGTGCATGCTGTAACCAGTGCGGAAGTGGTCCCAGGAAGGTGGCGTAGGAGACCAGAGACAGACAGGTGCCTGCCTGCCATTTGGGTTCTAAATGACAGGTTTTTGGGTTTTTTTTTTTTTTAGTATGTCAAGGATCAGAACACGATCTGTAACTTACTTCAAGCTCTGTGCAGTCAGAAAATCGAGGGTGAAGTACTGCTCTGTAACCCAATAACGGAGGATAAGATTTTAGTGTGACAAAGAAAAAAAGAGGAACTTGCCACTAAGCCTGATGACCTGAGTTTGATTCCCAGACACCCAATGGAAGAGCACAGGACTAAGACAAGCTGTCCCGTGAGCTTGCATGTGCATATGTGAGTAAAAGTCACAAAAACTTTCAAAAGTAGCCTAGTTCTTTTAAGCAACTGTCACTCCACAACTTGGAAATGAAATTCACATGCTAGACAGTGATAGAAAAAAGACAAGATGTGCCCTTAAAACAGCCCTTTCTTTTTTTTCTTTCTTTTTATTTTTTCACATGCAAAAAACCATTTTATTTTTCCATTATTCATCTTCTCTTAGTAGAACTGAAGGTTGATCAATACAGTTTTGCAGCCCATGTCAAAAAAAAAAAAAGGAAAAAAAAAGTTTAACTCTTTTCTCACTTGAATCAAACTCCTGTCTCTTTATTTTATATGCATTTGTATTCTGCCTGCATATATGTCTGTGTGGAGGTCTTCAAGTTATAGACAGTTGTGAGCTGCCATGTGGTTGCTGGGAATTGAACTCAGGTCCTCTGGAAGAGCAGCCGGTGCTTTGTACCACTAAGCCATCCCTCCAGTCAAGACAGACCTTTCTAGAGAGAGAAACTGAAAATAAGGTAGAAGACACAACGTATTCTCCATCTGCCTGCACTGGGCTCCTCAGCCTTCAGCTGAAGGTCTGTGTGCGTGTTTCCCCCCACAACCCCCCCCACCAGCACGCCCAATGGCCGTCATTCAATATCCCATCCACAGAGTCTTTCAGTGAACAGATGTTTCCTCTGTGTGTTAGGGATCCTTTCAGAACAGAACACAGCAAACCACGATGCCTTAGCACAGTTAGGGAGCATGGACTAGAGCATGGAACTCAGTGGTCACATGTGTGCTGTGTGTAGCACGGTCCTCAACTGGGTGGGGACTGCTAGGAGGACCTCAGGAGGAAGGTTCCCCTGGTCCTGCCCTCTTTACTCCCCTACAGAGAGCCTAAGAGCCTAGCCTTTTCCCTAAGTGGTTTATAAACATGACATCAGAACCCAGGGCCAGCGACATGGCTCAGATGCCACACAAACCTGGTAACTTGAGCTCAGCCCCTGAACCTAAGAAAAAGGAGAGGGTCTTCTGACCCTCAGACGCGCTCGGTTAGCATCATGCACACGTATAGTGACAGCTCAGGAATGTGGGTTTCTGTAAAAACATAGAAATAGCCAGGCGTGGTGGCACACGCCTTTAATCCCAGCACTCGGGAGGCAGAGGCAAGTGAATCGCTGTGAGTTTGAGGCCATCCTGGTCTACAAATAGAGTCCAGGATGGCCAAGGCTAACACAGAGAGACCCTGTCTCGAAAAAATAAAAATAAAAATAAAAATAAAAACACAGAAATAAAGCTAGGCGTGGTGGCACACACCTTTAATCCCAGCACTTGGGAAGCAGAGGCAGGTGGATCTCTGTAAATTTGAGGCCAGCCTGGTCTACAAAGAGAATCCAGGACAGCTAGGGCTACACAGAGAAACCTTGTCTCGAAAAACCAAGCCAAACAACCAACCAAACCCACACAGAAATTTTCATTCTCCTGATGTGGGACGTGGGGCTGCTTTGGAGGTTCTGAAGCAGCTGACGATGATTTGTCTCCTGCTCTAGCAGAGGCGAGTTTTTACCAGCTGCAGACAGTTTCTGAGATTGTGAATCGTTTGGAATTCTGGGAACTTTTCAGAGGATCTAGAACATGGGAGCTGGAGTAGGTTTTTGTTTGTCGCTGGGGGAGAGGTGGGAGAGGGGGTTCGCTGTGGTTTGTTAGTAGTTATGCTCAAAGAAGAAATTAGATTCAACGATCTCTAGCTCTCTCTCCCCACTCTATCCTTTCTCTCCTAGTAAAACTGGTCAGGAAAGCCAGGCGGTGGTGGCGCACGCCTTTAATCCCAGCACTCGGGAGGCAGAGGCAGGTGGATTGCTGTGAGTTAGAGGCCAGCCTGGTCTAAAAGCAAGTCCAGGACAGCCAAGGCTACACAGAGAAACCCTGTCTCAAAAAAAAAAACAAAACAAAACAAAAAACTGATCAGGAAGATAAAGAGTGAGAAAAAAGAACCCACAAAGAAGCAAAAAACAAGCTGAGTGGTGATGGCACACACCTTTAACTCCAGCACTTGAAAGGCAGAGGCAGGCAGATCACTGTGAGTTCGAGGCCAGCCTGGTCTACAAAGCAAGTCCAGGACAGCCAAGGCTACACAGAGAAACCCTGTCTCGAAAAACAAAACAAAACAAACAAACAAACAAAAAAAGAAGCCAAAAATAGCTACACACACGCACACAGAAATTAAACACCACCACAAACAACCCAAGCAATGCATGGTGATGGGCGTCTCCAGCTGCAGTGTTAGGGCACTCACGCCAGCCCAGGCTCCTCACCCCAACGCCAGCTATCAGGCAGTGCATATGTCCAGCAAGGACGGCCTTGGCTCAGCTCAAGCCGGACTAGGGAAGGAATCCATAGAGAAGCCTAGGTCAGCACTTCTCAGGAACCTGAGAACACTGCTTTCTGTTTGCCAGAAGGGCCACTTCCCTCGGCATCTACCTGCAGTTAGGTGGCGAAGCCCATGCTGGCACCCACACTCCCTCAGACCCTTCCACAGGCGCTTGTCCTGCATTCAAAGTCCATGCTAGCCTCGGGCCTTCACCACCTTTGCCTACCACTATGCTCACTGCAGTGCCTGGGTCCCTCCTCTCACACACCCGTCCAGTCCCTGCGTGACAGCATGGTCTTCCCAGCCCCCGATTCTCTCTTCTGTGTCTCTGTCTCTCTCTGTCTCTCTGTCTCTCTGTCTCTCTGTCCAGGGCTTCTCTTGTAGTCCTGGCTGTCCCGGACAGGCTGGCCTCGAACTCACAGGGATCTGCCTGCCTCTGCCTCCCAAGTGCTGGGATTAAAGGCATGCGCCACCACGCCCAAAATTCTCTCTCCTATGTACAGTAAAATCCTTTCCCTAACCATGGAGTAGCCACTTTGGTGCTTTCTTTACTGCACTCTCGCTTATAATTCTCTCCCCACTCCCTGGAAGACACTCATTCCAGAGAGCCCCGCCCCACCCCCAGGACAGGAGGAGGATTGCCGTTCCTACCGGAGAAAGGCTGAGCAGACAGGCCTCCCTGGGTCTTCCCTTTCCCTACTAGAGTTACATCACACCCTTTGGTCAAATCTCATTTCCACGGCGTTATCCATTCCTCATGAAACCAAGCATAAAAACAAGTGGCTTTTCTTTGCCTTGTGATGCTCAAGAGTGAATCCAGGCTTCTCATTCATGCTGTGCCCCGAGCTACAGTCCTGGCCTTCCCACGCTCAATCAGCTTCTCCAGGGCCTCTGGGCCTTCATTCCCACAGTATTCTGTCACATAAACCTTTGATTAGGCCATGGGCAGTATTCTCAAAAAGAAAAAGAAAAAGCTTTTCTTCGGTGTATAGTGTCTACCTGTGCACCTCTGGGTGCCTGAAGAGGCCAAAAGAGGTCATCAAATACTTTGGAGCTCGAGTTGTAGGTAGGTGTGAGCTGTCATGTGGGTGCTGGGAATCGAACCTGGGTCCTCTGGAAAATCAGCCAGTGTTATTAATCACTAAGCCCTCTTTCTAGCTCTAAGCTGTCTTTTGTTACAGGAATATCAACAACGCTCTCACAGGGCTCCTATTTCCGTAATGAGGCATCTGATCCATGAGCACTTACGCGGCATTGCTCATCATCTGAGGAGGGCAGGGCAGGAAGCCCGAGGCGGGAGCTGATGCAGAGGCACAGAGAGGGGCTGCTTCTGGGCTTCCTCCCAAGGCCTACTTTCTTAGAGAACCCAGAATCACCTGACTATGGGTGGCCCCTCCCACACCAGCCACTAATTAGGAAGATGTCCTACAGGTTTGCCTGCAGCCCGAACTTCTTTGTTTCGTTTTGTTTTGAGACAGAGTTTCTCTGTGTAGCCCTGGCTGTCCTGTAACTCATTTTGTAGACCTGAGATCCACCAGCCTCCTGCCTTACAGCCGGATCTTATGGAAGCGTTTTCTTAACTTAGGCTCACTCCTCTCCTATGACTCTAGCTTGTGTCCAGTTGACATAAAAACTAGGCAAGACTGAGTGAGGAAAATCTCTCATCCTTCTCCCTCTCCTGTGCTGGAGACACACAGCAGTTACAGACTGGACTAAGCACGTACAGTGATGTGGAAGGAAGCTGCCTAGAGGAGGGACCAGTAAGCTCACCAGTGGAGGAGTGTTCCAGGTAAGAAAGACTGTAGAGCCGGGCAGTGGTGGCGCACGCCTTTAATCCCAGCACTTGGGAGGCAGAGGCAGGTGGATTGCTGTGAGTTCGAGGCCAGCCTGGTCTACAAAGTGAGTCCAGGACAGTCAAGGCTACACAGAGAAACCCTGTCTTGAAAAACCAAGAGAGAGAGAGAGAGAGAGAGACAGACAGACAGACAGACAGACAGAGAGAGAGAGAGACTGTAGAAGGTTTGAAGAACTGGAAGATGGCCGTGGCCAGAGCCTGGTCCACGATGGGAGGGGTGACAATGGGATGGGTGATGAGGTGGGCTGAAGCCATCTTAAGCTGAGCCAGGGACAGGGGGTCTCAGTTCCAAGTGGAATGCTGTGGAGAAGGAGGTGCTCTAATGGCAGTTTGTATTGAGAGGTAAAAAAAAAACCAGGCCTTATATGCAGGAGAAACACAAGGAAACGGAGGCCAAGAGACAGGCCATTAGGAAGATGCTCTGAACCCCCGGGGTGGCCCTGTGGGTAAGGGAGACTTAATGCCCCTTTGCTCCGGTTCAGAACCAGCATCCCAGAGAGGAAATGAAACCCAGCACTTCTCCTTGGTGTGGCTCATTTCCCTCCCAGGGACCACACCTCCACCTCTATCTGGGACGGTTCAGCTTCCTGATTCCGGGGCCTTGGTACATTGCATTTGGTGAAAGAGAACGTAGCAGTGAGGGTTGGTGAGGCCATCCCCTGCTGCGTAACACCTCTGTTAGAGCAGGAGAGACGTGTCTCCTGACCTCAGCCCTTAAGGTAGGTGCTCTGCTCTTGGCCCTACCCCAGCAGCTCCTCCCAGGTATGAGCCTAGAAAGGCAAGGCTTCTTACCTCACGCCACGGGGCCTTCCACGTGTGAAGTCGGTGCAGCATTCCTTGCTATACACAAGACATCTACTACTTAGTTTGAACAGCAATGGAACAAATGTGCCTATTTATTTCTACAGAAAGAATGAAATCGCGCTGGATACTTGCTGCTGCAGGATGTGGGGTATCAATAATGTTTAATAGAGTTTTAAATCTTCAATGGAGGCGGGCTAGGTGACGCACACGCCTTTAATCCTAGCTAGCACTCAGGGGGCAGAGGCAGGCAGATCTCTTGAGTTTGAGGTCAGCCTGGTCTACAAAGTAAGTTTCAGGACAGCCAGGGCTACACAGAGAAACCCTGTCTTGAAAAGCCAAAATAAATAAATAAGTAAATAAGTTACAGCTGAAGAATTTCAGGTAGTGCTCACTGGCAGTGCATGGGGTACCTGCACGTACAGTACAAAGTGTGTGTGTTGTGTGCTCACAGCTGAGGCTGGGTACCATGGGCTGAAGGCACATGGTCAAGGGCTGCCAGACACACCTTAGACTCATCACATGCTAGAGTTTAAATTAATTTTTAGGTGTTGCATATTTAGAAACTTTCTATTGTTGCCGAATTTTCAAGACAACCACATCCTATACAAATGTATAGTCAGTGCTCTCTAAACGAATGGCTCTCCTTTCTGTGTATCTGTCTCTCCACTGTGTGTGTGTGTGTGTGTGTGTGTGAGAGAGAGAGAGAGAGAGAGAGAGAGAGAGAGAGAGAGAGAGAGAGAGAGAGAGAGAGAGAAAGAGAGAGAGAGAGGCTCAGCTAGTCTAACAGTGGCTGCCTACTAACAAAATCCAAGAATCCAGTCTACGAGGCAGATATCTCAGCTGGTCTGCAGTGGATGTTTGGATTTCAAAGTGAGGGGGTGCCTGAACAGCAGGACCCGAGCAGGCAAAAAGTAAAAGCTTCTTTCTTCCAAGTCCTTCACATAGGCGTTAGGTGGGTCTTCCCACCTCAATCAGCCAGGTCACTAAGACGCCCTCGCAGGTGTGCCCAGCTGCTTCGGTTTTGAGTTAATTCTAGCTGTAAGCATGTTGACAATTAAGAACAGCCGTCACAGGCAACCCAGTTTAAGAGTGCTCCTGAATGCTACAACTCACCTAAGCTGCGTGAGGGTGTGGGGCTGAGAGAGTGAGCTGTCTGTATAGTGAAAATCCTACCAGAGCTGGGCAGTGGTGGCGCACGCCTTTGATCCCAGCACTTGGGAGGCAGAGTCAGGCAGATCTCTGAGTTCGAGGCCAGCCTGGTGTGGAGCTTGAGTTCTAGGACAGCCAAGGCTACACAGAGAAAACTTATCTAGAAAAAAAAACAAACCCAAATTAATCGGCCTACTCACAATCCTACTACACTCCAAGAAAGAACAGCAGGGTAGGTAAGAGCAGCCAGGTGCCACCTCTGTAAACTCCTACAGTTCCCTTCCCTATACACGGTGGCCCTGTACTTATCTTTTATTATCTACCCATCACAGCATCCACCACCGCAGGACAAGCCCATAGGGAAGCCACCATCCTCCTGTCCCCATAAAAAGTCATCTGTGTTGCTCAAGCTGCCTTTGAACTCTAAGTCTCACACGATCTTCCTGCCTCAGCCTCACAACTACCAAGAACCCCAGGCCCATGCATGCCATCCTTCCAGCTTCACTCAGTTTTCACACTTAACTGCTACTGTTATTTGCAGATAAAAAAAAAAAAATCCACACAGTACTTGATATCCAGGCTGTGTGACTCTCAAAGCTGAGCAGCCCGAGTTTTTAAATTGCCGCTTCCCCACACACTGGCTTGAAGGAATTTAAGAATGCTAAGGTAGGATGGAGGGGTAAGTGGATGGATGGATGGAATAAATTAATGGAGGGTCTGTAGGTGCCCATCAAAGCTAGAATGGATCCCAGCCTCACCCAGGCACTGCCTTTGTTAGAGTCCCCAGGTGGTGACTCTACCTGAGAGAGGGTCAGGATGGGGTGGCCAAAGTTCCCTGTGAGCAAAGGTGGCCCTAGGAGGACGCCCAGACTTGCCATCTGGCACCACAGAATCCAGGGCACTCAGCAAAAAAACAGGTGAAATTTTACCTCCGCTGCGTACCTGTCTGGAGTGGACCCTACGGAAATGTTCGACAAACGAGTGACCCTGCCGAGGGTCCCCCCCACCCCCGCATGGAGACCTCACCAGACCCAGGGTGCTATCTTCTCTCCTCAGGACCAGGAAACGCCCCGAGCGGGGCGAGTCAGGAGCTCCAGGGCGGGGCGAGGGCGGGGTCCTGGACCAGAGGGTGGAGACTGATGGGGGCGAAGAAGGTCCGGAGAATGGGGCGGGGCCTGGGGTCCGGAGGCAGGGCCTGTAGCTCGAGGGCGGGACGGTCTCACTGGACTGCCTGGCTTCTCCAGGGAGTTCGGGTGACTTAGCGTTGAATCCGGGAGAGGCTGCGGCGGGGTCTGGGCGCGGATGCTGGAAGTTCATATCCCCTCGGTGGGGCCCGAGGCCGAAGAGCCCAGGCAGAGTCCAGAGAAAGGCCACATGGTGAGCAGTGGATGGAGAGTACGTGCAGGGATCCGCCGAATACCCTCACGACGAGCGCAAAAGGGATCCAGAATTCCAGGCTAGGACATTTGTCGCAAAGGTTTGGGGTTACTTGGCTTTGCCAGTCCCTCAGACGATGGTCCAGGCTCTTGGGTCGCGTAGAGTAGAGGGGAGGGCTGGTCAGCCTTCCTTTTCTTTCAGGTGTGTGTGGGGTGTGGGAGGGGTTTCCCTGAGCGGCGACACGCCAAGTCGGCTTTGTGCCTTTCAAACACCAGAAAGTGGGCGCGTCTCGCGGCGGCACGGGTCCTGGTGCATCCTTTGGACCCGCCGCCCGCGCTCCTTCGCCCGCTAGGTGTTCCAAGTGGAGGTGCTGTACAGTGGACGCAGACACACTGTGCCAAGGCGCTACAGCGAGTTCCACGCTCTACACAAGCGGGTGAGGCGGCTCAGACTACCCATCGATCAGGCTCCAGGCCAGGCCCCTGGGTGGCAGGCGAAAGAGCTCTGGTCCTAGCTTTCGGTTGGCCCCGGGAGGATGCAGGTCATGGGCAACTACCCCAGGGCTGCAGGGCCCCTCGCGGGGAGGACGCAGTGGCTATATCCCAGCTCGGCTTGTCACTGCAGTCCCAACCACCTCTTACCAGCTGTCCCAGGTTAAAGCTTCTTAAAGGCATATAGGGAGCACTGGAGAGAGCCCTCTGATAGACGGAAGGGGCTTGAGGGGCTTGCTGGGATCTCACCTCGCTAACTGATGGACAGATCAAGAAACGCTACAAAGTGCCCGACTTTCCCTCAAAACGTCTGCCCAACTGGAGGACCAGAGGATTGGAACAGCGCCGGCAGGGCTTGGAGACCTATATCCAGGTGTGCACAGGGCACACTTGGTTGCCCCTAGCCTGCAGGACCAGGGATGACCCAGTTAGAGATGTGGGGGCTGCGGGGGGGTGGGGGGCCCCATAACTTAAGAGTTGTTATTCACCACCCCAGGCTCCATGTTTTCAAACAATGATTATAAACTTTTTTCTTTTCTTTTCTTTGTTTCTTTCTCTTTTTTTTAAATAAACTTTTCTATTGGGTTATTTAAAGTTTTGAATACTCCAACAAGTAGACTCACCCCTGGGGTAAGATTCTGTGTGATCTTCATGAGCTGTGTGCGCACTGATGCCACCAACGCAGACAATAGCTAATACTAGACTAGCCTGTCCATTTCATGGGGGTGGGGGGGCTACAGTCTTTGCGGTCCATATTGGGCCATTCCTCAGAAGGACCCTGAGCCTGGTCTAGTACTTGCTTCCACTGCTTTGAAATTAATTATTTTGGAACGATAGTCCTTACATTTTTGTTTGCAACGGGTTGTGCAGTTAGTAGCTGGATCTGATCGCGGGCTTCCTGTCTTTTCTAGGGCATCCTGTACCTGAATCAGGATGTGCCCAAGGAGTTACTGGAATTCCTGAGACTTCGCCACTTCCCCACAGACTCCAAGGCCAGTAGCTGGAGGTAAGGACAGCGGTTCTGCGGTGTAGCACAGGCTCTCATGTCAGCAGCACGAAGTTGCAAAGAGACCCTGAAGGGTCACCTTTTCTCACTTTCAAACGTGGTGGGCCTAGCCTGGTTCTCTCTGACACATGGCTTCCCTCAACTTTCTTGACCCTTGTGGCAGGGCTGGTTTGTTTTGTTTTGCTTTTCAAGACAGGGTTTTTCTGTGTAGCCTTGGCTGTCCTGGACTAGCTTTTTTGTAGACCAGGCTGGCTTGAACTCATAGTGATCCACCCGGAGGGGCTGGGTGTTGGGGTTTTTGTTTGTTTTTCGACCACTTTGGTTGCTCCACGGGCCTCCACCTCCGGAACTGAGCTTGCTACAAAATAGAACAGTCCCCTGGGCTAGTCTGTCTCCACCGCTCCTCACCTCCCCTGGGTACCCTCAAGCAGCTCACAGTGTTTCTCTTCTTTACAGCACCCCAGGGGAACTCCTGCCTAGTGATACCAGGCAAGTTACAGTCCTGCTCTGAAGCCTGCTGCCCCCTGGTGGTTACATGCTAGGAAGCAGGCCAGCCGCCTGTGTCTAGCCCCTTTTCCTTTGTGGGTCCCTGCCCATTTGGTCCTCAGTATCCATCCCGTGTGTCTTTTTGCCTGCCACCTCTCCACACTCAGGGTTCACAGCTCTTTTCTTCCTCACAGCTCACAGCTGCACCACCGGCCGGTCGTTGGCTTCTGTAGGGATCCCTACGTTTACACTCCTGCCCCAGGTGAGACATCCTAAGTTTCTCTGGGCACCTCCCACCTACTGTCCTCTGGGGTCTACCACCTGCTGCTCCTGCAGCCCGCTTTCTAATTTACTTCCTAGGACCTAGTGCAATCCCACGGGTTCACCTGGTGTCTGTCGCCCTCAGGCCTGTCTTCAAAAGCTAATACGAACAGAATGTGGACCAGGAAATGGCAACATTTTGGGTAGACAGCTTTGAGGGCTGCCGGCCCAAGGCCAGGTGTATATTAGCTCCCTCTCCTTCATTTTCTCTCCTACAGAACCTCTCCCAGAAGTGGTGGTGGACGGTGCACTCCAGGGTCTCTATGGCTTCAGCACCGGCCCAGCACCAGCCCAGCCAAAGGCTAACCATCAACCTGCTCCGTCACCAACGGCCTGACTAGCCCAGGCTTTGGGCCACCTGTCAGGACAGTTCTGTGTCTCAGTCCTAGGAGTTACATGTAAGAAACCGAGTCTTCCCCTTGGACTAGACTCAGGTCCAACTGAGGCTGCAGCGTACCCTTCCCCACTCAAGGCTCTGAACTTGGCTTGCACTGCCGGCGGCCCCTGGTAGAACTCAAAATTCTTAAAAGTCTAGGGGTCAAGGCAAAGTCAAGAGAAAGAAAGAGGTGCAAAGTCATTTCAGAGGTAGGCCTAGGAGACTCAGGTGGATTTTGTTGGCCCAGCCTGGCAGCTGACAGAAGCTAGAAAGCCTCTGCCTAATGACAGAGGGTAGCACCCAGGGGCAGGCTTAGGCAGGAACCCAAGGAAGAGGCATGCATCCATCACCACACAGGACAGGTGCTATATACACTCCCAAACACAGCCACACCCAAGTTATTAAAAAAAAAAACCACTTTTTTATTGATCGGCATTGGTAGGAGTTTGATATAAAAATCAGGCCTGTGGAATGCGAGGGGGTGTGGCTGCACCCCATCGGATGGAAGCACTAGGGCCAGGGCGGCATGGAACCCTGTGACTGGCTACCTTCACCCCCGTGAGGGCACTGACAGCTGCTTGGAGCGATGAGTCCCCGAGGCACTCTCTACTCTCTACTCCTTGGCGATGGCAAAGGGTTTGTCCACTTCGATCTTGCCACAGTCTGCGATGATCACGTCCTTCAGGGGCTTGTCCCGACTGTCTGTCTTGGTGCTCTCCACCTTCCGCACCACATCCTTAGACGAGAACAGCAGGAAAGGAGGGGTGGGTTGGGGATCAAAAGGCGCCCGACAGCCCCGTGGATGGCTGAGGAGGATGAAAGCCCATGTGGGATGAACACTGAAACCCAAGAAGCCGAAAGCCCAGGGACTGATGGCGGTGGCATGAAAGCAGGACACGGATGTTGGGTAGCTGACCCAGCACTGCTCAGGTGTCAGAGTCTGAACATCCCTGACTCAGTGAGAGGCTGAAAGAGGACCCTGCAGTTGACAGAGTCTACAAGGTCTTCTGGATGGGTTGTTTGGGGCCTGGAAGGACCTAGGACCTCGGGCGCATGGAGATATGTAGGCTAGGCATCCTGACTGTGGGGCTGGGGCATTAAGCACTCTCATGCAGCCAGCCACATGGACACTTTGAAATGTGGTCCAGCCTGGCCTCTGGTCTCCTGAGTTCAAGTGATCCTCTTGACTCAGCTTCCCCAACAGCTAGGGCCATAGGCATAAGCAAGACACTGGGTCAGGCTGTTTATTCCTGACACTTCACCTCCACTGTGCTAGGCCACAGGTTAGGAAGAGCAGGTGCTGGTCTGACCTGTGGCTTAGGTGCCTTTGGGGAAAAGATTTCCTACTTGAAGCCTTGGCCTGTTCCAGTTGGATCTTTGGTGAGGATCATCAAGGGTTAGGCCCCCACTTCGAAACTTACCATGCCTTCTAGAACTTTGCCAAAAACCACATGCTTGCCGTCTAGCCAGGACGTCTTGACTGTAGTTATGAAGAACTGGGAGCCGTTGGTGTCTTTGCCCGCGTTGGCCATGCTCACCCACCCGGGCCCGTAGTGCTTCAGCTTGAAGTTCTCATCCGGGAAGCGTTCGCCATAGATGCTCTTTCCTGGGAGAGTCAGAGCAGGTCAGTCAAGTGGGCCGATGGTTGGGTGAGGATCTACAGGGCTCAGGCTGTTCTTGCTGGGCTGGGCTTAAGTGGCAAACAAGGACATAAAAGCAGCCTTCCTACCTTCTACCCAAGCTACTGAGACTAAGACCACCGAGAGTCTCTTATGGAGGAACACAAAATAAAAGATGCTTATGAACGTGTGTCACTGTCTGTGTGAGGTACGGGCCCCAATGCCTTTCTATTCACTTGCATGCAAACCTTTGCTCTCAGCACACGTGTGCTCATGCCACGGCTCCTCAGGATGCCTCGGGTCAGGGACTACCCTGGCCTGAGACTGACCAGGAAGATGTGGTTGACTGCTGCAGCTGAGGAGGCGGCAGGCTGCAGCGAGAGGGCTGTTTCCTGCAATGACTCCTGGCTGGACACTGACTGCTAAGACTTCCTATCTGAGAAACTTCCTTGGAAATCTTAGTCAACCATGGGATTTCAATTGCTCCTATTAAAAAAGCCCTTAGTAGGCCGGGGGTGGTGGCGTACGCCTTTAATCCCAGCACTCGGGAGGCAGAGGCGGGCGGATCGCTGTGAGTTCGAGGCCAGCCTGGTCTACAAAGTGAGTCCAGGACAGCTAGGGATACACACAGAGAAACCCTGTCTTGAAACACACAAAAAGAGTTTAAATGGGTATTTTGCATACATGTATGTCTGAGGAGACCAGAAGAGTGTGTCAGATTCCTCAGAAATTACAAATAGTTGTAAGTCATCATGTGGGAATTGAACCTGGGCCTTCTGCAAGAGCTGCCAGTGCTCTGAGCTCTTGGCCACTGGTGTCTGATTTTTGAGACAAGCTCTCACACTGATCGGGCTGGCCTTGAAGCTACTCTGGAAGCTCCTGCCGTAATCTCCTAAGTGTGGGGTTATAGGCACATGACAACACACTTGCCCTGAGTTCTCTACTTTTAGTTCGTGTGTGTGTGCGCGCGCGCGTGTGTGTGTGTGTCTGGGGGAGGATGAGAATAGGTGCACACGCTCACGCCACAGTGTGTGCACAGCAGTCAGAAGATAACCTTGCAGAAGTCAGTTTTCTTCTAGTGTTTGAGACTTATAAATCAGAGTCAGATTATCAGCCTTAGAAGCAAGGACCTGTACCCACTGTGCTGGCCTTTTAAATTTGTTTTTGTTTTTGTTTTTTAGAGTCAGGGTTTCTCTATGTTATCTTGGCTGTCCTGGACTTGCTTTGTAGACCAGGCTGGCCTCGAACTCACAGTGATCTGTCTGCCTCTGCCTCCCGAGCGCTGGGATTAAAGGCATACACCACCATAGCCGGCTAGGCCCTTTTAATTTACTTATGTGTTTGTGTGTAATTCAGGCATTAGAATGTGTGGTACAAACCACAGGTCTGTATCAACAGTGGATGCCTGGGAGAGAGCACAAGTCTACCTGATCCCCACCTCCTTTGCACTGGGCTCCCTTTTCAACAAAGGATGCAGCTAATCTCAGTGCAGGAGAGGAGCGGACCTGCTCGGCCTGCAGAGCTGGAGAAAGAAGATGCCTTGTCTAACCAGACCACCCCACCCTGGGCACCAGAAGTCACCTCCTGTGCCATCTCCCCAGGTGAAGTTACCTCCTGTGCCATCTCCCCGGGTGAAGTCCCCACCCTGGATCATGAAGTCCTTGATGACACGATGGAACTTGCTGTTTTTGTAGCCAAATCCTTTCTGGAAAGAGAGATGAGAAGACCAGAAGGTAGAGTGAGGCAGCAAGCAGATGTCTTTAGAGAAACTCACCCTTTGGTATAGGCTCAAGCACGTCATGTACTGAGTGACAAATACAAAGCGCATACATGTGGAAAAAACCAGATCTCTAGCCTCTGCCCTCATACAATTCCTGAATGATGTAACCCAAGGCCACGAAATGGCTTTCCCTTCTCTGCTCTTCTCATCTTAAGGACAAACGTGAGACCTAGGGATGTATCTCAGCCGCAGTGTTTGTCCTGGCATGAACACAGTCCTGGGTACACAGTACTGTGTAAGCTGAGCATGGCGGCGGCGCTCGCCTGTGAACTCAGCACTCAGGAGGGAGGAGCCAGCGTATCAGCTGCTCAAGATCACCTCTGGCTACTATCAGGTTCTAGGTCAGTCAGGGGCTACGTAAGACGGTCTCAGGAAAAATCAAACAAAATGGACAAAGTTAGAATACAAGCTTCATTAAATAGAACTTATGTTTCCTTACAGGTCTGTCCCGTATTATAGGATGAGCTCCCTTGGGCCCCTTTTCTTCTTTTTCTGTTTTTTTTTTTTTGTTTATTAGTCTGTTTCTAGACAGGATTTCTCGGTGTAGCCCTGGCTGTCTTGGCTGTCCTCAGACTCAGAGCAATCTACCTACCTCTGCCTTTCTGAGTGCCGAGATTAAAAAAACGTGTACCATCACACCCGGCCCTTTCTCTTCTTTTTAAAAATTTGATAGCTGGGCTGGGGAGACGGGCTGGTTAAGAGTTACTGAGTGCTCTTCCAGAGGACCAGGGTTCAATTCCTAGCACCCACGTGGCAGCTCACAACTGTCTGTAACTCCAGTTCCAGGGGATCTGACTCCCTTATATGGACACACATGCAGTCAAAACACCAATGCACACAACGCGAAAAGAAATAAGCTAAACAATATTGGACAGCTCTTATTTAGTTCCAATAGCAGTCACATCTTACGTTCTAAGAACATTCAATTAAGAACTCAAATAAAACCAGACGTCAAAGATTACTCTTCAAACATCAAAGCCAAACAGTGCCGTATCTGCCTATGTTCTCTATAACATAAAACCACATCAGCACCTCAGCAGCCACTGAACCGTTTGGCACAGCTTCCCTAACTGTGAAGCTACCAGCTTTAGCATCTTGAACTATTTTTTCCGCCTGCTATGAATAGCTGCAGGAAACAGCAGGGTTGGGGGAACCAGCTCCATCTTTGTGTGGTGCTAAAATGTGGGCAACTGAGCGTTTGAGTCAGCCATAGCAGCTCCATGGCTGTGTGACTCGTTACAGACTGAACCTGTTTATCCTTAACACACAAACATACTTGGTCCTCAGAGAAGCCAGCTATGGAAGCCACCTGCTTCCTTCCCTACTGTGTGGTGTTGCCTACCTGGGTACCAGCCACTTACCTCTCCTGTAGCTAAGGCTACAAAATTATCCACTGTTTTTGGAACCGTCTTTCCAAACAATCCAAAGGTCACTCGGCCCACAGGTTCATCTCCAATTTGGAGGTCAAAGAATACCTAAGGAGAACAAACAATCCAAGCTCAGCCGTTTAGAGGGGCCTCGGTAGAGAAGGAAGAGCCAGAAGTTATCCTAGGGACAGAGGGAACAAAGCCTAAAACTGTGGCTGAGTCCGATTTTGGCGGCAGCAAAACCCTTGTACAAACTAAGTGAACAGGCTAGAGAAATGGCTCAGCTGCTAAGAGCATCTGCTGTTTTCCCAGAGGACACAGCTTCTGTTCTCAGCACCTAGATGGTGGCTCACCAACATCTGCACACTAACGAAAGCTCTGGACGGTCCCAACCCCAATACTAATGAAATGGTCTTGCCCACGGTAGGCAGGTCACCACTCTTTCCACAGATAACCCCTTTTTAAATTAATTTATTCATATTACATCTCAATGGTTATCCCATCCCTTGAATTTTCTGAGACAGGGTTTTGCTAAACTGTAAATCTCCAGAGGGGCTGGGAGTACGTACATGCCACAGCACTTGCCTTGCTGCTTTATCTCCCACCCTGCCCCATAAGGAATGATTACAGGCTGGCCAGATGGCTTAGTGAAATTTGGTTGCAGCCAAGCCTGAAGACCTGAGGCCCACATGACCGAAGTAGAGAATTCACTCCTGTCAATTGTCATCTGGCCTCCACGGTTGCACTGTGGGACCTGAATCTCTCTCCCCAGGAAATAAATAATCTAACTTTTTTTTTTAAAGTTTACGTTCTCAGACAACAGCAATATGTGCTCTTGCAATGACTCCAGATTATAGAAACAGACATTAAAAGGGGGTATACACACGGAGATGACTATGCTTGCAAGTTTAACTATATTTACTGTGGATGCTACAAAACACAGCAAACTGGAAGTGGCCATAGTAAAAGGTTCGGCAATCGTGATCCTTCACCATTTCCCGGGACTGCAGGGTATGTGCTATGGGGCGGCTCTGAGACTGTCCATAACTGGGCATCCCAGGTCAGGGCTGGGGCTCGAGGAGTCCGGCCCATTCTCTAGTCTGAGTGGGTAGGGCGAGCCTAGCTCCGAGAGGGGCTGAACCAAGGCACCGATGCTTAGGTCGGAACTACTGGGCCGGACCTGCTCGGGCCGGGACCGGACCGCAGGCAGCGGAAGGCAGGCCTCGCCGGGTGAGGGGAGCCCAGACCTTGACTGTGACTTTGGGTCCCTTCTTCTTATCGTTGGCCACGGAGGGTCCCGGCAGCAAAAGGAAGACGATGGAGCCCACGATGAGGGCGGCGGCGAAGAGCACCTTCATATTGCGCTCCGAGAGGCGCAGCATCCACCGGCAGCAGCAAGAGCGGTCGCGGCAGCCCGGACCGGAAAAGGGTGTGGAGGCGCGGCGTGCGCGCGCTGCTGCCCGGGCGCGGGGTGGACCCGGAGCCTCCGTCAGTCTCGCAGCGCGGGGAGCGTGCCGCGTTTCCCCCTGCGCCGCAACGCCGAGTGGTAGGCGCCGCCGCGGGCGGGGCTGCGGGCGGCCGCCACGTTACAGTCCTCTAACTGGATGTGCATCTTGCCCCTCCGCCTATGTCGAGTCGATGCGCGGAAGGCGCCGCTGAGATTGGTCTGAGAAGAAAAGACTACGAAACCCAGCATGCCTTGCGACCAGCCCTGACTACCAGACTTTGTTACCGTGTGTAAAGGCCGGTCACTACCAAATTTGGGGGAGGTCTTTAAACAACAACAACAACAAACTCAACACATTTAACCCAAGTGCCAGGGGTTGAACTTGGCGGCTGAGTTTTACAACATAGCCTTCTATAGCTCCTTCTATAATATTGATCTTGTTTGGGGTCCGGGAGTTGTGGTTCACACTTGTGATTCCGGCCTTTAATCCCAGCACTCGGAGGCAGAGGCGGGGGGATCGCTGTGAGTTCGAGGCCAGCCTGGTCTACAAAACAAAGTGAGTCCAGGACAGCCAAGGCTACACAGAGAAACCCTGTCTCGACCACCACCACCCCCCGCCAAAAAAAAAAAAAAAAAAAAAAAAAAAGAGCAAAAACAAAGTGGCATGTACTTTACCAACCTGGACCATCTTCCCAGTCCCAAAATATTAAAAATAAAAGTTGTGGCCGGGTGTGGTGGCGCACACACACGCCTGTAATCCTAGCACTCGGGAGGCAGAGGCAGGTGGATCACTATGAGTTCGAGGCCACCCTGGTCTACAAAGTGAGTCCAGGACAGCGAAGGCCACACAGAGAAACCCTGTCTCAAAAAAACCCCAAACCAAAACCAAACAAAAAGCAAAACCAAGTTGTATGGGTGATGGTGCACGCCATGACACACACACTGATCTTAAGAGGACAACTGCAGATTACATTTTCTCCTTCTACCTTTTTCACATGGGTGCTGAAGACTAAACTCAGCCTATCAGACCTGTCCAGGATGTACCTGTACCTTTTGGGACATTTTGACGCTCCTGGAATATTTACTTTTTTAAAGAGACTAAAAGGACAGGGCAATATTCAGCCCAGGGAATGAAGGCAAAATGCCAAGGTACCAGACACTGTTTTTGCTTAAAGACATACTGATTCCCATCAGTTGCTCCTAGCCATATTGTTGGAGTATGGTCTGGTGCTTTGTATTTGTTAACCACTTGCTCCCCAAAATTCTTACTGCAGACTGTCACACTACCCCAAGTATTGCCTAACCCTGCCTCCTTGTTTGGCTAATAAAGCCAATACCTGGGCAGGGCTGGAGGAAGGTAGACGTGGCAAAGGTTCGTGTGTGTTTGGGACAGAGAGGATCTTGGGAAGGAGAAGCAGACATGGCTGGAAGAGGAAGGAGATTTGCCATGGGATAGAAAAGAGCCACATGGGGCCTCTTAAGTTCCACATTAAAAAATGGCCCATATGAACAACCTTAGCCAGTGTTTTGGGAACATGGATGGGAGGTAGCACAAACAGAAATTATTAGAAGCAGATGGCATGGGATGGAGACTGAAAAATATTGGAAGGTAGTTTAGGGGGTTAATATCAGGCCAGCCCCAGGTAAAATAAGGTTTGTTTTAAAATACAACAGGTGTCTGTGTCTTTTTTATTATGACAGTGGGTTAGATATTACTGCTGTAATAATTATAAGTCTAATAATAAACACTTATTTTTGCCTTACCATTAAACTAACAGCAACACCATACTCTTAGAAATAAACGAACCAGGAAGACTAAAAGCCAACTTATGAACCAAGTAAGTAAAAGTAGCCAAGAAAGGTAGGACATTTTATTTTACATACAAAAAGGGTGCAAACTGAGTCTTTTCCTCCGCAAACTGGGGAGGAGGTATACTTAAAGATGACATTGTGTTGTGCATGGTGCCCTATGAAACGGGCTACTCTAGGTAACACATCCAGACCCACGTGCCATGTTCACCAAAGACTGCTTCCTCTGCAGAGGAGGCTTCCCCAGTGGTGTTCACATATCTCTACTGGAGGAAACATTTCAAATACACTCAAAATTGACATTCATTTAAAAAATACTACAAGTTTCATTTTTCACAGCTGTGGTTGTTTGACCAGTGCCAGGGATTATGAAACATTATGTATCTTAAAAAAAAAAAAAGTAGAAAAAAGGCATTTAACAATAACTAGACACATCCACACATGAATTAAAATTGATTCCCACAGCTGATTTATACATAATCTACTTAAAAAAAATTGCAACCAACATCCCAACATCTTTTAAAGAGTACAATGGGTAAAACGTAAAAAGAGATAAATAATAAATTAGAGTGTAATGTATCCAATGGGAATTGCTGCATCGACATGACTTTCCATTGGAGGGTTATAGATTTTTGGTTTCATCTTTTCTGCTGTTCTCTGCTTGATAAGCGGGGCTCCTTCCGAGAGCCAGCTTTCTCACTTGTCACACTGCGTCTGAGAGTAAAGCACACACAGATGAGTGCAGCACACGTCCATCTGTAAATACATGTGTCCCCAAGAAATGGCTCGTGTTTCCTGAGACATTCTCAACAGGTTGGTAAGCCCTCCAAAGGGCTTTTGGTGCACAGAATGGCCTGGGATTTGGTCAGAGCTCCTGAGGAGGGGCACCAAAAGCTCTCACCTACCCTGAAAGGTGAGTTTGGGGTAGTCAGGACGGCAGTCGTTCGTGCGCTGCTGGGATGAGGACAGTGCACTCTGGCTTACTACCACAGATAATCCTTGGCTCTGAGACCTTAAGGGTGGTGACGGCATCAGAAAAGTGATTGGGGGTAGGGGGAATATCCTGTCCACGTGACTGAGGTTTCTTTATAACATCAAGTTTGGTAGTTGAACTAGAGATATATGGAGTGCATGTTGACTTATTTTTTTTACCCTTGAAAGCTTATCTGTAAATACTGGAGTAGGTTTCCTGGTTTGTTTTTTGAGAAAATATGACAACTACAATTGCCTATATTCCAGGGGTCTACTTACTATTTTGAATACAGTAAGAACTCTATTCTTCTGCACTTAGTTACCTGCAAAAGTAGGAAAACACCTTAAGATTGGTTATTGGATCAGAGACTCCCAAGACTGGTGATGAAAACACTGCTCAAAACTTTACAAACTCGCAGAAGAGCCATGGTGGCCTCTTCTTTTTCATAATTAAAAACTAACCCCCTTAAAACAAAGTAATTCTAATTGGATTTCTACCAACCCATCCTGGGGAAAGCTGGAGTCATTGGCCATCTACCTCTACCTGGGATTTCCTTGAAGTCTGCAAAATCAAGGAACCCAGAGATAGCTGCTTGTCACCCACATGGCCAATCTGGATGGGTACCTGGTTACCCTGGCTCCCTGAGGTCTCTGGAATCAACCTGCCCACTTGAGGCAATGAAAGGGAGGGTAGCAGTGGCCCGGCAAAGGCAATGTTGGTTGTATGACCACGCAAACTCCTGCTCTCAAAAATTCCAGCCTTCACATGGCTGGCAGTGGATGAAACATTATCAGGGCAACTAAACAGGAATGAAAAACTGGTTTCAGTATGAACATAGAAGAGGTGGCTGGGGCACAGAAGTCATATGGGCTTGGGAGGGATGCATCAAAAGAAAGACCAAGTTCCTTTGAGGAAATGCTTCCTAGGCTTCTGTGGAAGTTACTCTTGCTCACCATGGAGGGGAATGGATTATCTTTTACATTATTTTTAAAATTAAGGCTGTGATCCTTAGCAACCATTTTAATGTAACATTACCATTGCTGTATGCTTCCGGTTGCTAACACTGAATATCAACACTAACTAAGCACAACAGCATATTTTCCACCGAACTACACTGGAAGTGACTTTACAGAAAATGGACACCATCTGGCTATTGGACATGGTCTGTTTCTGAGTTCTTGTCGTTCGCTAAACATGGCAGGAAACTAACACTTTCAGAAACTTTAGGATCCTTGGGGGTCTCCCATAGATTGTTCTGATTGAAATGGGAATTTTAGCTGGAGACTTAGCTAGTTACCTGATTTACACACACCTTCACAGACCCTGTTTGTTCCTAGACAGACCCAAAATAGAAGACTGTTAATTAAGGCAGTCATGAGTGCTCACTAGCTGCTGGCACATTCTGTACAGCCTTGTGGGCAGTCTGGAGTTGAGAACTCTGAAAATCCACTCGAATGCACACTTTACACACTGGTATAAGCCTAGCCTGGCTGCACCGTAGTCTGCTCAGGCTGTACTGTCTCAAAGGACAGCAAAGCCTGAGGAAACTCCAAATAGTACTGTATCAAATGGCCCCTGTCTCAGCAACAGATGAGTAGGTTTTAAGGGGAAGTAAATACATCAATCCTAAAGAAAATTGTACTCAGGTGCCATAACTGAGCTGGAGCAAGTGGACTTTAGATCAGGAGATGGAGTGCCTGTGCCTGAGGACCTGGCTGAGCTTGTAGTCAGGCAGCTGACAGAAACGGGAGCCTGGTGTGCTGAAGGGACTGGAAACGACAAGCAGATTGTTTCTGGGGAATCCAGTTATGTTCTAATCCTAAGATATTAAAGAGGACCACTCAGGTTTGGGACCACCTTGGAGTGTCAGTGGCCTTGAAAGGATCACCACCCTGAATGGCAAAGGGACCTTTGCTACAGAGCTCAAATATCTAACAAGATTTATGGGGGCTGGAGGACACCAAGAGTGCATTAGGAAAGACCCCCCGGCACCCACAACCAACCAGGTTCAATTCCTCAAGAGCTAGCCTATAAAAATATTTTAAGACAAAAAAGAAGTCTTAAACCCAGCTGCAGGGCACCCCACCCTGCAGCCAAGCTGGTCACTGCTTTTGCTTTATTGTGGAAGCAGGGTGGGGGAGGCACTTAGTGGGGAACTGTGCCAGGATGCTCTAGGCCTTGCCACCGTTTCCTAGGATGAGGATTTTAAAGTTTCTGTAGGGGAAGTTAAGAGTTGCTCACATGCCAAACAAGGGACTATATAAGTTTCAGTGATGAGCCTTAGCGACCACCTAATAAAAAGGAAGAGAACCCTAACACTCCAATCCCTTATGGGGAAGGGGTCGACCTTACTTCTCCCTGCCACTCTGTTTCACAGACAAAAACATCTCTTGTAAAGAAATGGCTGGACAGCAATCTTTACAAACCTGAGCAGGTTCAAAGCCAGTGAAGAGAGATTCCCTAGCCAAGGCCTAGTAGAACAGGGAAGGTGCACGAACTTTGCTTCATTTGATACTACAAAGTATCCTGACATCTTCCAGCCCTCTACATGTACAAGCAAAGAGTTCTGTGCTGCACTAAGTCACCAGCCACTGTCCTATGGTTAGCTTTTTATACCCAGACACAAAACCTCTTTCCCCACGTGACTAATCCTTTTTTCCATAACTAGGATACAAAGTCACTGTTTGGAAATGCCATTAATCTCAAATGAAAACAGAGCACGCAGAGAGTAACCCCACACACTGTTAACCAGTGATGCCTCATGGTGTTATGTACAGTGAAGATGCCATGGTGGCAGGCAGAGTGTACCAGGGAAAACATGCTAAACTGTGGGGTCACACACAGTAGCTGGAAAGAGTCTGTTCATCTGTTAAGCTTTTAAACCTTTCATTACAGTTTCTTTTTCGCTGGAATTTCCGAGAACCAACCAATCTTACCTTTCCTGCTTACTGCAGCCCCATGTACCAAGTTCTAAGCCTATTGCTATGGACCTGCTCCAAGATTATCACAGGTTTGGTTTCTAAGGCAGACCAGCCCAAATGTCCTAACTCACTTGAGGCAGACAGGGCGTACTGATCCTAGGATGATGCATCCTGAGGTTCCTCTGGCAGTTAGGAAGCAGACTTGTTGCCCTCTTTTTTCCACTCCTGGCAATATGATGGTGGCTGTTTAGTAATTAATTTTGTCCCCCAAGTCAACAAAAAGTCACATGGCTATCTAGAAGGAAGTCCCTGGCAGTGGAGGAAACAAATTTTGCTTTGCCGTTGTTAAGTATCTTCTCTCTGAGACAGGTGCCTTCTGGTTGGTCAGTCTGGCTTGGTGCTCATTCCAAGTGCTCAGGAGCTGGGCTTTCAAACTCTAGGCTGATTAGGTCAAGGAGCTCTGAAGGGGACTTTTTTTCTGCAGCAGAGAAGATGAATGAAAATTCAAGTATGTTTCCTTGCCAACCTGAGTATTCACTCAGGGTGACACAAAGTTTGGCTTCTTCTCTTCCAAGCGCTGCAAGTCAGACTCTCCATCACGAATGTCCTCTGTACCCACATTTTCTCTGAATGGCTTGGCTGGCCCATCCCCCTTGAAACAGAAAAAAACATCCCCCCAATATAACCAGACACAATATGCATCTGCCATGTTGTTTATAAAATAAAAACAAACCCCAAAAAACTAAAAGTGCAATAAAGTCAGTTTCCTTTCCTTTGCTCAGAACCACAGGCACGTTTTGCTACAGCCCAGAGCAAGGGATTTGCTTGTCAAAAAAGCTAAGAACGCCAACACACAGGGACAGTAGACTGCAGATGCTCACAGCTTGTGTCCTACAGTGTAACTTCACAGGAGGGGGGAAGGAGGAATGGAAGGTGGAAGGAGGGGCCTGAATCCTGTGGCCAGCTGGGTTGGAGTTACCCAGGCACAGAGGGAGAGGAAGCCATACTAACAGACACACCTGGGAAATGGAGAAGCTCTGCAGCCCAGGGCTGGCATCTTCCTCCTATCTTCTCGGCTACACCACCAGCTTCTTGACAGAGCCTTTAGCTTAGTAGTTTTTATGCTGGAGAGGGTTGAGGGTGGTGTAAAGAAAGAGGAGGGAAGAGAATAGTAGTCCTTGAGTTTTTGTGAATGACACCTTCACTGTAAACAATGGGAAGAGAGTCAGCCAGAGAGCCCAAGGGCAAGCAGTGGAGAAGCAGCAGCTCTAGACCCGCTCAGAGCTCAAACAGAGGGGATTGCCACTGGCCCACTGGGCCCTGGCTGCCTGCACTGGCTCCTTCTGGGGGCATCTGTTTTCTTCTTTTTGGTTTGGATCTCCACCCTCCCCCAAAGAGGAGTCCCTTCCAGTGAGAAATGGCAGGAGCTGCAGGTGCAATTGGAGCCAGAATCCCCAGGACTTGAGGACTCCTGGGAGGCACTGGTCACTTGTGTCGCTGAGCAGTCTTCTTCCTTTTCCTCTTAAAGAAACAGCAGCACCTGGAGCACAAGAACATTTTAAGTTAACCTAGGAGCCTGGAGCTCTCAGCTTACTTCTCTGCCTGCTTCTGCTTACTGCAGGGGGTAGAACTGTTTTCTCCTTGTTCCCACCCATGTGGCCGCCCACCACCTACAGTACACAAACACTGCAAGTAGCAGGAAGTGTCTGTCAGAAAAGCTAAAGGCAACAGCTGATTTGAGTTTCAGCTACTCTACCTGAATATCAAAATGCTGCCCACTAGGCTTGGTTGCCATAGGTATTTCTGGTAGAAGGATGAAGAAGGCTTTGTTCTTAACATCCAACCCAGATACTCCATCTTTGTCAAGAACTAAGATGGAGGGTACTCAGGGTAACATAAAAATAGCCTGCACTGTATGCCCCTTCATACTGGGAGCAGCTCAAAGCAGCAGGCAAGGAGGCTAAATTGAGGCAAATAAATCTCAGACAAAGTATGAAATCTAGAACTCTGGCAGTCACACAGTGCCAACAAAAGATCAAGATCCTTTCTACCTTGTTCTTATCCCTGACATGATGCCTGGAGTAAGCAGAAACTCTAGCTCATAAAGGGGTGAACCTTAGATCTCCTGACACCAGCACAGGTGCCAATTATTGCAAGGGAACCGATGCCCAAAGCCCAGGAGCTAATCCTTTGGAAACTAGTCACAGGGAATCTCCCAGTTAGTTCTCCAAGACTGCCACTGCTCCACACAGGGTTAGCAACTGTTTTAAGGTAGAGGCTGAGGCCCTCCAAGTGCCATCTCTTGCAAGTGAGTGCACATGTGCACACGGGGTGGAGGTATGGGGGTGAGGAGAGAGCCTGTGGAAGAGTGGCAGTGCTGGCATACCCTAAACCCGAGGGTGTCCTCTTCACTCCAGCCTTTGGATTAGGAAATGTGGCTGTCATACAGGCACTGGAGGAGGAAGTGTTGAGGGCTATAGCAAGGTTGATGCAGAAGTTTAGTTCTTTCCAGAAATGACAAATGGAAAATGAGAAGGGTGGGCAAAAGGCAGTGTATGAGTTAAAGATGGAGGAGAATAAAGCGGTAAGTAATGCACAGGTGCTTGGTCCCTGAAAGAAAACTTTTCTGAGAAAAATATCTTTAAGTCTCTTAGTAATCTTTTAGGGCTCTTTAAAAGTATTTATTATTTTATGTGTATGAATGTTTTGCCTGCATGTATGTCTGTCTGTATCACGTGAGTGCCCACAGAAGCCTGAAGAGGGCATCAGATTCATAGGACTGGACTTACAGAGGAAGAGTTATGAGCTGGGGATGCTGGGAAATGAAAGTGCATGCTCTGGAAGAGCACAGATGCTCTTCATGGCTGAGCCATGTCTCCAGCCCCACGTCTTAGGCTTTAGTGTAAGGGGTGTTCATACAGAGACTGCCCACACGCCCATGTTCTCCCCTGTAGCTGATTCTGTTCCCTTCAGACCCCTTGTGTTACTATACTTTCTAATGGTGTTTCTAATATTTTCATCATTAGCAATTTGGATAAAGTTTCTTTCTTGAAATTCTCTTTTGAGACAAAACTCATTATGTAGCCAAGGCTGGCTTCAAATTCAAAGTGCAGTCCTCTGGCCTCAGCTTTTCAGGGTGCTAGGACTTATTCGTGTGCGTCATCAATACCTACAGTGAGACAGTTTCTTAGAATGTAGAAAGAGGGGGCTGGAGAGATGGCTCACAGGTTAAGAGCACTGGCTGTTCTTCCAAAGGTCCTGAGTTCAATTCCCAGCAACCACATGGTGGCTCATAACCATCTATAATGAATCTGGTGCCCTCTTCTGGCATGCAGGCACAACACTGTATACATTATACGTAATAAATAAAATAAAATAAAATAAAAAAGAATGCAGAAAGAAGCATTTACACAGATAGTGATGTGACACAGTGCAATTTCATGAATGAAATGTGGGATTTTAAGACAGGAGTTTCTTTCTTTCCTTCTTTTTGGTTTTTTGAGACAAGGTTTCTCTGTGTAGCCTTGGCTGTCCTGCACTTGTTCTGTAGCCCAGGCTGTCCTCGAACTCACAGCGATCCACCTGCCTCTGCTTCCCGAGTGCTGGAATTAAAGGCATGCGCCACGACCACCTGGCTCTTTCTTTCTTTACATTGGTGTTCTGCCTCCATATATGTCCGTGTGAGGGTGTCAAATACCCTGGAACTGGAATTACAGACAGTTGTGAACTGCCACATGGGTGCTGAGATTTGAACCCAGGTCCTTTGGAAGAAACTGCCTCTTAACCACTAAGCCGTCTCAAAACATTTTCCTCAAAAGCTGGCCATGGTGATGTATGCCTGCAGTTCCAGTGCTTGAGAACTGGAAGAAAGGTCAGGAAAGGAGAGTCATTCTTGGCTACATATCAAGTTTGATGCCAATCTGGGCTATAGTAGACTTTGTCTCAATAGACAGACAGACAGATAGGTAAATAACGTGCATGTCCGGGCATGGTGGCGCACACCTTTAATCCTAGCACTCGGGAGACAGAGGCAGGCAGATCACTGTGAGTTCGAGGCCAGCCTGTTCTACAAAATGAGTCCAGGACGCTAAGGCTACACAGAGAAACCCTGTCTTGAAAAAACAAACAACAACAACAACAACAAAAACCCCCCAAAACCCAAAAATAATGTGCATGTATCTGTCCGTCCCAACCAGCCCTGTGCACCAATGATATCTGTAAGTACCAATTATAGGTGTGAACCAAAATATCATATATATCTGGAAATTGAATAAATTATTTTAAATAAAAAGGTTTAACGTTTTTGATTGCTAAAAATAGGCCTTAATGGAAACACTGAGGAAGAATTCAAGAACATGCATTAGAAATGGACATTTATTTTTATCTTATTTAGTTAGTTAGTTAGTTAAGATTTTTAAAAAAATTTATTAAGTATACAGTGCTCTGCCTGCATGTTCACCTGCAGGCCAGAAGAGGGCACTAGATAGTTGTGAGCCACCATGTGGTTACTGGGATTTGAACTCAGGACCTCTGGAAGAATAGTCAGTGCTCTTAACCTTGTTTTGGTTTTTCGAGATAGGGTCTCTCTGTGTGGCCTTGGCTGTCCTAGACTCACTCTTAAGACCAGGCTGGCCTCGAACTCACAGTGATCCGCCTGCCTCTGCCTCCCGAGTGCTGGGATTAAAGGCATGAGCCACCATGCATGGCTGGACATTTATTTGAAAAAAATTTTTTTAAAAGATTTATTTTTTTGTTAATATGTATAATGTTCTGCCTGCATGTATACCTGTGGGCCAGAAGAGGGCTTCAGATCACATTATAGATGGTCATGAGCCACCATGTGGTTGCTGGGAATTGAACTCAGGACCTCTGGAAGAGCAGCCAGTGCTCTTAATCCCTTAGCCATCTTTCCAGTCCTGTTTTTAAATTTTTTTATTCATTTTATGTGTATGGGCATTTTGTCTGAATGTACATCTATGTACCATGTGTATGCCTGGGCAGAATAATGCATTTGACCTCTGGGACTACAGTTATTGATAGTTGTGAGTATCATATGGCTGCTGAGACATGAGACTGCTTGCTCTGGAAGTAACCTTAACCACCAAGCCATCTCTCCAGCCCCATCCCCAGACATTTGCTGACCTGAACGTCCAGTACATAGGAACTAGTTTTTATAACTATGATTTTCAGTGGGTTTACTAACTCTAAAATTAATTTCTGTTCTTATTTTTTGTGTAGAGTATCCTAAAAGGATTTTTTTTTTCTTTTCTTTTCTTGTTTCCTTGGTTTTTTGAGACAGGGTTTTCTCTGTGTAGCCTTGGCTGTCCTGGACTCACTTGTAGATCAGGCTGGCCTTGAACTCACAGAGATCCACTTGCCTCTGCCTCCCAAGTGCTGGGATTCGAAATACTGGGCTTATTTCCAAATGTCCAATGAATTCTTTTACTTCCTCTAGGGCAATCCAGAGGAGCCAGCATGTGCTCTGCTGAATGCCTGGAGCGCACATGAGCAGAGACTGTCAGTCAGAGGAACAGCCGTGGTTTGCATTAGAGCCCTGTATAGCTTCAGGAGGAGCTGAAGCTTTTAAGTCCACAGTAAGGAAGGAAACTCCATAGTCTGTTCCCAAAGGTTTTGGTTTCTGTGGTGACCACCAGCAAAAGGATGTAGACTGGAGGCCAAGTCTACTGGGTAACTCCACACGGATAGATCTGTTTCTCTCAGAACAGAATAAGGACAAATGACCAAACACCCTTTGTGTCTTAGGTTTCCTTCCAGTTGATCCTTTGAGTGACCAGAAATTCTTAACAAGTTAGAGCCAAAACAGATCCTGGACTCTACTCACAAGCCATCCAACAGTCTTTCCATAGGCCTCTGACCTGACCCATTCCTCCCTCCTGTCACTCCTGTACTCCCCTAGGCTACCCCCTTGAGGTTTCTCTTTACCATACTTTTTTCCTGCTCTCCTGCTCTAAAACTGGTTCAAGTCCTGCTATGAACAAGGTTGGATGAGCATAGGAGGACCTAAAGTACTTGCAACTGGGGTCATATGACTGACACCTCACAGGGAGAAAAAAAAAAAAGACCACGACAACATTAGATTACACAGACACATGACTAGGCCGAATATCCTCTCTGAAACCCTAACCCTACCAACCCTACTGGCCTGAGAACCCAGCTCTTATCCTCAGTGCACATCTGTTCTTAGGCAGAATCAGCTCCTGGACCACCTGGCTTAAGACAGCTGCAGCTCAGAGACCAGGGCCCAAGGCAGTTACTGAAGAGAATTGTTCAAAACGAAGTAGCCAGAATTCAGCAAGTTATCATCACAAAACAGAATAGAATATGTGTGTGGACAGTGTGAAAGGTTACAAAAAGTCACCAACATCAATCCTTCAGGGGTTTTCCTCCACAGCCTGTCCTACATCTGTATTAAAGAAAAAAGACAGGCTCCCATACCTCTGTCAGCCCCTGACCCACTATCCTCTCATTATGGAAGGCAGCAGCAGCAGCAGCAACAACAAAAATCCCAACAACGTCCAATCAACAACAAAATGTGCATCTTTCCCTCAAAGAGTTTTCCTGTTTTAGAAACTCCTACCATAGATGAAAAACTAACTGAAATCGACAAGGAACTCAATAGGGAGCTTGTGGGTTCCTCCAAACAGTCTATTGCCACATTACAGGCCAAACTGCCAAAGGCTGAGTTCATTATCTAGTGATAATATTATGTTGTGGTTATTAAAACACCTAAAATTTTCTTTCTAACCTTGGTTCCTCCTGACAGTTCTAGTCATAACTTGGGGAGAAAAATTTGGAAAGAAGCTCATTCAGCTTTAAAAAAAAAAAGAGAGAGAGAGAGAGAGAGAAAGTTAAGTTTGGATATTGTGAGGTGTCATTGTTTTTGGAAGGAGGGCACAGTGATAAATGAGGTGGGTTTGAAAGAAAAGAAGGAAAAGATTGAATTTTGGGTATAGGCCTGTCCCATCCCACCTTGTGGACCTAACTTCCCCAGTCTGGGTGGCTAAGGCATGAGAAGGCATATGGACCCATTCAGTAGTTCTAAGGCTTTGCCAATCCCAGTCTAGTGTGGGCCGCTCCCCTTGCATGGGGACTGGAGGAGAGAGGGACTCACCACAGGTTGAGCATTTTCAGGCAGCTACAGAGTATATAAAGAAAAAAACACAGTAAAGAGAGAAAAGGGGGAAGGAAGGGAGGGAGGGAGGGGGAAAGAGGGAGAGAGAGAGAGAGAGAGGTATTAGTCCACAGGTGAGATGAAGTCACTCCCTGTGAGCCATGCAAACATGCAGTATGTGTCCGAGTTTAGTTTCCCCCAGCGGAGGGAGGCTGAGCAGGCCACTTGGTTTTCACATTAAAGAGGAGTGGTAGAAGCCTGACAGAAGCATCAGTGGGGGAGCTGGATCTCAGGGGAATGCAAAACAGAAAGAGCTGGTGGAAGCCTCAGGGTGGGCTTTTCAGGGCAACTTCCAGGAAGGCAGCAGGGAAAGGAGCAGATGACCTGGCATCAAGGCTGAACCAGCTGGTCCCCACAGCAGGCCTTGTACAATGCATGCTACCTTCTGCACTGCAGTTGGAGAAGCAGGAGTTAGCACACAGCTCTTCGTAGAGGTGAGGAAGTTTCAGATGAAATGAAGGGAGGCCACTGCTTGGGTATAACCACCAGAGAATGACCTAAATTCTAATAACCACACTAATTCTCAGGAGAAATCAGGCCTGTAATTTTCAAGATATAGTCCAAGTATTGGTAATGACAAAAATGAATCTAAAAATTGTCTGCCCTCACTACTCTTCAAACACACCTCAAAAAAAGTATCTTGTAGCTAGAAGAGAAGAAAATCAAGTGTCCACTGAAGAAAAACCACCATCCTATGATTTTGTTCTGCCTTTAAACAAAACAAGCCGGGGAAGGGAACCTAAAATCAAAAGCCTGGAGGTAAAGATTTCACACTTTGTCTGTACTTGAGTTTAACTCCAATATAGACAACAGCCCTCCTTATCCTATCAACAAGCTACATGAACAAACGGCATCATAGCCATGTACACTGAGGGGTTGATGGGACACCTCATGTCTCTCTAGCTTTGACTTTTCCATCAAAATGATCTGGTGGATATATGGCTACCTGTCCTTACTCCATACATACCAACATACATAGACCAGAGACCACAGCTGAGCCCTGACAGTTCCCTAGGCAAGATGGATTGGTAGCTCCTGACGTTTCTACCAGAACCAGTACACAAAATGCCCCAAACACAGGCTTTGCATGACATTTGGTTAAAGATAGCTGCTCCCTTTTAGGCCTTTTCAGAAGGCCTAACTCTGGAGTTGGGGACAAGAAGAACAGTGGCCCTTTCTGCTAAATGGAAAGACTTTAACCTCTCTTAATAGTCTAATGTTAGGACTATGACAGAACAGAACACAACAGATTGAGCTCTTTCTGTATGGAGGACCTCCGTCTTTCACATTGGACACACATACCACACTCACATACACAGTGTACACATTTACCAAAATGAAATGAAATGAATAGGTCCAAAATATAAATCTACTTAGAGTCTAAAACTAAAATTCAAATGAACTTGGTGTTCAAAGTATTGTATTAGAATCAAATCTGAACTTATAAAAAGAATAGGTACAAATGTGAAATGGGGAGTAGAAGGGGGTTGGGGTAGGAAAAGGTATGGTTCTCTTTCAGGATCAGAGCATGCAGTGCGTGGTAGTTCCCAATCCTGCCACACACTAGAATTCCCCAACTTTTAAATCTTTTCATTATCAGGCTAGACATTAATAAATCAACCTCAAATCTCTGGGGCCATGCAGAAGTATCTGTATTTTCTAACATATTTTAGGTGATTCCAAAGTGCAGCCAAAGGTGAGAAAGTAAGAATAATGCTATATAATTTATTGAGAAAAAAAAAAAAAAACCCACCATTAAAGTCTCCTAAACCCCTGAGAAGGATTGTGGTTAACTACTAAAAATAGTGTCCTGCTGGCATCACCTTTGCACCCCAGCCCTGTCTAAAGGCATTAACAGGATACAGCTGGAGTCACACTCACTCGCCTTTTTATCTGTTAAGTAGGAAAAGACCTTTTAAAGGTCTGGTGAGCCAAGTGAGCTCACCAAATAGATGGGCAGGAGTACAACCACACAAAGTATGTCTGGAAGAAAGACCCCAGTGCTTGGTGACCCTGACTGATGCCCAGAGGTGTAAGCACGTCCTGGTCTGTACTAGAAATATTTTACTTGCTGAGAACACATTTGGACACTGAATGTTCTCAAAGAGCTTAAGAGAAAGGCCGTTCACATCAGGGCAGTCGTTCCTGGCTCATGTTTCTCTAGCCTTTCCTACCTGGTGTCTTCTTGGAGTTTAAACCTGGATCTGAGTTTGGGATAGGGAAAAAAGAGAAAGAAGTGGCAGAAATGCTGTTTGTGCAGCTGAATCAGCATCATTTTCCAGCCCAGAACCGCAGAGTTTAAACACAGACCATGCAGAAGGCACCGAGGGGCTAGCGCAGCACAACACACACATGCAAGGGAGGCAGAAGCAAGTGAGGAGCTGCCTTGCTCTCTTGGGATTAGATCACTTCCTTGCTGTCCCAGGACTGATTTACTTGGTTTTTCTAATCCCGGACTATCTAGATGACAGCCAAATGTCTGCCTTTTATGCCCAGGACCACACCCGTCGGAAGCAGTCAGGCAAGAACTAGAAATGTGACACTGTACACCAGGGCCCCTGCTTTAGCCCATAGGGAGCAGGGGGCTCCAGAGCCTCGAAGGAACTCATGGCTGCTACCTATTGTAGCTTTTACTGCACTGTTCTTTTAGTTCACTACCCCTTTTGCACCAGGCAAGCTAAAAAAAAAAAAAGTAACTATCTGCCCAGAAATCAGAGCTAAAAAGAAGGGTGGCCGCAACCTTAATGCATCATGCAAACATCAAACTGGTCAGAAGGAAGCTGTGGACGCAAGCGTGAAGGATTCAGTCTGTGATGGGCAACACACAGAGCAGACAGAGGAGTTTCCAAGCCATAGTGAGACAACACAGCCCCTTTGAAAGATGAACGTACTTAGCTTCCTCCACTACCTCCACCTCAGCATGAGCTGTGATTGGTGCATTTGAGTGAGCTCCGGTGGGGTCGTCAACATTCAGCTCTCCGTTGGTTGAGCTAACCACCTGAAACAGAGACAGACTTCAGTAAGCACCATGGTTATATGAAGCACCTGTCACCACCAGAGTAGATACACAGAGATTAGGCCTCAAACTTAGGTACTAGCCAGGCAGGGTGTAGAACGTGTGTTTACTTGGGTTAAGGGAACACTGCTGTGATTTAGAGAGGGTTCCTAGATGTATGTCATGTCAGAACACTCAACTTGATGATATGACCATATAACGATGACAATTACTTTCATATTGAGTGCCTACTTTGTGCTTAGCACTTCGTTAAACTGTATGTATAAGCTTAATCCTTACTTAATATGTGGCAATTACTTGTGTGTGCTCATGTGTGAGTGCGGGTGTATGTGTATGCATATGCCCACTCAGGCCAAAGGTGAACACTGATATCAGTAGCTTTCCACCTCATGTTGGGTCAGGGTGTCTCACTGGGACATGCAGCTTGCTGATTAGGCTAGGCTGGCCCATGAAACCCAGAGACTCCCAAGTCTCCGCTTCCCCAGTGCTGGGATTAAAAGGGACAAGCTACCACTAGCTGCAATGGGAAAAACAAAACAAAACAGAAAACCAAAACCAAAACCAAAACCCACCACCACCAAAACCAAAATCAAACAAACCATGGGTTCTAAGGCTCCAGCTCAGGTCCCCATGCTGCAGAGAGTACTTCACCAACTGACCCATCTCCCTGGCTCAATTACTTAAAGCAAAGCAAAGCAAATCACACTCATGTGCATGTGTGTGTGGAGAGGGAAGCCTCAAGAGCCATGGTGTGCACGTGGAGGTTGGAGGACAACTCCAGGGAGGTGGCTCTCTCTTGCGCAGACCATCAAGTTCGGTGTCAAGTGCATTTTCCCACTTCCATCTTGCTGCCCCCCAACCCCAATTATTCTCTTTTAATGGATGGGAACGCTACAAAATGACTTAACCAAGGGTTAAGTTAGGGTTTCTATGGCTCCCATCTGTGGTTGTCCACAGATGCTTTAATTTCTCAAAAATAGGTACAGTTCTGTATTAAAAAATAATTGTTTGACTTCTAAAGGTTAATCCATTCTGTTCCCTTGGTCACAGAGGGGAACGTCTACTGCTCTCAGTTTATTATACTGTATAACTATATAGTTTACGTAACAATGACTTAAACAAGTTTCTCAAAAAGAAACCAAGAGTGGGCACCAGAAACCATAATCATACTTTCTTTCAGAAATTTCTTCATGGCTTTGACCAATGGTTTGGAATTACTCAAACAAGACGACTGCTTACACCCTCTCTGGTGAGAGGGAAGACGGCAAGGACAAACTTCCCTTGGAAAACAAGTCTTATTTCAATGGCCTTTATTTCAGGTTCACTGTCACCCCACTTCTCACTGATGGTCACTGAAGGCTCTCACTCCTGTCATCTGGTTAGTGTGACCCGGTCATGCTTGTCTTGCTTGTGCAGCTGCTTCTGCCACCTGGTTTCATTTCCAGCACATGATTCCTGCTTATGTGGGTGCTGGGGAGTGGGGAAAGGGACCCAGCACAAACCACTCTGCTGTTAAAGGTCTTGGCTGAAACATGGGAGAGAACCACAGAATAGGATAAATGGTTCAGACAGCTTATGCTAATGGGTAAGTAACGGCGTCTATTTGAGACTGTTCTTATAGACTGATATGAGGCTTCTAAAGGAATGGATGGGGCAGAACTGGGTATGATACCCTGTATATAACACTGGAGGAAGTTTAAAAAAAAAAAAAAGGAAGTAAGAAGGGTGTTGTAAAATCAGGGAGGCATGGGTTTGAACTCTAGCCCTCCTGGATGTGGATGCCTGGGCTAGATCCTCAATCTTTCTGTACTCCAGTTTCCTAGTTTGTAAAATGGGGCAACAGCAAGGCTTATCCTAATGGGGTCCCGATACAGATAAGTAACAGTAAGCATTCAGCCCAGAGCCATGAGACATACTAATGGCTCAAAATGTTCATCTTACTGATACTCTTATTTGCTTCAAGCTATGGGGTCTTTACTAGCAGGCAATCTGCCAAGATTCCCTAAATGATCATAAAGAGGAAAGTGGAAGGCAACAGTTCCCACTTTGGGGCAGACAGAGTGAGTGCTGCCTATGAGTAATGCATAACCACCATTACTTCTGCATAACAATAGCCACTGGGCTTTTCCTCCCTCCTTCTTTCCTTCGAGACACGGGTCTCATGCTGTAGCCCTGGCTGGTACTCACTATATTGCCGAGGCTACGTAAACTCATGGTACTATGCAAATTCATGATACTGCCCCTGTCTCAGTCTCTATAGACATAGGATTATAACAGGTCTAGAATATCATGTCCGGCTTTTTTTCTTGTTAGTAAAACATGACTGATCAACATTAAATTTAGATTTACCTGAGTAAGACTCAAGTTTCTGCTAGTGATCAAACATCAGCCTAATGTTATGCATATTATACAACACAGTATTTTCCCCTCTCTGCAAACATCTTTCTTCTGAATCTAATCACAATTTCAAAAATTACACAAATCCAGGATGTGAGATATTATATAAGACAGCTGACTTGGACTCTCCAGAAAAGAGAGTCTCCAGAAAAGCTTTAAAGAAGGGATGGAGAGAAGACTCGGCAGTGAAGAGCATTTGTTGTTCTTGCAGAGGACCTGGGTTCAGTTCCTAGACTGTGACTCCCAATTATCCGTAACTCAACTAGGGGATCTGGGTGCCCTCTTTCAACTTCTGAGAGCACCAGGCACACATGTGGGGCTTGCTTATTTATTTATTTATTTATTTATTTATTTGGTTTTTCAAGACAGGGTCTCTCTGTGTAGCCTTGGCTGTCCTAGACTTACTTTGTAGACCAGGCTGGCCTCGAACTCACAGTGATCCACTTGCCTCTGCCTCCTGAGTGCTGGGATTAAAGGCGTGTGCCACCATGTCCGGCAAAAATCTATTTTTTGTTTTTGTTTGTTTGTTTGCTTTTTTGATAGTCTTGGCTGTCCTGGACTCACTTTGTAGAGCAGGCTGGTCTCCAACTCACAGTGATCTGCCTGACTCTGCCTCCCAAGTCCTGGGACTAACGGCATGTGCCACCACTCCTGGCCACATGTGGTGCTCTTACAGTATTCATGCAGAAAAAAAGAAAAAGAAAGGGGGTGGACTAAAAGAGACTAAGGAATTAGGCATGGTGATATACACCTAATATTCTAGGACTCAGGAGGCAGAAACAAGAGGATAACCATGAGTTGGAGGCTAGTCTGGGTTATACAGTGAAATGTGGGTTAGCTTAGGTTACAGAGTAAGACTGTCTCAAGACAATCAAAATAAACAAAACAGAGAGAAAGTAAAGAACTGTAAGAGATGGAAGAGGACAATCAATGGAATGCAGGAATCTTGGTTAGATTCTGAACACGATAAAAATTTTAAGGACAATTGGAATTTGGGCAGTTAGATTATTATGAGATTCTTTATTTTCTTGGAGAAGAAGGCAATGTGCCATTGCTTATATGGAAGAATGTCTCTGCTCTCAGGAGATGTAGGTGGGAGTGTATGGAGCTAATATGTACTGTCTTAACTGTCCAACGGTCTGGAAAGCAAATACACACGCACATATAGGCATGCACACATGCATACAAACACATAAATGTGACAAAATCTTAACAATTTGCTAATTAGGTTAAAGATATTCTCAACTTTTCTGTAGAAAATTTCAAAATAAAGCTGGGCATGTTGGTGCATGCCTATAGTGCCAACACTCTGGGAGGTAGAGGCAGGTGGATCTCTGTGAGTTAGAGGCCAGCCTGGTCTACAAAACAAGTCCAGGACAACCAAGGCTACACAGGGAAACCCTGTCTTAAGAAAGAAAGAAAGAAAGAAAGAAAGAAAGAAAGAAAGAAAGAAAGAAAGAAAGAAAGAAAGAAAGAGAAAGAAAGAAAGAAAGAGAAAGAAAGAAAGAGAGAGAGAGAAAGTTTCAAAATAGAAGATGAGAGAAGCCCAGCAAATATAAAAAGGCAGAGATGGCTAACTGACCGAGAACCACGTCCTGCTGACTTCCTCAGTTCCACTGATTCCTATGGACATATTTTCTAGCATACATTACTGTTAACACTGGCTCATCCTATGTCACACATGAAATAAGGCACCTTAAAATAATTAACTAACTAATTTCCGCAGTACTGGGGAGTAAATCAAAGGTTGTGTGTGTTCTAGGAGTCACAGTAACTGAATCACATTCCCAGCCTGGAATTATGGATTCTTTAATAAATAAATAAATACATATATTTATTTTATGCATATGAGTGATCTGTCTTCATATATACCCAGAGGAAATCAGATCTCATTACAGATGGTGGTGAGCTACAACATGGTTGCTGGGAATTGAACTCAGGACCTTTGAAAGAGCAGAGCTTAATTGCTGAGCTATCTCTATAACCCCAAATCACTGATTCTTAACAAAGAGTTAAGGAACTAAATAAAATGTCATGTAAGATGTCTTGGCTAAAAGTCAGGTGGAGTGGTACACACCGATAATGCCAGCATTCAGGTGCCTGAGGGAGGAGAACTGGCAGTCTGAAGGCAGCATGGGCAGTGGAGGAACTCAAGGTTCCCCTGGCATATCTATCTCTTCAGTTCTACCAGCATGAAAGAATTACTAGTAAGAGTCCCTGCTGAGAATTACCTGTGACTCTGGGTCCTAACACGTGCTAACAGCACTTCATAAATCTTATGCTTTATGATTTCTCCTTCCTATGAATTGCTACTTGGCCTACAAACTATGTCCTTGGGCAATCTAAAGAAGAGGTTATCTCAGTTATAGTCAACAGTTTTATCTGTATCAGAAAGCACATGATTTCAAACAAGTCAGGTACACACACATACAGATCCACCAGCCTCTGCCTCCTGAGTGCTGGGATTAAAAGCATGTATCCCTATGCCTGGTCTCAGTTTACTAATATTTTAAACAATATCACTATTACAATTTTTCTGCTAAAATTTTAGTATATCGTCACTGAAAAATAAGACTTGCACACTAGGTATATGTACATTTATTTTGCTGTAATCATATTAGTTTTAATCCTATCATTTTTCTGGTTACACAAAACCATGTAAGATTATCTGTGAGGGGGACCAAGAAAATGTACTATACAGGACCTACTGCTTAGTATTGGTAATATCCTTTGTAGGAATCTCACAAATTTAAATAACAATTCCTATTTTTCAAAATGTGACTGAGGAAAAATGATAGCAAGTATCAACATGATTAATGCTTCAACTGTTAAGTCTCACTGCCGTTACTTGGTTGTAGACATTTTTAAAAATTCCCAATATAATTTAATTTGAACAACTTCAAAGTAATATTTTGGAAGAAGAAAAGTGTTCTGACTTCTGGATCTTAGGCCTTTACAGGCAGAAGATCTGTGGAAATACTAGAAAGACGGGAACCAGGGTAGCATTAAGTTGGTTAGAACCAGAATGTGGACATTTTTATTAAGACAAATGTTCTTCATCTTGGCAATGTGCAGTCAATCCCAGTGAGATGCTGTTGTAGGTTATCCACATTAAGCTCAGCATGAGTCCACCAGGTACCGCTGCAGAGCGAGACAATGAAGACGCATATCTAGACACGGCAGTGCACCTCTGTAATCCCAGTGCTCAGAAGGCTGAGGCTGGATGACTGCAACTTGAAGGCTAGTGTGGGATACAGAGAGAGCCTCGTTTTTTTGGGGGGGTGGGGAGGGCAGGAAAACCAAGCCAGGCATAGTGGTGAATGCCTCTAATCGTAGCACTCAGGAGGAAGAGGTAGTGTATAGGCAGATCTCTATGAGTTCTAGGAAAGCCTTGTCTACACAGCGAGTTGCAGGACATGCAGAGCTACATAGTTAAGTCCTGTCTCCAAAAAACAAAACAAACAAAATACAGGGACATCTGTTGTGCTAGAAACAGTACTGATTTGCAAAAAGCATAATCTCGGCCAAGTGTGGTAACACATACTTGTAATTCAAGACGTGGCGGCAAGAAGATCAGGAGTTCAAAGCTAGCCTTGGCTGCATAGTAAATTCAAGGCCAGCCAGGACTATATGAGCTTCTGTCTCAAAAACCCAAAAGTTTGTCTGGAGAACACTTGCTGCTGCTCCTAAGGACCTGGTTTCAGTTCCCAGCACCCACACACCAAGTAGTTCATAGCTGCACTTAATTCTATTTCCAGCCGATCTTGTGGCTTTTTTCTGTCCTTTTTGGGCATCTGAACATGTGGTATATATTCAGGCACACACACTTTTCAAAAGTTAAAGTTAAAAAATGTGTTTTATATAATAACTTACTTTTCTCTCCCCCCACCCCTTTTTGGGTTTTTCAAGACAGGGTTTCTCTGTGTAGCTTTGCCTGTCCTAGACTCACTTTGTAGATCCACTTGCCTCTACCTCCTGAGTGCTGGGATTAAAGGCGTGCGCCACCACCTCCCAGCTCTTATTTTTCATATGTTTGTGGCAAATCATTAATTCTACTCAAAAGCTATTTATTTATTTGTTTTATCTATTTACCTATGTTGATTCATTTGTCTGTCTATCTATTTATCTATTTTTTACTGCAGCACTAGGGATTGAATTTGACACTATGTACAAACTAGACGAGCAGAATATACAGAGCTATACCTCTAGGTCTGCCATTTACTGAAATAGCTTATTTAAAAATATTACGACAGGATAGGCAGTGGTGGCACACGCCTCTAATCCCAGCACCTGGGGAGACAGAGGTAGGCAGATCACTGTGGGTTTGAGGCGAGCTTGGTCTACAAAGCGAGTCCAGGACAGCCAGGACTACACAAAGAAACCCTGTCCTGAAAAACCAACCAAAAGGCTAGGCGATGGTGGCGCATGCCTTTAATCCCAGCACTCGGGAGGCAGAAGCTGGTGGATCGCTGTGAGTCAGGCATGGTGGTACATTTCTTTCAGTGTCGTAGGTACCAGTAAGTTGTCCATGCTCCTGTAAATTGTAATTAAATCCACTGGCATGCATATGTGGACACACGTGTTCTCTCTCTCCCCTCTCTCCCCTCTCCTCCCCCCACCTCAATGGAACACTAGAGTAGTTGTAAAGAAGGGGTCTGTAGCCAAGCATAGTGGAGCATGCCCGTAATCCCAGCACTCTGGGAGGCAGAGGCAGGTGAATCTTTGTGCGTTCAAGGGCAGCCTGGTTTACAAAGCAAAGTCCAGGACAGTCATGGCTATACAGAAAAACCCTGTCTTGAACCCACCCTCCTCATAAAAAAGAAAAAAAAAAGAAAGAGTCTGCAGAGTCAGAGGGAAAAAGAGAGTTATAGGTGGTGAATACATTATATAATGCATGAAAATATCACAAGCATTCTATATAATTTATGCTAATAAAAACTGCCCCCGCCGCCGCCCCCCCCCCCCCCCGAGACAGGGTGTCTCTGTGTAATAGCCTTGGCTATCCTAGACTAGAGGCCAAGTTGGCCTCGAACTCACAGCAATCTGCCTGCCTCTGCCTCCCAAGTGCTGGGATTAAAGGTGTATGCCACCATCCCTGGCAATAAAAACTTCTTACAGAGATTTATTTTTATTTTTAAAAATATGTGTGTATGTCCAGTATATGTGTGCCAGTTAGTTTTTATTTTTATTTTTTCAAGTTGACAGAAGCAAGGGTTATCTGGAAAGAGCTTCGACTTGATTATTGATTGCTGTGGGAAGGTCCAGAGCACAGTGGGCAGGTCATCCTGGTTGTACAAGAAAGCAAGCTGAGCAAGCCAGTCAGCGTACAGTGTTTCTTCATGGTCTCTGCTTTATTTCCTGCCTCCCTCAGTGACTGTAAGACGAAAGAAGAAATAAACCCTTTCCTACTCAAGTGTTAGGTCATGGTGCTGATCAAAGAAAGCAGGTGCCCAGGGAGAACAGAAGGAGGTCTGAGGTCCCCTGGAGCTGGAGCTAGCTGCCTGATGAACTGGAAATGGAATGACCTGAGGTCCTCTCTGCAGGAGCAGTGTATGCTTTTAACTGCTGAGCCATTTCTCCAAGGGCCTAATAAACACTGTTTAGGATAAGAGGGTGCATATCAATTGGCACTCTGAGAATAGACAGGCCTTGACAACTCTGTGCCATTTCATTGGAGAGAATAACTCTGTTAGTACCTTTCAGTTTTCTTTCTGGCTGGTTATATTTCCTAGGGCATGTTCTTTTACTTCTTGCCCACAATGTCCAGACGTAGCCATTGGCTTTCTAAAGCATTACACATGGGAAAGCAGTCAGTCAGTCAGTCAGTAAGGATACAATCCACCTATACCTACTCTCCCCTTTTAAGCACTGCACCCTGCCTCCAAGGGTACCTCAAACTGCTTAATCTAGAGACCCACTTTAAAGTAAAAACAAACAAAAACCTTACTTTCTTCCTTAATTTGTTTTTTTTAATAGCAGACATGTAAATTATTTTTAAAATATGATATGTGAAATACCTTGAACTTTCAGGAATAAAATCATATAACTCCCCAAGAATTTTTTTTGGTTTTTGGAGATAGGGTTTCTCTGTGTAACTTTAGCTGTCCTGGACTCACTTTGTACTCCCCAAGGAATTTACACATAACCTGGTAGCACACTGTTCACTGGGTAGTGCTGACAAGGGAAGTACATCTACTTTTATACATTAAATAGTTTATTTTAATAATCTGTTACTATTTCAGAGCTTTCTCTTTGATTTGATGTTACCTTGTCATGCTTTTTCTTCTCTCCTTCTTTCTTTTTCAAGACAGATTTTCGTTGTGTAGCCCTGGCTGTCCTGGCATCGCTTTGTAGACCAGGCTGGCCTTGAACTCATAAGAGACTCGTCTGCCTCTGCCTCCCCAGTGCTGGGATTAAAGGTGTGCGCCACTGTGTCCAGCCCTTGTCATGCTTTTCTGTCAGCAAAATTAACCTTGGTCTCAAACAAAACTACCATCTTTCCTTTGCGCTTCTTTCTGTGTATTGGCATCTTGCTCGCATGTGTGTCTGTGCACCCCATGTGAGCCTGGTGCCCATGGAAGGTGTTAGACCCCCTAAAATTAGAGTTACAGTGCCATGTGGGTGCTGGGAACCAAACCCGGGGCCTTTGCAAGAGCAACACGTGCTCTTACTGCTGAGCCACCTCTCCAGATCTGCCACTGAGCTTTTCACTTCAGTATTAGCTACTCAGCATTTCTATTGTGAAGCTCATAGTTGAACAGGAAATCAGCCACCTGTATGTCACAACTGTCCTGTCTTCAGTCATCCAGAACTGCCTCAGGTCCTGGCTGGTGCTGCCCTGAAACAAGGTAGGGCCTGCACTAGAGGGTGGGAGGTGGGTGTGGGGGTGATAGAGAACCAAACGGGATGTACTAACTCCCACTTACTCCCTCTAAATAAAGATTTGGTCTCTGGTGAAGAAAGGAGAACATGTAGGATCTTTGCCTTCTTAGACTTTTAACTACTGTTTTTGTTTGTTTTTATGTGCATTGTTGCACATGTGCACATGTATATCTGTGTAAGGGCATCACATTTCTTGGGCCCGAAGTTACAGACAGCTGTGAGCTACCATGTTGATGCTGGGAATTGAACCTGGGTCCTCTGGAAGAACAGCCAGTACTTTTTTAACCACTGAGCCATCTCTCCAGCCCTTCAACCAATCTTTTTTAGCATATGTCCTGCTTCAACTCCTCAACTTAAAGGCCAATTCTTGAGCCTTTTGGGAAATCCCAGAGTGAATAGACGTAAGATTCAAATTTTCGGACTCCTGTTACTTAATCTGCCTTTCAACTTCCTATATTTTGTTGCCGTTACTGTTTTCTCCACCTTTCTATGGACCTATACCTCTAAACAATTCTTTTATTTTTTTTTCTTGTTGTTTCTATCTTTTGTTTTTGTTTTCTTTTTTGCTTTTTCAAGACAGGGTTTCTCTGTGCAGCCTTGGCTGTCCTAGACTCACTTTGTAGACCAGGCTGGCCTTGAACTCACAGCGATCCACTTGCTTCTGCCTTCAGAGTGCTGGGATTAAAGGTGTGCACCACCATGCGCAGCTATCTTTTGTTTTTTTGAGACAAGGTCTATCTATGTAGCCTTGGCTGGCTTGGAACACACTACATAGATCAGGCTGGCCTTGAACTCAGAGATTCACCTACCTCTGCCCCTTGAATGCTGGAACTAAAAGTGTACAGCACCAAGCCCAGCTTAAAAAGATTTCTTTACCACTGCCTCAGGGGGGATAAAAGCAAATCTATGTATCAATTCATCATTTTACCTTCATGTTCCTATGAAGTACTTTATAGGGCTGAAGATGTCTTAACTTCCTATGATTATATAAAAAGATCTTTCAGTGAGTCATTTCTTATTAAAAGCATAGTCTAGAAAGTCAGGCCTATTAATTATTTACATGCAGGTAGTTCATTTCTATGCCTCAGCTAGTGGGTCATCAGTATGAGAAAAATATTTGGTTGAATTTTTTCCCTAATTATTATTTTAGAAGTTATAAACAAGAAAAATGAAGAGACTAGTACTACACAGAGAAGAAAAGCTCAGGCTAGCCCAAATAAAAGCAGAAATAATCTTCAAGACCAAATTTATTCCAGGGGGAGGAGTGAAAAAGAAGAAACAGTTCAACTTCTTGGGTATCCACTCAATAAATCCCTGCAACCAATACTCCCAGGCTATTAGGTGCTAAATCATTTACCATCCTGAGGTGAGTCAACCATGCATAGCTCTAGTGCTAGAAGGCTCCAATTTTCAGTTTCAGGACTTCATAATTCATACAGTAAAACACTTCTACCTTGATCGTATTTTGCAGATCACCAGTAGCTCAAGATTGTAGGGCAGGTTAACTCAATACATAAACCACACAGATGTTTCTAAGTCAATGACAAAATGCAGCAATTATCTCAAAAAGTAACTTTTACCGAAGCCCACGTAGAAAATCAGCACAGAGATAACCAGTTAAGCAGAAGCAACTCACCCCTGCTGTAAGTGTCCACCTGAAAGGAACCCAAACTGCAAGAGCAAGCCAACACTCTAATAGCCAGGCTGAGGCGGCCAGGGAGACAATAGGTACCTGCACTGAACCCCCATGGCGGTCTGCGGCCAAGTGAGACGTCAGGTATGAGGTATTGGTCTGCCGGCTGGGCTGGATTTCCCACTCTCCTCGGCGGTCTGATGACGTAGTCTGCTTAGGCAGTAGGGAGCATGACAGCAAGATACGGAAGGAAAGGTAAAGCAACAGAAAGCAACAACAAAATCCAGTACATTAGTGCTCCTGCAGGGCTTCTGCTTGGGTCTGGACATTAACAACTGCTGCAAAGAACTGAGAAAGAGACTGACTGCATTCATTACCACTGACAACCAACACATCAGTCAAAAGAAAGCCTCTACTGACCACGAGTCGGGAGGGAGCCAACCAAAAGCTGGGAATCACCCTTCAGCTTGCACATTAGTGTAACTTCAGCAGCTGCTAAGCAGATCAAATTCAGAAAGTTAAAAGATGTTGAGCAAACAGTCAAACTTATAAATAATTTCACTGACTAAATGGCTGGCCAGATTAATGTCTTCACATGAGGAACCAAGATGATGTCATTTCCGTAAGTAGGTAACCCCGTACTCTCAAGACCGATACCATGAGACTTGCTTTTTCTTCTTTCCCTCTTACTCTTTCTCTTCCTCCACTTTTGAGACAGGGTGTCACTTTGGTAACCTTGATTGGTATAGAATTCATGGCAACTCTTCTACTTCAGCTTACCAAGTGCTGGGTACTGCACTTGCAGGCATAAAACACCGTATCTGGCCACAAGACATTTACTTAAGTGAACAGTGGCTGGAATATGCTTTCATATCTAAATAAATTAACAAAGTATTTTTCTTTATTTCTTTTTTTTTTTTTTGGTTTGTTTTTTGAGACAGGGTTTCTCTGTGTAGCCCTGGCTGTTCTGGACTCACTTTGTAGACCAGGCTGGCCTTGAACTGAGAGGTCCACCCGCCTCTGCTTCTTGAGTGCTAGGATTAAAGGCGTGTACCACCACTGTCAGGCTAAAGTTTTAAAAATTATTTTATTAAAAACAATTTTTAGCCTTGTTTTGTATGTATGAGTGGTTGTGCACCCCATGCCTATGGAGGTCAGAAGAGGCGTCAAGTCCCCTGGAACTAGGGCTACAAATGGCTGTGAGGCACTGTGTGGGCGCTGAGACTGAATCTGGAAGAGCAGCCAGTGACGGCGACCACTGCGCCATCTCTCCAGCCCCCAAAATATCTTTTTAAAGGAGATTCACATACCAAGAATAAGTAGGCACAGAAAGACAAAAATAAAGCTTCTGATTTCTTTAGCCAATAGTATCTAATTTGGAATTACAAACATTTTACTAATGATTTGACTGAATGTGAATTACTTTCTTTTAGAAAGCAAAAGGCAGATATTTACTTAGCAAAAATAGGGCCTTCAATTAAAAACCTTTTCCGACTGTTTCTATTTCTGCTGCCATTCAGGCTGTCTTCATGCCTTATTTACCTGTTTGCTGTTTAAGATCTCATACTATCTGATCTTGCTCACGTGTGACGTTTTGTTCTGAAGAATCTGTACAGTGCCTCTTGCCCTTTGTCAAATGGCTAGGGAGATAGTACCATCATGCCTCACAGCGGTTAACAGCCCTAAAGCTCTAAACATATGAAAAATAAGTAGTTTGAGAGACAGTAATGTGGGATTAGTAAATCAAATTTTAACTGCTGCTGATATCAATAGCAGCAGGGGTTGGAATACAATATTGCCGCTCTGCATGAACACTAGGTAAGGAACATATATGTCCCAGAAATGCTGGTAACTATAAATGTATATTCTAAAGCTTAAGGCTACATATTGACTATCTCCCTCTAAGGGTTTCATTGATAGGAACTGCTTAAAGCTCACTGCTAAGTCATCTAAAAGACATTTCCTATAAAGCTATAGTTTAAGCATCATTATTAACAGACTATGAGATCACATGGATAATAATAGGACTGTAAAAGATCCTGGTCATATTTGCTATTATTTCCTGCAGGGGATGAAGAGGCTTAATAAAGAAGCAGCTGTATTAATTTGCTTACTATGTAATTTCTACAAAGGGGGGTTGGGTTTTATGCTGAAAGCACCACAAGAGATTTCAAACTATTATAAATATTCCTTCCTTCCCAGCCCCATAGAGTTTTGCTAAGTTGCTCAGGCTGGCCTTAAACTGGCAAACTAACATCCTACCAGTGACCTGTGTAGCTGGGATTAGAGTATACACTACCCTGATGTTTCCCTTCCAATTATTGCTGTTGATAGATATTCGGATGTTTTCCAAAGTAGAATCTATGATGTACAGCATAATTATGCCATGTTATGAACCCAGTGACATTGTCTGATGTCTAGATAATTTAATAAATCTGTTTTTCTCACATTAGAATATAGACAACTAATTTAGTAAGGTTTAAGTAGAATATTTAAATTCTTACACTATTATATGGCGTTAGTTCTACAAGTTTTTTTTTTTTTTTTACATTTTTGTTTATTGTTTGGTTTTTGTTTTTTCAAGACAGGGTTTCTCTGTGTAGCCTTGGTTGTCCTGCAACTTGCTGTGTAGACCAGGCTGGCCTCGAACTCAGAGATCCACCTGCCTCTGCCTTCTGAGTGCTGGGATTAAAGGCATGTGCCACCACTCCCGGCTGACTTTGTTTACTTCTTGAGACAGAGTCTCATTCTGTAGCCCAGGTTGGCCTCAAACTCATTATCCCCTGCTTCAGGCATGTGCCACAACAGTGCCCAGCTTCCCAAGACTTAAATGCTTAAAAATATCCAAATAGGATTGGAGAGATGGCTCAGCAGTTACAGCACTTGCTGCTCTTACAGAGGACCTGAGATCTGTTCCCAAAATCCACATGGTGACTTACAATTGTCTGTGACTCGAGTTCCAGGGGATCCAAGCCCCTTCTGACCTCTGTGGGCACCAGGCACATACAAGGCACAAAGACATACATGCCTACAAAAACACTCATACACATAAAAGAAAAGGTAGGAGGAGGGGCTTACAAAGACCTAACCCCTATTTGAGGACCTAGAGGTAGTTATGAGTTGCTGGGAGAAGAAACATTTTCTTCAGCCCTGTAGCCATTGGTAAATTGCTCATTCCCCTGTAAGCAACCCCAATTAAACTCAATGCTCACCAAAATAAAGAAGATATGGTAGTTGGAGAGATGGCTCAGAGGTTAAGAGCCCTCCTGCTCTTCCAGAAGACCCAAAGATTTAGTCCCTAGAGCTCACATTAGGGATGGACACACACACACACACACACACACACACACACACACACACGCATACACATATACATCCACATAAAGTAAGTAAATCTTTGAAAAAAGAAATGGTATGGAAGCAGAGGAAAACTAGTTGGGAAGAAGAAATGATCAGTCAGAGTGAGAAGGGAAGGACAGGGTGATGAATGATGAAATATGAACAAAACACATTATATTAACGCAGGAAAAGGTCACAATGAAATCCATCATCATGTATGCCAACAAAAACATTAAAGAGTGCATCTATTGGCCAGTTAGCATTCCTTAGGATTTTATGATACATATACAAAACAATTACTTCTCCCATAAATGCTGCTTTTGTTCTACTTGTTTTCATGTGTGCGTGCGTAAACATTTATGTACACATGAATATGTGGCCGGAGGTCAACCTTGGTGCTGTTCCCCAATGGCCATCCACATTTTATTTATTTATTTATTTAATTTGTTTATTTATTGGGGGGGGGGTTTGAGACAGGCTGGCCTTGAACCCACAGAGATCTTCCTGCCTCTGCCTCCCAAGTGCTGGGATTAAAGGCATACACTACCACATCTGGCTCCACATTAAAAAAAAAAATTTATTTACTTATTATTTTATATACAGCACTCTGCCTGCATGTACACATGCAGGCCAGAAGAGGACACCAGATCTCATTATAGATGGCTGTGAGCCACCATATGGTTGCTGGGAATTGAACTCAGGACCTCTGGAAGAGCAGAGGTGCTCTTAACCTCTGAGCCATCTCTCCAGTCCCCCCCACACCCACCCACCTTTTTTTTTTTTAATGAGAGAAGTCTCTCACTGGCCTGGGAATCACCAAGTAAGATAGGCCGGCTGGCAAGAGGGTTCCAAGGAACTGCCTGTCTCAGTCTCCACACTTCTGGGATTATAGGTATGTGCCTGCCACCATGCTCAGCTTTTTGTTGCTGTTGTTGTTTTTAAGGAACCTAACTTGGTCCTCTAGAAGAGCAGCAAGTGTGCCTAACCACTGAGTTACCTCTCCAGACCCCAGCTGTTTTTCACATGCATACTGGAGATACTACTCAGGTCCTTATGCTTACAAGGCAAGCACTTTACCAACTGAACTGTCACCCCATTCCGTAAGATCTGTTTTTGCATTTAAGTCACATAAAAAGGGGGTTGTACTAGGAATGTAGCTCACCAGAAGCACACTTGTCTAAGGTCCTCAGTTTGATCTCCAGAACAAAAATGAAAAATTATTTAAAATCAAAGAGAAAGAAAAGGGATCTAATGTACATTTATTTCACTCATATGTGTGTGGAGGATTGAACCCAACCTTGTGTGCAAGCTGAGCAGGTGCTCTATGACTGGTCCAGTACATGTATGTGTACATGTGATGCCAGACCTTTGAGGTCATGTTCCTCAGGAGTCAGTTAGCTTGCTTTTTGAGACATGGTACATGATGTCTCCCTGGGACTTGGAGCTTGATGATTTCGACCAGCTGGCTGGTCAGTGTGCACTAGGGATCCTCCTGTCTCTACTTTCCCTGCCTGGGAAAGCTCATGTCACCCAGAATAGCTCAGGATTAAAAAATATGTCCTCATATTTGTACAACAAGTACTTTACTGTTTGAGCTATCTCTCCAGCCTAGAATCCACTGCTGCGCTTTTATTTTTGTTTTAAATTAGGTATTCAGTGTTCTGTCTGCATGTACACCTGCATGTCAGAAGAGGGTAACAGATCTTACTATAGATGGTTGTGAGCCACCATGTAGTTGCTGGGAATTGAACTCAGGACCTCTAGTACGCTTAACCTCTGCACCATCTCTGCAGCCCTCTACTGCTTTTCATATTGGTCGCAAGACTAGCTGTTAAGTTTTAAAAAAGTTAAAAGCAAGTTTCCTCACCATCAGTCGTCTTCTGCTTTCTAACCCACACACCTACTGAAATGAAGGACCTATTCTCCAGCCCAGCACTCTGGGCTGGTTCCCAGGGCTCCCTTAATAGATACATAATTGTTGTTGCTCATGCTCTTTCTGCTTGGACTGTCTTGTTCATTTCTACTTCTTCCAAGAGCACAAATGCAGCTTTTCCCCCTGTGAAATAATATCATGCTCCGACTAGGAGAAATGCTTCCTTCCAATTCCAAATGAGACTGGGCTTGGTGGCCCCTGTCTTTAACCCCAGTACTCAGCAGATCTCTGTGTGTTTGAGGCCACTCTGGTCTACAGAAACCTTGTCTCAAACAAAGCAATTCCAAGTGGTAACACTTTAAAATGCTTATTTGTTCTGCCTTGTGTTATAATTACCTGGTTACATGCCTTATCTATTTGCCAGATATTTCAAAATAAGAGCTCTCTACTTTCCCCCTCTCCTCCCACCATGTGGGTCCTGGACACTGAATTGAGGTCACTAGTTTGTCACCAAGTACCTATACCTGACAAGGCACACGGCAGGCCCTATAGAACATGAAGGTGGGAATGAGTAGTGAGACTATTGAAGAGAGGAGCAAGATAGGGCAATGGGAGCAGGAGACAAAATTGTCTCGTTTTCTCTCATATGGACAATCTAGACAAAACTGTGTATTTGTGCGAAAGCAGAAACTGGACTACTAGAAGAGGGGATCAGTGAGAGAGGAGAAAAGAGGGCGATGTAGGGCAGCTGAAGAAACTATAACAAAATACATGTACAAAATTGTCTTAATGACACTCATTGTGTTGTACACTAATTAAAAACCATTACTAAAAAATGGGCAGAGATACAATCAGTGATTATGGTTTGACTTTTATCTCTTTCCTCATCCTATAAATTATTTTTGCTTTGTTTTGTGCTTTGTTTTTCCAGACAAGGTTTCTCTGTGCAGCCTTGGCTATCCTGTAACTCACTCTGTAGACTGGGTTGTCTTCCAACCCTCAGGCTGTCCGCCTGCCTCTGGAATGCTGGCAGTAAAGACATACATTACCAACACCTGGCCCTGGACATTCTTTTCATCATAAAACTGAAACCTCAGTAGAAACCGTGTTAGAAAAATATCACCTAGAACTCTATTTCCAACATTACTCTGTTAATATTTTATTTTTATTTATTAAAATTTTGTTTTGTTTTGTTTTTCACGATAGGGTTTCTCTGTGTAGCCTTGGCTGTCCTGGACTTACTTTATAGACCAGGAACTCAGAGTTCAGCCTGCCTCTGCTTCCCTGAGTGCTGGGATTAAAAGTGTGTGCCAACACAGCAGCTCTGTTAATATTTTATAATATTGCTTCTCATTGATTTTTACATTCCCTCCCTCTGAGAGAAAATTTTGAAGATTTATTTATGTACTTATTTTGGCTTTTGAGACAAGACTATACTACACAGAAACACTGGCCTCTTCTTGTGGCAATCATACTGTCTCCAATTTAAAAGTACTGAGAAAACCGGATGTGGTGGCACACGCCTTTAATCCCAGCACTCAGGAGGCAGAGGCAGAGGCAGGCAGATCGCTGTGAGTTCGAGGCCAGCCTGGTCTACAAAGCAAGTCCAGGACAGCCAAGGTTACAGAGAGACCCTGTTTCAAAAAACCAAAAAAAAAAAAAAAGTACTGGGAAAAAACATGCCTCATCACACTGGGCTCTAACTATAAATGCATCTTTCTTCCTTTTTCTATAGCTGCGCCAGACCCTGAATCTATGGCCTTATACATGCCTATATCTTGTACATGAACTATATCTTTAAGGCATCTTAGTCTCACTATCCATCTCTGGCAGGCCTGGAGCTCCCTATGTAGACCATGCTGCTCTCAAACGCACACAGATCTGTCTGCTTCTATCTAATGCTGAGATTAAAGGCCCATGATATATACCTGCTGGGTCAGGCCCAGATTTGTTATATTATTGTCTGTTTTTTTGAGACAGGATTTCTCTGTGTAGACCTGGCTGTCCTGGACTCACTTTGTAGACCAGGAACTCACAGAAATCAGCCTGCCTCTGCCTCCCTCAGTGCTGGGATTAAAGGCGTGCGGCACCACTGCCACCGCCGCCACCACCCAGCTCAAGCCCAGATTCTTTAGCCTATATGCCTCATCTCAATGCATTTACATATGCTGTGACAGTTGTTTCAGTGTCATACTAAATCATTTATTTCTCTTTACTCCATATAAACACTACCACTAAGAGTAAGGAGAACCTGGGTTTTAACGCTAGCTATAAAAGGAACACATACCTGATTTCGAAGAGGCTGTTGTTGCGATGGCCGTTCCCTGTGTGCATGGCTTTCTCGAGTTACTGCAGATGCACCAGAATCTACATGAACTGATCCTACTGGAGTAGGCTAGAAAAATGAAAGTAAAAGCCAGATGGGTAGCCTGGAGTGGTGCACACCTTTAATCTCAGCACTCAGGAGGCGGAGGCAGGTGGATCTCTGTGAGTTGGGGGTCAGCCTGATCTACATAGTGAGTTCCAGGACAATCAAAGCTAAAGATTGAGACACTGTCTCAAAAAATGTCCCCAAAAATGTCAACTGGGGAAAATAAATTTAATGTAATAGCTCTGCTGCTTGGGAATAAGTTTTTTTCCTTTAAGTTAATGTTTCTGTTTAAGGGTGTTAGGCTTGTAATATGTCTGTGCACTCCAGGCTTGCAGTGCTTGAGGAGCCTAGAAGACAGTGTTGGATTCTCTAGAGCTGCCAGGTGGGTGCTGAGAATTGAACCAAAGTCATCTAGAGGAGCAACCAGTGCTTTTAACTAATAAGCTATTTTTCCAGTCCCTGCTGTTTTTCTTTCAAGTCATTGTGTGTTCTGGTCATTTGCAGAGGAGAAGGTAGTCTGGTCCATTTGAGAGTACCTTAGAAAGTAAAAAGAAAAAAACAAAACAAACCCAAAAAAGCCCTATTCTACAGCATGAGCTGTTAGCACAGTCTCTAATGCTATAGACTCTTGGGTAGAACAATAAATCCAAGTTTCTTATGGCACTGGATAGGTTCTACCTATAGAAGTCAAGTTCCTCCACAGCACAGATAGTGCTACACTGTGGATCATTCAAAAGAAATGTGTTAAAAACTGGCTTAAATTTTAGTATCTCAGGATATACATTATATTATAATCTGAATATTTATTTATGTATATAACTGTTTGCCTAACTAGGTGTGTGAACAGCATGTGTGTACTTGATGCCCACAGAGTAGAAGAGGACACTGTATCCCTTTGAACTGGAGTTTTATGGATGGCTGTCAGATGCCGTGTGGATTTTGGGACGTGAACATGGGTCCTCTGTAAGAACAGCAAGTGCTCTTCCCTGCTGAGCCATCCCTTCAGCCCTCATAAGTCATAGTCCAAAAGTCATAGAGCTCATTGGTCTAAGGGCAGCATCTATAGTATCACTTGGAAATGGTTGGCAAACGCAAGCAATTTCCCCTCAAAAGATTTAAGCTTAAGGACTGGCAAGTAAAAAGATGGGGCAGCCAGGCACGGTAGCGCATGCCTTTAATCCTAGCACTCTGGAGGCAGATGCAGGTGGATCGCTGTGAGTTCGAGGCCACAGAGAAACCTTGTTTTGGGGGGAAAAAGATGGGGCAGTACTGGCCTGAGGATTTTTCCTTTTAAAGGATACTTACAATAGGCCTTCCAACCCAATCATAGGCATAGTCAAAGGTGTAGCCTTTCCGTTCAAACAGATCCGTGAAGAGGGTCCGTAAATACTCATAATCAGGTTTTTCAAAGAAGTCTAATCGCCTGACATATCGAAGGTAGGTCGCCATCTCCTCTGTTAAGAAAGAATTACAAAGCCTTGCCTGTTAACTGAATGCCTTTGCAGCATTTAAGCTCTGAGCTACATAACAGATATCTGTACAAATTACTTGATACTAGTGTTTTTTGTTTTTTACAAACCAAATAAAAGTAATGCCTTCTTTGGGCTGACTAATAATAAAAAGAAATTTGAATGGTCTGGCCACAGCTACTGCTATCTAACAGATACTATGGCATTCAGTCACACAGACTGTCTACTGTACTTCCAGCTCCTACCTGGAACGTTCTCACAGAGAGCTTCAATGGGAGTGTTCCTTTTGGTATCACCAATTTTTTGATATCTCTCTTTTAATGTATCAGCCTGTAGAAAGTAAAAACAGAAAATATGTTTCAGTCACTGGGGTTAGAGTCTTTTTTAAGATTTTACTTCTAATTATGTGTATACATATGTATCTGTATGTGGCATATGTGCCCAAGGAGGCCAGAAGAGGACACCAGTTCCCTGCAGCTGGAGTTACACGTGGCTGGGAGATGACTCATGTGAGTGCTAGGAAAGGAGCCTGGGTGCCCTGCCAGAGCAGCACATGCTCTTTAACCGCTGAGCTATCTCTCTAGCCACCACTACAGTTATTTTCATTCAAATTGGTGGGATTTGTTAGTGGATCTCATTTTTTTCTCTGTAACAAATAAGAATGTATAGACATGCTGTGTTTAGATATATACAAACCTTGCTGAGCTCTAGAAAGTTGCATATATATTTAGAAATGGACAGACCAAATAAAAAGAAAAAAGAAAAAAAGAAAAAAAAGAAAACATTATGCAGCAGTACTTTAACAACTGTAGCAGAGACTCCAATTGCCACTTAGGAGTTTGACAGTGACTCAGCCGTTCTCCCTCTAAGGTCAGTTCCAGTTTTGGATAAGTTTAAAATAGATGCATATGCTAGGTTAGTATTGTATTGATATCCAAACAATATATTTTCTCAGATGAAGTCATATATTTCTGTGAACTTTTCTGCAGCTAGTAATTCATCTTCCTATTTCAAAGAAGAGAAAAACTACATATTCATATATACTGTCAAGTGGAAAAGAAGAGAAGGACAAGAAGTGAGAATAATTCTTTAAATAATGTTTCCAGGGTTGAGGATACAGCTTAGTGACAAGGGAAAACAACCAACAAACAAAACCTTTCCATATATTATAAGTTACCTGCAGAATAGGCATTGCTAACAATTAAGTGTGTGCCAGTGGGTAAAAGCAGTCCAAATACAGCATACGGGACTGAACGAGGGAAGCTTCTCGACCTTGGACTCTAATAGTCTCTAGCTAACCTGCTTCACCCAGAATTCAGTAACAGTGAAGAAAAGTAAGTTGGGGAGATTCTAAATTCATTACTACCACTAAAATGAGCTCTCACAGACCATAAGAGTTCCAAGCAAGTAACAGTGCTATGTACTAATCAACTGTTTGGCTACATGACCAGCAAGCAGGATGTGTAGCTATTGTCACATGTCACTCACTATCAATAAGAAGACATACATGGCTGGATGGGGGGCTCTGGCTGTAGCTGAGAGAAGGAGCATTTGCCTAGCATGTACAAGGTCCTGGGCTCAATCAGAGAGAATGTATGGGTGTAGACGCCATGTCCTAGAGAGCATAGGAAAATGAATTCTTTATTCCTTGAGGAAGGAGGTGTAGGAATACCTCAAATTACAGAATAAGATTCTTTTCATACTAATATGTTGAAATAAATTACAACTAAAAATATACCTTATATCTGACTATGTAAAGAGCCCTGGGAAGGATCAGAAGCATAAGTTTCCTACTAATAGCCATAGAGTAATTATAATGCTTATAACTATGAAATGGCTATTATTTGAAAAGTTACTTATTTAATAATGTATTTGAAAAAGCCTGAATTGTTTTTCTGCTATTTTAGTTAAGGTGAGCCCTTTGCCTATGTAGGACGAACAAATATTTTCCAGTTCTCCTTAGGGGTCTGGCTTTTTTTGGTTGCAGCTGCTGTCATCACTCTGTTGTAAAGTTTCCCTGATACCTGGGGAGCTGACTCCTGCCACATAATGGTAATGGAGACGGGACACCCAGCTGCAGAGAGACGCTGCACTGCAAAGCTGGGAGAGAAGGAGGGAAGGATTAGGAAGACCCAAACACACAGAGGCAAGGATTACGATAAGAAGGCAGGAAGCCAAATGTGAACAAAGTGGAGCTCCCAAAGCCTGGGAGCATTTACAGTGTGAACTAATCCTTCCTTCTAATCTCTCAAGTCACCCTTTCCCTTTGTGCTCCTTAGAGACACCACAGCAGCAGCCCTTTCATTACCAGCTGAGCAGAGACAAAGCACTTGCAAGGATACCTTGAGTCCTTGCCAGGGTAGGCTGCCGCGAAGGAAGTACATGAACATATGGCCTAGGGCTTCCAGATCATCTCGCCGGCTTTGCTCTAAGAGGGAAGACAGAACACACACATCATGTTTGCCGTTATTAAAGCAGAACAAGCTTTAAAATCAAGCAATCCCTGCTGAAGCCCTTCTGCTCTGGAAAGGCTTTGCTTACTAATCTTTGTATATCTAAACCAGAAATAGTATTTTAGATCAAAACTGAAAAACAGTAGGTGGCCTTCCTTTGTTGCTAGCAAATAAATAGCAAATGAAAAGTACATTCTAAATTAAAACCAAGGTCCAATGCTAGGTGGTGGGCAAACTACTCCATTCTCAACACTGTCACCTGTCTAAAAGTGAGCTAATACATAAACAAAGCAGGACTTACAGTGTATGAGCTGCAGTTACCCTTTGGTTACTAGAAGGGAACTGAGCAGCTGAAGCTACTTTAAAACAGTCCAATTTGGCTAGGCCTGCAAAGACACAAGCTGCAGAATGCTTAGACACATGTTTAGCTTTTTTTTTTTTTTCATAAAACAAGGCATGGTTTCTCTGTGTAGCTCTGTCTGTACATCTGTAGACCAGACTGGCCTTGAACTCATAGAGATCTGCCTGCTTCTGCCTCCTAAGCCCTGGTATTAAAGACATACAACCATCACCTCCTCTGGCATGTTTACCAATTTTTTAAAAAGATGTATTTATTTATTATTTATACAGTATTCTGCCCACATGTATGCTGCAAGCCAGAAGAGGGCACTAGATCTCATTATAGGTGGTTGTGAGCCACGATGTGGTTGCTGGTATTTGAACTCAGGACCTTTGGAAGAACAAAAAGTGCTCTTAGCCTCTGGGCCATCTCTCCAATTGTTTAGCAATTTCAATTCATCACAAAAACTAAGACTTTCGTTTCAAGTCAGCAGAGAACAATGTATCATTTCTTGGTTAATATCCCATTTGTGCCATGTATCCCATAACCACCTTAAAAATTCAAGTACACACACACACACACACACACACACACACACACACACACACACACAGAATTGAATAAACATGAAAGATTTTTAACAAAAAAATGAACAGTATTCTACAGGGTAGATGAAACATTTCAACTTAAAAGCTTTTATTCTAGCTGGGCACACGTCTGTAATCCCAGGACTCTGGGAGGCAGAGGCAGGTGGATCTCTATGAGTTTGAGGCCAGCCTTGTCTACATAGTGAGTACAGGTTAGCCCGGGCTACATAGAGAAACCCTGTCTCAAACACACACACACACACACACACACACACACACACACACACACACACACACACACACTTTGATTCTACCACTCTCCCATCCACATATCACTGTACCCTGCTGCTTCTTCATACTCAACTTCCAAACACCCTTTCTGCCCCCCCCTTCCAGGCCATGCTCTTCATCTCAGGGCACACCCTTCTGAAAAGGCAACTTTTAAGATAGTACTAAAATGGAAGGTAATTTTCCTTGTGTTTTGTTTTGTTTCATTTTGTGGAAGATGTCTTACTTGATAGCCCAGGCAGGCCTGGAACTCATTATGAAGCTCAGGCAAGCCTTGAACTTTTAGTGATCCTTCTGGCTCCTGTTTATAAAATATTGGGACTATAGGAATAGGCCACTACACCTGCCAAGAAAGGTTTTGAAAGGGCAGTTTCTAATAGAAAAAGGAGACACTCATGACTGGAGCATAATTCTGTGGTGAAGGGTCTGCCATGAATGAATAGACCATGGATTGAAAATCCCTAGGATTAAAAGAAGGAAAAAAAAGTCTTTAAAAGAATGAAATAAAAGAGCAAGTTCTCCAGACACTTTGGTCTACATGAGCTGTCTGAAATTTGCAATAAAATATTATACATGATTGAGAACAAGTAGACGGTTTGTTAATAGAACATAAGAAACAAGGACAAAAACAGAGTATGTGAGGTGAGCAAAGCAGAAAGAAAAAAAAACAGCAGGAGACTTTCTCACACATTTCACACCCCTCCGTTTTTATATCTGCTTCCTGTATGTAAAAGGAGGCCTCTATATATAATAAAGTATATTCCCTAGGCAAATGCTTGATGTGTGGTTCAGTGAGCACTAGAGGGCAAGCTCTCCACAGATTTAAGAAATTTCAAACACTTAAAAAAAAAAAAGTAGCTTTTTAAGTCCTGAGAAGGATAAAAACATAGCTGTGGAACACAGAACAGAAAAAACATGGTACCTAAGTCAGGTGTGAGACCAAGGTCTGGGCTCACCATTTCTATTATTTCAGTTCAGTGAATATGAAAATAAAGTAGTCATTTTAGATCATTTGAAAAATCATTTTTGAGCTCTAAAATTTAAAAATAATCAATGTTATCAATGTCTTAAATGTGTTTGCTTATTTGAGGCAGGGTTTTCTCTGCAGGCTGTTCTGGAATTCACTCTGTAGATCACGCTGGCTTCAAGACTCAAACTCAAACTGAGTGCTGGAATTTAGGAGGCAGATCTCTAAGATCAAGGCCAGCCTGGTCAGGGCTACATAGAGAAACTCTGTCTTGAAAAACACGAAGAGAGGGAGAGAAAGGAGCTGGGAGAGGAAGAAAGGGAAAGAAAGAAAAGAAAAAAAAAAAAGGAAGGAAGCAAGGAATTAATTTTTTTTTTTTTTTTTTTTTTTTTTTTTTTTTTGGTTTTTTGATACAGGGTTTCTCTGTGTAGCCTTGGCTGTCCTGGAACCACTTTGTAGACCAGGCTGGCCTCGAACTCACAGCGATCCACCTGCCTCTGCCTCCCGAGTGCTGGGATTACAGGCGTGCGCCACCACGCCCGGCTAAGGAATTAATTTTTTACAGCTGGGCATGGTAGCACACACCTGTAATCTCAGCACTCAAGGCAGAGGCAGGCGTATCTCTGTGAGTTCAAGGCCAGCTGGTCTACAAAGCAAGTCCAGGACAGCCAAGGCTACACAGAGAAATCCTGTCTTGAAAAAACCAAAACCAAAACAAACAAACAAACAAACAAAAAGAATAAACTCTTTACAATATGGAGAGAGTCATTAGATTTGACCTGAAGAAGCTCATGAAACCTAACTCTGGAGTAATTCTAGTGGTAATGGCAGAGCACCAAGATTATGAAGTATTGTGCTATCACACAGGGTAGATGCTCAAAACAGACGTTATGGAGTAATAAAGACCACCACCATGTGGATGACCCAGTGGGCTAAACACTATCCACATTATGTTTTGCCTGTATGTATGTCTGTGTACCACATGTGTTCCTGGTCCCAAAGAGTTCAGAACAGATCAGATCCTCTGGAATTAGAGTTACAAATGGTTGTGAGCTGCCATATGGGTGCTGGGAAGCGAGCCTGGTCCTCTGGAAGGACAGCCAGTGAGTGCTCTTAACTGCTGAGCCATCTCTCAACCTCTTCACTAACACAGGCACTAGCCTAATGCTCTCCTTTTGTCTGCTCATAATTAGCATCACACACATGTAAATACAAGTCTCATTACTAAACCCACTCAGATACTACTATCACACTGCAATAACTCAAGTTCTTTTTTTTTTTAAAGATTTATTTTATGTATATGAATGTTTTGTGTTCATGTACACCTGCAGGCCAGAAAAGTGTATCAGTCACATTATACCATGTGGTTGCTGAGAATTGAACTCAGGACCTCTGGAAGAGCAGACAGTGCTCTTAACCTCTGAGCCATCTCTCTAGTCCCTAACTCAAGTTCTTAAACTGCTGAAGAATGAAGCATCAGAAAACACAGTATTAAGGTATTTTGGAACATCACTAACTTACCATTTCAATCTCTCAAATACAAAAAAATCACTTACCTTATGATGTAACAAATGGCACAAGTTTGTAATGCAAATAAAGTGTTATTGGAAAAGAAAGCTGTTCACATAACCTGCCCCATTAAACACACCTTTGCCCAGATGTGTGTTGATAGACATGTATCGTGCAGTTCCAGTTAAGCTTTTGTGCTCTCTGTAAGGTATGTGTTTTTTGGTTTCAGGATCAATGTATTCCTTGGCCAGACCAAAATCTATAATGTGTATTACATGCTCTTTCTTGTTGCCTTGTCGGCCAATCAAGAAGTTCTCTGGCTTGACGTCTCGGTAAATGAGATTCTTTGAATGTACATACTCCATTCGAGAAAGCTAAAAGAAAGAAAGAAAGAAAATAACAGAAATACTTTGAAAATAAGCATGTTGGAGGGGGGGAATCCAAAATACTTCTCTTTTATTAAGATAAGTTTTCACTATGTAGCTTGACTCTCCTAGAACTCACAGAGATCTGCCTGCCTCTCTCTCCTAAGTGCTAGGATCAAAGACATGGGCCATTATGCCTGGCCTACAATATTTCATTTTAAAATTGTTTGCTTATTTATTTGTGCGGGTGTATGCAAGTACATTCACTGATGTGTGCATGGTAGTCAGAAGATAATCTGTAGGAGTCAGTTCTTTCTACCATGTGGACCTGAGGGCTAAACTTAGGTTGTCAGACTTGGTGACAAGCATCTTTACCTGCTGAGTCATCTCACTGCCACCCACCCCTTCCAGTTTTCCCTTCCCATTGTTCTGTATTACACTGCTATTTAGGCTGAGCCTTGAGCTCTTGAACTCAAACAATCTTCTTACTTGGATCTCCTAAGTAGCTGCCACTACAGATACGCTGCTGTTCCTGGCTCAGCATCTTAAGGCTTCAGAAACTAAGATTAAAACTCATCTCTTGGTTGGTTTGCACCCTGGGTGTGGTGGTGCAGGCCTTTAATCCCAGATGGTTCAATGCCACCCAGTTCTATATGAGAAAGTTCCAGGCTAGTCAGGGGTACAGAGTAAGACCTTGTCTCCAAAAAATAAAGTAACAACAAAAAACCCCAGGCTTATTCATCTCCCACCTTACTGACTTATAAACTAAAACTACATTTTAAGGTTTGCTTTATAATTTTATTTATGCATATATACGTGTACCAATGTGTACATGTGCCCACAAGGCCAGAGGCTATCAGAGTCCCTGGAGCTGGAGTTACAGGCACTGTTAGCTGTTTGATATAGGTGTTAGGAACCAAATTCAGGTTTTGCAAGAGCAGTAACTGTTCTTAACTGCTGAGTCTATCTTCAGCACTTCCCTGCCCCAAAATACTTTTGTTATAAATATATAAAAACTGTTAAAATTAGGAGAAAAAAATGAGACAGTCCAATTTGGCAAAGATGGTAATATTTTTACCTTATATACTGTAACTTGCAAACATGCCTCTGAGACAGACACCACTACCACCTCACCTCCTGCCCACATTTTATGTCAGTTGCTCAGGACTCTCAAACCCCAATCTTGGCATTGCAGAAATGTGAAATTACTGCTAGCCTGGTATCAGACAGCTGGCTAGCAGCAGAACAAGGGTGCAGTCTAGTGACTGCAGCTTAAAATAAGTAATTGTAACATTGTGTCAAATTTAATTAAATAATTCTATCTATAAGGCATTTCTACTTAGCATAGGAAGGAAGGCTTAATACTTGGAGTATTTCCTAATTGTTATGGAATGACGGTGAGACCATCACTACTTCAAATGAATTTAGATGTACCTGAAGGCTGTGGGAGGGGGGTGGTACACAACCCTCCTAGCTGGTGAGATAATACCTCAAAACAATCTCCCCGATATTTGAATACTTTGCTTGAGGGTCTAAAATACTTCTCAAAGAGACTGTTCTAACTGCTTAAGCTGGAACTAGTATGTAATTTGGCTGCAAAGCTTTTTGGCCATCCCAAAAGTATATAATATGCCAGAGAATTACACATCTCAGTCACATGACTTTGAATAAAAGTTAGTACAGTGGATAGCACATCTAATTTTTTTCTAGTTTTCAACAGTGAGAGAAGGAGGACATGATAAAAGCTTATAGCTATGACCAAGATGAGACTTGATAGCCTATGACCATATAGTGGGGGAGGAGGTCCCCCTTGGTCTTAGTCCTAGGGGAGGGGAATAAGGCGAAAGCGGGAGGGAGGGAGGATACAAGTGATGGGATAACAACTGAGTTGTAATCTGAATAAATTAATAAAATTTTAAAAAAGCTTATAGCTATGTGCCTAAGACTATAAATAAAATGTTGAAGCAATTTCTTGAATTTGCACAACTCCACCTATTCGTCCTCTTTTTCCTTAATGTAAATTATCTTCTTCCACTTCAGTTACAGGAATTCAAGGTGCAAATACTTAAAATAGAGCAAACTGCAGATACATTGGCTTCTCTCAGTTAACTCTTCGGTAGCCCTCTATGCTGTGTGACTAAGAACTTACCTTAGCTGTCTGGTTTATTATTATACTGGTGAAGACGCTTTGTGGCCAAATTATCCATAGGAATGAGCTAAAGCAGCAGTTCCACCAGTTCCTTTCAGAAGCCGGCTAGCTCCTTCTAGAATACCATTAAGCCTGTAAAGACTACCTCACCAGATGTCAGTATAGCTAACAGATCACCAAAGGCCTGCAAGGAGGTGGGCAAGGGATCTATTTATATTCTGGAACAGCTCACCAACTTACCAACTGGATGGCTATCATTAACACCGTCTTCAAAGTAAACGTTCGGTCACAGAGGTCAAACAAGTCCTCCAAGCTAGGGCCAAGGAGCTCCAGCACCATGGCATTGTACTTGCCACATGGTCCAAAGTAATACACCTGTGGGAGGCCTTCACCTGAAAGGAGAGGGGGAAACGGGGTACAAAGTGGGAGACATAAAAGCCAAAACATAAGACAACTGCATTAGCAATGAATGTAATATAAAGTGTAATCTGTAAGATTTCAATTTCCTTTCACAGTCCCTCCTGGAAAAGTTAAACTGAGTACAATAGCTTCAATGGGCGCCATTATGATGGAAAAGGCTAAGTCATTGCACAGTATGTTCAAATAAGCAGTTATTTAATACTGGAGTGCCAAAGGCATTTCCACTACTACATAAAAGAAAATGGCCTCTGATCCATTATTGGTTCAGAGTGTAAACTATTCTTCCCAAAGGACGCCTGAAAGTGCAGTATCATAAAAGGCTCAAAGGAAGCCTCACTGAGCTCAAACCCATGCTAACAAACCTTGTTACATTAGCTGGTTTCATTAGCATTCCCAGGGCTTACTGCTACAGCCAAACGCAGTTGCTTGCAACAGCCGCCCCCTGGAGAATTCAGACTGAAGAGGCTAGGTCAAAGAAGTGCAGTCTGGCCCTAGGCCAGCACAACTGGCTTTCTTTTTGTACAGAATCTCTGCACAGCTTTATTTATTTATTTATTTCCAGCTAGGAGTCAGTAGACACTTAGCATTTGGTTGCTGTTAGGTAATTATGAAAGAAAAGGGGGAAACCAAAATCTCAGAAGTGCAGTTTTCCCAAATTTGAAATTCATACATATGTGAAACTAAAAAGTTGGGTTTTCTCACCTAAATAGCTACTTGTGAATTAATTCCTCTTTACAGTGAATCGCAAAAACAAGGTATTCAGTAAATGCTTATAAAATGATACCATGAGAGCAGGAGGTACTTAGAAACCTGTAAAACATTTTAAAAAATGATCTCGCCTTATCTAGAAGCAACCTTTCCACCTCACACACGTGGATATTAGCCTACAGTCATACACGTGGATATCAGCCTACAGTCACGCATGCTGCCGATCACTACTGCGTCTTCTACCAAGTGTAAGAAAATGCAATTTTATCCATCTATTTATTTATTTAGGTTTTTGTAAGAAAGGGTTTATCTGTGTTGTCCTGGCTGTCCTGGAAATCATTCTGAAGACTAGGCTGTCCTGAGTCTAGCCTCCCTCTGCCTTTGGGTGCTGGAACTACAGGCGTGTGCCACAATGCCTGGCATCCATCTTTTTTTTTTTTTCTTTTAATTATTATTTTGGGAGCCTGGCATGGTGGCACACGTCTTTAATCCCAGCGCTTGAGGCAGAGGCAAGTGGATCGCTGTGAGTTCAAGGCCAGCCTGGTTTACAAAGCGAGTCTAGGAGAGCCAAGGCTACACAGAGAAACCCTGTCTCAAAAAACAAAACAAAACAAAACAAAACAAAACAAAGAATTATTTTTGGGGCTGGAGGGATGGCTCAACTGTTAAAGACTATGCTCAGAACCAATTATATATATATATATATATATATGCCATACATGCAGCCGACGGAAGCTAGAAGAGGACACAGATCCTTTGGAGCTGCAGTAACAGGTGCTTAGGAGATTGGGGTGCTGGGAACTGAACTCTGGTCCTGGGGAAAAGCAGGAGCTGTCTGGTTTGTTCAGCCACTTCTTTTCTAATGCACATGGATGAAACAAAGGCAGAAGCAATGCACATCAAGCCATCCTTTTCCCCAGGGAAGGCCTTACATATATGGAGTCATGTGATTCACCTCCACGAAGTACATGTGCTTAGCTATTTCATGTACTGCATCAATCAACCTTGCTCCTTTTAGACCCTAACCAAGTTGAATGTTTCAATTATGTTCATGGTTGGTCTGTGTCATCTAATAAAGTACTAGGCTCTTGATTCTGGAGTTAGTTTTTATTCTGTCTCCAAACAGAAACAGGATTTACACTGAATTGTCTCCCCTGCCCCTGTTGTTCCGAAGTCATTTTTCAGTTAATTTTAAACATACAAAAGTGTAACAATTGTTTTCAAGAAGTCTTGCTGAGAAATTCAACATAGAACATTCTATCCAAGAGGTTAATTGCTTTTATCTTTCAAATACATAATAGCATGTAGGATATTTTAAATTTATGCTCAATTTAATATTTTTAAATGTCTCTAAAATTTTATTTTCCTAACATCAGTATTATATTCCTCAAAGCTAGTCATAGCAGGGTCTATTAGTTGTCTGGCCAACACTCACTGTTTCTTTCTCCCTATTTGCTAAATAATGTTTTTGATGTGTATGTGTATGTGTGCAGTGCAAATGTGTATCTGTGCATGTACATTTGTGTGTAGGCCAGAGTCAATCTCGGGTGTTGTTCCTGTTTTTGACTTCCCAGCCAGCACTGAGATTACAAGAGTGCCCCACTGTGCCTGGTTTTCATGAGTATTGGGTGGAGTGTTGAACTTTTGGTCTTAATTCACCAACTGAGCTACCTCTCCAGTCCCTAGAACTCCTGACCATTGCAAAAAGCAACCCACAGTTACAACTGATTATAGGAATGGTCAATGAGACGGAAGCAGAAGTGTTTTGGGTGGGGTGGTTCTATCTAGAAAAGCTCGTTCAGAGAGTTGACTCAAGTGGAAGGTACTCCTTACTGTACTCCAGAAGCCAACAAGAAACACTGAGCACCTGAGGATAGAATATGCCAACAGAAGAAATGCAGCAACCAAAAGAACATGATGTCTGATGCCTGTGGAATATCACACTGAAGCTGGACTTTCCATCCTTCTAACACTTTTTTTTTTTAAGTGCTGAGGGCTGACCCTTAGGTAAGTGGTCTACCACTAAACGACATCTCTAGATGTACAGCTACATGCTTTATTTAAAAAAAAAAAAGGAGTTAACCATAGTTAATAAATATATTGTTCCTTTACCTGGCGTAGGTGCACTATCTTTTTTTAACACAGGCTCCAAATCAGGTCTACTTAGTTAAAAATAAGAGTAATAAACTGAGCAGGCACACCTTTAATCCCAGCACTTGGGGAGGCAAAGGCAGGCAGATCTCTGTGAGTTCAAGGCCAGCCTGGTCTACAAAGTGACAAAGTGAGTCCAGGACAGCCAAGGCTACACAGAGAAACCAAAACGTAGTAAGTTGTTTTCTTTTTTCTTTTTTTTAAAGATTTATTTATTATATGTACAACACCCTGCCTGCATTATACTTGCAGGCCAGAAGAAAGCATCAGAACACATTATAGATGGTTGTGAGCCACCATGTGGTTGCTGGGAATTGAACTCAGGACCTCTGGAAGAGCAGTCAGTGCTCTTAACCACTGAGCCATCTCTCCAGGCCATGTTGCTTGTTTTCAAACAACTTTTAATATAAAATGTAGGCATTTCCTTGTCACACAAGTTTTCTTTCTTTCTTTGTTTCTTTCTTTTTTATTTCAGGATTAAGCTTTATTTAGACTCCTATACATGTGTTCAAAGGTAAATAGAAAATAACAACATAAAATTGTTTTATGTTTACAAGCTGTAGTTTAGAGCAGGTAACTCTAAAGACAGACAAAGATTAACTCCAATATACAAGCCCTTCAAGCTTCTCAGAGACCTGCTGAATATGGCATTAAATATATTTAAGCTTATTATGAGAGACAGAGACTCCCAACCTCTATCAGTAACTCCCCAAGGTCTCCGAGAAGATTTGTGAATAATGACAGATGACTTCACCCTATTGTGGTACTCTAACCACTGGGCGAGACTGCCCTCGACGCTTTGCCCACTGCTAAGGCCAAGCCTGAACTATGTACAAACTGGGCACTCTGAGAGTTATCTTATGTTGCTGAAAATAAAGTGAGGTCAGTCTCTCCCATTTTCTCCTTCCACAGCAAAAGCCTCTCCTCTTCTGTGCCTGATGGCCAGATGGTCTCCTTCCTGTTGCCAACAAAATCACAGGAGCCTGGGACCACTGTCAATGTGGAGGACTATGGACTGACTAGTCATCCTTGTCAGTTTTATTGATACATAGATTCGTTTAGATTAAGTTGTATCTATCTCAGGTCTCTGATCACATTGACGGCTAAGATAATGGTGGCTTGACAGCTAGAGAACAGGCAATTGGCTCCTTACCCCAAAGTAAGCTCATTAGTCAGTTCATTAGCTAGTGAAAATTAACTGCAAGATCTCTTATTTTAAAAAGGCAAACCTGTTTGCCTTATTCAGAGACCTCATGTTAAAGATAAGCAGGCCTCAGATGTAACTTTGTACTACTCCTTTAGCTAAAGCACAGTGACTGCTCCCAGCACTCTCACCTGTGTCTTAAGGTAAATAGGGGGAAAAAGCCTAAAGATACAGAAGCTTAAGTTATGAGGACCTAAAAAGGTATTTTTTTGGTCTAAGAGGGTGATTTAAGCATACACAAAATAAATAAAAGATTCTTACGATTTCTTCCTGCTGCTATGCTACTCTGGTCTTAAGACTGTTCTGAGCTTTAATATTAATCAATGGAGCTCTGGTTTGTTAATCAAACTCTGGAAAAAAAGAAAAAACTATACTTTTCTTTGGTTTGTCTTTTAAGCATAGACTTGAAATAGTTTCTTTTCTCATTGTGTAAATTCACACAAGTTTTCATACTTACTAACAACACACAAAAACACTCTTGGGTCACGATTATAATTTATAATCATAACGTCAATAATAAACTCTGCCTAGGAAGTTCACAGAATGAGGAGTCCCTGGTTGCTGCATGGAAGACTTCAGAAGGCCTTGGTGAATTTGGGGCTGCTGGGGACCATCTCTAGACCACTGCATAGTTTCATAGTGTTTCCAGGAAAGTACTAGTTCCAAGATCGTGCACAAAGAGCTCAAGTCAAGAGTCTTGAGTGTAGTATTTGTATTTAGTATCTGTAAATTGGCTTTTTAAAATATCTTTGCAACACGAAAGTATATAAATTAGTTCCTCTTTAAATCTAAATTATGATTATAATTTCCTTCTAGCTATCTTCTAAATTCATCTTTGTAAAACCCCTAAATTAATATGAATTAAACTTAGATTCCATGTGGAGCAACAATTAAAATGTAAGCTACTTAGGTCTGCTGCACTTTATATGCCAGGGCAGGTTGGTAGCCATGGGTTCCTCAAAGAAGGGGAGCACTGGGAGGAGAAGAGGGAGCAGGGGCTGCAATCAGGATGTAAAGCGAATAAATAAACTAATGAAAAAAAAAAGTAAGCTACCAGCGGCATGCAATTAGAGCAATGATCAGCTGAAACATCCTTAAAACTCAATACAGGCTGGTCATGGTGGTGCGTGCAGTTAATCCCAGCACTTGGGAGGCAGAGGCAGGTGGATCTCTGTAAATCCGAGGCCAGCGTGGTCTACAAAGTGAGCCCAGGACAGCCAAAGCTACACAGAGAAAACCGTCTCAAAAAACCAACCAACCAACCAAAAAAATAAAAACAAAAAAACAAAAAAACAAACCAAACCAACCAACCAACCAAACAAACAAACAAACAAAAAACCCAACAAACTCAAAACGTAAACAGGTTTTGGATTAAAATTTCTAGGAGTGGAGGAGAAGCAAACAGTGCTTCTCTTTAAGTGCTGGGCAGCCCCAACTAGAAACTGCACCTGGATACAAGAAATATAAGGCATTGCTTTGCTTTATGACTAATACATTACCAGGACTCAGGGAACAAACAGGTTTCTCCACAGTTCTTTCAGATCACAACAACTTTATTTGTCTATTCATTTGAGACTGAGTTTCACTATACAAAGTTCAGACTGGCCTCAAACTTGCTATCTTCCTGCCTTAGCCTCCTGACTGCTGGTATTGCAGGTGTGTGACCATATCCATTTTGGACACAATACCTTTTAAAGGAAATAATTTTAGGGTTATTTTAAAGGCTTTCTAGGGATGAGAACAGCTTTCTTTCTTTCTTTCTTTCTTTCTTTCTTTCTTCCTCTTCCTCCTCCTCCTGCTCCTTCTTCTTTTCTTTTGGTTTTTTGAGACAGAGTTTCTCTGTGTAACCTTTGCTGTCCTACACTCACTTTGTAGACCAGGCTGGCCTTGAACTCACAGTGATCTGCCTGGCTCTGCCTCCCATGTGGAATTCTTTAATAAACCCCGGGGTAACACAAGGTACAAGGCACTTCTTGTTAATAATTGTTAAAAGGATGGCAAAGCTGAGCAAAGTAAATGTGTACTGGACTCTTTGATTATGGTACATCAGAAACTAAGGTAGTTTCTAATCTCTCTCTGAGGGGTGCAGGGTTTCACTGACATCTAGGCTAAAGAAAACACTCTGGTTCAGGGCGACTGTGAACTTGAAATAATCCTATTTCTATCTCTAGTACTGGGATGCCAGGCTTAAAACCATCACATCAGGCTAGCTTTCTAATCTTTTATCTGCTCTGGAAATAATGCACTCAAAAGTGAGGTCCCTCATTAAATCAGCCAAAGGAATACAACAGTTTAATCATAGGATAAATCCTCAACAAACCCAAAGTGCAAGATTACATATCACATCACTCTGAGTATGTTTCCAGAAATAGCCTTTCTACTTAGCAATAGCATTTGCTTGTAAATCTTGTAAGCCATATGTCTCACACATATATCAAGTTGTATACCACAGGAAGTAAGGTTATAATACCACAGCTAATTATCATAAACTTAATTTGGGTGAAAACTACCGTACCAACATTGTTCATTTGTCATCCAAGCTGCTGTTACCTAAAAGATTCTGTAATGCACTATGAACAGTAACTACTCTAAGCAGAGATATTTTAAATGTACATCAGGCTGAGAACTGAAACAGAAGCACCTGAAACTTTTGGTAATTTGCTCATATTATTACCTAATATTTAGCCTCCAATTCTTAAAAATAAAGAAACAAACAAAAGGACCCAAAACTAAACTGTCTAACTGTGAAGCGAATTCTATCTACAATAATATAAAAGCCTAAGAATGAGTTCGTATGCCCAGCTTGGTGTTTATGAAACATAAGAGATAATGTAGTTTTAAATTTTCTTCTTTTTGGTAGGTGGTGGTGGTTTCACTGTAACCTATACTAATGGGAAATTCACTTTGAAGCCCAGGCTGACCTCAAACTCACAGTAACCACAGCCATGTGAAGGAAAGAGAGAGGATTTCTGGGGGGCTGCCATCCACTCAGGGTTCAGTAAAATGCCCTCCTCAAGGGATAAGGTGAAGACCTGGTGTGTATGTATGTATGTATGTATGTATATATATATATATATATATATATATATATATATATATATATATATATATATATATATATACATACATACATACATATATATATATATATATTCTCTCTCATTCTCTCTCTCTCTCTCTCTCTCTCTCTCTCTCTCTCTCTCTCCTAAGGTTTTATTTGTTATTTTTGTTTGTTTGGTTATTTGTTTTGGTCTTTTGAGACATTCTGGAACTTGCTATGTAGATCAGGCCAGCTTTGAACTCACAGAAATCTACCAGCCTCTACCTCCCTAGTACTGGGATTAAAGGTGTACACCACTATGCCCAGACAATTTTTTAAAAATGTTTTCTTTCTTTTAAGTGTGTGTGTGTGTGTGTCTATGTGTGTCTGTCTCTCTCTGACGGTGTCATACTTTCGAGGACCCCAGTTCAGTTCCCAACATCTATGTCAGATGGCTCCAAAACTGTGACTCAAATCGTAGGGGGTCCATTGCCCTCTTCCTGACTCCAGAGGCACTGCATACACATGATGGTGTACATGCCAACAAAACAGCTGTATATGTGAAATAATCTGAATTTAAAAAATCAGTGCTAGTACAAATTTCCATCTGTAATTCCAGTAATAAACAACATGGCATTACCCTTAATTAACTGTAAGTTGATCAAAATAAATAACTGATATCTGAGACCTAACTGTGGGAACAGGATGAATTCTGCGATTGTATATGACATATGGGTTGTCAGTCTGGAGGCCCAGGATAGCTGTGATTGTGACCAGTGTAAAAATCATAAACTTAAAACATCTTGAGGGTTTGGAGATGTGTAATTATATTGAGCAACTGTCAGGTATGAGCTGTGTAGGGAACTGTAGGTAACTACATCATGTCACGACATTACAAATATTGAACACGCTGAGAGATTATTTTTACACCGAGATCTTACTCATTAACTCTATTATACAATTATGTACAATGCTGTAAGAGACTTGCTCCTCTTCTGGAGCCAGCCCCAGTTGGCCCTTCTCTTCACTTTAGTACTCAGTCAGGCTTGGTGGCACATGCCTAAAATAGCAGGACTCAGGGGGCTACATATTGAAATTCGGTCTCAAAGGGGATTTTAAAAAAGAGAGGTTAAGGCCAGGTGTGGTTGTGCACGCCTTTAGTCCCAGCACTCGGGAGGCAGAGGCAGGCAGATCTCTGTGAGTTCGAGGCCAGCCTGGTCTACAAAGGGAGTCCAGGACAGCCAAGGGTACATCCTTGTGTCAAAAAAAAAAAAAAAAAAAAAAAAAGAGAGGGGGGGGGGTGTTAAGGAACAGAGAGGACTCAGCAGTTGAAAGCGCTTCCTGTACAAGCCTGACTCCTGAGTTCAGTCTCCATAACCCATAATGAATGGACAGAACCAGTTCTCTAAAGCTGTCCTCTGTCCTCCAGACAAGCATCATGGCACACACATATAAATTAAGAAGTAAAAAGAGAATCAAATTTAAATGTTTTAAAATTGTTTATAAAAGATAAAAAAAAAAGAGAAATTTAAGAAACCACTCAGTTTTATAATTTCCTTTACTTGTAAAAGTTTGGAAAATTTTCTCTTTCAAGAAAAAAAGCTATTTATATTTTACACATTTCATTGTTAGTTTTTTCAGTTACAGTAGAGTGTTGTGAATTTGTTTGACCCGTGCATATCTCACAGTGACACAATGTACTGACACCCTTAGAGTGTGTTGTTTTGCAAAGTGCAGACCAGACTGGAGGCATCTGTTCAGTGTGAAGGCAGATTTGTTACTTGGAATTTATCTTTTACATTCAAAACAGAAGGTAAAGTTCTGGAAATGAGCCCAGCTAACTTATGTGTAAGGTGACTATACTGGAGGGTTGTGGTTAGTTCCAGAAAACTGTTACTGTGCTTACACAGGCAAAGCTTTAGAAGAGTGAGCTTGCTAGTGGGGGCTCATTTTTCAAATTAGCACAGTAGTTAAGATTCTAGTGCCATTTTCTGTTCTTTAACACTAAGTTATACATGCTGGTATTGTTTTGTCTTAACCTCTTTCTTAAGCTAGTCTGTGTTTTCTTCCTTGTTCTCAAAGCCACCCTTTGGGCATTGCATAGGGCATCATGAGTACTCTTAGAGCAGTGCTTTTCAACCTTTCTAATGCTTCGACTCTTTCTCTGTGTAGCCTTGGCTGTCCTGGACTCACTGTGTAAACCAGGCTGGCCTCAAACTCACAGAGGTCTACCTGCCTCTGCCTCCCGAGTGCTGGGATTATAGGCGTGTGCCACCCTGCCTGGCTTTCTGCCAGTTCTTAAATTCTTTTTTTTTTTTTAATTATGTATACAGTGCCCTGTCTGCATGTACACCTGCAAGCCAGAAGAGGTTATCAGATCACATTATAGATGGTTGTGAGCCACCATGTGGTTGCTGGGAATTGAACTCAGGACCTCTGGAAGAGCAGCCAGTGCTTTTAACCTCTGAGCCATCTCTCTATAACCCAGTTCTTAAATTCTAATCTTAGAAAATTTGTTCTTTGCTGAGTGGTGAGGACTACAGGATTCCACAAGCCCTGAAAAAGCTATCAGATAACTAACCCAAACTGGATCAGCCAATCAGTTGAAGCTGGGACAAACGACTCTAGCCAACCCCTGATGGTCTTAAATTTACAAGGAGTTCTGGCTGCCAAGATGGCATCTTACACCAAATGTTAGAAGAAATAGAAAAGGCTGATAATGTGTGTATGTGTGGCGGGGTGTAGGATAAAGTAAGGTAAGCAGAAACTGAAGTGAAAGGTGGAGGAAAAATCAGATAAAGAGTGTGAGAAACAAGAAGAGTCAGACAGACAGACAGAGGTTTCCCAAGATCTCTGCTCCAATCTGTCATGAGATGGGTTATTTCCCTTTTTTAGCTTTCTGGCATGTCCCTTCAGTCCTCTAGTAAGTCTAATATAACCTAAATAGTTAAATTACTTGCAGCCAAAACAATGATGACTACACCCCATCTATGCTGCTCATCTGCCTCCTCTTTCCCCAAGTTTTCTGAAGAGCTCGCTAGATGACAGGCACTACGTTAGATCTTCCTCAGAGCAAGGGAGATAAAAATGAAGGAAAGACACACCATGCTCTGCCAGCATGGAACATTCTGAGAAGAATAATACACTGAGACCCTGCCTTAAAAAAGAAAGATAGAAAGAAGAAAGATAGAAAGACAGAAAGAGTTTGTAAAATAAAGGACATGTGTGATATGGAAAAGGATAAGAACAAACTTAATCACACATGCTTGGGGGGAAGTTTACAAAGATAAAACACTACTACTACAACTTATTTTGCAAATGTGGCTGTTGTTATATAAACTTTGTACTACTGCAGAGTATACAGCGAATATAACTGTGTATTGATGTATTATACATCCACAGAGCATGATCACAAACACAAACTCAGTCAGAATATACTCTAATGGAGATTTAAGACTTCCAGGACCTCTGGGTGTGGGAGTGCATGCCTGTAATCCCAGCACTCCGTGAAGCAGAGGCAGGCAGATCTCTGGGAGTTCAAGGCCAGCCTGGTCTAAAAGCAGGTCCAGGTCAGCAAAGGCTATAGAAACCCTATCTTGAAAAACTAAAAAAGGTTTCCAAGACTAATTTTCATTGTCTGTACTTTTCACCCTTTATGCTAACTTTAGATCCTAATCTCACACATGACTCCACTCTTTCTTAATAGTTTTCTTTATAAAGAACTGTCACCCTTAAAACCCTAAATTCTAAAACAAAAACAAAACAAAAAAACTTATAAACCGATGTGATCTATGACAACTGTTGGTTGGCTTAGTTATCTGATGATAATGATGCTATCCCAACAGCTAAATGCTCTGAAATACAGTACTGTGGAAGTACCAGAAGTTTTGAGAGAGGGAGAGGGAGTGGGGCTTAGAACCAGTGGCCCAGTGGCTGCACTGCTGCTACCAATGCGTCACTGCAGCAGATCCTTAGAACAGGGAACTTGACGAAGCAGCACACAGATGGGAAGCTTATGGTCTAGGATTATTAACCTTGCTTTCAGTTTTTCAGAATTTTAATTGTTTTAAATGACAACAGTCAACTTACTGAACTATTGCTGTGATGAAACACCCCAACCAAAAGTAACTTGGGGAGGAAAGGGTTTATTTGGCTTAGGATCCTGAATCACAGTCCACTGAAGGAAGCCAAGTCAGGGTTTCTCTGTGTTGCCCTGGCTGTCCTGGACTCCCTTTGTAGACCAGGCTGGCCTGGAACTCATAGCAATCCACCTGCCTCTGCCTCCCGAGTGCTGGGATTAAAGGTGTGCACCACCACTCGGCTTGTTTCAGCCTTTCTTATAGAACCCAGGACCACCTACCTAAGGATGGCACCGCCCACAATGGACTGGGCTTTCCCACATCAATCACTAAGTACAAAAATGCTCTAAGGCATGCCTACAACCATATCTTATAGAATCATTTTCTCAATTCGAGTTCTCTACTCTCAGATGCTTGTGTCAAGTTGATATAAAATTAGCTAGGATGGCCAGGCTTGGTGGCGCACGCCTTTAATCCCAGCACTAGGGATGCAGAGGCAGGTAGATTGCTGTGAGTTCCAGGCCAGCCTGGTCTACAAAGGGAGTCCAGGACAGCGAAGGATACACAGAGAAACCCTGTCTCGAACCCGCCCCCCCAAAAAAGCTAGGACACATGTTTATTCCATTTGTATTTTACTCTCAAATCCATACAAAATAATACAGTTTAAAGACTATCAACTTCCTTTAATCCCAGCACTTGGGAGGCAGAGGCAGGCGGATCGCTGTGAGTTCAAGGCCAGCCTGGTTTTCAAAGCTAGTCCAGGACAGCCAAGGCTACAAAGAAAGACCCTGTCTCGAAAAACAAAACAAAACAACAACAAAAAAAAACAACCCCCCAAAAGACTATCAACTTGTTGAAGTTTAACCTGATAAAACAAATCTTCGTCTTTAAATCAGAAAAATTTTAATGAAAACACATGCATGTAAAGACTAAGGTGACAGGTACAGTCATGCGCACCTGTAGTCCCAGGTGTTCTGGAGGCTAGAGCAGGAGGTTCCCTTGAGCCCAGCAGTTAGTTAAGATATTAAAATTTTTCTTAAGATTTGTTTCTGAAATGTTAATGTTAGTTTTTTAACTCAGGGAGTTTATATAGAGCACACACACACAGACACACACCCTTCCATCTCGCTTTAGGTGGCAAAGTAGTAGGTTTAGACAGCTGTATTAACTGAGCTGTAATTGTTGATAAGATACTGTTTGTATACTCATTTGATATTAGAGAGTCCAAAAATTCTTTGGCTATTTTAGGTCACTTATGCCTCAAGATCTGAAAAGTAGCTGGATGTGGTGGCACACCTTTATCCCAGTACTCAGGGGAGGCAGAGGCAGGTGGATCTCTGTGAGTTCGAGGCTAGCTGGGTCTACAAAGCGAGCTCAGAGGACAGCCAGGGCTACACAGAGAACCTGTCTTAAAACAAACAAACAAACAAACGATCTGAAAAATGATACTATAATGTAACTATTTTAATAAGAATTGCACAAAATTCCTACTGGAACAGGCTTAGGTTCCAAACTTTTTCAATGGAGTTTTTGGCAGCTATAATAAGTAACAAAAAGATGTGTCTCTTATTTACTTAATCCTTGTAGAAGTAATTAGGATACTTCACCCAAATATCCCGAATTTGCCATTCCTATCTCTATTCTGCTTCCTTCAGATAAATAATCTCCAACAACTGGCACAAGCAGTAGCAGGATGAGTGTGAGAGGAGACGGGGGCTGCACAGACACACGTGCAGCTCCCTGCGTGAGCTGTGGCTCCGAGCGCTGACATGCTGAGAGCTCAGCCACTGAACCAAATGCCTGGTCAAGTGGGGGGATTTACCATAAGTCATCTAGTACTTTTACTAAATATCAAAATTACTGTTTAAAAGCATTACTTACGGGGACCAGCAAGAGGTCAGAGGGCAAATAAAGCATTTGGTGTACAAGCCCAATGACTTATTTCTCTCACAAAGGTTAACTTGTATTAGTTTAAAATATGCATGGGAAGCTGTTGGGCTCAAGTGACCCTTCTGCCTCAGTCTCCCATATTGCTAGATTACAGATGTGTGGATGCATATTAGAAAAGAAAGGAATGGCCTGTTCTGGTGGCTTTATTTGGAAGGACTTATAGAAGATATATTGGAAATTGGCCTGGTCACTTCCCCAGGCCCACTCAAGCAACTGCTGAGTTGGATTAGGTATGTCTTAACCTACGTCTCAGATTTGTGAGACATGAGATGTGTTTTTCATAATTAGGATAAGACAGTTAACACCCTGAAAAATTGAAACTCACAACATTATGAGCCAGATATTATGGTGCTCACCTATAATCCTAGCTCTTAGGAGGCTGAGGCAGAAGGACCACCACGAGTTCAAGTCCAGACTGGCTCACACAGTCAGTTCCAAACCAGCTGTGGTGACAATGTAAAAAACGCTATCTCAACCAAGCCAAATCAAACTAGACCAAGCCAACATTATCAAACTAGGAAAAACACCAGAAGCAAGAATTGAGAAGCAGGTGTGGTGGCGCATACCTATAACCCCAAAATGTAGGAGGTGAAAACTGCAGCATCAGGAATCTTGGCTACCTTGGGCTATGAAATCGCATCTCAAAACAACCCAACAAACATGGTCTTAGTGGCCTTTGAGAATCTATAAGGGGTTTCAAAATAATCCATTATTTAAAATTGAATCAAATTCTACATTGCATATATAAATCATACAGTTGTGATGCTACAATATGTTATAATAAAATAATGCAAAAATGTTAGAGAAGAACCAAGGACAGAAGAAGTGGTGGCAAGTTAGGGAGAAAGGCTAAAGATGAACAAGTTTGGCAAATAAGTCATCACGTGGAAGAACTAACTTTCTCACATGGACAAAAACAACAGAGTAACTAGAAATGATATGGAAGCCCTGAATTACTCACAGTGTTTCTCAATATATATGGTCTAGTTATATATAGAAATAAATATGTATAGCTACTTATTCCATCAATTTTATTCTCAGGGTAGAGAAATAAGCCTCAAGTTATACACATGTCCTGAGAATTTAGTTTCCAGTTGCAATTTTAAAAACATCGTCGTCGTCATCATCATCATTATTATTATTGTTATATGTATGGGTATTTTGCCTACATATATATCTGTGCACCAAATGTGTGCCTGGTGCCTGAGGAAATCAGAAGAGGATGTTGGAAACCCTGGACTGGAGTTACAGATGGTTGTGAGCCACCATGTGTGTACTGGAAATCAAAACTGCATAGGTCAGCTGGATGATGGTGGTGGTAGCACACACCTTTAATCCTAGCACTTGGGAGGCAGAAACAGGTGGATCTCCATAAATTTGGTGCCAGTCTAGTCTACACAGAGAGTGCCAGGACAGTCAAGGCTACACAGAGAAACCCTGTCTCAAAAAAAAAAAAAAAAAAAAAAAGAAAAGAAAACAACCACCAACTGGGTAGGTCCTCTGGAAGAGCAGTCAGCGCTCTCAACTGCTGAGCCACCTTTCCAGCCCATGAGTGGCTGTTACACATGAAAACAATGAGTAAAACCAGTGCTGTAGTTTAGAATTTATCTCAATCAAAGTTCTAAAGCACAGCATGCAAATGACCAAACTTTTCTCCCTTTTTTCCCTGGCATGTGTAAAGTCAGGAAAGAGATAATTCCCAAATCCCCGTAGCATCTAAGGGTTGACCTGTGGCAGGGTCATTAGCAATCCCCTTAACTGGACCTCTGGAACCAGAGAGCAAATAGCTTTTTGGGGGGGGGGGACATGTTTGCCACCTGTCCAATAAACAGGGGAGATAAGTGGGCTAGTAAAGGAGGCAAGCCAGCTAAACTTACTTTAGGGTGTCCAAATCGTCTCTGTGTCAAATAACGGGAGAAAAATTAAAGGACTTACCTGCACTGCCAAGCTGTTTATAAAATCTGTATTCTAAGTGAAGCTGTGGAGCACGTGATTTTATTGGTTCCTGAAACCCAAGAAGAAAAACTGTGATCAAATTTCAACAAATGGGCTTTTTCCCAATCTTGAATTTTCAGAATGAACAGGACAAAGATCCTCTCATGTTGTAGAGATGATCTTCCATATGACAGTATGTTTTTACCATAGTTGTCTTTAGAAGCACAGTTAAAAGTTGGATTATATGCAACCTCTGTCATAGGCAGTCAAAGTAAAGATAAATTCTCCATGAGCTATCGCTCTCTCTGAGTGTGAAATGCTCTTCTCAATGTGCTCAAGCACCAGGTCTACCTTCTTTCCTTTTTTCCCTCCTTGCCAGTAAATGACTATGTGGCCCCAGGTGACTTTGAAGTCTCAGCCATCCTGTCTCCCTGACTCCTGAGTGCTAGGATCACAGGTTATGTGCTGTTGTGCCTGGCTCAGATGTCAAATCTTTATAAACACAGTGGATATTTCTTGCTTGGGTTATTATGAATTCTTGGTGGTAAGCAAGAAAAATTAGTACATGCTAAAATACACTTTCAAAAACACAAATATTCAGATGAAATTAAAAGTAATCTAAGGATCTTTTGTTTTAGATAGCCATTAAAGCTTTAGAAAATTTCTTGGGGGCAAATTATTATTATTATTGTTGTTGTTATTGTTATTAATTATTATTATTATTATTCTATGTACTGTCAATTCTCTACATAGCCCAGGCTGGCCTCTAACTTGCAAATCTCCTGTTTAGTATCCTAAGTGCTGGGATCAGAGGTGTGTACCATCATGCCTGGCTCCAAGTGCTTATCTGTATCAATATACTATAGATCATCTTATATGAAGGAGATCTGATTATATTTTCTGTTCACTGTGTGTGAGGTATCCTTAGTGAAGTATATATATATGATTACCTTTTTCAAAAGTTAGTGAGATATCACTGTACTAGCTACATATCTCCAGGCTTAGAGTTGAATTGGAAGATGCTAAGAATGAAATAAATTTATTTATTTATTTGGTTTTTGAAGACTAGGTTTCTCTTGTGTATCCCTGGCTGTCCTGGTCTTGGTTTGTAGACCAGGCTGGCCTCGAACTCACAACAATCCTCCTGCCTCTGCCTCCCAAGTGCTAAGATTAAAGGCATGTGCCACCATGCCTGGCTTGTTTTTCTTTTTTTAATCTAGAATTCATGGATGTAAACCAAACAACAACAAAAAAACTAAAAATAATCTATTTGGTTGGCATCAGTCTTTTTTAACAAAAACTGGACTCTTTTTCTCAAGCATAGCGGGTCATGCCTTCAATTCCAGTGCTTGGAAGGCTGAGGCAGGAAGACCATCTACAACTCTGAGCCCAGCTTGAGCTGTATAATGAGTTACAGGCCACCTTAGTCTACAGAGGAGAACCTGACTAAAAACAACAAGACCCAAACCAAAGAGAAACGATAAGAACAAAGAAGGGAGTTTCTAAAGTTTTATACAGCAGGCAAACACCCAAAACATTGCTCTATGCCACACCTAAGAACTGGTACATAAATGATAGGCAAAAACCACCACAAGATTGTCATCTCTTTTTTAAAAAACTCATTATTAGGCAGGTGTGGGGTTCCCTGCTTTTAAGAGGCAAACAGATTTTTAAAAAGAGGCAAGCAGATCTCCAAGTTAGAGGTCAGCTTGGTCTACATGGCAAATGCCAGGCCTGCCAAAATTCCACGTTTAAGACTCTGTCTCAAAACCAAACCAAACCACCCCCCTGTGCCCCCCCCACCCCACCCCCCCGAAAAACTCCAATCAACCAACCAACAAAAACTCATCATCAACCCAGGCATGTTTATAATCTCTATAATCTTAATATTTAAGATGATAAGACAGGAAGGCCTTGGTTTGAGGATATGGTGGAGTATATGGAAGGCAGCCTAGGCTACAGGATAAGACCCTTCTAAAAAACAAACACTAAACTAAAATAACCACAACAACCAAAACTTCTTGAACATGTGCACTCAATTAGGATCCATACTATCAAAGCAGAAGAGTAGTGCTGATGAGTGAGTGTATGCAGAGACTAGAACCTTTCCATGTTGCTAGCCTTAACTTAAAATGGTGCAGCTGCCAGCACATCCACTTTCCTAACACTTGGGAAATGGAGTCAGGAAAACCAGAAGTTCAAGGTTAACCTTGCCTACATATCAAGTTTGAAGCAAGCTTAAAAACGACAAGAGAGCCCACCTCAGGAAACAAGATAAATGGATGGATGGATGGATGGATGGATGGTGGATAGATAGATAAATAGACAGACAGACAGACAGATAGATAGAAGGTGCAATTTAAAATGCCGTAGTCAATCAATTCTACTTCTGGGTATAGATCATAAGCATGTGCCACCACAATTGGTTTTATGTGATGCAGAGTAATCAAAGTCAGGGCTTTATTCATGCAAAGCAAGCATTCTACCAACTGAGCTACAGCTCATCTCCTCAAACAGTTCTTATCATATTTTTGTAATACAGCATTTAAAATTTATCTTCTATTTCAAAATAGACAATAAGTTAATGCTATCTTTTAAAAAGTCTACATTTTGTTAGGACATGGAATCACAGAACCCAACATCTTCTTCCAAATTAACTAATTCAGTCACCTGTTGATTTTACTTAAGTTTAAGTTAAATAAATTCACATACTAGGTAATTTATACCCACGAGGAACTCCATTAAAGAATTCACAGCATTAAGCCATCACTAGAGTTGAACTTCGTGTTTCCCGAGATCATCGTAGCTAGAGAGAAGCCCATAATACTAATAGCATGGCAGTCATGTTATCTCGGTCTTCAGTAAAAGGGCCACTCTTGGGCCGGGTGTGGTGGCGCACTCCTTTAATCCCAGCACTCTGGAGGCAGAGGCAGGCGGATCACTTTGAGTTCGAGGCCAGCCTGGTCTACAGAGTGAGTCCAGGGCAGTCAAGGCTACACAGAGAAACCCTGTCTCAAAAAACCAAAAAAAAGAAAAAAAAAAAAAACAGGCCACTCTTCATTTGCTTACAGGTCATCTACTCTGTCACCAACAAAGTAGCCAATTACAGAATATGTCTAATAGCAAAATCACCAGCAATAATTTCATGAGAAACAGAAAGGACAAAACAGATGGAACTAGAGTAGGAAAACTACTGCCTGCCTCCAAAGAGGTAATCTTTAGAGAATGGTAAAGCACAGGGAAATGAATTTAAAAGCCATAGAATCTTTACTTGAATGTCAAACTAGAAATCTTAAGAAAATATTCAATCAAGTCTTCAATAACTTAATTAATAAAGAAACCAAACAACCACTTTTCATAGAATTCTGGTGTTGAAAGGAGCTTATACCTCACACATATTCACACAAGACAATTTTATTTTGTTAATCACAGAAATGTGCACCCTTCAGTCAGTCTCTTGAGTAAACGGCTGAAGCCTACTCAAACAAATACGGCTTCAGAAGCTGTTCTGGAAACATTCAGAATATAAAGCCTTCTAGACATACCAACAGCATTTTAGAGAAAAGCAGCAAGATGAGCAACACACAGACTCTTATTTCTAACTTTTTCTAGATTGCATTAATTAATAAAAGGAACCCACCCCACTATTCTGCTTTTACTTTGTATGTATATGTACACATACTTATACCTTTTTTCTTTTTGAGACAGGGTCTCATATAGCTTAGGCTAGCCTTGAACTTGCTAAGGAGCGGAGGATGACCTTGAAACCCAGATATTCCTCTCCCTCCTGAGAACTGGGCCTGCAGCCATGCAGCTGACACCCCCACTGCTCTGTCTGTTTTGGTAAGATCCCTCATTCTATAACCCAGAACGTTCCTTCTGCTTTACCTCCTGAGCGCTCAATCTGCAGATGGGAGCCACCATGCCTAGTTACTTTGTATATGTGTTTAAGATTTACTTGTTTTTATTTGTGTGCATATGTTTATATGTCTGTGTATGTTTGTGCATGTATGTAGGGTTGCCCATGAAGGTCAGAAGAGGGAGCTAGATCCCCTAGGGCTGGTGTTTAAAGCAGCTGTAAATCATCTGACATGGGTGCTGGGAACAGAACTCCAGCTCTCTGCAAGAACAGCAGTGCTCTTTCCTCGGGATGCAGAGGCAGGCGGATGGCTGTGAGTTCGAGGCCAGCCTGGTCTACAAATTGAGTCCCGGACAGCCAGGGCTAACAGAGAAACCCTGTCTCGAAAAACAAACAAAAAACAAACAACAACAACAAAAACAAAATAAAACAACCCCCCCCAAAACAACAACAACAAAAAAGAAAAAGCAGCACCAAGTTTCTTGGAATTGTGTGGCAGATGTGACTGCCTATGAACAGAGGGCTGGCCAGAATCATGGCTTTTCTAGAACACACAAGCCTGCCTGAAATCCTTGACCAATAACAAATGTATGTATTATAGGATCTTGATACTTCACAAAAATGTAGCTTACGATAAAAAGAGATCAATTTCTATCGCTCTAAGTTCCCTGAGTAAGTTCAACAGGAAGGGATGAGATGCACAGATGGAATTGGTATATTCAAAACAGGAATTCTCAATTTAGTCTCTCCCACCTTCTTTCATCTTCTTTTGAACCCAGGACCCCACCCATATTAAATATGCACTCTACCACTGAGCCATAACCCCACGCCCTAATTCTACTTTCTCTACTGAATGTACAAAGCAGAACAAAGCTCAATAAAAGTAAAGTAAAATGTTTGTCAACGATATGAACATGTTATAGAAATTACCTATATAGATTAAAGTGGTGTATGAACTTGATAAAAGATATCTAGACAGAAAGCCTCAAAAGAAGCCTTGAAAAAATATGGATGCTGGACGTGGTGGTGCACGCCTTTAATCCCAGCACTCGGGAAGCAGAGGCAGTCGGATCGTTGTGAGTTCGAGGCCAGCCTTGTCTACAAAGCGAGTCCAGGACAGCCGAGGTTACACAGAGAAACCCTGTCTCGAAAAACCAAAAAAGAAAAAAATATGGACAATGTCAAATACATAGCAGTAACACAAAATTGTATGTGTGTGTATGTATGTATGTATGTATGTATGTATGTATGTATGTGTATACAGTGCTCTGACTGCATGTACACCTGCAGGCCAGAAGAGGGCATGTGAGTCACCATGTGGATGCTGGGAATTGAACTCAGGACCTCAGAAAGAGCAGCCAGTGCTTTTAAAAACTGAGCCATCTCTCCAGTCCTTGTATGTATGTATGTATGTATGTATGTATGTATGTATGTATGTATGTACGTACATATTTATTTGTAACATTAAAGAGACAAGTTTTTATATTGTTTTAGGGTTTTGTTTTGTTTGTTTGTTTGTTTGGTTTTGGTTTTGCGAGACAGGGTCTCTCTGTGTAGCCTTGGCTGTCCTGGACTCACTTTGTAGACCAGGCTGGCCTCGAACTCACAGCGATCCACCTGCCTGCTGGGATTAAAGGCATGCGCCACCACGCCCAGCTGTTTTAGGGTTTTTTTGGCAAATGTTTTGTTTTGTTTTTAGTATATTGAAACACTGCCTCCACTGTGCTGGGACTGTAAGTGGACCCTAACAAGTGTGGCTTTCAGTGTTGTAAGGGCTGCTTCTTCCTGTTAAGTAGCCTCAGATTATTCTGTCTGAAACAGAAAAAGTCACAGGACAAATGCTCTAGGGCATGCGTCCCCAGAACTACATTTTTCTACAGAACAGGTAGATAATCCCTTATTCACTCATCTTAGAAGATATTCGGCTGCATCACTGCACGTTCTGCCTCTGTTCTTGCTCATTTCTCTACCAAGAACTCCAAGTCAAAGACAAAAACAAAGCAAGTGGAGCTATAATCCCAGCACCGCTGCTGCTTCAGCACAAGGGCTGCCATAAACTTGCCATCAGCTGGCTACTCACTGTGAACTGGGCCAGCCAGGGATACTGGGTCAGACCAGGGCTACCAAGTGAGATCCTGTCTCAACAGGAAAAACAAGCAAAAAAGAAGAGTGTGTGGGTGTGTGCTGGTGACATAGGTTGGTGGCAGAGTACTTGCCTAGCTCTATTACAACAACAAAGAACAACAGAAACAAACCCAAGGCCAGGCGGTGGTGGCGCACACCTTTAATTCTAGCACTTGAGAGGCAGAGGCAGGCAGATCACTGTGAGTTCGAGGCCAGCCTGGTCTACAAATCGAGTCTAGGACAGCCAAGGCTACACAGAGAGACTCAGTCTCGAAAAACCAAAAACCAACCAACTAACCAAACAACCAAACAACCAAACAAACAAACCCAAACCTGAGCATGATGGCAGAAACTTGCAGGCCCAGCACTTGAAAGAAAGCAAGCGGATCAGAGTTCACTGTGATCCTCAGGTATACGTGGAGTTTGAGTTTAAGGCCAGCCTGAATGACATGAAACACCTCAAAGAGGGGAACAGAACGAGGAGAGTTTCAGAGAAGTTGCCTGCTTTGAATCCTGCTAACTGTTCTGTCCTTCGTAGAAAAACTAACCTGGCAACTGCAACAACAGAATCCTAACAACCCCACAAACTGACAAGCTAAAGAAGAAAAAAAGACTAAGCAGAACAGGAGAGAATGTTTTTGTGACATTTTTGTTTGTTTCTTGAATCCCAGCACTCAAGGAGGCGGAGGCAAGCAGATCTCTGTGAGTTCAAACCTAACCTGGTGTTCAGAGTGCGTTCTTATACAGCCAAGGCTACATAGAGAAACCCTGTCTAAATAAATAGATAGATTAGATAGATAGATAGATAGATAGATAGATAGATAGATAGATAGATAGGATCTCAATGCATTGGCTAGCCTCTAACTAGCTATGCATCTCAGAATGATGCTGAGTTCCTGATCTCTTGCCTCTGTCCCCTAGTCCTTGGAGTTACAGCATGCACACCATAACCAGTTTGACAGCTCTATGTTTTGTTTTGAGACAGGGTCTCACTTCGTAGCCCTAGCTGGCCTGCAATTCACTAAGAAGATGGGGCTGGCCCCTAACTCACAGAGATCCACCTGCTTCTTAAACTCAAACTCAATCTACACCCACGAATGACACTGAACTCCTGATCCTCCTGCCTCCTCCTTTCAAGCATGGAAATTGAAAGCAGGTACTAAAAAACATAGGCAGCCATACCTGGCTGGACAGCTTCTTAAAGTAGTTGTTCTTAATCTGTGGGTTGCGACCCCTTTGGCAAACATTTATCTCCAAAAATATTTACATTACAACTCAAAACAGTAATAAAATACAGTTATAAGTAGCAATGAAAAGTTTATGGTGGGGGTAGGTCACCACAACATGAGGAATGGTATTAAAGGGTCACAGCATTAGCAAGGTGGAGAACCACTGCTTTAAAGCATCAATGAAATGGTCAGATTTTTTTCTGTTAAATGTATTAGTAAATAAATACCCTACATTTAAAAAATGGATGTCAAAAGGCTGCAGAGAAATGCTCAGTGGGTTAGAGTACTTGTTGCTCGTGCAGATGACCCACATTCAATTCCTAGTACTAACAACACAGTTCACAACCATCCATTACCTCCAGTTCCAGGGGACTAAAACACCTTCTTCAGACCTCCATGGGCACCAGACACACACACACACACACACACACACACACACACACACACACCACTTATACACAAAATAAATCTAAAAGCATTAACAGCAAAATTAGATATCAAGCTGGGACCATGAAAGACAGTCTAGAGAATTACTTGTTCTTTCAGCTATTTTTTAAATCAACTAACTTTTGACTCATCTTTGCTAGCACTATGGTTAGTACACCATTTATACAACAGTACACAGCATATAGTGATTTATCATTATAACATCCTGATGGAGGAAAATGACTATCTGGCATCATATGCACAGTAAAAATAGCAGTATTATTGTGAGTGCCCACAATGACTTCCTGTAAGAAGACATTAGCAATGAAAACATCAAAACACAAAGACCACAAACACACATTCTACTCACCAGTTTAATGGCTACATATTCATTGGTGTAGAGATTTTTTCCTAAGGGAAAAAGAGAATGTGTATATTTAGTGACACTAGCTTACAAGGTCATGAGAAAGGTGGATTTTCCAACTGGGCTCCCATATGTGAAGCCGGAGCCCAGATAATGAGAACCATCAGGCCTAGGACACAAACAGCCTGAGAACCGGAACTGTAAGCCACACAGAGACGCTGCTTTGTTTAAAAAGGAGAAAACCAACCAAGTCCACCCCACTTCTCTTCTTTATGCCCCCACATACATGCAACCTTATTATCTCTCAGTTATTATGGCATTAAGCAAACTGAGAAGAAACGCCCCAATTTCAAAGCTAGAAATTTTAAATTGGAAAAGGTAGAAGCAGAAGAACCAGGAATTCAAGGTCACCCTTGGCCACACACTGAGTTTAAGACCAGCCTGGGCTTCATGAGCTCTTGTCTCAAATCTCCTCCTACCTCTAGAAAAAAATTAAACTCATATCAAGGATGTAGTTAAGAGGTAGCATGGAAGAAGAGATTTAGTATTTAAGGAGAACTGAAGGGGCAGTCAGGTTCAGCAAAGGAATCACCCTGGAGAGCACTATGAACAGAAAGAGAAAATAATTACTGTGATGACAGAAGAACCAGGGTAGTCTCAGGAGCTGAATTTCCCCACTGTGACCTCTCTCCTCCATAAAGTATGAAAAAACAGTATTTTAACAGCTGAAGAATGGGTAAGATCATTTCAGGAAGAGAAAACTGGAAAAGCAAACAAAAATATAGCAGGAGATGCTACAGACTGAGTGTGGTGCAGTCTGTAAGTTTAATGAATATCAGGGAAGACTGAAGATCGACAAGGAGTGGTTAAAGCAAAAACTGAAAGAGGCGGTGGCGGTATTAGGGAAACCTTAATACCATTCAAGGTTAAAACAAAAGATCTGGAGGTAGAGCACTCACATAATCAGATCTCTGACTCAGAATGATTATGTATGAGGCAGCATAAAAATTAACTAAAAAAGTAGGAGAGCAGAAGTAAAGGAATCCATCTGAATGGCTTAATGTCTATCACATATAAACACCATCCATGCAAGAAAAGCCACACTCAGTTCTCCACCTTTAGAGAACATATCCTAGCTCTACACAGTCCAGTGTATGTGATTAAAAATTCAGCCAAGCCGGGTGTGGTGGCGCACGCCTTTAATCCCAGCACTTGGGAGGCAGAGGCAGGCCGATCGCTGTGAGTTCGAGGCCAGCCTGGTCTACAATGCGAGTCCAGGACAGCCCAGGCTACACAGAGAAACCCTGTCTCAAAAAAAAAAAAAAAAACTCAGCCAAGAAATTATATAATGTGATGTTAACACAAAAATATGAACAAGTACATAGAAGAGTCTGGAAAAAAGAGAAAAGCATATTTGTGTACAAACAACATTTCAAGTCAGAAAATAACCTGAAGAAAAGGTCAGTTCTTATACTGGGGGAAAAAAGAATCCATGTTGAAGATGGTGATACAACACCTTTAGCTCTAGCAGTGGGGAGTCAGAGAATAGGTGGATCTCTCTGAGTTCAAGGCCAGTTTGGACTACATCCGAAGTTCCAGGCTAACCAGAGCTATATAGTAAGGCTCTACTCTACCTAAAAAAAAAAAAAAAAGAAAAGAAAAAGCAGCAGCTAGGTATGGTCGCGTACACCTTTAATCCCAGCACTCATAAGGCAGAGACAGGTGGCTCCATGTGCGTTAGAGGCCAGCCTGGTCTTACAAAGTAAGTCTACGTCAGCCAAGGCTACACAGAGAAACCCTGTCTTAGGAAAACAACAACAACAACAACAAAACAAAACAAAAGAAAGAAACCTTTGTTTTCTTTGGACACTAGCATTTTTTTTTAAAAAGAGGTCTGAATTTTATGACACTGTAAATTCATTTTAGTATAAATACTTTTCCTTAAATCTACAAGTAAAAAAAAAGTTTCCTAGAATAATGTGTCTTATTTGTTCTATAGCTTAGTACACAGAGGCCCTGCTCTATCACCATATGCTCTTAGACGTGCATATTGCAGAGTAAAGCTATCCAAGGCCATCCACAGGCTGCCCTCAATGGTCCTTTCTGGCTTCATACCATTTCTTCTCAGGTACCACATCCTCTAACTGGTTTTTGCTTTGTTTTGTTTTGTATTTCGAGACAGGGTTTCTCTGTGTAGCCTTGGCTGTCCTGGACTCCATCTGTAGACCAGGCTGGCCTCGAACTCACATCGATCCACCTGCCTCTGCCTCCCGAGTGCTGGGATTAAAGGCGTGTGCCACCACGCCCGGCCCTCTAATTGTTTTGAGTCCAGTCTACATTTTCTAGCACATCACATGATCAGCTTGTGTTTAGGGGTATTTCAGGGGTGTGTGTGTGTGTGTGTGTGTGTGTGTGTGTGTGTGTGTGTGTGTGTGTGTGCGCGCGCGCGTGTGCGTGGTACTACTGAACTATATCCCCAGTCTGAAAAAATTTTTTCCTTTAAAAAATTTTAAGGGGTCATAGGGTCTCACTAGGTAACTCTGATTGGGCTGGAATTGGCTTTTTATACAAGGGTCAAGAAGCTTAATAACACAAAAAAATCTAATTTCTAGAAAATAATACTGTCATGTCTTTCCCCCCCCCCCCACTGAAGACAGGATCTGACTGCATAGCCAGTATGGCCTGGCTATATAGGCCAGGGTGGGCCTTGAACTCAAGAGAGCCACATGCCTTAGCCCCCTTGGTGCTGGGATATAAACCACATCTATCCATCCATCCATCCATTTATGTTTGGAGATAGAGTCTCAAAATATAGCCCCGGTAGTCTTGCACTCATAAAACCTTCTTGCCTCAGCCTCTCAAGAGCAGGATGACAGTTACATGTCAGGCATGTTACATATATATCTTGTTACCTTAGGGAGGCAGTGTGTTTCCTGAGGACAAGAACATTTTTGTGTGTGTGTGTGTGTGTGTGTGTGTGTGTGTGTGTGAGAGAGAGAGAGAGAGAGAGAGAGAGAGAGAGAGAGAGAGAGAGAGAGAGAGAGCGCACTCACTGAGGATTAAAATCAGAGCCTTGTCTATTAGAATACGTAAATGGCCTACCATAAAGCTACACCCCTAACCATCAATATTTTTTTAAAGATTTATTTATAACATATACAGCCTTCTGCCTACATGTACACCTGCACGCCAGAAGAGGGCACCAGATCTCATTACAGATGGTCATGAGCCACCATGTGGTTGCTGAGAATTAAACTCAAGACTTCTGGAAGAGCAGCCCATGCTCTTAGCCTCTGAGCCATCGCTCCAGCCCCTCCATCAATACTTCTTATCTCCCCAGCAACAAATACAGCACTGACGTATAGTAACTGATGCTTGCTGAAGTGGACCAAATGGGTCCAGTTCCGAGGACATAACTGGGTCAGGAGAGAGAGGCTGACTTATTGGTGGGTTAAGTCACAGTGAATTCATGATTTGACAGCACTACTGCAGGCAATAAGAACTAGCACACAGGGCCTAATGAGAGGAAGTCGGTCACCAGGACATGTTTTAAATGGTCTATCTATATGTAGCTTCCGGAATCTTTCCTCTCTTCCTGACTTTCTTCCTTGCAGATACGATAAGGCGTACAGTTCTGCTGCACTATACAGTTTAGCTACGTGTTCTGCTTCCCATCGGCCCATAACAACAAACCCAGTGGGTCATGGACTGAGTATCTGGAGCCATGAACTAGACAAACCTCTCCTCCTGTATGCTCTTTATGAGCAGCTAACATATAAATATGTTTTTGCTTCATTCCTCAGTATGCTGAGCATCACCAACAGTCTTATGATAAGAGAAAATCAAATGGTATTTAAAAAATATTATCCTGGCTTTATTGTATAAAATAAAAGAAAATAACTAGAAGAAAAACAGTACATTTTCACAGTAAAATGAACAATAAGTTTCATATTTTATATTGGTATGGATTTTTGTATTATGATAGAAATTCAAAGTTATATTTACTACAACACACTGTATTTAAAATATTCTGGTTTAAAATACTCTCTATATACTGTTAAAATATCAAGGTTTTAAAGGTCTATTTGGATTAACAAAAGCTAATTTAAGATATACATGTCCACTGCATGCTTGTTCCTGACTGGTCTTGAATGCATGAATGTTATTTCTCCTGCTGTCAAGCTAATAATTTAACACCAGCCATCACAGTTGATACTTTCTCTCCTAAATCTTCAAATGTACCCAATCTAATGAAACAATATATACAAATAAGATTCTAGCCAGGCTTGGTGGTGCACGCCTTTAATCCCAGCACTTGGAGGCAGAGGCAGGCAGATCACTGTTAGTTCGAGGCCAGTCTGGTCTACAAAGCAAGTCCAGGATAGCCAAGGCTACACAAAGAAACCCTGTCTCAAAACAACAACAACAACAACAATAAAAACAAAACAAAAAACAAAAATCAAATCAAAACAAAACAAAAGATTCTTTGGCATAATCTTTTGGCAGGGTAGTGGTGGCACACACCTTTAATCCCAGCACTCATGAGGCAGGGGCAGGTGGATCTCTTTAAGTTTGAGGGCAGCCTGGTCTACAGAGTGAGTTCCAGGGTAGCCAGGGCTACATAAAGAGAAACCCTGTCTCAAAACAAACAAAACGAAGAGGAGGAGGAGGAAGAAGAGGGAAATAAATAATCTTTCCAGCACTAGGAAAGTTAACCAGCAGTGATGAAACTTCCAGGTTGGTCACAGCTTGATTTCTCCATGTCCTATGACTAAATCCGGGTCCCAGGACTGAGTAAAGTGTCTTCAGCAATAGGGTCTCAGTTGGTCAGTCTGTCTTTCTTTTTTAAAATTTATGTATGAGTGTTTTCCTCATGTTTATGTACCACATGCATGTCTAGATGCCCTAGAAGGGCTGAACAAGGGATCAGATCCCCTGAAAATGGAGTTATGGATGGTTGTGAGCCTCTGCAAGAAGAGTAAATATTCTTAACTGCTGGGCCATCTCTCCAGTCCCCAACAATAGGGTCTAACCATCAAGTTTTAGACGGTAGCCAAGAACAACGGCAATACCTGGGAACAGGGGATGAGGGGATCTGGTATATGGAGTCCACTGACCAACAACTCAAAAAGAGGTAACCCATACCTGGGCCTGAACGTTTTAATTAAAAGTTGATAGCCTATGTTGAAGTGAGTTTCCATGTGGCCTTATAAAGGTCTTTAGTATCAGTTATCTATCCCTTTCCTATGGCCTCTATGCTGCCCTCCCACCTGTGTACACTGCTGGACAAGAAGAGAAATCGCCAGCTTACCCAGCTGTGAGCTCTGACGCTGTAGTGACGACAGGCTTCAAGAGATAAGTCTATAGTGCGAACAGTGGCTTAGACACTATGTTGTAACCAGCACCTTTCTGACTGGATTTAAAGTCGGCTCCACAGGATGAGACTCATGCCTGCCTGGTACTGTTAACTAGGGCCAAAACAGATGGCTGGCTAGCTAACAGGCTCCAGGAAAGAACCTAATACTATTTATTATTCTGCTAAACAGACATAGCAATAAACTGCTTCCTAAGTTCTTGTCTACATATCTACAGAGCAGTGCAGTTCTTCAAACATCACAGTGGAGCTTCTTTTTTAATATTTGGCAATTAATGTAGACACCCACAACAGGTCAGAGTGCGCAATTCAATACAAGACATTTATACTACACCATCCGTCAAGGCTAAAAGATCATCACCGAAGAGGAAGCCAAAAGATCCTAAGAGCCTGAAGCAGATGTCTGAGGCAAGCTACAAACAATGTTTCAAAAAGGTGAAGGCGAAAACAAGAAGTTGAGAATAGGGAGGGGAAAATGGACTAATGCTGCAAGATTTGGGTTTTGTTTGGTTTCGTTTGGGTTCTGTAGGCTTAAACATTAAGGCCACTGCTTACTACAAATGCCACAAGGAAAGAACAAAGGAAGCATACTTTACCCTCTCTGTCTATCTGACAATCTACTTAAATAACTAAAAATACTCAGAAAAATCTCTGCACTTGAAAAGTGAGGGACCATGACACACACCTGCAATGCCAACATCTGGGAGATAAAGGCAAGAATCAGAAGTTGAAGGCCAGACTAGGCTAGACAGCAATTCTGACAGAAGCCTGATCAAATAAGACATCACACTAAGGGTGGGAGGTAGGGAGGGGGGGAGAGAGAAGGAGGGCAGTGAGGAGATGAAGAGGAGGAGGAGGAAAGAGAGAAGAGAGAAAGATCAAACAAGGAGAATTCACTAACAGGAAACAAATGAGCATGTTTACTTTAGATAGTGATCTATGTAATGAATTCTTAAAAAGGAATTTGGGGCCCAGTGAAAATGTTCAGTAGGTAAAATTCTTGCCATGCAAGATGGCAGCACAAGTTTGATCCCTGGAACCCACACAAAGGTGGAAAGAGAACTAATTCAACAAAGCTGTCCTCTTAGCTCCATAGGTACAAAGTGAAAAAACAAGTGTGTGTGTGTGTGTGTGTGTGTGTGTGTGTGTGTGTGTGTGTGTATGTGTGTGTGTATGTGTGTGTTCACACACCCCATACAGAAGAACTAAAGCAGAAATGTACTTGCTGTATGTATGTGACCTTTCCTACTTTAAATCTGTTTTCTGCACAATCTACTCACACAACAGAAAGAGTGAAGGATGAGGTACCTTCCCTATGGTTAATACTAAGACACAGTCAGCTGAAGAGAAAGTTAAGTTCTTTCTTCTAACTACAAAGGAAGTCAAAATAAGGTGTGTTAGCCTATGATCTCAGCTGAAGAGAGAGTATTTAGTATGAGAAAAGACTGGGCTTCACAGAGAGAGAGAGAGAGAGAGAGAGAGAGAGAGAGAGAGAGAGAGAGAGAGAGAGAGGAGAGAGTGAGTGAGTGAGTGAGTGAGTGAGTGAGTGTGTGTGTGTGTGTGTGTGTGTGTGTGTGTCAGTCTCCCCACTCTCCTACCAGGTTTTTCTAGACAAAGTTTCTCTGTGTAGCCCTGGCTGTCCTGGAATTAGATCTGTAGACCAGACTGGCCTTGAACTCAAAAATCCACCTGCCTCTGTCTCCTGAGTGATTAAATAAAAGGTGTGCGCTTCTACACCAGGCTCAGAGAGACAGCCTTTACAAAAATAACAATAACAATAATCAAATGAAATACCAAAATTATCCTACATTCACCAGAGAAAACAAAACAAAAATCTAGTACTCTGAAAGAAGAGAAAGGCTATATATTTATCTTTTTAACTGAATGATTTTTTTCATTTCCATGTAAATTTCTAATATAAATCTTGGACTTCAAGAAAACAAATTTCCAGAAGGTATTTCTTGGTCTTCATAGAAATTAAGGCATTTTGGGCTCTGAGAATTCTTAAGCTTATGCATTAGAAACTGCCTCTCTGTCATAATTTTGTGTTTATTCCATAACATAACTAATGCAAGCAGTATGATGATGGTAAAACAAAGTCAATCACTAAATGAATGAGTATCTGCAAAACTAATGTTTAAGCAACTGAATAGTTGCTAGGAAGACATGTAGTGTGAAATTACACATCTTCTATTCTCAGTAGCATCTGGCCTATTGGAACGTGAACACATCTCTAAATATGAAGGCCTTTTTATTGCCCTAGTTAGGTTTAATTCTAGGTTACTAGCCTTCAATAATAATAATAATAATAATAATAATAATAATAATAATAATAATAAAAAAACATTAGCCAGGTGCAGTGGCGCACACCTATAATACCAGCACTTGGGGAGGCAGAGGCAGAGGCAGAAGTCCAGGACAGCCAAGGCTACACAGATAAACCCTGTCTTAAAAACCAAATAAGCAAATTTTATTCTTAACATCTTCCAATTCAATTCTGTACCTGGAGACATGCACTTAGTATAGTGATGTTTCATTAAGAACTAAAAAAGGAGGTAAACTGTCTTAAGTTAATTTGTACATTTTGGAAGCTGCTAACCCACACCGCTGGTTCACTCAGGAATTTAAGTTTTATTCCTTCTCAAGCCTCTGAGGGGCATTGAAGACAAGATAGTATAGTTCTATAACCAAGGTTAGCTGGTTAGGGGACAAGATCGTTTTAGATCAAGATAAAGAAGTTAAGCTATTAGAGTTGAAATAAGATAGATATTGAGTCTCATTCGGAGATCTAGACCCAACAAGACAGGAAAAACACTTACTTCAAAGGAGATGAACGCAGATGGCCAAGTTACTATGAATGTAACATGTATAGAACTCATTATTCTCATGGTTGTCACATGGTTCTCCCTGCTGTATGTAGTTTGTTTTACACATGTGTAATAAAATAAAAGTATATATTAAAAAACAAAAAGAACTAAAAAAGGTAATGATAGGTATATACTTTTTTTCCATTTTTTCCCCCTAGAATCATCAAAAGTAGCAGAGGTTTAAAAACAAAATCAAAACAAACAAAAAACCAATCATCCATATTGCTAACCTCACAGTGCTCCAAAGGTCAAAGTTTCTTATGATTAATTTTCCTAATAATCCATACCTTCAGCAACTATTTGGGGGCTGGAGAAATAGGTCAACAGTTAAGAGTACTTGCCGTTCTACTAGAGGGCTCTAATTTAGTTGCCAGCACCCACATAAGGTGGCTCACAACTGCCTGTAACTCTAGCTCCGTGGGACCTAATGCCCTCTTCTGGCCTCCTTCGGGTACCTGCACATACACAGAATAGTCACACACAGGCAAATGCACATAAATAAAAATAAAGATTAAAAAAAATTCATCTAGAAGGATAGCTTTTCACACTCTCCATTTATAAGGTCCTTATTTTCTGTGTGGGGTGGTGGTAGCATGCCTGTAATTCCAGCGCTGGGGGGCTGGGGGGGGCGAGTAGGCTTACAGAGGCAGGAAGATATCTAGAAGGTCAAGGTTAAGGTTTCCTGGTCTACATAGTGAGTTCTAGGCCAGCCAGGGCAGAATGGTCAGATCCTGCTCAAAAACAAATTAGCAAGCAAATTTCACTTCTCCATTAATATAGCATAGCATATTAAAAAGCATATAAATTCCCAGTATACCTTCTCCTCAAGCTTGATATGTTTCAGCTGGCTAATTCTGTCATTACTCATCATCTATTTACAAATTCATATTTGAGCTGGATATGATGGTGTTTGCTTACAACCCCAGCACTCAGGAAGCTGGGGTAGGAGAGTTACAAGTTCGAAGCCTGTATGAGCTTTATAACGAGTCCAAGGTCAACCTGGGTTACAGAACAAGATCTGTCTCAAAATTAACCATAAAAAATTTTTATAGCAGAGTATGGCGATGAACTCTTTTAATCTCAGGAGGCAGAGGCAGGAGGATCTGTGAGTTCGAGGCCAGCCTGGACTATAAAGCAAACTCTAGGACAGCTAGAGCTACACAGGGAAACCCTGTCTTAAAAAATCAACAATAAGCTGGGCGGTGGTGGTGCACGCCTTTAATCCCAGCACTTGGGAGGCAGAGGCAGGTGGATCTCTGTGAGTTCGAGGCCAGCTTAAACTACACAGTGAGTTCAGGACAGCCAGTGTTACACAGAGAAACCCTGTCTCGAAAAACCAAAAAAGAAAGAAAGGAAGGAAGGAAGGAAGGAAGGAAGGAAGGAAGGAAGGAACCAGGCGTGGAGGCGCACACCTTTAACCCCAGCACTCGGGAGGCAGAGGCAGGCGGATTGCTGTGAGTTCGAGGCCAGCCTGGTCTACAAAGTGAGTCCAGGACGGCCAGTGTTACACAGAGAGACCCTGTCTCAAAAAACCAAAAAAAAAAAAAAGAAAGATCAATAGTAATAATAATAATAATAATAATAATAATAATAATAATAATAATAATAATTTAAAGCATTAATCAAGACATACTCTAAATTGGTGAAAAATTAAAAATCTTAAGCCGGGTATGGTGGTGCATCCTTGGAAGGCAGAGGCAGGTGAATTGCTGTGAGTTTGAGGCCAGCCTGGTCTACAAAGTGAGTCCAGGACAGTCAAGGCTATTATACAGAGAAACCCTGTCTCAAAAAACAAAGCAAAACAAAAATAATAAATAAATAGATAATCTTGTCAACATAAAGAAAGGGAAGCAGGGGCTGGAAGATGGCTCAGTGGTTAAGAGAACTGACTGCTCTTTTAGAGGATCCGGATCCAAGTTCCAGCACCTACAGCTTACAACTGTCTGTAACTCCAGTTCCAGGGGATCGGCACCCTCACACATATGTACACGAAGGCAAAACACCAATGCACATAAAAAAGAAATAAATTATTTTAAAATATTTTTTAAAGAAAGAAAAGGGATGTCTTGGATAATAGCATCATGATTGATAATAACAATAGCCTCTTTGCAAAATTCTTATTTCTTAGGCCAGTAAGTCCTACTTAAAAGCCCAATAAAGCGCCACTTGCTTATCTTGAAACACACCAAGGAGCACAGCAGCTGCCACCGTTGTTAGAAGAAGCCACAGGCATAACCACGCTCTTACCTAATCTGAGCTCTCCGAAGTTCCCACACCCTATCTTCTTGCCGACCCTGAAGTTGGGCCCCACCATGAGGACCCCAGAGGACGCTGATGTGCCAGACGGTCGGGAACAGTGTGTGTTCCTCTGGGCCATGGTTTTAGTTGTCCGTTGTCTGTCATCCTTTTCCCTGTTAGAATGGTCCATGATCCTACACGGCAGTCTCTGAACGAGTGACCTCAGTGCGCACACTTCTCTGTAACACAGAGGTATGTCCAAATCAACCACAGTCAGAGGAGGAGGAGGAGTTTTGGCACCATATTCATGCTTCTAATGTACTTCCAGAAGATGAAAAGCCACCCATCAGTTCTTGAAGAACTTGTAGTCTGCAGGTCTCAAGCAGAGGAGGACATTGCGTAACCTGGATAAAAATCAAGAAAAATACAGTTAAAAAATAAAGCCTTAAAGCAAACTAAGGAAGTTACTAACTAGAATGGATCCTATCCACTGATGAGCGCAGTGATCCTCAGAGCTCCCTGAAACAGGTTTTGGCTTTATATTTTTCAACATGTTAGCCATCTAGTTTAGATACCTGTAAGTTAAGACAAGCTAAGTAAGCTGCAAACTAGGAAGCTAAGGGAGCACACATTAAGTATTTAACATGAAACATTTCTCTTAGTGATGTCTATGTAGCCAAAAAGAAAAATATTTGCTAAGCTGTTTTCTTAAATCACTGTAACAGGGTATTCAGCAGAAAGGGTTAATGCTAAGTTAAACTGTAGACACTTCAATTCAAAGCATAGCTCATAAATTTTCTCTATAACTTACTAGAAATGAGGCTATTTAGTGTTTTTCTTCTCTCTACTCACATTTACCAAGCACTGGCAGCAATCATACAATTCAAAACATACAAACTGTCACTCAGAAGCCCACATTTATCCTTTCTGGTGGTGTTTCTCACCAAGTGTCTCTCCGAACCATTATGTTTATGCAGATATTATAGTTCATAAGACCCCAACACTGCTTTAAAAGAGAGAAATGAGGCGGGCGCGGTGGCACACGCCTGTAATCCCAGAACCCGGGGAGGCAGAGGCAGGTGGATAGCCGTGAGTTCAAGGCCAGCCTGGTCTACAAAGTGAGTCCAGGACAGCCAAGGCTACATAGAGAAACCCTGTCTCAAAAACAAATAAACAAACAACAAAAACTAAATAAATGAGGAAAATGACTCAGAAATGGTGGCTCAAGTCTAATCCCAACACTTGGGAGGACAGAAGCAGGCAAATCTCTCTGGTCCTGAGTGCCACCTGGTCTACAGAGTGATTCCCAGGACAGAGATCCTGTTGACAGAAAGAAAGGGAGCAGAGGGGAGAAAAGAGAAGAGAAAAGGACAGAAGGAGGCAAAGATTTCCTGCACTTAGAAAAAGTATTAGGTTGGACATGGTGGTGCACACCTTTAATGCCAGCACTCAGGAGGCAGAGGCAGGAGGATCACTGTGAGTTCGAGGCCAGCCTGGTCTACAAAGTTAGTCCAGGGCAGCTAAGGCTACAGAGAAACCCTGTCTCAAAAATCAAACAAACCAAAATATAAATTATTTATTATAATCTTTTGAATTTTTAAAGAGTTATTTACTTATTTTATGTACTTGTCTGCATGTACAGCTGCATACCAGAAGACTGCATCAGACAGCGTGAGCTACCATGTGGATGCTGAGAATTGAACTCAGGACCTTAGGAAAAGCAGTGGGTGCCCTTAACCACTGAGCCATCTCTCCAGCCTGAATTATTTATTTTTATTATGAGTAGAAACCCAAATTGAAAATAAAACCATAGTGCTGGGCTTGGTGGCGCATGCCTTTAATCCCAGCACTCAGGAGGCAGAGGCAGGCAGATCGCTGTGAGTTCGAGGCCAGCCAGGACGGCCAAGGCTACACAGAGAAAACCTGTCTCAAACCCCCTCCCCCAAAAAGAAAAGAAAGCCATAAACTGAGCATTGTGTTGCCTACCTTTAATCCTAGCACTTGGGAGGCAGAGGAAGGGAGATCTCTGTGAGTTTGAGACTAGCCTGGTCTACAAATCTAGATCCAGCATAGCCAAGGCTATCCAGAGAAAAACCAAAGAAGAAAAGAAAAGAAAGCCATACAACTAAAAAAAAAAATTTATTTATTTATTTATTTATTTTTTTTGGTTTTTCAAGACAGGGTTTCTTTTCTGGTCCTGCCTGTCCTAGACTTGCTTTGTAGACCAGGCTGGGCTCTAACTCACAGAGATCCACCTGTCTCTGTCTCCAAAGTGCTGGGATTAAAGGTGTGTATAAGGGAAGTTTTGGGTTCTTTGTAAACTCAGTTGTGTTATTTAAATAAAATATGTTTTTGTTCTAATCCCAAGTGTGGGCTTTCAGTTTGAGTTTTAGCTGGTCAATACCTGTTAATTGTCTTGTGAGAGGTGTGACTTTTGCCAGCTGGTAATGGCCTTCCTTCTGCAGCAGGGAGAGGGGCGTGGTCTAGGGCTCTGAGGATATAAATAAGAGCACAGAGAGAGTGTGGGTGGCATGTGGTGTGTAGCAGTTTGAAGAGACCAGAAATGGACAGTTTGGAGCAGACAGATGGAGAGAAACACTTTGGGGCACAGCAGCTTGGAGGAGATGCTGGCTGTGCCTGCTGTTGACAGAGACTGGGTATAGCCCAAAAGAACACAATTGACCCTAAACAGCCCAGAAAAGTAAGGGGCCCTCTCTCCCCACTAACCTTTCTCCTACGTAGGCTTGGGAGGTTGGAAGAGAGGCTGAGGCTCAAACACCCCAAGTAAAGAAGAGTTTAAAAGGAGTGCTACAGGTGTGCGCCACCACATCCGGCTTTTGTCTTTAAAAACAAACAAACATCTTAAACTTCATCCCTATTAGAATTCTCCAAGTGCCTCACATAAAAACTGAGTCCCAGCCGGGGGTGCATGACTCTAATCCCAGCACTTAGAGGCAGGCAGATAGCTGTCAGTTTGAAGCCAGCCTGGTCTACAAAGTGACTTCAGGACAGCCAAGGCTACACAGAGAAACCCTGTCTCAAAAAACCAAAAACAAATAACAGCAACAACAACAAAACGAAAACAAAACAACTGAGCCCAACACAGAAGTTGACAGTAAGATCATTTTATAACACACGTATGTCGTTGTGAACTGTGGCACACTTTGGATCTGCCCACGTCTACTCACACCGTCATAGTTCCCTCACCTTTATCGCCCCCCTCTTCTCCCCAAAGCAGACCACAGAAATGACAAATTTTCCTCCCACAAGGCAAGTCACGCAAACCAAAATATACTCTCATTTTCCCTGCTTTGAAAATGACCATAAGAAAACTCTCGGCTCTAACTTGTCAGACCGTAGATGCTAAGATCACCACCCTTCGAACCACAATCCACGAGAGTGGTCTCCTACCCAGAGGAGGGTGAGTGCTATAGAGAGTTCCAGAGGAATAGGAACAGGAAGCCTCACTGGGTTTTCCCACTATTGGGACGAGATCATGCTCCTTTTTGTCCAGTCATATTTCCCCATGCCTCAATCATGACTATGCAATAAAGTCTCCATAACAACCCACAAGGACAGGTCCCTGTAGTCACTGACGATCCTCAGAAAAGGCATGGGAACCTATACTCCCAACCGCAAGCACCTCTTCGCCTGAACCCTTCGTGACATCCTTGATAATCAGTTATGTTTCCCTGAATTCTGTGAGCCACTCAAAACAAATGAATCCAGAAGTGAGGAGAAGGGAGCTATTAATGGCCAGCTGGTCAGAACCACAAGCAAAACACCCAGACTTAGAAGGGGAACCTCAACTCTGGGGAAGGACAATTTTAAGGACTTTTCTTCATAGGATCTGATGCCTTTCAAGGTTGACAGTATCAGACCCGAGGTAGGACACCAAGTTTACCTCTGCAGAATTAATTGCTTAGTGTTGGTGAGAGAATCTCTACACCTTTTCAGGTGACATGTCTTTTATTCTTACCAGAAAAGGGAGAGAAGAGAAATTATATAAGTGCAGGAAACAGGCTTCTATTTTCCTACTGAATAAATCATCAGTCATTTATTATTTAATAAATATGACACACATTATATTGAACACATTTATTTAAACCTTTACAGTCACATCAGAAAGTTAGTTTTAGCCGGGTGTGGTGGCACATACCTTTAATCCAGCACTTGGGAGGCATAGTCAGGTGGATCGCTGTGAGTTTGAGGCCAGCCTGGTCTACCTAATGAGTTCCAGGATAGCCAAGGCTACACAGAGAAATGCTGTCTCAGGGGAAAAAAAATAAAATAAAAAAAAGAAAGCAAGGCAGGACACACGTAACCCCTCTACTTGGGAGGTACAGGTAGAAGGATCAGTAAAGCCAGTCTTGATACGTAGAAAGTTTGAAGCCAGTTTGGGCAATAAGATGCTGTCTCAAGAACTAAACACAAATATTATACAACAATTTAACTACAAACAAAAGGCTAAAACAAAAATAGTAAAAATATAATAAACCTAAGAACTTATCAAGCTTGATAAGCGCTAATATTTGTTTGTTTGTTTTGTTTTTAGAGGCAGGATTTTTCTGTGTAACCCTGGCTGTCCTAGCTATGCTGAGATTAAAGGTATGTGCCACCACTGTCTAGTGCCAAAATATATTTATAAAAGAGCTGTCTTTAAAGCAAGGAAAATGGACTAGAGAGATGACTCAGCAGTTAAGAGCATGATACATCGTTATTCTGAGGCCAAGTTTGGCTCCCAGTGCCCATGGCAGTTGGCTTACAACCACCTATAACTCCAGCCCCAGGACATCCAACATCCCAGCACTCAAGAGGCAGCGGCAGGCGGATCTCTGTGAGTTCGAGGCCAGCCTGGTCTACAAAGTAAGGTCCAGAACAGCCAGGGATACACGAAGAAACCCTGCCTAGAAAAACAAGCAAACAAACAAACAGATCACTGACTGTTCTTCCAGAGGACTCAGGTTCACTTCTCAGTACCCACAAGGCTGCTCACAACCATTTGTAACTCCAATTCTTGGCAAGCTGCCTCCCTCTTCTGGCCTCTAGGCACACATGCGCCCAAAACACTCATACACATAAAATAATGTTTAAAAAATTAAACATTTAAAATTTTATTTTTTGACACAGGGTCTTGTTAGTATTCCAGCCTGCCTAGAACTCATTATGCAGCACAGGCTGGCCTGGGACCCACAGCAACTCCCCTGCCCTCAGCCTCCCAAGTACTAGGATTGCAAGTATGAGTCATCGTGCCCTGGCCTCATTATAAACAATCTTAAGCAAGAGGAACCACTTCAGCAATGAAAATGGTTGTCTTGGGCTAGAAAGATAGATCTGTGTTGAGAGCTTTTGCTACTGATGCAGAAGACCTGAGTTTTGTTCCAGCACTCACACTGAGTAACTCATAACTACCTGTAACTCCAGCTCTAGGTAATTCAATATGCTATTTTGGCCTCATATGCCCATGTGTGTGCATGTGTGTGCATATGCGTGTATGCAAGAACACACACACGATTTTTTAAAATTTTGTCAGCAAACAGAGAACAAATTCTGAGATGAAGAGACTGGGAAGATAAAGTAGATAAAGTGCTTGTCCCAAAGAATGGAGCCACGAGTTCCAATTCACAGCACCCGTGTAAGTGGCAGGTGTGCATACAGCCTGAACTCCAGCGCTCGGCAGGCCTGAAGACAGAGGTCCTAAGTGTAGGTTGGATAGCTAGAGACTAGCCAGCAAGGAAAGCTGTAAGCTCAATTGCGAGATCCTGCCTCAATGAATACGGGTAACAGCCATCAAGAGAGACTTGTGATGTCAGACTCAGGCCTCCAAACACACGGGAACATGTGCAAACATATACATGCGTCCCACACAAACATACACCACGCACAGAGATGTATGCAACTTTTTTTTGAGACAGAGTTTCTCTGTGTTAGCCTTGGCTGTCCTGAATTTGCTTTGTAGACCAGGCTGGCCTCGAACTCACATCAATCTGCCTGCCTCTGCCTCCCGAGCCATATACACAACTTAAAAGAAATTATTTATTTTTATTTTTATGACATTGGTGTTTCATCTGCATGTATGTTTGTATGAGGGTACTGAATCCCCTGAAACAGGAATTACAGACGGTTGTGAGCGGCCATGTGGGTGCTGGGAATTGAACTCAGATCCTCTGGAAGAGCAGCCAGTGCTCTTAACTGCTGAGCCATCTCTCCAGCCTACAACTTTTTTAAATTGTGAAAATTCCCCAATTTTCTACTACCAAACTAACAAAACAGGTCTATAAAACTATTTACCTTCTTCTCATCTCAATGAGGAGCCTAAGGCAAATTATTTAATAAGCCTCGCTGAGCCCCCTCCCACCTGTGACCACCTTCTTCCAATTACCAAGACATGCCGCGACATCCCCATCTCCTGGTCGCCGTTTCCTACCTACCATCGTCTCTCCCACAAGCCCCACATAAACACGTCCTTTACTCTGTCTTAGAGATGTTTTCTTCTGGCTCTCACAACTTAAAACCATCGTGCAAGCTCTCCTTGTTTGTTTGTTTTGTTCTGATTTTTGTGACAATCTCTCAGTGTAACCCAAGCTGACCTAAAACTATGTAGCTCAGGCTGCCCTCAGACACACACACAGCAATCTTCATGCCTTGTAGCTCAGGCTGCCCTCAGACACACACACAGCAATCTTCATGCCTTGTAGCTCAGGCTGCCCTCAGACACACACACAGCAATCTTCATGCCTTGTAGCTCAGGCTGCCCTCAGACACACACACAGCAATCTTCATGCCTTGTAGCTCAGGCTGCCCTCAGACACACACACAGCAATCTTCATGCCTTGGCTGGATCTAAGGGCTGGGATTCCAGGTGTAAGAAGATACCATACCCAGCTGAAGAACTGCTTCTAGAAGAAAACAATGCATACACATGCACTGCATTTTCTCGTGCGGCTTCTACAGAATAGCAGCACTTACTTGGGGCATTTGACATGTTTTAGATGCCAAAAAGAAAATGACAAGTACCTACATTTACACAAAGCATTCTGTTTTTGTTAAAAAAAAATAATTAATTTTAAAGTATGTGTAAGAATGTGTAACAGTGAACTCACATTTACAGCTGTTCTGTTCTTAGAGCTTAGAATATAGAAGGGGAACCACAAATGAATGCACAAATGAAAGAACAACAAACATTGGGGTCATGGTATATATTGAATAAGAGTTGGTGAAATAAGGCACTTAAGTCTAAAGAAGGTTAAGAGATGCTACAGTTACTACCACTCAACAGCATGCCTAGCAAGTCACAAAGCTCTGGGTCTGACCCACACACAGCACAAGCTCAGATTGAGGATGCTAAGGCCTCTAGTGAGCCCTGCTAAGTTACCACTTTTAATAATGTCCTGAATAACAGTAGCTTTGTCAAGAACTAGAGACAGAGCATCCAGATACAGGCAATACCTGCCTATAAATGAAAGGCTTTGGTTTAAAAAAAAAAAAAGACCAATAAAGTAGGGCATCATAATCAACAGGGTGAAGAGTTAGCAGGAGTCTATTATTCAATATTTTCTTATTTATTTATTTATTTATTTATGTGAGTGTTCTATTTGTATGTATGACAGAAGAGGGCATCAGATCACATTATAGATGGTTTTGAGCCACCATGTGGTTGCTGGAAATTGAACTCAAGCAGACAGTGCTCTTAGCCACTGAGCCATCTCTCCAGCCCCTATTATGCAATATTTTAAAAATCATTGAAAGCAGTAAGAGGCTATTTAAGCATAAAATGGCATTTATACTTAAAGGGATATCAACTTATAAGAGGCATTTACATTGTTTTTTAAATAATTGTGGCTCCAGGTACTATATTACCTCTTCAGTAGGTTCAACCTTAATGTGCCTGATTTTCTAAAAGAGAAATTATTTCTTTTCATAGAGGACACTGGGAACAGAGAAGATACAGTCACTACTGAATCAGACACGCCAATCTTGCAAAAGAACGCAAAGCTTCAGCTTTCTCTTCCTGCTGCTACAACAACAAAGGATTCTTCCCACTCACTTACCCATTAAGCCCCATTGAGTCAAAAGTGCACTGGTCTCACATCTGTCCTCCTGAAACAACAAAAAACAAATACATGTGGAGTGTCTTTAAAACATATTCACAAAGTGCTTGGTAGGACACTAATCCTCCCTCCCTTGAGGAACTTAGTTTTTCCTGTTTCCCATACTAAAAACGCCCCATTATTTGAATAGTGTACTTAAAATATACTCCTTTATGGCAAAATTTCTTTATGAGATTATATTTCTATCCTTAAAATTTGATTTGTTGAGAAACATTTCACCTACTACATGATCCACCTATATACAGGACAAGGGTAGAGGGTGCAGTCACTCAGTAAGTGCAGTGTTTTTCTAGCACACATGAGACACTGGGTTGAACCCCATAAACTGAATTTAAAATGGCTATGGCGGTATACATCTGTAATCCCAGTACTTGGTACATAGGGGTAGGAAGTTCAGTTATCCTAAGTGAGACAGTGAGTTGGGAATCTAGCCTAGGTTTCAAAATACGCCTCCCCCACGTAACAGGTAACAAATGGCATCCCTAGCATAGAGATAACTTTCAAACGCAGAGCTCTTAAGTGCCCTATACTTGGTTCACAATTAGAGCAAATGGCTTCTGCTGAAGCTTTTGTAATTTATTATCATTGCATGTTTGTACATGATGCATGTGCGGAGGTCGCAGGACAACTTCATGGATTTGGTTCTCTTCATTTACCTTTACAGTGTTTCTGGATATTGAACTCAAATGGCCAAGGGCCTTTACCTGCTGAGCCATTTCATCAGACTTAGGAATTATTTGTAAAGACCCCGGAAGTGAACACTGAACCAAGAACTTTCGCTTGTGCTATTCAAGCACTGTACTACTTACTGAGCTACATCCACAGCACTTGAAACTTTTCTTTTTTCTTTCTTTCTTTCTTTCTTTTCTTTTCTTTTCTTTTTTTTTTTTCCCTTTTCTTTTTGAGACAGAGTATTCTCTATGTATCCTTGGCTGTTCTGGAACTCATTCTGTAGACCAGGCTGCCCTCAAACTCACAGATCTGCCTCTGCTTCCCAAGTGCTAAGATTAAAGATGTGGGTCACCATACATTGCTCTTTTATCCTTTTTTAGACCAAGACTTACTATGCAGTGCAAGCTGGCCTCAATCTCACAGAAATCCTCGTGCTTCAGTCTCCCGAGTCCTGAGAATACAGGTGTGCACCTCCACACCCAGCTCTTGAATTTATTTCACTGGATAAATACCTTTACCAGCTTTTCTAGTTGGTTTGCTCATCCTGAGCTGAAAGATTTGATGTCAGTGCTCTTCTTTCTCCTGGCTTTAAAAAGTATCTTTACTTTATTTGAGTGAGTATTGTGCCTGGTGCCTGCAGCGGCCAGAGGAAGGTGTCTGATCTCCTAGAATCAGAGCTAGAGACAGTGGAGAAGCACCGTGGAGGTGCTGGGAAGCCAACTCAGGCATCCTCTAGAAGAGTAGCAAGTGCTCTTCAGCACTGAACACCTGCCAGCGTCCTGCCTTTGGACCTCACCTTTAAATCTTGTAAATCTTGTCAGCATAAGTTGGTGATGACTTGTCAATGTAAAGTATGATCCCTGTAATATTGGGAGATTTTTAACAAAGATGAGGAAAATATGTACTTTTACAGTTGGACATGGTAGCATGTGCATTTGATCCCAGTGTTTGCAAAGAAGGTAGGCACTTGGCAGTTTGAGGTCAACCTGGTACACATAACAAGCTTCAGGCCAGCTAGGTACATAGTGAGATGCTGTGCCCCCCACCCCCCCAAAAAAAACAAGTTAATATTAATAAATATTAGTGTTGGCATGATGTTTTTGTGGGCTGTGTACAGTCTACCTTTGTTCATTCAAATGCTGATTTCTCTACCCCATCGCTTGGTTTCAATCCAGACATTGCATTGTGATGTTTGTACCAAGTGTCTCCTGTCTCAAGTCTGTGTAAACACGTCCACCATTTGTTCTCTGTTGTGCCAATAAAATGCTGGGCAGCACAGAAATAGGGTGGTATGCCCAGGTCCAGCAAGGAGAAGAGAAAGAGAGGAAGTAGGAGATGGAGACACACGGTGCAGAGGAATGTTGACTTAGAGCTTGACTGTTCTGGCAAGAGATCACATCCAAAGGCCTTCTAGGTCTATGTGATCTGGCTGGAACACAAACAGGCTTTTAATCCAGGAGACAGAGGCAAACAGATCGGAGTTAAAAACCAGCCTAGAATAGAGCAAGTACCAGGTAAAGAAAAGCTTAAATCCCAAGTGAAGGTAAAGAACATCTGTAGAGGAAGCACCCATGTCTGAAAGTCATGTCTACTCAAGTGGCAGAAAAGGTGACAAATCAGAGAAGATATGACAAAATAAGATATGTCCAACTCTCACGAGAAGAGGAAAGGGAAGCTACTTAAGAGGTAGTTTCACAGAGAGAGGAGGCAGTTTTCACGGGACAATAAAAGAGGGTTGCAGAGAGAGAGAAAACAGGTGAAGACAGAACAGGCCAGAAAAATGAGAAAAGGCCAGAAGATTAGAGCAGATTGCTGAGTTAGTTTGAGGCCAAGCAGAGCAATTTCAGGCCAAGAGAGAAGCCAGATTAAATTAGTCATCTGGGAGAAGAGTTTAAGCCAGAAGAACTGAGTTGAACCAGCCAGCCCAGAGCACAGAAAGAACAAGAGTGAACTTATTGGGGCTAGGGAGATGGCTCAGTGGTTAAGAGCACTGCCTGCTCTTCCAAAAGACCCAGGTTCAATTCCCAGCACCTACATGGCAGCTCACAACTGTCTGTAACTCCAAAATCTGACACCCTCACACCAATGCACATAGATTAAAATTAAATAAAATATTTAAAAAAGAGTGAACTTATTAAGCAGAGGCTGAAAACATTCTAGGCTTAGGTTAGATTGTACAGAGGCTAGAAGCTTCCAGGACTAGGCCTAGGTTAGCAGAAGGAGGCAGTAAACCTCTCAGACAACAACTGAGCCAGGAGAATAAAAGTTACTTTTATAACGAGGAAAGGACCAGGAAACATCAGGAGAAATGAATCGGACATAGGAGATGATTAAAAGGCAAGTAGAGGGCTGGAGAGATGGCTCAGAGGTTAAGAGCACTGCTTGCTCTTCCAAACGTCCTGAGTTCAATTCCAGAAACTACATGGTGGCTCACAACCATCTATAATAAGATTTTATACCCTCTTCTGGCCTGCAGGTGTACATGCAGACAGAGCACTGTATACGTAACAATAAATAAATAAATCTTTAAAAAAATAATAAAACCAGGAAAACAGCTGGTCTATAATAACTGCTGCATTACTAATAATATGAATCAATATTAAATATTAATAATCATTCAACATCGAGGTGTGGTGGTAGACATCTGTAATCCCAGCTATGTGGGAGGCAGGGGCAGTCAGGTCTCTGTGAGTTGGAGGCCAGCCTGGTCTATCAAGTGAGTCCAGGACAGCCAGGACTACAAGAAAAACCCTGTCTTGAAAAACTAAAACTAAAAACTAGTAACAACAACAACAATAATAGTTTCCTTGATGAATCCGCTACCAAAATATTTTCCCTGCAATACATTAGTAGGGATTGTCAGATTGCATAAGGTCCCAACAACAGTGTATGACACTCTTCGAAAGAATAGTTCTGGGCTGGAGAGATGGCTTAGAGTTTGGGAGCACTGACAGCCTTTCCAGAGGTCCTGAGTTCAATTCCCATTAACCACATGGTGACTCACAACCATCTATAATGAGATCTGGTGCCCTCTTATGGCCAACACAGGGATCCATGCAGGTAAAATGTTGTATACATCATGCATAAAGAAATCTTTAAGAAAAAAAAAAAAGAATAATTCCAAGTGCCACTGTAACATAAAGATGTGCTGAAACTTGTGACATAAAGTTGGAGCTGTAATTTGATTTTCATTCTCCAATGAAATTTTCTTTGCTAGCTTTAGAATTATTATTTGTTAATCCATTATTTTAGGAAAGAGTTACGAGCTGGGGTGGTTGAGGCTAGCCTGGTCTACATAACGAATTCTAGGACAGTCAGATACTGTCTCAAGAAAATTAAACAAGAAAGGAAGGAAGGAAGGAAGGAAGGAAGGAAGGGTGGTAGCTAGAGGGCCAACAGGCATAACTGTATTTTTAACATCATCTTTTCTGGAGAACAATTTACTTTGCATAAATACAGATGCATCCAGGTTCAATTGCTCTGTTAAATTATATAAACTTTATCAATTTTGTCATATTTTTTGTTTGTATGGTTTGGTTTTGGTTTGGCTTGGTTTTTTGGTTTTATTTTTTGTTTGTTTGTTTTTGAGACAGGGTTTTTCTGTGTAGCCCTGGCTGTCCTGGACTCCCTTTGTAGACCAGGCTGGCCTCAAACTCAAAGCGATCCACCTGCCTCTGCCTCCCCAGCACACCCAGCAAATTTGTCACATTTGATTGTATCAAATTATACATACTTTTGAACTAATAAAATGAAAAAAAATTAAGAACATTTAAAATAAATATACCATATTTCTTTTCTTCTGCAAAACTAGTTGAGCAGCTTAGAATCTATAGACATTTGCTGAGGTGGCTGCACACACCTGTAACCCCAACACTCTGAATGCTGAAGCAAAGGCAGCAGGGCTGTACATCAAGTCTGTCTATTTCTGGCCTCCATAGAGATAAAGACATAGATACGTGTCACACTGTAGAACAGCAGTATCTAAAATCTCTCAGGTCAAAGCTAGGCATGGTGGCACATGACTATAGTCTCTGCAGGAACCAGGAGGATCAGGAGTCTGAGGCTAGTGTGGGCTACATAACGCGATCCTATTTCAAAAACTCAAAACCAAGGCTAGCTTTAGTACAAACCTGTAATCCTAGCACTTGGAAAAGTGGGAGCAAGAGAGATAGGAGTTAAAAGTCAGTCGTCCTTAGCTACATAGTGAGGGTGGAGTTACATAAGACCTTGACTCAAAATAAAAGTAAAATATGTATTTTTATACAAAGAGGCATACATATTGGTCCTTCTATGCCATTAGACTTAAATGCTTTAAGGACAGTAATTAAATCCTTCCACAACCCACCATCTTTCTCATGTCACAGATAAGGAAAACATGATGCTTAAGCTGAACAGCATTGGGAAAGGGCATCTGACAGCCTGTCTCAACAGTCTGGCTTACACAGCTATGCCTTAAAAACACATTACTGATCATAAAACCCTGCAAGAAGACAAGTGTATCACTGCCCTAAGACACCACATACTCTTGTGGTCTAGGACTATAAATGAACCTCACTCAGTTTCTTCAGTTGATCCTTAAGATCCATTTGCTGACTTTGCAATACATAGGTTATTCCATGAAAGTTCTTTCAGGAAATTAACTGCACTATTCTCATACTTAATGGCTTACCAAGAAAAATTGTACAGCCTCAACATCAAAAGAGGCAAATTTAGTTTCTATAACAAATTAAAATTGTGGAGAATTAGAGTCACAACTACTTTAAAAGTTGTGTTGTACTGACAATTCTGGAAGTTTGGTTTCTTTAAACAAAACAAAACAAAAACAGAAATATTATAAGAATATGTTTTTGTTTTAATCCCAAATGTGGGCATATGGAGGCAGCTTTGGACTGTCCGAAGCAGCTGACTATGACTTGCCCCAAGCTCTTGCAAAAGTGTGGTTTTGCCAGCTACGAATAGTTTCTGCAATCGGGTGATGTTTAGAATCCTGGGATCTTCCTGAGCTTGGTGGCGCACGCCTTCAATTCCAGCACTCGGGAGGCAGAGGCAGGTGGATCTCTGTGAGTTCGAGGACAGCCTGGTCTACAGAGTAGGTTCAAGGACAGTCAGAGCTACACAGAGAGACCCTGTCTCGAAAAGCCAAAACCAACCAACCAACCAACCAACCAACAAACAAAAAACCCAAAACATGTATGTGTGTGTGTGTGTGTGTGTTAATTATGCTTATGACATTATAGCCAATATGCTGATGTTTTAATTACAATCTCTGCGTAGGAGAATGTTGTATGATCTGTTTAATGCTCATTATTTTCCAATAAATACTTTAAGATTGCTTACAAGTGATGAAAAAGATTTTCTAAGGCTTATTTTAATGCTTTGTTGTTTTTGTTTAGCACTGGGGATCAAATTCAGGGCCTCTCATTAAGTATCCTTGAACTTACAATCCACCTGCCAAAAGAGGGCAGCAGATTTTATAGATGGTTGTGAGCCACTATGTGGTTGCTCGGAATTGAACTCAGGACCTTTGCAAGAGCAGCCAGTACTCTTAACCTCTGAGCTGTCTCTGCAGCCCCATTGTTTTTGTTCTTTTAAAGCTGAGTCTCTCATGTAGTGCAGGCTGGCCTCTAGCTAAGGATGACCTTTAATTCCTGATCCTCTTCCTCCCACTTCTCAAGTGGGATCACAAATATGTGTCATCAGGCCAAACAAGAATACTATTAAAAAAAAAAAGAAAGAAAGAAAGAAAGAAAGCCGGGCGTGGTGGCGCACGCCTTTAATCCCAGCACTCGGGAGGCAGAGGCAGGCGGATCGCTGTGAGTTCGAGGCCAGCCTGGTCTACAAAGCGAGTCCAGGACAGTCAAAGCTACACAGAGAAACCCTGTCTTGAAAAACCAAAAAAAAAACAAAAAAAACAAAAAAAAAAACAAAAAGAATGCTATTTTCTAAGAGCATCATATTCAGTAGACTTGAAAGTGGTGTATATATATGTTTTATGTATGTGTATATCTTTGCCTGCCAGAATTAATGTGTACCATGCTAAAGCCCTTGAGTCCAGAAAAAACCAACACTGCAGTCCCTAGGAGTTACAGGCAGTTATGAGCCAGCATGTGGGTGCTGGGAACCAAACCTGGGTTCTCTGCAAGAACAGTAAACACTTAACTGCTAAGTTCTCTCCAGTCTCCAAAGAAGTGCTTTTAATTTAAACCCAAAGTTATGAGACTGGCCAGGTCTGAACTACTGAAACCATTTATGAGTGATAGTTAAACCTCACCAAGATCATGTTATCACAGGTCCATCATGCCCGCCACCAAAATGTTCCTATTTTTAATTCTTTAATGATACACAATGAAGAATCAGTACAAAGATTCGGGTCAGTGGATTATTTTTGTAAGTACTGTTTAGTTAAGACAACCTACAAAGAAAACGAAATTCTGTTCCAAATACTTCCATGTGCCACTTCAGGATAAACTCTGTGTGAGAAGGGCAGACCAACAATGGCTTGTAGAGGAAATGTCACTTCTATTCTGATATAACAGTTTTCATTGTCTATGTTCCTAAACATTTTCTTTTTTGTTTGTTTTGTTTTGTTTCCTAAACATTTTCTTCAAGCCAAGTTATGCTAAATAACAAAAACTAACTTTCCAGGCTGCTCAGCAATTAAGAGCACATGCAGTTCTTGGAAAGGGCCTGCATTCCGTTCCCAGCATCCACACTGAGCAGCTCACAACAGCCTGTAGCTCCAGCTCCAGGGGATCCAAAAGTCTTAAACAAAACAAAATCAAACCCCTATAACTTTCTCTGAGTGATGGTTTCCTTCCACCACTCCTTACCTACTCAAGGAAAATAAAGATTCCTCACAGGTTTGTGGCCAGCTTGAGCTACAAAGTAGATTCTAAGACAGCTAGGGTACAAAGTAAGATCCTGTCTTAAAAAACAATAACAAAAAATCCCAAAGGAGCCAAAAACACCAACTTTCCCAAATAATTGCTGGCTTTTGTTTGTTTTGTTTTTCAAGACAGGGCTTCTCCGTGTAACAGAGTCCTGGCTATCTTAGACTTGTAGACCAGGCTGGCCTTAAACTAACAGAAATCCGACTGCCTCTGTCTCCCCTACGATTAAAGGCTAAAGGCGTGCGCCACTGCACTTAATTGCTTGCTTTTTATTTTTATTTTATTATTATTTTTTGGTTTTGTTTTTGTTTTTCGAGACAGGGTTTCTCTTTGTAGCCTTGGCTGTCCTGAACTCACTTTGTAGACCAGGCTGGCCTCAAACTCACAGCGATCTGCCTGCCTCTGCCTCCTGAGCGCTAGGATTAAAGGTATGTACCACTATGCCCGGCTAATTGCTTGCTTTTAAAAACTTCTTTATCATTAACTAGCTCCCAAAGGCCAGATGTTTTTTCCATTAGTACTTCCTTTATGACTGAGGATTTAAAATGTAAGCTTTGATAAGCAACCCCTTGTCTCATAATCTTAATATTGATGAAGAGAGGAGGGAGGACTGCCTGGGAAACGGGAAGGGAGCCACTAGAGGACAGGAAGGACACAGGAAGGACAGTTGAGGACAGGGACAAATTAGAGCCAGGTGTGGTGGCTCACATCTTTGACCCCAGCAATCAGGGAGGCAGAGGCAGGTGTATCGCTGTGAGTTCAAAGCCAGCCTGGTCCAGGACAGCCAAGGTTACAGAGAAACCTAGACCACAGTGTGAGCTCCCTGGACTTGGAGAGACAGCTTACTTCTCATGTTTCTTATCTTACACTACCTATTTGACTTGAGAAGCTTAAGGAGAAAATAAAATGTATGCACCACACACTTATAAACTTCCATGTAGGCTCATATTTTGCTTGTTTTGTTGCTATGGCTCCAGTACCAACACAAGGCCTTAATACACAGCAACCACTGATTAGATTTCTGATGCCTGAATAAATATTATTATTCTTACTTCACATAGCATCTACTACTACACACAACTGTGGCCTATCCAGCTACCAAATCAGATTTCTTCAACTCTATAGAAGGCTGCTGCCTGCCTTATGTATGTACGCTGCCAAATACTGTGTCCAAACAAGTAAAATCAATGTTTGGTTGAATTGACTACTTTCTTTCTTTGTTTTGTTTAATCAACAGGGTTTCTCTGTGTAGCCTTGGCTGTCCTGGATTTGCTCTGTCGACCAGGCTGCCCTCAAACTTGCAGAGATCCACCTGCCTCTGCCTCTCCAGCGCTGGGATTACAGGCGTGCATTACAGCGCCTGGCTGACTACTTTCAATTAATTGAAATTTACTTAACAAGCACTACCTTTTTGGGGGTTTGTTTGTTTGTTTGAGACAGGGTTTCTCTGTGTTATCTTGGCTGTCCTAGATTCACTTTGTAGACCAGGCTGGCCTCGAACTCACAGCGATCTGCCTGCCTCTGCCTCCTGAGTGCTGGACATGTAAAGGAGAAGAGACTATGAAAGAAAAAAATCTGCAGGTAGAGTGGGAAGGGGAAGAGGGGGTTAATACACTACAGTCAATGAAAGGAAACGGAGAAGGAAGCACTACTAGGGTGGAAGCAGTAAGAGGAAAAGGGGAAAGACAGGGGAGGGCAGTTAGAAAAACAAGTACAATGACATGTATGTGTAAAACGTTAACAGTGACACCCACTTCTTTATATGCTAACCAAATAAATCAAAAAGACTTCTAAATTCTTCATATTTTCACCATGCGTACTACTTTCTCTTCTGTGTATGCTTTTATATAGTAGACATCCTAAAGGTTTATAAGTAATACTTGGTATAATTAGAACACAAAGTATTTGGGAACATAGTAAGGAGCCACAGATAAGAGATATTTAACAACATGATGATTAAGAACAGTGCCAAGAAGAAAGCTGGAAAAAGAAGTTAAATAAGGAAGGAGGCTGGTTTAATCCCTGTACTTGGGAGGTAGAGGCAAGTGGAACTCTGAGTTAAGGTCAGCCTAGACTACATAGTAAGGTCTTGTCTCAAAAACTACATGAAATCAAAAAGAAGAAGAAGAAGAGGAGGAGGAGGAAGAAGAGGAGGAGGAGGAGGAAAAGACAAAGGAGGAGCAAGAGAAAGGAAAACGGGAAAAAAAGAAAGAAAGAAAAGAAGCTGGACTTGTAACCCTAGCCCTTCAGAGCCAGAGGCAGGAAAACAGCCCACAGATTTGAGGCCAATTTGATCTATATAGTGAGTTCCAACCCATCCAGTGCTACATAGCGGATCCCATTTCAAAAATTAAAGGTGTGATGACATACACTCATAATCCTGGCACTCAGAAGGCAAAGGCAGGCAGATCTCTGTAAATTTTGAGGCCAGCCTGGTCTATAGAGCAAGTTCTGGACAAACCGGGGCTACACATTGAGACTCTGTCTCAAAAAAGGGTGGAGGAAGACTGCAGGAAAAATAATTAGCAATTACAAAGAATGTAGTCAAGAGTGTCTGGTCTTAAGTAAGGAGGCTCTCAAACCATGGCCCTGGGGACAAGCATGAACATCTTTCTGGTACTTTGTTTAAAATGAACATTTTTTGATCATGTGTAAGAAGAGTTCAGCTGAAAAGTCTTGACAGTGGAACTTTAATAAACTCCCCAAGGGATTCTGATGCACACAACAAACTTAAAAGTCACTGGGCTAGTCCCATCAGAGAACTAGAATGACATCTAATTAGAGGAAGCTTCCAAGTGCAAGGACCATGTGTGCTAATATTAAATTAGTAGCAAGAACAGAACTTCTGAGGCCCTGTTCCTTTTAATTATCCCTGCTCTCGGGTACTGAAAAATATATTCTTTTAAGCTTCTAAAGAATACTGACAAAACACAACTATGTGCCATGGCCAAGAACCACTGACCTGTAGCTCCAATATTTTGATTTGTTTGCTTGCTTGGCTTTTGGTGATGGGTACAAAAGCCAGGGCCTTGAATATACTAAGCACATCCTTTTGGTTTTTTCAAGACAGAATTTCTCTGTGCAGCCCTGGTTGTCTTGGAACTCACTCTGTAGACCAGGATGGCCTTGAACTCAGGATTAAAAGTACATTCTTTACCACCACAAATTTTGATGTTCCATTGTCATTATCATTCAGTTTAAGCATTATTAAACTTCCATCTTGTTTTCTAGCCTAAGAGTTATTAAGTGTTCTTAAAATTACAAACATTTTAAAGTCACTTAAACAAAAGCACAGGTTCCCTGGAATATTCTCTGGAGTGACTGGTAATTCTTTGAGACCTTTCAGGGACTATTCCAGCAAAGGCTGGGATTTACTTCTCTTTCCCTAGAAACAACACCAAGGCCACTCACTTGAAACAAGTCTTAGCCTAGGATTTTTTTTCCCCAAAGTAAATCATTTTTATTTTTTTATTTTTATTCAATAAACAACATAAAGTACCTACTCCTGAAACCACTTCTAAGCAAATCTTTCTCTTTTTTTATACTTTTATTTTATTATACATGTATAAAACAAACTACATACAGCAGAGAGAACCATGTGACAATCATGAGACAGCCTAGGATTTTTAAAAAACACAAATAATGTCCTATAAAAGCTCCGGGCAAATGTCTTTCTCCCTCTAGTCATAGCTAAGGTTGAAAGGAAAAAGGCATTTCCCTTCGTTAGGCTAATTTTTTCCTGTTGTTTTTGTTTTTGTTTTTTGTTTTTTTGTTTTTTTTTTTGCAGCAAGCACAGAGTAGGCAGGTCTACCTCTGGCATTTCTCTTTATATTATGTATACAAGGCTCCTTTTTGTTGACTTCTAAGTCCTCCAGACATAATCTTGATAGTCAGCTGGCTTCAAACTCACTAGATTGCACAGGCTGTTGTTCTCTGATCCTCAATTTATACTGGTTCAGTCTCCCTACTGCTAAGCATTCACCTCCACACTTGTATCCCACTCACATATCTTAAAAAAAAAAAAAGTCATTTGGAACCAGAAGATGCCCTAAGGCAGAAGGTGCGTGTTTCTCTGTGCGTAGCCTTGCCCTCCTGGACTCCCTTTGTTTGAGTATTCTTTTGTCTCTTTTTTTTTTTTCTTTTTTTCTAGACAGGGTTTCTCTGTGTAACTGTGACTATCCTGGACTCACTTTGTAGACCAGGCTGGCCTGGAACTCAGATATCTGCCTGCCTCTGCCTCCAAGTGCTGGGATTAAAGGCAGCTGCCACCACGTCCAGCTCCCTTTTTAAAAATGTTTGTTGTTGTTTCGAGACAGGGTTTCTCTGTATAGCCTTGATTGTCCTGGACTCACTTCGTAGACCAGGCTGGCCTCAAACTCACAGCGATCCACCTGCCTCTGCCTCCCGAGCGCTGGGATTACAGGCGTGCGCCACCACACCTGGTTTTAAAGTGTTTTTTTTTAAATCTCATTTGTGTTGTGTCTACCTGTATGGATGTGAGCCATGAGTGTGTCTGGTACCTACTAAGGTACCAAGGGTGTCAGATCTCCCCAAACTGGAGTTACAGATGATTGTGATACTGAGAGCTGAACCTGAGTCCTCTGCAAGAACAGAAAGTGCTCTTAACCACTGAACCATTCATTGCTCCAGCCCCCTTTAAAAAAACAAACTTTGGCCTCAGATTCAACCATCCTGCCTTCACCTCCAAGATGCTTAGATTACAGAACTATACCAAAAGAAGCCCTGTGCAATTGTACCTATCCTTAACAAAATAAATGTTACACTAGATTATGGTAGAAATTTGGAAATTATGATGCCCTATCTATACTCCCATTTCAAACTCTTTCCTTTTTTCATTACTTGCAAAGTTCATTTCTAAGATGTTTTCTAACTTACCAAATAACTACCAGGAAGTATTAATTTGTGGTATTTACCATTCCTTTCTATGATCCCTAAACTTTTTCAATATGCCATTTTTGTAAATCAGACTTTTAGCCGGGCACAGTGGTGCACACCTTTAATCCCAGCACTCGGGAGGCAGAGGCAGGCGGATCGCTGCAAGTTTGAGGTCAGCCTGGTCTACAAAGTGAGTCCAGGCAGTCAAGGTTACACAGAGAGACCCTGTCTCGAAAAACCAGGAAAAAAAGAAAAGAAAAGAAAATCAGGCTTTTAATAAATTCTGGTATATATAGACAAATAAAATTGAAGAACAGAAAAAGCAACTTATATTAGAGTAGTAAATTTCTCTTTTTCCTTTAATTTTTTCATTATTTTTATTATTTATGCAACAAAATAAGTAACAACACAATGTTAAACTAGCTAGCTTCCTTTTCTACACTTGGTTAAAATTTTTCATACAAATATGCAACTTAACTCCATCTTTTTTTTTTTTTCAAGACAGGGTTTCTTTGTGTAGCCTTGGCTCTCTTGGACTCACTTTGTAGATCAGGCTGGCCTCGAACTCACAGAGATCCACCTGCCTCTGCCTCCCCAGTGCTGGGATTAAAAGCATGTGCCACCATGCCTGGCTTACTTAACTTCATCTTTAATACATGTCTTTTGTTACTATTTCAGGCGGTGGATCAATTTCTATTGATATAGAAATCTTAAGAAATAATCATTGTAGGGGCTGGAGAGATGGCGCAGAGGTTAAGAGCACTGACTACTCTTCCAAAGGTCCTGAGCTCAATTCCCAGCATCCACATGGTGGCTCACAACCACCTACACTGAGATCTGATGCCCTCTTCTGGCCTACAGGCATACATGCAGGCAGTACACTATATAAATAATAAATAAATCTTATTTTTTTAGAAAAGGGGAAAGAAAGAAAGAAAGAATCATGGTAGGCAGGCAGTGGTGGTGTATGCTTTTAATCCCTGCTCGGGAACAGAGGCAGGTAGATCTCTGAGTTTGAGGCCAGCCTGGTTCTACAGAGTGAGTTCCAGGACAGCCAGGGCTACACAGAGAAATCCCATCTCAAACATAACCAAACAAACAAAGGGAGTCCACAACAGGCAAGGCTACACACAGAGAAACCCTGTCTGGAAAAAAATTTTTAATTAAAAAGAAAAGGGACAATCATTGTAAAGTGTATCACATGACAGTTTTTATTTTAAAGTCACATACATCTCACTCTTTGTGGCCTATCAAAAATTACTCAGTGTAGCTGTGAGTTCGAGGCCAGCCTGGTCTATTAAGCAGAGTCCAGGACAGCCAAGGCTACAGAGAGAAACTCTGTCTCAGAAAAAAAAGGAAAGAAAAGAAAAGAAATGGCCCCCAACTAAAAATAGGATAAAAAACTAGTTTGAGAAGATGCAAAAGGAAAAACTGCCAGGAACCTGCAATACCATTACTACAACCACCTGTACCACCTGCTTCAGAGAATCTGACACCCTCTTATGGCCTCTGAGGACATATATGTGTACACACACACACACACACACACACACACACACACACACACACCCTACACACACACCTACACATAATTATATTAATTAAAACAAAACAACACAGGAGGCTACTGAGAAAAGACACATGCATCTGTGTGATGGAGGCAGGAGAATGCATGGATGGTGAGCTCAATGACAGGCCAGTCTATGCAAAACTCTGAAAATCAGCAGCAACAACAAAAATTGCACAGATTCTATAGTAGTCTAGGCTATCTGAAACTCTGTCTCAAAAATAACAACAGCAACAATAACAAATCCTAAGTGGGGCACGGTGGCGCACACCTTTAATCCCAGCACCCGGGAGGCAGAGGCAGGCGGCTTGCTGTGAGTTCAAGGCCAGCCTGGTCTACAAAGTGAGTCCAGGACAGCCAAGGCTACACAGAGAAACCCTGTCTCAAAAAAAAAAAAAGGCTAGCCTGGTCTACAATGTGAGTGCAGGACAGCCAGGGCTACACAAAGAAACCCTATCTCAAAAAACAAAACAAAACAAACAAAAGTAGGGAGGGCAGAGAGATCAGTTAATGCAGAATGCTTACTATGAAAACATGAGGACCTGAGTCCAAATCCTAAGTACCCACCTAAAAGGAGCCAGGCATGGCTGTGCTTGGCTGCAACCCAGCATTGGGCAGCAGAGAGAGGTGAATCCTGGGAACTCACTGATCAGACAGCCTTGGCAAAAGACCAAGCAGTCAGTTTAGTGAGAGAGCCTGCCTGAAGGCAGTAAGAGGAAGAGTGACAAAAGATACTTAATGTCCTCCTGTGGTTTCCACATGCATGGGCACACCCACACCCACACACTCGGGCAGGCAGCCCTCCCACCCCATTCACATGTAGTTACTGCTTTTACATACACATAATAAAATAAGAAGAAAAACACATTACATTATGTCAAAAGTAATACTATTGTATCTACAGAGCTAGTTCTGGGACATAGCATGACATTACAATTAAGTTATATTAAATTCAGAATGTTATAAAAACAATCATGTATGATATACACGCGGTAGTTACTGACCACTTCAAAGTTCCACTGGTGCCCTGTGTCCCAGCCTGGGACTTTACCCTTTCACGACTCAATCGTCCATGTGTGGCATCACTGTTTACTTAACACACTAGAGAATAATGTCTACTAGAGCGTGCACTCTGTTTTGGTCACCCCAGTGACTCACACTTCTGACTAGGAATCCTACAGATGGGACCTTCTAATACTGTACAGAATACACCTCGAGTATCAAGGACTAAGCAGAGTTCATGTTTGGCTCTACCCAAATAAAAACATATTGACGAACCTGAATAATCTAGTCTATTCTAATATACTTAAGTATGAAAAGATAAATTAAAAAAAGATAAATCAATTCAAGAAATCCAAAGTTGAATAAAACATAGAATGTTTCATGCAGAGGAATGGAATGCTGCAGAACTAAGGACTGAAAATTCTGAATTCTTAACACAGGTAAGCCCCTGACCCACCAACACTTCTCAATCATAAATTGGTGTGAATATTCAAATATAAGTTAAAAATGCTTTTAAAGCGTTAATTTTTTTTAACTAAAGAGAAAAAATTCATTGTCCAACCTGTTCCACACACAGATAAATCCCAGTGGCCCTGAAATCAGTACTGGTAAGTGTGGCAACTTAGATTGAAAGTAAGCTCAGTAAGTGCAAGGCAGCATTTCAAGGGCTAAGCCTAGTGTAATCACAGCTGAGTGCACAAAGACATTTATGCTGTCAGTACTGTCCTAACAAGAGGCTGACTTCCAAGGCATGGCACAGCCTTGTCTGTGAGAAGGCTAAAACTTCAAGACCAAAAGGAGACCTAAATGCTATCTGTATTTAATGAATCGCACATTTCTAGAGTAGATATTCAGCTCCTACTTTAGCCAATAAAACTAACCAGAGCTGCTAATAGCCACACTAAGCACTATGGGAATGTCCCAACGCAAAACACCCAAACCTAGAAAATTTCAAAATACTAACCATTTGCTAACTAACAGAAAAGGTTTCAACCATCACATACAATAAACAACTTTAAAATATGCTTCAGAAGCACACTGTGTGTGTGTGTGTGTGTGTGTGTGTTACATAATAACTATCAGGGAGAGGAGGGAGTGTACAGAAGCAAAATAAAGGGAAAAAATTGCAAAAAGAGAAACTACAAAAGATAAAAAGGCAAAATGAAAGCTAAACAGAAGTCCTTCCTCACAAAATGCTTAATGTTATAATTTTATAAACTGTACCTATTTGTGTATGTTTATGTAGGAGCACACATGCCATAGCACACATGTAGAGGTCAGAGGACAGCTTGTAAGAATTGGCTCTCTTCTTCCACCATGTGGGACCCAGAGATTGAATTCAGGTTGCTAGGCTTGGAGGCAAGCACCTTTACCTGGAAAATACCTCACTGGCTTCCAGTTACATTTTTTAAAAAATGTACATTGATGTTTTGCCTGTACATGTTTGTGTATCTCTGTGTGTAAGGGTGTTAGAGCCTGGAGCAGGAGTTACAGACAGTTCTGAGGTGTCATGTCAGTGCTGGGAATTAAACTTGGATCGAATGGGAGCACAGCTAATGTTCTTAACCTCCCAGATCTCTCTCTACCACCAATGTTTTTTAATAGTATATGCATGGTGTCCTCAAGAGATGTTAGGTCATGAAGCACGATGTATTTTAAGAAATAAATCAGACAAAATATCCTTTACGGGGGCTGGAGAAATGGCTCAGAGATTAAGAGCACTGGCTACTCTTCCATAGGTCCTGAGTTCAATTCCCAGCAACCACATGGTGGCTCACAACCATCTGTAATGAGATCTGGTGCCCTCTTCTGGCTTCTTCTGGCACACATGCAGGCAGAGCACTGTATAAACAATAATAAATAAATCTTTTTTAAAAAATCCTTTACAATCACAATGGAATGAAATTAGATAACAATTATCAAACAATAAACAGATAATTCATAAATATGTAAAAGCTAAAGGGCACATTCATGACCAACAATTCCAAGAAGAAACCACAAGGAAGAAATGAGAGCATTACCACTCAAGAGACTGAGGTAGGAGGAAAAGTTCAAGGCCACTAGGGTCTGCCTACTGTCTTGAGGGGGGAAAAAAATCACAAGATCTGTAAGTTCAAAATCATCCTAAACTCCTCAATATATAACATGGTGATTTCTAAGACCTTGTCTCAAAAACAAGGAAAAAGAAAAACAAAACAAAACAAAAAACAGGACCACCTGGCTTCACAAATACATTTCAACCAACATAACCTATGGTTTAAAAACTAGAGCTCCTATCTGCTACTCAGAAGGCTGGGGCAGGAGAATGGCTCGAGACAACTCCCACAAGTTGTCCTCTGACTGCCATACATACTCCATGACACACACAGTGCAAATGTGGGCACACACACAACCGCACCTGTGCATGTGCGCGCACGCACAGACACACACACACACACACACACACACAAACACACTACATAAATGTGATTTTTAAAAAAACAACCAATTTTAAGTATTTGCACACCAAAAGAATTTGTGTTTGTAATAAATTTCCAATTGATGCTGATGCTGCTGATCAAAGGATACCCACAGAGGATGTGGAGCACACCTTTAATGCCAGCAACCAGGGAGGTAAAAACAGTGGGTCTCTTATGAACTTGAGGCCAGCCTGGTCTACACAAAATGTTCCAGGCCAGCAAGACCACAAGGTAAGATTCAGTCTCACACAAAACAAAACAAACACACAAAACAAAAATCAAACAAAGAATTCAGCTACAGTCAGTGATATAGTGCTTGTCTACCATGAACAAGAACCTTGGGGTCAATACATTTTAAGAGACAGACTTTTTTTTTTTTGAGACAGATATCTTTTATAATCACAATGGGATGAAATTAGACAATTAGTGAACAACAACAAAAAGAAGGCAAATATATAAAAGCCTGTAATTCCCAGAAGAAACCAGAGAGCAGAAATCTGGACAGTTTATCACTTAGGAGGCTGGGATAAAGAGAAAAAAGTTCACCAGGCCACCAGACCTACTTAAAGAAAACAAAATAAAATCCCCCAAAACAAAAACAAAAAGCCAGACCCTGGCTAGGCTGTATTTGACAACAGCCTGGTCTACAGAGCGAGTTCCAGGACAGGCATGGCTACACAGAGAAACCTTGTCTCAAAAAAACAACAGATAGGTAGATAGGTAGGTAGATAGATAGATAGATAGATAGATAGATAGATAGATGGATGATGGATCAATCTATCATCTAAGCCTATGGCTCTCAATACTGCATGCCCACTGCAAACACTTGAAAAGCTTGTTTGTTTGTTTGTTTTTTAAACATTTGCTTATTGGTGTGTGTGTGTGAAGTGCATGTGTAGGTACACATGCCTCAGAGCACATGTGGACATCAGAGGGCAACTCTGTGAAGCTGGGTCTCTCCTTCCATCTTATAGAGGTTCTGGAGCTTGTACAGTAAGCAGTTTTAGCCTCAAAGCCATCTCACCAAATCCTGAGTAGGCTTCTAACATCTGTAGATAACGCCCAGGCCAGTGGTGCACATCTGTGATTCCCATACTCAGGATACTGCAAGCAGAAAAAATCTAAGTTCGAGGTCAACACAAACCACACACAAAGATGAAGAAATACAAAGATTCTGTCTCGCCAGATGGTGGTAGCGCACACCTTTAATCCCACCACTTGGGGGGCAGAGGCAGGTGGATCACTGCGAGTTCAAGGCCAGCCTGGTCTGCAAAGCGAGTCCAGGACCATCAAGTCTACATAGAGAAACCCTGTCTTGGAAAACAAAAAACAAAAACAAAAACCCTAAGGATTCTGTCTCCAATGAATGAATGAATGAATATATTTTCCTTCTAGAGGAGTATGTATTCCCAGGTGAAAATTTTTGGGGGTGGGGGGGTTGGATTTCTGAAACAGTTTCTCTGTGTAGCCTTGACTGTCCTGTCACTTTGCAGACCAGGCTGATCCCAATCTCACAGAGCTCTGCCTCCCGGAGTCCTGGATTTACAGGCGTGCGCCACCACCCCTGGCCTCCCCAGGTACGTGTAATGACAGCTGGCCTGTTCTCTCGCTGACTCTCCTTCCCATCAGGATCATGGCCCCTGGATTCCCGTCCCGTTATAGCCCTGCAGTACTCCGAGATTCTAGCCGCACCTTTGTACCGCTATAGAACATGGTTGTGATGGACACAATTCTGCCCTGAGCATTGATTCAATTTAGAATTCAGAGCCTTAAAATATTTCTAGCATATTCAACCCAGGAAACTACATTCCACCGTTTAAAATACAGTTACACAACAAACATTTTCTTTGAGCCAGTTAACTCCTTCTTTCCCTAGTAGATAAACCGGAGAGAAAAACATTAATGTACCAAAATGATATTAATAAAATAATTAATAGGTTTCCAAATGGCTTCACAAGTTGCTTCCTTAGAGCAAATTGCTTTTCCAAAGCCATTAAAGACTGTTTCAAAACAAAGAATCAAAGCATACACAACTAAACATACTAAAGCTCTGAATAGTTGTATGATTTGTTTTCTCAACAGATGTGCGTGCTGCAAGCCCTGAATTCACCAGATGCATATTAATCTGTACTTTAAATTTTTACATAACACCCCACTCTAGTTTTATAAATACACTATCACATGAAAGCAAAATCCAGCTGTTGCTTTATGGCATTAAATATTAACAGGTTATCCTCACTATACAAAACTCAAAAAAATACAGTAAGATTCATTTTAATCCAGCCAAATGCCTGCTCACCAAGTACAGGATATGATAACCTCACCATTATTTTTGCACTTGCTGATTTTTATCTATAATATGAAATGAATTTGCTAGAAACTAAAGCTAATGTCACAGGCCTATAATTCCAGCACTAGGGAGGCAGAGGTAGGCGGACCTTTTGTGAATTCAAGATCAGCCTGGTCTACAAAACGGAAAAATACTATAATAGTTTAAGACATTTAAAAAAAATATGTGTATGTGTGAACCATGCACTTCTTGTACCCTGAGAAGCCATAAAAGGGTGTGAGAGCCCTCAACACAGTTACAGGCAGTGAGGAGCTGCTCTGTGAGCAGTGGAACTAACCAAGAGTTGAGCGTGGTCTGAACTGAGCAAGCTCTCTCACCCCACACCAGTCGTAAACAGCCTACTTAAATTTATTGAAAAAATTTGTCTTTTATATCTTCAGGTTTTTTTCCCTTCAAAATGTAGTTATATGAGCAATAGGACTACAGTGGAAGTGAGGAGGCCTGAACTTCTGTCCGATTCATTAGCCAGCTACACAACCCTAGGCAAGGCCTTCAGCTCTTCTCCACGTGTCACAGCTAGAGAGTAAATGTGTCTAGCTTGACTTTCTTCATGCTTTCTTTCAGCCTTATGACTTCATCATCTTTTCTTGTTTTTAATTTTGTTTATAATGTGTGTATGATGAGTATGGAGCTGGCATATTTCATGGCGTGTGCACAGAGGTGAGAGGACAGCTTCATGGAGTTCTCTCCTTCTACCTTTATGTGGGATCACGGGATCAAATTCACATCACCAAGCTCAAGGCTTTAGGCCTGGGCAGCAACACCTCACTGGCCCAGTTCCATAATGTTTGAAACTTAAGAAATAGAAGCATTAACCAGATGGATTCATTAAACACAGTGTGAGCTTACACATGGATTGATCTGGAGAGCATCTATGGAGAACCTAGGGGCTTTCACACAGATAGCTCCTTTAGTCTTATTGACTAAGACAGGGACATCATGTAGTTGGTGAAGTGTGTGCCTAGACGTACAAAGCCCTGGCTCCACTCCCAGATCTGCATAAAACCGGACATGGTGGAAAACACCTGTAGACCCAGCACTCCAGAGATAAAGGCAGGAGGACCACAGGTGCAAGGTCTTCCTCCTCTAGCAAGCTGGAGTCCAACATGAAACTCTGTCTCAAAAAGGGAGGTGGCAGTTGCCAGGCAGTCATGCGCATCTTTCATCCCAGCACTCTGAGAGGCAGAGGCAGGTGAGTCTTTGTGAGTTCCAGGACAGCCTGGGCTACATAGAGAAACCCTGTCTCAAAAAAAAAGGAGGGGGGCTAGTTAGGGACAAAAGAACCACTAAATATGGCTAGTAAACTATTATTGCATTGTATCATAAATGATCAAAATATTTAGCTACTATGATACCAACTGAGGTTAAGCTGTTTTGGGAAACAAGGTGTTGCAAGGGGAAAGCCAGCTGCGAGAGAACTCTCTTAGGGCATCTTTCTATTGCTTTCAGTGTCTAGAGTCTCAACCTTAGTGATCTGGCTCAGAGCAAGAATACGTGTGATCTATCAAGCCCAAGGCCCAGGGTTCAGGGCCTAACATTAACAACAAACGAAGACCAAAGAAAAGACTCAGTATTCACAAAATAAGAATAAGGCATCGTTCTCTCCTGGGCCCCCTCCCACACCCCACCCTCACAGCCCACCCCACCCCGAGACAGGGTTTCACTGTGTAGACTTGGCTGTCTTGGACTTGATTTGTGGAGTAGGCTGGCCTAAAACTCACAGAAATCCTCCTGCCTCTGCCTCCCAAGTGCAGGGATTAGAGGCGTGCACAATCGTACCCAGCTCAAGGCACAGTTCTTAAACTGATCATAGACCTAAATATAAACAACAAAATGTCAAAGTTAGTACAGGAGAAACTCTTAGGCTTAGCAGTAACTTCATAGATTTAACACCAACAGTACAACCCAGGGAGAGAAAATGACTAATTAGACTTAAAAAAAAAAAAAAAAAAAACATTACAAATGGAGGGAGGGTGAGGAGAAGGATCTCTGTGCTGCTCTTCCAAAGGCCCTCAGTTCAGTCTCCAGCACCATATAGCACTGCTGGAACATAATCATCTAAAACTCCAAGTTCAGGGGATGCTTTCTTCTAGACTCAACAGGCGCTGCAGGAACATGGTGCATACACAATACATTCAGGCAAAACATTCACACAAAAATAAATAAACTTTTTAAAAATTAAAAATAGGAGCCGGGCGTGGTGGCGTACGCCTTTAATCCCAACACTCAGGAAGCAGAGGCAGGCAGATCACTGTGAGTTCAAGGCCAGCCTGGTCTACAAATTGAGTCCAGGACAACCAAGGCTAACAGAGAAACCCTGTCTCAAAAAACAAAAACAAAAAAATAAATAAATAAAAATTAAAAATAGGCCAGCAAGATGGCTCACTGGATGAAGGCACTTATCACACAAGCCAGATAACATGAGTTCTATTTTGGGGACACAGGCAGAAATGGGATAAGAGAACCAACTACACACACGCGCCGCCCCCTCACACACACACACACCAAACACACACACACACAAATACAGCCCCTCTCTCTCACAGAGACACACTACACAAATATTTTTTAAGAGATAAACAAGAAAACCCAAAAAAAAGTTGCAAAAATATAATAAAGGATTTGCATCAAAATATGTATTATAGAATAAAGCATGAGAAGAAACTGGGGAGATGGTTCATTGGTAAAGTATATGAGGATCTGGTTTTTTAAAAGGCCAATCAGGCCCTGGCATACGCCTTTAATCCCAGCACTAGAGAAGCAGAGGCAGGTGGACTCTGAGTTCCAGGCAGCTGGGTCTACAGAATACAACCGCCTCAAATAAACAACACAAAATAGCCAGGCACCAAAGCTCACATCTATAATGCCAACACAGTGAAGGAAAAACAAGAAGATCTCTGGAGCTCTCTAGAGAGCCAGCCTAGCCCAACAGGTGAGAAGTCCCATCTCAAAAAGTAAAATGGAAAGGTTGGAGAGATGGCTTAGCAGTTAAGAATACTGGCTGATTTTCCAGAGGGCCTGGTTTGATTCCTAGGGCCCCTATGGTAATTCATAACAGGATATAATCCTAAGGAGTCTGATAGCCTCTCCTGGCCTCCAAAGAGCACCAGGTACACACATGATGTACAAACATACATGAAAGCAAAACACCCATACACATAAAACTAATTAAGTAATTGCAATAAATAGAAAAGAACTGAAAACAACCAACATTGAACTCTGACCTCTATACATACATACATACACATGTGCGCACACACCTATACCCAGCACTTGAGGTGGAGGGAGGAAGATCAGGCGTTCAAAACCAGACTATACCATATGAAAGTCTTTCTCAGCCAGGCGTGGTGGCGCATATTTTTAATCCCAGCACTCGGGAGGCAGAAGCAGGTGGATCTCTGTGAGTTCCAGGCCAGCCTGGTCTTCAAAGCAAGTCCAGAACAGCTAAGGCTCACACAGAGAGACCCTGTCTCAAAAAACCAAAAACAAAACAAACAAGACAAAAACAAATAGTATGATGCTGCCCATCAATCACGGCACTCAGGAGGCAGAGGCAGGCAAACCTGTGAGTTCAAGGCCAGCCTGGTCATTCAGGCCAGCCAGGGCTACAGAGTAAGATCTTTTCTCACAAGGCGAGTGGTGGGCAGCGGGAAGAAATTAAAATTGTAAAAAGAACTTATATTTGTCTGAAGTAACTGTCACCTCGGAGGCTTACTGCCTTTGCTAACCTAGGCCTAGTCCTGGAAGCTTCTAGCCTCCGCACAATCTAACCCAGGCATAGAATGCTTTCAGCTCTGACACTTAATACTGAACAAGCTCACCCTTTCTTGTTCTTACTGAGCTCTGGGCTGGCTGGTTCAACTCAGCTGTTCTGGCTCAAACTCCTTTCCCAGCTGATTTATTCAATCTGGCTTTTCTTTCAGCCCCAAAATTGCTCTGCATGGCCTCAATCTGGCTTTTCTTTCAGCATCTAAATTACTCTGGTTGGCCTCAAACTAACTCCAGCAATCTGTTCTAATCTCCCGGCTCATTCGTTTGGTCTTCACCTAAACCTAGCTCGTTCTCTCTTTGCAGCCCCGCTCTTCTACTGTCCTGGTAAAACTGTCTCCTCTCCCTCTTATCTCTGTGTTGCCCCCTTAAGTAGCTTCCCTTTCCTCTCTGTTCTCCTGAGAGTTGAGTATATCCTATTCCGATTTGTCACTTTCTCTACCACTCAATTCGACATCACTTTGAAACATGAACGCTTCCTTCTACACACTAACTTTACCCTCATTGTTTGGGATCGAAGGAATGCACCACCACGCCAGGATCTACACTTTTCTTTACCAGATACTTGCTCTATACTGGCCTCGAACTCAGATCTGTTTGCCTCTGTCTCCTGGATTAAAGGCGTGTCTGTATTCCAGCTAGATCACACAGACCTAGAAGGTCTTTGGATGTGATCTTTTGCCAAAACAGTCAATTCTGAATTAAAATCCTTCTACATAAAATGGTAGGTATTTCTACAAGCCTTCAAAACCAAACAAGGCAAAAACATATCCTAAAGATAATTATGAACTGTAACTAACAATGCACCCACATGTCATTAATTGTAACAAACACATAGCATTTACGTAAAATACAAGGTGAAATAATAGGTAAAACTATTTTAAAAGGAGATATATATGGAACTCTTACTATCTGCTTAACTATTCTGTAAGCCTAAACTATTAAAAATTATTTTTAAAAAACAGAAGCTGGCAACATATAAGAAAAGCACAGTAGGGCCGGGCATGGTGGTGCACGCCTTTAATCCCAGCACTACAGAAGCAGAGGCAGGTGGATCGCTGTGAGTTCGAGGCCAGCCTGGTCTATAAAGCGAGTCCTGGAAAGCCAAGGATACATAGAGAGAGACCCGGTCTCAAAAAACCAAACCAAACAAACAAACCAAAAAAACATGAAAAACACAGTAAGGCATACACAGCCATACAGGGTGCATGGTATCACTGTAGACTAAAGAAATTCTAAAACAGTAAAAAGAAATTTTTAATTCTCCCTCCATTTCCCTGCCTCTGTTCACTGGCATCTACATTGGAATGATGTCTAGGAAATAGACAAAAATTTGGGGAAGAAAAAAAAATTGGGGGAAGCTGGAAGAAACTAAAGGCTAGTGATTTAGGAATCTGAAATCTGATTATCATAGACATTCAAGTGTACACTGCGTGCGTGCACACATCCCTTCCTCAATGGCAATCATAAGTATTTCAAACTTTATTAAGAAGGATGTACATCTATGATACTTTCATTCAGAGGCCCAGAAGTCCTCTTACTAAACTAAGGAGTTGTGTGTGACAGAAATGAACATAGATCCAATTCTGTATCTCCTAGAAAAGTTATGCAGCATTTTGATGTGCTGTGGCAGCACTAAGCACTGAGCACTGCTCAAACCTCTTTGGTGAAAAGGGCAATAGCTATTTTGTCCACCCACCTTCTCTGGCCATGCTGTAAATAAAAGCCAAGAGAAAAAAAAAATCCTTTCCCAGAATGTCCATACCTCCATTGTGACAGGCAAATAAAGAACAATTCCTATCCCTGGCATCCCAGCCCCCACATAACTATGCTGCCCACTTGAAGCTTAAGAGAGGGACAGACAACAGCGGTGCAGGGTAGTCCATCTGTCTTCCTACCTCACCACCACACTCCTGCTGGAGACAAAGCGCGCGTCTCTTCCGTCCAGATGGCTCTCTCTTCAGGCCATTTCTGAGATACCACATGACTTCTCCTTTACAGCCTATCCAAGATGCCTGCGTCCCTCAGGCCATGCTAAGTATGAACTACCACAACCTCAGCAAGGTATACTTTTTCTCAGCTCTGGAAATCCAATAGCCCCTTCCTGAGCTTTATTTAGATTCAAATGTGCCCGGTGCCTGCGTGCCAAATTGATCCAAATTGAACTGGGCACACACTTTAGATGAAAACTAAGCCATAGGTACATAGGTAAGGAAAAACTATTGCTACAAGGATAAATTGAAGAGGATTTATTATTAAAATTTAAAATCTCAGATTTTTTTTTTCTGGTTGTTCTATCAAATGAATAAAGATTTATTCTAATACCATCATTTATTCTAATACTCAAAAAAAGAAACAACCCACAGCTTTCTTCAGTAATTAAGCTGTAATTAAGCAGAAATGTCAAAATGACCATCAACACTGGGTCTGGTGGCACAGGCCTGTATCTTAGCACCTGTGAGATAAGGAGCACAATCAAAAGCCTAAGGCCAGCCTTGCCCTTAGAGTAAGTTTGAAGCCAGGTTGGGCTATATAAGACCCTGTCTCAAAACACCAAAACCAAAAGGAAAAAGAAAAGAAACATTTACCAAAAGGATAATAAGATGCAAGAAGCTAACTCATTCCCAGGGAATGTTAATTAAACAATTACCTTTAAGCAATGCCTGTTATCATCCTATGTAATTCAACATTAACAATCCAAGTTATTTAGCTACATTCACTGATAGTTGATATTATATAATCTAAATCTACTGAAGGTTTGTATATTTGAAAATAATCTGATGAATTCAAAGCCACAAAATATGGGAGGGATGAGGAGAGAAGAAATGTGAAACAGATGGCATCTAATTTTTTTCCCTTAGTCCATCTTGAACACAATCCCAATAATGTCAAAATCCAATTTAGCTTTCTAAATAAGTAATCCATAAAACCTAAAATGGCAGTTCTCAAGTAAATTCACTCTTTTCCTCTTCCCAGCTTTTCAGAGACCCTATAGTAAACACCAATGGATAGAGTTACTGTTAAAAAAAAAAAAATCATTCTACAAATTCAAAGCTCTTCCAGGAAAGTTTACTACGCATGTTACTGTGCAGTTACTATCAAAATTGGCAGTACTAAAATCTAGCTATATCTTTTTTTCATTTTTTAAATTTTTATTATTTGTTTTTAGGTGGCTGAAGAGACAACTGTGGGTGCTAGGAACCAAACTCATATTTTTGGTTGTGAGCCTAGCCTTTATCTGCTGAGCCATCTCTCCAGCCTCATTGTTTTTTGGTTTTTTAAAATTTTTTTTATATATACCATGCACATCAGATCACATTACAGATGGTTGTGAGCCACCATGTGGTTGCTGGGAATTGAACTCAGAACCTCTGGAAGAGCAGTCAGTGCTCTTAACCGCCGAGCCATCTCTCCAGCCCTTTATGTTTTTCTTAAAATAAAGATTATTTAACTTGCCGGGCGTGGTGGCGCATGCCTTTAATCCCAGCACTCGGGAGGCAGAGGCAGGCGGATCGCTGTGAGTTCGAGGCCAGCCTGGTCTACAAAGTGAGTCCAGGATGGCCAAGGCTACATAGAGAAACCCTGTCTCGAAAAACCAAAAAAAAAAAAAAAAAAAAAAAAAAAAGATTATTTAACTTGATTAGAAGCTAAATAATTATCTCTGTAAAATATGCTGTAAGACAGAAACAAGGGCCGGGCGTGGTGGTACACGCCTGTAATCCCAGCACTCGGGAGGCAGAGGAAGGTGGATCTCTGTGAGTTCGAGGCCAGCCTGGTCTCCAAAATGAGTCCAGGACAGCCAAGGCTACACAGAGAAACCCTGTCTAGGGGAAAAAACAACAACAACAACAAAAAAACCTCCAGGAAGTACTTTTGATCTTTTGATTTTACTCAAACCAAGTGACTTTTCTCTCCTGAGCTTGTTTCTTTTTTTTCTTTTTTTTTTACTTCTTAACATTTCCAACAGTAACTCTTTTATTCCTGATTTAACAGCACCACAACATAATTAACTAATTCTACGATTCTACTTTATTGTGGGTATGTACAAATGTACATGTGTATGTTTCAGTACACACAATTTCTCTATTATGTCTAAACTTTAAAGATCACCAAAGAGTTGCTCAAGGAAGAGTCAGTGGTTTCTAGATTCCCTCACAAGCAAATTCCACAGCTGACAACTGCAAAGATCTTCAAATTGGTCGCATGCTTGTTATGGAAGAGATCACCAGGGAAAGTATCTCCAGCAGTTTTGTATTTATGGCATATAATTTAGGCAGAATTTTTCACGATAACAGCTATTACCTATTCCTTACATGAAAACGAATGGATTATTAACATTTTGCAAAAAGACAGGTAAAAAAAATAGGCAGTGCTGAGAGCTGACAAAGACAATGTGACATCAACTTTAACTCCAAAAGGGATAAAAAATAACAATTCAAGAAATATAGCAAACGGCTCGGCGTGGTGGCACATGCCTTTAATCGGTAGAGGCAGGTGGATCTCCATGAGTTCGAGGCCAGCTTGGTCTACAAAGGGAGCCCAGGACAGCCAAGGCTACACACAGAAACATAGCAAAAACCCTAGATACATATTTAAGACTGTGCCCTTAGAAGAACCATTTAGAAATTTGAATCACTATACTAAAAATCCTCAACTTTTGCAAAACACAGTTTCAACTCGGCTTAAAACAGAGATACTGAAATTTCTCTCAATTTAAAAAAAAATGTGTAAACCTCTCTGAAAGGTCACACTGAACTGCAAAATTTGTTTTTCATGCAAAAAATATTAAAAGGAGTTATTTATATTCAGCCTCTTTTGAGTATAAAGTACATTTGAAATGTTTTAAATTACTAACCACAAAGAAAACCTGTTAGTTGAAAATCCAACATAAGCTGGGTGTGATGGTGCCTGCTTTTAGTCCCAGCACTCAGGGGGCAGAGGCAGATGGATCTTTGTGAGTTCCAGGTAAGCCTGGTCTATAAACCAAGCTCCAAACCAGCCAGAGCTACACAGTGAGACCCTTTCTCAAAAAGAAAAGAAAAGCCCACCATAACAGGCTACATAGAACTATTATTTTAAGTCCACAGAGAAAATAAGTATATATCAAGATTTTGTTTTCTAAAATAATTTCTACAGTCTGATGACTAATGATTTAAAAGGAGAAATTAATCGTATTTTCATTTATTTTACAGTTTATATGTAAGAATTTCGACAGCATTTGGGAGGCAGAGGCAGGCACTCAGGGGAGAGAGTATGTCAAGACCAATGCCAGCCTGAGTTACATGCTGAGATTGTCTCAAAACAAAACAAAATTAAAATTTGCTAATATTATACTCTAAATCTAACTAAGATGACTCACGCAAGTGATGCTGACCTTAATCTTAAGTCAAGTCTAATTACCTCTAAGAAGACACGTGATGTTAACATTTAAATAAGTTACTTATAAATGTTTATTTCAATCCATGCTATATATAACAGAGTAGTTTATCTGAGAAAAAAATCTATAAAATGTACTTTGATCATTTCAAGAAGCAAACATATTGTACTTAAACATTGATAGGCCGGGTGGTGGCGGGGGAATGTATGTCTTTAATCCCAGCACTTGGGAGGCAGGGGCAGGCGGATCTCTTAGTTTGAGACCAGCCTGATCTATGTACATAGTGAGTTCCAAGACAGCCAAAGCTACACAGAGAAACCCTGTCTCAAAAAACCAAGGGAGAGAGAGAGAAAAAAAAGCTATCAATAGAGCTGGATAGGTGGCTTCGAGGTAAAGAACACTTGCTGCTCTTCCAGAGGACCCAGGTTCAATTCCCAGCACCCACACGGCAGCTCACAAACTGTAAATCCAGTTCCAGAGGATCTAACACCCCCACACAGACATGCAAGCAAAACACCAATGCAGATTAAAATATAAAATTATTTTTAAAAATTTTAAAGAAACTTGATAACTATATTTTGTGCTACTTAAGATCAATTTCTACAGGCTAAAGTTGTAGCTCAATAGTTGAGAATCATAGTATGTATGTGACCATTCTGGGTTGAATGCCCAGCACTACAAAAGAAGTAATAATAAATATGGACATGGTGATGCACGCCTTTAATCTCAACTCTGGGGAGGCAGTAGCAGGTATATCTCTGTGATTTCAAGGCAAGCCTGATCTACACAGTGTGAGTTCCAGGCCAGCCAGAGGTACTCAGTGGGGGCTTGTCTCAAAAATAATAATAATAATAATAATAATAATAATAATAATAATAATAATAAAAAATAATGCAAAGGAAGAATGAAAGAAAGCTAGCTGGGAAGGGGTGGTGCACGCCTTAAATCCCAGCACGTGGGAGGCAGAGGCAGGTGGCTCTCTATGATTTCAAGGCTAGCCTGGTCTACCGAATGAGTTTCAGGACAAATAACGCTACACAGAGAAACCTGCGTCAAAATAATAGTAATAGTAGTAGTAGTAGTAGTAGTAGTAGTAGTAATAATAATAATAATAATAATAATAATAATAATAATAATAATAATAACAATAATAATAATAATAATAAAATGTATAGAAACCCCTCGAGTTCCTGTTGTATACTATAAACAGTTTCCTTTTCAAAAATCCCCTTCCAGTAACTTGGGCCCTCCAACTATGTATGATTAATGGCAATCTTTAAATTCAAAGGTGCTTGCTTTAAGGAGTTATATAAATGATCACCTCTCTTATGACACAGATTAGAATTTAATTCCTACTTGTGAAGAGACTGAAACTGTTATAGTCTATGACTTGACCAAGGTCAACAACTAGCCAAGGGGCATAGGCTAGGTTCACTCCCAGAATTATCTTTCTGAAAGCCAATACTTTCACTTGAGCACAATTATCTCCTTAAAAGATTAAGAGACAGGTCAACAACGGAAGAGTCTCTTATCTCTCCAAATGTTCACTAGTTATGCTGAGATACATCACTATACTACCGACAATTCTGTCACAAACATAAAATGAATATTCGTTTAGAGCACAGCAGGTTTAATAGCAGGTGAGAGAGGTTAAAAAAAGGCTTGCCTCAACATGTCTCATCTAGACCTCTATATATGGATTTCCTAGTGTTTTTTTTTTAAGGCATGTACATTTATAAGGCAACGTTTGAATATAGTCAGATGCTTTCCAGTATTTCACTTTTCTAAGAAAATTTATACCAGATACAAATCGGTCTGGAAGACTGTTAGAATATTCCATTCTGGCACTTTGCAAATATCCGGAATACTATCCAGGGGCAACAAACCCAGTTCCACACTCTTCTTTTACGATGTGACGCGTGCCCACTTGGGGGACGCCGCTCCTCTAGGGCGCCCCGGCGAGGGCTGAGCAGCAATAAAGGAAGAAGCGGGGGACGCGCACGGAAGTTGGGTGGAGGGAGGTCTCATTACCCACTCTTCTGCCCTAGCTCTGCCAAGGGCGGCTCCACGATGCCCAGCAGACACGAAGCCCCCTACAAGCTCGCGAAGCCCGGCTCCGTCCCAGCGGAGAGGGTCTGACACACGGACAGTGGGACGCGCAGGAGGACTACAGCCATCTCGCCAAATCCATACCCTTATTTCGGCGCTGGATGATGCTCTCCGCCCCACCCCACCACCCCCCGTTTTCAGAGCGGGCACTCCAGGTGGGAAACTCCCGGTCTGCATTGGCCGAAGTCTGTGCCTCAGAAAGGGCGCCTCCTACGCCCGGGTCTGAGCCGCCGCCGCCGCCGCCGCCACCCGCAACTCCTGGTTCGCAGGGACCCTGCCGCCCCCGTCCCGCCCCCGCAGCCCTCCGCACACAGGCCCGCGCCCTACCCGGGATCCCGGCGTCCACTGCCCCGCCCCAGCGAAGGGCTCCCCCCCTACCCCACCCCAAAGCCCCTCTTTCTCCTTTCTCACACACGCACACACACTTACACACGCATCTCCTCAGACTCCAGTCTTCCCAGACCCAGTCGAAGCCAGGGCACCTACCTGTATCCGCCGTGCTCCGGGATTTCCAGGGGGCGGGCGCGGTCCCCTCCCCGAGACGGCGAGTGCTTCTCTCAGCCACCCCTTAAAGCGGTGGCTTCGATTTCCCAGGAGCGGGAGGGAGACGAGGAGGCGGAGGGAATGGGGCGGGGAGGGGGGCGGCGGTAAAGAAGAGGAGTTGAGGGGCGGCCGGAGCCGAACCGGAAGTACTAATGATGGCCCCACCCACCGACTGGAGCTGCAGAGCATTCTGGCTCTCCGGATAGAACAAACCGCCATCAGTCACGGAGAAATTCTGATCACCACTTCCGGGTCGTCCATGCTGCGGCTCCTCCTTAGCAACAGCGTGGGGTTGCTAGGCGGAAGTGCCTTTAGATACCCACCCCCATTTCTTCGGGGGGACTATTGGGAAGGTAGGTTGGAAGCTTCGCGTTCTTCTTTGGAAATATCCTGAGACCTTTAGTTTATAGTGTTAGGCCAAGTAAACGCTTCGCTGCCGGCCCATGTAGCCGCTTCCCTCAGCCATTCTCCGGCACCAGCGCCAAACTACACACACCTCCTCGAATCCTAGGCCAACCCGGCGGCTCCTCCCAAAGCTCCTCTCTCCGGTCCCCTGCGGGAGTTTCTTGCTGTCTAGCAAGCATCTCCCTCTGGTGGATTTCCTGTCGTTACAACCAGACTTTTGCATGCATTTCGATCTGAATCGGCTCCAGAAGTCAAATAGTTAAGTGGGTAAGAAAAGTTTTGTCCTAGCTTGTCTTTTATTTATTATTATTATTTTTTAAAGGATTTAGCGTGTTAATGTGTGACCTGGAAATAACCTGGCTATATCGAGGTGGGTGGGGTCCGTGTAAATTGACCAAAGTAATTTTTTTTTCAGTTCCTTTAAACAACGAAACAAAAGATCAAAGAATGTCGGTATTCAATGCCGGAAGACAACTAGTCCCTCATCCAGAATAAACCATCACACAATGAAGAAGAAAGCGTCCATAAAAAGCCTCATTTAGGTTGGGGATGTATCTCTATGGTAAAGCACTTGCCTGGCATGCACTGAAGAAAGGAAGTGGGCCCTGAAAAGCCAACCCCATGTAAACCAGACTTGGTAAGCAAGGATAGGCCTAGGCTACATAGTGAGTCTCAGTTTTAAAACATTTTACCTAACATGCCCCAGACACTATGTTCAATTTTTGTTGTTTTTCAAGACAGGGTTCCTCAATGTAACCCTGGCTGTCCTATACTCGCTCTGTAGACCAGGCTGGCCACTAGATTCAATCTTACGTTTGAAAAAACTGGAAAATTATGGTGGAGACCAAAGCCAACAAAATAATCCTCTTTATAAAATAACCCCTATAATTACAGTAATTACATATTGAAAGAAACATAAGCTCCTCCCCCCTCAAAAAAAAAATCATGCGGCTTTATTTTTTGAGTCAGAATCTCACTATGGAGCCCTGGCTGATACGGAACTAAGTAGACCAGGCTGGCCTTGAACAGGAGATCTACCTGCCTCTGCCTCCTGAGTGCTGGGATTTAAAGCTTGCACCACTGAGATGGACTGGCTTTCCTATCTTTAACTAACCGGAATTTTTCTCCACTGTACCAGTGAAAACATTTGCAACCGCAGGCTCCATTTTTATTGGTCACAAAATTATTTGCAGACTGTTGTTCACTTCAGCTAAGACAGAAAACTGATTTTGGTAATTTAAAAGACACACCAGGCCTATTCATTTCCTGAACTCATATGGCATTAAATTGATTCATCCTAGGTAGTCAATTCAGCAAAACTTTTAGGAAACCATTTTCTGCTCAAATGAGCCAGCAGTAGGTTTAGTAAGTCTAAAATATTTCCATCCTGCCATCATCATGTATATATATGGAAATACATACACACACACCTGGCTTAGTGACGAGTAATTAATGTGTTATCATAGTTTAGTGTTTCAACTGCCAACACGTCTAAATACCAACCCTTAAGTTATAAAGTAGATACAAGTATGAGTCCAGTGAGCAGCCGCTTATGTTGTATCTAAAGAACTGTAACATCAGCCGGTCGTGGTGGCGCACGCCTTTAATCCCAGCACTCGGGAGGCGAAGGCAGGCAGATCTCTGTGAGTTCGAGGCCAGCCTGGTCTACAAAGCGAATCCAGGACAGCCAGGACAAGAGAAACCCCATCTCAAAAAAATAAAAAATAAAAATAAAAATAAAGAGAGAAAGCTTTTTTAAAATTCATGTTCCTATTAGTATATGAAAAACTGGATTCAATACTAAATGATCACATGAGCTTTTGAAACTCGTTTTCAACATACTCGTTGCTTGGAGACTTAGAAAAATAAGTTGAGGGGCTGGAGAGATGGCTCAGAGGTTAAGAGCACTGGCTGCTCTTCCAGAGGTCCTGAGTTCAATTCCCAGCAACCACATTGTGGCTCACAACCATCTATAAAGTGATCTAATGCCCTCTACTGGCCTATAGGTGTACATGCAGGCAGAACATGGTATACATAATAAATCTATAAAAAAAAAGAAAAGAAAAATGAGTTTAAAAGTCCTAAAAAATAAAGGAGGGGGGCAGGTGTGGTACACACACCTTTAATCCCAGCACTAGGGAGGCAGAGGCAGGCCTGGCCTACAAAGAGAGTCAAGGCAGCCAGTGTGACACAGAGAAACCCCATCTCGTAAAAACAAAAAACAAACAAAAAAGTCCTAAAAAACTACATGTGTGAGCTTAACATTTTTAGAATTTTGTAAATAATACTACAGACTGTATGTTTTTATTATCATATTTATTTGTGTGTAAGTGCGTTGGTGCCGGCATAATGTGGACGTCAGAGGGTGTGTCTCCTTCAACCATGCTCATCCCATACACTGAGCTCAAGTTGTCAGGCGTGGCATGGGTAGCAGTTGCTCTTCCTTGTGACTTTGCTGCCCCAGGAATCTACATGCTTATTAGGAACTGTAAAATAGTACAATATACATAGGCTAGATCTCAAATAGTCTTCATAAGCTAAGACAGTGCCTTCGTCATATATGATTAATATGGGACTTCCAGGATCCTAACAGTGTCTTCTTTAATTCCTTTTCTAGTTTTCTTTTCTTTTCTTTTTTTTAAAGAATTGTTTAATTATTATTATGTATACGGTGCTCCGCCTGCACGTACACTACATGTCAGAAGAGGGCATCAGATCACATTATAGATGGTTGTGAGCCACCATGTGGTTGCTGGGAATTGAACTCAGGATCTCTCGAGGAGCAGTCAGTGCTCTCAACCTCTGAGCCATCTCTCCAGCCCCTAGATTTATTTTCTTTCTAATGACTTTAAAAAATTAAGCTGCGCATTGTGCTTGTAATTCAGAACTTCAGAAACTGAGTTAGGAGACTTGACAGGAACTCTGACTCAGCCTGGACAACAAAAAGCATGTTTGATGCTTTTTTTGGAAACTCAATACTCTAGAGTAATTAGTACTGAAACATTGTTGAGTATGGCAGCACACATCTGCAATCTCAGCAGCATTCAGAAGATCAGGGGATCACGTTCAGGGCCAATTTGAGTTACAAACAATAAAATGAAATACATACTACTAAGGTTCATCTGCTTTCTCTAAGCAGAAAAAAACACTAGAGATGAATAGTTCATTGATGAGTACTCCAGCCTCTAAGAAGAAATGTAGCCAAATTAACCATTTTTGTGACTAATAAACAATTGGGAAGCGAATAGCCCCTTTATACAAGTGAGTCAGAAAAGCTCAGGATATGTGGCAAGCAATAAAATGTTAAACCTCAGCCTTGCACTGGTGGCGCACACCTTTGATCCCAGCACTCAAGAGGCAGAGGCAGGTCAATCTCTGTGAGTTCAAGGTCAGCCTGGTCTACAGAGTCCCAGGACATCCAGAGCTATACAGAGGAATCCTGTCTTTAAAAACAAAGAACAACAAAGTTAAATTTGAAGAGGGGGCTAAAGATATAACACTTATCTTTAAATAACTGAAAGTTGACATTGACATCTGGAGTAGCTCATTGTTTCATGAATGGAACCAAAAACAGACCGAAGTTAAAACAACTCACACTCTACATTTTTCACCATTATAGTTGTTAACAGGACAGTCCATTTATTGAAGTTACTGGTTGGCTTGAGTTGAACAAGATGGTTTTTAATAATCCTCCACATTGGATTTGATCTACAGTCTCTTCCATTTCTATGTTATTCTTAAAGATTAAAAGAAAGAGAGCTGGGCATGGTGGTGCATGACTGTAATCCCAGCACTCAGGGAGGCAGAGGCAGAGGCAGGTGGATCTCTTGTCAGTTCAAGGCCAGCCTGGTCTATAAAGCAAGTCCAGGACAGCCAAGGCTATACAGTTTTGAAACCCTGTCTTGAAAAACCAAGAGAAAAAAAAAGGGGGACAGGGGGCTTAATCTTAAAGATTCTGAATATAGTAGAATTTATAGAGACCCTCTCTCAAAAGTGGGGAGGTGGCACAGAAAGATGGCTCAGTAAGTAAAGGTACTTCCTGCCAGGCCTGGGGGTCTGAAACTTTGATCATGAGGGAGCATTGACACTCTCAAGTTGTCTTCTGACCTTAAACATGTTCCTCAACACATGTTCCTCAACACACACACACACACACACACACACACACACACACAATAAAATTTACATTTGAAAAACTATTATACACATCAAAATTAGAACTCATTAGGCTCAGTACCATAAAGTAGCTCTGCTAGTGAAAAATACCAAATCAGATTTCAGAGCCACTAAAATCTGACTTTACAAGATTTGGTTTAACATACTTCTTTAAATACAAACCTACTGCTTTGTGTTAGCAAATACCAGTAATCCCAGCACTTGGAAGGCTGAGACAGGGTGATCACCTTAAGGTCAAGGACAGCCTGGACTACTGTTCAACCTGAGCTTTGGTGAGACCCTCTCTAAGAAAGCCAAAGCTTGGGGCTGGAGGAATGGTCAGTGGTTAAGAGCCAGCTATTGCTCCTGCAGAAGACCCAGGCTCAGTTACCAGCACCCACATGACAATTTACCACTCTAACTCCAGGTCCAGTGGGCACTGTGGCACACCAGCACTCCGGGGGGCAGAGGCAGGCAGATTGCTGTGAGTTCCAGGCCAGCCTCGTCCACAGAGCGAGTCCAGACAGCCAAGAATACACAGAGAAACCCTGTCTTGAAACAAAACAAAACAAAAAACAAAAACAAAACCCCATGATTTTCAAAGTACTTGAGTTTAAAAGAAGTGCTGCTTAATGTCTAAGTGTAAAAGATAAACAAACAATATATATACATACATAAAAAATTAGCAGGCCTCAAGTGATAGACAAATTGATTTAAAAAAAAACAAAGCAATATACTTATTTGCACTTGGAAATAAAATAGTATAGGTGGTAGGAAACACAAATGGATTGTATTGTGAAACTAAGACAGTTTTACAAAAACAGGCTGTTTATAACGTGGTTAATTTTGAAAAATTGGTAGCCTATCAATAAACAAAACATGATGAAAAAGCCAAGCATGGGGGCTGGAGAGATGGCTCAGCAGTTAAGAGCACTGACTGCTCTTCCAAAGGACCCGGGTTCAATTCCCAGCACCCACATGACAGCTCACAACTGTCTGTAACTCCAAGATCTGACACCCTCACACAGACATACATGCAGGCAAAACACCAATGCACATACAATAAAAATAAATAAATAATTTTTTAAAAAAAGAAAAAGCCAAGCGTATCAATTGACGTAGTGACACACACCTTTAATCCCAGCACTTGGGAAGCAGAGACAGATATCTATGAGGTCAAGGCGGACTTGCTCTATATATTGAGTTCAGGCCACTTAGAGGCTACATAATGAGATTCTGTCTCAAAACAATTGCTACTATACCTATATCCTCAATGATCTCAAGTCACCTTGAGAAATGAAGGGAAAATTATAAGGACTTAAGACAAAACCTGATTTACAGCATGATTTGTCTAATTTTTTTCCCCAACTTTAAAATTATAGGCAAAAACGGGGATGGTGCAGCACACTTTAAATCCAGCACTCAGGAGACTGAGGCAGGCGGATCTGAGTTCATAGTCAGCCTGGTCTACAGAGTGAGCTCAAGGATACACACACAAAAAAATCTGTCTCATGGGGGAAAAAATAATAGAAAAAACATAATATATGGGCTGGGCGTGGTGGCGCACGCCTTTAATCCCAGCACTCAGGAGGCAGAGGCAGGCGGGTGGATCGCTGTGAGTTCAAGGCCAGCCTGGTCTACAAAGCGAGTCCAGGACAGCCAAGGCTAACACAGAGAGACCCTGTCGCAAAAAACCAAAACCCAAAACCAAACCAAACCAAACCAAACAAACAAAAACAAAATATATATTCAAAAAAGGAATGATACTGAACTGAATGTATATCTAAGAAAAAGATCCTGTTCTAATGTATCTGTGGATTTTTTCTTCCTGAGTCTGTTAGTGTTTTATTTCTTTGGTTATCAACCACTTACATCCTTAAGACAAAATGATCTTAGTTTTTCTTTACTTAGGTTTTTTGTTCTTGTTGTTATTTGTTTTTAGAGACAGGGCTTTTCTGTCTAGCCCTGGCTGTCCTGGAGCTCACTCTGTAGCCTGGGACTGGGGATCTGCCCACCTCTGCCTCCTGAGTGCTAGGACCAAAGATGTGCACCACCACTCTCAGCTAACTTTTTCTTTAAAAAGATACATAACTAACTTTTTCAGCATCTTATCTATGCCTCCCCCATTCTAATAAATGACAAGAGATTAGATTTAAAGATTTATTTATTTTGTATACGGTGTTCTGCCTGCACACCAGAGGAGAGTACCAGATCTCATTATAGATGGCTGTGAGCCACCATGTGGTTGCTGGGAATTGAACTCAGGACCTTTGGAAGAGCAGCCAGTGCTCCTAATCTCTGAGCCATCTCTCCAGCCCAAGATACTAGATTTAATCAATACTGAATTTTTTTAATGTGAAAAGGACTAAGTCAACATTTTTAAGCAAACCATAACAGTATGGCACTATTTCCATAATCAGTGCCCATAAAATGGCATCAGTACAAAGATCTAAGCAAATCTCAAAGACAGTAAATTAGTAATTAGAGCATCATGTAATATTGATTTTTGCAAGAAGCTTAATTGGTGAAAGAAGCAGAATATGACATTATAGATGCAAGTATACAATTAGAATTTACAAATTATAAAAATTGTCCATTTTTATACCCAGTTGCTTTTGAATGGCTAGATTTTTAGCCTCATTCTTTAATTAAATGCCTATTCAACAAGCCAATTAAACAAACACATCTACCCAAATTTACATCCTAGAATATATAAGTAAACTGAAGACATTATTCAGATGAGTAAGTTCTATTCGTTTCCATCATCTGTATCAGGTTGCAAAGGACGCGCTCTGTGAAAAGAAGAGAACTTGAAATCACTCTCAGGTCTCAGCTGCTGTAAAATCTGTTCAAGTAACTAGAAATGAGAGAAACGTTAAAACTCCACTAGTGACCAAGTGTAAACAAATTCCAAGAACTAGTGCAACAAAACTCTTAACACTATTCCCTGTTGTTTCATGTCATGATCATTTCTCATTTAAGGCATGTTGTGAGTTTTATTTTTAAAAAGTATCTCAGCCAGACATGGCAGTGTATGCCTATAATCCCAGCACCTAGGGAAGATGAGGCCATAGGATTGCCAAATAAATAAATAATGTAAGTTTGAGGCTACTCTGGTCTACATACCAAGTAGCAGGCCTGTAAGGACTATGTAATAAGACCCTGTCTCAACAAAACCAGAAACAAACTGGAGAGATGACTCATCCGTTCTTTGTTTTGTTTTGTTTTTTGAGACAGAGTTTCTCTGTGTTGCCTTGGCTGTCCTGTTTTGTAGACCAGGCGGGCCTCGAACTTACACCACCGCCTGGGTGGCGCATCCATTCTTAACAGTTTAGTCCCCAGCACACACATCAGGCAGCTCACAACTTACTATAACTCCAGCTCCAGAGGATTCAGTACCTTTTTTGAGCCTCCACAGTTTCCAGTACACACACACACAAATGAAAATGAAATAAGTATTAGAAAATAATCAAAGATGAAAATGCATATCTCAACCTGTAACTCCAGAACTGGGAGGCTGACGCACAAAGATCGCTGTAAACCCCAAGTCTTACATGGATTGCGTGCTAAATTCTGGAACAGCTTGGGCTACATAGAAAGATTCTACAAATACATACACACATAAATACATACATACATACATACATACATACATACATACATACATGAGAGCTAGAGAGATGGCGCAGTGGTTAAAAACAAAACAAAAACAACAAAACAAAACAAAACAAAAAACAACAACAACAAACTTGTCATTAACAAAAAGAAAGAAGGGAAAGTAGCCGGCATGGTGGTACATGCCTGTGATCCCAGCGCTCAAGGAGGCAGAGGCAGGCAGCTCTGTACTAATAGAAATATCATCAAATATACGTATGAAAATGTCAAAGTTTGTTAAAAATATCTCATTCCCACAATATTAATTTTAATGTTAAGTGGATTGATAAGTAGAATATAACTTGCATGATGTACAAAGTAAAAGTCCATTTGAGTAGAGAAGTAAGCAAATTGCCATGGCCCTTGGACTACACATATGTATTCTTTAAAAATAACCCCAAAATAATTTGGTAGGCTATGATAACCATAGTATTTGAATAAAGGCACATTTATATTAATACAAAGCCATTCTGTACTTACCATCTTTTTTATGGTAAAAAAAAAAAATTAAAAACTTAAGCATAGCCAGTGATGGTAGTGCACGCCTTTAATTCCAGCACTCGGGCGACAGAGGCAGGTGGATCTCTGAGTTCTAAGCCAGTGTTATGTACCTAGTGACTCCAGGACAGCCAAAGCCACACAGAGAAACCCTGTCTTGGGAATAACAAAAAACAAAAAGAAAATGAAGATACCTAGCTTCTACACATACAGAGTGTATGTGCACATCTGTGTGCACAAGCACACACACGCAAATTCAAGCAGATGCTTGCTGTACTGATCACAACAGCCAAGATATGAACTAGCCTACAGCTGCATCAATAGATACAGGAAGAAAAGTTGACACATATATACAATGGAATTTTATTTAGCTTTAAAAAAGAATGAAAAAACATTGAGAGGCCAGAGAGATGGTCCTGTGGTTAAGAGAGCTTACTGCTCTCACAAAGGACAGGCATTCATATTCAGCACACACAGAACAGTTCAGCCACCTGGAACTGTAGCCCCATGGAGTATTCCCACACACATGCACAAACATAAATAAAAATTAAGAAATTAAAAAAAATTTGGGCTGGAGAGATAGCTCAGAGGTTAAGAGCACCGGCTGCTCTTCCAAAGGTCCTGAGTTCAATTCTCAGCAACCACATGGTGGCTCACAACCATCTATAATGTGATCTGATGCCCTATTCTGGCCTGCAGGTGTGCATGTAGGCATAACACTGTATACATAAATAAATAAATCTTTAAAAAAAAGAAATTTAAAAATTTTAATATCTAAAATTATATTTTAATAAAATCTTTAAGAAAAATTGCTATTTCCTTTTTGTTTGGTTGGTTTTGGTTTTTCAAAACAGGGTTTCTCTTGTGTTCCTGGCTGTCTTGGACTCACTTTTTTTTTTTTTTTCCGAGTCAGGGTTTCTCTGTGTAGCCTTGGCTGTCCTGGACTTGCTTTGTAGACCAGGCTGGCCTCGAACTCACAGCAAATCACCTGCCTTTGTCTCCCAAATGCTGGGATTAAAGGCGTGCACACCACGGCCAGCTATATGCAAATAATTTTACTTGCAAAAGGAGCTTGTCCTTCTTTGGGGCCAAAATAAGACTTTAAGGAATAAATATGAAAGAATATGAATTCAGAAGTTCATATTTCAATAAAGGGATAACACAGTTTTCCTAAATAATGGCAAATCTAAGAAAGTGGCCTAAGAATTGTGTAAACCTTTAGAATCTGGTTTTTGTTGTTTTCAATTTTCTTGTTTGGTTGCTCTGTGGTGTGTAGTTTTCTTCCTATGGAACTGACCCAGGGACATAGCTAGACAGGTGCTCCACCACAGAGCTACACCCCTTTCCTTGGATTTGGTTTCTTGAGACGGTCTCACTGTGTACTCCAGGCTGGCTTCGAATTCATGAGCTCCCTTTCTCAATCTCTGTAATTAAAGGCACATGTCCCTATGTCTGGCTATTATTGATTTATTATACTATGGGTTAAAATTCTTTATGGGGCTATGTAATTGATCTCCATATGATGGAACATTTTTTTGTTTTCTTTCTACCTATCTATCTACAGGGTCTCAGGTAACCCAGACCAATCTCATCATTTTTGTTTCTTTCTATCTATCTATCTATCTATCTATCTATCTATCTATCTACCTACCTATCAATCTATCTATCTATCTGTTTGTTTGTTTGTCTGTTTGTAGGCAGGGTCTCAGGTAGCCCAGACCGATCTGTGTAGCTTTTCAGTATATATGTAAGAAGGACAGGTTATTGGCTGGAGAGATGGGTTAGAGGCCAAGAAGACACAGGTCAGTTATTAGTTCCTACAGCAGGTAATTCCCGTTCCGTGAGCTGTGTGCCCTCTGGTCTCTGCAAGTACCTGCACATGTGTAGTACACATAAACTCATGCAGGCACACACACATATGCATAGATAAAAATAAATCAGTTTAGCATGGTGTAAAATGCTCATCAAATGCATTATCATTTTTCAGTGTTAAGATATTGAACCCAGGCCAGGCAGTGGTGGCTCATGTCTTTAGTCCAAGTACTTGGGAGGCAGAGGCAGAAGGATTTCTGAGTTCGAGTCTAGCCTGGTCTACAGAGCAAGTTCCAGGAAACAGAAAAAGGAAGAAACAGAGTTAAAGGATTAGCACAGTGGTAGAGCTTGCCTAATGCTTACAAGTCCGAGTTCAATCCCTAGCACAGAATGGCAGAGAAGAGAATTTACAGTAGTACCTTGTACGTCCTTCCTAAGCACATGGGAAACCTGAAATCTCCATATCTCCCAACTGCTTTAAGGGCTTTTGGCTTAATGAGCCATAAAGAACATGAAATCTCTCCCCCCCACCCCCTCTCTCCTTTTTGATTTTTTGTTTGTTTATTTGTTTTTGGAGACAGGGTTTCTCTGTGTAGCCTTGGCTGTCCTGGACTCGCTTTGTAGACCAGGCTGGCCTCGAACTCACAGTGATCCGCCTGCCTCTGCCTTCTGAGTGCTGGGATTAAAGGCGTGCGCCACCACTGCCCAGCTAGAACACTGCACTCTTTTTCTCTAGATCAAAGTGAAATTACTTTCAAGATTGACTTTTAATGATCTATATTTCATAAGCCACGTTTAATGAAATCATTAACCAATGTTCGCTGTTTTCTCTTTGTTGTTGTATGTAAAATTGCAGGAGATTGAAGATTAAAATTCACCATCTAATGAACTCTTAAGATGATCTTCAGTGCAGTCCAGTTTGAGCTTAAGATTTCCTGAGTTACTAAGTCAGGGGACGAAGAGCTGCGAAGACTTGGCTTTGTTTTCCTTGCAACACTGGACTGACAGGTGCCGCTCAGTCCAATACAGATGTGATCTTGTCTGAGTCTCTTAATGGATAAGACACAGAAAGGTAAGCAAGACCCCAAGGAGATTGGTTATAGCTTTAAGGGAGCTGCTGGAACTCACGGTGGTTGGGGCATCGGTTTCATAGTAGGTAGGACCCGCTGTGCTGGTTAAAGGAACATGTGACTCAACTTGCATGGGGAGGACCAGGGCAAGGAGCAGCAGCCCCAGACAGAGTCTGACCACCATCCTCTTACCCCTTGGCCTCGGGTACTGAGTGTCAAGTACAGCTGGCTGCTCGTCGAGCTGGCAGGTCTCTAAGCTTTTGGCTGGAGTAGAGATTACAAACCAGGACTTACTTTCATGAAGACATCACAATGACAGTGTCATGGTGCCACACCCTCTCTTTCTACACCCAAGTACTTTTTTTGTTTTAGTTTCTAAAGCAGGATCTCAGGTAGTTGAGGCTGGCCTCCATCTCACAAATACTTTCTTTTAGAATTAAAACATTTTTAAAAGGGAATAGTGGGCTAGAGAGGTGAAGAGCACCGGCTGCTCTTCCGATGTGGGAAACAGTGAAGAAGCTCGTCTGGTAAAAGTGTTTGCTTGCCATTTGGATCCGAACACCTGAGTTCCATCCCTGAAAGCCACGCAGAGGTGGAAAGAGAACTGACTCCTGAAAGTTACCCTCTGACCTCCGTAAACCCTCTATAGCATGTGCCTTTGCTTTGATACTTAGATATCTAAAAGAATTCAGATGTTTTCTTCCTTATCTTTTTTATTTTAAGGGGTAGAGAAATGAAGCTAAGGCTTCAAACATGCTAAATGCTCTTCCACCGAGCCCTGGCTGTCCTGGAACTCGCTCTGTAGACCAGGCTGGCTTAGAACTCACCTGCTTCTGTCTACCGAGGCATTGCACTCCATGCCTGTTTTTTTGTTTTCTGTGATTTTTACTGAAGTAATAAATGTTGATTGTTAGAAGTTGATAGTATGTAATATGAGATAAGGTTTTTACCCAGATAAATAGTTATTGGTACTTGTTATATTTTAAGATTGTGTGTGTTGCAAGACAGATTATACTTTTTAGGTTTTTTGGGTTTTTTTGTTTTGTTTTTTGGTTTTTTGAGACAGGGTTTCTCTGTGTAGCCTTGGCTGTCCTGGACTCATTTTGTAGACCAGGCTGGCCTCGAACTCACAGCGATCCGCCTGCCTCTGCCTCCCAAGTGCTGGGATTAAAGGCGTGCGCCACTACGCTGAGCTTACTTTTTAGTTTTTAAAAAGGATTTTTATGTATATTTATTTTCATGGGTACGTGTGTGGTTGTGCCCAACTGCATTTGTGTACATCACAATCTGCTGTAACCCAAGTAGGTCAGATCTGCTGGAACTGGAATTGCAGACATCTGTGGGCTGCCATGTGGGTGCTGGGAACCAAACTTGAATCCTCTGCAAGAGCAGTGCATGCGCTTACGTGCCAAGTCGTCTCTCTAGCCCCAATTACACTTTATACTCAGAACTGTAGCTCAGTATTTGTAACTAGCATTCTCATTTCATTAAAAGCTTAAAAACAAGCATGTATGATGGCACCTTTAATCCCGGCACTGGCAAGGCAGATGGATCTCTGAGGCCAGCCTTGTCTACATAGGGAATTCCAGGATGACCAGAACTACATTATAGAGGCCCTGCCTCAAAAATTTAAATAATAAGCTCAGGACAGCCAGGGCTACTCAGAGAAACCCTGTCTCGAAAAAAAAGAATCTAATAATAATGATAATGATAGAAACTCTAGCCCCGTGTGAAGAATTCTTAAGGATTTATAGAGAAGATATTTAAAAAAAAAAAATACGGGCTAGGTGGTGGTGGCGCACGCCTTTAATCCCAGCACTCAGGAGGCAGAGGCAGGTGGATCTCTGTAAATTCGAGGCCAGCCTGGACTACAGAGCGAGTTCCAGGACAGCCAAGGCTACACAGAGAAACCCTGTCTCAAAAAACCAAAATAATAATAATAATAATAATAATAATAATAATAATAAAATTTAAAAAGGGGGGGATAACTGTGAATACTTACTATTGGGAATAATTCCTGTTTAATTTCTCTGCTTTAACTGTATATTTCTTGTGAAAGTTCAACACATAGTATTAGTACTTGGTTTGGAGCTGGAGACTAAACGTAGCACCATGTTCATGCTTAGTAATGGACTTACACTGAGCTGCACCCTAAGCTCCTAACTAGGAGTTTTGTGGCATACAAGGGGCTTAATGAAATTCAAACTAGAAGAACTGACAAATTTTTTTGAGAAAAAAAAAAAGGAGAAAAAGAAAGCAAGCAAAAGAAGGGGAGAGAGGGAACAAGGAAAGCAGGCAAATCTCATCACAGCACTTAGCAGGCTAAGGCAGACGGATTACAAGACGTTCAGGACAACCCTGGGTTACATACAGCGACTGTCTCCACACACACACACACACCCCTGTGAAAATGAGAGGAATAGGCTGGAGAGATGGCTCAGTGGTTAAGAGCACTGTTTTTCCAGAAGTTCTGAGTTCAATTCCCAGCAACCACATGGTGGCTCACAACCATCTATGGTTGTGATCTGATGCCCTCTTCTGGTCTGCACCATATATGCACACAGAACGCTCATGCATAAATAAATAAAATTTAAAAAAATAAGAAAATTAGAGGACTAATAAATTAATAGATATCAAATCTCTTTAGAGCAAGTAAAAATTTCTAAAAGATATTTGAAAGTTTAGAGTGACATAAGAAAATATTAGAAGTTAAAGCACAGTCTTCATTTTCTTACTGGCTTAAAGAGAAACTTTAAAATTACTATCCCATTTGTCTTTTATTTTTAGGAGAATATTCTTTTTCTTCCAGAACATAAACACTTACTTTCTCTTTGCTTTTCCTAAGCCACTGCTTCCTGCTTCTTCAGGAACCTTGTTCTCTTTTTCAGACTCCTTAGGGGACAGCCTGAAGAATTCGCCAATGCCTTTTTGCCACTTGGGAGTTGGGCGCACACAAACTGGATTCCCTCCTGCATACTTATTTTCAGCTGTAAAATAGAAACAGAACTAAATAAAACAAATGTAATTGCTATTCTTTTTTTCTTCCCAAGACAGGATTTCTGTATAGCCCTGGCTGTCGTAGCACTTGCTCTGCAGACCAACCTGACCACAAACTCAGAGATCTGCGTGCCCCTGCCTCCTAACTGCTGGAATTAAAGGCAGGTGCCACCGCCGCCTGGCATTGCTGTTCTCTAATATCAGACGCCCAGAAGGATTAAGTGCTATTATATTGATCTTACATTAGAATATGAAGGCTGGAGAGCTGCTCGGTGGTAAAGAATACTTGTTGCTCTTTCAGAGAACTAGAGTTTGGGCTGGAGAAAGAGCTCAGCTGCCAAGAACACCTGGAACCTTGGCCAAGGTTCCATTGCCACGTGGTGGCTCTAACCCTGTCACGACTCCAATACAGGAGATCTAATGCCTGCTTCTGGCCTCTGAGGGCAGCATGTGCACGGACATACATGTGACCAAAACACTCATACACATTAAAATAAATATTTGTTTCTTTTTCCTCAAGACAGGGTTTCTCTGTGTAACTTTGCATGTTCAGGTATATATAACTATGTTATATATAATGTTAAGTGTATGTATAATAGATATATAGTATAATTATACACAATTTATATTATATATATATGTTAATAAAACAGGCTAGTGAGATGGCTGAGTTGGTAAAACACTTGATGCAGAAGCCTGACAACCTGAGTTCAATCTCAAGGTCCCACATAAAGGTAGAAGTAGAAAACCAGCTCCCAAAATTGTCCTTTGACCTTCATATTTGTACCGTAACACATCTTCCCCACAGTAACAGTACTATTTTTAAATGTTGTTTTCCTTAATCTAAATTAGTGTCATATAGGATAAACTGCCCAAATTTTATTTAGTAAGGGTCTTTATTTGTTTATGAGGATTTGTGTGTGCTGATAATGGTACCAAAGACTGAACACAGGGCCTCACATGTACTAGGCAGGTACTCTACCACACGGAGGTTCATTCCTAGCAGGTAGGTTATTTAGTTAAAGAGCACATACACTGGGAGCCAGGCTAGTGACAGAGACATGTAATCTCAACTACTTTGGAGTCCAAAGCAGAGGATACAAAGTTCAAAACTTGTATGCATTACCAAGTGAGCACAAAGCCAACCCAGGCAACTTATTGAAATCCCAGCCCCAACCCCGCCCCCCAAATAAAAATAGAGCTAAGAAGTCAGGAGTAGTGGCCTTTACTCCCAGCAGAGGAAGGCGGATCTCTGAGTTAAGGCCAGCCGGGTTTACAGAGTAAATTTCAGGTGAGCCAGGGCTACACAGAGAAACCTTGTCTTGAAAAACCAAAAACCAAAACAAATCTATGAATATTTAAATTTTATTGGCAGAGGGGGGGGGGAATCAGTATTTCATATAGTCCAGGCTGGTTTCACATTCACTATGTAGCCTTGAATTCCTGATTCTCCTGCCCCTTCTCAAGTGTGAGGCTACAGACATTGCTTTTGAGAGACAGCATATTGCTAGGACCTCCCCCCACTCTCCCCCCCCCCCCCCCCCGGCACGCCTGGTACTCATTTGGTAGCTTAGGTTGGCTTTGAATATACAGTAGTCCTCCTGCCTCGGCCTCCAGAGCATTTGGGATTAGAGCCATGCATCTCTTTTGCAAGGCTGTTTAACACCTATTAAGGACCTAGTCATTTATCTCTAGTGATTCAGCAATAGGCCAGATAATGGGATGTGGTCGTGATAGAATTTAGTCTAGTTGCTCAAAATAAGACATTCTGAATAAATGTGTCTACTTTGAAAAATTTTGCCTACTACCCTCTTATCTGAAGAGGTAGAAACAGTAAAGTAAGTATTTTTAAATGAAATTTGGTTAAAATTTAGAGCAGAGTATGGTGTAGTCCATGCCTGTAATCTTTGCACTCCAGAGACTGAGGCAGGAGAGAATCAGAGCCAATGGGGCTAAGTGCACATAGAGATCCTGTCACAAATAAATAATAGTCTGTGGGGGGGGGGTTGATTGCCATAAAACCCACTGAAGTTGTGGGTGTGGTGGCTAAGTCTTGTGACCCTTCCTACTCAGAAGGCTAAAGGAGGAGAACTTTATAGCAGGGCAACATAGCAAGAATCCCATCTCAAGTAAAGCGGGGTGTGGGAGTGCACACTTGTGACCCCAGCAGTCAAGAGAGGGAGAAGAGAAAATGGTGGGGCAAGCTGTGGGTGTGGCTTAGTTGCCTAGCTTGCACAAAGCCCTGCGTTAGATCCCAGCACAGCGTGAACCTGGCATCCATGGCACATGCATGTAATCCCAGCACTGGGGAGGCAGAGGCAGAGGATCTGGACTTCAAAGGTATTCTCTGTACATAGAAATTCTGAGGCCAGCCTGGACTTCATGAGATCTTGGAAGACGGAAGAGGGAAGGAGGGAGGAGGAAAAAGAGGAGGGAGAGGAATGTCGGGAAGGGAAGGGGGAACCAAGGGGGAGGGAGGGAGAAGCAGAAACAAAAACAAAAAGGTATGTGTGCTGGGAGAGCGTGATGAAGATGTAGCTCAGTGGTAGAGAACTTGCCCAACGTGGGCAAGGCCCAGGGTTCAGTTCCCAAAGACTGCATGCATGGGCCGACAGAAAGACAGACACCCTACAAAAATTGTGGTAGTGCTTGCTGTCAACTATCACCCTAAATCTAATGAGGCACTTGAATTGCCTTCAAGAAAATAGTAACTGTTAATAATAAGAAAAAACAAACACCACTCAACACAGAAAATTAGGTTTAAAAATAAACTGTCCCTCACCTCAAGGCCTGAGAGTTTTCCATGAGACCCTGGTGCCCCTATCCAACCCCGCTGAAGTACCAAGGCCCCCTTAAAGATCAAGGAAGAAATTTAAGAGTGACGACGCCAAGGAAAACAAATAGAGGAAGGAAACCAAATAAAAGTCAGTCCACCGCGAGTCAGGGCCTCACGGGTCAGGCCGGCTGTCCAGGCCTTTCAGGGGTGTGTTTCTCTTACTTCAGAAGCTTCCAGGGCCCTTCCTACCTTTCCTTGATGAAGACGAGGAAGAATTGGTGACAAAGGTGGAGGAGCCAAGCACCTTCCTGGGGGCTCGAGATGCCACCACTGCAATGAGAGGTAAAGGGGGACATTGAGAAGAGGCAGGTTAGTTTTAGCGTAGACCCAGCCTAGCAGAGTAGGGAGATGCCCAGCACCAAAACGAGCTTGCCGGGTTTCTGCGGCTTCCTGGAAGTCAGGGCCTGGAAGATGCCGCTTAGCTGAGCGCAGTGGGGAGCAGCCACGGGCTTCTCCTCCTCAGGGACAAGCTGCCTGGGGAAGCCCCTACCCCCACCGCGCTGCATCCCTTCACCTTTTCTGTAGGCTCCCGGGACGCAGTTTGCTTTGGTCCGCACCATGCTCACACCGGAATACACAACTCCCACCGACTCCCCAGATGTCTCAACTGGACAAAGACACGAAAAACGACGGTCCCGCCAAAGCTTAAATGGGTCTCTTTCCCGCGCGCTCCAAGCTCTAGAATCGGGGCTCTTATTGGTTCCGCGCCTTCACCCTGAACCAATTGACAGCGTCCAGCGAATGACAGCGGAAGACTTCAGGCTTTGCTGGCCAGTCCATCAGCCCCAGTGGTGGTGATTTGTAACCACCTCCTAGTGGGCGGTACCGGTGCACTCCAGGAGTGCGCCAAGTGTGGGCGACTAGGTAGACCGTGAACTAGCTAAGTGTGTCGGCTTGTAAACTAAAGCCTAGTAAAGATAGGAATTTCAATATTTCTTCAGAAGTTACCAGAGTTAAATCCGTGTTGATTAAACCCTGGAAGTGTAAATTAAGATTAAAGTGGATTTTTCGATGCAAATCAAAACTAAAGTTTAATATACTAAGGATGAACTCTGCCGTGTTCTAAAACAACTTTCTGAGGTGGGAGAAAGGGAAATGCAACTTAGTTTACAGTGTTTAAAAGATTTGTTTTTTTCTAGATCGCATAAGACTAAAAAACTGTTCATACATATATAAAAATAAATAAGAATAAACATGGCCAAAGAGCTAAAACCTTGCCACATGTAAAAAGGCCACAGCTCCAACCCACAGGAGGATAACACTACAATAAAGAGATCATAAATATTTTTGGCCCATGCTTCAAATTACAATATGCCTGAGGATTTGTGTTTGTTCTGAATGCCGTCCATGGAACAAGACCCCGTGTGTACTTGCTGCAGGGTGCTTTCCCTTTCCATTAATGCTTATTTGAAAGAAAATCCTTCAAAGTGTAACTATAGAGCTATTTATCTCCAGTAAATTATGCTGGAACAGCAACAAAGTCAACTCAGGGCCTGACCTCCGTCAACAATTCATTGTGTTACACAGTTTCAAGTTTGTGAAGCCAGGCCTAGTGTGCCTTGAAATCTCAGCCCTGAGGAGGTAGAGACTGGTAGACAAGGAGTTGCTTGCTAGTCTGGGCTAGACCACAAGACTTTAAAAGGGGGGTGGGGGCAGTGGGGAGGCAGGGAAAGAAAGACCCGAAAAATAGGAGCTGAAGAGATACCTCAGTAGTTAAGGGAACCTGGGATACACAGGTTCAATTCCCAGCACCCACCTAGCACCTCACAATTGTAACTCCAGTTCCAGGCGTTCTGATGCCCTCACACAGACACACTTGCAAGAAAATGCCAATCAATGCTCATGAAATAAAAATAAATCATTAAGGGGGGGAGCTGGGCAGTGGTGCACACCTTTAATTCCAGCACTCAGGAGGCAGAGGGAGGCTGCCTATGAGCTCTAAACCAGCCTGGTCTACAAGGTTCCAAGATGACAATTTCTGCACAGAGAAAGCCTGACTTGAAAAACAAAACAAAGAAGAAAAGAAAAGGAAAGAAAAACCAGAAAATAATGAGTGTGGGCAATCATTAAATTAACATTATAATGCTAGCAATTTCCTGGAGTGTTAAATTACAGCCAGATTCCCACCAGAAAAATAAATAAGCCAATAAACATTCACCCTTTGTTATCTTTTACCCTCATAAAATGCACATTGGTATTTAAATGATATTGTTTCCTTTTTAGTTAAAGGCCTTCTACTCAGGTCTGAATTGCCTAGCTGAACTCACATTCCAGAGTCCTGCAAAGAAAAGGACCCAGTAGCCAGGGGAGGTGGTGTGTGCCTTTAATCCCAGCCCTCCGGAGGCAGAGGCAGTCAGATGAATGTGAATTCAAGGCCAGCCCGGTCTACAAAGCAAGTCCAGAACAGCCAAGGCTATACAGAGAAACCCTGTCTCAGGGGAAAAAGAATAAGAAAGGACCTGGAGAATATGTCTTTTCTTTTGCATTTCAAGCAAATGGTTAGAGAAGTTTCAGATATACTTTTTTTACACAGGGAAAATCTACGTATTGTAGTTGTCTTTGGTTTTTGTTTGATTTGGGTGTGTGTGTGTTGAAACGGTTTGTTTGTGTACCCTTAGCTGTCTTAGAACTAGTTCTGCAGACCAGTGTAGCCCCAAACTCAGAGAGCTGCCTGCCTCTGCTGGGGTTAAAGGTGTGCACCACTGCATTTCCTGTTTTTTGTTTGTTTTTTGTCTTTTAACACCATTGATGTTGATGAGGAATGCAAATTGGAGAAAAACACACAGAAAAGGATGATACTATTTTGTTGTTTTGTTTTGTTTTTCGAGACAGAGTTGCTCTGTGTAGCTGTCCTGGACTCACATTGTAGATCAGGCTGGCCTGGAACTCACCAGAGATCTGAGTGCTGAGATTACAGGGCTGTGCCACCACACCAGGCTTAACCCAAAGTTTTTAATTAAAATGGCTACTCAGGGGGCTGGGAATGTGACACACTTGGTACAGCACTTGCCTAATATGCATGAAAGTCTTGGTTTGCTTCTCAGCACCACGTAAAGCTAGGCATGGTGGTGCATAAGTCTCACTGCAGCACTTGGCAAGCAGACCCAGGACAGTGCTCTCCTCAGCTGCACGGTGAGTTCATGGCCAGCCTGGGATATATAAACTCTGCCTAGACAGAAAGGAGGAGAAGGAAGATGAAGATTGTGACCAAGGCAGAGAGGCAGGAGGGTTCAGGCCAGCCTGGTCTACATATGGAGTTCCAGGACAGCCAGGACTACAGAAAGACCCTGTTGTGAAAAGGCAAACCAAACCAAAATGGGAAGATTGCTTTAGAGAAGTCCTTCTCTATAATTAAGTAAAACACAGAGAATTAAACATGAAAATCTTGAAGACTCGAGTCCTAACACATTAAGAAAACCTGTAGTAGGGATAACAAGATGACTCAGCAGGTGAGGACTTTCCCACCAAATCTGATCACTTGAGTTCCATTCCCAGAAGCCACATGGGAGAAGAACTGGCTTGTGCACGTTGTCCTTTTCTGACCCTACATCAATGCCATAGCACTGAAACCCACCCACCCGCATACAAAACTCATATCTTAAAGAACAATCGTATGCATTTATTAATGGAATTTCTGCCTAAATTTATAACTCGCTACTGGGGATGTGACTCAAAGCCTTGCACATCTTTAGTACAGCCTCTACCACTGAGCTACTAAGCCATGAGAATGAGTAAATATAGAAAAGGTTAGATTATTTTAATACACTAGAGTTAATAATCAGATATTATTGTGATAAGATAATGAACGCCAATTCATGAACAGTACTTTATTTTCCTTTTTAAAGAAAGCTGGTGGGCCAGTGAAAGGTAAAAGCCCTTGCTGCCAAACTTGACCACCTGAGTCTGATTCCCAGGACCCACGTGGTGGAAGGTGGACTCCCACAAATTGTCCACATATGCACTGTGCATCTGTGGCAGCCCACACACATACACATGCACAAACACACAGATACTGTAACAATGTTCTAACGACAGAGTCTCACTAGTAACCCTGGCTGGCCTGGAACTTTCTACATAAACCAGGCTGGCTTTGAACAAAGGGTCACCTACCTTTGCCTCCTAGAGTGCTGGGGTTAAAAGCATGTGCTACCATGATCAGCGAATGTGATTTATTTTCCCAAGATTTAAAATGTGTTAATGCCTGCATGTATGTATGTGCACCATATGCACAACCCGTGCCTATGGAGTACAGAAGAGAGCGAGCGTAAGGAGTCCCTGGAACTGACGCAGCAGGTGTTTTTGCAAACACCTTCATGTGGTGTAGCGGGAGGACTCTAGTTGCAGTTACAGACAGCACTAAAAATAACCGCCACTATCACCGGAGCAAAAACTAGTACAGTCCCTACAAACGCTTGCAAGGGCTGGCGGCTTTGTTTTCCTTGGAATCGAACCTGATGGGGAGTTGACCTCGAGATTCTTATACGCTCAGGAGTCAGGGTACTGCCCTAATCTCCTTTCACTCCACCTCCTTCTTATTTTGAGACAGAGCCTCACTAAGTTAAAAAGCCTGGATTTGAATTCACTTCGTACCACATGCAGGGCTTGGGTTTGATAGCCTCCTGACAAGAGGTGTTTTAAATGTCCTATAATCAGAACCAGACACCATTTGAAGGCTGTACCCATCTTTCGGGATCCTACTTTCTTTTATTCCTACTACAGCTCTTTTGTAGGTGCGTGTATAGTCTTTTTAGCAATTGCCAACGGCCTTCCTGGAATTCTCCCTCGCTATCAAAGAATCGCTAGAGCACTTTTCTCCCACACACAGACCCGGAAGTTAAGAGAAGCCAGAGGCGGCTCCAGTGGGCGGATCTACCAGGAAGGAGGCGCGACGGAGCGGGGCGGTGCATGTTGCGGAACCCTAGTCAACGAGGTTGACGTTGCGAAGGGAACTAGTCCGGCGCAGGACGCGAGGCTTTTGCAGCCCAGCTGGTTCCGGTTAGGGAAGATGGCGGTGGCTGGGGCGGCGTCCCGGGAGTCGCTGGTACACTGGTGCACCCAGCAGTTGCGGAAAACTTTCGCCCTGGATGTCAGCGAGGAGATCATTCAGTAAGATGGGTTCCGGGTCCGAGGCCGGAAGCAGCTCTGTGATATGTCCCAGTAGGGCGAAAAGGAAAGCCGGCAGGATTAAAAAGTTGATGTGAAGAAATATGGTTAAAAAAAAAAAAGGCGGGGGGTGGGGGAAGGACGGCTGCTTGTGGTCTTTAGAGTTTGAATTTGGCTTTCGCTTTTTCAGTTTAGCCTCTAGATGAATATGCCAGATCCCACGCACTTTTCTAGGAAAGTGGCGAAATCGTAGTATTTAAGACTTGTAAGGTTGTCCCGGGAATCGGTTTGCTTACAGATTGTGGAGAATGAACAAGTCAGATTGGCTTTCTAGAAATTCCTTACTCTGAACGTTGTAATTTGTGTCGAGCAAACCCAGAATTTACAGGAGGGCGACATGGTTCATTACAACTAGTGCCTGCTTCCAGAGTCAAAGCTTCAGTTTTCTGTTGCTTTTTGGAGCCTTCGGCAAATTAATTTCCCCCTTTGTACTCTCCCCTTTATTTAGAAAATTAATCATTGCTAGAGCTTGCCTTTAGTGTTTTAAAATTCATTTATCTTTATTTCAAGCTCATTAGTGTTTTGCTTGTATACATGTCTGTGTGAGGGGATCAGATCCCCTGAAACTGGAGTTACAGACAGTTGTGAGCTAACATGTGCTGGGAATTGAACCCAGGTCCCCTGGGAGAGCCGGAAGTGCTCTTAACCGCTGAGCCGTCACCAGCCTGTCTTTTAAAATTCTTACAAACCCAATGACGGTTATTTAACATTTGTTTGGAGTAAGTAACTTAATGTGTTACACTGTTACGGTATGCCAGTCTCTGGGGCAGCCAAGAAGACCTAGACACTTAGAGTATGCTGCGCAAACAAGTTCTGTTCTGCGGCAGGAGGAAGTTGAAGGTCTCGTGGGAGCACAGAATACACTTTTCAGCATCGAATAAAATATTCAGTAAAGGATATGCATTATGACTTGAGACTCTTAAGATTACTGGAAAAGATGGTTTCACCTGAGAACTGAAGGCTAGGCAAAAGCTCAGGGTCAAAGTATTCAAATGGAGAGGGAGATTACAAAAAGAGAGTGGATTGAAAACCCAAAACAGGCCGGGCGTGGTGGCGCACGCCTTTAATCCCAGCACTCGGGAGGCAGAGGTAGGCGGATCACTGTGTGTTCGAGGCCAGCCTGGTCTACAAAGTGAGTCCAGGATGGCCAACGCTACACAGAGAGACCCTGTCTCGAAAAACCAAAAAAAAAAAAAAGAAAGAAAACCCAAAACAGTTTTCCTTAATTTATTTCTTTGTTGCTGAAAACAAAATTGCTGTTCTAGAATTATAAGAATTAAGGTCAGTTTTCTGAGTTTGGAAGAAAATAGATTTTTTTCTTTTCTTTTTTTTGGGGGGGGCGGGAAGGGGTTGTTTTCAAGACAGGGTTTCTCTGTGTAACAGACCTGGATGTCCTGGACTCGCTTTGTAGACCAGGCTGGCCTCGAACTCAGAGATCTGCCTGCCATTGCCTCCCGAGTGCTGGGATTAAAGTCATGCGCCACCACGCTCTGATGATTTTTCCTTTTTGAAATAGTGCTAGCGTCAAACCCCGAATCTCATGCATGCTAGCAAGTGCTGTTTCCTTTAGCTACCCTCAGCCCTGACGAATACTGTTTAGTACCTTTGTCCCTGTTAGGATTTCTGAAAGTCATATGGTAAGCTGTCCTTGTTCCAACAATCTATATCTTTACCTCCTGAGGTATGTTTTGTCAATTGAGAGTGCTGAAGAGATAAGAGAATACGTGACAGACCTTCTCCAGGGAAATGAGGGCAAGAAAGGTCAATTCATAGAAGACCTGATAACCAAATGGCAAAAGAATGATCAAGAGTTGGTTTCTGATTCTTTTCAGCAGTGCTGGAAAAAAGATGGTAAGTTAGTGTGCTAAAGTACTAATTGAACTTTTACCGGTAATGCTTGGTGTTTTCTGCCACTAAGTATTACTTATTCACAGCTAACTTTAACGAATCTTATGTGTGCATATTTTCAGCTTAGGTCTATTAGTTAGTATGAATATTGCACTAACCCAGTGGTTCCCCACCCTCCTAATGCTGCAAGCCTTTAATGCAGTCCCTCATGTTGTGGTGACCCCAGCCATAAAATTACTTCATAACTGTAATTTGGCTACTGTTAAGAATCATAATGTAAATATCTGATGTGCAGGATATTTGATATGTGACACCCCCAAAAGGGTCACAACCCACAAGTTGAGAACTATATCTTTAACCTGTCAAGCTTTTCTGCCTGCCTCTGCCTCTGAAGTATTAGGACTGAAGGCATGTTCCACCATTCTGGGACCAGCTACAATTTTTAAATTTACAAAAATTGCAAAAATTTTCAGGCACAGTTGTGGCTTTAGAATAATTTCAAAAAGTTACAAACGGATTAAAGAAATACCTTTCAAGGGCTGTGTCCTAACTCAGCGGTAACACACTTGCTTATCATGTGTGAGAGCCTGTGTTCAGTCCCCAACACTATCAAAAGTTATTTTTACAAATATAATTTAAAATATTTTTTCTCTCTAAAATTACTTACTTAATGTTTATGAGTGTTTTGTCATGTGCATGCCTGGAGCCCTTGAGGGAGTTGGGGTCCTGGAACTGGAGTTTTGGATGGTGTGAGCTGCCATGTGTGTATAGTGGGAATTGAACCATGCCTAGCCAGTGCTTTTAGCTGCTGAGCCATCTTTCCAGCCCTATTTTTGTTTTGTTTTGTTTGTTTTCTTTTTCCAAGGCAGGGTTTTTTTGTATAGCCCTAGCTGTTTTGGAACCCACTTTGTAAACCAAGCTGGCCTCAAACTCAGAGATCTGCCTACCTTTTTTTCCAACTGTTGGGATTAAAGTTAGCTCCAGTCCTATTTTTATAAATATTTTTAATGATGGGAAGACCTGAATGAAAGTATTGGCTGCTTTTAGTATTAACAATATTTAGAGGTATTCATTTATATAGTACAAAAGATGAACACCAAGCTAAATAATACACTATTATTATACAGTGTAAAATATCAGACTTGAATTTTCACTATTAACTTCCACTCAGTATTCATTTTCTTCCTCCAGCACTGAGATTCAGGCCAGGGCTGCTTGCATGCTAGGCAAGTACAGTGACAAATTTAGAATTTTGGATTTTTTTTTTGGGGGGGGTGGTTTTCGAGACAGGTTTTCTCTATGTAGCCCTGGCTGTCCTGAACTCGCCATGTAGACCAGAGTGGTGTCAAACTCAGAGATCCGCCTGCCTCTGCCTCCCAAGTGCTGAGATAAAAGGTGGAATTTTGGATTCTGTAAAAACACAAAAATATGGGCTAGAGAGATGGCTCAGTGAGTAAGAGCACTGCTTGCTTTTGCAAAGGACCTGGGTTCAACTCCCAGTACCCACATGGCAGCTCACACTTCTCTGTAACTCCAGTTTCAAGGGATCTGACACCTTCACACTAATGCACATAAATTAGATAAACTATTTTTAAAAACCTACAAAAATATTATCAGAATGTGTTATCATTTTAACCCCAGGCTTCTTCACCATGATTGCCTCGTGCTCTAGCAGAGGCATGGTTTTGCCAGCTGTGAAATGGTTTCTGCAGTTATGTAATGTTTGGAATTCTGGGAACTTTTCAGAGGGTAGGTGGTTGTTTGTCCTTCAGGGAGGTTGTATGCAGTTTGTTAGTAGTTGTATTCAAAGAAGACACAAAAGGAAAGAACTTAGATTCACAGATCTCTCTCTCTCTCTCACTCTCCCCTTTGTCATTCTTTCTCTCTTATCTTGTGATGGGGGGAAGCCTGGGAATAGCGAGTGGGAAAACGAAGAACCCCCAAAGTAGCAAAGACCAGCTGCAGGCAAGCACTCTCTTATCACCAACCCTGTTTAGAATTATTTATCATGGAGCACAGTCATGGAGATGGTAGTTTAATTTTTTTTTTTTTTCGAGACAGGGTTTCTCTGTGTAGCCCTGGCTGTCCTGGACTCGCTTTGTAGACCAGGCTGGCCTCGAACTCACAGCAATCCACCTGCCTCTGCCTCCCGAGTGCTGGGATTAAAGGTGCGCACCACCACCACCCGGCGGTGGTTTAATTTTGAATTGAGAGACGTTCTGCCTGACTTCTTGTCTTGACTATAAATATTAAGAATGACTTTCAGGGGGCTGGAGAGATGGCTCAGTGGTTAAGAGCACCGTCTGCCCTTCCAGAGGACCTGAGTTCAATTTCCAGCAACCATATGGTGGCTCACAACCATCTATAATGTGATCTGGTGCCCTCTTCTGGCCTGTAGGTGTACATGCAAGCAGAGCAGTGTTTATGTAATAAATAAACCTTAAAAAAAAAAAAAAAAAAAGAACGACCTTTAGGTTTTAGCTACAGAAACTAAATAATAAATCTTGCTATCATTTTTTTATATCTGTTTGTATTTTATTGTATTTCTTAAAGAAATTTTAGATGGACAGAGATCAGTGGACCACCTAAAGCGTAATAGGAGGAAAGGAAGAAACAAGCAGGAAGTTCCTGCATTTCCTGAACCTGACACAACTGTAGAGGTCAAAACACCTTTAGATTTGGCCAAGGTAAGTGCTTACAAAATTAAGCATTTCTGGACTGTGTGGAGCAGAGGAAATGACTAATATGTCTCAGAGACAATGTGCAGAAGTTGGTCTACAATGGCAGACTTAACAAACGGATGAATTTTAGGGCAGAAGCTGATAATGCTGGTATGCTTCTCTCTGTGTGGTGCGGTAGACCTGCTTTCCTTCTGAGGTAAGGCATCGTGCCGCTCAGGCTGGCCTTGAACTCCTGGCCGCCTGTCGCCGCTCTGAGATTACAAGTGTGCGCCCCACTCTCTCTAGGACTTACTTCATGCTGAGACTCAGACTTAGGACTCTGTGCATGCAGCTGAGACAGGCACTCCGCCCTGCTCTACAGTCCTAGTCCTGGGTGGATAATAAGTAGTTAATGAAGCCCCCTACTTTCAACTTCAGCATTTGAGAGGGCAGTAAAACCTAAATGATTAAATAGTTCTCACTGTAATTGAAGCTGCCAGGCATACTTAACCTGACAGAGGAGATGCCATGACTGTGATTGTGGTTTTCCAGGCTGAGGCTTGTCCATTGCACTTGGATGTGCTGGCCTATGCGTTCCCCAGCTATGGGAAGCTTGACTGCATAATTTGCAGCAGTGGGAGATGGTGTTCACACTTTACCCTACATCCATACAAACACCCCGCCCCCACCAAAAAAAACCTACACATCCATACAAACAAAAAAACAAAACTGCCAGGCAATCGAGGGACCTAGGCAGGAAGATGGAGAGTTTCAGGCCACTCTGGAATACATAGTGAAACTCTATCTAAAAAAAAAAGAAAGAAAGAAAAAAAAGCAATAAAAAGCTAGATGAATACTATTCTTGTTTTGAAAGTCTTCTCTTCTACCATTATCAATATTCAGTCTTTTTTTAAATTTTTTTTTAAACCAAGCTGGCTTAGGATTCTCTGTTGATCTGTGTTCCTGTGATGTCTTTGTATTATTAGGCACAAGAAAGCAACAGCTCAGTAAAGAAGAAGACAAAATTTGTTAGTTTATATACAAGAGAGGGACAGGACAAACTTGCAGTCCTGCTTCCTGGGCGTCACCCGTGTGATTGCCTGGGCCAGAAGCACAAGCTCATCAACAACTGCCTGGTGTGTGGGCGGATCGTCTGTGAGCAGGAGGGTTCCGGCCCCTGCTTGTTCTGTGGCTCTTTGGTAAGGTTCTTCTTTCATGCTTTGTTTTCACTATGTGCCCTGTTCAATTTTTTGCCAACTTGAGTATCAGAGAAGAGTGAACATCAGTGGAGAAAATGGTTCCAGAAGATTGGCCTGTAGGTAATTCTGCAGAATATTTTCTTAATTCTTGATTAATGTGGGAAGGCCCTGCAATTGTGTATGGTGCCACCCCTGGGAAGGTGGCCCTGCAATTGTGTATGGTGCCACCCCTGGAAAGGTGGCCCTGCAATTGTGTATGGTGCCACCCCTGGGAAGGTGGCCCTGCAGTTGTGTATGGTGCCACCCCTGGGAAGGTGGCCCTGCAATTGTGTATGGTGTCACCCCTGGGAAGGTGGCCCTGCAATTGTGTATGGTGCCACCCCTGGGAAGGTGGCCCTGCAGTTGTGTATGATGCCACCCCTGGGAAGGTGGCCCTGCAGTTGTGTATGGTGCCACCCCTGGGAAGGTGGCCCTGCAATTGTGTATGGTGCCACCCCTGGGAAGGTGGCCGTGCAATTGTGTATGGTGCCACCCCTGGGAAGGTGGCCCTGCAATTGTGTATGGTGCCACCCCTGGGAAGGTGGCTGTGCAATTGTGTATGGTGCCACCCCTGGGAAGGTGGCCCTGCAATTGTGTATGGTGCCACCCCTGGGAAGGTGGCCGTGCAGTTGTGTATGGTGCCACCCCTGGGAAGGTGGCCCTGCAGTTGTGTATGATGCCACCCCTGGGAAGGTGGCCCTGCAGTTGTGTATGATGCCACCCCTGGGAAGGTGGCCGTGCAATTGTGTATGGTGCCACCCCTGGGAAGGTGGCCCTGCAATTGTGTATGGTGCCACCCCTGGGAAGGTGGCCGTGCAATTGTGTATGGTGCCACCCCTGGGAAGGTGGCCCTGCAATTGTGTATGGTGCCACCCCTGGGAAGGTGGCCCTGCAATTGTGTATGGTGCCACCCCTGGGAAGGTGGCCGTGCAATTGTGTATGGTGCCACCCCTGGGAAGGTGGCCGTGCAATTGTGTATGGTGCCACCCCTGGGAAGGTGGCCGTGCAATTGTGTATGGTGCCACCCCTGGGAAGGTGGCCCTGCAATTGTGTATGGTGCCACCCCTGGGAAGGTGGCCCTGCAATTGTGTATGGTGCCACCCCTGGGAAGGTGGCTGTGCAATTGTGTATGGTGCCACCCCTGGGAAGGTGGCCCTGCAATTGTGTATGGTGCCACCCCTGGGAAGGTGGCTGTGCAATTGTGTATGGTGCCACCCCTGGGAAGGTGGCTGTGCAATTGTGTATGGTGCCACCCCTGGGAAGGTGGCCCTGCAATTGTGTATGGTGCCACCCCTGGGAAGGTGGCCCTGCAGTTGTGTATGGTGCCACCCCTGGGAAGGTGGCCCTGCAGTTGTGTATGGTGCCACCCCTGGGAAGGTGGCCCTGCAGTTGTGTATGGTGCCACCCCTGGGAAGGTGGCCCTGCAATTGTGTATGGTGCCACCCCTGGGAAGGTGGCTGTGCAATTGTGTATGGTGCCACCCCTGGGAAGGTGGCCCTGCAGTTGTGTATGGTGCCACCCCTGGGAAGGTGGCCGTGCAGTTGTGTATGGTGCCACCCCTGGGAAGGTGGCCCTGCAGTTGTGTATGGTGCCACCCCTGGGAAGGTGGCCGTGCAGTTGTGTATGGTGCCACCCCTGGGAAGGTGGCCCTGCAATTGTGTATGGTGCCACCCCTGGGAAGGTGGCCCTGCAATTGTGTATGGTGCCACCCCTGGGAAGGTGGCCCTGCAATTGTGTATGGTGCCACCCCTGGGAAGGTGGTCCTGCAATTGTGTATGATGCCACCCCTGGGAAGGTGGCCCTGCAATTGTGTATGATGCCACCCCTGGGAAGGTGGCCGTGCAGTTGTGTATGATGCCACCCCTGGGAAGGTGGCCGTGCAGTTGTGTATGGTGCCACCCCTGGGAAGGTGGCCCTGCAATTGTGTATGGTGCCACCCCTGGGAAGGTGGCCGTGCAGTTGTGTATGTTGCCACCCCTGGGAAGGTGGCCCTGCAATTGTGTATGATGCCACCCCTGGGAAGGTGGCCCTGCAATTGTGTATGATGCCACCCCTGGAAAGGTGGCTGTGCAATTGTGTATGGTGCCACCCCTGGGAAGGTGTCTTAGAATATCTAAGAAAATGGGCTAAGATTAGGCTGATAGTACACACCTATAATCCCAGCACCTGAAGGGCAGAGGTAGGAGGATCTGTGAGCTAGAGCCCAGCCTAGTTTATATAGTGAGTTCCTGACCACCCAGAGCTGAAGAAAGACCTTGTCATTAAAACAAAAAGTAAGGGCTGGAGAGATCAGCTCAGTGGTTAAGAACACTGGCTATTCTTCCAGAGGACCCAGGTTCAAATCCTAGCACCCACATGGAAGCCCACAACTGTCCCTAACTCCAGACTCCACATCCTCACACAAACATGTATGCAGGCAAAACACCAATGCACATAAAATTTTTTTACTTACAAAAATAAAAACAAAACAAAACAAAAGACAAGAAGCAAGTCAGTAAGTAACATGTCTTACATCACTTCTCAGTTCTTGCCTTGACTTCCCTCAGTGATGAACCTGGAAGTACAAGATGAGATAAATCCTTTTTGGGGTTAAAGAGACAGCTTGGAGGTTAAGAGTACTGGCTGCTTTTGCAGAGAACCTGGATTTGATTTTCAGCAGCCACATGTTGGCTCATAACTGTTTATAACTCCAGTACGAGCAGATCTGATGCTTTCTGACTTCTGCAAGACCAAGTATACACATGGTAGAAAGATATACATGTAGGCAAAACATTCAAATAGTCATACAGTAAAAACAAATAAGGACACTGGGCTTGGTGGCACACTCCTTTAATCCCAGCACTGGGGAGGCAGATCACTGTGAGTTCAAGGCCAGCCTGGTCTACAAAAGCACGTCCAGGATAGCCAGAACTGTTACATAGAGAAACCCTGTCCAAAAAACCCCAAAACAAACAAAACCAGGTAAGGATTTATACATAATAAACCCTTTCCTCCTGCCACGCAGCTTCAGTCATGTGCTTTATCACAGCAGCAGAAGCCCTAGCTAAGACACTGATTTGAGTTAACAACCATGGCCATTCAAATCCTCTGCAGCTTTCCTGCAATCTGTAGTGAAAGCCCAGCACTCTGGAGGCCAAGGCAGAAAAGTAAGGGTGTGTTTGTTTTTTGTTTTTCGAGACAGGGCCTCTGTGTGGCCTTGGCTGTCTTGGACTCACTTTGTTGACCAGGCTGGCCTCGAACTCACAGGGATCCACCTCCTCTGCCGCCTGAGTGCTGGGACTAAAGCATATGCCATAACTCCTGGCTTCCTTATAATTTCTATTGTCAGAGTTAGAATTTATTGTTAGAACCAAAGGCTTTTGAAAAGTGCCATGAGTTTTTCAATATTCTTTTTTTTCTTTTTTTTTCCTTTTTTTATTAATTTATTCTTGTTACATCTCAATGGTTATCCCATCCCTTGTATCCTCCCATTCTTCCCTCCCTCCCATTTTCCCCTTATTCCCCTCCCCTATGACTGTTCCTGAGGGGGATTACCTCCCCCTGTATATGCTCATAGGGTATCAAGTCTCTTCTTGGTAACCTGCTGTCCTTCCTCTGAGTGCCACCTGGTCTCCCCCTCCAGGGGACATGGTCAAAGGTGAGGCACCAGAGTATGTGAGAAAGTAATATCCCACTCTCCACTCTACTGTGGAGAATGTTCTGACCATTGGCTAGATCTGGGTAGGGGTTTAAAGTTTTACGACCTGTATTGTCTTTGGCTGGTGCCTTAGTTTGAGCGGGACCCCTGGGCCCGAGTTTTTCAATATTCTTAACAAAAGCAAGTATTTATCATTTGAATGTAGGTATACATATCTACATGTATATGTGTATGTTATTTTATATAAATATATATGTTAAATCACATGGTTAGTCAGGAATAGTTACAACAGGGAACATTTTATTTTATTTGGGGGGGGGGTTGAGACAAGATTTCTCTGTGTAATTCTGGATGTCTTGGAACTCGCTCTGAAGGTCAAGCTGACCTTGAGTTCAGAGTTCTGCCAGTTGAGACTACATTTTATACCATGCCAAACAAGCAATACTGTTCAATTTCTGAATGACAAATCATTCTTTTACCTTATAGGTATGTACTAATGAAGAACAGGACATTTTACAACGTGACTCAAACAAAAGCCAGAAACTATTAAAGAAACTCATGTCAGGTAAAACCTAGATTTCTTTCTTGCTTTCTTTTCATTCTTTGAGATGGGGTTTTGGATGGCCTGGAACTCACTATGTAAGCCAGGCTTGTCTTAAACCTACCACTACCTCCCAGATACCAGGATTAAAGGTGTGATTTATTGCCTGTCTAAGATGCAGATCTGTCTATATATTTTGTCTCACTTATTCAACCATTTTCTTTTGGTGCTGTTGATCGAATGTGGGTGCTCACACATCCTAAGCTATGTCTCAGGTCCACCTCCTCCCTCCCACCCCCTCCTTCCCCCGTGTGTCTCTGTGTGTGTATGTGTCTCTCTTTCTCTCTCTCTCTATATATATGTATGTATGTATGTATATGTTTTTGTTGTTGTTCTTTTAAAATTTTCGTGACAGGGTATCTCTGTGTAGCCCTGGCTGTCCTAGACTCACTTTGTAGACCAGGCTGGCCTCGAACTCACAGAGATCCACCTTCCTGTGCCTCCCACGTGCTGGGATTAAAGGCGTGCACCACCGTTGCTGCCTGTTTTTGCCTTTTTGAGAGCCTCCCCACTTGTTTTCTTTTTAGAATAAGATCTCATGTAGCCCAGGCTACTCTTTATTTTTTTAGTTATTACATATACAGTGTTTGTCTGAAGGCCAGAACATGGCATCAGATCACATTATAGATGGCTGTGAGCCACCACGTGGTTGCTGGGAATTGAACTCAGGACCTCTCCGAGAGAAGACAGTGCTCTTAGCCTCTGAGCCATCTCTCCAGCCCAACCCAGGCTACTCTTAAACTTCCTCTGTAGATGAGGAAAACTTTGAACTTTGGATCCTCTTTCTTTATTTCCAAAGTATTGGAATTAAAGGCATATACCACCATGTCTGGCTAAAACCATTTTTAAGAGGTAGCACAACATGCTTGTTAACTTTTGTCAAAACAATATTTTGCTTCTACCTTAGTTTATAGGTTTTTTTGTTTGTTTTGTTTTGTTTTTGTTTCTTGATGTAGTCTTGGCTGTCCTGGAACTCATTCTGTAGTCCAGGCTGGCCTCGAACTCATGATCCGCCTGCCTCTGCCTCCCAAGTACTGGGATTAAATGCATGCGCTACCACACCCAGCTATAGTTTTTATTTTATATAAAAGTATAGGTTGTTAGCTGGGCAGTGGTGGGGCACGCCTTTAATCCCAGCACTTGGGAGGCAGAGGCAGATGGATCCCTGTGAATTTGAGGACAGCCTGGTCTACAAAAGGAGTCCAGGATAGTCAAGGCTACACAGAGAAACTCTGTCTCGAAAAACCAAAAAACCTCAAAAATTTGCAATTGTAAAAAGTAAATGCTACGCTTTTCCAGTTTTTTAAAAAAGATTTATTGGGCTGGAGAGATGGCTCAGAGGTTAAGAGCACTGACTGCTCTTCCAGAGGTCCTGAGTTCAATTCCCAGCAACCGCATGGTGGCTCACAACCATCTATAATGTGACCTGATGCATACTATATACATAAGAAATAAATATAAAAAAAAAAGATTTATTTACTTATTATTATGTATACAGTGCTCTGCATGTACACCTGCAGGTCAGAAGAGGGCACCAGATGACATTATAGATGGCTGTGAGCCACCATGTGGTTGCTGGGAATTGAACTCAGGATGTCTAGAGGAGCAGTCAGTGCTCTTAACCTCTGAGCCATCTCTCCAGTCTGCTTTTTTAAACTAATTTTCTATAAGTGGTTTCTGTGCTACGCTTTTTACCTTTCAGTGCTAAGTGAACCTAGAGGAGTATACACACTAGGGAAGCACGTTAAGCTATACCTCCAGCTTTTTTAAAGTTGTATTTTGAAGCAGAGTCTCACCAAGTTGCTAGACTGATTGCTGTGCCGCCATCTTGCCTCATTAGCTGGGATTACAGATGATTAGCACCATCCCCAGATTTTTTATTCCACATACTTGTTTTGGTCAAGAAACAATCTATTGGGCTGGAGAGATGACTCAGTGCTGAAGAGCATTTGCTGCTCCTTCACAAGAACTGAAATTCAGATCCTGACACCCACATAACATCTTCTGGCCTTCAGGCACATGTACCTACATATACACATATTCACACAAGTAAATAAGTCTTTTGAAATAGTCAATTGACTGCTTATTCTAATTTGTTTACCTCCTAATTATTGGATATTTGTTTTAGACAGGCTATCTTTGTATAACCTTGGCTCTCCTGGACCCTCTTTGTAGACCAAGCTGGCCTCAGACTCAGAGATCTGAGATACATTTTGTATCCTTAGTAGTCTAGATTTCTTTCTTTTCTTTTCTTTTTTTCTTTTGTTTTGTTTTGTTTTTTTGAGACAGGGTATCTTTGTGTAGCTCTGGCTGTCTTGGAACTCCCTCTATAGACCAGGCTGGCTTCAAATTCATAAATCTGCCTGCCTCTACCTCCAGAGTGCTGGGATTAAAGGTGTGTGCTACCACTGCCCACCTGCCCCTTTTTGAGGGACTGCTAGTGTCAAACACCACTTGATGTTGTTGATCCTGACCTCAAATGTTTCCATTTAAGTGAATGCTTCAGGCTATCAGGCTATAACCAGGTCTGCAAATGTGTTATTCATTGCTGCACAGCAATACAATAAATGTGTTCTTTGAGTTTATATCGTTTGCTTTCCTTATTGAATTTCAGGGGCAGAGAATCCTGGAAAGGTGGATGTCTCCACGAAGGACCTCCTTCCTCATCAAGAATCTCGAATGAAGTCTGGTTTGGAGAAGGCTATCAAGCATAAAGAAAAACTGTTAGAGTTCGACAGAACTAGGTATAGTCAGACTAACATGTGCTAAGACAGAAACTCATCCATAGATCCTGGGCATTAAAAAATTATTGCGGCGGGGGGTGGGGGTGGGGGGTGGTGGTGGTTGGGGGGGCAGGGGGGCACACATTAGAGAGTTGGTGTAGAGATTAAGAGCACTTGTTCCTCTTGCAGAGACCCAGGTTTGATTCCCAGCGCCGTCATGGCAGCTCACAGCCATCTGCAGCTCCAGTTCCAGAGGGGTGCGCTTTTCTGACCTCAGCGGACTGGAGCTGCTCACTCACACAGAGGGCACACATGTACGTGTAGGCAAAGCACTCACACATAAAATAATAAAATAAGGGGCTGGAGAGATGGCTCAGTGGTTAAGAGCGCCACCTGCTCTTCCAGAGGTCCTGAGTTCAAGTCCCAGCAACCACATGGTGGCTCACAAGCACCTATGATGTGATCTGATGCCCTCTTCTGCAGATAAGCACTCATATACAATTAAAAATAATAATAAAATAAATATTATTTGACATTTGCTACCTTCCTAGGGTGGAGTGTGAAAGGGCTTATGACAAAGAAGAGCTGGATGCTCTATATTAGGGATTTTTTTGTGTGTGTATTTTTTTTTCTTCGAGACAGGGTTTCTCTGTGTAACAGCTCTAACTGTCCTGGAACTCACTCTGTAGACCAGGCTGGACTTGAACTCACAGAGATCCTCCTGCCTCTGCCTCTGCCTCCAACTGCTGGGATTAAAGGTGTGCGCCACCACTGCCTGGCTCATGTTGGGTGTTTTTATTGCATTTTGCCTCTTGGTTTTGTTTTTGTTGGACAGAGTTTCACTATGTGGTCTTGGCTGGGCTGGAACTCAATTTGTAGACCAGCCTGGCATCAGACTTGTTAAGATCTGCCTGTCTCTGCCTCCTGAGTGCTGGGATTAAAAGCATGGACCATCACACCTGACCCATCTATTAAAAAAAAAATTCTGTACAAAGAACTTTTTATTTAATAATGGATTATCTAGGTGTTGGGTAAATATTTTCAAGATTATATTTTCAAATTGAAGAGCAGCTGTGTTAAGTGAACTGCTTTATACTGTCGAACAGTATAAATATTACACAGACAATATACAAATTTTTATGTTAAAGACAGAATGAAAGAAAATTTAAATTAAGCAAAAACCAAGCCTGGCATAATGGCACATGCTCTAATCACAGCACTTGGGAGGCAGAAGGATCTCTATGAGTTCACAGCCAGCCTGGTCTACATAGTGAATTCTAGGACATCCAGGGCTAAATAGATCCTGTCTTGAGAAAAAAAATTAATCAAAAACATTAGGCAATAGTGTTTTAAAATTTCTAGTTAAAGCTGGGCATGCTGGTACATGCCTCTAATCCCAGCATTTGGGGAGGCAGAGACAGGTGGATTTATTTGAGTTCAAGGCCAGCCTGGTCTACAAAGTGAGTCCAACACAGCAAGGGCTACATAGAAAAACACTGTCTCAAAAAAAAAATTTTTTTTTTTAAACAGGGCCTTAATTTTATAAGGAATACCATCTTCTTGCAGACATGAGCCATATACTTTACTTAATTCAGAGCCCTTGAGTGCAGTAAGCAAGTCTGTGAATAAAGACAGTTTCTTGAGCTACTAATACAACTCTCCAGGCGCTGACTGTTGCACACTCAGAGAAGCAAGGTCCTGTCTTAGGAAAGGCATGAAACACTCAAGGTTGGGTGCCCAGAGAAGCAAGATCCTATCCTAGGAAAGGCATGAAACATTCAAGGTTGGGTGCTGGTAGCACACGTCTTTAATCCCAGCATTTGGGGAGGCAGAGGCAGGTAGATCTCTGAGTTTGAGACCAGCCTGGTGTATGGAGCTTTAGGACAGCCAGGGCAACAACAGAAATCTTGTCCCGAAAAACCCAAATGAAAAAGAAGAAAATTGGCCCTGAAGGTATATTTATGAATTCAGCAAATATTTATTGAAACTCATTGAAATACTTATTTTCAGCTCAGAGAAAAACCTGACAGACAGAGCGCTTGCCTCAAAGAGATAAGACCTGAGACTGTGAGCCTCAACTCCATTCTATGCGAGCTGCTGAGACACTGATTTCCTCTGTGAGAGCACAGGAGCTACTCACACTTTATTATTGGGGGAGGGGTAGTGGAAGTGGGTACATATCAGGCCGTGTATGTCAAGGCCCCTGTCAAATCTTCTAATACAAAATCATTGTACCCTGAATATGAATTGTTTTTCTTATGCTTATGGGTATCACCAATTTGTAATTATGGAATAGCACAGTCTTAACTTAAGTTTATGGCTTTGGTGTAATCAGTTTCTGTAAGCCCCAGGTTTAACCCTGTAGAATGACTGGGTGAAATTGTCTGGATTCCAGCCTTCAAATTTTTTGTCATATGATCTTGGCAGGATGTATTAATGAAGAGCTGGAGAGCCAGGAGGAGGGATGTAGAAACTGTTACAGTAGTAGATTAATAAAACATCAGCTGGCCCTGTCCTTGCTGGCTGCGGCACTCGGGAGAGTGTCCTGCACCTCACCTGGGCAGCACAGTTGAGCCAGCCCTGGTGGCATGTGCACTAGAGAGCTGGCCCTGAGGGTGTGGAGTGGGAGAGCTGGCCCTGCGCCTCACCTGGGCAGCACAGTCGAGCCAGCCCTGGTGGCATGTGCACTAGAGAGCTGGCCCTGAGGGTGTGGAGTGGGAGAGCTGGCCCTGCGCCTCACCTGGGCAAAGCACTGGCATAGGAGAGCTGATGGGTTGAACAACTCAGCTACCACCCAGGCCCAGGCTTTGAGTTGTCCTACCCCAGCATGTACCCCATTTATGAATAGCTGGGGCATATGAAGGGGCTGGTCCTACCCCAGCAAGTACCCCATTTATGAATAGCTGGGGCATATGAAGGGGCTGGTCCTACAGAAGCAGTGACTCACTGCAAGTAAATCTGAGAAAAATACCGTGTGACACACCGCAGCTTCCATGGTGAAAACATTTTTATTAATTAATTTTTTATTTATTTTAGGTTTTATTTTTATTATTCTTTTAGGAGGGAGGCTACAAGGGCCGAGGGCAAGTATGAAAAAATGGGGAAATGAGTGGGATTGTAGTGCATGATGTAAAATTCACGGAGAGTAAATAAAAGGTTTTTTTTAAAAAAGTCCAGCTGGGTGGTGATGGTTCACACCTTTAATCCCAGCACTTGGGAGGCAGAAGCAGGTCTCAGTGAGTTCGAGACCAGGCTGATATACAGAGTGAGTTCCAGGACAGCCAGGGCTGTACACAGAGAAACACTGTCTGGAAAAAAACAAAAACCGAGAAAGAAAAAAAACCCACAACATCTAACTATTAATAATTAAGCCAAAGGCCTGAGATTTCAAGGCAAACACCAACGGCCCTATGAACCTTTCAGTAACAAATCAGACCCCAGTGACCTGTAGGAGTAGGGAACTGAGTAAGTTCACTAGAGTAACAGCCAGGATATGACAAAAGTAGGGTACATCCCAGGTATCGGGTGCAAGCTGTGACGCACAGCCGAGCGGGCTGGGTGGAAGGTGTGTGTCAGGAAAGGAGGACAGTGCAGTATGGTGTTATGTCTTGCACTGCCTGAGGCTGAGGTTGGTTCTAGGAACAGAACTAAACCTTGCAGTAGACAGAAGACACAGCTTTAAGTCAGGAAGAGTTCAGCCTGATCTTAGAATATTCTCTGCCTTTCATAGTTGTGACAGGAACCTCCACAACAGCAAAAGTTAAGCAATGTATAGTCCATATTTGTCAACAAGTGACCTAGTTGCTGTGTGTTCCTTTTTTCATTTTTCCTGCTCAGTATCCGAAGGACCCAAGTCATTGACGACGAGTCAGACTACTTTGCCAGCGAGTCTAACCAGTGGCTGTCCAAAGTCGAGCGGGAAGCCCTGCGGAAACGAGAGGAGGAGCTGAGAGAACTGCGACACGCCTCCCGGCTTTCTAAGAAAATCACCATTGACTTCGCAGGGCGGAAGGTCCTAGAAGATGAACACCCCCTGGCAGAGTATCACAGCAGGTCAGTGGGGGGCTGGAGCGGCCTGGGAGCAGCAGCTGCCTCCCCTCCAACGGGCCTGGTGCGCGGCTGTTCAAAGAACAGTGCCGGCCCAGTGTGTGAAGCTCCTGCTGCGCAAACCTCAGCCCCCGGGTTCACAGCCTGGTGTGTGCAATGCAAACAGCAAGGGGAACTTGCTTCAGTCAGGGTAGACCAACACCTGGGGTTGTACTCTGACTCCATACACTACTGTGACACTATCTGCTCTCACTGTCACACACACATACATGTATACATACCATACATACAAAGCTAAAGACAATGGATGGCTCAGCAGGTGAAGGTGTCTGCTTGCTAAGCCTGACAACTTGAGGCTTCTGTATGGTAGAGGAAGGGTGCCAGCTCCATAAATTATCCTCTGATCTCAACACACATGTTGGGGCACATGCATGCATGCACATTCTCACACACAAAATTTAAAAAAATAATGCTAATAACAATGAAGGGCTAGAAGTATAGCTCAGTGGTAGAGCATTTGTCTAGCATGTACAAGGCCACAGACTCACCTCAGATACCTCACACACACACAAATAATTTTATAATGATGGAGTTCTGTATATGCTTGTAATCATGGCACTTAAGACACTTAAGGCACAGGATACATAGTATGAGGGTAGCCTGGGCTGCAAAATGAATTTGAGGTCAATCTGTGCTAGGTTATATAGCAAGACCCTGTTTCACAGGAAAAAAGAAAAAGTAAAAACAAAAATAATTCCTAGCACCACAAAAAAAGCAAATAAAAAAATATTTAAGGTTGGGATTATAGCAAAGTGATTTGGCACTTGCCTAGTATCCTTCAGCTCGGTTTGATCCCTAGCATCTCAAATAATATAAACAAAATATAAAATAATAATTGTTGATTTAGAACAGAAAATATATGAGTAGCTGAGGATTTTCAAAATGAACCATGAAACTAGGCACAGTGCTGCACGTGTGTAATCCTAGCATTTTGAGACAATGAGAAAAGATCAAGAGTTTTCAAGGTGAAATAGTAAGTTTAAGGCTACCCTGGACTATGTTACTCTCTTTAAAGATTTATTTATTATTATGTGTACAGTGTTCTGCATGCTTGCACACCCGCAGGCCAGAAGAGGGAATCACATCACATGTTTACAGACTGTCGTGAACCGAGATGTGGTTGCTGGGAATTGAACTCAGGACCTTTGGATGAGCAGGTGGCACTCTTAACCACTGAGCCATCTCTCCAGCCCAATGTTACTCTCTTTAATAAAACAAAGGCCTAAACCAACTACACCCGCCAAAAGGGTACAGTTTAGCTAGTAGAGGAGGTCAGTGAGGCACGAGAAATGACAGTTTAGGTGGTAAAGTGCTTGATATGCAAAGAAAAGGATCTGAATTTATTTCCCAGAACCTGAATCAAGAAAAACAAAACCTAGGCATGGTGGCCGTCCTGTAATCCCAGAGCTATGCAGGAAGAAATAGGAGACAACTCGAGCTTCCTAGCTAGCCAGTCTAGTCAAAAGGGCAGGTTCCAGGTTCAGTGGGGGAGCCTGTCTCCAAAAGTAAAGAGGAGAGTGCTGGGTGTGGTGGCGCACACCTTTAATCCCAGCACTCAGGAGGCAGAGGCAGGCGGATCACTGTGAGTTTGAGGCCAGCCCAGTCTACAAAGTGAGTCCAGGACAGCCAGAGCTACACAGAGAAACCCTGTCTCAAAACCAAAACAAAAAGTAAGGTAGAAGGTAATGGAGGACAACACCACACACCGACCTCTAGCCTGTACACACACACCTCACACTGACCTCTAGCCTCTACACACACACCTCACACTGACCTCTAGCCTGTACACACACACCTCACACTGACCTCTAGCCTCTACACACACACCTCACACTGACCTCTAGCCTGTACACACACACCTCACACTGACCTCTAGCCTCTACACACACACCTCACACTGACCTCTAGCTTGTACATGCACACCTCACACTGACCTCTAGCCTCTACACACACACCTCACACTGACCTCTAGCCTGTACACACACACCTCACACTGACCTCTAGCCTCTACACACACACCTCACACTGACCTCTAGCCTGTACACACACACCTCACACTGACCTCTAGCCTCTACACACACACCTCACACTGACCTCTAGCCTCTACACACACACCTCACACTGACCTCTAGCCTCTACACACACACCTCACACTGACCTCTAGCCTCTACACACACACCTCACACTGACCTCTAGCCTGTACACACACACCTCACACTGACCTCTAGCCTCTACACACACACCTCACACTGACCTCTAGCCTGTACACACACACCTCACACTGACCTCTAGCCTCTACACACACACCTCACACTGACCTCTAGCCTCTACACACACACCTCACACTGACCTCTAGCCTCTACACACACACCTCACACTGACCTCTAGCCTCTACACACACACCTCACACTGACCTCTAGCCTGTACACACACACCTCACACTGACCTCTAGCCTCTACACACACACCTCACACTGACCTCTAGCCTGTACACACACCTCACACTGACCTCTAGCCTCTACACACACACCTCACACTGACCTCTAGCCTGTACACACACACCTCACACTGACCTCTAGCCTCTACACACACACCTCACACTGACCTCTAGCCTGTACACACACACCTCACACTGACCTCTAGCCTCTACACACACACCTCACACTGACCTCTAGCCTCTACACACACACCTCACACTGACCTCTAGCCTCTACACACACACCTCACACTGACCTCTAGCCTCTACACACACACCTCACACTGACCTCTAGCCTCTACACACACACCTCACACTGACCTCTAGCCTCTACACACACACCTCACACTGACCTCTAGCCTGTACACACACACCTCACACTGACCTCTAGCCTCTACACACACACCTCACACTGACCTCTAGCCTGTACACACACACCTCACACTGACCTCTAGCCTCTACACACACACCTCACACTGACCTCTAGCTTGTACATGCACACCTCACACTGACCTCTAGCCTGTACACACACACCTCACACTGACCTCTAGCCTGTACACGCACACCTCACACTGACCTCTAGCCTGTACACACACACCTCACACTGACCTCTAGCCTGTACACACACACCTCACACTGACCTCTAGCCTGTACACACACACCTCACACTGACCTCTAGCCTGTACACACACACTTCACACTGACCTCTAGCCTCTACACACACACCTCACACTGACCTCTAGCCTGTACACACACACCTCACACTGACCTCTAGCCTCTACACACACACCTCACACTGACCTCTAGCCTGTACACACACACCTCACACTGACCTCTAGCCTCTACACACACACCTCACACTGACCTCTAGCCTGTACACACATACCTCACACTGACCTCTAGCCTGTACACACACACCTCACACTGACCTCTAGCCTGTACACACACACCTCACACTGACCTCTAGCCTGTACACACACACCTCACACTGACCTCTAGCCTCTACACACACACCTCACACTGACCTCTAGCCTCTACACACACACCTCACACTGACCTCTAGCTTGTACATGCACACCTCACACTGACCTCTAGCCTGTACACACACACCTCACACTGACCTCTAGCCTCTACACACACCTCACACTGACCTCTGGCCTCTACACACACACCTCACACTGACCTCTAGCCTCTACACACACCTCACACTGACCTCTAGCCTCTACACACACACCTCACACTGACCTCTAGCCTGTACACGCACACCTCACACTGACCTCTAGCCTGTACACACACACCTCACACTGACCTCTAGCCTCTACACACACCTCACACTGACCTCTAGCCTCTACACACACACCTCACACTGACCTCTAGCCTCTACACACACACCTCACACTGACCTCTAGCCTCTACACACACACCTCACACTGACCTCTAGCCTGTACACACATACCTCACACTGACCTCTAGCCTGTACACACACACCTCACACTGACCTCTAGCCTCTACACACACCTCACACTGACCTCTAGCCTGTACACACACACCTCACACTGACCTCTAGCCTGTACATGCACACCTCACACTGACCTCTAGCTTGTACATGCACACCTCACACTGACCTCTAGCCTCTACACACACACCTCACACTGACCTCTAGCTTGTACATGCACACCTCACACTGACCTCTAGCCTGTACACACACACCTCACACTGACCTCTAGCCTCTACACACACCTCACACTGACCTCTGGCCTCTACACACACACCTCACACTGACCTCTAGCCTCTACACACACCTCACACTGACCTCTAGCCTCTACACACACACCTCACACTGACCTCTAGCCTGTACACGCACACCTCACACTGACCTCTAGCCTGTACACACACACCTCACACTGACCTCTAGCCTCTACACACACCTCACACTGACCTCTAGCCTCTACACACACACCTCACACTGACCTCTAGCCTCTACACACACACCTCACACTGACCTCTAGCCTCTACACACACACCTCACACTGACCTCTAGCCTGTACACACATACCTCACACTGACCTCTAGCCTGTACACACACACCTCACACTGACCTCTAGCCTCTACACACACACCTCACACTGACCTCTAGCTTGTACATGCACACCTCACACTGACCTCTAGCTTGTACATGCACACCTCACACTGACCTCTAGCCTGTACACTCACACCTCACACTGACCTCTAGCTTGTACATGCACACCTCACACTGACCTCTAGCCTGTACACACACACCTCACACTGACCTCTAGCCTCTACACACACACCTCACACTGACCTCTAGCCTCTACACACACACCTCACACTGACCTCTAGCCTCTACACACACACCTCACACTGACCTCTAGCTTGTACATGCACACCTCACACTGACCTCTAGCCTGTACACTCACACCTCACACTGACCTCTGGCCTGTACATGCACAAGCTCATTTGCAACTGCGTTTCTTTCTTTCTTCCTTTTTTTTTTCTTCTGCCTTTATTTTTATTTTCCTTTCTATTTGAAAATCTGTATGTTTCAAATACTTATCTTTCCCTTGAACCTACATGGTGTAACACATGAAATGATTCAATAATAACTGTGAGGTGGATTGTATCTATCCCATAATAACTACGGGATCTTTTCGTGTATGGTACAGCATATGTATGGTACAGTGGTCTTACACCTGCCAATTAGATTCAAATCTGCTGTATTGTTCAGTTTGCTTGTAGAGACAGGGCCTTGTTGAGTATGTCTTTCTTCCTTTCTTTCTTTCCTTCCTTCTTTCTTTTTTGTTTGTTTTTCACTTGTTTTCTTTTATTTATTTATTTATTTATTGGTTTTTCGAGACAAGGTTTTTCTGTGTAGCCTTGGCTGTCCTAGGCTTGCTTTGTAGACCAGGCTGGCCTCGAACTCACAGCGATCCACCTGCCTCTGCCTCCCGAGGCCTGGGATTAAAGGTGTGCGCCACCACACCCGGCTTCATTTGTTTTTCAAGACTGCATTTTCTATTTATTTATTTTTATTTTATTAATTTTAATTTTTTGATTCAAGGTGACTCTGCGTACCAAGTACGGGGATTATAAGCATGTATCACCACGCTCAGCAAAGAGAGGGTTTCTCTGTGTAGCCTTGGTTATCCTGGACTCACTTTGTAGACCAGGCTGGCCTCGAACTCACAGTGATCCACCTGCCTCTGCCTCCCAAGTGCTGGGATTACAGGTGTCCACTGTCATGCCAGCTTTGCTGTGTATTTCAAGCTGACCTCAAAGTCATAATTATACTGCTTTAGTCTTCTAAGTGATGCAGTTACAGACACTCACACCGTGCCTAACTTCAGAGCTTCTGAACAGAAAGAGCTCTGTCTTCTCCACTTAGAAAACTGTGTCTGGGCCAGGTGCAGTGTCACACACATTTAATCACAGTAGTCAGGAGGCAGAGGCAGGCACATCTCTGAGTTAGAGGTCAGCCTGTTCTATGTAACAAGTTCCAAGACAGCCAGGACCACATAGAGAGACTGCCTCAAAAAACAAAACAAGAAATATATATGGATGGATACTGAATGAATTTTTTAAAAAGTGTGTGTGTGCATGCACACATATGTATGTATGTAGATGAAGAGGCCAGACTAGGACATCAGATTCCTTAGAATGGAACCCACACTGCTCTCTTCAGGAGCAGCAAGCACTCGTCCCTCCAGTCTAATCTAACCCACTTTGTAAACTGCAGAGCATATAATGGGTTTCTTTCTTCCTTTTCTTCTTCACTGGTATTTTATCTATTTTTATTTTATGTGCATGGGCATAGTGCCAACATGCGTGTCTGTGTAGCATGTGCTTGTGGAGGTCAGAAGAGGGTGTCGGATCCTCGAGAACTGGAGTAAAAGGCAGTCGTGTGGCTTACACCAGGAAAAGGAGCCTGGGCCCTCTGCAAGAGCAGTCCGTTTCTCTAGTCCCATATAAGTAAAAGGTTGCATGTGGTAAATTTGAACACTCTAGAATAGAAAATTACCAGCTATTGCCTGCTTTTGGTTTGTTACTACAGACTAGATGAGACGATACAAGCCATTGCCAATGGAACTCTGAACCAGCCACTGGACAGATCTTCTGAAGAGCCTTTGGGGGTTCTGGTAAACCCCAACCTGTACCAGACCCCTCCCCAGGTTAGTAAATGTTTCCTCTAATTAATGAGTCAGTTTTGACCCCAAATAGTCTTCTTTCAAGTATGTCTCTTTCATAGGATTTAAATACCAGTGTCCTCTCAATATACCAGTCACTGATTATTCTTGCCCACAGAGGCAGGGGGATCTCTGAGTTGGAGGCCAGCCCGGTCTACAAAGAGAGTTCCAGGACAGCCAGGGCTACACAGAGAAACCCAGTCTTGGAAAAAACAAAACCAAAAAAAGAGAGTAATAGGATATTTTGTTCAATCAGTAGTCAGACCTGCTACTTTGACAGCATTTGTTTGTCTTTGTGTGTGTGTGTGTGTGTGTGTGTGTGTGTGTGTGTGTGTGTTTGTGTGTGTGTGTGTGTGTGTGTGTCTTTTTTGAGACAAGGTTTCTCTGTGTATGTTTGGCTGTCCTGGAACTCTGTAGACCAGGCTGACCTTGAACTCAAGAATCTACCTGCCACCTGCCTGTCTCCCAAGTGCCGGGATTAAAGGCGTGCGCCACCACTGCCTGGCCTGTTTAGCTTTCTGTGATACTAATATGAGTCTCTGAAGTATCACATGAGGAATTATGGACTGAAATGCTGAACCCATCTTGGAAAATTATCCAGAATCAAGCATAGATCATTAAGAAGTACAAGGGGGAACTAATCGCAGCTCTTTTGGTCATTATGCTTTTTCTAGAAGGCAGCATTGTGTTTTTGTGCAGGAAATAAAGGTGCATGACTCCAAGCCTGATGACCTAGGATTACTTGTTTCCATAGGCCGTCCTGTGACTTCCGCATGTGTGCTGTGGCATGCATGTCCCACTCCAGTCACAAAACCCATGAATGAAATGGAATTAAAAAACAACAACAAAGCAGTGGTGGCGCACGCCTTTAGTCCCAGCACTCGAGAGGCAGGGGCAGGTGGATCTCTATGAGTTCGAGGCCAGCCTGGTCTACAAAGTGAGTCCAGGACAGCCAGGGCTACACAGAGAAACCCTGTCTCAAAAAACCAAAAAAGAAAAAAACAAAACAAAAACAGCGAACTGGATGTGGTGGTTCTGCATTCAGTCTTATGGCTTGGGTTAGCAGATCTCTGAGTTCAAAGACTACATAGTATTTTCCAGGTCAGTTGGAGTTACATAGTGAGATTCTATCTTAGAAAACAAACAAAATGAAGCTGGGTAAAGTGGTGTACACCTGTAATTGCAGCTCTCAGGGAGGCAGAGGTAGGCATATTTCTGTGAGTTTGAGGTCAGCCTGGTCTACAAAAGCAAGTATAGTACAGTCAAGGCTACCCAGAGAAACCCTATCTTGAATAAACCAAACTAAAAACAAAAAAGCAAACAAAAATGATGCAATATTGTTGCCATGTTTGGGCCTTTTAAGAGTTTATATTCTTTTGGGCTGGAGAGATGGGTTTAGAAGTTAAGAGCACTGTCTGTTCTTCCAAAGGTCCTGAGTTCAATTCCCAACTACCAAGTGGTGGCCCACACCCATCTACAATGAGATCTGGTGTCTTCTTCTGTCCTGCAGGTGTTACATGCAGGCAGAGCACTGTATACATAATAAATAAATCTTTTTTTTTTTAAAGAACTTATAACATTTCAATATTTCTTGGTCTCATTTCAAAGATGAGACGAATTTTGAAAAGAATTGGGGGGCTGGAGAGATGGCTCAGAGGGTAAGAGCACTGACTGCTCTTCCAAAGGTCATGAGTTCAATTCCCAGCAACCACATGTTGGCTCACAACCATCTATAACAAAATCTGTATACATAATAAATAAATAAACCTTTAAAAAATAAAATAAAATAAAATAAAATTTACCTAGCCAAGGATAACCTTTAAAAAAAAGAAAAGAAAAGAAAAGAAGTGGGATGGTGATGGCGCACGCCTTTACTTCCCGCACTGGGAGGCAGAGGCGGCAGGGTAGGTTTGAAGACTGCCTGGTCAATAGAGCGAGTTCCAGCATACTCAAGGCTACACAGAGAAACTGTCTTGAAAAAAACAAACAAAAGTTGCCTGAGCCATGGCACAGATCTGTAACCCCAGCACTTGGGAGGTTTCAGCAAGAGAATCAGAAATACAAGATCTTTTTCTGTGCCATATCAAGTTCAAGGCAAGCCTGGGTTACGTGAAATCTTTTCTCAAAAAAAAATGCTTGTATGATTTCTATTTACCAGCATTAGTTGCTGCGGTTCACCCTCCCTAAGTTCCTCCCATGTCAGCAAAACTCTGCTGTGTTGTATTCTGTCCTATGCAGTGGGTAGACAACACTGGCTCAGCCCCGCAGAAGAAGGCTTCACTCTCCGCAGGAGCAAGACTAGAGCTCGGCCTGCATCAGCACCAGCTACGGATCCAGGATCAGGAGTTCCAGGAAGGCTTTGATGGTGGCTGGTGTCTCTCTATGCATCAGCCCTGGGCTTCACTGCTTGTCAGGGGGATTAAAAGGTAAGAATTGGAAGTCAAAGTCTTAGAGTGTGACACATTTGATTTAGAATTGTGATCGATGCCCATTCGTACCAGTCTACGGATGACTTATTGTTCAGTGGATGTAACTTTAAATAGGGCCAAGTATGCTGATGCAGACCTGTAATCAAAGCACTTACGAGACAGAGGCAGGAGGACTGTGGGTACAGTCCAGCCTAGCGTATATTAGCAAAATCATGTCAACAAAGAAGAGAACAGGAAGGGTTGATCAGCTAGCAAAGGCCCTTGCTGTGGAAGCATGATGGCCTGTGTTCAGTACAGCGAACCAATCCCTGAGCTGTCTGCTAATCTTCACACCCTCACTCCCGGGTACACACACCCTACAACAAGAACATACAATTTAAATGTGTAAAAAAACCTACTTGGGGCTAACAAGATGAGTCAGCAGTTCTAGAGTAGCACTCAGGTTTGGTCCCAGCACCCACATGGTACCTCACAGCTGTCCATGACTCCAGTTATCAGGGATCCAATGTCTTCCGGTGGCTTTGCAGACACCAGGCACATTAGCACACATATATAATACAGTCAAACACTCACACTCACACATGTCAGTAAAATAAATTTTTAAAAAAATTGCTGATATGTTTTTTGTTGGCTGGTTGGTTGGTTTTGTTTGTTTTGTTTTAGGTTTTGTTCAGTTTTGGTTTTTAAGACTTGCTTTGTTGAGCCAGGCGTGGTGGCGCACGCCTTTAATCCCAGCACTCGGGAGGCAGAGGCAGGTGGATTGCTGTGAGTTCGAGGCCAGCCTGGTCTACAAAGTGAGTCCAGGACAGCCAAGGCTACACAGAGAAACCCTGTCTCAAAAAAGACTTGCTTTGTTGTTTTAATTAAATTTTAAAAGTTCAGTCAACAGGGGCTGGATAGATGGCTCAGTGGCTGAGAGCACAGGCTGCCCAGCACCCACATGGCAGCTTGCAACTGTCTGTAGCTCTGGTTCCAGGGGATCTGACACCCTCACAGAGACAACACATGCAGGCGACACACCAATACACATGGTACTAATTTTTTTTAAAAACTTCATTCAATCCCAGCATTTGGGGAGGCAGAGGCAGGCAGATCTCTGTGAGTATTAGGACAGCCAGGCTCCACACAGAAAGCCTGTCTCCAAAAACAAAAAACAGAAACAAACTAACAAACAAGCAAAAAAGGAAACACAGTGACACATCTCTCTATAATCTCAGGTATTCGGGAGTCTGTGGCAAAAGGCTGGTGAATCTGAGGACAGCTCAGTGAGATCTGTCTCAGAATGATTAATAAGATCAAGGGCTAGAGTTTAGCTTAGTGATGGGATGCTTGCCTAATGTCAGAAGGCCCTGGATTAACCCGTAGTACTGCAGAAGGGAAGAAGGGGACCTGACATGCTCACAGTGAAGCCAGGGTACCAGGGTTTTCATCTTTGGAAGAAAGTTTATTGCAAAGACTCTTGGTTTTGTTTATTTTGAATATATTGTTTAGCAATCTTCATATTTTGATTTATTTGTAATTTGAAGCTTTGCTCGGCTAACCCAGAGCCATATACACTCTAGGAAAATCTCCACTGTTGTCTTGCCTCAGTATCATTTGTTGTTGTGGAATTTTTTGTATTTTTTTATTTATTTATTTATTTGTGATTTTTTTTCTCCCCCAATGCCTCCTCCTCCCCCTCCCCCTTCAGGCAGGGTGTCTCTGTAACAGCCCTGGCTGTCCTGGCCTTACTTTGTAGACCAGGCTGGCCTCAAACTCCAATTGACAGAAATCCAGCTGCCTCTGCCTCCTGAGGTCTGGGGTTAAAGATATGCACCACTAGGCCTGGCCTGACATGTTTGTTTCTATTGCTTCTCCTGTGTGAATTATTAACTGTGAGGCTGTTTTATACTTTTTTGCTTGGGTTTTTTGTCTCACTTATCTTTACAGCACATGCTCGTTATCCCTGTCCTCTTGTCTTCTAGAATTTTATATGCCCGGCAAGGTCCTAACAAATATGCATACATTTTAACTGATGTGTATATATTCTTTCGGATATGTATATATGTATACATATTATATAGTTTTTTAAAAATAGAATTTTAGTTTTTAAAGGAATAGCTGTGTAGCCCAAGGCTCATACTTTACAGATGGCAGGCAAAGGTAACCTAGATGGCGCTGAATTACAAAACGAGATTTGAGGTTTGCAAAGTGTTCATGTACTCTACTGTTTAGGCTTCAGTTATTTCTTTACTTTGTGGAAAGGGGACATATCAACCTTTAGAGCTGGCCATTTGACTGCACGGGTCTTGCTGTTACCTGCCATTTCCTCCTTTATCTGCTGAGGCCCACCAGGCATTACCCACTCAAGGCTGGGCTTTCTCTTGCCTTGGCTCTGCTGCTTCATGTCCACGTGTGCAGTGCTGGTAGTGCAGAGAAACACGATCCCCTTCTCTTCTAGGGGAGCCTTACTCCTCCTCCTCCTCAGTGTTATTTATTCATCTTTTCTCACCGAGAAGAACAGGATGAGCAGCATCTGTCTCATAGCATTAGCCCTCAGGAAGCAGTTGGTGCAGTGCTGCTCACACTTGTGGGACCATTTTCCAGGCAACTCTTCAGGTTATTTGGCCAGAGGGAAAAACATATATTTACTTATTCCCCATAATGATTACTGACAGTGTATCTAATGCTCTTTTAATTCATTTGTATTAGAAAAGTAAGAATATGAAAAATTCATAGCCCTATTTTTTCTTATAAGAATGAGTTTGAAAGTGGGCGTGGTGGCACACGCCTTTAATCCCAGCACTCAGGAGGCAGAGGCAGGCGGATTGCTGTGAGTTCGAGGCCAGCCAGGTCTACAAAGTGACTGCAGGACAGCCAAGGCTACTCAGAGAAACCCTGTCTCAAAAAACAAAACAAAACAAAAACCCAAAAAGCAAAACAACAACAACAACAACAACAACAACAAAAGAATGAGTTTAGAAGCCAGGTGTTGGTGGCGCACATCTTTAATCCCAGCATTCGGAGGCAGAGACAGGTGGATCTCTGAGTTCAAGGCCAGCGTGGTCTACAGAGTGAGTTCAAGACAGCCAGAGCTACACAGGGAAACCCTGTCTCAAAGAAAGAACGGAAGGAAGGAAGGAAGAGAGAGAGATTGGGATTGGGTCTAAGGCGCTGTTACCAAGCCTAACAAACTGAGTTTGATCCCCAGAGCCACTGGGTAAAAGAAGAGAACCAGCTCCCAAAAGCTTTTCTCTGACCTCCATTTGCATGTACATATATACATATGTACTTAAGTAAATAAATAAATGTGTGTACAAAAAAAGGGTTGTAGATGTGGGTCAGTGGTTAAGAGCCCTTGCTGTACTTCTAGATGACCCAAGATAGGATCCCAGAACAAAGTTCATATGGCTCAGAACCGTCTGTTGGATCTGACACATTCTTTTGGGCCCTGAGTACATATGTGGCATATGCATACAGGCATACGCATAGTGTCTAGGGTCTCATCAAATAGCCCTGCCTAACTTGGAACTCACTATGTAGACTAGGCTGGCCTTGAACTCACAGATATCCACCTGCTTCTGCATCTCAGGTGCTGGAGTTAAAGGTTTATGCCACCACACCTGGCCCCTGACAGCATAACCAACTCTTGCAAGTTGCCCTCTAACCTCCATACAAATGCCATGCTTCATATGTACCCTCTCTGCAAATAAGTAAATGTAATAACTTAGTTATAAGCAAAGAGCTATAGAAGTCCAAAAACAAATGACAGTTCCAAGTCTGCATTACAGCGATCAGGTGGCAAGTAGGTGTTGAGAGAAATGACTAATGATGGTGATGACAGGAAAGGTTAGCAGCCAGGGTTCAAGTCAACTTTAGGGGAAAGGCATTGTGGGAGAAGTAATGCTAACAACAGCAACAGCAAATCCTTCTTGATGAGGTATCTCTTTTAGGTAGGTTTCTTGGACCAATTAGATGATTTGTTGTATATTGTGAGATCTTCAAAGAAACTAGATTTTAGATTTCTCCTGTTGGATTTGTATTTGTTTAAGGGTGGAGGGCAGATCCTGGTATACTCCTCACAGAGGAAGACTTTGGATAGCAGCCACAGGCAAAAAACCTTCCCCTCAAGAAGTCTCAGAACTCCAGGCTACCTATCAGCTTCTTCGTGGGAAAGGTAACACGCGCATACATCCTTGGTTTTCAGTCGTTTTTGTGGAGAGAAGTCCTAAGTGCTCATCTTCTATTTCCTTCTTCCTTTGGCTTTTTCTTGTATTAACAAGACTTCAAAATTGTACATTTGTTTATTAGTTTGATTTTGAGACAAGATCTCTCAGGATAGCCCAGCTGCCTTGGAACTCATTATGGAGTTGAGGCTAACCTCAAACTCAAGGCAATTTTTTTTTTTCCTCAGCCCTGGCCCCAAATGATAGGATAAGAGGTATGAGCCTCTGCACTCAGCTTATTAGTGTGTTGAATAAGCATTAATTTCTCTAAAAATGCAAGATTGAGTATGTTGAGACCTACCTTTAATCCCAGCACTTGGGATGTAGAAGCAGGTAGATTTCTCTAAGTTTGAGGCTCTCCTGGTCCTCAGAATGAGTTCTAGGCTAGCCAGAACTACATAGTGAGACCCTGTGTCAAAAATTATGAGTTTTGGGTCTGAAGAGATAGCTCAGAGGTTAAAAGCACTATCTGTTCTTTCAAAGGTTGTGAGTTCAATTCCCAGAAGCCATATGGTAGTTCATAACCTTCTGTAATGAGATCTGGTGCCCTCTTCTGGTGTGCAGCCGTACTTGCAGGCAGAATGCTGTGTACATATATCTTTTTTTTTTTTTTAAATTATGAGTTTCGTCTGCTTGCTGTGTGGGCACTGTGTGTGTGCAGTACCCGTGGAAGCCAGAAAGGGCTGTTGGATTCCCTGGAGCTAAGCATTACAGATGGTTGTGAGCTACCATGTGGGTGGTAGGAAATAAATCAGGATCTTAGTAAAAGCAACCAGTGCTCTTAACTGCTGTACCATCTCTTCAGCCTTTAAGGGGAGATTGTCATTTTATTATTTTATTTATGACAGGGTCTTCTGTGTACCCGTGTTGGCCTGGAACTTGATATGTAGTACAGGCCTGGAACACACATAGACCCACCTGCTTCTGCATTTCAAGTGGGATTAAAGGCTTGTGCCACCACATCCAGCCAACCAACTAATCTTAATTGGGTAACATGAAAAAAATCATCATCTAATTATTGTGGCGGTAAATGACTCCTAAATTCTGGGATCTCTAAATGGGGAAAAGTAAGAAAAATGCCCATACGTAGGGATTATTAGAGCTGTGGCTCAGGGGTTACAAGTGCTTGTTCCTGGAGAGGACCCAGCCTCAGTCCGCGCGCTGGGCGGCTCACAAGGGCCTGGAGCTCTAGTTCTTGTGGGATCTGAATCCTCTGGCTGAGATAGGCACCAGCAGTCATGGACACATACCTAGATACATACATACGTATAATTAAAAGTAATAAAAATAATTTTTAGGGAGAGAAGGCTCAGAGGTTAAGAGGTCCCAGCAACCACATGGTGGCTCCCAACCATCTCTAATGAGCTCTAATGCCCTCTTCAGGCCTGCAGCCCTAATGCATTTAGGGCACTCATACATAAAATAAATATATTTTTAAAAAATTAACCCTTGGTTTCTTCTTAGTCTGGCCCATACAATTGTCAAGACAAAGGGAAAGATATATAACCATTTTAGAAAGTATCTTAGAAACCAAACTGATGCAATCACTAGGAGCCATTTCTGAGTTGGCATGGGTCACGCACACCTTTAATCCAAGGCTTGGGGAGGCAGAGGCAGGCAGACCTCTGAGTTAGGGCCAGGGTGGTCTATAAAGCTAGCTCCAGGACAGACAGGCTTACACAGGGACACCATGTCTCAAAAAACAAAACAAAACCCCCACGTTTCTATTTCTTTTTGTTTGATATGACTGGCTTCAGTTAAAGTTGTGTCATAACATTTATTCTTCTATTTGTTTTATCATGTTTTGTCTTTTTCTTAACACCTGTAGCTACTTTTCTTCCTTTTTATTTTTATTTTTTCCTTTTTTCTTTCTTCCCCTTAAAATGCTGTACCTCTTGTTCTAGTTTTATTTCTCTGGCTGTGATCAAGTTTCCCAACCCAAACCAACTTAGAAGAGAAAGGGTTTCTTTTATCTCAAAATTCCAGGTTTCAGTCCATTATTTTAGAGGAGTCGCTGTGGCAGGAGCCTGAAGCAAGTCCTCCCCTCACACCCGCAGCCGGGCTCAGCGGGCTCCCCTCAGTTTCCCTACCCTCACACATTCAGGACTCCTCTTAGAGGACACTGCTGCTGCTGCCGTGCGCTGGGTCTTCCTCGTTAGTCAGTTTATCCTGACACCGCCCACCACCGCACACATTTCCACGGGCCAAGCTGCTGCTGACCGTCTCTCGTTGACACTTTTCTGCGTGATTGTATGTTGTTCTCAGAGTTAAAGCATTACACCACCAAACTCTAATCTGACCCAGCTGTGAGTACGTTAGAATTAATTTGTTTGGAATTAACTTATAGATTCCTTGAACCTTGATGGTAAATGGAAGGTTTTCCACAGTAAAATCTCCCATGTTTGTATGTGGGTAGTAAACTAAGCTAGTCACTGGCTGGGTTTTTGCTACAGTACAAGCAGTTGTGCCATATTAAAAACTTCACTGTTTCCCTTTGCTTCTACAAATAGATGATGGAAAATGTTATGTGTTCAAAATTGAAAGCAGATTCCCCAGTTCCAGGGTCACAAAGACATTTATCCAGTCTTTTTGTTGTTTTCTTTTCAGATGTGGAGTTTCCAAATGACTATCCATCAGGTTGTCTTCTGGGCTGTGTGGACCTAGTTGATTGCTTGTCCCAGAAACAATTTCAGGAGCAGGTGAGTATTGAGATCCCAGCAGCCGCTTGCTGGCTGTTGTAATAGGTTCTAGAGCCTCATAACACACTAAAGGCAGTAAGGTGCTAGTAAATAATTAGACATGAGAAAAAAGGACTCAGTAAGGTGCTAGTAAATTAGATGCGAGAAAGAAGGACTCAGCCTGGCTTCAAACTCACAGTCCGGCCTCCTCTGCCTCCAAGGAGAGTCTTTTGTGTTGTGTACTCCTATGTTGTGTTTTGAGCCAAGTCCCAGCCTCTGATTGTCCTCCGGCCTCTGTCTCTTGCGTGCCTAAGTCACAGGCGTGTAACGCTTTCCTCCAGCTCCAGGAGAATACTTTAATAAATGTTCATTGGAGGAAGAATAGAAATAGGTCAGAAATGGAAGCAGTTGGAGATGGCTTGGCTTCTGGTATATGGGGAAGCAGTACATTTCTGGGGCAGGGGAGTTGTCATTGAAGTCCAGGGAAGGAAGTGTAAGGTCTTCATCAAACTGGCTTTTTAGGTTGGGCTTGATGGTGCACACCTCTTCGTTAGCTGTAGGCCACCTTGGTCTCACGTAGCAAGTTTCTGACCTATCAGGGCTAGGAGGTAAGGCTCTATCTCAAAAACAAAAACAAAGCAGAAGAAAAATGTTTGCTTTTTTTTTTTTAAGTGAAGAAACCCTAAAATAACTGCTTTTTGTTTTGATTGGATGGTGGGTGTACATAACATGTTTTGGCTTGTTCTGAAGCATTACTTCCAGACTATAAACTCAAGATAAGCAAGTGTGTTTGGTTTGATTTGTGCCATCTTAGGGGTTATGTGTCAACAAGTGAACATATATATGTATTAAATTTTTTAAAAATTTCTAAGCATTAAATTGACATGACCCAAGCATGCTTTTAAACAGTAGGGGGAGGCAAAGAGCTTTATCTTCATTAGCAAATGCCTCAAATGTAGATTATGTTTGGGACTGACATTACTCCAAAATAGCTAAGTTCATCCTTGAAGCAGAAAAAGTCCCACAGACAGTATTGTTTTACTGTTCTTTGAGCAGTTAATTTAAGCAATAGGGCTTCTACTACTGTGCATGAAAATGTACCTCAACTTAATTTTGCTCACTCAATTCATTTTTCCAGATGTGACTTTTTTTTTCTTGTTAAGTTGGATGAATCCAGGGCTTCATGCACTAGTCAGATTCTCCAACACTGAGCTATATCCCAGCATCTTGAGGCCTTCTCCTTCTCCTTCTCTTCTTCTTCCTCCTCCTCCTCCTCCTCTTTCTTTTTTCCAAGACAGGGTCTTACTGTGTAGCTCTGGCTATCCTGAAACTTGTTATGTAGACCCAGCTGGCCTTGAACTCACAGAGATCCACCTACCTCTGCCTTCTGAATGCTGGGATTAAAGCCATATGCCATTACACCTGGGTCCCAAGTGGTTTTTGCTTTAATTTGCTGTTTCTAGCTGCCTAACCCCATCAATGTTTCCCTTGCAACTTTTTTTTTTAAGTTTTTCAGGGTTTCTCTGTATAGTCTTGGCTATCCTGGACTTACTTTGTAGACCAGGCTGGCCTCAAACTCACAGCTATCCACCTGCCTTTGCCTCCCAGAGTGCTGGGATTAAAGGTGTGCACTACCACGCTCGGTTTAGGCAGTTCTTAACCTCCTAGATTTATTTATTTTTTCTTTTTTAATTTTTTTGTCAGTTTGTTTTTATTTTGGTTTGGTTTTGTCTTTGGGTTTGAATTTGAGACAGGGTATTACCATATAGCCCAGGGTGGTGTTGAAACTTTACACTTTCAGAGGACTCTGTGGGAAGACATGGCAGGTAGTGTCTAGTTCTTGGTGGTGGGAGCCTGCACCTGCTGCTTCTCACAGCCGATTAAGAAGCAGAGAGAGAAGAACCACAGTTAGGCCCATAGCCCTCAGAGGCCCACCTTCAGGGACCCATCTTCGCCATCCAGGCCTCCACAACCTCCCTAGAGAGCAGCTGGGGACCATGTGACCAAACACATGAGCCTGGAGAAGGGACAATTTTAAATGCAAACCATAACATTGAAAACTTAGGAGGCAGAGGCAGGTGGATCGCTGTGAGTTCGAGGCCATCCTGGTCTACAAAGGGAGTCCAGGATACAGCCAAGGCTATACAGAGAAACCCTGTCTCGAAAAACCAGGAAGAAAGAAAGAAAGAAAGCTAGCTAATTAACAACTCTTGTTTTCTCAAGGATGCTCTTCCTTTAGGTCTCCTTGAGCTGGATTTTGCTGTGTGTTATATGCTGAGGATTGCTAAGATCAGTGTGTAGAAATACCAGAATCCTCCCACATGTTCCGTCATGGAGGTCCTGGCAACTCTCCTTGTGCATTGCCCTTGAGTATGCCAGGGACTGGTGACATCTCATGCCCGTTTCTCATGGTCATCAGCTTTTGTGTGCCTTTTTTTCATTATTTGAGTGTGGGTGTGTTTGAGAGTATCACATGAGTACGTTCAGAGTCGATACCTAATCTTGTATGTTTTTATTTGAGACAGGCCCTCACTATGTATCTCTGGCTGCCCTGGAATACTCTGTAGCCTTGAACTGATAGAATCTGCCTGTTTCCTCTGCCTTCCCCCACTCTCCCCAAGGACTTGGCTGTACCATCATTCCCTGCCTTGTTTGTTTGTTTTTTAAACAAATTTTAAATTTATTAATTTATTAAATTTTATTATTCAGATTATATCCCAATTGTTATCCTCTCATTTGTATCTTCCCACTCTCCCCTCCCTCTTTCACTCTATTCCCCTTCCTTATACCTGTGACAGAAGGGAACCTCCTCCCCCACCATATGATCATAGCCTATCCAGGTCTATTCGGATTGCCTGCTTCCCCTTCCTCTGAGTGCCATCAGGCCTCCCCACCAAGGGGAAGTGGTCGAATAGGGGGCACCAGAGTTCATGGCAGAGTCAGTCTCCATTCTCCACACAACTGTGGAGAATGCGCTACCCATTGGCTAGATCTGAATAGGGGGTCTAGGTTTACTGCATGCATTATCCTTGGTTGGCACTTGTTTTTTAAATTATATGTGTGCGCACGCATGGGTGCATGTAAATGTGAGTTATGCGGCCAGATGTATTAGAGTTCCCAGGAGTTGAAGTTATAGGCAGTTGTGAGCCACCTAACTTGCGAGCTAGGAGTCAAACTTAAGCCCTCTGGAAGAGCATGAAGCTCTTTTAACCACTGAGCCATCTCTCCACTCCAGTGGATCTTGTCATTTTAAAAAATGGTACTTGGGGCTGGAGAGATGGCTCAGAGGTTAAGAGCACTGGCTGTTCTTCCAAAGGTCCTGAGTTCAATTCCCAGCAATGACATGTTGGCTCATGACCATCTGTAAGGGGATCTGATCCCTCTTGTGGTCTGCAGGTATACATGCAGGCAAGCACTATATACATAATAAATGAATAAATATTAAAAAAAAATAATGGTACCTGTCTTTTGCCCCCACCCATCTCAGCCCCCAGTAGAAGATCCGGGATGGCAGGTGCATCTGTGTTTGGCTTCACATGAATTCTGGGGCTTTAAACTCAGGTCCCCATGCTTTAGCAGCAAGCACTTTACCATTGAGTCATCTCAGTGTTTGTTAGATTCATGGCACTGTGGATTAAACCCAGGGCCTTGCTCATTCTAGGCAAGTGCTCTACCACTCTTAACCTAATCTTTGTTTCTATATAAATGAGTTGGAAAAAAAATAATAAATGAGTTGGTATTTTTGGGAAGTAGCCTTCTCCCAGGATTTCACAAAGTACTTCATGTAGATGTTCCTGAAATTAGTGCACATCTGGGAAACATGTTTGGAATAGACAAATTTGTTTATGATAGCTTCTCAGAGCCTTTAAAGTGAAGTGTGAGTTAAGGCTCCAAGAGGCAGACAATAGAAGACAGTGCTCCTACTGGAGCAGTGTTAGTAATCAAACCCAGGGCCTTGGCCATACAAGGCAAGTGCTCCACCACTCAGTTACCTCCCTGTCCCCACATACACAGCTTTTGCTGTGTACATACTACAGAGCTGTAGTCCTAGCATGCACAATTTAAGGTGTAAGAGTTAGGATTTCCTTTACCTTCTAAGTTCAGCTTCTGGAGCAACAACCATCCAGGAAACAGCTTCTACCCTGTGTCTTCAGCATCTCAACCTGTATTCTTTTTGTTTTCCAAGACAGGGTTTCTCTGTGTGGCCCTGGCTGTCCTGGACTTGCTTTGTAGACCAGTCTGGCCTGGACCTCATGGAGATCCACCTGGCTCTGCCTCCCTGAGTGCTGGGATTAAAGGCCATGCACCACCCCCACCCCCAGCTTCAACCAATATTCCTATCAACCAGCTGAGGCACATTTTCCTTGAAAAACTGTGGAGTTAATAACCTTTATGTCAGCTGAAACTAACTTCCACGTGACTTGGACAGAGTCTTCAGCATTCTGTTGCTAACATTTTCCTTCCCCAAAGAAACTTGGTAATTTATGTCTGACCTCACATTGTTCGCCTGTCTTTGGCATAGTGTGATCATTTAGTTCTCTAAAAAGAGTAAGAATAAAAATAATTTGCTTCATAGTACTTTTAAAATCAAGTACACTACACTCTAAGTGGCCTTTTAAAAAGTATATGCTGTACAAGCTTAAGAACTTGTCTTCCTTTTATCTTTTAAAGCCAGTTTAGCCAGCATGGCTAATTTGTGCCTGGAAAAAAAAAAGAATCAACCTTCCTCTCAGTAATGGCAGGGGATGAACCCAAACAGGGAGGAATGTATGGAAAGGGCTGCGGGCTCTCAGGGAGAAAGGTAGATGAGAGCCATCTCCTCAGAGCACCCCCTCTGTTCCCCTGGAAGGAGCCTCTGCTGTCTGCCAGCGCTTTATCTGCCAGCAGCAGATGTAAGCTCTCGAAAACAGCAGGGAGGATGTTGACTGCAACAATGCACCAAGGCTGTGGTTTGTAGCCTCAATAGTCAGGCAGTTAAAAACTTTTTTTTTTTTTAACAAAGACATTTTGATTGCCAAATCCATAACCATTAGCAGCTGTGGTTGGGAGCAGTTCTCCAGACCTAACAAGGTTTCAGCCATGGAGTTGAGTTGGTGGCCTTTGTTTGTACAGGTCTCTGTTGTTTGTGCTATTTATAGCTCTGCCTTCAGAAGAAATTCAGATTTGTCTGAAATCTCCAAGGTTATTGACTATTCTGTTTTTTCCCGGTGGAATCCATTCCTCTTGTGCCAGCTTTCTGGCCGTCTAGTTGATGTGAAGGCTTTTGTAACAGACCAGATTCTATCTTCCTTATGCTGAAACAGTTCTGATGGGTCCCTTCATCTAGCAATGGGCACCAATAGTAGACGTGTAGCCCTCTTAGAGAGAAGAATACGACTTCTTCTTTAAGAGTATCTGAGCAAGCTGGGCATGGTGGCGCACGCCTTTAATCCCAGCACTCAGCACTCAGAGAAGGCAGCCTGGTCTACAGAGCTAATTCCAGGACAGCCAGGAGAAGCCCTGTTCTGAAAAGCCAAACCAACCAACCAACCAACCAAACAAACAAACCAAACAAAAGCCCCAACAACAAAAAGACCATCTAAGCAGCACAGATGTCAGGAAGACTGCAGCTGTCACTTGTGTGGAAGTTTCAGCTTCTGTCACTGGTGGGTCTTCTGGATCTGAAGGGAAGGCACTCGAACATGAAGGAAATAATGCTCAACATTCAAACCGGGCCTTAGCCTTGAAGATGTCAAGTCCCTCAATTCTGTTTTTAAGTCTGTGAGGGAAGCAGGGACTGGTGCTGCCTGCTAGTGCTCAGGAGTCTGGGGCAGGAAGAACATTGAATGTTACAATTGCCTGAGCTACAGAATGAGCTCAGGTCAATGTGGGCCACATAGCCTCATAATAACGTACGTGTGTGTGTGTGTGTGTGTGTGTGTGTGTGTGTGTGTGTGTAATAAAGTGTGAGGGGATAAGGGTATGACTCAGTGGCAGACTACTTGTTTGGTACATGTGAAGCCTTTGATTTGAATCTTAGCCTTGGAAAATAAGAAATCAGCCTGTCCTGTCAGTCTGTAGTTCCAGTGACAAAATCTGCCTGTACATATATGTCAGATTTGTTGTTGTTGTTGTTGTTTTGTTTTTCGAGACAGGGTTTCTCTGTGTAGCCCTGGCTGTCCTGGACTCGCTTTGTAGACCAGGCTGGCCTCAAACTCACAGCGATCCACCTGCCTCTGCCTCCTGAGTGCTGGGATTAAAGGCGTGCGCCACCACACCTGGTTTATGTCAGAATATTTTGTTGGTTGTATTTTGAGACAGGGTTTCTCTATGTAGCCCTGGCTGTCCTGGAGTCACTTTGTAGACCAGGCTGGACTCCCCCAAGTGCTAGGAGCCGTGCGCCACCACTCTCAGAATATTCTTAAGTCTTTGAAGGCTGTTATCTAAGACCCAACAGAAAAAGGAAACTGTGATTTTAACAACCAGCTGACCTCCTAGCACTTCTTGAAAATCATAATTTACTTGAATGAGACAGAGAATGTATAATCCAAATGTTTAAGAAGACTAGAACATTCATCAGAGTTTATAGTGGTCAGAACGCACTGTTAGTGCTACTTGCCGTTTGTGTATCAAGCACCCACTTGAAAATGGTCTAAAGTGTGTGTGTGTGTGTGTGTGTGTGTGTGTGTGTGTGTGTGTGTTGTTTATGCTTTAAAGTGAGAAAACATTCTACTTAATGTTCTGCAGTGAAATAAGGAACAATACCTCTTTCGGGGAAGTTGTTTTTGTTCTTTGAGAAAGGGTCTCACTATGTAGCGCTAGCTGGCCTGGAACTCACTATGTAAACCAGGTTGGCCTTGCACCCCAAAAGATCTGCCTGCCTCTAACTAACTTCCAAGTGCTGGTATTAAAGACATGTACCTCATAACCAGCAGTGCTACTTTTGTAAAGTGTTTATTTTTATTTTATGTACATTGGTGTTTTGTGTGCATTTTATGTCTGTGTGAATGTGTCACAATTGGAACTGGAGTTACAGATGGTTATGAGTTACTCTGTGGCTGCTGGGAATGGAACCAGAGTCCTTTGGAAGAATAGCTGGTGAGTGCTCTTAACTGCTGAGCTATCTCTCCAGCTACTTTTTTAAATGTTCTGTGTAATAAATTCTCTGCATATGTATGCACTGCTTGGTACCTGTGAAGGCTAAAAGAGGCCATCAAGTCCCCTGGTACTAGAGTTACAGAGGGTTGTGAGCCACCATGTGGGTACTGGGAATGGGATTTAAAAAAAAAAAGAAAGAAAGAAAGAAAAAGAAAAAAGATTTCCTTATGTAGTTGTCCACCCATCAGTAAATATTTGGTTGTCTAGTATAAGCCAGACACCAATGTAGAGACTAATGGAAACAAGATAAACCAGCCCTAGGTTCTGCCCTTGGGTATCTGAGAGGCCAGTAGATAGGTGTGTTAACCATCAAAAAGTGAAGATAGGTGTGTTTTCTGTTTTAATCCTGTGATGCTAGGATTAAACCCAAAGTGTAAGCATGTTGTACAAGTGCTGTACCACTGAACACATCCTCTGCCCAAGATAACTTTTGGGGTTTTTGTTTTGTTTGGTTTTGTTTTTTTTAGGTTTTTCAAGACAGGATTTCTCTGTGTAGCCTTGGCTGTCCTGGACTCACTTTGTAGATCAGGATGGCCTTGAACTCACAGAGACCCACCTGCCTCTGCCTCCCAGGTGCTGGGATTAAAGGCATGCACTAGCACACCTGGCATTGGCACATACTTTTTTTTTTTTTTAACACAGGGATTCTCTGTGTAGCCCTAATTGACTTAGACTTGCTTTGTAGACCAGGCTAGTCTCTTACCCTCAGAGATCTGCCTACCTCTGCCTCCCAAGTGCTGGGATTAAAGGCGTGCACATACTTTTAATCCCAGCATTTGCGAAGCAAAAATAGGTTCAAGGCCATGGACCATACTGGTTTGCAAAGCAAGCTCTATGCCATCCAGCTATACACATTGAGATCCTGTGTCAAACACAAGACAAGATACTGGAGCAGTGGCTCAGTGGTGAAGAGCACTGGCTCTTCCCGAGGACTTGGGTTTAGCTCCCAGCACTATCACATGGTGGTGCACAGAGCCTCCTGGGCAAGGCGGGTCTAATGTCTCCTCCTTCGGTAGCCTCTGTATGCAGTGGTGCACTGACATACATGCAGACAAAACAGCCATATGCATAAAAGTAAACAACAAAACATTCCAGAGTATCATTACCCTACTTTCAAATATGAGGGAACCTGAAACTTAGAGTAACATAAAATGTAGGACAAAAGATGATAAAATTGAGATTTTGCTGTTGAAATCTTCCTGGTTGGTCAAAAAGCATATTCCAAAATAAGGAGATAAAGGAATCAAAGGCCCCGGTGGGAAGGTGGGGTCTGTGTGGCTCATGTGGCAACCACAGCTATTGGGCAAAGCATGTGAGTGAAGAGCAGCAAACAAGGGTGGGAGTAGGTGATGGTCAAACGGTAGGTAGTGCAGCACGAGAGCACGCAGACTGAAGGCCTGTTTCTCTGGCGAGCTGGGAAGTGTGCAGGGGTGTTTCCAAAGTTTTTATGAAGCAATAGATGATAAGAACCCTGCCTGAGCAAAACTCACCGAACGCAATGTGAAAGATGAACTGGAGAGATTCTGAAGGTGGGGAGACCGTTGTAGTCTAGGGTAAGGACGGATAACGGTTTGTTTCATGATAACACCAGCAGATTGGACAAGGGAGGATGGAGCTCCAGAGAGAGCTCCAGGACAGCCAAGGCTACACAGAGAAACCTTGTCCTGAGAGACCAGCAGCAAGCCAAGGCTCAGGGACCATGAGCTGCTGGACCTCGAGGGATTTGTGGCCTCACTCACTTTCTTGCAATCTATTCAAGACATCTTGGTTTGTCTATATAGTCTTTTGTGTTATCCAAGTGACAATTTTTTTTTCATATTTTATTATGAGGATATTATGTAAGCATATGGTGTATAAATACTAATGAAGCAAAAAGAGAAAAGAATTAAGTATTAATCATCATATGACAGGCACTGGGATGAAGGCTAAGGATCAGTTTTAAGATAATGTTTTAGCACTTGGGAGGCAGAGGCAGGGGGATCCTTGTGAGTTCAAGGCCAGCCAAGGTTACAAAGAGAAACTCTGTCTTGAAAAAAAGAGATAATGTTTTATTCCTTCAGGATGTTAGACTAGTTGGTTGGTTGGATTTTTCCCCCTTACGCATGGTAACCACTTGCTCTTTAGTGCGGACCATCAGTTTCTTATCCTCGCGCCTCCACTTTCAAATGTTGGGATTGTAGGCATTTACCTCCATGCCTGGCCTTGCTGTGTCGCTCAGGCTGTCTCTGGGTTAGCTTCTAGAGTTTTGGGATTATGTGCCCATGCTACCATCCCTGGCTCCTTGAGTTGCTTTGAAGGAAAATGTAATTGAGAACTACTTTTAAAACTATCTTTTATTTATTCTTAATACTTTCATACACATATGAAATGCATCTTGCCAGGTGGTGGTGGCCCATACCTTTAATCCCAGCATTCAGGAGGCAGAGGGAGGTGGATCTCTGAGTTCGAGGCCATGCTGGTCTACAGAGCAAGTTCCAGGACAACCAGGTCTACACAGAGAAATGCTGTCTCAGGAAAAAAAAAAAAGATCTTGATTGTAGCTACTCCTAACCCTGTGGTACTTATCAGAGTGCACAGCTGCTGTCAGCATGCCATCTTTCTTACACCTCCTGTGCTTGGCTGCCGTCTTTATCAGACACTCATCTCTCTGTACATCCTCACCTCAGTCTTGGAGTCAGTTTTCAGTTAACAGGATTTCAGGGCCTGATTTCATGTATTATCTAGTCATGTCTGTGCCCCACCTAGTGAAGTTTAAACCCAGAAAACCTGCAGCAAATATATGTTCTTGTCAGCGAATTGTTTCTTTTTTTGTTTTGTTTTGTTTTTTTGTTTTTTTGAGACAGGGTTTCTCTGTGTAGTCTTGGCTGTCCTGGACTCCCCCTGTAGACCAGGCTAGCCTCGAACCCCCAGCGATCCACCTGCCTCTGCCTCCCGAGTGCTGGGATTAAAGGCGTGCGCCACCATGCCTGGCTTAGCGAATTGTTTCTTAACTGTTTGCTTTTGCTGTTTGTCCTCAAGAGACATGTAAGAGATTTGTAAGTCTGGGGGCTGGAGAGATGGCTCAGAGGTTAAAAGCACTGACTGCTCTTTCAGAGGTCCTGAGTTCGATTCCCAGCAACCACATGGTGCCTCATGACCATCTATAAAGAGTTCTGATGCCCTCTTCTGGCCTGCAGGTGTACATGCAGATAGGGCATTCATATATAATAAATTAATAAATAAATTAATAAATCCCAAAAAGGAAAATATTAATAAGTCATGGGCTAGAGCTGTATAGTTCAGTGATAGTGCTTGGCCCACATGCACAGTGCCTTTCTTCAGGTACCACCACACCGTACACACAGGCGTGGACACACACACTCACATACACACAGGCGTGGACACACACACACACACACACACACACACACACATACACACAGGCGTGGACACACACACACACTCACACACACACACACACACACACAGGCGTGGACACACACACAGAGGCGTGGACACACACACACACACTCACACACACACACATACACACAAGCGTGGACACACATACTCACACACACATACACACAGGCGTGGACACACACACACACACACACACACACACACACACACACTGCTATGTGTATATATATAACTCACCTGGGGATCTGTTGGGAAGAGTGACATAGTTAAGTTTTGATCATTTTATTACAGGACTAAGTGAGGGCTTTCAGAGTTGGGCAGAAATTTTTATTTGGCTCTAAATCAGTAGTAGTTGCCAAGAAGTACCAACCTTTTTCCTCCCTGTTATGAAAATGACAAAAGAATTGTTTTCTAAATGACTGGTGAACAGTTTCCCTTGAGAGGAGAAGAAATAGCTGTTGGCAGTTAATTACCTGTTATGTTAGAAGCTATGAACGTTATGAGGCATGAAAGAGAGGTAGGCCCACCGCCACGGCTCCTCAGGCTGAACTCACGATGGAAATCTCTATAGACTGAAACAAAGCGCCTGCCAGAGACTTTGGCCAAACTTGGATCGTTCCTTGATTATAAAGTTCATATTTCCATTTATTATGCTCTATCAGTGACCCTTAGCATCTTCACTAAGCTGGATGTGACATCACAGCTTATTTGTGTCCTTCATTTCCCTAGTTAATTTATTCCTGCTGAGCCTGCTGCCTTTTTATCTTTGTAAATCTCTGACCAAAGATACAAATCCCTCTTTTTTTTTCCTCTACAGTGCTGGGCATTGAACCAAGGGTCTTGTGCATGCCAAGGAGTCACCTCTGAGCTGTATCCCCAGAACTGTTTATTCTTTTTATTTTGACACAGTCTCAGTAAGTTGCCCAGGCTTGTGATTTTTCTGCTCCAACCTTCCCAGTAGGTGGGATCAGAGGCCCGCATGACCAGGGCCAACTAGACCCATTACTGTGTAATGTGGTTCTTAGTGTCCAGATCGCAAGGGCAAGGCTTATATTCTAGGGGAGATACAAGGCTCATCCAATGGACTTCTCTTTAGAGTATGGGATGAGGTACAGTGATCTCTCCCTAGTGAATAGGCCTCCGTCTCGGGTCCCAGCCCGCGGGAAAAAGTGAATCAGGGTTCACATGAAAGAGGGAGTGGGCATTGAAAGTAGGATACAGAGGCACAAGAAATAATGAATCAAGTCAGGAAATTTCTGATCAAGATTCCCTTTAATGCGAAGGGGTAAGACTTTTTTTTTTTTTTTTTTTTTGGTTTTTTGAGACAGGGTTTCTCTGTGTAGCCTTGGCTGTCCTGGACTCACTTTGTAGACCAGGCTGGCCTCGAACTCACAGAGATCCACCTGCCTCTGCATCCCGAGTTCCAGGATTAAAGGCGTACACCATCACTACCCAGCCTCCCCTGTCCTTTTCTTACACTTCCCTTCCCCTCCCCTTCCCTTCCCCCTTCCCTTCCCCCCCCCCCTTTTTTTTTTGAGACAGGGTCTCTCTGTGTAGCCTTGGCTGTCCTGGACTCACTTTGTAGACCAGGCTGGCCTCGAACTCACAGCGATCCACCTGCCTCTGCCTCACGAGTGCTGGGATTAATGGCGTGCACCACCACGCCCGGTTCCCTTCCCTTTCTTTACCCTTCCCCTCCCCTGGCCTCCCCTTCCCTTTGCTTCCCATCTCTTTGCTTCCCCTTTCCTCTCCCTTCCTTGCCCCTCCCTCCCTTTCTCTGTGTCCTCCCACATGCACAGGCAAGCAGGTCATGGTATAAGGGTGGAAGTTTTAGAAGGTATCTTTTAGAGATCAGATAGCATCTAGTATCTTTGCTACTTTTTGTTGTCTTTGTTTTTAGGCAGCCCTTATCCTAGAATTCTCTATGTAAATTAAGTAGGCCTAGAACTCCTGAAGATTCACCTGGCTCTGCCTCTAAGTGCTGGGAATAAAGGCCTGCACCGCCACACCCAGCTTCTCTGCCTTTGTGAGTTTGCTTGTCAGTGCCTTTACCCTCTTAGCCAGGGAACTGTCTTCTGTTCTTTCAATCTGTGTGAATTTGCCTATTCTAAGTACCTTATTTACATAGAATCATGCAGTTCTGTTGTTGCTTGTTGAGTCCTTTGAGCTGGAGAGCATTGTCATCAGACTTGAGGGAAAGTCTGGGCTGTTCCTTGATCTTTTTAAAATGACACATTTCCTAATAAGCAAAGACTTTCATGGGACATGCCCCTTGGGCTAGTGTCTGGGTAGAAGTGAGTATATACCATTTGAGTCTTTCTGCTTCTGGGTTAACTATGATCATTTCTAGTTCAACCAATTTGTCTACAAATTACTGGTTTTTAATAGCTGCATAGTATTTCATAGTGTAAATGTACTACAGTTTCTTTATCCAATATTCTACTGAGGGACACTTAGGCTGTTTCCATGATCTGGCTATTATGAAAAAGGCCACTATGAACATGGTTGAGCATATATGCCTGTTGTGTGCTGGAGCTTCTTCTGGGTATATTCCAAGGAGTGGAATGGCTGGGTCTTGAGGAAACCCTATTCCCAGTTTTCTGAGATAGTGCCAGATAGATTTCCAAAGTGGTTGTACTAGTTTGCATTCCTATTGGGACTTTAGGTGAGAGAAGCATGGGAAAACGGGGAAATAGAAGGACCTAGAGGGGCCTAGAAACCTATAAGAAGAACATTATGATGGGCAGATCTGGGCCCAGCGGTCCTGCTCAAACTATGGCACCAGCCAAGAACTATATGTGTAGTAAACATTGAACCCCTACCCAGATCTAGCCAATGGACAGGACATTCTCCACAGTTGAGTGGAGAGTGGAGACTGACTTTCACATGAACTCTGGTGCCCCAAATTTGACCACGTCCTCTTGATGGGGAGACCTGGGAGCACTCAGAGGAAGGATATAGCAGGCTACCAAGAAGAGACTTGATACCCTATGAGCATATACAGGGGAAGGAAGTCCCCCTCAGTCAGAGTCATAGGGAAGAGGAGTAGGGGGGAAAGCAGAAGGGAGGGAGGAATGGGAGGATACAAGGGATGGGATAACTATTGAGATGTAATATGAATGAATGAAAATAAAATGACAGATTTGTCCCAACTATACTGAATTTTTTATCTTTCAGTTCCCGGATATCAGTCAAGAGTCTGATTCTCCATTTGTTTTCATCTGCAAAAATCCCCAGGAAATGGTTGTCAAGTTTCCTATTAAAGGGAATCCTAAAATCTGTAAGTCACCATCTTAATCTCAGTTTCTCTTGCATCTTACTTGTCTAAATTTGAAAAACAAAAAAGCCACCATTCTTCTGTGTTCAGGGTCATCCTTAGTGTTGGAAGATAATTATGTTTATCAATAATATTAATCTCATATTTATTATAGTTTGACTTTTCCAAAGTGTACCTTGGCATGACAGCAAATTGCTCTGAACTTTCCATGCAGGTTCTTTTTTTTTTTTTTTTGGTTTTTCTAGACAGGGTTTCTCTGTGGAGCCTTGGCCATCCTGGACCCACGTTGTAGACCAGGCTGGCTTCGAACTCACAGCAATCCGCCTGCCTCTGCCTCCCGAGTGCTGGGATTAAAGGTGTGCGCCACCATGCCCGGCTCCATGCAGGTTCTTATCACATTAAATGTAATTTGTCAGTCAACTAGGCATGATGCTGCAAGTCTAAAAATCTCATGGAAGACAGAGACAGGAAGATTATAAGTTTGAAGATAGCCTGTACTATATAATGAAACTCCATCTCAAAACAAACCACTACAGGCTATAGAGATGACTCAGAGGTCAAGAGGACTAGCTGTTCTTCTAAAGGTCCTGAGTTCAATTCCCAGCAACCACATGGTGGCTCATAGCTCTCTATAATGAGATCTGGTGCCCTGTTCTGTCATGCAGGTGTATATTCAGGCAGAACAATATATACGTAATAAATAAATAAATCTTTAAAAAAACAAAACACAAGCCAGGCGTGGTGGCACATACCTTTAATCCCAGCACTTGGGATGGATCTCTGTGAGTTTTAGGCCAGCCTGGTCTACAAAGTGATTCCAGGACAGCCAAGGTTACACAGAGAAACCTTGTCTTGAAAAACCAAAACCAACCAACCAAACAAACAAAAAACCCAAAACACAAGCAGGCAGTGGTGACACACAACTTTAATCCCATCACTCGGGAGGCAGAGGCAGGAGGAGTTCTGTGAGTTCTAGGCCAGCCTGGTCTACAAAGGGAGTCCAGGATAACCAAGGCTACACAGAGAAACCCTGTCTGTGGGTGGGGATTCGGAGAAGGGCCAGGTGTGGTGGCGTACACCTTTAATCCCAGCAGGGAAGCAGAGCCAGGTGGATCTCCGTAAGTTTGAGGCCAGGTTGGTCTACAAAGTGAGTGTAGGACAGCCAAGGCTCTACAGAGAAACCCTGTCTTGAAAACAAAAAAACAAAAAAAAAAAAAAAGAAAGAAAGAAAGAAAGAAAAAATATCATTGCAGCACAGAGAAGTAAACATTAGTACTACTCTGTGGAAAGAATGTATTATTACATGTTCACTGTATTAGCCCCAAATCTTTGTGATACTCAGGTAGCCCAGTATGGTGTTAAACTCACTACTTAGCTCAGGATGACCTTGAACTTTAGCCCTCCTGCTTCTACCTCCAAACTGCTAAGATTATAGGCATATACCATAATGCCCAGGTTAGAATCCACATCTCAAAAGGAGTAGGCTCCAGGCCATAGAGGTGGCTCAGCTGGTAAGGGTGCTGGCTCACAAGCCTAAAAGCCACAAATTCAGGCCGGGTGTGGTGGCGCACGCCTTTAATCCCAGCACTCGGGAGGAGAGGCAGGCGGATCGCTATGAGTTCGAGGCCAGCCTGGTCTACAAAGTGAGTCCAAGATGGCCAAGGCTCCACAGAGAAACCCTGTCTCGAAAAACCAAAAAAAAAAAAAAAAAAAAAAAAAAAAGCCACAAGTTCAGTCAGTCTACATTTGGTAGAAGGAAAGACTTGAGGCTTGTAAGATGTACATGACTACTTGTGCATAGTGTTACATGGGCCTGCACACATCATATATACATACATACAATGTAAAATAAAAGATAAGGCTTAAAGTAGCTGTATTGGCTGTATCTTCAAGAAAAAGTTTCTTGCTTTATCAACCCTGTTGGCTTAAGAGTTGCTGCTCCTAACAGTCATTTGACTAGATGTCACAGATATGAAAAGGTCTTGGATTATTTTGTTGGGTTTTTGTTTTTGCTTGTTTGTTGATGTTTTTATTTTATTTATTTATTTATTTTTGGATTTTCAAGACAGGGTTCTGTGTAACCTTGGCTGTACTGGACTCACTTTGTAGACCAGGCTGGCCTCAAACTCACAAGATTTGCCTGCCTCTGCCTCCAGGGTGCTAGGGTTAAAGGCATATACCACCACACCCAGCTTTTGTTGGGTTTTGTTGTTGTTGGTGGTGGTGGTGGTGGTTTTTGTTTGGTTTGGTTTTTAAAGACAGGGTTTCTCTGTGTAGTCTCGGCTGTCCTGGACTGGCTTTGTAGACCATGCTGTCCTTGGACTCAGAGAGATCCACTTGCCTCTGCCTCTAGAGTGCTAGGATTACAGGTGTGCACCACCATGCCTGGCTCAGGTCCTAGATTGTTAGGAGTTCACAGATTGCTGACACTAGTCTGGCTTTCTTTAATCCCTCCAAGAGCTGTGAAGAAAGGCTTGTCACAGCACACCCGGCTGAGTTAAGAGCGTTTACAGAGGACAGAGATTTTGTCCCCAGCACTCCATCTCAAAGCTGTCTCTAACTGTAGTTCCAGGCAATCTGACACTTCCTTTTTGGACTCTGTAGTCACTAGGCATACACGTGGTGCACATATGTACACACCAGCAAAAGCATTCACATAAAATAAAGGTAATCTGGGCTGGAGAGATGGCTCAGAGGTTAAGAGCACTGACTGCTCTTCCAGAGGTCCTGAGTTCAATTCCCAGCATCCACATGGTGGCTCACAATCATCTGTAATGTGATCTGAAGTCTCTTCTGGCCTGCAGATGTACATGCAGGCAGAACACTGTGTACATAGTAAATAAACAAATCTTACAAAAATAGAAGTAATCTTTAAAAAACAGTAACAAAGATAATTCATAAAGCATTTACATTGTATTAAGTATTACAATCTATAGAGAATTTACTTTACACAGGTGGATGTAGAATGTTTGCCAGCTTCATACTATTTCATATAAGGGACTCACATAACATCTATGGAGTCTGATATTTGTGAGGATCTTAGAGCTAAACCGCTGCAAATAGAGATACTTTGTTTCAATCAATTGATTAAATGACCAAGTGCATATAAAATGTTTGACTTGGTACCTGGCCTAGAGAAAGCAGTTAGCTATGATTGCAGCAGCTCTGTGAGTTAATAGATTTCCCTCCTTTTGATTTTGCAGTTGCATAATTAGGGTTAAGGACATTGTGAAGATTTAGATTTTCAAAATCTATTTATTTATTTATTTGTTTGCTTTAAGTCTATAGCACCCGGTATTCCCAGGCAGCCTCCCATCCAAGTACTAACCAGGCCTGACCCTGCAGAGCTTCCAAGATCAGACTAGATTGAGCGAGTTCAGGGTGATATGGCTCTTTGGGTTTGTGCTTTTTGAGATAGGGTCTCTGGCGTCTTTCTGTGCAGTCTAGGCTGACCTCAGGGTGCTTTTGTGTAACCTAGACTGACCTTGAACTGCTCCTCTGCCTCACTCCAGACAGTTAGGATTATGGGTGTGAGACACCACACTCAACTCACAAAATCATGGCACTGAAAAGGTCTTTATTAGTGTGTAGTCCATTTTCTTATTTTAGTTGAAAAAAAAAGTGAGGATAGAAATGACTAGGTGCTGGCACACGCCTTTAATCCCAGCCCTTGGGAGGCAGAGGCAGGAGGATCTCTGTGAGTTCGAGGCCAGCTTGGTCACAAAGATAGTCCAGGACAGCCAAGGCTACACAGAGAAACCCTGTCTAGAAAAACCAAACAAAAAGAAAGGAACGACAGGTACCATCCTCATGTTTCCGGCTAGAGGAGGTCTGAGGACCAAGCCTAAGCCAGGAGTCTCCATGCTGAGAAGTGGGTATCTGCAGCCTTCAGAAGATCCCAAAAGCTAGACAAAGACTTGATACTTACTCGTACCTCAGTACTACCACCTTTTATCTGCTGGTTTGTGTCACTTAGTAGTCTCTGTAACATTAAGGATTTAAATTTTGTATTATTTGCTTTTTGTGTGTGTGCTTGTTTGTGTTGTTTTTGAAACAAGGTCTCATATAATCCAGGTTGGCCTTTAATTCACATAGAGCTGAGTCCGTCCTGGAACTGGCCCGTGTGTTTCCACCTCCTGTTTAATTTATTTGATGAAAGTGTTTATTGACCACCTACCAATTGAGTCGCTTCAGTGCAGTGAGGGAGACAATAGAAAATTTGTCTTGAGATCGGGCTCTCCGCCAGCTTGCTGTCACGTTCACATTCCGAGCTAGGCAGCCTATGGGATGGAAGAACTCCTGAATCACTGGGAATGCCCGTAGTCTAAAACTCAGATTAAAATCACCAGTGTTGTGACCATGATAGACAGCATTTGCGTAGCACAGAACGAGGTATGCTGCTGTTTGAGAAGCAGGTGCAGCCCTGAGAAGCCAGAGAAAGAGGCCTAAAGGAAACTGAGCGCTGAGGCTGTTTCCTCCCAGTCTCCTTGCACAGTGCAGAATGTGCATTCTTATCTTAATTGGACAAATGAGGCTGTTGAAATCCAGAGAGGCCGAATGACTTGTCCAGTTCACACAGGTATTAACTGGCTTCTAGTGAGTGTTCTCTCTGTCACATGGGATTGCTCAACAAGTGAAAGGAAAAACATCTGAGTGGCAGTGCTTCTGGGTGTGTGCTCACAGTATACCAGGCTGCCCTGTACCCAGGAACTTTTATATTTTTTGTGCTAAAACTAAAGTGAAGTATTTTCTGTTTTTAGTTAGCAGCAGCAGCAGCAGTGTTGGCTTAAATGAGGCTTTTTGTGGGAGAGGAGAAATTTGCGAGCTTTTTCCTCAGACCAAACAAACAGGAATTCTAAAAATTTTCTTCATGAAATAGATGCTTTCAAAGGCTGTTAGACAGAACTAAGCTGCATAGTGGTAGCTCAAGGAGTCAGTTTAAAGATCACATCATTGTTTCGTTTGTTTTTTAAAGTATGTACAGGTCTGACTGGCTAAGACCTTGCTATGTAGACGAACCTGCTCTCAAAGAATACAGGATCCTCCTGCCTCTGCCTCAGTACAGCTGACAGCATAAGCCAGACAGTGAGCTGAGGCTGCTTGTTTTCTAAGTTTAACACTTAGAAGAGCCATATAACCTATGACCTTTACCCCTTTTAGCTGGTGATAGGGACCTTTTGTCAGGGAAGGATTTATATGGGTTCTGCTCCACTGTTGCAGTCACTCCCTCCTTCCCCCTATTAAGCGTGAGGCAGCAAAAGGGTGAGTTGGACTGCTCCTCTCACTGTGAGGGAGGGCCATGCTTTGTACTCAGCTAGTTAGCAGGTCAGTGGAAGGGTCCTACTGTGTGACGTGCCTGTCTTAACAGTGCCCCCATTCTTTCTCCTCTTGTTTGCTTCTCTGTTTAGCTACATCTCTGTATTCTTTAGAAAGACTTATCCTAGTATCAAACTCCCTAAACTACAAAATTAGAAATACTAGCTACTTAAATTTTTTAGATAAATATTTCTCTGTGTGTGTGTGTGTGTGTGTGTGTGTGTGTGTGTACAGTATTTACACTGATTTTTTCTTAGAATATAAGACTCTGAAGTTTGGAAATGTCCAGAATCCTGAAGCAAGATAACCAAATGTGCCAGGAACACAGTAACCAGAAGACCTAGGAGGCCAGGAAAGATTTGCAATGCAAATAGAAAAATAAATAATGAGTGAGATTTCTTTTTTCTCTTACAGGGAAACTGGATTCCAAGATCCATCAAGGAGCAAAGAAGGGGTTAATGAAGCAGAATAAAGCTGTCTGACCCAGGAAAAAAGGAACTATACAGCATAGTGGAGTCTTGTGTACTAAATCGCTATCCACTGGTCCTTTGGGACTGAAGCAGCAGAAAGCTAAAGGCTTGGCACCAGGCTTCAGTCTCTGAGAATTTAAACTCTTACAGAATCTGTATATTTTTCTTAAAGGGTGGGATTCTTTATGTAGTGGATCAAAAATCTTTGAATACATTATTTATAAAAACTCATTTTAAAAATCCTAGGTCTATGACATTTTTCTCAGAACCAAATCTAAAATAGCTGGAAATTATTTTCCTCTGTGAGATTTGTATTTGAAATTAGGAAAATCTTAATATAGATTAACAATTTTATGAGACTTTTTACAATTTTTTCTCAAAATTATAGAAAAGAGAATGTTAGGATATTTGAGGAATTTGTGTTTAATATAAGCCTGTGATAAAGTGAAAATGTTCTTACCAGATGTTCTGCTTTTGACATTTTGTGGCCCGTTCTCATACTGTGACCCAGGCTTGCCTGGAAATTACAACAGTCCTCCTGCCTAAGCCTCTCGAGTGCCTGTTCACAAACCTAGACCACCTCACCCAGCTTCTAACCCATCTACCCAGTATCTCTCAGAGTAAAAAGCCAGGATTACTATTATTAGCAGATTGTTATTGTTGTTGTTATTACTATTGGAAAAGATAGCATGAAGGCATACCTCCATTTGTTGTTTATGTGGGAAAATGGATTAGCCTCAGAAGTGAGGGGGCCGCTGCCAGGGAGCCTGGCGCTGCCCTGTCTGTGTTGTTGGTGTGGCAAAAGTAGCACATAGACGGGGCAACGAGAAAAGACAGTCCTCTCCGGAAATAGATCAGAAACTCTTTGATGTGGAAAGTACGCCTTTTAAACTTATCAATATCCTAAAGAGCTACAACTGGAAAAGGAAGGGCTGGTCTAAGTGAGATTTCCCTGGTCCCTTTAGTCCTTCTCGGGAAGCTCGTGGCTCTGAAGCTCTTCTGAGGTGCTGTGGAGTCTCAGTTGATGGATCCTAGGAAATTCATGGTCTTAAATGTGTACGTTCTGCTTTTTGTAAACCACCACCACCGCACTAGGGGTGTTGGACTTCCTCCAGCAGATTGTGTGCTTGACTTAAAAAAGAAAGAACATATGGGGGGGGGGGGAACATACCTTGTGTTATGAAAAAGATTAATTTCCCTCCCTTTTATCCTTCATATTCATTGAAATGCCTCCACTCATTACACATTCATGTTCACTCAACTGTGAGCTCCTCTTGTAGCATAGCATTGGGTCCGTGGAGCTTGATCACTCTGGATTCCTAGGGGAAACTGACAGATTCATGTTCCAGTGATAGACACATGCAGGATGCTTTCTCTTGTCTGTTAGACCTCTATGTAAAAAGTGGAAGAGGACAGTTAATGGTGTTTATTAAGGTGGGAGGTGCCTTTTTGGTCTCTTGGCCCCTATAATAGTTTGCCAAGCAGTTGCACCTTGAATTCTGTCCTGAAGATGTCTGGCTCTCTTAATATCAAAATGAAGCTTAAGGGTAGGCTGGGAGAGACAAGGGAGGGAGGGGCGTCTCTGCTCTTTTTACCTACAGACCGCCTTCATACAGAAGGTCCTAGGTTGCTTTTCTGTGTGGCTAGTTTGTGTGCACACCTTAAAAGAAAAAAACTCAGGAGCTTCAACAGATCAGGTCATCAGCGCGGACTCTGCAAGTTTACAAGAGGCCACCTCAGCTTCTAAAATATGCAGCCGGAACCACATAAATAAATGACAGAGCTATTTGGAAACTTCTCCTTCTCATGGTTAGGCTGGTTAGGTCTGTCTTTGTCTCGCACGGTAGTGATACTATAAGGTCTCTCTTCTATTTGCTGATAGAGCAGGGAGGAAGTGTGGGAGAAGCTTGCGGGTGGATGGCCTCAGTTGCTCACTGATGAAGTGTAACTTAAAGTCGGATGGAAACTCTTAGTAGCCTGAGTGCAAACTAGTCAAGAATAGCCTGTTGCTGCTCTATGACACTTCACTCTGGCCCTGTAACTTTGGGGCAGTTTGGCCTAAGGAAGTCTTGAGTTTCTGAGTTGGTTTTCTGTTGTGGCTTCTGTGTTCCCTGTTGAATGATTGAGTTCAATTGCCATTAATTCACAGAGTAAAGGAATTGACTTTTTTCTTTCTGTTTTTCCAGACAGGACTCAGTTTCCTCTACATGAGCTTACAATAGGGTATGTCTAAAACTGGGAACTTGGTCAGAGCTGATTAGCCCTTATCTTTAGTGAGGAATTTAGAATAGATTAAGAATTTGACCAGAAGCCAGGTGTGAGCTACCATCTGAGGGCTCATGCCTTTAATCCCGGATCTCTGTGAGTTTGAGGCTGGCCTGGTCTACAAAGTGAGTTCAAGACAGCCAGGGCTGTTACACAGAGAAACCCTGTCTCAGAAAACCACAAATAAATAAATAATATTGGCCAGGTGTGCTGGTGTACACCTTTACTCCCAGCACTCAGGAGGCTGAGGCAGGTGGATCTCTGTGAGTTTCAGGACAGGCAGGGTTTCATAGTAAGCTCCTGTCACATAGGGGAAAAAAAGAAAAATAATTTGAGTTTTTTATTTTCTGCTTCTTTAGTTAATATAGAGAAAGAACTGAGTGTCCTGTCTTTACTTTTTTAAACAAATTTTATTGGCAACCCATTTTTTGCCCCTAGCATAAATGTAAGACACGTCAAGGATTACTTTTACAAATAATTATAGTTATGGGCTTCTATGAGTTATGACACTTAATCTCTTTCCATTTTAATTACTGTCTGTCCTAGAATCCATTCATGTGGTGGTCATTTAGTTAATAAATTTGTTTAATGCCTGGGAGAGCCTTGCCCAGATTAGAAGGCATGAGGCCGTTCACTTGGCCAGCCCATCTCCTAAACTGGAGAAATCAGCTAGCTTCAGTTTGTTAGGCCCGCAGGAGGGAAGACAGTCCAGTGATAGAGGATATTTTTTTCCTTGAGATTCAGATAGCAAGCACGCATCTGCTGTTCTCAGTTTCTGTGAGTGTGTCTGGGAGGAGGCGAATCACATCGAAGCCTCCAACAGCACCAAGGGAGAGCTTTTCTACTTTCCTTCTGCAGAGAAGGAAGAGCATAGCCACAGTGCCATCCTCTGTCACAGAGAACTTGTGTACATGTCCATTTATGTGTATGAATAAACATGGCTCCCTTCCGGAGATGGAATGTAAGCTGGTCAGATGTTGAATTTCATTTGTGAAGATGGGATAGCCCAGAAAGAAATCCCAGTAAAAACTATCCTAGATTGGAGTCAGAAAAATAAAGAGCGAGAGAGGGAAGGGGGTAGGAGTGGTTGCCTAAACTCAGATGTGTCAGGAAAGATCTTGGCATGAGGAGAAAAGTACATCAATGCATAAGACTTAAGAGTCCTCTAGTCAAGCAAGGTGGTGCACGCCTTTAATCTCAGCATTTGGGAGGCAGAAGCAGGTGGATCTCTTGAGATGTGTTGTCTACTATGTCGCCATGGGCCACATGCTGTTTAAATTTGAATGAAATTTTAAGTAAAGACTCAGTTCTTCAGTCACTGTACCTTAAGTGCCCAAATAAGACCACGTGTGGGTGTGTGGCTAGTGACTCCTGAACTGAACAGCAGGGGGCAGGGGTTAGCAAAGTCATTCCATAAAGGGTCAGATAGCAAATGACTTGGTTTTATAAACCATTCAGCTGTGCTGTTGTACTGCAAACACACCCTTAGATAATGTGACTAAGTGAGCTTGGCTAAAGCCAGTAAAATTATTTTTACTTTTTGGTTGGGAACACTTTTCTGAGACAGACTCTCTGTGTAGTGCAGGTCAAATGCAGGCCTAGCCTTGAATTTTAGATCTCCAGCTTCAAGCTCCCAAGTGCTGAGGTTTGTACCACCACACCAGATTTGTGGGAAATGTTCTTCTTCTACTTTACTATTTTTTTTTTTTTCTCTAGTTAAAAAATGTAAAAGCTAGCCGGGCATGGTGGCGCACTCCTTTAATCCCAGCCCTTGAGAGGCAGAGGCAGGCAGATTGCTGTGAGTTCAAGGCCAGCCTGGTCTACAAAGAGTCCAGGACAGTCAAGGCTCCATAGAGAGACCCTGGCTTGAAAAACCAAACCAAACAAACAAACAAAAACCAACAACAAAACCAAAAAAAAATGTAAAAACTTAAACTGGAGTGGTGGTGGCACATGCCTTTAATCCTAGCACTTGGGAAGCAGAGACAGGCAGATCTCTGACTTCAAGGCCAGCCTGGTCTAAAGATTGAGTTCCAGGGCTACACAGAGAAACTCTTTCTTGAAACAAACAAACAAAAAGTAACTAAAACAGGTTGGTGGCAAATGAGATTTGTTCTAAGGGCCTTAGTTTGCCAATACATGCTCTAGAGATACAAGAAGTCAGAACTTAAAAAGATTATCTTGCTGTCTAATACATCAGACCCTTTTATTTTTCCTCCAGTAACTCTTCCAGGCTTGAGAGCTTGCTCTGACTAAAAGCTAAGTAGAATTGTGTCCCCCCCCCCACTGTTTTAGCTTAGTTTTACAATGGTCAACACTTAATCAAATTACAGAAATGTAGAGCACTAAACCCTACTTTTTCTCTGCTAAGTAAGCCTTAACTTTGTAATATCATAAAAGTATAGATTGGAAAGTCTGCTGTCACCCTGAGTCAGTTCTGTCCCTTTACTGTTTACAATTTGAATTATCTATGGACCAAAAGGGAATTACTTTTTTTCTAGACTAGATAGGCTTAGTGTTCATCTTTAAGCTGTCAGCCTTCCCACTCTCCTTTTCTTTTTGTGGAGACAGAGATGGAGAGTAAAGAGACTTTATGAGTCACTCCATCTTTAAGTCACATGCTATTTTGAATGGCACCATTGAAGGGTGCCTTAGAGCAGGAGAAGAAAGGTGACTGCACAGATACATAAAATGGCCAAGGACACGGCAAAGGCGTGGTGGGGATTCTTGAGAATTAAGATAAGCTTTGATTTGCCATGGCAGGCGGTGGAAGTCTTAGGTCATGAAGCTGTTTAGTACACAACAGAATGTCTACTGTGTACGAGATGGTGTGCTGGGAAATCTAAGATGGGTAACAGACAAAAATAAGTCAGAATCTATAGAATGGTGGGATGGAGGGCAAAGGAGGACTCAAGATAAAAGGCGGTATGACTTAGTGATACTGGATGGTGCGGTGGAAAGTGACAGAAGGATTTAGAAACGGGTACTGTATAGAGGGAAACATGGTAATCAAAAAACAAAACAAACAAACAACCTTTAGACAATGGATTTTAAAAACGCGTTTTCGGGCTCAGTAAAGGTAAAGGTGCATGCTGCCAAGCCTAACGACCTAAGTTTGCTCCGTGAAACCAAATGATGGAGGGAAGGAAGGAAGCGACTCCCGCAAATTGTCCGCCGACCTGCATACGTGCGCCATGACATGTTTCCCCCACCCACCCTATACACTTTTTTTTTTTATAAATAGTTTGCCGAACTAAGAGGCAAAATGGATGAGTTGTATACTTGTGTTCTTTGTAGATGTTCATGTTCAGACTCAATGGTCTTTCGTCTTTCCACGGTTGAAGAACATCTGTATTTAAGAGCTAAAGCTTCTCCAGAGACTTCTCTGTGAGAAGTTTGATCCAGCCAGAGTTCTTTGCACGAGGAGAGAGCATTGGGTTCCAACTGTCCAGCCCGGGCTTCTGAGCTTATCTTAGTTTCAACCCGCCCGCCAGGTTTTCCAGCATTCTCCCCTCAGGGCTGGCAGCAACCGCGCATTTAGAGACCCAGGATTTGGCTCCTACATCCAGGTTCCGGGTTTCCTCGTACACTCGCCCGCTCCAGACTCCACAGCGCACGGAATCCGGATCCGAGAGCACGAGAGTCCAGTGTCCGGGTCTTGCAGGCTGCCCTGGTTGTCCCGGATCGCGGCGGCGGCGGCGGCGGCGGCGGTGGCGGCGGCGGCGGCGGCGGCTGAGGGACCCGCGGCCCCGGACACAGCGGCCCCGGCCAGGCGGGGCGGAGCGGCGCGGGGAGGGGCGGAGAGCCGGGGCGGGGAGGGGGAGGGGCCGCGGCCCGGATGGCGGCCCGGGACGCGTAGCAGCGGCAGCTCTGCGGCCGGGGGCCCGGGGCGGGCGGAGGTGGCGGCTCCCGGGACCGGCCGCGCGGTGAGTCCTAAGCTTTGTGTGGAGCCGGGGCTGGGAGGGGAGGGGGAGGCGACGCTGAGGGAGGCCCGGCGCCGCCGAGGGGGCGCGGAGGGCGCAGGGGCAGAGGCGCCCGGTGGAGGAAGTGGGGGTTGGGGGGGGCCGGGGCGGAGCGACGGGAAGGTGTGTGCGGGGGAAGCGGGGTCGTTGCGTGGGTGGGGGAGGGGGGGCCCTGAGGTGAAGTTCAAAGCGTGGCCGGGGCGGTTCGGGCTGAGGGCGACGGTGCCCCGCATAGCCTCGGGTCTGGCCAGGTGGTAGGGGCAGGCCAGAGAGTTTTCTGAGGCTCTGCCGAGGGGGCCCCGGGGCGACTGGGGCTGGTCAGGGACTCTGGGGAGCGTCGGGTAGAAAAGCAGGACGTGTGCGCGGCCCGGGAAGGGAAGCAAGGTGGCAGGGAGCGTGCAGTCAGTAGGTTGTGGGTGTGTGCCCCTTCCCAGGCTTAGGTCACATTTACTCCTGTCCTTTTCTTCAAGATGGAGGGACCACTGGGCCTGGACTTTTAACTGCTATCCCTGTGCCCCCCGGGAGGGGTTGAGACCCTGTCCTGTTTGGAAAACCCATGCTGCCCTCTTTTCCCTTTATGTGTAATTACGGTTGGATCATCCCTGTGCTTTGCTCAGATTCTCCTTCCTCCCTCTGGGGTTGAGGAGGAGGAGACACATCTGACCAATTAATGTGTGTTTGTGAAACAGGCAGCGGCAAACAGTCATTTCAGCTTCTAAGAATTAGGCTCACACAGGGTGGAGAGAGCAGAGCCCTTCAGGGGGAATATTTCTGAACAAATCACAGATGATTAAATTCTCTCAGAAACCGCTTCCTACCTAAATGAGAGTGGGAAAGATGGGGGAGAAAGGCTGTCTGGTTCCAGCCGTGTGTCCAGAGCCTCGGGGGTTGAGGAGAGTCCCTGAGCCCCCACAGGCTTCTCTTTTCTGTATTAGGCTTTGCTCTGCAGCCTTGAGTTAATTTCACCCCTGCTGCTTTGTCTTGGGGGAGGGAGTGCTGGTTTAGGCTGTTGTGAGAGATGACTGTTCTGCTGCCACACAATAGTCGTGTCATTTTATCGGGAGTGCTACCCAAGGGCTGAGAACTGTTGCAGCAGAGATAAACCGGTCCTTCTCACCCGCCTATTGTGTACACAGTGAAGGTCATAGGTTCAAGTCTTGTCTGAGAGCTTTGGATATGCTCCATCTCCCAGGCTCCTCAGTGCCATTTTCTTCCTTTGCCAGACTGGGGCTTGCCATTGGAGGAGGCCAGACAGAAAGGCTCTTCTTTTTGAGTGAGGAACAATGCAGGGCTCACTGGCACACATTTTCCAGAAGAATAGAGGATGCCAGCCATGTTGTGCCTGCCTCTTTGGTTAGCCTGTAACTAAGTTGTGGAGGAATAGCATCTGGGACACGCCACCCTCATGCTTTGTGGCAGGCCTTTGAGAAAGACGATTGCAAGGAGAGGGCTCAGTACTTACGTAAAGCATCATGTTTAAATGTTTCTCTGTAGAAATGGAACACTTGTGCAGTTATTTTTGTTTGTTCTCGTACAGAAACCATGAAAGGCCAGTGTAGGAGTAAGATAGGGAGTCAAGGACCAAGTGGGCCCCCCTCCCCCAAATAGGGACTCATTAGCTGCCCAGGCTGGCCTCTTCACTCAAAATCCTTCTGCCTCAGCCCCCTTAGTGCTGGCAATTACCGACGTGCACCTATTCCCTGCGTCCAGATACCTTTTTAATTGGTCGATAATTAAATGACAAAAAACCACTCAATTTGCCTAAGACAGGCTTTGAAAACAAAACTTTCCCTTTATAATTCAATTCTTAGAGATGATTCAGGTATTGTGCTGTGGAGAGAAATTTGCCACCTAGAGGAATGGCTAAAAATATCGTTTGGACCTAGGGGCATTAGAGAAGGGTAGGAAGAATCATACATATCCTTGGCTGTGACATGAAAGTCTCCAAGCAGTGTTCTGATACAGTTAAGTCTCATGTCAGTTACAACAAATATAAATAAATGTATGTATGTATGTATGTATGTATGTATAATATACACACACACATATAGGGCTAGAAAACAGGTTTTCATGCAAGACCTTAAAGGAAACTTTTAAAAGATTAGAAGTAAAGAGTCATTGTAAAGGGGATTGTATTCACTGTGCCGTGTACACAATAGCTACCCGGCTGTTTCCCATAGTTTATTATTGAATGGGGACTTTAGCCTTTGGATTTGGTAAAGGTCTTTCAAGACAGTAAGTGCTAACTGTGGTCTCTCCCTCCCGCATCCCTTTATATCACTGAGTTTCTTTAATTGATGGCCTGCTGCTTAAATGTTGAGACTTCGATAGGGCAGGTTGTTTTGACACTTGTTTTGATGGGAGAACTGTTTTTAAGCCTTACCAAAAGTACTGTCTGCCTTTACGCTATTTCTAACTACATGCCTCAGTTAAACCGAATTCAAGGCTTTTTCTTGTGCTGTTGGTGGGTTTGTTTGTTTGTTTGTTTGTTTTTCTTGCATTGTCAGTGAAGGCAGACCCTCACAGTAAGGCTGCCTTCATTATATTTAGTAGTCTCAGAAGTGCACTCTTACGGCTAGGGATCTTGCGTTGATCCTTTGAGTGTGACCGTCCAGACGAGGTCACTTTGAGTTCTTCACCGCCAGCTTCTTGGTAGGAAATGTTTCCTTGTGAGAAGTCTGTGTCTGGACGCATCAGTGCTTACGGACACGTTGTGTGTTGTAGTGGTGTTGCAGTTGGCATATAGCAGCTACATGCCTGTAACTGGATAATCTGTTGAGAGACACCGGCTGCTCTGTAAAGTGGAAGTGCCACTCCTTGGTCAGCTGACTCTCAGCATTGGTGCTGAATCAGGCGTGAAGGGTACACACGTACAGGAATACTTGTTCTTATGTGGTTGCCACTCGGCTTCCCCTCCTTACTTCTTTGCCAGGTAGCTTAGTATTTTCACTGCTCCAAAGGCAGCCAAGCAGTTGTTATTTTCATTGTGGAAGCCCAGCACGGGTGGGACTGCTGCCAGGCACAGGAAGCCACAGCGAGATAAAGTAGCCTTTGGTTGTGTGGCAGGTTTTCTTCTCAGCAGCTTAATTTTCACATCTACTTTATTTAAAAACAACAACAACAACAACAACAAAACCCAGTTTCCTTTTTAAAAATTAAAGAGCACCACTACAACGAAAACTGAACAGAATACAACCCCCACAGTATGTTAAATAATGCCTTCATATTACCCCTCTGATGGAAGTTGGCTGTGACAGGCAAAATGAAGATAGGTGGTGCTGATTGGCAGGTTCCGAGTCCACTAAGTGTCAGTGAAGGACTCTTTTCACTAGAGAACAGGTAATTCACCAAAGCACCTGCCTAGCAAGGCATGTGGCGTCGGCAGCAGCTGTGCAGCTGAAGAGGGATTATTGAGCAGGTGGCTGAAGAATCACATGCCACACTGACGAGAAAATACTCAGTCCTGTGTGGTTTAGGCTCTGTTCACACGTGTGAAATTGCACTTTGTTTCACGTTTCCTAATGCCTATTGTTGACTTGTGAGTGCGATAGTAATGGAATAGAGAAAAGAGCCTCTTTTACTGAGTAGCATGGCCCTGCACGGCCCTATTGTACTTTTGGAAGTTCTGGCTTTACGCCTCATGAAAGGGAAGGAAATAGTGGTAATTCAGTGCTTCTAGGACTTTATTAGAAGGAATTGGGAAACAGAAAATTCTTTGCTTTCTTGATGGTGAAAAGCCTTAGCCCACTGGGAAGATCCCCAGCTGGTTTTATGCAAAGGGTACAATTGGCTTTGCTGTGCTAGGTCCACCTGAAGCTCCTTAGGCAAGAAATTTGCATGCTGTTATTTTATAAATATTATTTGCTCCATGAAGTTTGCATTTCTTCAGTTTGCTTTCTTCATCTTTTAGTGTTTTTTCCACCAGTACTTTTATACCTTTTTCTTGATCTTCCTATGTCACTTATTAAAACCCAATTATCAGAAGAGCACCAAATGATGTTAAATATTAAATATTTATTTTAAAAACAACAAAATATAAGCAACTAGTCTGTATAAGAATGTTAATTCAGACCATGTGGCTGTTCTGGCAAGAGATCACATCCAAAGACCTTCTAGGTCTGTGTGATCCAGCTGGAATACAGACACGCCTTTAATCCAGGAGACAGAGGCAAACAGATCTGAGTTCAAGGCCAGCCTGGTATAGAGCAAGTATCAGGTAAAGAAAAGCTTAGGTCCAAGCTTGGTGATAATTGCCTTTAATCCCAAACAAAGGTAAAATTAGTTTGTAGAAGGAAGCACCATGTTTGAAAGTGATGTCTAATTGAGTGGCAGGAAAGGTGATGAATCAGAGAAGATTTGACAGAATAGGATAAGCATGCCCAATTCTGGTGAGAAGAGGGAGGAAAGGGAAGCTACTTAAGAGGCAGTTTTTTTCCTGGATAGCAGTAGAGCGTGGATTGCAGAGGGGGAGGTGGAGGGGAGAGGGAGGTGGGGAGGGAGAGAGGAGAGAGGAACTGGAACACTCAGGTGAAGACTGAACGGGCCAGAAGATCAGAGCAGATTGAAGGCCATTCTGGGCTGAGAGAGAAACCAGATTAAATCAGTTGAGCTGAACAGCTAAGTTGAACCAACCAGCCAGCCGGCTCAGAGCTCAGAAAGAACAAGTGAGGGTGATTTTATTAAGCAGTAAGTCTCAGAGGTTGACAGCATTCTAGGCTAGAAGCTTCCAGGATTAGGGTTAGGACAGCAGAAGGAGGCAGTACTCCTCCCAGACAACAATCACACAAGGAAAATAAAAGTTACTTTTATGTAGTCCATTTCCTCTGTTTTGGAATAATACTTTATATTTTGAGGATTTCTGAAAATTCATAGATTTTCCTTTAGATTATTATGACCTTCTGCTAATATGAGTGTCCTTTTCCTTGTTCATTGAGGCTTTTTTTTCTCATCCCTTTTGGAGATGGCATCTTGCTATGTAACCTGGGCTGGCCTTGAACTCATGATCCTCTTGTTTCCTCAAGAGTTTCTTCAACCTCCTAAAGATTGGGATTATAGGCACACACTACCACACTTGGCACCAGACTAAAATATGAACAAGTAACTGATATTTATTTTGTGGTAATTTTCTGTATTGGGTCACAGGCTCCACGGATCTTCTGTTCTCATGCCCGCATACCCAGGAATGGTATCCAGTGAATTCACAGGACATTTATCAGTAGGTCATTGAAAGGAAAGAAACCGTATTAACTGTTCTAAAGTCCAGATGTCTTTCTCCAAGCTTAACAGAGTGAAGAATCTAACCTGTTTTCTACACTCTGTGTGTGTGTGTGTGTGTGTGTGTGTGTGTGTGTGTGAGAGAGAGAGAGAGAGAGAGAGAGAGAGAGAGAGAGAGAGAGAGAGAGAGATCGAGAGAGAGATCTTGGGAGTGAGTTCAGGTTGTAGACATGGAGAAGTAAGCACCGTCGTCACAGGTTTGTTTTAATTGAATTGTGCACAAAGCACCATGTCCTCTCTTGTCATTCTCAGTACTTTGCTTCCTGCTGCTGCTCTCCCTCCCTCATCCCCCAACTTGGCTCTTCACTCTGAAGACTTGTCCAGTGGTGTAGAAACACCAGTTACTGTCCTATTGTCCTCACCACCCAGATCCTCCGCCTCCTTCCTCCTTACCTGTTTCCCCCCACAACCTCCGTGCTCCAGCAGCAGCAGTTGAGCTGCAGTCTTGTGGGCAGCCAGATCAGTGAAAGAGGCACATCTAGATCCAGAAGGGCTGAGTTCTCATGCTTCTCTCGTTCTTGGATCAGAGTTCCAGAAAAAGAAATGACAAAGACACATAGGCCAAATACAGTCCAACAGTCAGGGCAAATCTTGTCACAGTGTGACCTCCTTCCTTCCTTCCTTTCTTCCCTTCCTTCCTTCCTTCCTTTCTTTCTTTCTTTTCCTTGCAGGTGAGCGCTATCTGATGCTAGGCAAGTTCTGAAACTGCCTTATTAAGCTCTGTGGTATTAGTGTCTGGCCAAATCTTTGATTTATTCCTGTTTGATTTCAATATAACCTTTCAAGTTCAATCATTCTAGACGGTTAGCCTTTATTTGTGATTTCCTTTTGTAGTTATCGGTGTCAGAAAGGTCACTTTTCAGCCTTTTAGTACATCAGTGTCAAATAGTTATTACTTACATATTTGCCAATCTGAGGCTTGAACCAAGGTCCTCTCATATGCTAGACAATTGCTCTATTGCTGAGCTGTATCTACAGCATCTTTCTAATAGTATAACTTCCCATTGTGGCCTCCTCCTAAGGAGGCACGGTTGGTAGGCACACAGGATGCATTCAGAGTAACTGTAAATATGTGTACCCTTTAATTCCTGTTCAGTATGAACATATGCTTCTTTGTGTTGGGCTTGGGGCCTACTTCCTGTTCTAATACTTTGTCCTGTGTTTTGCCTGCACATTTGTCTGTGCACCACATGCATGCCTGGTGTCCAAGGAAGGCAGCAGAGGGTATCAGATCCCCTGGAACTGCAGTTCACAGGTGTTAGCCTACTTGTGGGCGCTGTGAATGAAACCCCGGGTCTTCTACCGTCTGTATTTTTTTTTTAAATGTGCCTCATACTGTATCCCAGGCTAGCTTCAAAATCACTGTGAATTCTCTGCTGTAGTTTTTCAACTGTAAGAATTATAGACTTGAGCCCCCAAGCCCAGTTTGGTCTTGGGAATCCAACCTAGGATCTTATGTATAGTGCTATTTTATTGTTTTGGTTTGTTTCTTGATTTTTGAGACAGGGTTTCTCTGTGTAGCCTTGGCTGTCCTGGACTAGCTTTGTAGACCAGGCTGGCCTTGAATTTATAGAGATGTGCCTGCCTCTGCCTCCCAGTACTGGGATTAAAGGAGTGTGCTACCATGCCTGCCTTTATTGGGTTCTTATATCTACCAGCCTTTTCCACCTTAATCCCTTCCAACCCCCCAACACTAGATAGGAGAGAAAGAAGGTTAGAAGGGGGAGGGGACAGAGTCTCTTTAGATACTTGCTGCTGATTAAGGGTGTTGAGTTCCTTGGGGCAAATTTGGTCCTTGCCAGCAGGATATCCAGTTTCTTCTATTAGTCTCTTTGTGCATGACCACTTGACAAACCGCAGCATCAGGGGGAGCAGCAGCCTCTTCTTTGGAGAGACTCCCCACCCCCTCCCCAGAATTCCAAACGGAAGCTATCCTCAGCTAGCAAAATCATGCCCCGCCATAGCACAAAACACATTATAGTTAACTGTTGTGGACAATCTAATGCAGCCCTATATTCCACACCTGGGATAAAACAAAAACATATTTACATAACATAACTGGGTTTATAAAAAAAAACAACAACAAAACAAATTCCCACCACACTACAACTCTAGCCTAGGACTTTTAATTTTTAAAGTTGTTAGGTTTATTTTTATGTGTATGAGTATTTGCCTATATATGTAATGTATACCACATTTGTGCACACTACTCTCAAAGGTCAGGAGAGGGCATTGGATCCCCTGGAACAAGAGTTATGGATTTGGGGAGGCAGAGGCGGGCGGATCGCTGTGAGTTCAAGGCCAGCCTGGTCTACAAAGTGAGTCCAGGACAGCCAAGGCTAACACAGAGAGACCCTGTCTCGAAAAAAAAAAAAAAAAAAGAGTTATGGATTTGGCCAGGCAGTGGTGGCGCACGCCTTTGATCCCAGGCCAGCCTGGTCTACAAAGTGAGCTCCAGGACAACCAAGGCTACACAGAGAAACCCTGTCTCCAAAACAAAACAAAACAAAAAACACCAAGTGGACCCTAGGACCTGAACTCTGGTCCTCTGTAAGAGCAACAGGTGCTGTAACCACTAAGCTATCTCTCCAGCCCTGTTTTTATAATTGTATTATTGTTGTTGTTATTTTATTTTATTTATTTATTTACTTTGGTTTTTTGAAACTGGGTTTCTCTGAGTAGCCCTGGCTGCCCTGGAGCTTACTCTGTAGACCAGGCTGGTCTTGAACTCACAGAGATCCACCTGTCTCAGCCTCCCAAGTGCTGGGATCAAAGGCATGCAGCCCCATGGTCAGCTCCAGCTCTATTAAAAAAATTTTTTTTAGCCGGGCGTGGTGACGCACACCTTTAATCCCAGCACTCGGGAGGCAGAGGCAGGCGGATTGCTGTGAGTTCGAGGCCAGTCTGGTCTACAAAGTGAATCCAGGACAGCGAAGGCTACACAGAGAAACCCTGTATCAAAAAACAAAACAAACAAAACAAAACAAAATTATTAACTTAAAATATTTATTTATTATTTAATTTTAACAGTTTATTGAGAGGTGTGTCTGATGTGTATCGTAGTGCACATGTAAACTTGTAAGAATCAGTTCCCTCCTTCCCCAGTGTGGGTCAAGGTGATCAAACTCATGTTGTCAGGCTTGGTGGCAAGTGCCTTTACCTGCCCAAACGTCATACCAGCCCCAAATTTTGTTTTTGTTTAGTTATAGTTAAGATATTGTCTGAGCCGATTGTGTGCGTGTGTAAATATATGGAATATTATATATAAAATCATAAAATATTTTTAAAATACAGTTTTTAAAAAAATTACTGTCAGTTTTCAAAACATAGAGGGGTAAAAGCCACAATTGGGAGTTGTAACATCCAGATTCCTTTTTTGTTTTTTGAGACAGGGTTTCTCTGTGTAGCCTTGGCTGTCCTGGACTCCCTTTGTAGACCAGGCTGGCCTCAAACTCACAGAGATCCACCTGCATCTGCCTCCTGAGTGCTGGGGTCACAGGTGTGCACCACCATGCCCAGCTTTAAAAAGATTTTAAATTATTTTTATTTATGTATTCATTTTGTGGGTGCTTCTGTCATAACAGGCATGACATAAAGTCATAGAACAACCTGCAGGAATGGTTTCTCTCCTCCCACCATATTGGACTCAGGTTGTCAGGCTTGCAGCAAGTACCTTTATCTGCGGAGCCATCTCTCCCGCAGCTACAGATAGTTACATTGTTGTTTTAAATGCCATGTGGAGCAGAGGGGGTTGGATTAGCAAAGGGCCAGGGTAGTAGCCACCATACAACCTCTGGAATCAGACACAGCATGGAATCCAGATCTTTGTAGTTAGGGTCCATGGGTGCTGAATAGAACCATCATAGAAGAGAAACAGAATTGTGAACCTTGATGGGTGCATAAATCTGCAAAGTATGTAGGAAAAAGTGGTAATTTCCTACTTGCCATCTGCTTTAATATGTACTTCCAATTGAAAATTGCTGAAGCTTGCCTCCTCTGTTCTTCCAATTTCTGTAATTCAAAACTCTTGACTTACCACCTCATCTAGTCATTCGCTGAGCTGTCTGTTTTCCATTTACTTCACTTTTTTCCCTTTATGTGTATGAGTGCTCACGGAGGACTCATGGAGGACAAGAGATGGGATTAAATCCCCTGGGATTGGAATTACAGGATGTTGGGAATCAAGCCCAATCCCTGTGGAAGAGCAGTGTGTGCTCTTAAACCTTGAGCCATCACTCCACCCCTATTTACCTCACTGTCTGTCTGTCTTCCTTTCTTTTTGTTTTGTTTTGTTTTTGTTTGTTTGTTTGGGTTCTTTTTGTTTCTGTTTTTGTTTTTGAGACAGGGTTTCTTTCTCTGTGTAATATTCTTAGCTATCCTGGAACTCTCTTATAGGCCAGGCTGGCCTAGAACACACAGTGATCTGCCTGCTTCTGCCTCCTGGGTGCTGGTATTAAAGGCATCCACTTTCTTTTCTTTCTTTCTTTTTTTTTTTTTTTAAATCTGATCTAGCTCAGGTTTTCATCTTCTGTACATCTGTGGTGTAGTCTCAGTCTCATGGCAATGTTCTTTCTATGTTCTGTACTATATGTTGCTGCTGTATTATAATATTTAATTATTTGTGCTAGGCCAGACATGGTCCCTGCCCCATTGGGACCTGTAGTCTAGTGGAGGAGATAGTCAACTAATAAAATTATAAATTGAAAATCATTTGGTTCTAGAATAAGTAACACAGAATCCAGCATGGACATTTGGGGAGGTGGGTTGTTTTGCTTCTTGAAATATTTTTGAGGTTTATTTATTATTTATACAGTATTCTGTTGGCATGTGTGCCTGCAGGCCAGAAGTGGGCACCAGATCACATTATAGATGGCTGTGAGCCACCATATGGTTGCTGGGAATTGAACTCAGGATCTTTGGAAGAACAGACAGTGCTCTTAATCTCTGAGCCATCTCTCCAGCCCTGTCTCTTTATATTTTAAGTATTTTTATTTTTTATATATGAATGTTTTGTTTGCATGTGTGTCTGAGGACTTCATGCATACCTGATGCCTACAGAGCCCAGAAGAGGGCATCCGATCCCCTGCAGAGTTTGTGAGTCACCAGGTATGTGCCAGGAACCAAATCCAGGTTCTGTTCCTATGCCCTCAACCACCAAGCCCTCTAGACTTTTTCTTTTTTGAGACAGTCTGCACTCTTGGCTGGCCTGGAACTCATAGTTCTGACTCAAGGGCAATCTGCCTGCCTCTGCCTCCAGTGGACTGGAATTAATGAAAGTCTGCTCCACTGCTCTACCATGCCCAGCCTAGCATAGACTTGTAATTTCAAACACTTTTTTCATTACTCAAAAACAAAAACAAAAAAAAACCAAAAACTCAGCAACCCATTAACATAGGCCAATATTTAAAGCTATTTGGCAGGTAGTGGTGGCATATACCTTTAATCCCAGCACTTTGTAGGGGATGGGGAGAGGCAGGTGGATCTCTTGAGTCCTGAGGCCTTCCTGGTGTACACAGAGAAACCCTGTCCCTCAAAACCAAATAAACTACTTTAAATTATCACCATCATCACCATCATCACCATCATCATCACCATCACTGTGTATGTGTGTTTGTGGTTTATGTGTGGGTCAGTACCATGGTGCACATGTGGAGGTCAGAGGACAAACTTGTGGAGTCAGTTTTTTCTAACTTTATGTAGATTTTGAGAAGTGAACCCAATTTGCCAGGCTGTGGGGCAAGAGCCTCTACTCAATAAGCCGTCTTACTGGATTCTAGGCTTATTTCAGATCCTATTTGTTTTGATCAAACCTGGCCTTCCTCAGATTTGTTTATTTGTTTGTTTATTGTTTGTTTTTTTGAGACAGGGTTTCTCTGTGTAGCCTTGGCTGTCCTGGAGATGCTTTATAGACCAGGCTGGCCTCGAACTCACAGCGATCCACCTGCCTCTGCTTCTCGAGTGCTGGGATTAAGGGCGTGCGCCACCTCACCCAGCCCCCTGAGCTTCATTTTATGTTTCAATCAATCCATATCTTTTTACAGCCATCCCAATGACTTACCCTGTATTTTTCAGTTTTTTTTTCTTTCCTGTTGGAATACCCTTCTTTGCTTCCAAGACATATCTCCAGTCCATCCCTTCCTTCAGACTAGTGCAGTGTGTAGTCTCCTTCCTGAAGCCTTTTGTTTTGTTTTTTTATTTTTGGAGACTGGGTTTCTCTGTGTATCCCTGGCTGTTCTGCATTCCTTTATAAACCAGGCTGGCCTCAAACTCACAGAGATCCTCCTTCTTATGCTGGGATTACAGGTGTACACCATCATGCCGGGTCCTGAAGTCTTTTTTACCCACATTTCTGCTCATTTTCTTGTCTCTGGAACTGATTTCATTTTTCTCGATGTCCTTTTAGGGTTTTGGTGGGATGGGGAGAGGGGGATAGGTAAGGTCTGTTACTTTATTATATTCTGCCTTAAATGATAATTTTATTTGTGGGTGTATTTTCTTCCTGTCTCATTCTAAGTTCTGTAAGACAGCTCTGTCTTTTCTGTCCTTTTGTCCCCCATAATTCCTAACCCAGTGCTTTGAATATAACTGTACACAATTAATGTTTGCTGAGTTGAATTAGACTTTTTTTAAAATTAGACTTATACTTTGAAAAAAAGAAACTTCATGTGATTTTTTTAAAACCCCTTTTATACTAAAACAAATTCCATTCAGTGCATTTTACCCCAAATTGAATAAACTAGGAACAATACAGATTGTGAATGTTTTAAGAAACCCTTCTGGCTGGGCATGGTGGCACACGCCTTTAATCCCAGCACTTGGGAGGCAGAGGCAGGCAGGTCACTCACTGTGAGTTCCTGGCCAGCCTGGTCTAGAAAGCGAGTCGAGCACAGCCAGGGACACACACAGAGAAACCCTTCTGATTCAAAGGTGGGCTTTGCTATCTTGCTGCTTGGCGCAGTGCTAGCTCCATGTATCCGACCGTGGAGGAGTGTGTGCAAGGTGGACGGAGCACAGAAACCAGCCTGGCTCCACTAGGGAAGCAGTCAGCATTGGCTACTACAGGTTTTGTTGACCTTTTAAGGGTTTTGTTTGCTTGTTCCTTCATCCCACTGAGTTCCTTCTATATGTGAGATACTGTACTAGCTTCTTAAGGTCTGTCAGTGAATGAAACAGACCAAGGCAAAGGGGCCATGAGTGGACTTTATCTTTGCTTTCTTTCTTTCTTTCTTTCTTTCTTTCTTTCTTTCTTTCTTTCTTTGTTTTTGTTTTTTGAAACAGGGTTTCTCTGTGTAACAACTCTGGTTGTCTTGGAACTTGCTCTGTAGATGAGGCAGGCCTCCAACTCACAGAGATCCACCTGCCTCTGCCTCCCAAGCGCTGGGATTAAAGGCGTACAGCACCACCATCTGGCTGGACTTTATCTTTGTGACTAAAGAGGTTTTGTTCTGAGCCCAGGCTGGCTCTGAAGCATTCCTCTTGCCTCATCTTCTGCAGAGCTAGGATTACAGGCTTGAGGCACCATGCCCAGCAGATTGTATCTCTTAAAAGGAGATAAGAATAAGCATAGCAAGCAATTATATAGTATTAAAAGGTTGAGAAATGTAGGGGAAATGGGACAGGGTACAGGAGGCTGGAAATGTAGAAGGGTTGGCTGGATCGAGTGGGAGGTTAGATGCTGTTACTATGATTGGTTGGTGTTGGTATATTCCCAATGGCTATAGACTCCTCATATTGGTATGTACTGTACTGCCGAGCAGAGAGAAAGAGGCCGTATCTGCAGTTGCTGCAGAGTCCAGCTGACTCTGAAGGGAAATCGCTACTTGTTAAGTCTTTTCTGCTGGCTGACACTCCTGGAAGTCAGTCATGGGGACAGTTGCACCCAGTGGTCTGGAAGACACCAGGGTGAGAAGCAATTCCTTCAAGAATGGGATTTGCTCCTGTGCTCACTGGAGTCATGGGGGAGTTAGGCCTCTGGATTTTCTCCTTTCTCCAGGAGAAAAGGCCAAAAATATGATTGTCCTTCTTTCTTGTGAGGCTTCAGCAAGTTTGAGTTAGCTTTTCAATCTTCCTTTGTTGTTGTTGTTGTTGTTGTTGTTTGTTTTGTTTTGTTTTGTTTTTCGAGACAGAGTCTCTCTGTGTAGCCTTAACTTGCTTTGTAGACCAGGCTGGCCTTGAACTCACAGAGATCCACCTGCCTCTGCCTCCCGAGTGCTGGGATTAAAGGTGTGCGCCACCACCGCCTGGCTTTTTGAATCTTTCAAAGAGCATGCACATGGCTCTACATCATGGCCCATGCCTATAATCCTAGCACTTGGGAGGTGGAGGCAGGAGGATCGTGATTTAGAGGTCAGCTCTGGCTACACAGTGAGTTTTTGGTCAGGCTAAGTTACATAGTGAGACCCTGCGTCACAAACTGCTGGCGGCTCAGGGGGTAAAGATACCTGCTGACCTGAGTCCAGTCCCCAGGCCCCACGTGATAGAAAGAGAACCAACAAGAACTGTGATGCATACTTGTGAACATGTGCATGCACACCCCCTAGAAACACACACAAATAATGTAATTTACAAAGAAAACAAAAACCAAATTGTGTACTTTTAAAAAATGAATGTTGTAGTTTATGGTTTACTGACTTCCTTTTAGCATGTAGGTTATGTCCGTTCAGCAATTTGAGATTGAAAGTCTTGTGTCTGGGTACTGTGTGTGTGTGTGTGTGTGTGTGTGTGTGTGTGTGTGTGTGTGTGTGTGTGTGTGTGTGTCTGTGTGTCTGTGTCTGTCTGTCTGGGTGTGTCTGTATATGCTCATACATTGTAATTTTCTTCTAATTTCTACACTTGCCTTTTTCTAACCTTTGTAGTTAATTATGTTTCCTGTCACATTGTCCCTTGTCTTTTTCTTTTTCTTTTTTTCTTTCTTTCCCCTGAGACAGGGTTTCTTTATGTAGGTTGGGTGTCCTGGAACTCACTTTGTAGCCCAGACTGGTCTCAAACTCATAAAGATCCACTTGCCTCTGCCTCCTGAGTGCAGGGATTTAAGGGTGTGCATCACCACCACCAGGCCCCATCATCCCTTTTTTTTTCAACACATGAAACTAATAGGAAACCGAAGTCTCTTGGGACTTCTTTGGTAACTGCTGGAAAGGCTAATGTTACAAGAGATATAGAATATCTTATTTTTCTTTTGTTTTTGTTTTTGTTTTTTGTTTGTTTGTTTTTCAAGACAGAGTTTCTCTGTGTAGCCTTGGCTGTCCTGGGCTCACTTAGTAGGCTGGCCTTGATTGAACTCACAGAGATCTGCCTCCTGAGTGCTGGAGTTACAGGCATGTGCCACTGCCGGGTTAGAATATCTTATTTCTATCCTTGGGTTGTATAGGGTGCAATTTGTAGAGACCACGGCCTCTTTGCTATATTTTATGTCACATAAAGTTAGCAGTTTCAGTGACTTTCCTATTGCTGTGCAGAGACCCTTTGACCAGGACACTCTATAAGAGAAAGCATTTAATTGGGGGCTTGCTTACAGTTTCAGAGGGTTAGTGCATTATCACCCTGCTTTTCAGCCTGGCATGGCGATGATGCAGTAGTAGAGAGCTACTTCCTGATCCACAGGCAGAAAGAGAGAGACTGAGCCCACGAAACCACACCTACTCCAACCAAGCCACACCTCCTAATCCCTCTAATCTAATCGTTTCAAACAGTTCCACTCCCTGGTCGCTAAACATTCAAATATATGAGCCTATGGGACCATTTTTATTCAAACCACCGCTGTAGCTGAGGGGGCAAAGCAGCATTAGGTCCTATCGGTGCTGTTTTTAATGTATACCACCAGGTTATATGGTTGTAGTGTACAAGAAGACCTATTAGTCATCTTGCTAAAATAGGTTCTCTGTGGTACATAACATTAGAATATGGTTTTTGATTCTGGAGATCAAACACAGGACATTTTGTTTGCCAGGCAAGCACCTTACCCATGAGTTGTAGCTCTCAGGCCCTAAAAGTTTTTTTTTTTCTTCATTGTATATTTTTATTTTATGTACATTGGTTTGCCTGCATATATGTCTTTGTGAGTGTGTCAGATCCTCTGAAGCTGGAGTTACAGGTAAACGTGAACTGCCAAGTGGATTCTGGGAATTGAATTGGGATCCTTTAGAACAGCAGCCGGTGCTCTTAACCTCTGAGTCATCTCTCCAGCCTCCCCTTAAAGTTCTTAAATCAATGCTAAGTAAAATCAGGTGCTTTTAGGCAACTTGTAGGCTCTAATGATGAGTTTCTAGGTAGATTTCACATTGCCTTTCTTTGAGGATATGCTGGGGGAAAAAAACTGTGATATTTGCCATATTTGAAGTTCATGTTAAAGAAAAGAATTAAAGGGACCATACAAAACAGATGGTTATCTGATAGTCTTAGAGGCTGTGGAGAAAGAAATAGAATCTTTTGAAAAATCACAGGGGGAAAAAAAAAAGATTGGGTGCAACATAGAAATTAAGAGAAAGCAAAAAAGACAAATTTGAAATTTCTCTTTGTATAATAAAGATTTCTGTTTGTTAATCTATTTATTTATTTATTTTGGTTTTTCAAGATACGGTATCTATCTGCTTACTTTTTTTTTTTTTTTTTGGTTTTTCGAGACAGGGTTTCTCTATGTAGCCTTGGCTGTCCTGGACTTGCTTTGTAGACCAGGCTGGCCTCAAACTCACAGCTATCTGCCTGCCTCTGCCTCCCGTGTGCTGGGATTAAAGGCATGCGCCACCACGCCCGGCTACATTTTTTTTTTTTTAAAGCAGAGCTTCTCTTTGTAGCCCTGGCTGTCTCGGACCTCACTCAGTAGACCAGGCCAAGTAGAACTCAGATCTGTCTGGCTCTGTGTGTGCTGAGGTATTAGGATTTTGAGCTGGAGGCCAGTCTAGGCTATATAGTAAGATCCTATCTCAACAAACAGAACAGCACTGATAAAAATGGAAGACAGTAAGGTGAGCATGCTATCATATACCTGTAAAATAGCAGCATAATTGAACCAGATTGCTGAAAGTTGAAGGTCAATCATAGGTAGTAACTGGTCAATCTGGGCTGTATAGCATGATCCTGTCTCAAAAAAACAATAAAAAAGCAGATGACTTGGCTTGAGGACGTAAAGACACTTGTAGTTCAGGTCCTAAAACCCACATGGTGGAAGGAGAGAACTGATTGCCACAAGTTGTTATCTGACCTCAACATGCACATGTCCACACACACACACACACACACAAGTAAAGCTGCTAGGATAAGTAATAATAGACGTTTATCTGTGTTTTTTCTCGATTATTACATGAATACGTATGTACATACATATACCTGGTGATGTCACGTTACATCCATAAGGTCACTGAACAGTTCTCTCTTACCATATGGTCCTGGAGATCAAACTCAGGTTGTTTTGTTTAGCAACAAGCACCTTTCGTACTGCGCCATCCTGCCAGTCTTTCTTGTTTTTGTTTTCCCCATTATACCATACTGTTTACCCCCAAACACCATCCTCGTGACGATAAGCTCCACGCAGAAGCATTTAGATAATGTAAATAATGCCACCAGTCTTGTGTAGCATTGAATAGATGCCTTTGTATTTGTTATTTTTGTTTTCAGGTGTGTGTGTGTGTGTGTGTGTGTGTATGTGTGTATATGTATGTGTATGAGCTCATAACTGTTTGTATGTGGACCCTAGTTCTATGGTATGTGAATGGCCAGAGGACAGTTTTGTGGAGTGAGTTATCTCTTTCTACTTGTATGTGTGTTCCAAGATTGGCTAAGGATTTTTACCAGCTGAGCCATCTTGCCAGCCCAATCAGTATTTTTCTTTTTCTTTTTTAGTTTTTTGAGACAGGGTTTCTCTGTGTAGCCTTGGCTGTCCTGGACTCGTTTTGTAGACCAGGCCAGCATTGAACTCACAGCGATCCACCTTTCTCTGCCTCCCAAGTGCTGGTATTACAGTCATCAGCCACCATGCCTGGCTCCAATCAATGCTTTTCATAAATGAATTATTAAGGGTCTGAAAGCCATGCAGTGGTGGTGCACGTGTTCAATCCCAGCACTTGGGAAGCAGAGGCAGGTGGACCTTTGAGTTCAAGGCTGGCCTGCTTTACAGAGTGAGTTCCAGGACAGCCAGTGCAACACAGAAACCCTGTCTTGAAAACTCTCCCTTTGTTCCTGCCCCCCCCCCATAAGGGTCTGGAGACCTGGTGCATATGGTAAATATAAACCATGTAAACATAAAGACCATAGATTAGTTTCTCAACACCTGTGTAAAAGCTGACTGCAGTAGCACACGTCTGTAACCCAGTAGTGTGTATGTGTGTGTAGTTAGGCGGATCCCTGTGTCAGTGTAAAGTGGGGAGTGATAGAGGAACACATGTGCATCCTCAAGTATGCCGTATACACATATACATGCTCAATATTATGATTTTTCTGTGACATTAAGCTTTATGTGTGTGTAGTATGTGATATATATACATGTGTGCACAAGTGCTGTCTCTCATCTCCTGTCCTGTCTCTCTGAACCTGGAAGCTAGCTGTGTTTGTTTGTTTGTTTGTTTGTTTTTTGTTTTACTAGGCTTGCACCCAATAATTGAAGTTTAAAAGGAAAACAGTATAGGTTGGGTAAAAATCCTGGCAACTGTCAGGAGGAGAATGAGAGAGAGAAGGTCTTGGCATTTAAGCCAGGCATGGAATTGAAATGGAGAGGGCTTATTAGGGAAGGAAAACATACTCCCAAAACTGGAAGTGGACAGGAGCTGAAGGGTGAGCCAGGACGCATGACCTTGAGTTCTTAGTCCTCCTGCTTCCACTTCCCAGATGTTAGAATTACAGAAGCACACCACCAAATGGGCAAGAACTTTAAGCGCTTTGAGATTTTATTTCAGGAATACATGTTATGAGCAAGTTAAAACATTAGTGTGCAAGAACCAAATTAAAAAGTAAAGTCTCAAGCACTTTCTCATGATGAGTAATTTTTAGCTAACAATGGTGACTCCCAAATGAAACTGGAAACTCTGTTAAGCGATTCCTAGAAAAAAAATGGGTCACTGTGCTGCGAGAGAAATGCTGGGCACTATTAGGAAAAGATTCAGAGCTAAGTAAAACAGTTTCCCTCTGCATAAAGCTAAGGCTTGTCTAATATGTGTTGCTATCTTGTTGTGGTTGTAAATACTTCTTAGAATTAGTGGCCAAAGAATGTGAAGACTTTAATTACAAACATTTAAATTTTATGTGTATGGGTGTTTGTTTGCCTGTATATATGTGCATCTTGTATTCTCAGTGCTCATGGGAGTCAGAAGAGGGAGTTGGGTTCCTTGGAACTGGAGTTACAGATAGTTTTGAGCTGCCATGTGGGTCCTCTGCAAGAGCTTCAAGTACTTTTAACCACTGAGCAGTCTCTGAAGCCCTTGTTGTTGTTGTTTTAAGATTTATTTATTATGTATACAGTGCTCTGCCTGCTGTACCCCTGCAGGCCAGAAGAGGGCATCAGATCACATTATAGGTGGTTGTGAGCCACCATGTGGTTGCTGGGAATTGAACTCAGGACCTCTGGAAGACCAGTCAGTGCTCTTAACCTCTGAGCCATCTCTCCAGCCCCTTGTTTGTTTGTTTTTCATTCCTCCTCATCTTGCTGACAATTGAAACTAGGACCTTGTGGGTGTTATAATACTATGCTTACCTGTATTCTGCACCTGAGAGCTTGCTTTTATTTCTTCATTCACTTAAAGACAAGGCTTCACATTCTATCTGGTCTCAAACATATTTTGTAGCCAACTTTAGTGATTCTGGTTCCACCTTTACTTCCTTAGTACTGGGATATCTGTCCACACTTGGTTTATGTGGTGCTGCAGATTGAGCCCAGGCCAGACAATCACTCTTTGAACTGGACTATATCACCAGTCCATTATTATTAATTTTTGCCATGCTGGGAACCGAATAAGCACCTGGTCTACCTCTGCATTGCATTCTTAGCTTCTCAGCGCCCCCCACCCTTCCCCCAAGACAGGGTTTCTCTGTCACCCCGGCTGTCCTGGACTCACTTTATAGACCAGGCTGGCCTGGAACTCAGAGACATCCAACTGCCTCTGCCTTCCAAGTGCTGGAATTACAGACATGCTCTGCGGAGCCATGGGATGAACCTATATGTTTGATCATCAGTTCTTAGTGTCTTTTTATATTTATTTTATATTTTATATTTAATACAGAATGCTAAATAACCAAAATGTATTACCTTTAGAGTTTGAGAAATTTAAAAATAGGTTTTAAAAACATGTGTGAGAAGAAGAGAGAATGTGTGAATGAGGACGAATGTGTGCCACAGCCCACTAGTGGAGATTAGAGAACACCTTTGAGTCAGTCCTCGCCCTAGTCAGTCCTCGCCCTGCCCTAGTCAGTCCTCGCCCTAGTCAGTCCTCGCCCTAGTCAGTCCTCGCCCTGCCCTAGTCAGTCCTCGCCCTAGTCAGTCCTCACCCTAGTCAGTCCTCACCCTAGTCAGTCCTCGCCCTAGTCAGTCAGTCCTCGCCCTAGTCAGTCCTCGCCCTAGTCAGTGCTCACCCTAGTCAGTCCTCACCCTAGTCAGTCCTCGCCCTAGTCAGTCCTCACCCTAGTCAGTCCTCGCCCTAGTCAGTCCTCGCCCTAGTCAGTGCTCACCCTAGTCAGTCCTCACCCTAGTCAGTCCTCGCCCTAGTCAGTGCTCGCCCTAGTCAGTCCTCACCCTAGTCAGTGCTCGCCCTAGTCAGTCCTCGCCCTAGTCAGTGCTCGCCCTAGTCAGTCCTCGCCCTAGTCAGTCCTCGCCCTAGTCAGTCCTCGCCCTAGTCAGTCCTCGCCCTAGTCAGTGCTCGCCCTAGTCAGTCCTCGCCCTAGTCAGTCCTCGCCCTAGTTAGTCCTCGCCCTAGTCAGTCAGTCCTCGCCCTAGTCAGTCCTCGCCCTAGTTAGTCCTCGCCCTAGTCAGTCAGTCCTCGCCCTAGTCAGTGCTCGCCCTAGTCAGTCCTCGCCCTAGTCAGTCCTCACCCTAGTCAGTCCTCGCCCTAGTCAGTCCTCGCCCTAGTCAGTCAGTCCTCGCCCTAGTCAGTCCTCGCCTTAGTCAGTGCTCGCCCTAGTCAGTCAGTCCTCGCCCTAGTCAGTCCTCGCCCTAGTCAGTCAGTCCTCGCCCTAGTCAGTGCTCGCCCTAGTCAGTGCTCGCCCTAGTCAGTGCTCGCCCTAGTCAGTGCTCGCCCTAGTCAGTGCTCGCCCTAGTCAGTGCTCGCCCTAGTCAGTCCTCGCCCTAGTCAGTCCTCGCCCTAGTCAGTCCTCGCCCTAGTCAGTCCTCACCCTAGTCAGTCCTCGCCCTAGTCAGTCAGTCCTCGCCCTAGTCAGTCAGTCCTCGCCCTAGTCAGTCAGTCCTCGCCCTAGTCAGTCCTCGCCCTAGTCAGTCCTCACCCTAGTCAGTCCTCACCCTAGTCAGTCCTCGCCCTAGTCAGTCAGTCCTCGCCCTAGTCAGTCCTCGCCCTAGTCAGTCCTCACCCTAGTCAGTCCTCACCCTAGTCAGTCCTCGCCCTAGTCAGTGCTCGCCCTAGTCAGTCCTCACCCTAGTCAGTCCTCGCCCTAGTCAGTCCTCACCCTAGTCAGTCCTCACCCTAGTCAGTCCTCGCCCTAGTCAGTGCTCGCCCTAGTCAGTCCTCACCCTAGTCAGTCCTCACCCTAGTCAGTGCTCGCCCTAGTCAGTGCTCGCCCTAGTCAGTCCTCACCCTAGTCAGTGCTCGCCCTAGTCAGTGCTCGCCCTAGTCAGTCCTCACCCTAGTCAGTCCTCGCCCTAGTCAGTGCTCGCCCTAGTCAGTCCTCACCCTAGTCAGTCCTCACCCTAGTCAGTGCTCGCCCTAGTCAGTGCTCGCCCTAGTCAGTCCTCACCCTAGTCAGTGCTCGCCCTAGTCAGTGCTCGCCCTAGTCAGTCCTCACCCTAGTCAGTCCTCGCCCTAGTCAGTGCTCGCCCTAGTCAGTCCTCGCCCTAGTCAGTCCTCGCCCTAGTCAGTCCTCGCCCTAGTCAGTCCTCGCCCTAGTCAGTCCTCGCCCTAGTCAGTGCTCGCCCTAGTCAGTCCTCGCCCTAGTCAGTCCTCGCCCTAGTCAGTCCTCGCCCTAGTCAGTCCTCGCCCTAGTCAGTGCTCGCCCTAGTCAGTCCTCGCCCTAGTCAGTCCTCGCCCTAGTCAGTCCTCGCCCTAGTCAGTCCTCGCCCTAGTCAGTCCTCGCCCTAGTCAGTCCTCGCCCTAGTCAGTCCTCGCCCTAGTCAGTCCTCGCCCTAGTCAGTCCTCGCCCTAGTCAGTCCTCGCCCTAGTCAGTCCTCGCCCTAGTCAGTCCTCGCCCTAGTCAGTCCTCGCCCTAGTCAGTGCTCGCCCTAGTTAGTCCTCGCCCTAGTCAGTCCTCGCCCTAGTCAGTCAGTCCTCGCCCTAGTCAGTCCTCACCCTAGTCAGTCCTCGCCCTAGTCAGTGCTCGCCCTAGTTAGTCCTCGCCCTAGTCAGTCCTCGCCCTAGTCAGTCCTCGCCCTAGTCAGTCCTCGCCCTAGTCAGTCCTCGCCCTAGTTAGTCCTCGCCCTAGTCAGTCCTCGCCCTAGTCAGTCAGTCCTCGCCCTAGTCAGTCCTCACCCTAGTCAGTCCTCGCCCTAGTCAGTCCTCACCCTAGTCAGTCCTCGCCCTAGTCAGTCCTCGCCCTAGTCAGTCAGTCCTCGCCCTAGTCAGTCCTCACCCTAGTCAGTCCTCACCCTAGTCAGTCCTCACCCTAGTCAGTCCTCACCCTAGTCAGTCCTCACCCTAGTCAGTCCTCGCCCTAGTCAGTGCTCGCCCTAGTCAGTCCTCACCCTAGTCAGTCCTCGCCCTAGTCAGTCCTCGCCCTAGTCAGTCCTCACCCTAGTCAGTCCTCGCCCTAGTCAGTGCTCGCCCTAGTCAGTCCTCACCCTAGTCAGTCCTCACCCTAGTCAGTCCTCACCCTAGTCAGTCCTCGCCCTAGTCAGTGCTCGCCCTAGTCAGTCCTCACCCTAGTCAGTGCTCGCCCTAGTCAGTGCTCGCCCTAGTCAGTCCTCACCCTAGTCAGTCCTCGCCCTAGTCAGTGCTCGCCCTAGTCAGTCCTCGCCCTAGTCAGTCCTCGCCCTAGTCAGTCCTCGCCCTAGTCAGTCCTCACCCTAGTCAGTCCTCGCCCTAGTCAGTGCTCGCCCTAGTCAGTCCTCGCCCTAGTCAGTCCTCGCCCTAGTCAGTCCTCGCCCTAGTCAGTCCTCGCCCTAGTCAGTGCTCGCCCTAGTTAGTCCTCGCCCTAGTCAGTCCTCGCCCTAGTCAGTCCTCGCCCTAGTCAGTCCTCGCCCTAGTCAGTCCTCACCCTAGTCAGTCCTCGCCCTAGTCAGTCCTCGCCCTAGTCAGTGCTCGCCCTAGTTAGTCCTCGCCCTAGTCAGTCCTCGCCCTAGTCAGTCCTTGCCCTAGTCAGTCCTCGCCCTAGTCAGTCCTCGCCCTAGTCAGTCCTCGCCCTAGTCAGTGCTCGCCCTAGTTAGTCCTCGCCCTAGTCAGTCCTCGCCCTAGTCAGTCAGTCCTCGCCCTAGTCAGTCCTCACCCTAGTCAGTCCTCGCCCTAGTCAGTGCTCGCCCTAGTTAGTCCTCGCCCTAGTCAGTCCTCGCCCTAGTCAGTCCTCGCCCTAGTCAGTCCTCGCCCTAGTCAGTCCTCGCCCTAGTTAGTCCTCGCCCTAGTTAGTCCTCGCCCTAGTCAGTCAGTCCTCGCCCTAGTCAGTCAGTCCTCGCCCTAGTCAGTCCTCACCCTAGTCAGTCCTCGCCCTAGTCAGTCCTCACCCTAGTCAGTCCTCGCCCTAGTCAGTCCTCGCCCTAGTCAGTCAGTCCTCGCCCTAGTCAGTCCTCACCCTAGTCAGTGCTCGCCCTAGTCAGTCCTCGCCCTAGTCAGTCCTCACCCTAGTCAGTCCTCACCTTGCCTTGTTGGGTGCAGGCTCTCGTTTCTGCTGTTGTGCTTTTTACTCCAGCCCAGCTGTCTCCTGTCCCCACTCCTGTCTGTTTCCACTTGCTACCTCTCTGTAGGAGTGATGGAATTACAAGTACATACGACTCCAGGTTTTGGTTTGAGTTTCTGGGTTGTTACCCCCCCCCCCTGTGTTTTTACTTTTTTTAATGAATTGAAATAAAATTACATCATTTTCTCCCTTCCCTTTCCTGCCTCTAGCCCCTCCCCGTTACCCTCCCTCCAACTCCTTTCCTATTTCTCCCACACTCTCAAGTGAAAGCCTCTTTTTCTTTGATTGTTATTGCTACATGTGTGTGTGTGGCATGTGTTTGTGTGTGCGCACAAATATATAAACATACAACCTGCTGAGTCTGTTTCTGTTCTTGATGTGTATATGGCTCCAAGGCTGATCACTCTGCACTGAACAACCAGTAAGGAGGCTCATCTCTGGGAGAGGCTAATTCTTTTTCCCTGCACGTCTGAAGTTCTTTGTCGAGGGGTGAGCCCTGCAAAAGTCTTCCCTTTTCACATTAATATGTCCATTGATATTGCTATTGTTCCAGCCTTGTTTATGCAGCCATTTCTAGGAGAGACTGGTTCACCGCTGACGTCCTGTTGTCTGTGAGGTTCTTTGAGCCGTAGATTACAGGAGCTGTAATGTAGGTGTATCCACTGAGTCTGTGCTCCCCAGGACCTGCCTGGTGTCCAGTGGTAGTTTCCTGTGATGCTCTCCATTTGCTGAAAAGAGAGACATCTTTGAGGGGTGGATAGCTACACTTTCCAGGAGGGGTGGCTCATGCACAAAAAGATTAATTTTTATTTTTGTTTATTTTATGTGCATGGGTGTTTTGTTTGCATGGATGTCTGCATACCATATGCCTGCCTGGTGCCTCTGGAGGTCAGAAGATAGTGTCAGATCCCCTGTAACTGGAGTTCCAGGTCCTTTACAAGAGCAGCTGTTGGCTTTAGAGCTATCTAAAACCAGGGTTTCTCTGTGTAGCCTTGGCTGTCCTGGACTCCATCTGTAGACCAGGGTGGCCTTGAACTCAACATGATCTGCCTGCCTCTGCCTCCTGAGTGCTGGGATTGAAGATGCACCACCACTGCCCAGCTGTTTGTTGTTGTTGTTGTTGTTTCTCTTAATAATTTACAAGCAGCTCTGTTGAACTAGGAGTCAGGCTGATGAACACCGACACAGAGCTTTTGCCATAACTGATGCACCTGGAGGAGAGCAAAGCCAGCCAGCTGGGTTAAAGGGCTCCTGGTAGCAGGATAATTTGACTAAGGTTTTGACATGGGCAAAGTAAGTGCAGAGTCTCTCCTGCAGAGTTAAGGTGTGATCTGGGTCTCCAGGAATTATTAGCTCCCACCAAGATGAGCATGCCAGTTTTGGAAGCCTGACGTGAAAACACCAGGACATTTCTGGTGAGGGCTCACTCTGTGTTTCAGAAAAGGTCCTTTCTTGCTATGGTTGCTTTTCAACTCCTGTTTCACACTTCATTTTGATTGATGTCCACCCCATCTCCCTGCCACTTCTACACTGTTCCTACTTCTACTCCAAGTGTTGTTTGTGCATGTGTGTTCTACACTTCCTACCTTCCTCTTTTATAACCTCTCTTCCCTTCCCATGCTTCCTTTTTTACTGTTATGGCCTCTATCCACCTTCACCCGTGTAAATTCACTTACATAAAAATTAGAGAGCCAGGCATGATGGTACATGCCTTTAATTCCAGCGTTTCAGAGGTACAGGTAGGTAGATTTGTCAGTTTGAAGCCAGCTTGGACTACATAGTGAGCGAAATAAATACATAAAATGTATGTAAAAGCTAGGACTAGGTGAGGTGGCGCACTCCTTTAATCCCAGCGCTCAGGAGGCAGAGGCAAGTGGATGTCTGTGAGTTCAAGGCCAGCTTGGTCTACAGAGCAAGTCCAGGACAGCCAAGGCTGCACAGAGAAACCCTGTATTGAAAAACCAAAATAAGTAAGTAAGTAAGTAAGTAAATAAATAAATAAATAAATGCTAGGATCTGTATATGAGGCATTTGTCTTTCTGAACCTTGCCACACTATAGTACAGTATTGTAATATTGACATTGTAATGCTAGTTAAAGTTTCCCCAGTTTTACTTACATTCATGTTAGTGTCCTTAATGTGTATATTTCTTGGTTTAGCTTTTATTATTGGAGGGGAGGGGGCTCATGCATATGGCAGTCAGAGGGCTACTTGTAAAAGGTTTTCCTCCCACTCCACTGTGTGGGTCCCAGGTGTGTGGCACTTCAGGTTGTCAGGCCTGGCAACAAGTACCTTCACCTGCTGAGCCATCTTTCAGATTTATTATTCTGTTAAGACAGTGGCGTCTCATGTAGTCCATGTTGGCTTCAGGTTCTCACTCTGTAGCCAAAAGTGGCCTTGAACAACTCTTACCTTTACCTCCTAAATACTAGTATTATAAGTGGCTACCACCATGCTTGACTGGTTTTATGCCATTTTATCATGTGGAAGATAGTAGCTTACCCAATACTACAGCATAAGGGTTCCTCATTGTGTCCTTTTATAGCCATATTCACCTTTCTTCTGCTGCCTCATTTTACATCCCCACAAAAAGTTTTTTTGTGTGTATTCTGTGTTTTATTTTGTTTTGTTCAACACTGGAGATTGAACCCTGTGAGATTGCATTTCTCCCATTTGTCTTGCTCCCCTTCCAAGCCTGGCATGGACAGGCTCCCTAAGGGGAAAAATAGGGGAGCTTTATTTGCTGTAGAAGAATAAAAAATCTAAAGGGAAAGTAGGATCTCACAGGCCGTTAATGACCATAGGATACCAACTTTGGGAGCTCACAAGCTCTGTGTTCTGGTAGGCTCCTCGCACTGCCAAGAGTGTCAGCACATTACAGCACAAAAGTCCCTTGGGTCTCAGAATGCCAGACAGGAGCAGCCCCTTGCAGAGCCACTGACAAGACGGGATGTTTGGTTTTGAGACCTGGCCTCTCTACATAGTCCTGGCTGTCTTGGAACTTGCTTTGTAGACCAAGCTTGCCTCAAGCTCACATACTATGATTAAAGGCCTTTGCCACCATGCCCAACTTAAAGACTTACTTTTTAGTTATGTATTTAGTTATGGATATGTACAGATGCATGTTATGGATGAGTGCAGATGCCTGCAGAGGCCAGAAGGGGTCAGCTCTCTGATCTCTTGAAGCTAAAGTTACAGGAGGCTGTGAGCTGCTTGAGGTGGGTTCTCTGAAAGAGCAGTGTGTGCTCTTAGTCATTGAGCCATCTCTCCAGCCCCTAAATACATTTCACTGTAGTCTTTTAAGAGTGCCTAGGGATGGTTGGGAGACTGTTCATTTTATTAAAATTGTTAGGTTGGTGTTGTGGCCCAGGTTGTAATCCTAGCACTTGGGAGGTGAAGGAAGGGGGTCAGATGTTCATAGTATTCTTCAGCCAGTAGTGAATTTGATATCAGCCTGGCCTATGTATGATTCTGCCTTATAGAACTAAATTAAAAATAAGTTTCTATTTATTAACTTTTCTTTTACTTTTTCCTTGTTTGTTTTTTGAGACAGGATTTCTCTGTGTAGCCTTGGCTATCCTGGACTTGCTTTGGAGACCAGGCTGGCCTTGAACTCACAGCGATCCACCTGCTAAGTACGGGGACTGAAGGTGTGCACTGAGAGAGATCCACTTGCCGCTGCTGGGATTCAAGGCGTGCGCCATCACCTGGCTTTGTTTCCTGATAGTCTTAAAAGTCAAATAACGAAACTAGGATTGTTGTTCACTTAGTGGCAGAGCATACGTGAGGGCCTGGGTTCGATCTTCAGTGGGAGGTTGTGGAGTGGTTTTTGTGTGTTAAAGTGCTGCTTTTCCCCCCAAGACAGGGTTTCTCTGTGTAGCCTTGGCTGTCTTGTGATTACAGGCATGCGCAACCATGCCCGGCTTAGAAAATCTGGTTTTGGACTAGCTCTGTTTTGGAAGCAATTGTGCATAAATGAAGCTGAAGGTTAACAAAATACTGAAGAACAATTCAACATTTTGACAAACATGGAACTGCTTTGCTTTGTAATTTTTCCCTAACTGGTTGTTGTTGGTTTTGTTTGTTTTGTGACAGCCTTGCCATGTATCCCAGGTGTTTCTCTGACTTGTGCTACCTGAGTAGATTATGTGCGTGTGTTATGTATGCACTGCTCCCCCTTCCCAGGTGCTAGAGCTGGAATTCAGGTCTTGTCTATGTTCCCCTGTACATCCATTAATAATAACAATAGTAGTTTTCCCTTTGAGGAAAATAAACCTTAAAAGGCTATGTAGCCCTTTAATTACAACAGGAGCAGAGTGGCAGAGTCTTTTGTCATTGTTACTTCAGATAACCTTTGCCTTCTGCTTTTTGGAATACTTATAGGTCTTGATAAGTGTTTCCTGTATGGGTCAGGTTCACCAAGTGAATCTCTGTAGTTGGTACTGAATTTTGTACAGGTTTAATATACTGTTTATCTTATGTGAGATATGTATACTGGTATAGAACAGCATTGACCAACAACCAAGGATCTATACCTGCGCTCTGTTAGATAGCGTTGTCCTGGTGGAAAAGCCATTTGCTTGTGTGAAATCAAACAGGCCAAGCCTTACAATCTTTGTCTGAGAGTAGCAGCTTATAAGGGCCATAAAACTGTTCGTGAGCTTCAGCTTAGAAAGACTTGGAGACGGTGGTGCTGTAATTTTACTCTGTGTTCTTATGTGACACATGGTCAGATGAGCCCAGTTGATTGGATCTGTATTTTCAAATTGGTACAGTCGCCTATCTTTTTTTTATTTTTAATCTAATCCCATTGGTGGTGTACGGCAGAGAACCGTCTTACTTGAGGAGATGACACAGTTCTTTTGTTACAGTAATTAATGTAATAAATTAATGTAATGTAAGGAAGAGACCCAAGGGAAGCTGATTGTTTTTCTCACAGAGCCCTGGGTGGAAATTCAGTTGATTAGTGAGTTCTTCTGAAGTGTTGCAGGTGGCACGGGGGATGCCTTACTCCTCTGTCTGAGTAAGCGCAGGATGGTTTACACGTATTATACTCACCAGACGCTACCCACGCCATGCGAATTGAAGGCAGCATCTGGAATTCAGGGAAGATGGTATAATGTGACACCCTTCTCAGCAACTTCATTGTATCCCATTGATTTATTTTCATTTTTTAATACACATACCCATACTGAACTTCATACAACTTATATGTGAAGGCTTGTGAGGTCAGGTCAGCAGTCAGGTCGGGTTGGAAAAGCTTTCTGAGAGAGTCCAAATGTGTTAAAACCATGAGCTTCTTCCACTGACCCTTGGAGATTCATGTTTTGAGGTGCTGGGAATTGAACCTAGAGCCCTATGCATAATAGTTAAGCATGGGGCAGATTTTGAAACAAAATCTGGTCTTTCTGTTAGTCATTGTAGTGCAACGTTTTCTGAGCCATATCTGAAGGCAGGAATAGTGTGCCTGGGGGAGGGGGATGTGTTTGTTTGACACAGGGTTTCTCTGACAACCTTGGGTGTCCTGGACCCGCTTTGTAGACCAGGCTAGCCTTGAACTCACAGAGATCTGCCTGCCTCTGCCTCCTAAATGCCCGGATTACAGGCCTGCAACACCATGCCCAGCTGTGGGGGATTATTTTATTAACATATATTAAATATACAGTAGATTTCATTACAGTATGGGGGGGGGAAGAAAGGGTTTATTTCAGCTTCCAGCTTCCAGTCCTCCAACCAGGGAATCTCCAAAATCTCTGATTAATATCAACACCACAATATAAAACATTCCACAGCATTTAAAATGCAAACACCTTAGAAGTTCTGTCTCTTAAAATATCCAAAGACTCCAAAACTCTGAAGTCTCTCTAAAGTTCCAAAGTCTCTAACTGTGGGTTCCCATTAAACGATATAAGTTAAACACTTTCCTATTCCAAGAGCATTACAGTATTTTATATGTGTATAATGCATTTTTACTGTATTTACAGCCCCTTGCCCATTGCCCCGCCCCACTGTTGCTGATCCCCTTCCTGTTTTCCCTTTCACTTTGATGTGTTTTTATCCTTTTTTGAGAACCAAGGAATATCAGGGTTTCTTAAAGGAGCTTGGGTTAGGGGTTATTTATGGAGGAATAGACAACTGACTAGTGGCTATACCACTGAAGAAAATGTCTGTCTCCAGCTCCTGATGGTGATCTTAAACTTCTGGTCTTCCTACCCTTACCTTCCAAGTGATGATTACAGCAGTGTGCTACTACACCCAGTTTATGGGGTGCTAGGGATTGAACCATGGGGTTGCTAGTCAAGCATTCCTGAGGCCTGTACATTATCCATTAGTTTACTGAGACTTAAGGGCAAGCCCTGTAATAACTGAGTTACACCCCCAGCTGGGTAGGAATCCTTCAAAAAGACGCCCTAGATCAGCCTAGGATCAGTGAGGGAGAAGAGGTGACTGCCATTTCCCTTCACGAGACTCAAATGCTATCAGTACAATTGCAATTTTGTTTATTATTATTATTATTATTAATTATTATTATTATATTTGTTTTTTTGAGACAGGGTCTCTCTGTAGCCTTGGCTGCCTTGGACTCGCTTGCTTTGTAGACCAGGCTGGCTTCAAGCTCACAGCGATCTGCCTGCCTCTGCTTCCCGAGTGCTGGGATTAAAGGTGTGTACCTCTATACCCAGCTTTACAATCTGCAATTTTGTTTAAAATTTTTCTTTTTAATTTTTCTTCTTTACTCTTCTAAATGCTGTAGATGGTCTGTAGGTAGGTGAGGCAGCACATTCTTACACTTTCAGTATACAGGAGGCAGGAGAATCTTGAGTTCAAGGCCAGCCTGGCTACCTAGTGAGACCCTGTGTTTAAAAGGAAACAAAATAAAGAAGGTGGGAGGATAGTGGCAATTGCCTTTCATTCCCAGCACTGGGGAGGCAGAGGTAAAACCTGGTCTATATTTCAGGCCAGCTAGGGCTACATAGTAAGACACTGCTTACAGAATAAATAAATGATTAAATATAAAGGAGAGGGGGGAGGGAATGGACTAGTTAGTTGCCCTATGAAGTATAACCATTAAATAGCCCAACATTTTGATCATTGATAGTTTTGAGTTATCTCACTTTTTTAGTTTCATGCTCTTAGAACATGGTGGAATTTTCCTCCATTCTATATAAGAAAAATTAATATTTAGTGATGAAGCTTGCTTAATGTTGGTAGAATTTTCATTTCTGAAATAATATTTTTCTTTAAACATACATTTCCTTTTTTACAAAATGTATGTGTGTATGCCACGTGTGTGGGAGGGCCTACACAGACCAGAAGACGGTTTTGAGTCTCCTGGAGCTAGTATTACAGGTGCTTATGAGTTGCCCAGTGTGAATGCAATGAATTGAACTCAGGATCCTCTGGTAGAGCAGTGTGTATTCTTATACTGCGCCATATTTCTAGCCCCTGAAATCACATCTCCTCAGTCTAAGTTCAATTTTCAATTTCTCTTTCTTTCTTTCTTTCTTTCTTTCTTTCTTTCTTTCTTTCTTTCAACTATGTTAACCAGAAGTGAATATAATGCATGCCTTTATTCTTTTTGGTTCTTGGTTTTTTTGTTTTGTTTGTTTTTTGTTTTTTTGAGACAGGGTTTCTCTGTGTAGTCTTGGCTGTCCTAGACTCACTTTGTAGACCAGGCTGGCCTCTAACACAGTGATCGCCTGCCTCTGCCTCCCTGAGTGCTGGGATGAATATTCTCATCTCTTAGGAGGCAGAAGCAGGAGGATATCTGAGTTCAAGGCTAGCCTCATCTACCGAGCGAGTTCCCACACACAGTTTTATTTTTGGACAATAGCTAGCCAAGTGGCCCTGACTGCTATATGCATGTCACATGTGTTTTATAAGCAGACTGTGTACACATAAATACAATTGTCTCTCATCCAGGCCAAAGCCTATAAGAAAATTCACCTAAAGCCGTAAAAAGAGGAGAGGATTGCTCTGCATGCTTTATTTTCTGCCTAGCCTGGATTGTCTGTGGGTGGTTAACAAGGAAAGAACCTCTGACTGAAGCCCTTAGGGTGCCATAGAGCTCTGTCTGGCTAGGACGAGAAGTCTTGTCCTTACGCGTCTATGGAAGCATGACTCAGGAATAGGTTTGCCTTCTCCACAAGGGCAGTAAACTATTTTTCCAGTCCTATCCTTCTAGAAAAAAGGTCTGACTTATTCCTGTAGTATAGGACTAGTATGACCATGACAAATATCCTCAAAACAGGCAGATGATAACCTAGTAAGTAAGTGGTTTATGAATTTATCACTGGGCTGGTAGGCCCAGAGCTATATTTGGGTTCCAAATAAGAAACTGGGGTCTTCACTTTAGTTATGAGGTGGCTGCTTTGGGTGAGACTAAAGATTGAAGAGTGATTGTCCAAACCTTCTTGGTCTGTTAGCCACAGCCTTGCAGAGAGGAATTTCTTGCTGATGTGTGCAGAAATCATACTGACAAGTCATGGTGGACAAGTGATATCAGAGTCTGTTGAGTGGCAATCCTAAATAGAAAAATGGAATACAATGAAGCCAGAAGGGAGGAAGGTGAGGAAAATAGTCACAGACGTTCTTGAACACTGCTAAGTGCTCTTAGACCTCTCTGTAAGGGGTTGGTTGTCCTGATTCTGCCCTTTCTTCTGTGTGGAAGCAAGAGGTCACTGCTTTTCATTTCCAGCCAGCTTGATAGTTATCCTACCTCCTGAGGTTAAACATCTCTGCAGTGACCTGTCAGAGCTGATGATTAGCTGTGTAAAGCCAGGGATGCTGTAGGGAACAGATGGGAAATGGTTTGGCTGCTGTGGCCAAGGCTAATTAAAGAATCTTTGGCAATTTTACAGTGTACATTTTGAAACGTACCACCAAAGTTACTATGAAGCCTGCTGAGTGTTGAAAGCTGGGTTTCTGAAAAGTCACCTGGTAGAAATAATGTAATGCTTATGCAATTCTTTATGTCAAAAATAGGAGAAGAGCTGTCTAAAAGAACATCAGGACTATTAGAAACCATTCCTTGGGATATATCTTTTTTATGTTCTAGACATTTAGAAATTCTAAATAGTTTTCTAGGAAATAACTTCTTCAATAGGTAAAGATAATTTTTAATATTTATATTGAATTTTTCTTCAGATTATACAATAACATTTGTATTTACAAGAATTATTTACATTTATGGAACTGGATTATTGTTCTATGTAATGTTTGACAAGATATGTATGTTTTAAATAATTTAAAACAGGGCTGTAGAGAAGGCTCATTGGTTAAGAGTACTTGCTTCACAAGCCGTGGTGGCCTATGCCTCGAATCCAAACACCCAGGAGGGAGAGGCAGGCCAATCTTTGTGAGTTCCAGGACAGCCAGAGCTGTACACACCACACAGGCGTGCACGCACAGGCGTGAGCACTTGCTGCTCTTATTTCCAACACCCACATGGTGGCTCACAACCATCCATAACTTAAGTTTAGGGAATCTAATACCCTCTTTTGGACTCTGTGGGGACTGCATTCAGGTGGCACACATATATACGTGCAGGCATTTTCCTTTATTATTTCTGTTTTATTGTTCATTCCCTTCACATTTTGAAAAAAATTTTCCATGCTCTTAATGCATAGATTTATATTTGTGCTTTTTTGATTGCTCTGGTTTTAATTGATACTGAGTTTTGTTTATTTGCAACTTCCTCTCTTCATGTGTATTTGATGAGCAACTAGGCAAGCACTCCACCACTCTCCCCTAGCGGTATGTCCTTTTGTCCTTTTAACTCAATTATGTCGTTCTTATTAAAGCCTCTCTGTGCTTCTCTATGCTTTTCTTCCTTATTGTCATACTTTATCCTGCTCATATACAAGTCAGCCAGTATAATGAGGAAAGAACTAGCAAGTCTCAGTAATTTTATGTTTGAGCTTTCCTTTTCTCGCCTCCAGTCTCTTTATTACCATCCTAGTTTCTAGAGAAAAAGTCTCTTGAATGTAAGGAAGGTTATGGTGGTTTTCCAAGGGTAAAACGACATGAGGTCATTCAGTGGCTAAATTACACACCGGTGATAATACAGCGCCAGAGACGGTGAGAAACCCTTTAATTAATGTAGAGTAGATGTTAAACCTAACCACAGTTAAAGAGATTGCAGAGGCCATACATTATGACATGGGGAAGAACTCTACTCTAGTACTCCTCTGTGTCGGGGATTCAATTTAAGTGTTCTTTCTCAGAAATGCCCTTGGTCCCCTGCAAGAGAACTAACTGCTTTCAGTTCCACGTTCTCCTGCCTTGTTGGCTGTGATTTGTTGTTACATTACCAAGATTCGTTCAGTGCCTGGCACATCCTAGGGAATACATCTTAAGAACATCAGGTGAATGAACAAATACCTGCTATACTACTGTTAGACGGCAAGTCTTGTTGAGTATTAATAATTCCAGACAGTTCACTAAAAATGTCTGTAGAATTCTCAGGTCACTTTCAAAATCTTCATCTCTCTGACTCTTGGAGGATTATGTTTCCCTTACCTTTAATGGGGTAATTTTTCTTCTCTAAGTTGTTAAATCTTGTCCCCCGACCTTACTTTAGCTTCCTAGAGGGAACAAGATTTATGTAGTCTTGATATTTGCTAATAAGTCAGCAGTGATTGATTGCTGTTGACGATAAACTTTCTACGAAAGTAATGGGTGTGCATCTCAAATCTAAAGCTGAACTGCAGATTAAGGTGCACACCTCTCACTTAAATCTCAGGCACTTACATGTATTCACGTGGTACAGTACTGCTCTTCCAGAATGCTTTTATTTTCTCCCTCAGCACTCTAGTTTGTAGACACTATTATGACAGAATAGATGGAAAGTCACAGCTTGCCTTGTCCTATAATGAGTCATTTACTACTTGTTAAATAATCACTTCTAGGATGCTCTGTGAACAGCACTGGCTTGCTCTTTATACACACTTGTGTTACAAAAGTTTGTTTGTTTGTTCCCTAAACAGATTTAGAAAGATATTGCACAGAAGAATAAGCAACAACAAAACTTGGCTTTATCATAAAATAATACCTGGATGGAACACATTGGCTGCTGGGTTTTCTGGTGATGTTTTCCTCTCTGTCTCCCATTGCAGAAGACAGTGGAGAAACATAAATTATACTTTAAATCTTACCATAACAAAGTAGAGAGTCATTCTACATTTGGGGAATGAGCTTTCAGAAGAATCAAGGAAAATATTTTTCTTTCTAAATATCTAGTGGGAAAGGATGTACTGAACCCTGTTCTGTGTACCTGGTTTACAGTCTGGAGTTTGAGAAGGACTTTGTCACGCCTCTGGGCTCAAGTGAGAGGTTGAGTCGCCCTTGAGAATTGTTTCCTCTGGTTGCAGTCACACACTGAGCTTGCATTCTCCCCAGTTCTGCTTCCTGTTTACTTTCCCTTAACCATAATAAAGCTTTTTTCTTCTGTACTAGAATGACAAGGAAGCTGTATACTGTTTTTAGTAGGGATTGGCCCTGATGGTAGAGAGCTGTTGAGGCTTTTGCTAGATCATGTTCTGAGTCACTGATAATTCAAGCAGCTAGCAGAAAGGGTGTGAGCAGAGCTGTTGCAGCTTCAGGCTGTGATGCGCTGGGGCCTGTACTGATTTAGACAGGATGGCTAGCTGCCAGTGGTAGCAGAAGTTAAGTCTTTCAGGAAGGGGGACCTAATTGTAGAGGACTCCTAGGTAACACTCACCACAGAATCTTTGGCAATTAAAATACTGTATTCCTCCCTGAGGGAGATGGAATGGGAATTACCTTCTCTAGGTCCAGTGAAACACGGTTGGAAAGACGATTGAACTTGTCTTGCCCATTGAAGTATGGTAGTCACACAGGAAGAGTCCATTTTGTATGGGAGTTTATTTCAGGCTATCTCCTTGCCTGTACTGTTTTTCTTTAATGGCTTTTTAAATTTTTCTTTTTTCCAGCAATGATGTTGTCCACTGGACACGTTCTGACCAAGGAGGCAGGTCTGAGAACATAGCTGAAGGTGAAAGTAGGAAAGCTGGGGGCAAGGAAGAGCCTTGAATCTTGAGGTGGGACGTTGACTCTAAGATGTCCTTGAGCAGTGGAGCCTCCGGAGGGAAAGGAGTGGATGCAAACCCGGTTGAGACGTACGACAGTGGCGATGAATGGGACATTGGAGTAGGGAATCTCATCATTGACCTGGACGCCGATCTGGAGAAAGACCAGCAGAAACTGGAAATGTCAGGCTCGAAGGAGGTGGGGATACCAGCCCCCAATGCTGTGGCCACACTACCAGACAACATCAAGTTTGTGACCCCAGTGCCAGGTCCTCAAGGGAAGGAAGGCAAATCAAAATCCAAAAGGAATAAGAGTGGCAAAGACACTAGCAAGCCCACACCAGGCACTTCCTTGTTCTCTCCAAGTGAGGGAGCAGCAAGCAAGAAAGAGGTGCAGGGTCGCACAGGAGATGGTACCAATGCAGGAGGCCTGGTTGCTGCTATTGCCCCCAAGGGCTCAGAGAAGGCTGCTAAGGCATCACGCACTGTAGCTGGCTCCAAAAAGGAAAAGGAGAACAGCTCGTCTAAAAGCAAGAAGGAGAGAAGTGAAGGAGTGGGGACTTGTTCGGAAAAGGATCCTGGGGTCCTCCAGCCAGTTCCCTTGGGAGGACGGGGTGGTCAGTATGATGGAAGTGCAGGGATGGACACAGGAGCCGTGGAGCCACTTGGGAGTATAGCTATCGAACCTGGGGCAGCGCTCAATCCTTTGGGAACTAAGCCGGAGCCAGAGGAAGGGGAGAATGAGTGTCGGCCGCTAAAGAAAGTCAAGTCTGAAAAGGTAAGAGGTGGCTAGATCTAGCTGCCCACTGCCCATCAGAACTGCCCCCGACTAACTGCCAAATGCTGTGTGCACTCTGTGGGAGGCTCATTAGTTGTGGGTAATGACCAATTACAAGGTCAGAGCAGCTGGTAATGATAATGTGATTTTGTTCCAAATTAAGGGATTCCCTACAGAGTCATTTGCAGCAGGCCCAGACCTCTTGGAATACAATTTCTGTTTGGGGGTCAGCTACTTGGTAGAATGAATTTTCTCACACCTTGTTGTTGTCACATGTCAGACACTTGTTGCTACACACTGGCATTAAGTCTTCATGGGACTTCCTGCTTGGCTGAAATTTCATCTTCAGAATCATAATAGTTGATAAATATAATAGGTTTTTGGTTACATATTTAAGCTGAAGGATGTTCTTAGTGGGAATAAATGGCACTGCTGGGTCTCTGGCAGGACAGAGATTTAGTTGTCATGCGATGTCTGCTAAGGGTTCTATCGGTGGCTACCAAGCAGCAAAGAGATACAGACACCAGTCTAGTAAACAAGGGGCAGGAGGCCTGACTGTATTACGCAGCACTTAGTCAGGCTTTATGAGTTACTGTGGTGGCTTTGGAAGTTTGGCCTGAAAGATTCTTTGGCCTCTGAAAGTATTGCTTTCTGCCAGTTATCTTCTGCAACCATTGGAAACCAAAGCCTGCTGGTGGCCTCCTGCTGCCATGCAGTGTAATGATGGCCCCTCTCCTGCCTGACTTGGAAGCGTGGGTGCTGCAGTCCCGGGAGGGTTAGGACCAAGGCCCTCCCTCCAGGAAGTGATCCTTCAGGAAATGAAGCTTGTAGGGCTGTAGTGAAACAGCTTCCAATCGAGGGTCACCTCAGGCTGCCTCAAACTTGAGTAGCCTACAGTTTCCTACAAAGCAGCTGGCCTGGTGATGAGCTGTTCTTTGGCTCTTGGTTTTCTGCTTTTCTCTGCTTGCCCTATGCATTTAGCTGATCGCAGCAGATGCGGCATAAATTGATTTCTCTGTAATTACATCAGTTGCAGCAGGGAATACCTATTTCCATATGTAAGTGTTAATAAATAAAGGCTGTTGTACGTATTTGGGCGGTGTGTCCTCCTACTGCCTGGATTTCAGCAGTAGCTTGTGCTCTCTTTGCTGTATGTATCTTGGTCTTTGCCTCTGGCACATCTGTAGCTTTTAGCAACATCTGGGCAGTTTGGGTAACAGGGCTGTGAATTTCTTCCAGTTATGTACAACACAGTGGTTGATTCCCTTTTGCCGGTGGCAGCTGCCAGGGATGCTGCCTTTGTTTGGGTGGCAGCTGCTGTAGTCCACCTCGGTAGAGTCCAGTTCCCGCTGGTTGTTGGCATGGGTCACCCCGTGCTGGCTGCGATTTGCCATGCTCTCTGGGTGCAGGTGGATAATGCTGCTTTAAAGAGGCCTGGGAGTACCAGGAGTTCCTGCTGCTGTTCCAGGCCCAATAGACTGTTCCCTGCATCTGGCTTCAGGAAGTCCCTGCCACATACATACATCCATGTTCAAGCCGTTGGTGTTCTGGGTGGAAAGGTACTTCTGAGGATGGTCTTCGTCTTTTCATCATTTAGAGTACTTGTGTTGGAATCTTCTAAATTCAGGTGTAGTCTGTGGGTGAAAGGATTAATATTGCTTAGCTTTGTATTGGATTCTGTTTCAGTATTCATGATTTCCTCTAAGGAAGAAATGGAATCTGTTTTCTCTTATATAGGTGTATAGACTGGGTGGCTACTTTTAAGCTAAATGGCCTGAAAGACACTGTACCTTTAGCTATTATCACATCTTGGTGCTAGGAAGTTTTGCCCCTTAATGTAACTTTGATATAATATGAGCTTTGCCTCTATGGTAGATTAAGAATGGAGCAGTTGGGCTGGGCGTGGTGGCGCACGCCTTTAATCCCAGCACTCGGGAGGCAGAGGCAGGCGGATCGCTGTGAGTTCGAGGCCAGCCTGGTCTACAAAGTGAGTCTAGGACAGCCAAGGCTACACAGAGAAACCTTGTCTCAAAAAACAAAAAACAAACAAACAAAAAAGAACGGAGCAGTTAAATAAGAGATAAAAGGGAGAAAAAAGTGCTTCATATTTTGGGAAAAATAATTTCTGGGAGATATTTTGAGAAGCATACAATTTGTTGTGCAGTTTGTTACCATAAGTACAAGTTTATTTTGTTGCTGCTGTTTGTAATTTTTTCCCCCTCATTCAGATCTTGTTATGTAACCCTGGCTTGCCTAGAACTTACTATATTGACCAGGCAATTTTTCTTTTTTGTTGGTTGGTTGATTGGTTTTGATTTTTGTTGTTGTTTCTTTTTATTATTTTTCTTTTTCAAGACATGGTTTCGCCATGTTGCCCTGGCTGTCCTGGAACTCACTGTGTAGACCAGGTTGGCTTCAAACTCAGAGAGATCTGCCTGCCTCTGCTTGTTCTAAAGGAGTGCACCTCTGTGGTCAGCTAGCCCAGGCTATTCCTGAACTTGAGGTAGTCCTCCTGCTCTCGCCTGTGCCTCTGCATTGCTGGGATGACGAGCATACAGTGCCAACCTGGCCGAGTCTGCTTTTTAAACACTCCTTGACCTTGTTCTCTGGAACCTCATTCGGACACACTTGCTCAAAGGTGCTTTACCATGTTGTCTTTGGTTAATAAAATATTTAAGTAAATGTTTGGAAGTTGCTAGGAGATGAAGACACTCTGCAAGGAAAAACATTTCTGGAATGGAGAGGAGACAGACAAAATGAAAGGAAGGGAAGGGTCTGGGGTGGCAGCCCAGTGGCCGCACAGGGGCTAGGGCCTTCTCAGGAGCATCAGCATTTGAGAACTTGGAGCCCAGGGTGTTGCTGCTTCGGGAGTGTTGATCGGTGCTGGAGTTTAGTTTGCAAGCAGAGTCTTTGAAACCTCTTCGAGATCCCCCCCCCCCCCCCACCGAAATATGAGCTTGCCACTGATATAACTGGTTTGGAATGTTACTTTTTGTAGGGACAATCAACAAAACCCAAACAGCAAGACGTGTGGTGTAATCAAGCTGGGAACTATCATGAAAGGGGAGTCTCAAAATTTGGAAGATACCTTGACTAAGGCACCACATCCTCTGCTGCCGCTGTCTCTCTGTCTCTGTCTCTCACACTTGATTTATTTTTATTTAGTGTATGTGGGTGTTTTGCCTGAATGTATGTCTGTGTACATGTGTTCAACACCCACAGAGGCCAAAAATGGCATTGGATTCTCTGAAACTATTACAGATAGTTGCTAGCCACCATGTGGGGTACTAGGGATTGAAATTGGGTCCTCTGCAGCAACAGCAAATGCTGCCTGCCTCTTAACAACTGAGGGATCTCTCCAGCTCCTACTGCCCACTTTTTCAGATAGGAGAGGAATCTCTGGTACTGGTTAGAAGTGTCCCATGTTGATCACTAGCTAATCAGGGATTGAATATTCAAATTACCTACCCCAGGGCTTTCTCTATCAAGGTAAGTGTCTGGCTTTGTGACTTAGGAATTTTCTGTCAGCCTAGGATGATGTGTATTTCGCTCCACCACACCTCCCTGGCAGAGAGACGAAGATGGTTCTTAGTAGCCAGAAGCCATTGCTGAACATTCCTGAAGAAAGGCGGATTGGAGGATGTTGAAGAATAAACACATGGATCCTCTGGCTCCTGCCTGCTTCCTTGCTGTTGGCTTGATTGATAGGTTGTTAGGTTAAGCATGGGAGGGGAGGTGGGGAGGAGGAGGCAGGACTCTTGTCTGTGAGTATCCTGAGCTTACTGTTTTTGTTGCCACTTTGACAGGCAAGAAAAAAGAAGTTCACAAACAAGTCAGTAGCGATCTATCAGTGCGACTGTCAGGGTGTATATCTAGGAGTTTTGGATAAGGCATTTATTTAAAAAAATTTTTTTCAAGTTATATAAGGTACCTGTTTGGCTCTAGTGGTTAGAGTCAAGAATTTGCATTCCCAGCTTCCTTTTTCTTAGCAGTTGCTTTTGATTCTACCAGGTAGGAACCCTATACTCTGCTTTGGTAGTGTTTGGGTATCAGCTTCTGCTGCTTTCAAAATGCTTTGTTTATTTACCACTTTCCTCATTAGTTTAGAATATAAAGAAAACAGTTAAGGGTGGGTGCTCTTAGCTTTCTTGTCTTTAGATTATCTGTTCTGTTTGTGTTTGGGGGGGGGTTGGTTTTTCAATACAGGGTTTCTCTGTGTAGCCTTGGCTGTCCTGGCCTTGAATTTACAGAGAGCCGCATGCCCCTCCCTCCCTGAGTGCTGAGATTACAGGCATGCGCCACCACTTCGGTTTAAGGGCTCTATTTCATAAGTGTTCTGAGAGCATCTTCCTCTGCCCTTGGTTTCCCATTGTAGTTTTTACCTTCCAGGTCATTTCTTTGTGTTGTAATTCTTCCTTGCCTAATGTAGGCCAGGTCTATTATTCTTTTGACCCAAGGCTTTCCTAATGCTCTCCCTCCTGACTTGCTACACTCTTCCGTTACTGACAGTATAGCAGTCAGCCTTATTCCTGAAGCCAAATGCCCTCAAGCATTTTCCATCACTGAAAAAAAAAAAGAAAAAAAAAAGCTGATTCTTACATGGGTCCAAGTTGCATTGTCTAACTACAAACATGATTTATTTTTATTCAGCAGCTCTTTGTTTTCCTTAATGGGTATTGTAATTTAAGAAGAGTCCAGAGAAAGATCCTCTTGTCTAATTTTTCATTTTGAAGACGGGAAGCTAAGACGAGGGAGGCTGTGTGACCTTCCCAGGCTCTCACAGATTGTGGCAAAGCCTAGCATGGAAGCCAGGGGGGTTTGTTTGTTTGTTTGTTTGTTTTGTTTTGAATTGTTGCTTGAGAGATTTTGTCTGTTTTTTGTTTTTGAGTCTGAGTCTTTGTGGCATAGTGAGCCTTGAGTTCACTTGGTATTGTAGACTGGCTTCAAATTCACAGCAGTCCTTGCTTTTTGGTGTTCTGAGTGCTGGGAATTGAGGTATGACCTATCATGCTACACCTGGTTAAAGTTGTTTTTTTTGTTTGTTTGTTTTTTGTTTTGTTTTAAACACCATATTCTTTCTGTGTGCTGGGGAGAGAGAGAGAGAGAGAGAGAGAGAGAGAGAGAGAGAGAGAGAGAGAGAGAGAGAATGAGAGAGAGAGAGAATGTGTATGCACGCGTGAAGGTCAGGTGTCCTGTTCTAGTACTCTGCTTTACTGCCTTGAGACAGTCTCCCACTGAACCTAGAAGGTAGGCTGGCAGTCAGCAGCCATCGGTTGTTCCTCTGTCTTCCTGCCTCCACAGCTCTGAGGTTTCAGGTATGTACATAGCTATGCCTGGTTCTCCATTACTCCCAAGGCTGCTGGGATGCAAACCAGGTCCTTGTGTTTTTACAGTCAGTGCTTTTGCCCTCTGAACCTTCTTTCCAGCCTCTTCCACATCAAATTGTATGCATTACTCTAGATTTTTTTCTTTTTTAAAAAAATTTATTTATTCATTATTTATACAGTATTCAGAGGGCACCAGATCTCATTACAATGGTTATGAACCACCATGTGGTTGCTGGGAATTGAACTCAGGACCTTTGGAAGAACAGCCAGTGCTCTTAACCACTGAGCCCTCTCTCCAGCCCCCTACTCTAGATTTCTTAATGCATCTGTAATTGTTATAGGAATTCACCATTGAGCTATTTAATCTCAGCACTTTGGAGGCAGAAGCAGGCAGATCTCCTTGTTCAAGGCTACATAGCAAGATCTTGTTTACAAAACAAAAAATTACATTAATTAACTCAAAGAAAACACTTAGAATGATATGTAACACATAGGAAACATTCAGTAACCACTAGAAAAAAAATAATTTAAGTTGAAGTATGTATCAGTCTGACCTGGTCAGTAATAGTCTGAAATGTAATAATGGTTCACTGCACAAGAAGCCCGACAGATGCAGAAAAGCGTGCGGGCTAAGACTTTCAGCGCTGTGCCCAGGAGGCGTTCCCAACCTGGCCCCGGGACAGGCTTCAGAGGCACTGCAGAGACCTCATTGCATTTCAGAGTCCATAGATTTGGCTGCCTCCCTGGAGTGGTGCTGAGTGTGCTGGGTGGATGTTGCTGTGGGCCTGCCAGCATTTACAGTCTTAGGGCAGAACACGGAAGAACAGTGCTTTTGTTGCTACATAAGCATGGAAGGCAAAATAAAATCTAAGTCCTAGTCCTTAATTTTCCTCTCCTGATGTGAACTTGTATTTTTGCCATTTGGGTACAAGAGCGTTTACCAGCAGGGCTTATCCAGGAAGGCAGCAGCGCTTGTGCTTTCAGGCTAGAGGTGGCAATAACATATGCAGCTGAGACCTGCCACTGCTGACTGCTGAGCCCTGCTCTCTGTGGTTTGCACTTTTCAAGCCATGCTTGAGTAACCTGCCTCCAGAGCTGCTGACAGGGCTGTGTTCAGAGGCCTTGGAAATTACACTGTTCATTTCCTTATCATCCTCTGACCTGCAGTGCAGAGCCCTCTGGTGCAGGAGCAAGGCAGAAAAATCCAGACGGCTTCTCGCCAGCATGTGTCAAGAGCTACAAAGAAGGAAATGGGACTTGCTCACTTAAAAACCATGGGGTTAGGCTTTGATTTTTGGATCCTGCTGAGAGTTATTTGTGTGTGTGAGCATGTTTTATCTCTGTATTTGTATAGAATAATTCTGTACACCGCAGTGCTATGGAGGAGCAGTGTCTGAAAGTAGAGAGCAGAGGGAAAATTGCTTTTCTCTTTCATTAATTTCCCAGTTGTACCATTGGGGTGGGCTTGGAAGAATTAGCATCAGGAAGGTGCCAGACCATATTAATATTTTAAAATATATTACTCTTGATACAGTTTAGTCATGGATGAGAGCACCCACATAAGAAATGCTCTTGGGGGGCTAGAGAGATGGCTCAGTTGTTAAGAGCACTGTCCTGGTCTTCCAAAGGACCTGGGTTCAATTCCCGGCACCCACATAGCAGCTTTCAACTGTCTGTAACTCCAGTTCCAAGGGATCTGATACTCTTATACCAATGCACATAAAATTTAAAAATTAAAAATTTTTTTTAAAAAGAAAGAAAATAGAAATGCCCTTGGCTGTTTGTTGAGACGTGTTATTCACCTAGATGATGCTGATGTGTCGGTGCTTGTGTTGTCTCAGTAAGAGGTGGAGTCCATGTGACCTGGAGGCAGAATGCTGGAAGAGAGTAAGGGAGGGCAGTTTAGCACATTTTGAAAATTTCTATTTATAAGACAAAATTATACTTAAGAGGGCTATCGAGTGAAGGCTCGGCAGTTAGGAGCATTTGCTGCTCTTGCAGAGGACCCAGGTTCCCAGCACCTGTGTCTAGTGGCTGACAACCACATATAACTCCAGCTGTAAGAAATCTGATGCCCTCTTCTGGTCTCGGCTAGAACAGCACACATGTTGGCAACTCACACAGACACCCACACCTAAATAAAAATAATAAAAGATGTAACAAACTTTAAAGATTATGTCTCCATTATGGGGCTTGTTATTACAAAGTGACTGCTCTTTTCTTTTTTTTTAGGCGGGGTGGGGGGCTGGGATTACAGGCGTCTTGCCCAGCTGAGCTGTCTTGTCCTTTAGCGTCTCTCTTTTGCTATAGGGGACTAACAGGACCTGCCCTGCCCCCCCCCCCAACCAATAAAGAAAAATTGGGATGGTAAAAGGGTTCTTGCTTGCTCTAATGTATCTGTCTATAATTTTTTCTTGTTCTTATGTGTTCATGGTCTTGATTCAGTGGCACCTTTTGGCTACAGAGCAGAAAAGGGAGGGAGGGAAGAAGGAGACAAGGAGGGAAACCCCTTAGCTTTTAGACTCTGGAGGTATTTTTAAAAAATTTTTTTAAATATATATAAAAAAAAAAAAAGCAAAACCCTAGTATCTTTCTTTTGCAAGTACTCCAGAAAAGTGTTTCCATATGAAGTGGTAACTAAGGTGAGAATGAAAGGCCACACCTTCAGCAGCTTCTGAGGCCTGGTTAAAGACTCGAGTGTCAGGTGTCAGCCCAGGCCTCCAGGTAACTCTTAGGCTCAGCTTCTCACAATTTTCATTTCATTTTATTTTATTTTTTATAAATCTTTTAAACAATTTTTATTTTATTTATTGTATGTGAGTGCTTTATCTGCAGAAGAGGGCATCAGATCACATTACAGATGGTTGTGAGCCACCATGTGGTTGCTGGGAATTGAACTCAGGACCTCTGAAAGAGCAGGCGGTGCTCTTAACCACTGAGCCATCTCTCTAGCCCATCATCATCATCATCACCACCACCACCACCACCACCACCATCATCATCATCATCACCATCATCATCATCATATTTTGGGGGTGGTTTCAAGACAGGGTTTCTCTGTGTATATCCCTGGCTGTCCTGGACTCACTTTTTAGACCAGGCTGGCCTCAAACTCATAGGGAACCACCTGCCTTTGCCTTCCTAAGTGCTGGAATTGTAGACACCAGCCACAATTTGCGTTTTAACTTTAGCTCTCCTGCCTGCTGTGGGGCAGGAGCTTGAGAGTTCAAGGTAAGCCTCTGTAGCTGACCCTGTTTCCAAAACAAGCAACAACGCTTCCTCCCCCCAAATTTTAGCTGTATCCCCTTCTCTTCTTCCTCCTCCTCCTCCTGTAAAAGATTTATTTAATGTATACAAGTGTTCTGTTTTCTTTTCTTTTCTTTTTTTCCAAGACAGGGTTTCTCTGTGTGTTAACAGCCCTTTCTGTCCTGAACTCATTTTGTAGTCCAGGCTGGCCTCGAACTCACAGAGATCTGCCTGCCTCTGCCTCCCAAGTGCTGAGATTAAAGGCGTGCACCTTAACCTCTGAGCCATCTCTCCAGCCCTGTATCCCCTTCTTCTTAAAAGAGACAACGATGGTCTAGAGAGATGCCTTGTTTGTTAAGAGCACTGGTTGCTCTTGCAGAGGATCCAAGTTCAGTTCCCAGCACTCACATGGTAGCTCCCAACCATCTGTAACTCCAGTTCCATAGAACTGGATTCCCTCTTTTGGCCTCCATGAACACTGCATGCACTACTACACATACAAACAGGCAGAAACACCCATACATAAAATAAAAATACTAGCATTTTAAAAAATTATGTATACAGGGCTCTGTCTGCATGTACACCTGTAGGCCAGAAGAGGGCACCAGACCATATTATACATGGTTGTGAGCCACCATATGGCTGCTGGGAATTGAACTCAGGACCTCTGGAAGAGCAGTCAGTGCTCTTAACCTCTGAGCCATCTCTCCAGTCCCCAGTATCACAATTTTTTTAAAAGTGAAAATGAAATTTGCCAAGTAAAAAGTAACCCTTGAAAATAGATGTGATTTTTCTTTTCCCCTGTACTGTAGAGATGATTTTTTGTCTTCATTGACAAATTGAGACGCCAAGTTGGAGGGGTTATCTAAGGGTTTGGAACTTCAAATTTTTTTACTTCTATTTTATTTAGGTGTGTTACTGAAGTCACATGTAGTGGTCAGGGAACAACCTGAAGGAGGTGGTCCTCCCCCTACTGTGCAGGTCCTAGGGACTGAACTCACATCAGGCAGGGCCTTTACTGCAAACCGTCTCACCAGCTTGAGGTATGAAGCAGAAGAAAACTCAGAACACTCAGCCTTTTCAAGTTTCCCCTTCCTTCGTCAGCTGGTGATGTAAGCAGTCACCTCTTAAGGTTACTGCGAAGTTTAACCACAGTGAGGAAGCATAAGTGCTCAGACAGTACTTAATGTTTTCAAGTGGAGAAGTGCTGTCTCCAGAGCTGTTGCACCTGGAGTCTCATCTGAGGTAGGAGCATCCCTTGAGCTCCAGGAGTCGGAGACCAGCTCGGGCAGCGCAGCAAGACCTTCCCCACCCTAGCCCCCTAAAAACCTGTTTCTGTATTATTCCTAACTGTGAGGTATAGCAATAAAAGATTGTTATGAAATTAAGGAGAAGGGCTAGTCTTAGAGGCCTGAAATACGCAACCGGTATCCGTTTATGAGAGCTAATACAGTACTGCAGCTCCTTCTAATTTCCAGGGAGAGATTAATCCAGAACATTTAGAGCTATGGAGCTTTAGGTTGATATTTGGTGGATTGGTTCATCAAGTGGTGGTTTGGACTCCTTCTGGTAGAGGCCAACTGGAGGAACCGTAGCTCTTGCTTAACCATTCCTTTAAAATCCATTTGTTTGGCGTTGAACTAATGGCTCAAAACCTTTTTCTTAGGTTTGAAATGAAGATAGCATTGGCCTTAAAAAAAACTATTTGTGTGTGTGTGTGTGTGTGTGTGTGTGTGTGTGTGTGTGTGTGTGTGTGTGTGTACACACCATGGTGCATAAGTGGCCGCGAAGAGGACAACATGGAGTTGGCTCCCTCCTTCTACCTTCATATTGGCTCCAGGCATCAAGTTCAGGACACGAGGCTTGCACACCCAGCGCCTCTACCACCAAGCTTTCTCAGCAGCCTCAGTCTTCAGCCTGAAAGTCAGGCCCTCACAAGGTCATTCTTGAGTTTGAAGTGTTTAAGGTCCACTGGGAGGAGAGTACAATTTGACTGAGTCCCTAGAAAACTCTCCAATTGCTTTTAAACTGAAGACAGTTGAGTTGTAGCCCTGCTGACAAGTACTGGATTATGCCTTGATGAATTTTTCTCTCTGGGTTCTATTTTTGTTTGGTAATAGATTCCTTAAAAAGGCTTTCATAAACTCATACCTGGTCCACTCAGTTCAGAGTTGGCGTTTTGGAGTCTCTTCATTATTCAGGGACTCAGCAGTGCACTGAGCCAAATGTCAGGCAAACCTACGACTGCTGGAGAAAGGAGACAGCACATGTTTGCCTTCCCCAGCCATGGCAACGTGGCTTAGCCAGACTGCAGTCAAGCTACAAGGGCTCAGTGCTTAGACTTCTCACTTCTGGGGCCTTTTAAGTTTGTGGAGCTTTTAATGTTCCTCTATGTTAAAGCCCATTATTCCTGGGGAAGCATTCTATATAGGTCCTTCACTGTGCTGTATAATTGAGATTGTAAATTTTAAAAATTTGTTTAATTTTATTCTATGCACATTGGTATGAAGGTGTCAGAATCCCTGGAACTGGAGTAACAGACAGTTGTGAGCTGTTTAATTACAACATTTCTCCTTTCTCTTTCCTCCCTCCAAGCCCTTCCATACATCCCTCTCTGCTCTTCTTCAAATTTATGACCTTTCCCCCCATCAGTTGTTATTGCATGCCTATCTGTATTTGTATGTACATAGATAGCCCTAAGTATACTCTTGAGTCCATACAACGTATATATGTTTTCAGAGCGTCCATTTGACACTGAACAACCAGTTGGTGTGCCCTTCCTTGGGGAGGAAGGACCACCTTACCCACTCCAACTTTACTCAGTTGCCTACAGTTTGTATAGGGTTGAGTCCTTGTAGGCATTTTCCTGGCCAGTTTGGAATGTTCATTGGTGTCCTCCTTGTTTGGCTCACATTTGGGTGGTCAAGTTGGTGAGATTTGACAGGGATAGCTTCTGATGTTACCAGGAGACAATCTCACAGTAAAGTCCCTGACCCCCGTGAACTCTTTTTTTCTTTTTCTTTTTGGTTTTTGAGACAGGGTTTCTCTGTGTAGCCTTGGCTGTCCTGGACTCACAGAGATCTACCTGCCTCTGCCTCCTGAGTGCTGGGATTACAGGTGTGCGCCACCACGCCCGGGAGGACCCCCATGAACTCTTAATTGTTGTTGCTATTTCCAGATGGGCTGCCCCCTGTGCTTTGGATGTCATTTGATGTTCAGGATGTCTTACATCATTTTCTAGATTATCCTCCAACTGTCCTTTCTCAGCACTTGATACACACACAGCACAGGGCCAGTCATTTAGGAATACAGTTATAATGGACCTTGGTATGCATTTTCATCGTTACTAGGAGACCTTTCTGAGAATTTATGAAAAGCCTTTATGGCCTAGTTTCCACATCAGCTTTACTGGTTCAGCTTTAAAATAGACAAATTTGAAGTTAATTCATTGCTTTATTGTTTGTCATAGGACTCTATATAATATAGCCTTGCCTCAAACTTAATCCCAAATGCTGGGATTATAGGTATACATCAACACAGCTGAAGAAAATCCCTATAGCTAGATCTAGTTGCTACAGTCTGGCAACTTAGGATATAGTTTTTAAAGTTGATTAAGAGAAAATAAGACAGATTTGGATACAAAATTTATTGCTGATCCAAAAGCAGGGATTTTGGTTTTTTCATATGCTTGTGATTGTATTTTTGTGTTTATTATGGAAAAAGATGTTTCCTGGAAATTTGTGACATTCTAAAATAAAAGAATGCCACTATAAATAAAAACTTTATTTCTGCCTTAGACTACTTCTGGACATACTACTTTAGGAAGATGAACATTACAAAAAAAAAAAAAAGAAGAAGAAGAAAGACAGAAATCTCTTATCTCTCAGTTTTATTTTGTTTTGCCTTTAGTAAGCATAATTTTTTTAATGCTTAGAAGAGAATTAAATGTTTTGAGCTATAAACTCTTTTCTACTAGTGTATCTTTTTTTGTTTGTTTGGTTTTTACACAGGGGGGTCTTATATAACCCTGCTAATCCTCCAGCCACTGCCTCTCAAGTGCCAGGGTTGCAGACATGCTCCACTATGCGTGGCTCATTGCTGAGACTGCAAGTCTTGCTTAAGGAGGAATGGTTAGAATTCAATTATTAGCAGAGATGAGCAAATACCTAGGTATACTGTGAAGTCATCTAAAAATATTGTAGAATGATATTGTTGGCAAAATTAATAGCCTTATACAATGAAATTTAAAACACAGCTTTTAGCACTATTATGTGTATTCTTTCTACTCTTAGAATTTATAATAATTCTATTCTCTTGATGAGTCTTTTAAAAGATTTTTGTAGTATCTCAAATGTATACATACCACTGTGTAGGAGGACAAAAATTTGGCAATTGTGTGGTGGGAGGAATCATCACACAAAGTGGCTACACATTTGTACACACCATGTTAGAGCAGATCAGTTCCACTGCTCTGCAGACTCCTAAACATCTGGTGGAATGTCTGTTTTAGACAAAGCACGCCATAAGGCATTTCTCGTTTTGCTTATACATATGTGCTTGGATTGAGAATGTAGGGATTTGAAATCAAACAATCTCAGAAAGAGGCTGACACATTTTTTTTTGTTTTGTTTTGTTTTCCTCTGTTACCTCTTGTCTTTTCCCATTGCTTACAGATGCCAGGTGGTAAAGTCAGACTGTGATGTTCTTTGTGCGGAACTGGCCTTAGAGTTACTCAGGGCGATGACATGCTGAGGATTAACACACTGACGCCTTACACAGCCAGGTTTTTTCTCTAGTATTAGGACAAGGCATTATTTCTTCAGTTTCAGTCTTATTTAAAGATAGCTTTGTGTTTTAGAACAGTATTGATGGACAATATGTATTTGTAAAGTCTAGACTTTACCTTAAGAAAAGCAAAATACTTGTGTAATAAGAGGTGCATGGAGGGTGGAATGATAGCTCCGTCAGCAACATGCTTGCCGGGTGAGCATGGGGCCTAGGCCCTGTTTCCAGCACCCATGCAGAAAACTGGACTGCTTATCCTAATGCTGAAAAGACCAGAGACAGGTGGGTCACGGGTTGGGTGGCCAGCGAGCCCAGTCAACAGCAAGCCCTGTCCCTAATAAGAGACTTAACCTCAGAATACAAAGAAACAGGGACCTCTGGCCCCAGCATGTACCCAGAAACACACTCAATACAAATACAAGGTTTGTTTTTGGGGTTTTGGGGGTTTTTTGCTTTTTGTTTTGAGACAGTGTTTCTCTGTGTGTAGCCTGGCTGTCCTGGAACTCGCTTTGTAGACCAGGCTAGCCTCCAACTCATAGAGCTCAGCCAGACTCTGCTTCCCTGAGTGCTGGGAGTAAAGGCCTGTGCCACCACTCCCAGCTAACAAACACTAGTTTTAAAAAGAAAGAGGAATGGAAACCAGATTAGGTCTATGGCTCTGTCCAGGGGTCAGCATGTAAGGACCAAACTGTTGGAATTATTCTCATATTCCCCCCCCCCCCTCTCTCTCTCTCTCTCTCTCTCTCTGTCAAAGTCTCTTGTAATTCAAGGTGGCTTCAAACTTCTTAGGTGGGTCTTCAGCATCCTTTTTCTGCTTTTCAAGTGTTAGGGTTAAGGGCCAGTTTTCAAGGTTGCTATGTAGAAAGGATGTTGTTCATCTCGCCACGTTTTTAAAGATTTATTTATTTTTTATTATGTATACAGTGCTCTGTCTGCATGTACACCTGCAGGGCAGAAGAGGACATCCGATCACATTATAGATGGTTGTGAGCCACCATATGGTTGCTGGGAATTGAACTCACGACCTCTGGAAGAGCAGGCAGTGCTCTTAACCTCTGAGCCATCTCTCCAGGCCCCTCATCTCATCATGTTAAATGGTACTTGGGAGGCAGACGTGAGCATTACTGAACATTCAAGGCCAGCCTGAGACCTAGAGAATCCTAAACAAGACCAGAGAGTAGGCCATCTAGGGAGACCTATCTCATCCCTCCTCCATTCTCTCTCCCTCAAAGAAATGAAAAATATGTACAGTTGCCAGTTTAACATACTAAGATATCTTGAGATCCACATAACCTCTTTAGTGAAAATTGAAGGTTTAATCATAGAGTCCAGCATGATATAGAATATTTAGTGACTTTAAAATTATTTACTTTTGAATTCAACCATCCATTATAATATCTACAAATTTCTTTTGTTTGGGTTTCCTTGGCCACTGCAGAAATCAGACCATTACTATGATCTCAGGTTTCACTGGTAAAACCATCCTGTAGCCATGCCCAACAGACCTGTTGGCGACCGTCACTGATCCCTGAGTCTCCTTTCTCCTTAAGCCCAGCACCTTGGGTGGCTCCTTAGAGGTCTTTTTCTGCAGTCTTTTCTGACTTTAAATCTAAGCCATGCTTTTATTTCTGAAATTTTATTCTCAGCTGTTGGTTCTCATGTCCTTGTCCCTCATCTGTCTCTGAGACAGAGTCTCACATAGCTGATACTAGCCCCAGTACGTAGCTGAGGCTGACCTCAAACTCAGGATTCTCCTGCCTCTACCTCCAGAGTGCTAGGGTTAGGGGAGACACACCAGTTCTGTTGTTGGTCCTCTCTCTCTTTTTTTAACAGATTTTTTGTTGTTGTTGTTGTTGTTATAAAAAAAATTTAGTTATTTATTAGTTATACAGTATTCTTCCTGCATGTATGCCTACACTCCAGAAGAAGGCACTAGATCTCATTGCAGATGATTGTGAAGCACCATGCTGTTGCTAGGAATTGAACTCAGGACCTTTGGAAGAAGAACAGCTAGTGCTGTTAACCTCTGAGCCATCTTTCCAGCCCTGTTGGTCCTCTCTTAAATAGAAAACTATTATGCTTAGTTATTGTTACAGCTACTTTTCTGTTCCTGGGAAGAGGCACCATTACCAATGAACACAACCAGCACACCTTTAATCCCAGTACTCAGGGAGGCAGAAGCAGGTGGATCGCTGTGAGTTTGAGGCTAGCCTGGTCTACAAAGTGAGTCCAGGACAGCCAGGTGAAAAACAACAAAACAAAAGAACAGTTTGTTGGGGGCTTGGTTGCATTTTCAGAAGGGAAACTTGTGCTTTTGTCCAAGATTATGACAGGGACTAGTGGCAGCAGGCAAACAGGTATGGTGCTGGAGCAGTAACTAAGAGCCAACATCTGATACACAAGCACCAGACCAAGCAAGAGAGAGAACTGGAAATGGCTTGGGCTTCTCAACACTCAGCACCCAGCCCTCAGTGACAGACAATAAAGCAATGAATTAATTTCAAATTTGTCTGTTTTAACGTTGAATCTTCTGACCAGGCATACATGATGTTACATGCAAGCTAAACGTTCCTACACATAAAATAAACTTAAAATAAAATGTATTGTAAAATCTGGGATACAAAAATCTTGGAGCTAAAGAGATTACTCAGTGATTAAGAGCACTTGCTACTCTTGGAGAAGACCCAGGTTTGGTTCACAGTACACACATCAACGGCTTGCAACTACCTGTAGCTCCAGTGAATGAGATCCAATAACCTTTGTAGCCTGCACACAGGCACTATACACATGTTGTACACACACAGAGAAGCAGGCAGCACATATATACATAAATAAAAATAAATTTTAAATGTTTATATCTTTAAAAAAAAATCAGCTAGGTATGGTGGTGCACACTTTTAATCCCAGCACTCAGGAGGCAGAGGCAGGCAAGTCTCTCTTGAGTTTGAGACCAGCCTGGTCTACACAGTGAGACAATGTCTCAGAAAAAGAAAAAAAGGATTAGTCTGGGTGTTTTGTCTGAATGTATGTATGCGAACCACTTGTGGAGCCTGGTGGAAGTGAGAGGAGGGCACCAGATTCCTGGATCTGTAGTTACAGATAGTTGTGAGCCTCTGTGTGGATACTGAGAAGTGAACCTGGACCCCCTGAACCATCTCTCCAACCCTCCCATGGTGAGTGATTATTGAATTTAACAGGGACATTTTAGCTGAGAAGTATTTGGAAAATAGTAGTAGGAGTTAGTAAATAATGTTGGGCCTTCTAACAGTGGAGGCTGAGTATTTGAATATAAACTGTGATGCTTTTAATTTTGAAGATTTATCTTTTTGGGGGGAGTGGTTTTTTGTTTTGTTTTGCTTTCCGAGACAGGGTCTCTCTGTGTAGCCTTGGCTGTCCTGGACTCACTTTGTAGACCAGGCTGGCCTTGAACTCACAGCAATCCGCCTGCCTCTGCCTCCCGAGTGCTGGGATTAAAGCTGTGCGCTACTACTCCCGGCTCTGAAGATTTGTCTTAATGTGTATGTGTGTTATGTGAAGGCGGGTACACATGTATGTGCTTGCCCACAGATGCCAGAAGAAGGTGTCAGATCTCCTAGAGCTGGAGTTGCAGGTACTTTTTGAGCCACCCAGCATGGGTGCTGGAAATTGAACTTGTGTCCTCTGCAAGACAAGTGTGCGGTCTTAACAGCTGAGTCATCTTTTCAGCTCCCACTTTGTTTTTATTTTTAACAATTAACAAATCTTAGTACTTTTGTTAGTACCTACAAATGACTGGCTTATCACCCACTAGAGATGGTTTTCATTCGAATTGGAAATCAAATAGGCCCAATCTGGCCTTCATGTGCTCTGTGGCTGTGGATGAGGCCTGATACAGAATCGTAAATTTACTTAAAACATTACAAGATTTGTGTTTTGCTTTATTATCACTTTTTAAAGCGACTGTTGTAGAGCATGAATTTTGTAGATGACTCAGGTTTTAGTGTCAAGGTTGCAGGCTTAGTAGATGCAGTCTGGACAGATTGGCATCTGCAGACTACTTAGTTCCCAAACCATGCACTACTTGTAGAAGAAACTTAGACTTTTTACTAAGTCATCTGATATTAACTTGAGATGACATTGAAAGTGAAGCCAGGAGTCATGCCCCAAACTTGGGCACAGGTCAAGGGGTCAAATCTTTGAGAACCAGAAATTTGTTACACATTTCCAACTTCCCTTTGTTAGGAAGCCATTTGCTAAAATGTCCTCTTCCTTGCAGAAGTACTTTGGTTCTTGAGTTAGACCCCTGTGGTCAGTTTATGAACATTTATGATATATGCAGTTTTTGCTGTAAATGTTCTGTTTCCTTAGAAAGTAGATTTTCCCCCGATATAAAACCAGGCAACCTATAGCTGTGTAAGTATGTCTGGGATTTCATTCTTCCTAAACTCCTAAAATGTGACATTTGTGGTAGGATGGAACAGCAGGTTAAAAATAAGTCTTAAGAATTTTACTTTGAAAAACATCTTCTTTCAACTTCTGTCAATAGGATATTGACTTGAAGGTTCAGAAGTAAGCTAAGGTAACGATGAGCTATCGCATAGCCGCAGCGTCCTCTCCAGGTCACCATATGACCAAGTCATCTGATGGCCACTGAAGTTACTTCTGAAAGAGTTTGCTTTCTCTAATATAAATCCTTAGGTTTATCTTCACTTTGTATAGCTGAGGAATCCTTCAGTATGTGAAAATGTAGCTTCTAAGAGAAGTTCCTGGATGGTGCCCAGGCTAAAAGTAATAATAGATGAAGTCACCTACCTCAGCCTCTTGAGAGGAGTCCAAGAAAAGGTGCTGTTTTGAAGCTTGAAAGATCCTATAAAGAAAGGGCAGGTCTTGAGCCAAGCAGCCTTTGAGGTAGTAACCAGCCCAAACAAGAGCTGGCATGTGCCTACGAACTCCCTCATCCTGGCTCCACAGTGAACTGAAGAGAAAAATGTGTGGCAGGTTCTCTCTGTAAGTGAAAGGCTTGTTTATGGCTTTGGATGTTGTGTGACTAGAAATGGAGTAGGAAGAGTTTGGGACTGGTCTCTGAGGCTGGGAAACACCCCACCCGATCTAACCCTCCCCCCACCCCCACCCCCACCCCCCTTCCCGGTTCCTTACTGTTCCTTACTTTTCCAGGACAGCCTTTTTGTATTCTGGTGTGCCAGGACTAAAGCCAAAGGAGGTGGGGGAGAGAGAGCATTAATTAGGTAGAATTAAGACTTGAAAATATCTAAAGCAAGGTTTGTATTTATTTGCAGGTATTTAAGCTTTCCTAAAGCCCCATTCTTGTCAGCTTGGCTTTTAGAGGATAGAGAGCTGTGGTGGCCAAGCCAAAGAGACCTCAAGCTGGCAGCAGAGTGAGCCATCTGATGTGGGAAAGAGGTGCCCCGTGCCTGCAGGCCCAGTGCCTCAGTTTTGTTTGTTTTACTTTCCTATACTGAGGATTAAACCCAGAGCCCCCGCCGCCCCCTTCTTTGTTGGTTTTTTTGATATAAAAACAAAACTGTGTAGCCTGGACTGTCTTGGAGCTCTCTCTCTGGACCATGCTGGCCTCCAACCCAGAGACCCTCCCTCCACCACCGCCTGCCCTCAGCCTCACAGAGCCTTGGCAAGTGCTCTTCTATGAGCAAGACCTCCAGCCAACAGCTGCCTCTGTGTGTGTGTGTCTGTGTGTGCGTGCGCGCGCACGCGCACATGCATGTCAAAAGGCTATCTCCTGGCTCTCTTTCCACCATGTGGGGCCAGGAGATAGAATTCAGGTCATCAAGTTTGGGGATCTGGCTACCTTCTCCCTACATCCCACCCATATAGTCTCTGCTGGTCCTGGTAGCCAGCAGAGTTTGCTGCTTTGGGCTGGAGATTGTTTTAATCACTGTCTTGGAGTACCAAGCTCCAGCTGTGTTATCTAGGCCTTGGGATAGCCCATAGGCATTTGGTCACTGTTCACAAAAGCCTGTTTTGTCAGAGAGCAGAAAGATTAGGGCAAGGTGCAAGCATTGTTATCTCTGATGCCTTCACAGCCCGCTGTCTGCTTGACAAGAGGGCGGGCCTTGGCCTTATTAACAGCAACATGTTCTTATGGTTCTTGGATATTTTCTGCCAATGAGGTTTCAGCATTCAGGCATCAAAACTTAGTATTAATGTTTCTTTTGTTTTGTTTTTTAAAAATTGGGAATTTAGAAGAGAGGCTCATCAGGTAAAGGTCTCACCACCCATCTTGATGGTCTGTGTTCAATCCGCTGCACCACGTGGTTGAAGGTTGTCTCCTAACCTACTTGTGCACAACTGTGGACAACACACACACACACACACACACACACACACACACACACACACACACACACAAAATGTGCCAAAAAAATTTTAATCCGGGTAGCTGTTGTTTGTAAGCATGGTTCCGTAGAGAGCACTTGCCTATCACATGCACACATCATACACACAAAGTAAATAATTATGAGTATAAAAGTAGCAAATTAGTGCTTTCGGTAAATAGTTGGCAAACAGCAGAAAATAAAAAATGATATTAAATTCGGTAGTGCTGTTTGTTTGCTTGTATGTTTTTCTTGAGACAAGGTCTCACAAGCTCAACCTGGCCTTAAACTCCATATGTGGCCAATGCTGGCATTGAACTTCTGATCCTCCTGCCTTTGCTTCCAGAATGCTGGGGTGACTGGCTTGGGGATCCGTACTCCCCTCCCCTTTCTGGTATGGCTGCTGGCAAGCATTCTGCTGCTATGTCGCTGACCTGCAACCTCAGCCCTGTTTTGATGTTTTACTTTGAACACAGTATCCTACTAAGTCACCCAGGCTAGCCTAGAACTCCTTTATAGCCCAGGTAGGCCTTGAATTTGTAATCTTCGTTCCTCAGTTGGGATTCAAGGCTTCTATACCAAGCTCAGTTCTACTTTTTATCTTGGAGGAATTTCTGTAATGCTGTAAAACTGGTTGAGATTGGTTCAGGACTGGCTTGGACATGAATCTTACTCTGTCTTTAAGCATCTTTAATTTTCCCATAAGAGGACTGACCTGGTTTGCCCTAGATTGGCTAGATTTTATTACATTTGATGAGATCTCACCCTGAAGTCTGAAACTTGTTTTCTTTATTTATGTTTTTATAATTTGTCTCAAAGTTGCTATCTTCATCAGTTACTATTTTCGAGAGTCTGGCTGTTTATTTCTTAAACTTAAGTATCGGGGGTAGTCGTCCTTTTTAAATGCTTAACACATTAAGCTCACTTCTTCAAAGAATGTGTCTGTGATACCAGTTAACTTAGTCTGTACTCTCAGTAGTGAGCTAGTCAGGAAATAGTCTTAATGGATCCTATATAAAAGGAAAAGGGCTGTTAGTCGCCTTGGGACATGGCTGCAGTCCCAGGACCGGGAGGCTGAGGCAGGAGGAGTGGAGCGTGAGCTAGAGTCCAGCTTGGGTCACATAGTGAAGCTGGTTCAGAGGGGGAAAGATGAGTGGAGCACTGGGATAAGGAAGAAGATGGGGATGGCAGAAGAGGCAGACTGTCCATGGGAGCCTTCTCCTCCTCCATAGAAACGCGTCCTTTTGTCTTCTGTGTTCCTCTTGTGTCACTTCACAGGTGCAAGCTTCTGCTTATTACATGTCCAGATTTATGTCCACCTTTAATAGAGCTGTGGTAAGAGGACAAGTTTGGGTCAAGGAGAGAATGCATTTTGAACTTACTCTACTGTTTTGATGTTAAAAGACGAGAAGAGGGGCTGAGAGATGTCCCAGAGGGCCCAGGGGATCTGATGCCCTCTTCTGGCCTCCACGGCCACCAGGTACACAGACGTACATGCAAGCAAAGCCTCCACACACAAGAATGACACAGTAGTTTAAGACTGTTGCCTAAGGTTTCCTCCCTTGGGACCCCTCCTACTGTCTAGAGTTCTCATTTACTTTTCCCTTTTAAGTCTATTTAATTTTTATTTTATTTTATTTCATTTTGCTTCTGTTTTCTGAGACAGGGTCTAACTATGCAGCCTTGGCTGGTGTGATATTTGCAGTATATATCAAGGTGGCCTCGAACTCCTGTGTGCTAGGATTAAAGCCATGCACCACTATGCCCAGCCATACCCCTCCCCCTTTTTGAGACAAGGTCTTACTATATAGCCCTGACTGGCCCGTGTAGATCAGATTGGCCTTAAACAGAGATCATCTGTGATTCCTGAGTGTTGGAATTAAAGGCATGTACTGCCATATCTAGTTCATTTGTTGATAAGCCTATGCTTGCTCTGCTCTGCTGGGCTTGGGGGGAGGGCAGGGGGGCAAATGAGATCTGATACCCTCTTCTGTCATTCAGGCATACGTGCAAATAGAGTGCTCATATACATTAAAAATCTTTTTAAAATAGAGAAAGAGGCATTTTCTACTCATACTCTTTAGTGTATAGCGATGGAAACCAAAGGCCTCATATACATGCTAGCATGCACTGTACCATGCCTCTCCATCTCCAGAATTAGTTCTCCCCTTAAATCATGTGGAAAGCCCCCGTCTTGGTGTCAGGCTTAGAGGCAAGCTCCTTAACCCGTTGAGACATCCCACTGGCTCTTAGTTGACACCTGAAGGGCAAGAATCTGTCTAATCTGTGTTACTGGCAGTCTGATAGGTCATCAGTAAATAGCTGTTGAATGTGAATTTATTTAGTGTGATTTGGAAATGGCTAGAAGGTATTTTTCAGAATAATAGTCCCTGCTAACTGACTGCAGTTCCTTTGGGACCTGAAGGTTTCACAGTTCCCATTAAAGCACACACACAGTCTGGAGAGAGATAATACAGCTATTATCAACAACTGTTTTATGGAAAGCCATTGCTTGTTGGCTACTTTCTAATCTGAGAAGACCTTGCAGCCTAAGAATTGGGTGTGAAAAAAGGAAGGGGCACAGAGTATCATGGCAACAAGTATTCCATTCCCTATGTTTATTTTTGTTTTTTGAGGCAGGGTGTCACTGTAGCTGGACTGGCCTTCTGTCTTAGCTTCCCAAGTGCTGTGATAACAAGTGTGAGCCACCATACCCAGCTTTATTAATTCATTCTTTTTCGTAATTTGTAATAAATATCATTCCTCTGGGTGTAACAGTGTACTCTTTAGTAGCATTGGTTTTGCTGTGCAGCCATAGGATTAGATAACACAGAAATGAGTCGTCTGCTGGGCATGGCAGTGCACACCTGTCATCCAAGCACTGAGGGGGCTGAGGCAGGAAGATTCCTTGCATTTGAAACCAGCCTGGGCTTCATAATGAGTTCTATGCTAACTTGGACTAGAGTCAACCTGTCTCACTGTTTGAAAACCAAAAGTCATTTTAATTCATTGAAAATCTGAATTGGTTAGGTTATCTAGCACTTCATGATTATAATGGACATGACAGTAGTCTCACTCTACCACAAAGAGTTAATAGCATTATGTGAATACAAAGAGAATATTCTGGACCTGATCTCTAAATTTGACAAGCTGTTTTGTCAATGAATGCCATCAATTAGCTACCTAGAGGGTTGTTGAGCACAAGAAGAGATAATAAACCTGAAAGTGTCTGGAACAGCCATGGCTAACACAGAGACCCTGTCTCAAAAAAGCAGAAAACAAAAAGAAACCTGTAAGCAATAAAATGGCTAGGTAGATTCTGTGGTTGTATTTATGTTTCTGTTTTATTTTTAACTGAAAGATTTAAAAAAATTTTTTTCTCAGATCCCTTTGTCAGTCTTAAAATTTGGAGAGATTTTGTTCCTTCCTAAGTTCAGCCTCTTGCTTCTATGATCTTACCACTATTGTGCGTCTTTTTAAAATTTTTGTATTAGGAGTGTTTTTCCCATCTGTGCACCATGCGCATGCCTGCTACCTGAGGAGGCCAGAAGAGGGTCTGGATCTCCTGAACTGGAGCTAGAGGTGGTTGTGGACCATGTGGGTCGAACCCAGGCCCTCCAGGAGCACAGCCAGTGCTCCTGACTGCCAAGCACCTGTCCAGCCTCTCCACTGTGACTTTTTATTTTTACTTTTTAAAGCTTGTATGGTGTCACTCTACTCAGAACTGGCCACTGGCTCTCTCATTCCTTTGTCTTAAGCTTTATTTGGCCTCAATGTTAAAGCACAGCTGACCCTGTTGTAGAGTTCTTACAGTGTTCTGACTATTATGGGTCTCTTCATAGATTAGTGACATCTGCCAGCCCCTCCATCTCTCTGCCTTATGTTTCAGGTATCACCTTGTTGTAAATTTGCAGCTCATTTCTGCAATCCTCTCCTGCCCTATTGTTTGTTTGTTTGTTTGTTTGAGGCACAGCTTTATGTATCCCAGGTTGCTCTCAAACTCACTGTAAAACTGAGGAATGACCTCGAATTTAGGATTCCTTGCTTTCACCTCTCCAGTGCTCGTATCACAGGATACATCAAGTTGTGTACTGATGAGTTGGTTTATGTGGTGCTGGAGATCAAACCCAGGTTGTCATACATGCTAGGCAAACTCTTTGTCAGCTGAGCTGTCTCCAGCGCCCCCACCCCCCATCCCACTGATTTTTCTCAAAGCGCCAATGTGTCTAGTTTACTATCTATATGCTTTACTGTGTTTATCACCGTGCTCTCCCTGCTGGAGCAAAGCTTTTCCAGGCTGCTGCCTTTTGTTTTGCATGTCTGTTTCCAAACACCTGTAATAGTACCTGCCTAATAAGTATTAGTCAGATATGCGAGTGCACTGTGCACTGTGATAAATAACCTCATTGTTAGTTGGTATTCACCTCTGCTGATTCATTTATGAAATGCTGGTATTGATCTCTGTCTTTCATGTTAGCAGCTTGTCTTAGCCGTGTGGAGCTCTGGTGCTTGTCTGTTCCAGTGGAAGCTCTGAAAGATACGGTGGAAGCTCTGTGAGTTTCCACGGGGCATGTTTATGGTCAGCTTCATATCAGATGGCTCTTAAGTAGGGAAACCCTAGATGTCATTATCTTTAGATCTTTTCTTGTAGGTTTCTCAGATTTCTTCGAAAAGCCTCTTCTGATTCTCTTAGAGAGTAAAGATTTTCCTGAGCCAAGTGAGAGAGGTGTGCAGGTTCAGTGTTCAGCACTCTCTGGCACATTTAATCTTCTTTAAAGTATAATATTCATGTTCTCTTCTGTGCCTGAAGCACTCTAGTCCAGAGATCCTGTGTGAGCCGACTGAGAAAATTAAGCTTCTAGTCTCCTGAATGAAGGAGTACATCTAAGTGAGACAAGTCTAACATACTTTTAATTAGCTTTATTCATTCTAGATCATCAGTCCTGAGCCTGAATTAATGTGTTACCAATTCTTAGGTCTTGGGGAAAGATTCCTTAATTTATGATTTTCTCCATTTGCAGATTTAGCATCTGCTCTGGCAGCCTGCTGTCGTCTTGTATCTTATCTAGTCTTTCATTTCCTTTCCAGGTTCCAAAGTGTTTATCATCAGTTCAGCACTTCTTCCCCTCCTGTGGGTTTTGCTGTTTTGGGATGCTTTTGTGTACTGTTGCCCCTGCCTTTTGATCCTTACTTACCATGCTGCTCCTTGTCCTCCAGTTCTCACCCCAGCCACCCCCCAGGACTTTGAGCTTTCTAGGCAAGCATTCTACCACTGAGCCGTGGTCCTCAATTCTGATTTATTTTATTTTATTTTCTGAGTCATGGTTTCTCTGTGTAGCCTTGGCTTTCCTGGACTCACTTTGCAGACCAAGCTGGCCTCAAACTCATATATCTGCCTGTTTCTGTCTCCCAGAGTGTTGGAATTATAGGGCTGCACCACCACACCTGGCCCTAATTTTCTGATTTTCATCAAATAAAAAGAACCACTAAAACCAGACCTGGTGGCCAGGCATGGTGGTACACGCCTTTAACTTCAGCACTTGGGAGGCAGAGGTAGGCAGATCACTGTGAGTTTGAGGCTAGCCTGGTCTACAAAGTGAGTCTAGGACGGCCAGGGCTACACAGAGAAACCCTGTCTCAAAAAACAAAAACAAAACAAAACAAAAAACCAAGCAGACCTGATGACCTGGTGACCCAGGGCTGTAATATTAGCCACTTGGAGGCTGAAGCAAGTAGATTACAAGCTTGAAGCCAATTTAGTAAGACTTTTAATTTCAAGATTAAGGGAAAAAGGAAAACTGGTCCTAAAGGCATGTGCCAATCGTCCCAGCACTCCAAAGATAAGGAAATGTCATCCTCAACTGTATTGTAAATTGGCGATTGATAGCTTTAGGTATGTAACAGTCCCACCTCGGGGAGGTATTGACAATTGCCAATTCTGGAGGAGACAGACTCAGAATACCTAAGGGTGTGGCCCTTAATAGGTTGACCACACTCCAGGAGATGTCCAAAAATATATGGACAACACAAACTGGGCTCTGGGGTAGTGTAAAAGAAAATAAAAAATAACACTAAATTGGGAGACAGAGAAGAAGTGGAAGTAGTTACAATAATGAGTAGGAGTGAATATAATCAGATACATCGTATTAAGTTCTCAGAAGACTAGAGTATCATTTCACAAAGGTAGAAACCTGGCGAGCAGTACAGCCGAGTAGCCAGGTGCTTTCTGGGCCGCAGGGCCTGTGCCTAGAACTTACACCAGGAAGTCCTTGCTTTCCCAAACCTCATTTGTGCCATGGCATTTATTGCACCATCTGAGCTTAATTTTCCACCTAAATTGAAAGATCTTATTTGGGGTAGGGAGTGAGACTTTGTATCTCAGAAGCAACTTGAACTGGCTATGTAGCCTAGCCTACACCGAAACAAACATACACTCCTTTTCCTTAGCCTCCTAAATGTTAGGATCTCATGGGAGAGCCGCCATGCCTGCTTCATTGGCTGTTAAAGGGATTTTAGTCTCTGGGGTTTATGTTTTGTTTTACATTTATTGGTTTTGTGGGTGGAGGGTGCCATGGCACTTGAATGTAGAAGTCAGAGGCCCACTTGTTGGCGTCTGCTCTCTCCTTCCACCATGTGGAACTCGGGTCACCAGGCTTAGCACCAAGCATGTTCACCTCAGTACTTAGCCAGTCCTTCCCACCCCTTTTGAGTTTCTGAATTCTAAGTTGTTGCTTTGTCCTTGTTGCTCAGGCTCTCGGGTTGTAGGTGTGTGGTGGTGCACAGACATTAGACATCGTAGAAGGCTGTACCTGACCTGATATGACAGAGCTATGTCAGCCATAATACGGAGGCAAGATTAAGACTGGGTGGTTAGCAAAGTCAAATGAGACTAGAAACCTATTCCTAAGGGCTGAGGGTGTAGTTCAGGTGGTAGAGTACTTGCCTAGTATGCAGAGGTCCTAGGTTCAGTCCTCAACACCCTACAAAATTAGGTACCTGAGTTTGGAAGGTAGAGGCAAGGAGATCTAGGTCATGCTTGAGATGTAATGAGTTTGAGGAGGGCTAAAAGAGATGCAAAAAAAGAAAATAAAGAGAAGAAACTACTTTTACCTGACTCTTGAGTTTCTTTCTTTCTTTTTTCCATTATATATTATGGCTTCTTTATTAAAATACTGGTGAAAAAATAGGAGTCTCTAGGGCTGCTGAAGGCAGAGGAAGAACAGACCCTCTGTTTGCACTTTCCTCCTGGCCATTCTCCTTTTCTTGACCCCACTCTGTAACAGGCTGGAGCTCCTGCTGACCAAAGACAGCCTTGCCCTTTTGAGTTTCTTTAGCTATATTTTCAGCCATTTCTTTTGCAATTATATCTGCTTAATAAAAGATGGGGGAAGGGGTAGTGTGAGGAGAAAAGGATCCAAATGCACAGGAGTTTTTGCTGCTTGTTCTGGTTGTGGTGGAGGCAAGATTTAAAAAAAAAAAAAGTGTTCATTATGTTATGTCCATACAATAAAAATCATAGACTTAGTGGGGGAGTGGAGGTGCATAATCCTAGCACGCAGAGAGGCAGAGGCAGGATCTCTGTGAGTTCAAGGCTGTCCTGGCTTACAGAGTGAGTTTCAGGACAGCCAAGGCTACACAGAGAAACCGTGTGTGTGTGTGTGTGTGTGTGTGTGTGTGTGTGTGTGTGTGTGTGTGTGTGTGTGTGTGTGTGTGTGTGTCACACAGAGATTTAAGTGTGTAGATTGATGAATTTGGTAAGAGGGTGCACCTGTTTAACCACATCCAAACCAAGATACAGTTGAATTACGCCCAGAATGAAGCTCTCTTGTGTCCTTTCAATCAGCTTCTCCATTTCGATCAACTGCTAACCTGATCTCTAGCTCTATAGATGAGCTTGCCTATTCTAAATTATGTATAAAAAGAATCATGCAGCACACTTGCTATGTGCAGCTTCTTTCCACTAACTGTAATGTCCCTGAAAGACATCCCTGTTGTATGTTTTATGATGGTTGCTGTTCTTTCCCTTTCCTTTGGTGATGGTGGATGGTGATGGTGGATGATTTCTAGTTTGGAGTTTTGTAAGCAAAGCTTTGAATATCCACTTTTACAGTACTTTTAATAAAAGAACAAAGGGTTTCATTTTTCTTGGGTAAAAATACTTAGGGATAGGATTACTGGGTAGCTGAGTTTTTAACTTTATAGGAATTGATAAACTGCTATCCCAAATGGTTATGCTATTTTGCCCTCATACCAGCAATGTATGGCAGCTTTGGTTGTCATCATGGGTACTAGTCTTTTTAGTTACAGCCGTCCTAGCTTGTGTGAAGAAGCAGTCCATTACAATTTTACGTTTTCATGTTTCCTAGATATTTCAAAAATACACATTTAACTTATTTGTTGCTATTATATAGAAAGACAACTGGCTCTCTGTGTCTTCTCATTAACCTCTATTAATTCTTCTAGAAGTTGTTTTTATAGGTTTTCAGTATTTTCTACATAATGGAGTCACAGTGTTGATGTTAAAACTCCCTTATTCTAATTCAAGCAGTACAGATAGGTTCCATATGATCCATCAGGCATGTCCAACTTCATATTTTGGCATGATTGTCACCTACAGAGTTCATGTTCTAGAACCTTGCAATTGAGTTATCAAAATAAATCCACACACACACAAAACAATGTTTTAAGTAAGTCTACAGTTTGCTTTTGGCTGCATGTAGCCAGTAGGCCACACATTAGACATGCCTGATAGATTTTTGGCTTGTTGGTTTTTCTGGATATTTGGGGGGGAGGTAAAACCTATGCATACATGCTGGCACAGAATAATAGAAACATGAATATAGTCATGTAATAATCATATAGAATGGTATGGCAGATGACTTTGGCTGCTGGGCTTTTAAAATTTTAGCGGCCAGCAAATTTAGAATTCTGTGTGGTGGCACAAGCCTTCAATCCCAGCATTTGGGTGTCTGAGGAAGGTGGATCTCTGTGTGTTTAATGCCAGCCTAGTCTACATAGCAAATTCTCTACCAGCCAGAATGACATAGTAAAAGTCTTCCCCCCCACCCCCAATGTATTTGTTATGCTAGAGAAATCTGGCTCTGGGGAAGATATTCCCTCTAGCAATTTGTGAAGCCATTTCCCATTTGTCTAATATTCTTTGAACAGATATTTACTAAATGCTTATCAGATACCAGTCAGTTTTGGTGATTGAAATACACCAATAAAGAAAACAGTCAAAAATCCCGTTTTGGGGGCTGGAGAGATGGCTCAGAGGTTAAGAGCACTGACTGCTCTTCCAGAGGTCCTGAGTTCAATTCCCAGCAACCACATGATGGCTCACAACCATCTATAATGAGATTTGTATACATAATAAATAAATAAATATTTTTTAAATCCCATTTTTATACAACACACTCACAGTCTCAGTGCCCATAGTGTTTAGACGGGAGTGTCGTCGGGTGTGTGACGTCAGACCTGCTAATAAAATGAGTTCCAAGTCATTCTTACCTAAAAATGGAGACGTGTTTCAAATATGCACACTAGCCAAGTGCCTCGGTAACTAAGCACACGTGCGCACGCGCACACGGACACACGAATGGCAAGATAATGGTTTTTAATGATATCAAAAATTCTTTTGTAGTTGGGCGGTGATGGCCCACACCTTTAATCCCAGCACTCAGGAGGCAGAGGCAGGTGGATTGTGTGAGTTTGAGGCCAGCCTGGTCTACAGAGTCCAGGACAGCCAAAGCTACACAGAGAAACCCTGTCTCAAAAAACTAAAAGTAAATAAATAAATAAATAAATAAAATAAAAACTCTTTTGTAGCAGACAAAGAAATGTGTTAAAAGAAAATGAACTTTTTTAGGGTTGTAGAAATGGCTCAGCAGTTAAGAGCATTGGCTTTTCTTCTGGAGGTTCAATTTCTAGCGCCCATATGTAAAGCTCACAACATCCTGTAACCCCAGTCCCAGGGGTATCCAATGTCTTTTACGTCATTGAAGGCGCTCAAAGATATATGTGGTGCACAGACATACATACAGGAAAACCATACAAACACACCAAAAAGTGTAGCCAAAAAAAAGAAAATAGGCTTCTAAAGTCCTTTCAAAAACTGTCTGGAATGGTGGTAGGTAGCTTAGTGATGGCTCAGCAGCTAAGGGTGCGACAGAGGGAGGAGGAAGCGGGGAGAGGGAGGTGTGCTGGCTTTGAGTAATTTAGTCAGTTTTAGTCACTTGAACAAGAACATTAGATATGTTAGAGCTGACACTGTGCTAGACAGTTATTAAGCTAGGAATTGCTTTCTTTTTCCTTTTGTGACAAGGTCTTATGTAGCTCACACTGACCTTGAACTTGCTATATCACCTGTGATTCCCTTGGATTCGTCTTGTCTCTGCGTGTGCTGGGGTTACAGCCGTGCACCACTAGGCCTAACTGTATGTTGTAGAGGTGATCCAACCCAGGACTTAACACATGCTAGGCAAGCACCCTATCAACTGAGCCACTTACCCAGCCCTGAAGAACATTTTCATATATACATTTAAATAATATCTTTAGCCATAATGTTAAAAAATGCCCAGAGCAAAGATGATTAGTGTCCGTGCTAACCTGATAAACTGTTTATTCCACATTTTTTTCATTTATGTATGTATGACTAGGAGTGCTGTGGCTATAGATGGCTGCCACCACATCAAGCTTTTACATGAGAAATCAAACAGGTCACTAGGATTGCTCAGCAAGTCCTTTCACTCCCTGAGACTGTAAACTCTTTTAATATGGGACTTCAAATCTGTGAAATAAAAATTTTACAGATTTTAGAACAAGGATGTGGTTCTTAATTGGAATGCATGTTTTGTAAGAAAAGATCCCTTGGCTTAAAGATGGGTTCAAAAGGTGTGGTAGAGAGCGGGAGAGAAAGCTCAGCTGCCCAACTCCAACTCCAGAGGGATACCACACCTCTGGCCTCCGTGGGCACCTGCACTCACATGCACATACCCATACACAGTGGCATGATTAAAAATAACAAAAGTAAATCTTCATATTTAAGAAAGGCTGATGGCAGTGAGACTTAAGAACTAGACATAAAATGTGGAAGGCTAAAAATAACTTGTAGATTAGTCATATAGTAATGAAGGTGAGGCAACACGTCAGGGATTAAAAGTGGCTAGTGACAATAAGCAATGGGTAAGGAAGGTCGGCTGAGCCGTAGAGACTATGCCAGGAAAGGAAAACCTTGGTGTGTGGTGTGTACCTTTAGAGGATCTTAGTGTCTGAAGGGTGGACATGTATTGCATTAATACGATCTGAGGCTCCTACCATTGTGAAGGCTATAAACTCCCATGAGAACATAGACCACATCCATTTTGTTTCTGGCACACAATATTTGCTCAATAAATGGTTATTGAATAAATGAATTAGTTTGACCTTTCCCAGTGCTCTGTGGCTTCACAGATACCTAATTTAACATTCCACCTTTCTCCCCTGTTCACCTCATTGGTGATGTAAGCAAGCAAGATGAATAATAATATCCACAGTGCGACACAGAATAAACCAAGCCACACTGGAGCTCAAATGATGGGAAACAGAAGCACCAGAAGACAGACAGGCTGTTCCACCAGTGTCCTAGAGCTCAGTAACCATCTGCTTTAAACACAGCCTTCCCCTATCTCTCAGGTCTTTTGCTTTCTTTTTAGCTGGGAATCCTTTGGCTTTCTGGAACATCAGATGCCATTCTATAAATAGTTTACTTCTTGTTCGTGTTCCTCTCTTACACAGGGAAACCCTTATATTCCAGTCCTAAAATCAGACTATGCTTCCATACTCATTATCTAGATCCTAACATGGAAAACCAGGCCCTTCTTTCCAGCGGGTTGTCTTGTAAATTTTCTGCCCATCTGTGTACATTATGCACATTTTTAGAGGAGAAGAGGAGAATAAAAGAGATGGAAAAGATTTTGCAGTGGGATGCCAGAGAAAGGGAATAAAAATACATGAGATGATGGTAGGCTGAAGTGATAGTTCCCTGTTCTAGAGCACATGAGATGATGGTAGGCTGAAGTGATAGTTCCCTGTTCTAGAGCACATGAGATGATGGTAGGGCTGAAGTGATAGTTCCCTGTTCTAGAGCACATGAGATGATGGTAGGGCTGAAGTGATAGTTCCCTGTTCTAGAGCACATGAGATGATGGTAGGCTGAAGTGATAGTTCCCTGTTCTAGAGCACATGAGATGATGGTAGGGCTGAAGTGATAGTTCCCTGCTCTAGAGCACATGAGATGATGGTAGGCTGAAGTGATAGTTCCCTGTTCTAGAGCACATGAGATGATGGTAGGGCTGAAGTGATAGTTCCCTGTTCTAGAGCACATGAGATGATGGTAGGGCTGAAGTGATAGTTCCCTGCTCTAGAGCACATGAGATGATGGTAGGCTGAAGTGATAGTTCCCTGTTCTAGAGCACATGAGATGATGGTAGGCTGAAGTGATAGTTCCCTGCTCTAGAGCACATGAGATGATGGTAGGCTGAAGTGATAGTTCCCTGTTCTAGAGCACATGAGATGATGGTAGGCTGAAGTGATAGTTCCCTGCTCTAGAGCACATGAGATGATGGTAGGCTGAAGTGATAGTTCCCTGTTCTAGAGCACATGAGATGATGGTAGGGCTGAAGAGATAGTTCCCTGCTCTAGAGCACATGAGATGATGGTAGGGCTGAAGAGATAGTTCCCTGTTCTAGAGCACATGAGATGATGGCAGGGCTGAAGTGATAGTTCCCTGTTCAAGAGCACTGTCCCTTCAGAGGGTCCAGTTCAAGTTCTAGCAGACTGTATGCAACCCTGTCTCAGGGATCCAGTGTTCTCTTCTGGCCTTTATAAGCACCCCTTGGTGCAGGCAGAGCACTCATACACATTTAAAAAGAGAGAAAGATGGTTATAAAGAAGAAAAACAAAGCTTGTGAAGAAGGAATTATGGTTTTTGTTTTGTTTTGTTTTGAGGTAGGATCTCAGTGTGTAGTCCAAACTTAAACTCACCATGATCCTCCGGCCTCAGCCCCTTAACACGCATGAACCACTATATCCAGTTTAGGACTTTTGAAATCAGTAATTTAGAGGAAGAAGGAATAGGACATAGATGGCTAAAGTCTACAGAACGTGCATTTCAAGTACTAAACTTCACATTTTTTCATGGAATTTGAAGGATATTTTGGCTTTGTGTGAGTCTGTGAGCTTACACAGGAGAGCAGCACCTTGAGGGTGAGTGGAGGAGTGTCATTGATGCTTTGTTTACCTCCCTAGTGCTAGGATTCCAAGCCTGCCCCTACCCGCCTTGCCAGTGCTGTTATGCTGTGCTAGGGGATGGAAGCCAGGGTTCTGAGTGTGGTAATCACTCTGCCAGCTGAGCTGCACCCCTAACCACAGGTTCTGCCCATCTGACTGTGACTGCTCATTTAATTGATCTTTTCTGCTGCTGTTACCTTTCATGTGCCATCCACATAGACTTTTTTTTTTTTTGGCCCTGCCTCAATTGGTCCCTTAGTTTAGTAAGCACCTCCCTAGTAGCTGACATATTTAAGTACCACCTAGAAGTGAGAGCAGCACATAGAAAATGTGTAGTACAGAGCTGGGGAGATAGTTCGTTTGCTAAAGTACTTGCTTCACAAGCCTGAGGACCCAGTCTCGCTCCAGAAGTGAAAACCCCTGTGCTGAAGATTTCATATCAACCTCGCCATTTACATTTGAAGACACTTTGACTTAGAAACAGTGATATCAGCCCAGTGTGGTGGTGCACGCCTTTAAGCCCAGCACTTAGGGAGGTAGAGGCACTAAACACTTATAATACAGCTATACCCACCCCCCTTTTTTAAGTTCCTGCCCCTAAGCTAAATCTAGGTATTAGTTTAAGTTCTTAAATTTTACTAATGATGCCAGACAAATAGGAGTTGGTCTTTACCACCTTGTCTCTTTGCAGTAATTTAAGAAATAGCATAATTGAACTGTAAACTGATTTCACATTTATAAACAGAACCTGGTAAAACCTAGTAATATCACATGCTTATGTGTGTTTGGGTACGTGTGTCTGTCTGTGTATCTGGGTCCAGAGGGACAGAGAATACTTACTAAGCAAAGTAAGCCGTGAGCTTCCGTGTAATGACTGATTATCCAAAGGATAGAGTAACAACTCACTTTTAAAGAGGGTTATGAAGATAATTCCAAACTAGTCTAGGAAGCAAATGCATTTTCTCATAGTAAATCATTGTCCTGCCAGCTCTAAGAAGAACAGATGAGGTTTTGGTGAGAGAAGCTGCTTGTGTAATCATTAGCTTGAGATAGTTATGAAGGTCACCTTGTATTATGCATAATCAATATTGAACCACTGCTTCTTTGGTTTCTTTTACGTTGTGAGGCCGTTATTAAAAGGGAGAATTTAACATTCTGAGTTTTAGAGCAAACGGTGAAGACTTTACTACAGTACTGGAAATAAAAGGCTGTGTGTGTATGTGTGTGTGTGTGTGTGTGTGTGTGTGTGTGTGTGTGTGTGTGTGTGTGTAGGCCATGGTTCATGGGCGGATGTCAGAGGATGACCTCAGATGTTGGTGCTCTCCTTCACCTTGGTGGAGACAGGGCCTCCGATGTTTGCCCCTGCGTGAGTGCCAGGTTAGCTGCCCTCCAAGGTCCCAGGGATTCCCATCTTCAGCCCCCCTCCTGTCGGATGGACACCGGGATTGCAGACGCCTGTCACTGTGCCTGGCAGGGTCACTGTTCTGCTGCACCTCAAGTGTTTACTCTCTGAGCCATCTCCTCAACTCTTGGTTTCTGTTGTTTGCTTTGTAGGTAGGTTGGTGAAAATAGATGTAATTGTAATATCTTCTGAATGAGTGGCCGTGACAACAAGGCAGCCAACCGCAAGAGACAAATCCTAGCCATGTTATTTTGGCTCCCACTCCCCGTCTCTCCTTTCTCTCTCTTACTTTCTTTCTTTTTTGGTTTGGTTTACATTTTGGTTTTTCAAGACAGGGTTTCTCTGTGTAGTCCAAAACTCACCTATAATCCCAGCAGAACCACCGCCTGAGTTCTGGGATAGAAGTGTGCGCCACCCGTGCCCAGCGTCTCCATTCTCTTTTAAGACAGTTTCTCCGATAGCCCAGGCTGGCATCAAACTCCTCCTGTATTGAAAGCTGGCCTTAAAGCTGGCTCTTCCTGCCTCTGCCTCCCAGGTGTTGGAATTACATGTGTGAATGTATGAGCCACCACTCGTGGTTTCTAGCTATGTCTTGAGAGTCTAGTTCATTAAACATATTTAGTAGAACAAATTTATTTATTTAATTGATTCACAGCTTAGAATTAAGTGTGAGTAAAACAAACACATACCTCTTTCCCCCCACCCCCGCAAAGATGGAGAGAGGTTTAAAAGGGAAGGCTCTTTGCCACTAGTGGAGCGTAGGGGAGACAGTGCTTCCCAGTTTGACCTTGGATGACCTAATCTCGGCACACTAAATCTGAACTGCGCTGTAGAGCTGGTGGAAAGAATTATGCTCCACCCACTGAGTACAGAACTTAGGTTTATGGAATCCACTCTGCTGGAGGCTGTGGTCAACTAGTTATCACCTCTTAGTGACACTCAAAGACAGGCAGCCTGACACAGCTAACAGAACAGAAGGCTTCAGTGGGAAATTTGACTCTTAGGAAAGAGTGAAAAGTCAGAATTCTCAGAAGCGTGTGTTAGCGTCTGCTATACATTCATAAATAAAGGACTGGAAAGGAGCTGATAAAATAGTGTTGTGAGAAAAGTTATATAGATGTATGTTTATTGTTTAGACATTTTATGTGTGGGTGTATGTCTGGGTATCATGTGCAACCTGGGACTACAGTAATGGATGGTAGGGTAGGTTCTGGGAATCAAACTCTGTTCTTTGCAAGAGCAACCAGTGCTCCTAGCCATTGAGCCTTCTCTCCAGCCTGAGAGGGAATTTATAAACAATGTACTTTAAATAAGTGTTTTAAACACCTAATACTTTAATTTTTATGTGTATAGGTTTTGCCTGCATGTTTGACTGTGTAGCACATGCATTCAGTACTAGGCAGAAAGGGCATTGGGTCTCCTGGGACTGTAGCTGCAGACAGATGATTGTGATCCCCATGTGAGTCCTGGGAATCAAACCCAGGTCCTGGAGTCACAGCCAGGACAATCTTTTCAGCCCCCTTTTAAAGATTTTTTAATAAGGTTTTATTTTATGTATATGAGTGCTCTGTTTTCATGCACACCAGAAGAGGGCACCAGATCTCATTATAGATGGCTGTGAGCCACCATGTGGTTGCTGGGAATTGAACTCAGCACCTCTGAAAGAGCAGCCGGTGCTCTTAACCACTGAGCCATCTCTCCGGCCCCCCCTTTAAAAGACTTTTAAAACAGGTTTTTATTACCTGTTCTTTTAGTAGGACTACTGTCGACTGGTACCTTCTTTAAAAAGACTAGAAGGATGAGGCTACAACCAGGATGTAAAGTGAATAAATGCTTTACCAAGACATTTTCCCAAACATCGTGGACTAATTGTGAGAAGATGTGTTCTTCCTCCCCCACTTATCTTTTCACATACAGTTGTAAACATACAGAAAAGTTAAGAGAGGTAAACTCATAACCACATACCTAGAATGAGTAGTTCTGTCGTCTTTACACGCGGCACATGGTGAGAACAGTAGCTGTTCCTGTCATTCCAGGGTCCCATATACTAACTTCACAGCAGTCCCGTAAGTTAGGTATTGTTACTGCCCTTTTACAGATGGCAGAGCTGAATGACAGAGGTTGAGCAAGGAAACTGGACAGGATTCAGATCTGTGGTGTTGAGTCTTTATTTGGTCAGAAATGCCAAGGAATGTTCCTAGCTGTTTCGCTGCACACGTCCTTCAGAGCAAGTGGCGCTTAGGCTAGGCGAGAGTGCAGTAGGCAGAGGGCGAGTCTGTGAGGGCATGCTCCAAAAGTATGTAAGTTACGGAAAGTGTTGAATTGGACGATGACCTACTATACTGCAGGATTGTTTGCACTACTTATTAAAATAGTTCCATGAGCTGGGCAGAGTGGTGCACGGCTTCAAGCTCAGCAAATGGGAGGCAAGGCCATGAGTTCAAGGCCAGCCTTGTCTGCATCTAGAGTTCCAGGACAGCTAGGGCTCCATCCCCCCACCCGACACACAAACACACAAAAGATTTAGTAAAAAGTATTTCATGGCACTGCTGTTTAGGCAAAAGAACAGCCAGTCACATTCCTTAGATTTCAGTAGGTCTGGTTGGCTTCTGTATTTTTTGGTTGTTCAAGACAGGGTTTCTGTGTAACAGAACCCAGGCTGTCCTGGGTTGGCCTCGCGCTCACAGCGATCCCCCTGCCCCTGCCTCCTGAGTGCACCACCACACCTGACTTTGACTTCTGTCTTAGTTAGGGTTTTATTTCTGTGAAGAGACACCATGACCAAGGTTACTTTTATAAAGGACAACATTTAATTGGACTGGCTTACAGTTTCAGAGATGTATTCCATTATCTACAGGGCGGAAGCATGGTGGCATCCAGGCAGACATGAGGCTGGAGGAACCAGGAGTTCTGCATCTTGATCTGAGTGCAGCCAGGAGACTGTCATCTGTACTGGGTGGAGCCTAAGCATAAGAGGAGACCTCAAAGCCCACTCCCACAGTGACAGACTTCCTCCAACAAGGCCACACCTCCTAATAGTGCCCACTACCCACGGGCCAAGCATCCAAACACACAGTCTATGCGGCCAGCCCTATTCAAACTACATTTAAATGCCTTCCCTCTGACTTTACTTTCTCATTCTACAAATACTTATCAATGCCTGCCATATGTTGGCACCATTCTAGGTACTACGAATGCATTCAATGCTGTGAAATAACGGTCGTTCGATTATGTCTTGTATAATGAGCTATGAGGTAAAGGAAGCTGTAAGTCAGACCATGCTTTTCCAGTTAACTGCCTGCTAGTGTGGAGCTGCAACCCTGTGGAATGGAGACTTCTAATTTGCTAAAAGAAGCCTCATGGACCTATGAGGGACCCTGGCTTCAGCCTCATTGAACATATATCTCATTCTGGGAGCAAGAGATGCATAAAATAAGCACATGGTTTGGTATCAAATAAATTACGTGGGGCCAGAGAGACAGCTCAGTGGGTAAAGGCACTTATAGCCTAGCCTAAAGACCTGAGTTCCGTCTCCAGAACCAACATAATGGAAGGAAAGAACCAACTCCTACAAGTTGTCCTCTGACCTTCCTGTGTGCAACACGACATGTACACACACTCTATAAATAAATAAATAAATAAATAAATAAATTTAACAATTACATGAAATGTTAGACAATGACACATGTAATGGAGAAAGTAAAATAGAAATGAGGTCGTAGTGTAGGTATGTGATTTATTTTAATTATGACCCTAGCTTTTGACAGCTGAGACATCTCTCCAGCCCTGGGCATGTAACTTGTAAGTACTCAGGAAAAGGATCCCAGAGGTGCAGACACTTCTGTGTGCCACCCTATCAGGGCCTTTTCCTCTTCAGCCCTTAGTGTTTGATGTACTCTGCTGAAAGTTCTTTCCTTCAGCCTCTGCCCCAATTTTTTACTTCATTGTTTATCTTTTAGGCTTGTCTATTTGGCTGTGTATATTGCTTTACTGTTTGCTGGACAGTACTGTGCTAGGGCTTTAGGGTAACCCATATATAAAATGACCATTAGATTTATTTATTTTCACTGGGTTTTTGTGAAACGGTCTCATAATCCAAGCTGGTCTAGAACTCGCAGGGGTCCTAAGTGCTGGGATTATAGGCATGTACTACTACACCTGGTCCAGCAGAATATTTTTAAATCAAGGTTATTATAGACTATCCAGGACTTTCTGGGCTTGTGATTTAATGGTGAATGTGGGGAATGAGAAAGCCTGAACATTATCTTCCTAAGGACCTTGTGACTGAGACTGTTCCGTTGGTCAGTGTCTATGTTCTTTCCTCACAAACGACCATCGATATTTACTGATACTATTTCAAATTCCCTGTTCACTAGGGAGATGACTGAGTGTTTTAACTCATGTTTCTCTTTCCAAGGTCACATTTGAGAATTGACTTTCTCAGGTATTTCTTGGCAGTTTTCAATTGTATTTATTGCTTTTCTTGTCTATGATACAATAAAGATAGAACTTGGAAAGGGAACATGCAGAAGTTAATTAATAGAGGTCCTGTGTCCCCATCCCTAGACCCAGCACATGCTCCTGCGGCATCACTGCTCTTAGTATTTATGGATGCTCACATGTCAGTATTCTGCAAGCACGTACTCTGCCCAAGGGACCCAAGAGCTAAATTACCCACTTGATCTGTGACTCTCTTTCTCCCTCATTTTGTTGGTGGCCACAGGGGAGAAAATGGGAGATAAAAACTGTAAAAAAGCAAGAGGAAAACTAGAATGTCACTCACGTTTGCTGCCTGGGAAGGGGCCTGGAGTCTCTGGTGCAAGGTTTTCACAACCTGTGCAACTGCTATAAGTAACCTGCTCTCATCAGGTCAGGGATGGCGAAATTCCACATGATTGCATGTTCCTTTCCTCTTTGCCCTAATGCTGTCTCTCTCTTTCTCTTTCACTAATTGCTTAGCAGTTGCTGCTGCAATTAAAGCAAGTTGTGTCTGCATCCTCTGTGGTCGACTGTCAGGGCCCTCTCTCCAAGGTCGTCTTCTTCCTGCTAGAGCTGGGTGAACACCTGACTTTTTTTTTTAAGCAAGGAGAGGGAAGCAACTGTGGCTGCAGTTTAATAAATTTCTCTAAAAAGCAGCAGCTTGCAGAGTTGAAGGTCTCTTGACACTCTAATCACTTTATTTAACCAACTCCTATCCCTCTGTGTGCTATTCACTCATGGGGCTTGTGTTTGAGAGCACAATATATAGAAATGATTCCTGCTTGATATAGAAAGTACTTTTCATTTTTATCTAGGAAACAACATGAATAACAGTCTCAACATTGCAGAAGAGTCAAACCCAAGGGTTTCTGCGGAAAATAAGAATCCAGAGTTAGAGCTAGGCATCGTGGTGCAGGCCTTTAATCCCAGCACTTGGTGAGGCAGAGACAGGAGGATCTCTGTGAGTTCAAGGCCAGTGTGGTGAACAGAGTGAGTTCCAGGACAGCCAAGGCTACACAGAGAAGCTCTGTTTCAAAAAATTGTAAATCAATGAATTAATCAGTCAATCCAGAGTTAGGATTGTGGATATAGCTAAGCTAGATCCTAAGTCACCTCTCTAGTCCCCCAAAGAAAGAGAAATTATAGTCCCTAGTCCCTAATTAATATCCTCTCTCTCCTACAAAAGAAAACAGATTATTTCCTGAAACTGGAAAAGCAAGAAAACAGATTCTTGGGCCAGAGAAGACATCTCAGCAGTTCAGAGCTCTAGCTGTTTTACCAGAAGATCCAGGTTCAAATCCCAGCACCCAAATGGCTGCTAACAGCTGTCTTTAACTTTGCTTCTGGGAACTCTGATGCTCTCTTCTGGCCTCTTTGGGCACTAGGCACGCATGTAGTACACAAACACACAGGCAAAACACCCATACTCAAAAAATAGAAAGAAATCTTTTGCTGTTGTTGGTTTTAAGACAGGCTCTCACGATGGTCCAGCCTGGCCTGGAACTCTACGTAGACCACTTCTAGAGATCCTAACCTGCTGGAGTAAAGCTGTGCACCACCACACCCAACTCAAAATAACCCTAAACAGAAAGAAGGAAGAAAACAGATTCTCCCTTAAAGCCTTCCTAGAATCGCAGCCTTCCGCTGTTCTCATTGTTGTCTCTGAAAAAAACCATTTCAGACTTCATGTTGTGGTGGTGTGGTTTGGTTTTCCTTTGTCTCAGGTGTTCTGTAGGCCTCCAGTTCACTGTGTATCTGAGAATAACCTTGAACATCTTTTTTTTTTTAACCTTGAACTTCTGATCTCCCTACCTCCAACTTTTGAAGTACTGGGATGTTCAGGCATGCTAGGCAACAGCTGTCTACCAGGCGAACCGCTTCCCCAGTACCTTCTCAGACTTTTGAGCTCCAGAACTGTATGTTAATAAATTTATATGACTTAAGCCACTAGACTTTTGGTAATATGTTCAAGTGGGAATAGAAAAGGTATGCAATAGCCAGGCATGGTGATGCATGCGTGCCTGTAATCCCGGCACTTGGGGAGGCAGGGGTAGGAGGATCACTGAGTTCAAGGCCAGCCTGGTCTAGAAAGTGAGTCTAGAACAGCCAAGGCTACACAGAGAGACCCTGTCCCAAACAACAACAACAGCAATAACAAAAACAAAACAAAAAGCGGAAGACTATGTATGCAGCTGTCCAGTTATCTTTCATGTATCTTCATGTGGGCTCAAATCAGCTCCCTTACCCCTTTTTTATTTATGTTTGAAGAGTTCATTTTCCTATTTTTTGTTTACTAGCAATGAACTCTGTGTTCATATCAATTTGGGATTATAATTTTTCTTTGTTTCGGGGACTAGAGCGATGACTCAGGAGTAGAGTGTGCACTGCTCTTGCAGAGGACTGGAGTTTATGCTCAGCGCCCACATCATGCTCATAGTCACTGAGCATGATAGTCACTCCAGGCCCTGACTCCAGAGTGCTAGATTACACCTATGTACCAGTATGCCTGACTTTTAGCATCTAATGGTCTCACGGTTCATCCACATGAGAGCCTGTATCAGTATGTTCAGATCTCCATATTTGTGGATTTCACATCTGTGAATGTAACCACCCAATGTTCAAAAATATTTGGGGCAGGAACTCTAGAAATGAAAAACAAACCAAAAATTTGAATTTCCATATACTAGGTACTCCTGATGAATTCATGCATATGAAGTGTTGTTTAAGTGTTATATTTGATCTTACTAATGATCTGGAGTAAATGGGTGGAGCCAGGCACACCATAATCCCAGCACCCAGGAGACAGGAGATTGCTGCAAGTTTGAGGCCAGTCTGGTCTATATGAGTTTCAGGCTTACCAGAGCTACAATGAGACCCTGTCTCAAATAAAACAAAGTTGTATATGGAAAGGACATATGCGCACGCACGCGCACACACACACACACACACACACACACACACACACACACCTGTGTAATATAAAACACTTAAAAGTCTCTTTGGATATTTATAGGAGATGAACTGTAACTAATCCTCCACAGATATGGAGAGGGTGACTGTCTTTTTATTGCACGATTTATTTATTTTTTTATTGCGCAATTTATGTTCTGCGTCACTATACCATAAACTGTTTATCCGTTCGTTACTTTGTAGATTTTTTGGCTGTGACAAATAATACTGCTGTGAGCATTTATAAGTTTTTGTGTGGCCATGTGTCTTTAATTCTCCTAAACATGTTCCTTGGGGTGGAATTGATAGGCCGTATAGTAACTGTGTTTTTTCACATTGTGAGGCACACTACTTTATGTTCTCATCAGAAGTTTCCACACCTGCTGTCCTAGTTAATTCAGTTGTCAACTTGAGAACAATGCAAGTGATCTGAGAAGAAAGCTTTGTCTGGGCACTCTAGATCAGACTGGCTTATGGGCAAGTGTGTGAGAGGATTGTCTTGGCTGTTGATTTTTGTGGGAGCCCAGCCCACTCTGGCAGTGCCACTCTCTTGGTAGGTGGCCCTGGGATGTTTAAGGAGTCTAGCAAAGCAAGAGGGTGCAAGTGACAAAAGAGCAGTGTTTCCCTATAGTTTCTGATTCCATTTCTTACCTTGGTTCCTGGATTGACTTTCCTCAGTGGTGGAAATCCTTTCCTCCTCTAAGTTGCTGTTGGTCATGGTGTTTTATGACAGCAACAGAAAGTAAACTATAACATATACCAGTTTCTCATATCCTTAGCAGCATTTGTTACTCTCCGTCTCTTAGCTAATAATGATCCTAGTGGCTTTGAAGTGGAATCGCATTAAAATGATTTTGATTTAGACTTTAGCATTTTAGGTTTAACTGCTGTTTGTATTTCTTCTTTGGAAAAATACCTATTCAGATGTCAGCTCTTCTACCCAGTTTTTTATGGTTTGTATTTTTATTGTTGAATTATATTTGAGCTCAGTATGTATTTTGGATAAATGTCCTTTGTCAGATCTATGAATTTCAGAGATTTTTTTTTCTAGTTGTCTTTTCATTTTCTTAATGGTTCCTTAGTCCTCATCACATGTGACCTTTCATCCAGCCTTTTATATACTTCTTTGTTTTGCTTCCAAATACCACATTCTAAATTTTTTTTTTACCTTAGTCTCTTTTGTTGCTTGCTTTGAAGGTCTCCAGCCTATCAGCATTGAAGTACTTGCCTCAGAGCTCAGTGCTCAGGCTCAGGCTCACACACACAGGCGTCTTCTTTGTCATCGTCTTCTTCTTCTTCTTCTTCTTCTTCTTCTTCTTCTTCTTCTTCTTCTTCTTCTTCTTCCTTTTTTCTCCCTCTTTTTCTTCCTCTTCCTTTTTCCTCTTCTTCCTCCTCTTCCTCCTCCTCTTCTTCCTCTTCTTCTTCTCCTTTGCATTGGTATGAATGTGTCAGATCCCTTGGGACTGGAGTTACAGACAGTTGTAAGCTGCCATGTAGGTGCTGGGAATTGAACCCTGGGTCCTTTGGAAGAACAGTCAGTGCTCTTAACCACTGAGCCCCCTAGGCACCCCCGCCCCCACAGTCTTTATCTCCTCTGCTCTCATTTATATGCTGACAGCTTGAAAGTTACTGTAAGTCTTCTACATTCATCTGCCTGTTGACATTTCCCCTTAGATATCTGATAGGCATTTCAAACATAAAGTATACATAGCCAGACTCCTGATCTTTTCCAACCCAGTCTTCCTTCCGTTCATTTTCCTATGGCATGGGCTGGAGAATTGTGGTTAAATCCCTAATTTCATAGTGCTCCCATGCCTTTCATCAGCAAAGCCTACTGGCTGATGTTTACAATAGTTTTGACTTTAGCCTGTCCTCAACATCTCCACTGCCACTTGCCAGGTCTGAACCACTGTTTAACCTCTTCTGCACCAGTGTGACAGCCCTTAGTTTAGTGTTCTATAGTCTGTTGTTGTTGTTGTTCAGTGTAGCTACCATAATAATCTTTTAAAAATGACATTAGGTTATGCCATTTCTCTATTTAAAACCCTGTAGTCATAGGTTCCTGTATCACTCAGAAAAAAACAAAGTCCTTCAGTTATTTAGGTCATTTAGCTCCATGTCCATTCTGACCTAAATATTCTCTTTTCCTGTCATACTAGCTTCTTTAATATTCATGAAATATTCAAGGCATCCTTCCCTTGCAACCTTTGTTCAGGCTGTTTTCCCTCTGCCTGTAAGATCTACTCTTTATTTACACACACAGCAGTATATACCCTTTATTTATACACTTAGCAATCAATGGCAGTGCCATCTAGAGTCATCTTAGAGCCAGAGGCTAAAGACAAAAGGCAAATTCAGCAGTATGCACCTAACCTTTATTAAATTTTAACATTGGCTGTTATAGATCTTCCCCCACGAATGTTAAAGATTGACCACAGAGCTTTGCACACACCAGGCAAGTACTCTACCACAGTGCTGTACTGCAGTTCTCTTTTTTACTTGTTTGGTCTTTTGTTTGTTTGGTTTTGGTTTTGGTTTTGGTTTGAACCAGGGTCATGGAGCCCAGGCTGGCCTCCATTTCAACTGCGTAGCTGCTTCCACCTTCCCCAGTTCTGGGGTCACCTATGTCCCTGCTGCACTACACCCAGTTTCTCACGCTACTTTTTATTTTTAAATATGGCCTCATTTAGTGGCCTAGAACTTGTGCTCTTGCCTCAGCTTCCTCAAGTAGCTGACATTAAAGACCTGTTCCATCAAGCCTGACTTGTTTTAATTTTGAAAGTTACTGAATTAGCACTCAGGGAGGCAGAGGCAGGCAGATCTTTGTGAGTTCAAGACCAGCCTGGTCTACAAAGTGAGTTCAGGACAGCCAAGGCCATAAAGAGAAACTCTGTCTCAAAAAACAAAACCTGTTTCTCTTACCTGACCACTACTCCTATAAATTGTCATCTGGCCATCACATATGTAGCATGACATTGTGCAGGCCCTCGCCAAATAAATAAAATTTAAAAACTTAAAAAGCTTCCTGGGGTCCTGGAGAGATGGATCAGGGTAGGAATTCTGGCTGCTCTTCTAGAGGATCTTGCCTTAATTCCCAGCACTCACACAACTCTATGTAGCTCAAGTTCAAGGGGAATCCAACACCTTCTTCTGGCCTCCTTCAGCACTGTATGTATGTATGTATGTATGAACGTACGTACGTACAGGAAAAATTAGTTTTAATTTTGTTAAGATGATTGCAGATTGATTAGGTTCAGCCTCAGCTAGGATTGTTTCAGCATATATTGGACGTTTTTGCCATTACAGTCCTTGGTGAATTCTAGATGACTCTTTCCAGGTAGCCCACAGGTGGTGTGCTTCCCTGATGGCCTTCTCTGTTTATAAGTAGGTATTCAGCTCACTTGGCTGTGAAATACCCTCTTTGTACTGCCTCCCCTAGGGTTGAAACATTAGACCCAAGAAACTGTGTTCTTCCTTCACCACCCCTCTTTTTTTTGGGGGGGGGGCCTCCTTGAGTAGCAGAAGTAGCAGAAACAATATAGCAATAGAGAGGGCTGAGTAGTTGGCAGGCTCTGGCTTCAGGAGAAGCAAGGTGGCTGCATGCTTCACAGCTGAAGAGGCAGCTGAACAGTTCAGGAGAAAGCCCAAGCAAGAACAAAGTGGACAGTAGAGGCTGAGAGAATAGAGACCTGAGCCTATAAAGAGCCGGGTTAAAAGAAACTGCAGCTGTAGTAACTGGAAGAGTTCAAGAAAGTTACCAAACTAACCAGTCTTTGAAGGCCAAGGGTCTCTGCCCTAGGCTGGGAAATACAACCCTGGCTACTATCATGGACTGAGAACCCTCAGTACCTAGGCCAGACTGGAAGCTGCAGCCTGAGCTGCTGTCAAGGGCTAAGAAATCCTGACTCCTGGAGCTTCACAAGAGCAGCAGCACTTGCAGAACTAGGGGTCTGTACAGGAGTTGTCACAGAGGTACCATGGCTGCTACTGCCACTACTTGCTGTTGTCAAACTGATGGGTACAAAAGCTGCTGAAGACCAGCATTTGAAGAGCCTCTTCTTGCCGGCCTGTGTTTTCCACACAGAGTGAACAAACACTGATCAGTAGCGGGGTGCCCCTGCCCCCTCCCCGGTGTGTGTGTCTAAAGAAAGATAGGTAGTTAGCATTATAAGCTTATCACAACCTAGCACCACCTGGAAAGAGATTTTCAGTGAGAGGTTGTGTAATGAGGTGACCTGTGAGCATGTTTGCCGAGTTGTGTTAAGCTTCTTGATGTGGGAAAACCTAGCCCAGTGTGGGTGGCACTATTCCCTAGGGGTGGTTGGCTCTGAGCTGTGTAAGCGTGGAGAAATTTATCTGAGTACAAGCAAGTGAACATGTGTCCGTGGCTGGCCTTGAACTTTGTGCTGAGACTGTAAGCATTCGTTACCACTGCCCTGCTAGTATCTTTGTTAGTCTATGAAAAGGATTTTGGATGGGGTGGTGGCGCAAGTCTGTGTTTCTAAGTGCTTGAGTTCCAGGATAGCCAAGACTACACAGAGAAACCTGTTACAAAACAAACAGAAAAGGGGGGGAGGGTGAGAAAGGGAGTATGGGTGTTAAATTTGGGGAACCGTATAAGCAAAAATTTTACCTTGATTTGATCCACAACTTAATTTTATTTTTCTTAGTTGTCTTTAATTTTATCCTTTCCTATGTCGTTGGCGGGGGTTGGGGTTATAGCTCAGTTGTTGGTCTCAGCCTTGTCAGTGCATTTCAATATCTTCAGAGGTCAAAGGGGATAACTTGTTTTTCTTAGAACTGTGAAATATGTCCTGTACTGCCTCGCCTGAATTTGGTATAATCAACTTATTTTTTTCTATTATAGTAGGTAGGTACACAACACTGCCTTAAATATGACCAACTATGGGTTAATGACAATGTAAGCACCTTATTCTATATTACACACACGCGCACACACATGCACACACGCGCACACACACGCACACATATGCTAGCAAGTTTTATGTCAGCTTGACACAAGCTGGAGTCATTTGGGAAGAGACTTTTTCAATCGAGAAAATGCCTCCACTAACTAGCCTGTAGACAAGTCTGTGTTGGTGACTGATGTGGGAGAGGCCACCATTGTGCTGGTGCCATGCCTGGTGCTGTAGTCCTGGGTACTATAAGCAAGCAGACTGAACAAGCCATGGGGAGCAAGCCAGTAAATGCCTCCAAAGCCTCTGCCTCCAGCTTCCTGCCTGGAGTTTCTGCCCTGACTTTTCCTGGATGGTGGGCTATAAACCCTTTCCTCCCCAAGTTGCTTTTGATCATGAAGTTCTTCTATTTTATTTTTTTAGAGTGTTCGTCAGGTGTGGTGGCACACGCCTGTAATCCCAGCACTTGGGAGGCAGAGGCAGGCGGATAACTGTGAATTCGAGGCCAGCCTGGACTACAAAGTGAGTCCAGGACAGCCAAGACAACACAGAGAAACCCTGTCTTGAAAAACTAAACAGAGTGGGGGGTGGTTGGGTGGAGGAGAATATTCAAATCTGTCTTTTCTTTCTTGTACCTTTGTTATTTAAAAGAAGTAGGCCAAAAAAGAATACAGATCTGGAAAGATAAGAAGTTAACACCATTTTTTTTCTTTCTTTGTTTTTTTCCTGGCTTTCCATGGCTTTCCTGGAACTCACTCTGTAAACCAGGCTGGCCTCAAACTCAAGAGATTTACCCGCCTCCCAAGTGTTGGGATTAAAGGGGTGTACCACCACCTGGCAGCGGCTTCTTCTCCTCCTCTTCCTCCTCCTCCTCCTTCTCCTCCTCCTCCTCTTCCTCCTCTCTTCCTCCTCCTTCTCCTTCTTCTCCCGCGCACCCTTTTGCAGGAGATTAGAAAAAAATTCTGTGACTTTCAGTCACATCAGTACCTTCATTTCAATAAGAAAAGAGATAGCTACATTGGATCTGTTATAATGAAACAGACTGGTAGAATTAAAACAATCGACACTAAAAGCATTGATTTCTTTATTTACTGGAAATTTGAAAGTACTTTTTCTCTATGGACTAGTTTCTCTGTTCTTGCATCTGTGTTTTTGTTTATGTAGTTTCTCGCTGGTTCTTGCCGGTATATGCTTGCTACTTCACTTCTACTTTTCTATTATGGATTATGCTTTGTGCAGTCCTGCACTCCACAGCAAGTGTGGCAGCCTGGTGTACACAGTGAAGAAACAGCAAAGAAGACACACAGCAAATGTGTTTGCTTTCCTTTACATGAAGTCTGGGTCTCCAGGCTTATACAGCAAGTGTCTTTACTCTCTGAGCCATTCTCTCAGCCCCCCCCCTTTTTTTTTTTTAAAAATGCTTTTTCACTTTTACTTTTGTTCAATCCAGTTCAGTGGCTAGAACTCACGGAATCCCTTTCCAGACCTAAACAAGACCATAAATGAAAGTAAAATAGGAGGAGATCTTTTGAACTAGGCTTTGGGATACTAGAAATGTGAAAATCATTCAAAAATAGACCATTTTAGTTTTTCGTAAGTTGAAAAATGCTATCTTATTGCCTGAATAAATGCACCTAGACTGTTTGAACATTTATTGTATTCAAAATATAATAATCTCTCTCTGGAGCTCACAATAATCTCAGAGAGGCTCCTTATTCTCAGGGTTTTGTTTTTGTACTGAAAAATACTTCTGTATGTGTCAAAGCTGTTTTGATGGGTACACTTGTAATAAAGCCCAAGTTAATAGAACTGCTATTGAGTTAGCTGACATTCATGCTAGTTTGACTAGGCATGTAACTCAGTGGATGAAGGCTTGCCTGGCATGCATAAGGACTAAGGTTTACTCCCCAGAGTCACAATCAGTCATCAATCAATAACTTCTACAGAGAATACAGTGCTAATGTTTTATTTTGTTTTTGGTTTTGGTTTTTTGTTGGTTTGTTTTTTGAGACAGGGTTTCTCTGTTTTATCTTGGCTGTCCTGAACTCGATTTGTAGACCAGGCTGGCCTCAAACTCACAGTGATCCATCTACCTCGGCCTCTCAAGTGCTGAGATTAAAGATGTGAGCCACCATTGCCTGGCCTAATGTTTTATTAATCTCATTAAGAAATCAAGGAAGGAGGTGGTTGGAGAGATGGCTCAGCAGTTAAGAGCACTGACTGCCCTTGGAAAGGACCCAAGTTTAACTCCCAGCAATCATATGGCAGCTCACAACTGTTTGTAACTCCTGTTCCAGGGGATCTGCCACCCTTGCACAGACATACATGTAGTTAAAAAACCAATATACATCAAATAAAAATAAATTATTTTAAAAATCAAGGCAGGGGCCTGAAGAGATGGCTTAGGGTTAAGAGTACTGTCTGCTCTTTGAGAGGTCCTGAGTTCAATTCCCAGCGACCACATGGTGGCTCACAACCATCTATAATGTGATCTGATGCCCTCTTCTGGCATGCAGGTGTACATGCAGATAGAGCACTCATATACATAAAAATTTTTTAAAAATCAAGGCAGGGCTGGAGAGATGGCTCAGCCATTATTAAAGGTTAGGCCTTAAATTCTGGACAAGACACTAAGGCAAAGAGGGCAGGAATCAGTTCTTTCCTAACCTCATGTGGGTTCTGGGGAGCAAACTCAGTTTATCAGGCTTGGCAGCAACCCACTGAGCCAACCCACAGCCTCTAAATTTCTCAGTGTGGTAGGCACATGCTTGTACTCCCAGCACATGGCCAGGAGGATTGCTCAGAGTTCAAGCCAGCCTTGTCTACCTAATAAGGTCCAGGCCAGCAAGAGGTATGTAGCAAGACTCTGTCTCAAAACCATAAAAATTAATTAACCCTAATTCTCATCATGTAGCCTGAATTGGTGCTGGTATCTGACGCATGTGCCAAGCAACAGTGCTAAATACTATTTCTAGATTTCATTTAATTCTTATGATACATACCAGTATGGTTTCCATGTTAATGAAAACACGAGGCTTAAAGAAGTTAAATGACTTGCTTAGAGGCACACAGCAAATAGTCAAGGGTTTATCTAAGCACAGAGTGGCTTCAAAGTCAGGGGTTTTTTGTTTTTGTTTGTTTGTTTCATGATTATCTTTTGGTCTAAAGTTTCTTTTACATCAACCAGATCCTTTCCTTCTACTTTTTTCTAAAATGTTACATTTCAGGAACATGGTTTTATGTGAAAATTTCCTTTTTGTGTGGTTAAATTTATAAATAAAATGATTTTTAACTTCATATTGGAAACAGACTCATACATTGTAGATTTGGCATGAAAGCTGTCCTTTCAGAAAGCTCTAGATGGTATTCACAGTTAAGTATGACAGACAAGTGACAGTGAAAACTGAGACTAATGGGTGCTAGTATAAAATTAGGTGTGGTCTGTCGGGCCTTATGGTGCAAGCCTGTTATTATTGGAAGCCAAAGTAGGAATGTCACAAGTTCAAGGTCAGCCTGAGCAATTTAGCAAGACCCTGTGTCAAAGTTTTTTTGTTTTTTGTTTTTGTTTTTGTTTTTTTTTTTAATTTGTGTTTTGGGAGGGGGTTGTTTGTTTTGTTTTTTAATGAAAAACAGAGTGAGCTCGGGCATGTTTCTAGTTTGCTAGAAAGTAGAAGAGCTTAGTTTGGGCTGATCTCTCAGAAGTTGGAGAGGGAAAGGAAAGACTGCATATGGCCCCATTTTACTTACAAACTTAAATCCTTCCTAGCTGCCAGCTACTTGCTGATTAGAAATACCAAACTCCTGCCACGAGTGGTGGCTCACGCCTAAAATCCCAACACTCAGGAGGCAGTAAGGAGGCAGACTGCTCAGTATGCCAGGCCAGCCAGGGCTGCTCAGCATGACCCTGCTCAGAAAATGAAGTTGGGGGACGGGATCGATCTACTTGTGAACAAAGAGTTTTAGACTTTGATTGGTCTGACTTTGCAGGGACTCTGAGTCTGCTCAGTACTCGTGTCTTAGGGACTTAACCAGATATTACCTATGAAGTGACACAAGGCCATGCATATGAGAGGAGGCCATGTCAGACAAACCAGTCTCTGTGTGAGCATGTGTCTAGGTTTCGTGTACTGTTAGCCTAGGATACGAATCAGTGTAATCTCAGTGTAGATCTGCTTACGTGAAGACAAAGTGTAGCTGTCAATGCCAGCTCCATGGATAGCCAGCCGCTTTCCTTATAAGCTTATAGCTTCAACATACACAAGTGTGGAGAAAAATGTGGTAAAGAGGAATAATGGAACTTACTCTCAGGGGAGTATGCACACAGGTAAAGATCAGGACAACCTGAAGTCAGTCCCCATCCTCCCCTTTGTTTGAACCTAGGCCTGTTTGCTGTTTTTTCCACTGTGTACACCAGGCTAGCTGGCCCCCAAGCTTCCGTCAGTTATCCTGTGTCAGCCAGTCATTTAGAGAGACGCGCTGCTTTTATAGCTGTTTACCTGACCCTGTCCAGCTCTTACGTGGTCATCAGGCTTATGTAGGTAACCCTTTAACCACTGAGCCATCTCCCTAGCCCACCCCTACTCTTATACAAAATGGTTTTTGAATGACCATTAGTAGAAAATTGACCCTAATATTTTAGTGCCTCTAATTTATTTTCTAGGAGCTTGGATAAGCAAGCTGTCCATATACCCATGACAGTACTTTTATGATTGAAAACTAGAAAGTCACCTGAATTCAGTGACTAACATTTGACTGGTTGCACGATTTGCATGTTTGTTTGTAAATATGTATGTGGTGCACATGTGCCTGGGTGCTTGTGTAGAGATCTGATTGCAACTCTAAGGAGTTGGTTCTCTCCTTCCCCCATGTGGGTCCTGGACTTGAGCTCAGGTCATTGAGCTTGGTGTTGAGTGCTTTTACCCACTGAGCCATCTTGCTCTTCCTGTTTGGTCTTTTGTAGTCCTCCTTTCTTAGTCTCTCAAATACTGTGAACAGAGGCAAGACATCATATCCATTTTGGCTCATTATTTTAATGTTGCCCATTCTCTGTACCTTCTAAGAATCAGATGCATTTTCCCCTAGGTATGTCTAATATGAAGTGGAATATGGACCTCACATACATGCTAAGCTTTGTCCTACCTTAGAGGTTTGTATATGCTGTTCTCTTTGCCTATTGTTTTCCTTTGTTCTTTATGTGACTTGCAGCTTCCTATCCTGGTCTCAGTTTAAATCCAGCCTCTTCAGAAATACCATGCCTGGCTGTCTGCGTGGCTCCCATGTTTCTATTATCCCCATGCTCTGGAGGTTCCTCAAAAGCTCCCTCCCTCCCTCCCTTCCTCCCTCTCTCTCCTTGGGGGTTTGGGGGACTTAATATATAGCTCCAGCGGCCTTGAAATTCATAGTCCTCCTGTATCTGCCTCTCTAGTCCTGGAATCACAGAGGTGAGACAAATTCCTAGCTCTAGTAGTTTCTAATTTCTATATATTTACTGGTCTCTTCCATTTACCACTCTATATCCAATGCATAACAAGAAGTGCTAAGGTTTGGGGCTCCTCATATCTCTTCTGACAGTGTGCATAGCATGAGTCGTGAAGAAAGGACAGTAGCAGCTCTGCTTACCTACAGTGCTGCTGTGTCTCCGCAGCTTTGAGTTAATATTTTATTATCTCTAGTCTTCAGCTTGTCATGCCTTGCTTTTTTCCTTCTGTGGCTTGTCACCCTCCTACTTGACTCTGACTTGGATTCTTCACACTAAAAGGATGTATCAGAGAAGTGAGGTGCCCCTGAGAGCAGGGAGGAAGGATGGAATGACAAGAGCCACCAGAAATCTCTTTCAAAACTCTAATCACTCTAAGGTCACAGTTTAGAGTCTAGGATGAGAGGGACTTTGAGTGCCTCTTGTTCTTGCTCAGTGCCCTCAGTTGGAGTGCTTAGCTGGCAGGCAGGCACCTTTTCCTCCTCAGTTACTGTCAGAGCAACATGAAGGTCAGGCAGAGAGAGACAAATGAGAGCAGCTCAGGGAAAGGAGGTTACCACGGTAACAAGCAGGCAGTCCTGCAATTTGGAAGCTGGCCTAATCTTTCTCCTCCTTCTCAGTGCTGGAAGATGGGTATTGTGTAGCTGACCTGCATCCTTGGGGTGGGAACCATAATCCCTTTCTGACAGTTCCTAGTGACACTGGAATGAGCTGCTTTGCATTTTAATTTGATAAACAGCAGCCATGGTTTTCTCAGAAGTGCTAGAAACATGGCTTTTTTTTTGGCTCTGTTCCAGGCAGAATTCTGGTTGCCAGAGAGGGGCATTTAGGATTGCTGTTTATTTCTCATTAAAAATGTTTCATATTTGTGAAGCATGCCCATTGGTTCAAGAAAACTAAAATCAGATTTATGCAAGTTGTCCTTGGTGTCGGTGTGAGTGTGAACATGTGCACATGCACACATATGTATGTGCATGCATATACCTTTTGAAGACCACTGAAGCCAGAACTGGTGGTATACATGCCTTTAATCCCAGCACTTGGGAGGCAGAGGCATGCAGATCTCTGAGTTTGGGGCCAGCCTAGTCTACATGGTGAGTCAGTTACAGTCAGGGCAATGTAGAAGAGACCCTGTCTCAACAGACAGACAGGCAGGTGTACAGACAAAAAGACCACTGAGATACTGTCCTGCTGCCCAGCTGTTATGAGCCAGTCACGCAGTACAGAAGGTATTATGTTCTCTGACTTTCTATCCTTATCCTACTGTGTACCACTGTGCTGCCCTCCCCAAGTTTCTTGAGATAGACATCTCACTATGTAACCCTGGCTGGCCCTATCCTGCCTCTGTCTCCTGAGTGCTGGGATTAAAGGCGTGTCCACCTCATCTGGCCATTTTGAGTATGCCAAGTCTTCTCTCACTTTTCCCACCTGCACTTTTTATTTATTAATGTATTGCCTTTAATTGTAATAAAACACATACATAATGCTCTCTCTTCTCTCAAAAATAAATTTAAAACAAGAATAATAAATTTTCATGGTAATAAAAAATACCAAAAACCCCCATAAACTAAAGTCATCTAGGGTCTCATTACTCAAAGTGAACTAGAATACCCTTCCAGACCGCCACTGTAGGTCTGTGCTCTTGTCGAGATCACCTTAATATCATTGGACTCTGCCACACTGTGCTATAACCTTTTGTCTTTTTGGTTACTTTTTAAAAAAGTATTGTTACCTGTCCTTAACCATAGAGATTCCTCTTTGATGAATGCTTAGATGGCTTCCGAATTTTTTTGTTTCTATTCAGCTATAAAACAGGCGTGGTAGCGCACACCTTTAATCCCAGCACTCGGGAGGCAGAGGCAGGTGGATCACTGTGAGTTCGAGGCCAGCCTGGTCTACAAAGCGAGTCCAGGACAGCCAAGACTACACAGAGAAACCGTGTCTCAAAAACCGAGAAGCTGGGCATGATAGCACATTTCTGTAGTTGGAGCCCCTGGAAAGTGGAAGCAGGAGAATCACAGGGACTTCAGAGTCACCCTTGTCTGCGTGTAGAGTTCCAGGCAGGCCTGAGCTTCATGTGGCTGCCAAGTAAGTTACAGACAGGAGCTCACTGTGAAGCCAGCCTTTGCCTTGAGCCGAGCCCTCCTCTCTCTGCCTTCTCGCTGCTGAGCTTACAGGTGGTGGTGGTGGGTGGTGATTGATTAATCGGTTTGGCTTGGTTTGGTTTTTCAGATTAGTCTCATGTTACAGTTGAGCCTGGCCTGGAACTCACTAGGCAATGGAGAACGGCCTTGAACCCCGTCCTCCTTTTGTCCTGCAGTGTTGGGGTTACAGTCATGGACCGCCACAGGTCAAAAACAGGATTAATTTGCTTTATTAGAGTACTAGCCCCTCTTTGACAGAATACTTTCAAGTCCAAAGTAATCATAGAGGAGAATATAGAATTTGCACTCAGAATTAGTGATCCTGTGTCTAAGGTACCAAATGGAAGAGTACAAGAAAACTGCAGACGGGCAGCTGTCCACATCTTCATATGTGTAGCTAATGTGAAGCTAACAGTAACCGGAAGTAGAATCGTAGGTTGTGAGCTGTTTGCATACCCAAGATTCCAAGGAAGAGCATGGTATAAGGGAAAGAGAATATGCGTCAGAATTAAGACATCTTTTGGTTCAGATTCTGGCCTTGTCTCCTAATAACTGTACTTAGAAGCATTTCATTTCTGGATGTGTAAGTGTGGATGTCTATGCCACATGTAGGTCAAAAGACGACATTGAATCTCCCCAAAGATGGAGCTCCAGGCAAGTATGAGCCACACAGTGTGTGTGCAGCAAGCACTTTGAACCATCTCTCCATCTTCTGTCAGTGCTGTCATCTGCTTCCTAGGGGCATCATGAGCTACCTAAGATAAGACATGCACGGCGTGTGCACCAAATCCTAGTGTCCTTCTGCCACAGCATGAGCTTCTTTACCGGGTACAGCTGGCTTTAGGGACGTAACTTGTACAACCAGAACTTCTCTGTTTTACACTGGCCCGTTTTCTTACTGTTGTTTTTATCATCTTCTTCTCGTCCTCTTTTTTCTCCCACTTTTCCTTCTCTTCCCAATCCTCTTCATGGTTCAAGGAAACTAGCCCTGCAGCTAGGCAAGTACACCACCTCTGAGCGAAACCAGCAGCTTCCATTCTCCTTTAAACCCTGTTTTCTCTCAGTTCTTGTGACATCCATCAATTTTGGTTCCTTTTTTTTTTTTTTTTTTTAATTCCTGAATGAGTTCTGAAACCAGATTACCTGAATTTGAATCCCTGTTGATTGTATGATGACCTATCTGTATAAATCATCTTTCTCATAGTGTACCTGAGAAAAAGAAAGCATACACTTTGAAAAGTTTCCTTTGAAAAAAAAAAAAGAAAGAAAGAAAAGTTTCCTTTGGCCCTTTGTGTCCATAATCACTCCACCTAGCTGACTTGGAGCCTGTGGAGAGACACTACATCCTGGTGGAGAGAATGTAGCCAAGGTGTCTGGCCAAATGATCCAGAAATGAAAAGCAGAAAACAAGAACCTACCTTTGAAAGCACAGTTCCCTATGACCTGAAGACCCACTTCCTGGCTTGCACGTCACTGTCCAAGCGCGCCAAATGAAATCAAATCTTTTGCATCACCTTCCTCCATGTGGCCCAGTCTATTAATGTTAAAAGCAGGTGCAGGGGTTGGAGGTGAGCTCATTTGGTAGAGTGTTTCCTTCGCACGCACACAGTGCTAGGTTTAGTACCCAGCAACATAACCCGGACGAGGTACACACCTGTAAGCCCAGCACTCAGGAGGCAGAGGCCACAAGAATCAGAAGTTAAAACTCTTTATCTACATCATGAATTTGAGGCCTTCTTGGGCTACATGACATCCCACCTTTAAGATTAAAAAAAAAAAAGAAAGAAAGAAAAGAAAAGGTAAGAAGCCTGGCACTGTGGCTCAAGGGAGGCAGAGGCAGGTGGATCACTGTGAGTTTGAGGCCAGCCTGGTCTACAAAGTGAGTCCAGGACAGCCAGGGCTACACAGAAAAACACTCTCAAAAACCCAAAAGAAGAAAAGAGAGAAAAAAGAAAGGCAGCTGCTAAGCGTAACAGTTCCACTCGTTTTTTTCCCCTTGTTTTTCAAGACAGGGTTTTTCTGTGTAGCTTTTGCTGTCCTGGCAGCAGTTCAGGTTGTCATTTCTTCCTTGGAGCATTATAGTAGCTTCTATTTGCTATCCTTGCCTTTGATTCGTCTTCTTGAAAACACAGTAAAGGGACTAGAGATATGGCTCAGAGCACTGGCTGCTCTTCCAGAGGGCCTGAGTTCAATTCCCAGCAACCACATGGTGGCTCACAACCATCTATAATGTAATCTGATGCCATCTTCTGAATGCAGTTAGAGCACTCATACATAAAATAAATAAAATCCTTTAAAAAAAAAAACTTAAAAGAAAAAAAAATCTGTGGTGGAGACCAAACCAAAGGCAATGAACATGTCAGGCAGGTGCTATACACTGAGCTGTATGTCCAGCCCAAGTACAGTCAAAGTTTAAAAGCATGATGAATTGTATCACTTCCTGATTGTCATTTTGCATTGATATTTTACACTGTTAGAACTCTCCCACCATTCTTCTCCTGACATAGTACTGTTTCTTCCTCTGGGACCATTGAGACCATGTATTTAGTATTGCATCCAATCAAAATAACCTAATTTTCCTGATCTTTGTGCTGAATTTGTCCCTTAAGACTGAACTGAAGTAATCCCAGCACTTGGGAGGCAGAGGCAGGTGGATCACTGTGAGTTTGAAGCCAGCCTGGTCTTAAGTCCAGGACAGCCAAGGCTACACAGAGAAACCCTGTCTCAAAAAACAAAAAACAAAAGACTGAACTGAAGAGCTTGTCTAAAAAGTACAATGTCCTAGGTTTAATACCCAGTACTACAAAAATAAAAAGAAAGGGGCGTGGGGGCGCACCCCTTTAATCCCAGCACTTGGAAGGCAGGAGCAGGGGGATCTCTTAAGTTCGAGGCCAGCCTGCTTACAGAATGAGTTTCAGGACAGCCAGGGCTATATAAAGAAACCCTACCTCGAAAAACAAAAGTGAGTGAGTGAGTGAGTGAGCGAGCGAGCGAAGGTAAAATGATGGAGCAGAATTTCACCTGACTCTGTTTTGGGTAGACAGAAGTGATTCTGCCTTTTGTGTAGGGACCTTATTTGCATCTATTACATTTCTTTAGGACTTGTTCATATTTGTTTTATCACACATGGCCTAGAGGCAGTAATCATACTGTATTCACCATTCAGTATACTGTAGTGCTTATATCATCATAGATATTTAATGATATTGAGTAAAGAGAGGGATCCAGAAAAAGAATGGTTGTTAAGAACCAGGTTTTTGTCCAGGCGCTGGGGGGAGGGGCCTTATGGAGTACCAGATGTTTGTCAGCTAGGGCGGAGGTGGTGTGTCACAGGAATGCCGTTAGTCCATTCGTGTTACGTGGCTTATTCTAAGTCACTAAATAGAAAATATTACAGACGTGTGGGTGATACAATGGTCCGGACTTTTCAGCAGTGACAGAAAGTGGGTCCGCCTACTTGAAGTCATCAGGATTTTGTACAAAATGTCATCAAGTTTCTGTTTTTCTTTGGGCCAGCTGCATCTTCAGGCTTGCTTGCTGTCTGTTTGTCTTTTTTCTCTTTCCTTGTTTATTACTGTTATGTGGATGGGTGTTTTGCCTTTGTGTATATCTTTGCATCATGTGTATGGCTGGTGCCAGGAGGCTAGAAGAGGTCATCAGGTGTCCTCAAACTGGAGTTACAGATGGTTGCTAGTGGCCGTGTTGATTCTGGGACGTGAACCTGAGTCCTCGGCAGGAGCAGCCAGAGCCTTTTCCCTCTAGGCTAGGCAAAGTGACCTCAGGAAGCTGCAGTTTGAATTAGCCTTTATAGCTCAAAGTTCCAAAGGAAAGACAATCCATGGCTGGAGAATCTGTTCCATATGGTCAGGTAGGTCTGGGCCTGTTCCTGCAGTAAAGTGTGGTCATGAGAATGAACTTCCCACAGAAAGAGCAATCCCTTCACAAGACCTGAGCCAGGCACACTTGTACAGAAAGACGGAGGCACGAGGATACTGAGTTTGAGGTCAGCTTGGGCTTCATGAAACCTTGTCTAAAATATAGATAATTTAAGAGCCTGCAATTAGCTTACTGTGAAAAGAAGGCATTTACTGTCAAGCCTGACAACCTGAATTCAGTCCTTGGGACCCACATGATGGAAGGAGAAAACTGACTCCTGCAAGTTGGTCTCTGACCTCTGTACAGTATAACAAGCATATGCCCACACACAATAAACAAACAAATGTAATTTTAAAATGAAGAAGGAAAAAAAAATACCCAGAAGCGTTGTAAACATTGTAGATGCTATCCAAACACTGGATGTCAAAAAGAGTTCATACTGCCACAAGAACACTAGAAAGTTGTGCTTAATAACCATGTAGCAAAGCGTGCCTGTAGTCCCAGCTTTTTGGAGGAGTGAGAACAGAAGATCACTTGAGCCCAGAAATTCAGCCTGTATTTTAAGGAGAGGAAGAGACCAAGGGAGGGAGGGAAGGTAGGTATAGTATGATGTGTCTGTGACCACCCAGCTATTAAATAATACAGCTGAGATTTTCACCAGTCTGGCATTTTTAAATTTAAGACTTTTTTCTGTTACTTGTGATTTTATAAATACCATGACCTGGCTGGAGAGATGGCTCAGAGGTTAAGAGCACTGGCTGTTCTTTGAAATATCCTGAGTTCAATCCCCAGCATCCACAAGGTGGCTCACAACCATCTATAATGAGATCTGGTGCCCTCTTCTGGCCTGCAGGCACACGTGCAGGCTGAATACTTAATAAGTAATAAATAAACCTTAAAAAAAAAAAAAGACCAAAATACCTTATATAAGAAGTTTATTTTGGCTTATGGCTCTAGAGGTAAAATGTCTATCAGGTCAGGGAAGCAAAGGGCAATCAGCAGGCATGGCATCAGGAGAGGCTGCTGAGAGCCCGTATCTCAACCACAAGCACAAAGCAGAGAGAGCAAGTTAGAAGTGGACGGAGACTATAAACATTCAGTCTACCCCAGTGAGATACTTCCTGCAGCAGTGTTACACTTTGTAAACCCTTCCAGAAAACAACGCTGCCACCAGTGCCTGAGCCTATGGGGAGATATTCTCATGCAAACCACCAGAACAATTATATATAATTTGTGCTACATGAAGTTCTGTCTCAAACAAACAAATATTATATTGCATTTTTTTAAATTTCTGTGTTGGGAAGAGAAGAGTATATGCGTGGAGATAGTCAGGGGACAACTTGAGGGAGTTGATTTTCTCGCTCCACCATGGTGGTCCTGGGGACCATTAAACACAGGTCATCAAGCTCAGCAGTAAGTACCTTAACCTGCTGAGCCATCTCAAGGACCTCTTATGTATTTTTTTATTTTAAAAAAGTGTACAGAAACATAGAAAGCCTGACTGATGAAAAGTTTGAAAAGCTGAGCATGGTGGTACTAACTACCATGTAATCCCAGCACTAGGAAGGCAGTGTCAGGAAGCTCAGCTCCAGTTGGAGCCCAGCCCAGTCTGTATTGTGAGTTTGAATGTGAGGTCTCTACATAGTGAGACCCCGTCTTAAAAAAGAAAACGGAACCAGCCTTGCCAGGTGTTGCATGCCTATAATCCCAGCACTTGGGAAGGTAGAGGCAGGTGGATCGCAGTGAGCTCAGGACAGCCTGGTCTACAAATCAAGAGTCAGGACAGCCAGGGCTATACAGAGAAACCCTGTCTCAGGGAAAGAAGTGGGGTGGAGTGAGAATTGGCCAATTCTATACAATAGTTGTTTTAACTATGTAGTGGAAGCTTCTTGAAAACCCTAGTTATGTTATGTTTTTGTTTTAACCCCCAAAATGGGGAGTTGGACTGATTTTAGTTTGCCTTGCTGTGGCTTGGAGAGCGATGTGGTCTTTGCCAGTTGCCGATAGTTTAATTCCGAGAACTGGAGAACTCAAGAGAGGGCATAAAGATCAGAGCCTAGAGAGAGGAAGGGAATGCTTCCACAAAAAAGAAAATGCTTGGGGTGGATGGTGGGGGACACAGACAGGACTATTTGAGGGGAGGTAAAAACAGTGCCAATGGCCTTTTTTTTTTTTTTTTTTTTTTTTTTTTTTTTTTTTTTGAGACGGGTTCTCTGTGTAGCATTGGCTATCTGTCTTGGACTTGCTTTGTAGACCATGCTGGCCTCGAACTTACAGAGGTCCTCCTGCCTCAGCCTCCCAGGCTTCTGGGATTAAAGGCATATGTCACCACGCCCGGCTTAGCCCCATATTTTTAGCTTAAATGCCAAGACCAAGAACGCTTTCTGTAGAAAATGGTGTCTCATCGTTAGTTGAAGGTTCACTTTCAAATGTATCTCAAGGGCTGGAAAAATGGCTCAGAAGTTAAGAGTGCTTCTGCTAGCTGCTCTTCCAGAGGTCACAAGTTCAATTCCCAGAAACCATGTGGTGGTGCATAACCGTCTATAGGGAATTCTGGTGCCCTTTTCTGGCGTGTAGGCATACATGCAGACAGAACACTATGTATAACAAATAAGTAAATCTTTTTTTAAAAATGTATCTCAGATAAGGGCTTCTAATTTCAAGTAAGTCTTATTTATCCTTAGCAATGAACAGTAGAGAGAATGACTTCCTCTGTCAAGAGTAGGGGTCAATTTTGTCAATTATGTATCTGTGTACCTACCTACCTATCTATCTTGGTTTGTGGAGCATAGGTCTCAGTAGTCAAGGGGAGTGTGGGGCAAGAATTTGCAAAGGATAGCTTTGAACTCTGATGCTCTTGTCTCTGCCTCCCAAGTACTGAAATTATATCAGCACCATTATACCCTGCCTTAACATTCTACTTTCTATATAGTCTTATCTGATTATTCTGAATAAATCTGAGCATCTATCCTTTCTTGCTTGAATAAAAAAGCCAGTTTAACTTTCTGCCTTTTTTTTAAGGCTTATGTTTTTTTTTCTTTTAAAGATTTATTTATTTATTATTTATACAGTGTTCTGCCTGCATGTATGCCTACACACCAGAAGAGGGCATCAGATCTCACTATAGATGGTTATGAGCAACCATGTGGTTGCTGAGAATTGAATTCAGGACCTTTGGAAGAGCAGACAGGGCTCTTAACCCCTAAGCCGTCTCTCCAGCCCCTAAGGTTTATGTTTAATTTTTAATTATGTGTATGTGTTGATGGCTGTACAGAGTGCAAGTGTCTGCAGAGACCAGACATCAGATTCCTTGGAGCTGGAGTTACAGGCAGTTGTGAGACCCTCAGTGTGGATGCTGGGAACTGAACAGTCCTCTCCAAGTCAGTACAACCACTGACCCCCTTTCTGCTTTTTGACAGGAAGGTGTGAGATTCACATTGTGAAGGGAAGAAAGAAGAAAGTCCATTGTGAATTTCTTTAGAACATTTTCTATCCTAAAACTGTATGCTACAGCCTTGAACAATTTTCTCCATCAGTGCCTCTCAAATAGAAGTCAGTTGAAGTCGGCGTATAATTACTTCTTATGGGGAGATTAATGATTTTGGCCTTTCTGTTTCATTCTCCCTGCTCCTATCTCTGTGCCACCTGCCTATCAGCATGCAGGAACCTTAATAGATGCCATTGAGAACCTTAACAGATGCTGTTAAACTAATATGGAAAGGTGAACTGAAAAGAAGTATCACCAAGAGATAAAGGAAGTGGACTTTAGGAAACTTCAGACTCATTCCAGATTGTTGGTCTCATTTTGGGCTTTTGCTTGTTTTTTGTTTATTTGTTTGTTTGTTTGTCTAGCTACCTACCTGGAGCATGGGGAGGCCTAGTAACATGTCCTAGAACTTCAGAGACTTAAAAAAGTTGGCCCAACTTGTGTTAAGAGTTATTGAGAAATTGATAGCCTCAACTTTCCATATCCCTCCTCCTTATTTTCCCAGTTATTGCCAGTCTGTTGACAATCTGTTTTTAAGTCTTGGTATAAGAAAAAGGATATGGGCTGGAGAGATGGCTCAGAGGTTAAGAGCACTGACTGCTCCTCCAAAGGTCCTGAGTTCAATTCCCAGCAACCACATGGTGGCTCACAACCATCAACATTGTGATCTGACTCCCTCTTCTGGTGTGCAGGTATACATGTAGGTAGAGCACTGTATACATAATAATAAATAAATAAATCTTTAAAAAAGAAAGAAAGAAAAAGGATAGCAAGTGAGTTATTTTCTGATTTTTATTATCCTTTCTTGCAGAGTGATATATGAAGCAATGCTTGTTCCAGAAAGTAGCCTAATATGAAATACTTTCAAGCCATCTAGATTTTTTTTGTTTTTTAATATTTATTTATTTATTATGTATACAGTGCTCTGCCTACTTGTATACCTGCAGGCCAGAAAAGGGCATCAGATCAGATTATAAATGGTTGTGAGCCACCATGTGGCTGCTGGGAATTGAACTCATGACCTCTGGAAGAGCAGCCAGTGCTCTTAACCGCTGAGCGGTCTCTCCAGCCCTATTTTTGTCTTTTGAGTCAAGGTTTCTCTTGTAACCTATCCTAGAATTCTCTCTGTAGTCCAGGCTGGTCTCAAACTCAGAGATCGCCTGTCTCTTCCTCCAGAGTGCTGGAATTAAAGGCGTGTACCACCTGCTGCCTGACTTTCAGGTGCGTATCACAGTGCTACTTACAGAGCATTATGGCTTAATGTAAACTCTAAATATGCCCAAATGATAATTAACAGAGCTGGTATAAAAATTAAACCGTGGTTCTCCATGATCATTCTTTAGATTTCTATTGGAAAGGAGGAGTAGCTTTATAGTTATAATGCTTTCCTGTCCTCTAAGTGTGTAATGAAGTAAAGCCATCTTCAGACAGAGACCCGCAGCTCTGCTTAGTGCCTGACCTGTGAAGGTGGTTGACATATATGTGTTCAGGGTAGCTCAGTCAGCAGAGTGCTGATTTGGAATGCAGCAGGTCCTGGGTTTAATCCCCAGTACTGCATAAAACAGCACAGTGACACCTATCTGTAATCCCAACACATAGGAAATAGAAGCAGGAGGATCAGAAGTGCAGGGTCATCTTCAGCTATATATTAATTTCTAGACTAGACTAGGATTCTCAAAAGAAAAAAATCTTTGGAAGCTGGGTGCAGTGGCATGTAATTCCAGCATTATGAAGGATAGAATATTAGGCAGGTGGATTGTGATAAATTCAAGGTCAGCCTGGACTACACAGCAAGAGCAGTGACAGCCTGAACTAGAGCGAGATCTTGCCTCACACCTCCAAAAAGAATAAAATAAAAAATAAATAAATTCTGATAATTAATTATTAGCCACTCATGGTGGTGCATGCCTTTAATCCCAGCACTCCAGAGGCAGAGGCGGACTGATCTCTGTGAGTTTGAGGACTGTCAAGACTGTTAATCAGACAATTCTGTCTTGAAAAATAAACAAACCACCAACAACAAAAATCCTGAGGTGCAGCAGTTCAGCAAACATTTTTGTTGAAGTGTTCAACAGCAAAGTTTAGTATGATATACTGCTCAAAAGCAGCAGTAGCATTTCCATCGTACATTTGATGTTTTCTGTATTTCTTAGTGCAGAGTTGAGGTCTGGCTTTTCTAGTGTGCCTTTTTGGAATAGGAGAGCAGGAGTGGATGTCTTTTTACGCCTGATCATGCTGCTTCAGCTGTGATATGGATTGTCAGCAGAGCATGTGCAAGCTCACAGAAGGTTTTGTTGTTGTTTGTTTGCAGAGGTTTGTTTGTCCTTCTTTGGGATTGGGGAAGTGTTGAGAGGATTTACCATAAACTCCCTGTAGCACAGGCTGGCTTCTTGCTCACAGTGATCTCTGGCCCCCACACTCAGCTATGCCCTAGGAGATTATTAGGTCAGCCTCTGTATCCAAGAAGAGCACTGTGGAGGAATTTATCTTGCTATCAGAGGAAAGACTGTACATACTAACTGATGGTATCTCTGCCTCTCCTCTTTTTAAGAGAAAGAACTGGTGTTTGAGTAGCCAGAGTGAAGATGGTTGTAGGTTCTGTGACTTTTCTTTTCTACCAGTGCTTCTCAAAGGCAGATCCCAGCACTGTAAGGCAATAGTAGGGACATTCCAGCTTACACTTTAACCTTCAAACCTATGGAGTGTGTGTGTGTGTGTGTGTGTGTGTGTGTGTGTGTGTGTGTATTTGCATGCATGCATGCATAGGCATATATGTAGAAGCCAGAGTCAATGCCTGATGGCCTCTTCTGTTGCCCTCCCCTTTTATTTTATTTTATTTTTTGGACAGGGACTCTAACTGAACCCACACTTAACCATTTTGACTGGCACAGCTGATCATCAATCCCCCAGGACCCACCTGTTTCCATGCTCCATTGCTGGAGTGAAAGAAACACACTACCAAACCAGCTTTTCTATGTGTGCTGGGGATCTGAGCTCAAGCATCAGGTTCTCATGCCTGCACTATACCCACTGAGCCTTCTCCCTAGGCCCTGTGTGTAGTTGTTTTTGTTGTTTGTTTGTTTGACATAGTGGCTCATTGTGAGGTGCTGGCTAGCCTGAAACTAACAGATCTGCCTGGCTGGTGTGGAAAAGTTTAACGGGTCTTTCAAGGACCCACCATGTCACAAGATAATATTACAAATCTGTGATTTTCAAGAGAGGGAACCAGAATGTCAACATATAACTTGCACTTCCATCTCATTTTATGAAAAAGGTAGTGTTTAGGGAGAGAGAGAATAGAAAGATATGGGTGGCCTCTTTTGGGGCAGCCCTTCAGGGAACAGAATTAGATCAGTGTATGAACATTCTATGAACTCTGAAAGCATTGATCTCTGCAATAGTGGTAACTTTCTAAACTAAGATATCAGAGCCAGCTACAGAAAATGGAGGCAGTATCTAAACAGCTTTGAGACTGATTTTTTTCTTCCAAGTCTAGGAAGGTATATGTAGGGGAGAGAAGTAGTTTATAGGCAGAATGGTGGTAGTGCACTAACTTACTCTAAACCAGAGTTCATCACAGAACTGTCCAGCAACTTGGATCGTGGCTGTGTGTGGCTCCCTCCAAAGGGCTCTCATATCCCGCATCCTTGTTAGTCTCATCTGAAACAAATCCATAACTCATTTTCTAAGCTTGCCGATTAGTGTCATGAGCTCAGAGGAAGTCAGTTCATGTGTGTACTAAGTACTTTTTAAAATATGTGTAGGGTTCTTGGTTAGGATTTGGGCATTATAGACTCACCATTGGTAATTTGTCAACTTGATACATACTGGTATTCAAACAGTAAGGAGGGTCTGGACAGATAGATGGCTCAGTAGTTAAGACTGAACTGTTCTTGTAGAGGGCTAGAGTTAGATTCCCTGAACAGGTTGACTGGCTTTCAACCATCTATACCTCCAGCTCCAGGAAAACCTGACCCCCTCTTCTGTCCTCCAAGGATACCACATTCAGACTCACACACTAATTAAAAATAACCTGGGGGAGGGGCTTGGGATTTAACTCAGTTGTAAAGCTAATGCCTAGGAAGCACACAGCCTTGGGCTTGGTCCTCACTCTAGGGAAAAAAAGAAGAAGAAAGTAAGAGGCTGGGGAGATGGCTCAGCAGTTAAGAGCACTCACTGCTCCAGCCTGGTCCCCGGCAGCCACATGGTAACTCGTAGCCATCAGTAACTGCAGTTCCAGGGGAGCAGACCCTCATCTAACACACACCTCAGAAGCCGGTAAAAGCCATGTCTGCTTGTGAGTTTGTTTCGTTTGGTTTTGGTTGTGTAGTGCAGACTGGAACTCGGGATCTGCCTGCCTTTGAGGTAGAGACAAAACACATCTTTGTGAGTTTGAGATAAGCCTGGTCTACATAGAGAGTTCCTTGCCAACCAAGGCCTCATAGGTGAAACCTTGGGGTTGGGGGCACGTGAGGCAGAAGGACAAGACAGAAGGATTAGTGTGAATTCAAAGCCAGCCTGGGCTACAAAATGAGACTCCCTCAAATAAAAGAAAATAAAGTCAGGCATGATAACACATATTTAATATCAGTATTTGTGAGTTTAGGCAAAAACGGTCAGGAGTTCAAGGGTATCCTTTGCTAGTTACATAGGGAGTTTGAGGCCAACCTGGGTCACTTTGGACTCTTTCAAACAAAAATAAGTAAATGAATAAATAGCTTCTAACCTAAGATGTTGTCATGTAAGCCACAGATTAACAGTGATATCATGAGCTGGAATGTGAGAGGAAGGAACAAGTCTTGTACTCAGAGCACTTGCACTGCGGCCGCCAGAGATGTGGACTAGATCAAGTACAGAAAATACATGTCCTCTAATGATTTTGTAACTCAGCTAGCACCTTCTCTTCTCTCACAGATGGAGTCCCCCGTGTCTACCCCAGCGGTACTGCCACTGCACCTTTTAGTGCCAGTGGTTAATAATGACATCTCGTCTCCCTGTGAGCAGATCATGGTCCGCACCCGATCAGTTGGAGTCAACACATGTGACGTGGCTCTTGCCACAGAGCCTGAGTGCTTAGGCCCCTGTGAACCTGGAACAAGTGTCAACCTTGAAGGCATCGTGTGGCAGGAAACAGAAGATGGTAAGTCCATCCCTTCTCAGTTATTTCTGCAAAAGCCAGTAGAGGCTGAGTGTAATCCCAGCACTCAGGAGGTAGAGGCAGGCGGATTGCTGTGAGTTCGAGGCCAGCCTGGTCTACAGAGCGAGTCCAGGGTAGCCAAGGCTACACAGAGAAACCCTGTCTCAAAAAGACAAAAAAAAGAAGAAGTACTGGCAGTGCCCACACAAGGGGTAGTTAGTCGCTTACTTTATCATTCCTAGAGATGATTCCTTTGTTGCAGTCCTGGCCATTGCAAGTAGGCACATGCTCTACCCCTGTGTACATCCCTAGTTCCTGTGCCAAATTTTAATTTTATAGATGGCACACAGTCATTTAACAAGTGCTTACTGTGCCATTTATTCCGTGTTGGTACTCCCTATGTTCTCCCTTATGTTTTATATGAGAGATTTAGATTACAGGTAAAATTTTCAATCAGACTTTAAGAGAAACAGTAATAAAACGTCAGTTGAGGAAATCTAGGAAATGGAGAACTGGCATTTGTTTGTTTTGGGTTTTTGGTCTTTTTTGTGATTTTTTTTTTAATGTATGCTGGTGTTTTGCCTGCATGTGTGTGTGAGAGTGTCAGATCCCGTGTAGTCCTCCTCTTCTTTTTTCCTTCCTTCCTTTCTTCTTCCTCCTCTTCTTCCTCTTCCTCTTCTTCCTCTTCCTCCTCCTCCTCCTCCTTCAAGGAAGGGTTTCACTATAGCCCAGATTGGCCTGGGCCTCACTAGAACAAGCTGTCTTTGAACACACAGCAATCTACCACTTGGTCTTGATTTCCCCCCCCCCCCAACACAGGGTTTCTCTGTGTAGCCTTGCCTGTCCTAGACTCACTTTGTAGACCAGACTGGCCTCGAACTCAAAGTGATCCACCTGCCTCTGCTTCCCGAGTCCTGGGATTAAAGGTGTGCACCACCACACCCGGCTGGTCTTGATGTTTTTTTGTTTTTGTTTTTTTAAGATTTATTTATTTATTCATTTATTATGTATACAGTGCTCTGCCTGCATGCCTGCCTGCCCACCAGAAGAGGGCGCACAATCTCACTATAGATAGTTGTGAGCCACCATGTGGTTGCTAGGAATTGAACTCAGGACCTCTTGAAGAGTAGGCGGTGTTCTTAACCTCTGAGCCACCTCCAGCCCCTGGTCTTGATTTTTTAAACATGGTCTCATGTGGCCCATGTTGGCCTTAGACTTGATATGTTGCTAAAGATGACTTTAAATTCTGGATCCCCCTGCCTCCACCTCTCAATAACTGGGATTGCAGAAGTGCACTACCACATCTGACCACACTTGACAATCTTAAATTGACAATGTTGGCACAGTGAATTTCAAGTTTTTTCCTTTTTAAAAAAAGTTATTTTTTTATTTTATCTGCATTGGTGTTTTGCCTGCATGAGTATCTGAGTGAGGGTGTCAGCTCATAGAGTACAGACAGCTGTGAGTTGCCATGTGTGTACTGGGAATAGAACCTGGGTCCTTTGGAAGAGCCATCAATACCCTTAGCCTTCTCTCCAGCGCTCTTAATACCTGCAGGTACGGCCAGCTCCTGCCTTCCACAGCCTGCCTTGCCCAGCCACCTACATATTTGATGTTTCTTTCCCTCAGTACATAGTCTTTGTAGGACTAGTCAGTGGGGACGTTTTGACACTGTCTTGTTTTGGGCTTTCACAAGGCTTAAAACAAGCTGCTGCTGCCCAAGGTTGCCATGCAGACTTCTTACATCCTCCATTTGCCCTGGAGAACAAAAACTCTTTGTTGGAACTTCTGAAACCTAAACGAATTAAATAGGAGTACAAAGGTGCGTAACCAGTTACTTCAGCCCCCTTGGTAACATTTAGTACAAAGGTGGGTAACCAGTCGCTTCAGCCCCCTTGGTAACATTTAGTTACTTTGAGCACCTGTTCTTTATAAAGAATCAAGTTCTCCTGGGAGGCAGGGGAGACCTTTAATCCCAGCACTCAGGAGGCAGAGGCAGGCAGATCTAAAGCAAAAAAAAATCAAGTTCTCATCAAAGCGTCTGTGGTTGGAGAACAGAAGCTTTAGAGACCCATAGGAAACAGCTAATTGTCCCTGATAGGAGAGAACTAACTTGTAGGTCTGCGTTTCACTCTGGTCGTTCTGCCATCAGTCTTTTCTCATAAGTACTGTTGTTGTCATTTGGCATCAGTTAAAAGTCCTCCATGCACTAAGTGCTAGTGTATTTCAGGTAAAGAAGATATACAAAGGTGCAAAAAAGATATGCTCTGTATATATGTGTATTTACCGTGTGCAGTCTAGAAATAACAAATTAGATGTGTCCTCCATCCCATCTTGTCCCATCCCGCCCCACCCCCACCCCTGTCCTGGGCTCACTTAGTAGACTAGGCTGGCCTCAAACTCAGAGAAATCCACCTGCCTCTGCCTCCCAAGTACAAGATGTCTAATTTTTAATGTGTAAGTTTGAGAAATGGCTCATGAGTTAAGAGCACTGGTTGCTCTTCTAGAGGACCAAAGTTTAATTCCTAGCATCCATGTTGCAGGTAACTCAAGTCTCGGGGGACTCCATACCCTCTTTTGGCTTCCTTGAGCATCAGGCACACATAGTGTAGACATATATGCAGGCAAAATATCTATGCACTTGAAATAAGCTTTGAAATAATAAATAAAACATAAAAAGATACTGACTGCCTATGGCCAAATATTTAAGCAAAGTATATTGGAATGACAAATGTATGTGGGTGGCAGAATCTTTTTTATTTTTATTTATTTGTTTTTTATTTTATTTAAAAATATGGGTATTTTGCCTGTGTATGTGTCTGTGTACCACAAATACAGTGCCCATGGAGGCCAGAAGACGGCTTGAGATTCCTCTGGAACTTTGAAGTTACAGAAGGTTGTTAGCCACTATGTAGCTACTAAGAGTTGAATCCAGGTCCTCTACAAGAGCAGCCAGTTGCTCTTAACCGCTGAGCTATCTTTCCAGTCCCATGGATGGCATCTTTGAGCCACTAAGCAATCTTCAGGGGGGACCTATACTTCAGTTTATTGTAAAATGTATCATTTTCTGCCTGTGTGTTCTGTTTTTCTTGATGGTGATGACTTTTCTCTAATGACAAAAATATGAACCTGAGGCTGGAGAAATGGCTTAGCAGTTAAGAACACTGGCTACTCTTTGAGAAGACCCAAGTTTGATTCACTTAGGGCAACTTACAACTCCCTATAACTCTAGCTCCAGGGATCTGACACCCTCTTCTGGCCTCCACAGGTACATGTTACATACAGACACACACTTGAAATTTAAATATGAATCTGAGAGTTGGGCTTGGTAGTGCACGCCTTTAATCCCAGCACTCAGGAGGCAGCAGCAGGTGGATCACTGTGAGTTCAAGGCCAGCCTGGTCTAGAAAGCGAGTTCAGAACGGCCTGTGCTACACAGAGAAACCTTGTCTTTAAAAAAAAAAAAAAAAAAAAAAAATATATATATATATATATATATATATATATATGAACCTGAGAAAATCTTTTCAGAGAGTGAAGCAAACCCAGTAACAATGAAGATCTTTTTCTTTGAGAATGCCTGCTTTCTCTCCCTGCCATGGGGATTTTAATATGCAGTGCTGGGGGTAGAACCCAAGGCCTTTGACATGTTGTGCCAACAGTATATCCCTGAGCTATATCCTGTCTCTCTTGTCCATATTTTCCACTGTTTACAAAGTTCAGGGAAATTAGGGACTCTACTCATCATCGAACCCCTGGTCCATGCAAATGATTGTACAGGGATGCATGTGTACTGCTCGTCCAGAGGCCAAAACAAGACATTGCCATGTGTCTTCTTCTTTTATTCTCTGCCTTTATCTCAGCGCACCAGCAGCTCAGCTATTTGCAAGGTTGCCTTGCAGGGCTGGAATTGCAGGCACACACACAGCCACGTCTGCCTGTTTTTGTTTTTGAAGTAAGGATTTCTGGAGTCTAGATTGGTTTGAACTCACTGTGTATGTAGCCAAGGATGAGCTTGAACACCTGGTCCTCTTGTTTGTACCTTCCAAATAAAAAGTAATTGTTTGAGGAAGCTGAAGAGATGGCTCAGTGATCCTGAGAACCAGTGGTTAAATCCTAAAACCAGCATCAAGAGCCTTACAGCTTCCTATTCCTCCAACTACAAGTGATCTGATCCCTTTTCTAGCCTCTTCAGGCACGTGGACAGTATGTGCGTACACACACACACACACACACACACACACACAAATAAAATAAATAATTGTGTGACCAAATAGAATCAAAAACAAAAGCCAGGTATAGTGACTTTTGCCTGTAGTCTCAGCACTCTGTATGCTGTGCAGTGGGATGGCCAGCTCAAGACCAGCCTGGGATACAAGCTCTACCCTCTGAGCTAGGTGCCCACTGTCCTAGGGATATTTTTGCTATTGTTCAAATGAATGACATCTGTGTCATTTCATTTCTGTTAAAATATACTCAACAAATCCTATAATATAGCTTCAGCGTATTAATCATGTCAGAATACTTTCCAAACTTCTCTAAGAGTAAATACTTGTTTTAGGACATTTGAGATCCTTGTCACTAATTTAAATCTAAAGATTTGTAGTTCTTTCTTGTTACGTTAAGATGGTGTCCTTTTTTTTTTTTTAAGATTTATTTTTTTGTGTGTGAGTGTTTTGTCTGTGTGTGTGCCCCACTTGCATGCCTGGTGCTCACAAAGGTTGGAAAAGGGCATCATGCCCCCTGGAACTTAAGTTTCAAAAGGTTGTAAGCAACCATGTGGATGCTGGGAATCAAACCTGCAAGCCATGTGCTCTTAACCAGCTCCTTTATTGTTTTTGGTTTTGTTTGGTTTGTTTTTCGAGACAGGGTTTCTCTGTGTAGCCTTGGCTGTCCTGGACTCACTTTGTAGACCAGACTGGCCTCGAACTCACATTGATCCACCTGCCTCTGCCTCCGAGTGCTGGGATTAAAGGCATGCGCCACCACGCCCAGCCTTTATTTTGTTTTTGAGACAGGGTCTCACTGTGGCCTATGCTAGCTTGGAATTTAATATGAAGTGGGGCTGGCCTCTTAATTTTTGGATGACTATCCTGCCCCAGCTTTTTTACTTCTACTTTTAATATTTTTTAATTAATTGTTATTGTAAGTGTGCATGGTATGAGTCTGGGGCAGATGAGTCATATGCGTGCCAGGGCACACTCATGAGAGCAACTTTGTGAGGTAGGTTTTCTCCTTCCACCTTTATGTGGATTCCAGGGATCAAAGTCAGATCTGCAGGTGTTTGGCAGCAAATACCTATATCCTCAGAGCCGGCTTGCTGGCCCTACTTTAATATTTTAGTACCAGAGTTTCCCCTTTTCGTCTTGGGTTTAAGGCTGAGCGAGTGTTTTCCTCCATTCCTTCCTTTCGTTCTAAAGGGAAAAGAATTGTTCTGGAATGATACATCGTACTATTGTATGCTTAGTGGCCACCTAGGAGAGTCTTTTATGTGAATTAACACTTAGCACAAATCTCTTTAAGAAATAAGATTTCTAGCCAGGTGGTAGTAGGTACACCTTTAATCCTAGCACTCGGGAGGCAAAGGCAGGAGGATCTCTGTGAATTTGAGAGCAGCCTGGTGTACAGAGCAAGTTACAGCATAGCCAAGGCTACACAGAGAAGCCATTTCTTGGAGAAAAAGAAAAACAGAAATACGATTTCCTCAAGATCTGGAGTCTTGAATCCGTCTTCCTGTTAATCATAAGAACTACATACAGATACTTTTAGAAGACTTCCAGGCCTCTAGGCTTTCTTGTGCACCTGACTTTGTACAAAGGAAAAAAGAGAAGATTAAGTATTGCCTATAGTGTTCTCTTCTTTTGAGAGAGTTCTTGCTGTGTAATCCAGACTGACCTAGGGGGAAGGAGGGAGGGAGGGAGGGAGGGAGGGTGGGTGGAGTGTAGTTTTGAGACAGTGTCTTGTGTCGTCTAGAATGACCTTGAACTTCCTGATCCTCTTGCCTCTACACCACAAGTGCAGAGATTACAGGCAGTCATCACTGCCTGGCTCTGGCCTGAACTCCTAACTCTTCTCCCCTGCCTCCATGCCCAGCTACCTAGAATGATTTCTTTGCACCTGGCACTTTGAAGACAGCAAGGCTAACTTTAGGTAAGAATGCCAGCAGTGCTCTATGTTGTCCTTTTTTGGACAGCAGTACTAAGGCAGAAGTGTTGTGCTTCACTGTGTGTGTGTGCTTTACACAAGAACTGGCCGCATGGAGAAAGGAGCACTAGAGTGAAAGTTTAGAGAGAGCGGTGCTTCTTCCATTGTTGTTGTGGCCCTTGACTTTTTATTAGTTATTTTTCTCATAGCTGTGACCAAATAATGAGAAGCAACCTAACGGTGAAGGAATTTTTTTTTTTTTAGTGGAGGGCATGGGCTGGAGAGATGGCTCAGTGGTTAAGAGCACTGTCTGTTCTTCCAGAGGTCCTGAGTTTAATTCTCAGCACCCACATGGTGGCTCACAACCATCTGTAATGTGATCTGACTGCCTCTTCTGGTGTGCATGAAAACAGATCACTCATATACATAAAATAAATAAATAAATCTTTTTTAAAAATCAAATGAAAACTAGACATGAATGGTGCGTATGCTGTGGTCCAGCACTGGGAAGCTGAGAAAAAAAGAGCGGCAAATATAAGGCCAGCTTAAACTGCTAAATTAGCATAAGTAAAATTTGATTCTAACAGCTGTATATAGCTAACGGCTTTCAGTTTTGGAGTGTATGTGCGTGTGTGCACATGTGGAAGCATGCTTTCACTAAAAAGAAAGAACGTCAAGTAGACTGGCAAGGCGGCTCAGCACCATCAAGCATGGCCACCTCAGCACAGCTCCCAGGTCCCACAGTGCAAGGAGAGATCCAAAGCCCGAACTTTGCCCTCTGACCTCCACATGTACTGTGTAGCTTGCACCCATCCATGCCCACCTACACACAATAAGAATAAATTTCTTAGTGACGATAAAGGTCACCGAAGCACAGTGTCTGCTCTCTGGGATATGAAAATAAAGCTTTTTCTTTTCAAAAGAAAAAGAAAATAAATTTCTTTTTTCTTTTTTTTAAGAAAGAGCAGTGATTTTGTGAGAAAATAGTGAGGGCTAGTAAATAACTAACATCTATACAGGCCCAGGGCAATTTATGTACTGTGGCTTCTGTTAGGCAAGCACTTGGCCCTTTGTCTGGTTGAGCCTTGTTCTTTGGTCTGTGAGTTGGCCTTTTCTCTATTGAGTAGTGGTTTACCATGAAGTTTGGCTTACTTTGTAATTCCACTAAGAAGTTGCCCAGTGTTTCTCCATGCTTATTTGCTTACAGACTTACTGTGGGTCTTTATCTGTCTCAAACGGAACTCTTCTTTTAAGAAAAAGGTGAACCAGGCACAGGTCCTGTCTATAATCCCAGCACTCAGGAGGCAGAGTCAGGCAGATCTCTGTAAGTTTGAGACCAGCCTGGTCTACAAAGCCAGTCCAGGACAGCCAGGGGTCCACAGAGAAACCCTGTTACCCCCCCCCCAAAATAAATAAATAAATAAATATATATATATATATATATATATACACACATATACATACACACATACACATACAGAATTTTCAATATTTATACTGGAAAAATTGTACTTAGCTACTGGTTTTTCTTACATGCTACAACTAATGGTCTTTTCCTTCAGTCTTGCTTCAGACCGCACTCACCTGGAGAGAGGCGATGTGTCTTTCTCCACTACTTAGACGATTGCCTACTAGGCAGACTCGTGAAAGCCTAGTAGCCATTGTCTGGCACCACAAGCCTTCATAGCAACAGACCACTACATGGCAACAGCAGCCACACAAAGGAAACATTAGGGAAATCAATACCTTTCTCCCACCCTTCCCCCACCAAAAAATGGCAGCCGACACACTGTTGCCATCAAGCGGCCTCCTCCAGGGTGCTTAGGACATGGTGTGTTTCTGTACCCTCGTGGAGCATGATATCTGTCCACTGTCATATAGTTAAATCCTGAAGCCCTAAGGGAAAATTTGAGTAATAGGCTCTTTTGAGTTTCATTTTATGAATTGCAAAATAGACTACTAATCTTCAAGGGAGAGAGACATGTTCTTTTAGAATATTCTAGCCCACCTCTTCTCACCCCCGCGCCACAGGCACACACCAGCAGAGTACAGGGAGGCCTTGCATGTGGCCAGGCTGTGGACTTTCAAGTAGGTAGGGTTATTTTGAAAGAAAATTCACCTCAGATCATGTGGAACACAGGCCTATTTTGTACTACTGTTATCCTTCACAAGTCATTTAGTTGCTGAAGCGTAAGTGTCCAGGGGAGTGAAGCCTGGCCCATAAATACAGTTCTAATGTGGCCTGGGACTGAGCACTAGCTAGGCCGTACTTAGGATGAAAGTCAGAGCTGCCGTGTTTCCTTGCTCTGTTGATAAGCTCATTTTACTAGTCTGTGCTCTACTTTCCTCCTTTGTAAAGGGAGATGGTGGACTCCATGATCGATGCATTCCTTGCAGCTCTTCATGTTCATGCATCTGTGATCATTTGTGGGGGGCAGAGGAGGGGATAGTCCGTATCAGTTTTTTGTGATGAGCTCCAGCCGTGGACACCTTTGGTCTCAGTGCTTACACTGCCAAAAACAGGTCTTGGCCCTTCACCACTTACAAAACTGACGTAGAAGTGATAGGCAGAAGCGATCGGCAAACTTGGCAACTCACCCTCTCTCCCAGGGCAGCAGTTTGAAACCAGCTCAGGCAGAGCTTTGCTCCCAGGCTGCTGCTACATGTCATAAGGCTGTTCCTGCTTCTTAGTAGGGTGGGGAGGTGAGATTGATTCAGTCCTCTCCTCCGTCCCCTCCTTTCCACCACCTCCTGCGGTTTCCCTCATCTTCTCTCCCTTTCCTCCTTTTCCCCCTGTCCCAAAACCAGAGGCACTTCTCTAACCCTCTGATACCTCGTTCTCCCTTTCCCTTAGGCTTTACAGAACAAAGAAGTCACAGGGCATCAACTCTATAATGTAGGCAGCTGGAGATAATTTCCCCAGGAAAGGGTGGGTAAGGAGCTGATTCCTCCTGGCATGAGACAACATTGCTAAATGGCCTCATGATATGTCTGCCAAAGCTCAGGCTTTGTTAGGGCCATTCAGGCTTCTCTGCTTCTGAGTTAAATTACAGTGAGGAACCACCCCCATGTATTTTCATAGGGGGCAAGATTAGGAAAACATGGAAAGTGTGTCATTTTTAGGTCTTGTTAATTGCTTAAGGAATTTCATTTAATCCACTGTCCCAGTGCTGACTCATGCCAGGTCCTTTACTTCTTTCAGTTGTTGTCTTCATGGCCTTCTCCATAGCAACAAGCCACAGGACACAAGGGCTGTTAGCAGGACTCCCGAGTCCCCCACCCACGTTGTTCTCTATTCTTTTTTTAAGATACCTTTTAAAAGACTGTGGAGTAATTTTCTGCTTCCATTGAGCTCCTAGTCAAATGTAGCACTTAACCCTCAAGTAACTGAGGGAATTGCTTTCTCAGTTCCCTTCCTCTCAGGGATTCGCCCATCATTTAGCTCTAAAGTAGTGCATTTATCATTTACCAAGTTTCCCTGTTCTCTTTCTAGTGGTTAGCTCTCTCCTTAGAATTACATTTTGAATCTCTTGAATCAAATATCAATGTGGATAAAGAATGGATAGAAAAAAAGAACAAAACAAAACAAAACCTTCCCTTTCCCCGCCATGTGCTGTGGCATCAGATGCTAGGCTGCTCTGCTGCTGGCCTGCTGAAGGGCAGAGTGGTCCATGTCTCACCAGATCTGTCACTGCCTCTGTAATGCGCCTCACTAGTACACACAAGTCTCATTGAACAGTGATATGTACATGAACCATGTGTATACAGATCCTTGAACTTGTAAGGTGAGTATACTCTATGTTACTGGATGAAGAAACAGCATTATCAGAAAATCCCATGGTTCCTCCCATCAATCTAACTGCTGATGTCATAGGTTAGTGCTACCCATTCTAAAGTTTATATGCAAAAAATCTCTATACTTTCTGATGTTGAGCCGCTCAACATTGCCAGTGAGATTCAACCACGTCGCATGTACTTAGTTAATTTTTAAGACAGGGTCTCACTGTGTAACCCTGGCTGGCCTGGAATTCACAGAGATCTACCTGCTTCTGCCTGTTGAGTCCTGGGTTTAAAGGTATGCTCCACCACACCTGACCTATAATTAACCTTTTTTTCTTTTCATTGTTTGAGTGTTCTACTATGTGAATAAACTTATTCTGCTGTTGGTGAGCATTTTGAGTTATTTTTAGTTTGGATCTGTAATATAAAAATGTTGGTATGGCACTGGAGAGATGGCTCAGAAGTTAAGAGCACTGTCTGCTCTTCCTAAGGTCCTGAGTTCAATTCCCAGCAACTACATGATGGCTCAGAACCATCTACAATGAGATCTGGTGCCCTCTTCTGGGGGCCAGGCACACATGCAGGCAGAACATTGTGTATATAATAAATAAATAAAAATCTTAAAAACATTAGTATAAAAATTCTTATATACATGTCTTTAAGGGAATATATATACATATTCCTAGCTATATATACCTACGAATAGAATTCCTGGGTCAGAACGTGTGTGTGTGTGTGTGTGTGTGTGTGTGTGTGTATCTCACACACACACACACACACACACACACACACACAACTATAATGTATATATCCACAAATAGTAATTTAGTTTACATCCTACTTTTGTTGATTTGGTTTGGTTTGAGACAGGGTTTCTCTGTGTAGCCCTGGCTGTCCTGGAACTCACTCTGTAGACTCGGCTAGCCTCGACCTCACAGAGATCTGTGTGCCTCTGCCTCCCAAGTGCTTTTAGTTTGCTAGAGTGGTGATCTGCATCCTAGCCAGCACTTGGTTTTGCCCTTTTCCTTTAACCCTTGTAATTTGAATCCTTCTAGTTGGTATATTGTGGCTTCTCATTGGTGTTAATTTTCATCTCCCAGAAGAAGAATAAAATCTAATGTCTTGCCTTGTGTTTATTGACGTGTGTAAATCTTCCGTGATAATTCTCTTAAGTCTTTGTCAGTTTTGGCTTAGGTTGTATGTCTTTTTATTGATTTATAGTTTGTATATACTGGTTGTGAGTCCTCTGTCAGACATGTGTTATAAAAATCTGTATCTTGCCTTTTCTTTAATGTTAATCTTTTCACGCATATAAACTTCATTTTTACAAAATCTAGTTTGTCTTTGTTTTGCTTTTGTTGTTAGCGTTTTTTTGTGTCCTGTTTAACAGGTTTGCCTATTCTAAGATAATATTGTAAGTTTCCTCTGAGGACCTTGGGTTTTGTAATTGATTTTCTATTTAGGGTTTAAATTGAGAGTCAAGGTTGTTTTTTTAATCTTGTGAATACATAATTGCTTCAACACCTCATAGAAAACACCACTATTTCCCCCACTGCACAGAGGAGTCCCATTTGGGGAGATGCTGGGAAGCTGTTTCTGAGCTCTCTTCATTGTGTCCATTGTATTATTCTTTCTTCCATAAATGCTGCATGGCATAGCTAACCCTTTGTAAGTCTTGGCACCTAGTATAGGTCCTCTCTCTGGCTCAGTTGTACTCTGTTAAGATGGCCGACTTGCCTGTGCCCTCTCCAGCCATGCGCTGTGGCATCAGATGCTAGACTGTTCTGCTGCTGCCTGCATTGTGCATTTCCACAGAAATGTTAGGATCAGCTTGTAGCTTTTTAATGAAAAAGGCCTGCTGTGACTTTGATTAGGATTACATTGAATCCACAGCTTAGTTTGGAGAAGATTCAAGGTTTTATCCTTCTACTTAGTTACTGAAGCTGGGTTGAGATCAGAGCAAGTCACTGATAGCACTTGGGCCCCTTGCTTAGAGCATGTGTTAGACACCAGGCTCTTCCTGCCACCCCCGTGTTCTGAACCAGCAGGTTAGGATGGTGGACGTGTTTGCTGTGCAGGTGCCCTCCACAGTGATTGTTTACTGCCATCACCACCACTCTCCACCCACTGTGACCTGGACTTAAGTCTAGCAACTACAATTTAATGAGGCCGAGTTAAGGTAAAATGAGACCGACTTACCTGACACTTGACCTGCCATTGAGGCTATATTAGTTTCCTAGTACCTTTGAAACAAACCAATAAAAACTGGCTGGCTCAGAACAACAGTGAGTTCTGCTGTCCAATCTGAAAGTGGCCGGGTGTGGTGGCGCACGCCTTTAATCCCAGCACTCGGGAGGCAGAGGCAGGCGGATCGCTGTGGGTTCGAGGCCAGCCTGGTCTACAAAGTGAGTCCAGGACACCCAAGGCTACACAGAGAAACTCGAAAAACCAAAGGAGGAAAAAAACAGAAGAGAAGAAATCTGAAAGTGTTTTTAGGGCCTCTTCTCTCTCACAGTTGCTCATAGAAACTTTCCTTGTTCCTAGTGTGCCTGGCCATCCACGATGTTTCCTTGTTCCTAGTGTGCCTGGCCATCCATGATGTTTCCTTGTTCCTAGTGTGCCTGGCCATCCACGATGTCTTTAAGAGTTATCACTCAAAAGCCGGGCGTGGTGGCGCACTCCTTTAATCCCAGCACTCGGGAGGCAGAGGCAGGCGGATCGCTGTGAGTTCGAGGCCAGCCTGGTCTACAAAGTGAGTCCAGGACAGCCAAGGCTACACAGAGAGACCCTGTCTCAAAAAACCAAAAAAAAAAAAAAAAAAAAAAAAAAAAGAGTTATCACTCATTTGCATTCTGTCTTGCTTCTGTGTCTGTGTCTGGAGTCCGCTATTTATAAGACTGCTAGTAATAGCAGTAGTGGTGTCCTGCTGACATGCTAGCATTGGCTGTTAGGAGCAGGACCTCAGCAAAATAGTGACTTCAGAGCCAACGTGGGCTGCATGAACTGTCTCAGAACAACAGAGATGCTATTTTGCGGTACCTTGGATTTGAGTATGTGTTTAGGAGGAAGTGCAGTGTAGTCCATAACAGTCACAGTTGGCAGAAAGGAAGGGTGTCTAGGAACGGTACCTCCTCCTACCATGGAGACTTGACGGGGTCCTTCATCCTTCTGTGTGTAATCTGGAGAGCCATGGTTTCCCAAGGCCCTAGGACCATGACTGCCTTTCTCTCTGAACACTGCTGTTCCCTTCCTTGTCACTGAATGTCAGCTTCAGTTCTACTCTCTTAGCCTGAAACTGCCACGCAGAGGCCACAGAAAGAGACATAGGTTTCAGAGGGTGATTCAGCCTCTGGCTAAAAAAGACAGAAAGGAAAGGTGCCTCAAGAAAACCAGCCCAGCTATGCTGTCACCTTGGGCCCTCCTGCTAGATCATAAAACAGGAAAGCTCTGGACAGTATGATTCCATCTCAAGCCCAGGCAAGTATTTCCTCAAAGCAGTACTCTAGGGATTTTCAGAGAAAGATTCTAGCTGATGGGATGGCCTCCAGCCATGGCTACAGTATGTTTATGCCTCAGCAAGAGAAAAGGGAGGACATGGGGAGTAAGGGTGTGTGATCCGATCCGAGAAGCACGTCTGCAAAATATCCCAGTGGGAGAACTTTCAGATAAAAGGAAGAACCCTCTCAGATCTTCAGCCTCCTTCCAGAGGCTCCCCACCCCTCTCCACAGTGGGGAGGGTTTACATCTCCAGTGCTGTGCTTGGAACTCCCCCAACAGCTCTTTCCCTGCTCCTGACCTTCTCCAGCCTCAGATGCTCAAGGGAAGATAGCAGTGAGTGCTGAATGTTTGGGGGGTTTCTTTACCTTATCCAATTGAGAAGATTCCAGAAAATAAGGGCTAAGGGGTTTTATTTTCTGTCAACTGTAGATTTGAAGGTAAGCTATGTTAAGGACACCATATTCTATAGCAGTATTCCCAGATTTCGCTGTGTATTGAAATATAAGGGCAGGGGTTTTTAAATACTGATGTAAGGTTTACTCAGTTTGCTTAAGTTGGTTTAAACAAGGGTAAGATCAGGTGTTGTTACTGTTTGTTAAGATCGTCACAGTGTTTTCACTGTGCAGAAAAACTTTGTTACTCACCCTTCATAGGGTTGAAACATTGTGAGTTCAAGGCCAGCCTGGTCTACAAAGCAAATCCAGGACAGCCAAGGCTACGCAGAGAAACCCTGTCAACCCCCCCCCCCAAAAAGCATGGTGAGGCTGGGTGGTGGAGCATACCTTTAATCTAGCACTTGAGAGGCAGAAACAGGCTGACCTCTGTGACTTCAAGGACAGCCAAGGCTACACAGAAAGACCCCGTCTCGAAAAAAATGTAGTTTGACTGAGAGACAGTCAGGCATGTAGGTATATAGAGCAAGCGTGGATGGCTTCTGAGGAGCAATACCCAAGATTGTCGTTTGGCCTCCATCCACATGTACACATACACATGAACATACATATAAGGAAAGATTAATAAATCTTGCTGAATTTATACATAAGGAATTCATAGTAGGATTTAAAAAACATTGTATCTAATAATTTGGTTGCAGTAGGCAAATTTGAAACTAGAGTTTTAAAAAAGTATAGTTTCAGATAAGTGTGCCAGGGGTTCCAAAATGGTGGGTGTTGGTTGCTTTTGTACAAAACTTCATTTCTGAAGGCTACTCTCATGACTCTGGCTGTATTTACTTTCTTTACATCTTCTGTTTGAACTCTTGTTCTGGGAAATGATGCTCAGAAGTCTGTGCAGTCTCACCCGGTCACCTCTAATGTCAGCATTGAAAATGTTGAGGCAGGAAAGTTGTCAAAAGCTCTAAACTAGCCAGGAGAACAAAGTGAATTCAAGCTACAGCCTGTGACATGACAAAGTAAGACCCTATCACAAAAGGGAAAGAATGGGGAGGAAGGAGAATGAATGTGGTCATAAGTTTGTATGTTCTCTAATCACATATCACAGTTAAATGTTAGATTAAAACATACTAGCATTAGGCTGGGTGTGGTGGCGCATGTCTTTAATCCCAGCACTCAGGAGGCAGAAGCAGGCAGATGGCCATGAGTTCGAAACCAGCCTGGTCTACAAAGCAAGTCCAGGATGGCCAATATAACATAGAGAAACCCTGTTTCAAAAAACAAAAAACAAAAACAAACAAACAAACAAAACATACCAGCAATAGTTATGGAAAGTTAAGCCATTCCTACATTCCTCCCTTGGGGGGGCCTTTGCAGTAGTGGTACCCGGCGTCTCGTATCCACAGCACTCTTTGCTCCAAGCCAAGGCAAGGCTGTGGCTCTGGGTTCCAGGGAAGTATGGGTGATGTCTTTCTCTCCCTCTGTTCTGTCTTGAGAGAGAACCAGGAAATTTGTCACTGGTATTGACTAGGAGTTTTTGTCAGGCTGCCTTCTCCTTTTCCTCACCTCATCTCTTGACATTGGCAAACATATGCTGCCAACTCTTCTTTCGAAAGAAATTGGAGAGGCTAGAAATGTGGCAGCCTTTCCAGTTGACCTGGGTCCACTTCCTAACAACCACATGGCAATTCACAACCTCTAGATCCCAAGGATCTGACACACACACACCCCTTTCTGGTCTCCAAGAGCACCAGGCACACATGTGATGCACAGACATATTTGTAAGCAAAACATCCATACACATAAAAAAAAGTAAAAGAGAGGCCTGGAGAGATGGCTCAGAGGTTAAGAACACTAGCTGTTCTTCCAAAAGTCCTGAGTTTAATTCCCAGCAACAACATGGTGGCTCACTATAATGAGATCTGGTGCCCTCCTCTGGCATGCAGGTAGGTGTATGTGCAGGCAAAACCCTATATATAATAAATCAATCTTTTAAAAAGAATTTAAGAAATTGAAACACCATAGACACGTAAATAGGGTTTTGCTGGTTGTGTTGTGGCTAGAAGGATCTCCATTATAAGAAGAGTAGGAGAAGAGAGTGTATTTTACTAGAAAAGCAAAACTGACAGCGTTTATAACCTCAGAGAACAAGAGTACACTAGATGACAATTGGATGCCTTTGTAGAGGATGTCAGCAACAAGAATCAGTGCTCAGGGCTAGCCTAGCACTCAAAAAAGTAAAAATAGGGCTGGAGAGATGGCTCAAAGGTTAGGAGTGCTGGTTGCTCTTCCAGAGGTTCTGAGTTCAGTTCCCAGCAACGTCATGGTGGCTCACAACCATCTGTAATGAGATCTGCTTCTGCAGGCATACACACAGGGAGAACACTGAATATATAATAAATAAATCTTTTTTTTTTTAAGTAAAAATAAAAAAACTGAGTGTCATAGCTCTCACCTGTTCTCTTATCCTTCAGTGACGCTAAGGCAGGAAGATTGTCATGAGTTTAAAGCCATCCCATGCTACAAAATGAGACGTGTCTCAAAAAACACTAAACAAATGAGTCACCCAGAAATGATCACTACTCCATACACATGCCCCCCCCCCTTTTTTTTTAAATAGATTGGGGATCTCTTCCTCTACATTTTGAGGTTTTGGTTGGTTGGTTGGTTGGTTGGTTTTTCAAGACAGGGTTTCTCTGTGTAGCCTTGGCTGTCCTAGACTCTTTGTAGACCAGACTGGCCTCGAACTCACAGTGATCCACCTGCCTCTGCCTCCTGAGTGCTGGGATTAAAGGCGTGCACCACCATGCCCAGCGAGGTATTTATTTATTTAGAGGAATATACCATTAAATTTTCTCATAAGGTTAAATAATCTCTTATAACATTTTAAGTAACCACATAGCATTCCATGTTAAGGATTTATCATGATTGGCTTAGTTATTATATTGTTTTCCTTTTTTATATATTGTTTTCTTTATTTAAATATAACCTTTACAATTTTCTACCACTTCAAAATTTGAACTTTATGTCGTCATTCCCTTTAAAGACAGGGTCTCATGTATCGCAGGTTGGCCTTGAACTCATTATGTAACTGAGGCTAATATTGAGCAGCAAACCCAAGGCCATGGAGGCTGGAGAGATGGCTCAGAGGTTAAGAGCACTGACTACTCTTCCAGAGGTCCTGAGTTCAATTCCTAGCAACCACATGGTTGATCATAACCATCTATAATGAGGGCTGGTGTCTTCTTCTGGTGGGCATGTATGTGTGCAGGCAGAATATAATAAATAAATCTTAAAAAAAAAAAAACCCAAGGACTCATGCTTGTTAAGGACGCATCCTCCTCACTGAGCAGCTCCACCCTTTGCCATCAACCGGCACCAAAGGAAACACACAGTGTGTTTTATAATAATAACTTTATAGCTTTGACCTTCAGGGTTTCTGTTCCCTACTTCTCTTTCCCTCTTTCTGTCCTATGTTGCTTTTTACTTTGGTGGCTATTTCTTTTTTTATTTCTGTGTGTTCTGCTCTTGTAGCCTTGCCTTTACCACCTGTGTGCAGCCTTATTACTGCTGTTTTCTTTTCTGGTAAAGAGCAGTCAAACATAAAATCAATAACCTGCTTCTCAGCCAAAACTAAACCCATGGGCATTAATGTCTTTCATGCTCGTCCACAACTGTATTCTCAACTGTAGTCCATAGAATGAATGTGCAGTGTTCGAAACCAAGAAGTAATGGACTCCTGCGAGCTAAGAAGTATGTTTTACTTGTGGCAGCACAGTTACAAATGTAGCATAGTAGTTTAGAGCCATACTGATTTGGGTTTGGTCTGGACTGATGAGGCTGTATTTAAATTACGTCTTGTCTTGTTTTGTTTGAGACAGGGTCTTATGTAGACCAGGCTGTCCTCGGTGACTTGCTATATAGGCAAGAATAACCTGAAACTCCTAATCTTTCTACCTTTATGTCCCAAGTACTTAGATTATAGACAGGCCACTAAACTTGGCCATCTGTGCATCTTACTTATAAATTATACGAACTGGAATGGATTGCTCTGAGCTCCTGTTTCCCTGTCTATAAGGTGGAAATAATAGTACTATGGGGGTCATTAAGATTAAATGTGAGGTAACAGAGAAAATGCTCAGGCATAATTAAGAGTGTCCTGTCTGGAACTCTGCATATATACTTTGTGTATCAATGGGCTTAGAGAACACCTCCCATAACTTCAGTGGTATTATGCTGGGATCTGAATCTTGAGTAGACATAAAATTAGCTTCATTGCTACTTCATAACTATAATTTTGCTACTGTTATGGATCATAATATAAATAAATAATTGATTGCAGGATAGCTGATATGGAAGTCATTCAACACCCCCCTCACACACACAGATTGAGAATTGTTGTCATAGTAGAAGAGGAACATAAATATTTATCCCAAAATCTATAGCAAATTTTGTCCATCATCAGACATAAATATAAGTCAAGAACTTGAACAGTAGGCCTGGAGAGATGGTTCAGCAGTTAAAAGTATATATTATTTTTGCACAGGACCTGAATTTGGTTCACAGCACCCAAGCCAAGCATCTCATAACTGCCTAAACTCTAGCTCCAGGGACTCTGATACTGTCTCCTACATGCACAAACCCACATAAGTAGTAATTTTTTTTTTTTTTAAGACCAGGTGTCTCTGTGTAGCCTTGGCTGGCCTCAGATTTGTTTTGTAGAGCAGGCTGGCCTTGAATTTACCAAGATCCCGCCTGCCTCTGCCTTCCAAGTCCTGGGATTAAAGGCGTGCAGCACTACACCTGCCCTCCTTCTTCCCCCCTACCCCCACCCCGTCATAATATAAGGCACAGTCAGTTTACATTTTTTCTGTCATTATTCCATACTACCTGCAGTACTGCTAGTTAGTACCGAAAGTGCATTATGGGGTCTCCTTGACTGGGCACAAGTCCTGTGAACTATTTGGAAATTTGGGCCTCCATCTTTCTCCAGATTTCCAGCATAATTGAGGTAAGAGTAGTTACAATAAAGTACATACAACAATTAATTCATTTTAATCCTGTGTTTTAAAAATCATTACTAGCCTTGTTGGTCATGGAGGCACATGTGTTAGTCCCAACATGTAGAAGACAGAGACAGGCAGATCTCTGAGAGTTAGAGGCCAGTCTTATCTACATAATGAGTTCCAGTACAGATGAGGCTACTTTGTGTAAAGTATTATTTAAAAATTTTAAAAAATTTTTAAACAACGATGTCACTAAGAAAGCAAATGGTGGTACAAACCATAAAATCCCAGCTACTTCAGAATCTAAGACAGGAAAATCATGAGTTTGAGACCTGTCTGGGATAAAGAGTGAAACCCTGTCTCAAAAATAAAAGCAACACATATTACTAATCCTTGAAGAGCCCTTTCACCTGGGTAGCTTAGAATATTCATCAGCTGCCCTGTGCACTCTCTTTGTCTTATAACTTGGTAAGTAAACATTGCTTAGGTAGTGGCATCTGCTTTTGGTTTTTTGTTTTGTTTTCCTCTGTTCCTTCATTCTGTATTATAAATGCTGTGAAAGCAGGAGAAATTTATTCAGTCCCACTTTCACATCCTCAAAAACACAAATAATCCCAAGAGATGGCTCAGCCAGGAAAACGCTTGCTATGAAAGCCTGATGAGCTGAGTTTGATCCCTGGGATCCACATGGTAGAAGGGTGTCCTCTAACCTCACATACACACCGTGTAATGTGTGTGCCCACACACAATAGTAATAAGTAAGTTTACAAATAATAAAGTTTAGGGGCTGGAGAGATGGCTCAGAGGTTAAGAGCACTGACTGCTCTTCCAGAGTCCTGAGTTCAATTCCCAAAAACCACATGGTGGCTCACAACCATCTATACTGGGATCTGATGCCTTCTTCTGGTGTGCATGTGTACATGCAGATAGAACACTCATACATAAAATAAATAAAATGATGATGATAGATAAATAGATAGATAGATAGTTCATTTCCTTAAGAAGCCAGAGTCCCAAAAAGGGATACGAATCCTATCCTTTTTTCCTTTTAAATACCCCCTTGCAGGATCATAGGCAAAAAGAGAGGTAAACAGGGAGTCTAAGAAAATAGTTTGAAGCCGGGCATGGTGGAGGCAGAGGCAGGCGATCTCTGAGTTTGAAGCTAGCCTGGTCTACAAAGCGAGTCCAGGCCAACCAAGGTTACACAGAGAAACCCTGTCTTAAAAGAAAAGGAAAAGGAAATAAAGTAGTTTGAAAAGACTAAGAATTTGTTAAAGATAGCTATGTCATGCCTAGAGTCAGAAATATCTGACTTCTGTTAGTCTTTAAATAAATTACCCTTTTGTGCTTTTAAATTTTTGTTAAGATTTATTTATTATGTATACAGTAATCTGCCTGCATGTATACCTACACACCAGAAGAGAGCACCAGATCTCACTACAGATGGTTGTGAGCCACCATGTGGTTGCTGGGAATTGAACTCAGGACCTCTTGAAGAGCTTGAAGAGCACCCAGTGCTCTTAACCTCTGAGCCATCTCTCCAGCCTCCTTTTTGGACTTTGATTTCTGATTTCATTTCTGTTTTGTTTTAGGCAGAGTCTCCCCTAATGGAGAATGACCTTGACATTTTTCTTATTATATTTTTATTTATTATGTCTGTGCATATGCCACAGAATAGTTGTAGAAGTCATAGGACGATTTGAAGGAGTTGGTTTTTCTTTGTCCACTATGTGCGTCCTAGGGATTGAACTCAGAGATTATGAGGCTTGGCATCAAGTGCCTTTACTCACTTAGCCATCTCATTGGCCCAGGCTACTGCTACTTTTTTGGAGATGGGGAGCTCAGGAAGATGGGGGTCTCTCTACAGAGCCCTGGATGTCCTGGAACTCACAGAGCTCCTTTTGTCTCTGTCTCTCAAGTGTTGAGATTAAAGGCATGCACTACCATACCCAGCTGTCTCTTTGTGGGTTTTTGGTTTGGTTTGGTTTGGGTTTTTTGGTTTTTCAAGACAGTTTTTCTCTGTGTATCCCTGGCTGTACTGGACTTACTTTGTAGACCAGGCTGGCCTCCAACTCACACCAATCCCCCTGCCTATCTACCTCCCAAGTGCTGGGATTACAGGTGTGTGCCACCACTCCTGCCTCTGTGTGGTTTTGGTTTTTGGTTTTTTACATTTTTGGTTATTGTGATCACCAGCACTGGATTGTAGTGACACATGCGTCTAATTTCTGCACCTGGAAGTAGAGGCAAGATTGTGTGTGTGTGTGTGTGTGTGTGTGTGTGTGTGTGTGTGTGTGTGTGTGTGTGTGTGTGTACGTGTGTGTACACAAAGTTATCCTTCACTAACTTGGTTATATAATGAGCAAGTTTGAGTTTTAAAACCCTCTCTCAAAGACAAAACAAAACTGTTAACTCAGAAGACCTAAACAGTTAATAAACATAACAACACAAGTGTAAATAATTTGTCCAGATTGTTAACTGCCATCAGTATATGACTTGCTGAGGAAACATCTGATTCATGTTAAAGAGACTTTACTCCATGATATTAAAATTACGATTAAAGAGAATAGTAAGGGCACAGCTGTTTAGCCCTTGCTGCTCTTGCGGAGGACCTGAATTGGGCTCCCAGCACCTAAGTGTCACCTCATACATGTTATATAGTACTGAGGGATATGTAAATGAGTACATTCTTTCTGAAGCAATTTGGCAGTATTTTTCCAAATTCCCAACAAAAGCATGATTAGCTATTTTACTATCTGTCTTTTTTGGTTTTTTTGAGACAGGGTTTCTCTGTGTAACAGTCCCAAGTGCTGGGATTAAAGACGTGCGCCACCTCGCCAGTTTACTTATTTGTCCTACAGATATATTTGTGCTAAACAAAGCTACATCATTGTTTTGTTTTTTGTTTTTGTTTGCGAGACAGGGTTTCTCTGTGTAGCCTTGGCTGTTTTGGACTTGTTTTGTAGACCAAGCTGTTCTCAAACTCACAGATATCCTCCTGCGTCTGCCTCCCAGAGTACTAGGATTTTCTCCTGGCTTGGTGTTTATTTGTAATAACAGGAGAGTGGAACAACCTAATTGTCTATTTAAATGACAACCGCTTGGGGGCGAGGTATCACTGTAATTCTAGGACTCCGGAGGCAGAGGAAGAGGATTGGGAGTGGATGGCCAGCCTGGGTTTGATCCCTAGAACCTAGAAGTGGAACAGGAACTAACTCCCTTGGCTTAGCCTCTGACCTCCAAACGCACATTTAGCACATGCAAATAAATAAACTAATGAAATGAAAACACACACAAATAAATAAATAGTTTTTTTAATACCCCTTTTGTCATTGTTCATTCGTCTTAAGCTCCCTACTTAAAAACATTGAAGAATATTCCTGCAAGATGTCTGAGTGGGTAAGGGTGCCTGCCTGAGGGTCCTGGTGGCCTGAGTTTGACCCCTGAGACCTACATGGCAGAATGAGAGGACTGGTTGCTGCAGATTGTCCTCTGGCCTCTCCATGTATGCTGTGGTCCCCTGTCCCTCCAAATAACATATAATGAAAAACATATATTCCTCCTTAAATAGTTCTACTGTGGCACACTGTTCCACACACTATTATCTTTCATGTATATAATCTTTCCAGATCAGCAGTCTATCTCTCTTTCTCTGTCTCTGATCATTTTTTCTTTCTCCCTCTCCTTCCCTCCCTCCCTCTCTCCCTCTGTAGACCAGCTGGCCTTGAAGCCTCCAGATCATCCTGCCTCCACCCCTCATCCCCCACCAAATGTCAGAAATACAGATGTGCACTACCATGCCCAGATTTCATTGTTTGAATTTTTTATACTGCTTTTTGAATTTAGGAATATTATAGTGTCACATATTCAGAAGCCCTTTTTCCCTTTTGTGGGGTAGGGAACAGGGTGTTGTGTATCCTAGGCTAGCCTTGAGCTGGCTATGTAACAGGGTGACTTGAACTTTTATTGTTCCTAATCCCACCTTCCAAGTGCTTTGCTTATAGACTTCTGCCACAATATACCCATCTTATGTGGTGCTAGGGACTGGACCAGGGGTTTACGTGTGCTGGATAAGCACTCTGCCAAGTGAGCCACAGTTCTAGCCTCCAACCCTCCCTCCTTTTAAATAAAATGAACAAGATGTTTAATGTGACATTAAGAGTGAGGTTGGAGCCGGGCGTGGTAGCGCACACCTTTAATCCCAGCACTCGGGAGGCGGAGGCAGGTGGATCGCTGTGAGTTCGAGGCCAGCCTAGTCTACAAAGTTAGTCCAGGACAGCCAAGGCTACACAGAGAAACCCTGTCTCGGGGGGGGGGGGGGGGGAGTGATGTTGGAGAGAAAGCTTGGTGGGTAAGAGAACATACTGCTGGGGCTGGAGAGATGGCTCAGTGATGAAGAGCACTGCCTGCCCTTCCAGAGGTCATGAGTTCAATTCCCAGCAACCACATGGTGGCTCACAACCATCTACAATGTGATCTGATATCCTCCTCTGGCCTGCAGGTGTATATGCAGACAGAGCTCTGTATACATAATAATAAATAAATAAATCTTTTGAGAGAGAGAGAGAGAGAGAGAGAGAAAACATACTGCTCTTCTAGAGGACCCAAGTTCAGTGCCCAACCCCAGTCACCTCCAGCTCCAGGGAGATCCAACACCTATGGCTCATCAGTCACCTGCAGTCACATGTGTGCATACCTACTCATAGATACATGTGTATGTATATAACTAAAGATGATAAAAATTAGTCTTTCAGAGTAAAAATATACTGAACAACCTAAGCTGCACACCACCACCACCAAAAAAAGAATATATACATCGTGGACTCAGTTAAAATAAATGCATTAAGCCAGGCATGATGGCACATACATATAAGCCCAGTACTAAGCAAGCAGGGGCAGAAAGATCAGGAGTTCAGAGTTATCCTTGGCCAGATGGAATTTGAGGCTGGCCACTAAATAGCAAGACACTGTCTTATCAAACACTGGGGCGGGCATGCACAAAGCCCTGCATTCAGTCCTGAGGACTGCGTAAGTCTGGGAGTGTTGGGTCTTGTCATCCCAACACTCAGAGGTAGTGAATGGCTCAGAGGCTCAAGGTCGTTCCGAGCTAGAGAGCAAATTCAAGGGCAGCCTGGGATCCATGAGGCCCTGTTTCAAAAATATTTTTTAAATGTCTTGATGGGGCTATGAAGTCTTTGAACTGTTGCCTATCTGTAGGGTTCCAGAATTATGTAGGCAATTCCCATGGAACTGGCCCAGTCATGCCTGTACCGTGGGTACTACAGCACCTCCAAACTTTCACAGGAAGTCAGAGTGCTGCTCAGGTAAACAATAGTCTTTGCATTAGCCAGCAAATTTGTCTCATCTGTGCTTTGTTCTTTTTTCTTCCCCCCAGGGATGTTGGTGGTAAATGTGACGTGGAGGAACAAGACATACGTAGGTACACTTCTTGACTGCACAAGGCATGATTGGGCACCCCCAAGGTGAGCACATAGAGATTATCTAGTTTGTATTAGTCTGAACCCCTACATAATTAGTGAACTGTTATGCCTTTATCTTACTAGAGTTGGCCCAGTTGGCCTCAAGCTCAAGCCTCCTGAGTGCTGGTATCACTAGCTTGAGCCAGCACACTGGGCTATATCCATTTTCCTTCCTTCCTTCGTCCCTACCTCTTTACTTCCTTCCCTCTTTCTTCCTCCTCCCTCCCTCCCTCCCTCCCTCCCTCCCTCTTTGGGACAAGGGTTCATTCTATAGCCCAGGCTATCTCAAACCCAAGGTGATCTTCCCTCTGCCTCCTAAGTGCTGGGATTACAGGTGTTTATCTGAGTCACTGTACCTGGCCTTATTTTCAAGTTGCAGTTTGATCTTTTAAGTTAACATTTCAAGCCAGCTATAGTACTATCTATGTACCTGTAATCCCAGCTCTTTGTAGATGCAAAAGGATCACAAGTTCAAAGCCAGCTTCATCTTCAGAGGAAGTTTGAGGCTAACTTAGACTATATACCTTGTTTCCAACAGCACCACAAAATTAAAATACAATAAAACCCATTAACATTTCAATGTTTTCTTATACATTATTCCTAATGTTAGTGCCCAGTGTGCTAAGGCTTGAGAGCCTAAAATATGGTGAAATGATCCAGAAATAGTAACAAATGACATCCTAGGAGGTTACCTCTCAAAACAGTTCCCATGCAGGTTTCTAAGAGAAACCAGTTATTAAGACAGAAGCTGGGCAGGAGACACGTACTGCAAGTTGGAGGCCAGCTTTGACTGCATAGTGACTTCCATACCAGCTTTGGCTTCAAAAAAACAAAGCTGAGTTTAGGCCTCACCACACAAAAATAAAGATGTTTTTCACTTAATAATAATTCTGTCCTATTTGTCCTTTGCCAAGGTTCTGTGACTCCCCCACCAGTGACTTGGAAATGCGTAATGGTCGAGGAAGAGGCAAACGCATGCGTCCTAATAGTAACACACCTGTCAGTGAGACAGCCACAGCCTCCGACAGCAAAGGGACCAGCAGCAACAGCAAAACACGAGCAGGAGCCAACAGCAAAGGCCGTCGAGGGAGCCAGAACTCCTCAGAGCATCGCCCCGCTGCCAGCAGCACCTCTGAGGATGTCAAGGCCAGCCCTTCTTCAGCTAATAAACGGAAAAACAAACCTCTTTCAGACATGGAGCTGAATTCTAGCTCAGAGGACTCCAAAGGGAGCAAGCGTGTCCGCACAAATTCCATGGGCTCAGCCACCGGGCCCCTCCCTGGGACCAAGGTGGAACCCACAATTGTAGACAGAAACTGTCCTTCCCCAGTCCTGATTGACTGTCCCCACCCAAACTGCAACAAAAAGTACAAGCACATTAATGGGCTTAAGTACCACCAAGCTCATGCCCACACCGATGATGACAGCAAACCTGAAGCTGATGGAGACAGTGAGTACGGAGAAGACCCCGCCCTCCATGCTGACCTCAGCAGCTGCAACGGTGCTCCTCTCTCACAGAAAGGTTCCTTGTCCCCTGCCCGTTCAGCTACCCCCAAAGTCCGGCTTGTGGAGCCTCACAGCCCTTCCCCTTCAAGCAAATTCAGCACAAAAGGCCTCTGTAAGAAAAAACTGAGTGGGGAGGGAGACACAGACCCTGGGGCCTTATCCAATGACGGCTCTGATGATGGACCCTCAGTAATGGATGAAACAAGCAACGATGCCTTTGACTCTTTGGAAAGAAAGTGTCTGGAAAAAGAAAAATGTAAAAAGCCCTCCAGTTTGAAAGCTGAAAAGATTCCATCCAAGAGTTTAAAATCAGCCCGGCCCATTGCCCCCGCCATACCCCCACAGCAGATCTACACTTTCCAGACAGCCACCTTCACAGCAGCAAGCCCAGGGTCCTCCTCAGGCTTGACTACCACAGTGGTGCAAGCGATGCCCAACAGTCCTCAACTCAAGCCCATTCAGCCCAAACCCACTGTTATGGGAGAGCCTTTCACAGTCAACCCTGCCTTGACCCCTGCCAAGGACAAGAAAAAGAAAGACAAAAAAAAGAAGGAATCATCAAAGGAACTTGAAAGTCCTCTCACCCCTGGGAAGGTATGCCGAGCAGAAGAAGGTAAAAGCCCGTTCAGAGAATCATCAGGGGATGGAATCAAAATGGAGGGGCTCCTGAATGGTTCCTCAGACTCCCACCAAAGCCGATTAGCTAGCATCAAGGCAGAGGCTGATAAGATTTACAGTTTTACGGACAATGCCCCCAGCCCTTCAATTGGAAGCAGCAGCCGCCTAGACAGTACTACCCCAGCCCAGCCCTTGACTCCCCTCCACGTAGTGACCCAGAATGGAGCTGAAGCCAGCTCAGTCACAACCAACAGCCCTGCCTATTCTGATATCTCTGACGCTGGGGAGGATGGGGAGGGCAAGGTGGACAATGTCAAGTCCAAGGACCCTGAACAGCTGCTTAAAGAAGGAGCTAAGAAAACGCTTTTCCCCCCTCAGCCACAGAGCAAAGACTCACCATACTACCAAGGCTTTGAAAGCTACTACTCTCCAGGATATGCACAGTCCAGCCCAGGGGCTCTCAACTCCAGCAGCCAGGCAGCAGTGGAGGGCCAGGCCTTAAAGACAAAAAGGGATGAGGAGCCCGAGAGTGTGGAATCCAAAGTGAAGAATGATGTCTGTGAGGAAAAGAAACCTGAGCTGAGCAGTTCCAGTCAGCAGCCCTCTGTCATCCAGCAGCGGCCCAACATGTACATGCAGTCCCTGTACTACAACCAGTATGCCTACGTGCCTCCATACGGCTACAGCGACCAGAGTTACCACGCCCACCTCCTGAGCACCAACACAGCTTACCGGCAGCAGTATGAGGAACAGCAGAAGCGGCAGAGCTTGGAGCAGCAGCAGCGCGGACTGGACAAGAAGACAGAGATGGGACTGAAAGAACGGGAGGCATCACTCAAGGAAGAGTGGAAGCAGAAGCCCTCAGTTCCACCCACTCTCACCAAGGCCCCCAGCCTGACAGACCTGGTGAAGTCAGGGCCGGGCAAGGCCAAGGAACCAGGGGCTGACCCTGCCAAGTCCGTCATCATCCCCAAATTAGACGACTCATCAAAACTCTCCAGCCAGACCCCTGAAGGCCTTAAAGGGAAGCTGGGCGAGGCCAGCCACCTAGGCAAGGAGGCCCCCGAGGCTAAAACGGGCCCTGAATGTGGCCGACAGCCAGAGGTGGATCCAATTCTCTGGTACCGACAGGTAACTGCTGTGTGTAAAGAAGTGAAGATGCTCAGAAACGCTCTAGCCCCTATGGGTCAGCACTGTTTCCTTAGCGGTTCTGTACAATTGAGGTTAGCAGGAGAGTTACATGATCTTAGGAATTCTATACATTTGAATGTTTTTAAATAGCACTTTTAACTCCTTAAAAGGTATTTTACCCTTAAATAGGAAAGAAGGACTAATAAGACAAGTTATTTTGCCTAAGGTTAGTTGAGCCTTCACTGGCAGAACAAGAACCTGGGTGTTTTAACTCCTAGCCCAGTGTTGTACTGTATGGTTCCTATGGAATGGAAGCTAAAAGGGTTTTATGGTGTTAGCTATGCTGACACATGCCTGTAATCCTAGTACTTAGGAGGCTAAAAACAGATTGTCATGAGTTTATAGCCACACTGAGCTATGTAATGTGTTACAGGCCAGCCTCCTTCCCCTCCCCCCCTCTTTGTGGTTGGTTGGTTGGTTGGGTTTTTTGGTTTTGGTTTGTTTGTTTTGTTTTGTTTCGTTTTTGAGACAGGGTTTCTCTGGGTAGCCTTGTAGACCAGGCCTCAAACCCACAGCGATCCACCTGCCTCTGCCTCCCATAGTGCTGGGATTACAAGTGTGTGGCTAAGACCCTGTTCTCTAAACAACAAACAAATAAACAAGTAAGTAAATATTTAAGAACTAAAACTATGGGGGCTGGAGAGATGGCTCAGAGGTTTAGAGCACTATCTGCTCTTCCAGAGGTCCTGAGTTCAATTCCCAGCAGCCACAGGTGGCTCACAACCATCCATAATGTGATCTGATGCCCTCTCCTGGTATGCAGGTATACATGCAGACAGAGCACTCATATACATAAAAATAAATAAATATTTTAAAAAAATAATAATGGGGCTAGAGAGATGACTCAGTAGTTAAGAGTACTTGCTGTTCTTCCAGAGAACCCAAGCTTACTTCTCAGTACCCACGTCAGATGGCTCACAACCTCCTGTGTGTGACTCCAGCTCCCAGGGATCTGATGCTCTCTTCTGGTTCCTGCAGATTCCCACACCTGTTGCAAACATTCACACAGGAGATGTAGAATGTCTTCCCTTTCCTCTTGGTGTCAGTTCTACCCGTCTTGACATGAGCAGCAACATAAACATCATAGCAGGAGGCAGCTCCTTCTAGTCCTAGAGTCATTGCCCCACAGGTCTCCCTCACAGAGGACATCGTAGATGGCTTTACCTTCTCTTTCCCAGAATCTGTTCCCTTGGATTTGAGAAGATGTTTTGTGGTGAGAGGGTCTCATTATGTATTCCTGGCTGGCTTAGACTCTATAAACCAGGCTAGCCTCGAACTCCTAGAGATCTCTCTGCCTCTTCCTCTGCCTCTGCCTCTGCCTCCGCCTCTGCCTCCCCAGTGCTGGAATTGACAGTGTCAGTAGGAGCTAGGATCCCACTCTGCCTTGGGTGCTGTAATAGTCTGTTTCTGGGTTTCTGCTGGGACCTTAGTTTAAGAAGGGTCTGCTGAGCGTATCACTACTCTACACTTGCTCTCTTGTGTGTAGCTCTACTCTGCTTTTTGCAGGAGACAGAGCCCCGGATGTGGACATATGTTTATCCTGCCAAATACTCAGACATCAAGTCAGAGGATGATCGGTGGAAAGAGGAACGGGACCGAAAATTAAAGGAGGAAAGGAGTCGGAGTAAGGACTCTGTTCCCAAGGAAGATGGGAAGGAAAGCACAAGTGGTGACTGCAAGCTGCCCGTGTCTGAGGAGTCCCGCCTTGGCAGCAAGGAGCCCCGACCAAGTGTCCATGTGCCTGTGTCCTCCCCCCTCCCCCAGCACCAGTCCTACATCCCCTACATGCACGGCTACTCCTACAGCCAGGCGTATGACCCCAGCCACCCCAGCTACCGGGGCCTGCCTGCTGTGATGATGCAGAACTACCCAGGTGCGCACCTCCTGCTGGCCGGGCTGCCCACGGGGAGGGAGGCGAAGCAGGGTTCTGTTTTGTTTAATCTTTAAAATATTTTATTTAATTGTAATTTGTGTGTTGGTGTTGGTGTGAAGGTGTCAGATCTTGAAGTTACACATGGTTGTGAGCTGCCATGAGGGTGCTGGGAATTGAACCCAGATCCTTTGGAAGAGCAGGCAGTGCTCTTAACCACTGAGCCATCTTTCTAGCCTCAGGCAGTTTTCAGTTCTAGAGCTTTGTTGCTTTAGCTATAACGTTCAATGGCACTGGCTTGTGTGGCAGCCCTTTTTCCCCCTCAGGGTGACCATGATGTGAAGGTTCCACTCTAACCTTAAATGACCTTAATTACAATCGGAAAGACCACCTCTCCCTTGCTGCAGCTAAGGTGGCCTCTATTGTCAGCTTTTCCTTATTGTCAGTGCTAAGACTCCTGCACACCACGGCCATCTTTTCTCTGCTCGAATTTCTTTAGACACGCACTCTGATTTCTGCTGCATGGGAGGCACTGTGGGGAATACTAAAGAAATAGAGAAGACCAGTTCACTCCATCAAGGGCTTCAGAGCTTAATACAGCAGGAGCAATACATGTGACAAATAAGATTCAAACCAGAGCAACTCAGGCATTCAGCTTTGAGGTTGTGCTCAGCTGTGAGATCAGAAAGCTGCTGGGGATGCAGGGAGCATTTTGAAGTCAGCTGGGGAGGTGTCCAGTACGCCAGCTTGGGAAACGTCAGCCCTCACACTGCTGACGGTGAGTTCTCAGTGGGCCATGGCTTAAGTGTTTTCATAGCTTTTGTTTTCCTAAGACAAAGGCTGGCCTGGACCTCACTGTGTACAGCAACCTGGCCTCTTAGCTTAGAGAGACCCACGCGCCTCTCTCCTTAGTGCTGGGGTTAAAAGCGTGCAGCACCGTGCCCGGGCATAATGCGAGCTTGCAAGACACCTACTCGGAGTTCAGTGATGGTCGAGGTAAATGCCGTCCTCACGTTTGGAGCCGTTGTGTTCCTGTCTTCTAGCACTTCATGAAGTATGTAACAGGTCTTTGTGAACTGGAGCCACTGCACTATCCTGCAGCACACTAGAGCATATGCCTTCTGTCTGTGTGTGCGCATCTGCCCTGCCCCTCCTCAGCTTCTGGGAATCCCTGTTTTCCGTTTAGATCAGCCTGCACATTCACTCCTTACAGCTCCCAGCCTGCTAGAGCTGATAGTCTTGACATTCTGCAGGCATTAATATGGGATAAATTCTAAATACAAGTAAGCTTTCCAAACAGATACAGATCATCTCACCCTCGTGGTGTGCCTTACCCTCTGTGTAAGAGTTCCATCTGTTGAGGCTTGCTCTGGTCCAGGCACTGTCTTGATTTATGCACTTTTTTTGTTCTGGTGTTTTCATTGTTGTTGAGAAAGGGTCTTATTATGTAGCTCTGGTTGGCCTATAATTAGCTATATAGTATAAGCTGGCCTCCAAAACAGGGGTCTCTCACTGAACCTGCAGCTCACTGATTTTTTTTTTCCTAGACTGACTTGCCAGTGAGCCCCAGGGGTTCTCTTGTCTGCACCTTTACACTGCTAAAATACTGGGTGCATGCGCCTGCCTTCTGTGCAGGTGTGAGTGATGTGAACTCTGGTCGTCATGCTTGTACAGTGAGCACAACTGTGTTTTTATTCTATGTGTATGAATGTTTTCCTGCATGTATGTATGCCCAGAGAGCTGAGAAGAGGAGTCAGATCCCCTAGCAGCACGGTTACAGACAGTTGTGAGCTGCCGTGTGGGTGCTGGGAATGGAACTTCAGCCCTTTGTAGCAGCAGCAAGTGCTCTCAACTACTGCCCCGTCTCCCCAGCCCAGCTTCAGGGTTTGAAACGCAGCCTGGCCGTCTAGCCCGGGCTGACCTTGAACTCACTTTCCTGCCTTGGCCTTCTTGGTGCTAGAGTTGCAGGTGTGTGTGCACCGAGCTTCACATTGTCTGTGAAAGGGCTTTATTGTACTCTGAGCTAGGATTTACTGTGTAGCTCAGGCTAGCCTCTGTGAAACATCCTCACTGAGCCATCTTTCCACCACCACCCTTATTTGAGACAGCCCTAGCTGACTTGGAACTCACTTTTTAGACCAGGCTGGTCTTGAACTCAGAGATCTGCCTGCCTTGGCCCTCCTGAGTGCTAGGATCCAATTTAGGTCATCAGGCCTGGCAGCAAATGTGTTTACCCGATGAGCCATCTCAGCAGCTCTTGTTTTGTGTTTTTTGGGGACAGGATCTTAAGTAGTCTAAGCTGGCATCAAACTCAGAATTCTACCCCAACACCACAATGTTGGGATTACAGATACGTGCCATCATGCCTGGCTGTTATCTTCATTTTGATGGTAAACTGAAACTCAAAAAAGCTGTCACTTCATTCAAGGTTATTCAGCCCAAGGCTGTCTGACTTTAGCCTATGACTCTGAGATAGGAGATCTGAGAAATCAGCTCTGGGAAACTTGGGTGTCATATTCTTAACCCTCCACCTGTTCTTCGTATAGAGCTTGTTAAAGAAGGGAAGAAGCCAAGAGTGTCATCCCGGGATGCTGTGGTAGGAAGTATCTCAGACTGCCTGAGAGAACTGGCCCGCCTGGCCACACTCGCTAGAGCACTTTGTTCTGCCATCCTCACTTCTTTGACTGCTTGATTTCTCCTTTCCCAGGGTCCTATTTGCCTTCCAGCTATTCTTTCTCCCCATATGGCAGCAAGGTCTCAGGTGGCGAGGATGCTGACAAGGCACGCGCCAGCCCCAGCGTGAGCTGTAAAGCCAGCTCAGAGTCCAAAGCCCTGGATATCTTGCAGCAGCATGCCAGTCACTACAAGAGCAAGTCTCCCACGGTAAGTGGGGTGTGCAACCCAAGTCCTTGTCCAGAGACCAAGTGGAGCCCTACAGCATGGGAGAAGTGGGCAAGCTCGAGTCCTGACCAGGATGGACCTTGGCTGACTTGAGATTGACCCCATGAGGGCACCCTCTGTATTTGTAGCCGCCCTGCATTTTAGAGTCATAACGTAGGACCCTGGTTAGATCGCTAGTATGTATATATCTCATCATAGTACCTCTGTGTGTCTCCTTTCCTTTCCAGATAAGCGATAAAAATTCTCAGGAGAGAGATCGGGGAGGCTGTGGGGTAGTTGGGGGTGGTGGCAGCTGTGGCAGTGTTGGGGGAACAGCAGGTGGTGACAGGAGTGTCGACCGGCCCCGCACTTCCCCTTCCCAGCGCCTGATGTCCACACACCACCACCACCACCACTTGGGCTACTCCTTGCTCCCAGCACAGTACAACCTACCCTATGCCGCAGGTAAGGCTCTTTCCTCATCTTCTAGTTTTGTTTCTATTCAGTAGTAGTACTTGTAGCAAGCCCTCCAAGAATCACCCCCACCAAAAACAAAACACAAAAGCCAAAAACTTGTAATTTGAGATGATTCTCAACCACCCAGGAGGTTTAAGCAGGAATATAAAAATAAACTCAAGGAGGGCTGGGAAGATGACTCGGTAAAGCTCCTGCCTTGTGAGAAGAGGGCCTGGATCTGGTTCTCAAAACCCAAGTAAAAAGACAACTGTGGTGAGGTGTGGTTGTTACTGCAGTGGTTAGGTGGGAGGAAAGCGGGCAGATGCCTGGAGCTTGCTGGCTAGCTAGCCTCGTCTACTTGGCAAGGATCCAGGTCAGTGAAAGGCCTCTACTCAGACAAAAGGCAGAAAGCACTTAAAGAATAACACTCAAGGTAGCCCTATGACCTCCACGCACATGTGCAACACAGGCATGCGCATGCACACACACACATTCTTAAACAAAAACCGCCGGTAGTCTGCCTTCAGTTGTAGGGTGCGCTGCATTAGGCTGACATTCATCTCCTCCCTGGGAGCTTGGGAGATTTCATTATTCAGCAGAGCAAGGGACAGGTGTTTCCACCACTAAGGAGAAACAAGCAGCTGAAAACCGATCTGGCCAAGCATCAGGGTTGTTTTCCTGTCAGCACCCCAAAAATCCAGTGGAACTAGGGGAACTTAAGGGGAAACTCCTCCCTATATATATCCAGTCACCTTGTGAAGTGTAAAGGGAGATTTTCTGAGTGCTGCATTAAATGTGTTCTCTGCTTGCCCAGGGCTTTCTTCTACAGCCATTGTTGCCAGCCAGCAAGGCTCAACTCCCTCACTCTACCCACCCCCCAGGAGGTGAGACTGGTAAGTGGATTTTGTTAATTTGAGGGGTAGCTGCTCCCTGGATCATAGAATCCGTGTGGCATGTAAGTGAGGGGCAACTATGTGAGTGAGGGCAGAGGTCTTGGAAAGGGGGACCTGTTGGCCAGGCCTGTTAAACCAGCCATTTGTGAAACTGCACATCTGAGGGACTGCGGAGCAGCCAGCACCACATGGTGTTGCAGGCCTTTTGTTTGTTATTATTATTTATTGTGAAGGGTGATGCATGTGTGCAGAAGTCAAAGAACAACTTATGGGGAGTTCCTCTTGCTAACTATGTGGAGGATGGAACTCAGCTCCAGCTTGGCAGCAAGCACCCTTACTCAAGCTTGCCAGCCCCAGTTTATTCTCTTAGAGCGCCATCTTGTGGTTGTGATACCAGCAGTCCACAATTACCTGTTTAACCTGTGTGTTTCCTTCACAGAACACCAAGTGCCCAGATGAAGTCAGCTTCATGTGCCAGACTGGCTCATTTGAGGTGATGCTGGAGGTGCCATCTTACCGTCAGTTACGGTGTTGATCATCCTGTTTGCCATTCCTACCGTGACTGAAGGCCGACCCTTGGCTGTCTCACCTCCACCAGACCCTCAGACACCCCTGACCCTCCCTCTTTCCTCAGGAGCTGGGGAACTGGTACTTTGCAAAAATATTTATTCTCTCAGCCACAGTTCTGACTGTTGTGGCATCTGTGGAGATGAAGGCATAGGAGCAACCAAGGGAGTACAGCCTCATCCCAGAGAAGTTACTGCTGCGTTACTCTAGCCCCTGGTCTACTGCCAGAGCAGCGCCCCACACACACCTGGGAGGGACCCCTAGCACGGGGTAACGTCTGAGGACAGCACAGCAGCCATACCCCTCTCCATCATCACCACCATCAACAGATTCCGCATCTCCTCAGTGGTTCGGGCCCTGGGAACTGGCAGCATGTGGAGAAGTTAGAATCTCAGGAAAGAAGCGAGGGGCTGTTTTCTCTGTAATTGTGAAGACAAGGTCTTCAAGTGTGGAGACATCCCCTCTAAAGTGAGCACAGATAAATGCTCAGAGCCTAACCTGTAAAGCGAAGAGTTAAGGCATTTGCCCCACCTGAGCCTTGTGCTCCTGTTAGGCAGAAGGCAGGGGCTCTAGCACCAGCACAGGGCTCCCCGGGGCGAGGGGAGTGCTGGGAGGAACTGGAGCATAGATGGAGTCTGTCAAACTGAACCTGCTTCCTCACCAAAAGTCCTGCTGCTTCTCATCTCCCAACTCCTTGCCCCTTGTCTTTCTTTTTCACCCCTTGGTGCCTTTCCCAGGGGTGATTCCCCATACTGACCTCACCTCTTCTACTGCTTGGCTGTTACCACTCAGGCAGGAAGAATAGACTTCCTCCCAGCATGGGTAACCTCGGTGTCTGCCACATCACATTTGGGCATGAAGCAGAAGGCAGGCCATAGGAACGCCCAGCAGTTCTTGGAGACATTCGATTATCTTGAGTCTCTTACTTAGGGTCACAAAATGTATACATCCCAGTTCCTTTGTCTACAGGTACATGATTTTATACAGTTCACATTGTAACTCCATGTGTGCCAATATGAGGTGTGTCTTTGTAACGCATGTTTTGTTTTAGGGGCCACTGGCCAAAGGAGGTGATTGGCTCCTTAGATCCTGAAACAGCATATCCAAGCTTCACATGCCCAAACCACAGAGTGGACTCAGTGGATGAGGCTTTGAGGTGACAGACATTTCTGCATTCCCGAGTCATGTGCTGGGAAAGTGATGACAGCTTTATTGGAGTTGCTTCTTCCCAGGATATGGGATACTTTTAGCTCTGCCTTTGTGGGGTGTCATCACTGTTGTCCCTCCTATTTTTGCCCTCTAGGTCAGAGAGAGAGAGAGAGAGAGAATGTTAGTTGACAAGTGTTAGAAGTAACAGTTTGAGAGCAGGAAGGTGGACTCTGACTTGTGGGGGGAGTGAGGTGGTGGGAGGCAGTAAGCACAAAGGAAGGTGGTTCCCAAGAACCTGTGAGCCCTCTCTGGGCATAGACAGGCTGGGTCAATAGCACCTCCGACCTACGACCCTTTCCTGTTTCCAAGTCCTTACTTTTGTTCAAGTTGGTTATGGGCACTGGCAAAAAAACTTTTATTTTATACCTATTGGCAGGACCCCACCAGCCTTCTCACCAACATCGCTCCCTCTGCCACATGCTTCCTAGTAAGCAGCACTGTGGGCAGTGACCCCTTTTCATTCATGAAAGTAGATGTTGGGGACACCATCATACGTAACCCATTACTACCCTTTTAAGACTGATATGTCTCCCCCGCCCCCCAAAAAAACTCCAGTGAGTAGAGCCGTGTGTGCCCATCTGTTCCTCTTTGTTTCTTAAATACTGTTGTGTGTTTTGTATGTATCTGTGGCACTGGCTTGCAATGTGCTTTGTACATACTGTAAAGAAACCATTTGAGCAATTTTCTTTTTCAGTGGGTGGGTATGGCTCACATTCCTGCCCTTTCCAGTTCATTTTATAACAGGGGTGTGTCTGTGTCTGTATTTGCAAGACAGCCTTAGGTTCTGAAGAAGGGAACAGCTCTCGCTCTCTCTCTCTCTCTCTCTCTCTCTCTCTCTCTCTCTCTCTCTCTCTCTCTCTCTCTCTCTCTCTCCTGCCTCCTCCCCTTTCTCTCTGCACTCCCCCCGCCCCTTTAAAAAGTCAGCTCTTTGATCCCTCTATCCAGGTGCCCCTTGAAGAACAGGCCCTGAAATGAGATTTGTGGTAGAAAAATAACACTATGTTCTCAGCCTGATCTCCTGGTTCTTAGTCCAGTCTCCCCGTGCCTGAAGTAGTATCACACAGCTACAGCTGTGAAGATTCCCCACTAGTGCTGAGATTGGCTGTCCACCTCCACACTGCGGAACTTCCCGTGGCACCTAGTCAGAAAGACAAGGTGTGGTCCAGACTGCCAAACCCAGCCTCTCGCTGAGCCACCCTACCCATGCTCTTTGTGTTAGTGAGCCCTGAGACCATGTGGAACAGAACCTACAAGGAGTAGGGGCCTCGCCCCCCAGGAAGGGCAACCGCAGCTCAACAGTTGCTGCTTAGGATTCCCATCTGTTTCCTCATTTATGGTGTGCCAGTTCCCTTCAGCTCTTCCCTGCCGTACCACATACATGTAGTCTCTGCTTAGCCTACGCACCCCACACAATCCTAAAGTCAAAAAAACAAACACAGAAGGGTAACGGGGTACCCTCTGAAATGATCATTTCATTCACCTCCCCTCCAGGCTCCAGGGTGGTGTGGGGAGGACTTAGTTTAAGGGAGTTGGGAGTTAAGACTGCAGAAGGGCTAGAAAATTGGATGTAGGCTTGCTGCCTCCACGTCACTTACCATCCTGTATACCCTATCTGTACTTTGATGCCCCAACCCCACCCCACCCCCAAGATTCAGCTGGGCAGCTAGCTGGCCCATAATTCTGGGCCTTTGTCATTTATTACTAGGGCATCCCAGGAAACTCTCCAGTGATTCCCTGCCATGGGCCCCTCCCAGGCCTTGTCCTCAGCCCCTCCTGCCCCAGCCCACCTGCTTGCCTTGGTGCTCAGCCCTCCCACTGGGAGCAGGTTGGGGCAAGCTGGAGGCGCGGGCTGGAGGGACAGTGTTGCTGTTCATAGCTTTTGTTCCATTGGCGTTGCTCTGTTGGATTTAATTTCAGTCTTCCTGATTCTTCCCTTCTGTAAAGTGTACATTACCAAGTTCCTTGTTTTTTTATATATATATATAAATATATATATATATACAAACTGTACTCTTTTTGCCTTTGTACATTCAGGCAAGAAGAGAAAATAAATCTTTTTAAGAGACAATCACAAATCTGTGAGGGCTGCTGGTTATTTCTCCTGGAGTTTGCTGCTGAGCTGCTGCCTCCTCTTGCTGTCCTGTCCCCCTCAGCTTCCTGTCTCTCTGGTCCTGCTCCATATGCACCCTCAGCTTCCCCGTCCCTGCCTGACAGCAAGCTGCTGAACCCAGTGTGCAGACTACCTGCCCTGTTGTAGCCTTTACCTGCCCAGTATTGTTTTCTGGCTTGGCCCCTGGCTGATCATGTATCCTGGCCTTTTTTTTTCCCCCTCCCCCTTGGATCTCATTCACCAAAGTGTCTTTGGATCCCTGGGTACTCTGGGACCTTTCTCCCAGAGGCCCTGGCTTTGGACATTCATTCATCTATGAAACTATGCAGCTGGGAGCTCTCTGCCTGAGATTTTGCACTACTTAAACCTGCCTGGGAGTTAGAATGGAAGGTTTTTAGAAACAAGTGGAAATCACACACCCCACCCCCCAGCACTCAGCCCCCCACACGCCCCATCCTAGCCTCTGAAGTCTGCTGGTCCTGGGATCACCCTGGACTCCTGTGGTTACCCTATGAGATCAAAGGCTAAGGATCTATTATTGGTAAGAGCTTTTGATGAGATTCTTAAAGAGTGATGCCGTCTGAAACAGCCCAGCCAAACCATGTTTAGCCTTTCTCCTTTCCTCCTTTGTCTCTACTTTTCTTAATTGGCTTTGGAATTGAAGTATATTTTTAAATTATTTGTTGTATTTATTGAATAAAGTTTTTAATGTCCCTGTTCTTAAATTTAGACTAAAGTTTGCCTTTCACGTATCTCCTCTATCCCTCTCTTTACCACCCAAATCTTCTATCTTCTAAGTTGTGGTTTTTTGGTTTTTTTGAGACAGGGTTTCTCTGTGTTAGCCTAGGTTGTCCTGGACTCACTTTGTAGACCAGGCTGGCTTCAAACTCAGCAATCCACCTGCTCTGCCTCTCGAGTGCTGGGATCAAAGGCGTGCACCACCACGCCCTGCTCTAAATTGTTTTTTTTAAATGAAGTGCTGCTGCCTGCTTACCATGATTATGACCTGTCAGTGGTGATCTTAAGTAACCCCATTTTTTTTGGACAGGGAGCTCTTTGGGTAGGTATATGGTTTCCAAGTCAGCCCATTTAACCTACTATAAACAGCCAGTTTCCCTCTGCTTTGTGAGCTTTGGCTGAAAGTAAAGGACTGAGTCTGTCTCTTTGTTACCTCTGTCTGTGAATGGATTTCTCAGGTTTTTACCTTTTGGCTCTTGACCTCCCTGCTGCCTCTAGGAGTCACTTGTGTGATGGAGGGTGTTTTCAAGCCAGTCGCTTTGAAGGAACACCATGTGCAGTTTGGAGCCCAAGTTTAGTGACTTGGCTAAATAAAACAGGTAAGCTCCATGGCGGGGGGGAAAAAAAAGCTGAAAATTGAGCCAAGCCTATAGAGAAACTAAGGGTTGACAATAAAGTAGCTGCATATCCACAGCTGTGAGGAGACGGGGTGTCCATGCAGAACCTGAGAAGAGAGGCCATGAGGGCTGAGCTCCCTCCTCCAGGACACTTAGAGAGGATTCCTCATGCTGGTGGTGCAAAGGGACAGAAAGCATACCATAGAACACTAGGCTCCAAGAGGAGGCACTAAAATGGAATAGTGTGTGCTGCTTAGAGCCAGGCATGACGGCACTGCAGGGGCTAAAGCAGGAAGTCCCACACAAGTTCAGGCCAGAGCTATAGTGACCTTGTATCAGGGGAGGGGGGAAAAAAAAACATCAGGCATAGAGTTAGGCAGTACCTTAAAAAGTAAAACCTACAGCAGGCAGCAGGCAAAGCATTGTATAAATAATAAATCTTAAAAAAAAAAAGGAAAACCTACACGCAGGTAGAGCATTGTATACATAAAAAATAAACTTTTTTTTTTTTTTAAAGAAAAGCTAGTTTTAAGCCCCAGCCTTGTGTGTGACAACTGGAATTCTTGGTTAGCTGCTACCACACAGAAAAGTATGCGTACACCTCTCTTCTCCACGGGCACTTGGAGTCCCACTCCTAGCAACCCTACATGTCACAGTGTAACACGGCCCCAGAGACCAGCAGCCTTTTCCCTGAGAGGTATGCATCACACTTGTATTATGTTAAGCTCTGGTAGTGGTAGGGAGTTGGTCCTGGTACAGGAATAAAGAACAGACCAACCACAACTTTTAAGTCAGTTTATTGACACAGTAACACAACACACTTGCCTCCCTGACACCCCCACACCCAATGTAGATCTCTCTCCCTTCGTTTCTCTTTAGAACAGGCCGTTCTGCAGTTCAGCCTGACCCCTAGGCCCTGCTCAGAATCTTCAGGGGGGCAGTCAGTACTATGCTTGGCCAGCCAGCGGCATCCAGTCACTAAGAACAGATTCCCCCACAAACCCCAGGCCCTGAGTTTACTATTCTTCCTCTCTGTTCTTACTAGGAAAGAGATTGTGGGGCCTGGGCCACAGAGGCAAGAACTCCAGTGGTCACTTGAGATGTAGTTGGCTAGTTTCTTAAGGCCCAGGCACCCCTAAAAAAGCCCTGGTGTGTGTGCAGGGGTGGGGGGGTGAATTTCAATGCCCCAATTTAAAATGCACTGGTAACATTAAACAGATTAAGCCAGCTTAACCAAGTGCCAGAATAACACTAAGCTGTAAAGAAAGCGAGGTCAGACCTGCTTACACCAGGCCAGACACAAAATGCTGAGAAGCCCAAGGTGGAGTGTGGAAAACAACCAAGGACACTGCCCAGGAGCTAAAAAGCCTATGCTCAGGAGCCCCTGAATGACAGGAAGCAAAGAAAGAAAATACCTAAGTTTTAAAAACCAAAGAAAGAAAGCCCAACTGCAAGGAAACCCAAGCCTGACGGTGCTGCCCACCAGCCCTCCAGGTGTTCGCCCCTGGACCAGGCAGTCCCTCCCCTCCAGGCAATGTCTCCCCTAGGCTAGATGGAGCACATCACAGCGCAGTTTAAAAAGCTTCTAATGCCAGTTCATAAACATCTTCATTTACTATTGGTGATTACATGTGAATAATATGCTTATACTGTTCTTTATGGAAAACAATTTCAACGAGTCAACTCCGAGAACACAATGGGCAGCCCTCAACCTGCGCCCCTCAATGTCCTTCCCTAGACAGCCGGAAACCCTCTCCTCTGTCCCAGGGCTGCCTAGCTTTCCCTCTTCCCCCACGGTGGCTCTTGGGCAAAGCATCCTCTATGACCATTAGTCCTCATCAGACAAGTTCTGGTCCAGGGGGTAAACCATGAACATCACATCTGGCCGAGAGGGAACACAGGGATGACCTGGACGTACAATCTCAAAGCCCAAGAAGCTGAACGTCTTCAGGAGTGGAGCTGCAGAAATAAAAAGCATAGAAGGGGATCTAATTCAGGCAAAACACCAAAGACAAAGTGCAACTGGGTGGCTAAGGCAATGTACATGGTGTACAGCCCTTTGCATAGGTCTCAGGCTGTTTTGACTGCTCACCTCTGTCTTCCCGGCCCTTCCTGAAGCAGATGAACACGTAGTTCACTTTCATCTTCTCCTCAGCAAACTCTAGCAGTGCTAACAATCTGCAGAAACAACACTGATCAGGTCCACTGCCACCTTCCCAGATCTCCATCCCACCCTTAAAATGGCCTTCTGAACCTAAGAGCTAGCAAATTTAATACAGGATCTCCAAAGAAAGCTTCCCATTTAAGACCCTACATTAAGAAAAAAATAAGTCAAATATCCTGGGAAGTGGAGTGGTTCTTTCTTCTAATAACTGAGTTCTCCATCCGAAAGTAACACTGTCATAAAGTAATGCCAATCACAAGACTGTGGTGCCTTAGAAGAAACCCAGTTCATTTGGTCATTACACTGATAGGAATATTATACTCTGAGCTCAGTTTCCTCAGTAAACTGAGGCCAGGCACTCAGGAGGCAGAGGCGGTGGATCTCCAAGTTCTACGTAGTCCAGGACAGTCAGAACTAAACAGTGAACGCCTGTCTCCAAAGATAGAAATTGGAGTCAATCAAGAAAAATATCCTGGGAATGCTCTTTATACATAGGCTACTTGGAGAAAAGTACCTAATCTAATGAAAGCCCACCAGTCTACCTGTATTCCTTGGCCTTTCAAATTGTACCTTTGTATGGAGGCTCAAGGGGAACTTGACATCTGCTGGGAATCTGATTAACTGGTGAGTGACTAGTTAATATGCTAAAGATTTGCTTTAATTATAACCTGGAGGAAGCCTGACTGGCTAAAAACTGTAACAGCCACACTACCTGCTTGGGGAGTCTAGAGCTAAGGAAGAAGCTGCAATCCCCAGTAACAGTTCTCTTCATTGGCTCCTTACCCTTCTTTGCTCCCATCAGCTAATAATCCATCTGGGATTTCTACAAACAGGCTCTGGCTGGACAGGACTGCATCCCAGGATGAGACCTTCACCTCAGTGACCTCATACTGGAAGTGGACGATGTGAGGCTTTCCATCATTCACGGGGAGGTCCTGGGTTACAGTGAGCTTCTCGTCCTGGGAAGGAGAGTTAGGGCAGAGGACAGAATCTCTACTACTGGCCACACCCTATGCTCCCTAAACCAGTGGGCACTGGCATCCCGTGGGCCATGCTCAGGTAAATAAGAGTCATGTCAGTGAGCTAACTGCAGCCATTTCTAAGAATAGCTGCTGTTGGTAAAAGCCAGAGTAAGATGGGAAAGGAAATTCTTACTAAGAACCAACCAAGTGCTGAGTGCTGTGCAAAGTACTACTCATTATTAGTATCTCCACCTTAAATATGAAAGAGCAAAGCAAGAGCAAGTTACGAACTGGCCCACGGCTCCTACACTAGTAAAGGCCAAGTTGAAATGAAGACCGAGGTCTCCCTAGCCTCAAGGTCTATCAGGGCTTTCCCTTCCTCTCTAAGAGAAAAACATGAATGGAATTCTAGCATTGCTGCAGTGGAGGCTGAGGCAGGAGGATTATGAGTTCAAGGCCAGCCTAGACTACACAAGACTTGTTTTGTTTTTGAGACAGTGTCTCACTAGATAGCCCTGGCTGGCCTGGAAATCCTGAAGATCCATCTGCCCTTCCTCCTGAGTGTTGGAATTAAAGGCATAAACTACTATGTATGGCCTAAGACCTTGCCTTTAAAGATTTTTTTTTTAATTTATTCAGATTACATCTCAATTGTTATCCCCTAACTTGTATCTTCACGTTCCCCCCCTCCCTCCCTTCCTCCTTCACCCTATTCCTCTCTCCTAGGCCTGAGACAGAAGGAGACCGCCTCCCCCACCATATGATCACAGCCTATCAGGTCTCGTCCTGGTAGCCTGCTTACCCTTCCTGAGTGCCACCAGGCTCCCCCACCATGGGGAAGTGGTCAAATAGGGGGCACCAGAGTATATATCAGAGTCAGTCCCCGCTCTCCACACAAATGTGGAGAATGTGGTGTCCATTGGCTGGATCTGAATAGGGTTCTAGGTTTACTGCATGCATTGTCCTTGGTTGGTACAGTAGTTTGAGCTGACCTGCCTGGGTACAGATCTGCCATCCTTGATGGTCTTCTTGTAGGTTTCTAGGACTCTCTAGATCCTTCTATTTACCCATTCTCCCATACCTCTCTCACCTAGAGTCCCAATAGGAAGTCCCAGCATCTATACCAGTCTCCTGCTAAGTGAAGACTTTTCAAGGGACATCCCTGTTGGGCTACTGTCCAATTATAATTGAGTATATACCATGTGTATCTTTCTGGGTTTGGGTTAACTCACTCTCTAAAGATTTCTTTTTTTTAGTAAAAGAAAGCTGGACATGGCTGGGCATGGTGGCACATGCCTTTAATCCCAGCACAGAAGCAGGTGGATCTACAAAGCCTGGTCTACAAAGTCAGTCCAGAACAGCCAGGGCTGTTACACAGAGTATACACCTGTAATCCTAGCACTCAATCAAGTCCTTAGATAAAGAACTCAGGTGCCCTGCTAACTCTCCATTCCCAGCCTAAGAAGCTGAACCAGGTCCTGGGCCACAACCAGCAACTTAAGACAACAAATAGCACTAACATTCTCCTAGGATTCCAGATAAGGCATACAATAGCTTGAAAAAAGCTATCAGGCTAAGTGTGGTAGTGCACTCCTTTGATGGAGTACTCAGAGAGGCGGAGGCAGGCGGATCTCAGTGAGTTCGAGGCCAGCCTGGTCTACAAAGTCCAGGACAGCCAAGGTTACACAGAGAAACTCTGTCTTGAAGAAGGAAAAAAAAAAAAAAGTTATCAGTTCTGGTTTTCCCTCAGTCAGCCTACTTTTCTGTCTAAGAAGACTAAGGAAAACTCCCACCATTTGAGCAGCTGCTCAGTGGGATCTGGGAGGCTCCACCCAAGCTATACCAAAATCCTCCTTACCTTATATATTAGAGCTGAGAGAGAAGGATCCCTGCCGCCCCCTCGCCCACCGGGGATCTTCGACAGTGGGTGAGGGGCATCAGGAGCACCACAGAGGCCCTGGAACAATGTGCCTGCAGCACTGGAGCTGGGGACAGTTACTCAAAGGCAAAATACTACTGCAAGAGACAAAAAGTCAGACAGTAAACACCAGGACATCAAGCCCATAACCCTCCATCCTGCCCTCCCTCTACCAACCTACCAAGTTCTTTCTTCTTGAGCTTCCAGAAGTGCTACTTTTTTTTTTTTTTTAAATCAAGGGACATAAAGAGTTCCAAAAGGCTACAGAAGTCCCAATGGACTTCTGACCAGAAGATCACCTGTCAAACATTAACAAGCTCTTGACATGGGGTTTAACCCATCAGAGTTTGCCTGCTAAGTCTCCCAGTCCCTTTCCTTAACCATCTTACCCGCCTATATAGTACAATCACTGTCAGCCTGGGCTAGGTACTATGGCTGAGAAACTGCCAAGGCTATTCCCTTTCCTGACCTCCATCTCAGCAAAGGGTCTGCAATTTTTTAAAAAACCAAATTGCTCTAGGGTTATGAATGAAACTAAGTCTTGGAATTGACTCCAGAATATCATGGTAGAGTCTGTTCCTGGGGCCATCAAATTTGAGTTTCTTCATGACCTGAGCATGAGAACATAGGTAATACTGACAGTCAAAATAGGCACATGAAAAGGGGTAGCTGCTGGGAGGCTCTGAATAAAGAGATAAGGATCAAATGTCTTACAAATGTTTAAAAGCTTTGCAGGCCCTGTTGCCCCCACACGTGCACCCTGCCTAGCACTTTTAAGATAAGAATTTCTCTATGTAGCCTTGGCTGTCCTGGAGCTCACTATATACACCAGGCTGGCCCTGAATTCAGTGAGATCCGCCTGCCACTGCCTCCTGGGTGCTGGGACTAAAGTTGTAAGCTACTGCTGTCCTGCTGGTAGACACTTTAATCTTCAGGCAAACAAAAAAGGGTTCTAGATCTGTTCCACTGCCCTCCTTGGTCATGAACAACTGTCCATGACTATCAACAGGCCTGTCCCATAGCCACGACACACTGCCACAGGGGAACCAGATGCAGAGAACAGGAGTGCTACAGCCAGCATACACAACTGCAGCTATTAACAATGTCATGCTGGCTGGGCAGTGGCACACACCTGTAATCTCAGCACTCAGGGAGGCAGGTGGATCTCTTGAGAGTCCAAGAGACCCAAGACTACACAGAGAAATCCTGTCTGGGGTGGGGTGTCATCTTGGTAACCTGAACCAGTCAAGTGTGGTTGGTAGATCTACACTACAGAAATCAACATTTGCTAGAAATTAGGGCAGTTTTCCCCCTCCCTGAAATGGTGCAAGGCTTGCTAGTGTGGAGTTTTTGTTTTGTTTTTTAACTAAAAAGCAACAAAACAAAATGTCTAACATGGCAACAATCTAGTCACCTAGCCACCAACTGGCCTGCATCAGCATTCTAGCTCAGGCAAGGAGTGCAAGCTCACCGTGGCTTAGCTCTCCAGGGATTCCAACTGGGGGTCTAAACTAGAATGTTAGAAGTGGAGCTCCTGGGTTGGCATCCACATCTGCAGATGAGTACACACACACCTACCGCCTGCCGTCTGGAAAGCCTCAGGGGATACTTCTCAACTCTTAGTTTTACCAACAGCTACTGACTGGACAAGGACAGAAGCTATGTTGTACTTTAGACAACTATTATGACTTCCCCTGCTAAAGGTATAAGGAGCAGAATAACAATGTCCAAGCAACCAAAAAGGCAGGTTAGGAATTCCCAATGGAAAGACACAAACCCCATCTATGAGCGTACTAGGAAGGCCAGGCCACTGGGGAACCTAGCTGACTGGATGGCTAGCTTACACTGCTCAGCAGAGCTGTCCCAAGGAATGGGCAACTCCCCTCTGAGAAAAGAAGGCATCTTGTATAGTAGAACTGCTTGGGTTCTCACTTGTAGAACCCTGCTGCCAGACTTGTGCTTGAGAAGGGGATTATTCCACTTTACATGGCTGAGCTAACTGGATTTAAACCCCAACATTCCTACCAGTGTCCTGATTCATTCTTCTTTTTCGGGGGGGGGGGCTGAGGGGGAGACAGTTTCTCTGTGTAGCCTTGGCTGCCCTGGACTCACTTTGTAGACTAGGCTCGAACTCACAGCAATCCACCTGCCTCTGCCTCCCGAGTGCTGGGATTACAGGTGTGCTCCACCAAGCCTGGCTTGGTATGCTGATTCTTACCTAATTCTCACCCAAAAATGGCAGAAACAAGACACCATCCCCGGAAAGGGTCACAATACAATGATGAGAGACAGGGGTGCGCAATCCTCTCCCCCACCCCTAGAATAGTCCCTGGGGCCTGCCTCTGACCTGCACGAATCTGTAAATCTCCAAGTAGATGTAACAAGTCCACACCTTGGTAACAGGTCACTTCCCTCCACACACACAACTTTATCACAGGCAAGCTCTGCTGTTTGACTGTAAAAACCCTGCAGAAGGTGGCATGTGTCCAGGTCGTTTCCTAAGAGAAACACCTGAGTAGACATGCGATCATAGAAAGTTATCTTCACTGTCTATTATAATGCATTGATTAATTACTCAAAGTGAGTGGCAGGTTACCATACTCTTCAAATACCTGACTGTCATTTCTGAAGGGATGAGGGATGGACACAGCAATTACGGGACATGAAACTGCCTAGCAACAACTTTTTTTTTTTTTTTTGAGACATGGTTTCTCTGTGTAGCCTTGGATGTCCTAGACTTGCTTTTTAGACCAGTCTGGCCTCGAACTCACAGCAATCCACCTGCCTCTGCCTCCCAAGTGCTGGGATTAAAGGTGTGGGCCACCACCTCCCAGCTAACCTTCTCTTCTGATACTGACTTTAGTGCTCAAATGAGATACCAAAATCAGCCACCAGTCTCATTAGAAATGGAATTTGAAAGAATTTGAAAGAATTTAAGTACAAGACAGGAGAATGGGATCCCTTCTCGGTTCTTCAAGACAGGGTTTCTCTGTGTGGCCCTGGCTGTTCTGGAACTTGGATCTGTAGACCACACTGTCCTCAAACTCAAGAGATCACCTGCCCCTGCCACTTGGGTGCTGGAATTAAAGGCCTGTACCACCACCACTCAGCTTGGGAATATGGCTTCTTACATTAAAGGTACATAAAATTTCATATTCAATTTGGTTTTATTTCAGCTTTTGCCAATCCTTCCACAGATTTTAGTCACTCCACTAGGGGGCAGAAATGACTAAATCCTTTACACCAAAGTGATTTAAATTCATTCTAGCTTGAGAAGAGAGATAAGGCCCACAAGGTAAAAACTTATCACTAAGCCTGATGACCTGAGTTCAGTCACCTGATCTCACATGGAAAACGAACAAGCTTTTGACCTTCATACACTATGCACATGCATACAATAAATATATGTAACTTTTTGTTGTTGTTGTTTTTGGAGACAGGGTTTCTCTGTGTAGCCTTAGCTGTCCTGGACTTCCTTTGTAGACCAGGCTGGCCTGGAACTTACAGCGATCCTCCTGCCTCTGCCTCCCGAGTGCTGGGGTCCGGCTGTAACAAACATTTTTAAGAAGTTTGAGGCTAAAGATGGGTTAAGAAAAGTTGAATGTGTGCTCAGTGTGGTGGAGCACACCTTTAATTCCAGCACTTGAGAGGTAGAGGCAGGTGGATCACTGAGTTTGAGGACAGCCTGGCCTACAAAGTGAATCCAGGACAGCCAAGGTTACACAGAGAAACCCTGTCTCGAGGAGAAAGAAAAGAAAAGTGGGATGTGTTATACTTCACCCACACATCCAGCTGACCCAGTCCTGCTTTTGAGAAGAACAAATAGACCATACTGGAAAGGAAGGTGTCAGGTGTCCACATCCATGGGAGCATAATGTCAGAGCCTGTTTCCTCAGCTGCTAGGAGACCTGCCCCTGAATACACACCTCCCATCACACACATGCAGTTCACGTGCTGCTGATAATTCGCACATGTATGAGGGCTAGGCTACAGCTGAGTGAGAGTGCCTGCCTAGTTGTGCAGTTATGCACAGGGTTCGATTCTCCAGCCATGTGTCTGGGAAGTTACTGTCTGAAATGTTGTTAGCAAGCACAGTTTCACATGATGACTACCAACAGGCTGTGTATGTAGCAGATGTATATACATGGGAATGTTGATGCTAACTCAAATTTTCATCATTCAAATCAGATTTTTAGAACTTGACAGCATTTACTAATTAGAATAATTAACCTTCCCTCCCTCCACCCCCACCCTCGTGTGTGTTGAAATAGGGTTTCACAGGCTGGAGAGATGGCTCAGTGATTAAGAGCACTGACTGCTCTTCCAGAGGTCCTGAGTTCAATTCCCAGCAACCACATGGTGGCTCACAGCCGTCTATAATGAGATCTGGTGCCCTCTTCTGGCCTGTGGGTGTCTATACAGGCAGAGCACTATATACATATTGATAAATAAATCTTAAAAAAAAAAAAAAAAGAAATTGGGTTTCACTTAGCTCTTGATGGCCTCAGACTCACCATATACAGAGGATAACTTGAACTTTTTTCTTTCTTTCTTTCTTTTTTTTTTTTTTGGTTTTTTCACACAGGTTTTCTCTGTGTAGCTTGGCTGTCCTGGACTCACACTGTAGCTCTGGCTGGCCTCAAACTCACAGAGATCTGCCTACCTTTGCTTCCCTGAGTGCTGGGATTACAAGTGTACGCCACTATACAAGAGCTATCAAATATCTTGGTAAAGGACTTCCAGGGCTGGAGATGAAGCTCTCACCTGCTGAGAATGTAAAGGCCATGTGTCTGAGTGAGCCCCAGTACTACAAGGAAAAGGAAAAATTCAACAAGTGACTCATTTATTAGCCCCAGGTCTCTGGAGGCTGAAGCAGGAGACTGTTCTTGAGTTCAGTGCTGGCCCAAGCTACGTAATGACTTAAGGGTGTGAAACCCTGTCTCAAAACAAAGCAAAAAACTTCCAGATGACTGTCATTTCCCCTTTCAGTTTGCTCAAAGCACAACCTAACCTAACCTAACCTAACAAATACTTGGAGTTCTGACTCTGATAGTTGGGTTTTTCACTCCAGCACAGCGGCCTCCTCACTCAGGCCTGCCCCCTTTCATCCCCACTGGCCATCACACTCCGGGCATTCTCCACTCATTCCCCCACTTCTTCTGACCCACTCTTGTCTCAGGTCCTGCTTCACACAATACCCAAGGCACCCTCAATTCAAAACAAGCTGCTTGTACCCGAGCATTAGGAGTATCTCTAATGAGCAAGCTTTATGTAAAGCAGCCAGGTGTGGAGGTGTGCACTTGTAATCCCAGGGACGCAGATCTCTGAATTTGAGGCCAGTCTGGTCTACAAAGTCCAGGACAGCCAAGGCTACACAGAGAAACCAAAAAACCTTACAGAAAACAAGACTAGTCCAGAGCTACAAGCACACTTAGCAAAAAGGATGTAAGAAGAAAGGTAGGTGGTGTCAGCCATGTTCAAAATAAGGTGACCATAGAGAGTGATTTCCAACTGTTGATTCCTCTCTGTATCTGAGAGGCAGGCCATGTATGGTGCCAGGCATTAGTCACTAAGTCACCTCACCAGGGCTGTTACATGTTCCAAAGGGAGTCTACTTAATCAGTATGATTATAAGAAATGACATCACCACTCTGAATCATAGACTGAAAGCAAAAATGGGTTCTGGTTGATTTTCTACAAGAAAGAGAACTCTAACTGATGGCAGCCAGAATATGTGTGCCCCTGATGTTTGCACACTAACAGATGTTACAACTAACAGTGGTACATCTGCAGGCACAACTGTATTGGCACCTGTGCTTGCTAGGTATTGCTAAGCAACCATACTGTACTGTACTTTAAGATATTTTTACATTTTCAAGTCTTCAGTTTATACTGTTTATACTGTTAGCTCTTCACACAGTCCAGCCTCCCCCGAGGGCAGGATTACATCATTGTTTATATAGTATCAAAGGGCCTAGGAATTTTTCTTAAAGCTTCTCTTACACAAGGCATTTATGCTGCTGTTGCTTGCAGAAAACTGTCTTGTTCAAACAACAAAATTCTTGCTCATCTACAAGCCATTACAGTCTGCTCTATAACTTCCTTCCTGTGATTTTTTTTTCTTTTTTTATCCATTGTTGCAGTTTGCAGACAGTCTTATTGACCATGTAGCCTTGGCTGGTCTCAAACTCACTATACAGACTAGGCTGGCCTGGTCTGTCTGATGCTGCCTCCTAGGTACTGGGATTAAAGGCCTGGGTCACCATGCCCAGCCCTATCGCTTTCAGTGAGCCTTCCAAATCTAACCACTGCACACTGGTTCAAAATAGAATGAATGGCTTTTCCCAAAAATACTTGTTTGTAACATGCCTCTGTCCTATTCCTTAGTCTCCTTCATATATATGCACAGCTCTAGGGCTAAATTTGGATTTATTGGCAGAATGGGGATTGCTATTATTAGCCCCCATTGCGTTCTAAAGCCTAGCTCAATGTAGGGGTGTTTCTGACTATACTAGCTGTCAGTCTACCGCCCCACATTCAACAAGCAAAGCTGATGAGAAAGGGGAATTAACAAAGCCGTTATTTGGGAAGAGACAGAAATTCCACTACAGAGGAAACCATGCAGTGAAGAAACTAGAGGAAACCCCTGAAGTTCTCTTGAGTACTCCCTATCCCTAAAAAACACCTGTAGAACCTGATGTTTCTCCCTAAGGCCTATCACACAGATTGACTATAGTATGGCTAACCAAGCCAGTGTTGGCTGTACTCCACATACTGGGCCATCATACAGTACCAACGCCACAGACATATTTTATATGTCCCTGGCCCATACAAATCCAGGCAGAGAAAGGTCACAAAATTTGATTTCCTCTTAGATTTAAACCTATTGTTCAAAACATATAATAAAGGGGTCTTGTGCTTGCTCTTCTTCACTGCCCACCACCAGGAAGTCTGACACTGTGGAGACACTAATCTGACTGCTAGAAAGGAAAAGCCTTGTTTTCAGAACACTGGCAGCTCTTCTGCAACTATTTCTTCCAGGAAAACAGGCCTCCCTCTCCTGAATTTTTCACTGGAGCCAGGGAAGCAGGAAAGCCCAGCCCCCACCCAGTGGGAACTAAACACTCAGCCAGCTCCCTACACTGCACATTAAAAACACCAACACTGCCTGGGAAGAACATCCGGCTGTTATCAGAATCACCCAGCTAAGACTCCAACAGGATTCCTTTCATAAACTTAAGGGCCAGCAGAGGAGGCTGGGAAGCATACTATGGAAACAAGATTGGCATAAAGCAAAGAAACCAGACACCCTGTACACCCCACCCCACCCCCAGGCTAAAGGAGAAGATCCTGATCCAAGGACCAGCTCTTGCCCAGGCCCTGGCAAGCCAGCTCACTCCTCCCTCCACCTGCCTCACTCAGCCAAGCCCCTCAAATTACCAACACACTAAAGCAAGGGCCCCGGAGACAAGCAAGCCTGTTTTGCCACTTAGGCAGCTGGAAGTAACCTTCCAAGTTAAGCTAACTCAACCCCCTTTTTATATGTAAGCACACTGGCTAAGTGAGGCACAATTAAAACTCAAATAGCTCACACTCAGTTTGTGAAAGGCCCTAAGTGTTGGTCTCAAATACTCAAATCTATGGCTCAAGCTGCAAAGGACTTGGCGCCTAGACCCAATCAATCCAAAGGACTCCTGAGAATGACAGCTGGAAGGCCCCATCTCACATGCCCTCCATCCTCAGCACACACAGCCTTCCAGACCACAGCAGCACCTCCTGTATCCTGCAGCCTCCAAGGGTACACCCACCTCCACCTCCTGAGCTGTGACGGGACTGAGTTAAAGAAGATGGAATCAAAGAATGGAGCGCAATGGGGAAACCTATGGGAAATCTCTGAAAAGGAAAAGGAAGCAGCAGGATGGGACTGTAGGCAATGAGGGTTTGATAGGTTAGTGATAATGGCTCAGACAACCTTAATAAACCAGAAAACGGGGAGTTAAGTTGCCTATATGAAAAGAATTAATAGGGAAAGAAAATGGCTAAAAATGAAGCCATAAAGGTATGATGTAAATAAGAGTTTCGTTTTTCTTTTTGTTTGTTTGTTTGTTTGGTTGTCTTGTTTTTTGTTGTTGTTGGTTTTTTTTTTTTTTTTTTTTTGAAAGACCAGGTTTCTCTGTGTATGTGTAGTCCTGGCTGTCATGGAACTACCTCTGTAGATGAGGCTGGCCTTGAACTCGAAAGATCCACCTGCCTCTGCTTCCCGAGTGTTGGGATTAAGCTCATGCACCAGGCTAAGAGTTTCCTTCTTAACTGAGGAAGACCAAGAAGTCCCTGAGGATGAAGCCCTTGTCAATAAAGGAGAGGCTGGCAATGAAGGCAGGATGGGATGGGAAAGACTAAGTCCATCTTAACATGAAAGTAGTTTTCAACTTAGGCGCCACATGAGAATTAACTGGAGAGCTTTAAAAATGCTACCATTCACCAGGCTCTACCTGGGCCATCTGGAGTAATCTGTGAAGGGAGAGAACAAATAACTAGCTTTTTTTTAAAAAACATGAAGCTAGGATTAAGATACACTGAAATGTGAGGAAAACACAGTTGGAGAAATGACAGTGCTGCTAAACAAGCAGAAAGGAGAAAGTGTCAAGACCAGTTAGTAAAAAGGGGGCCAAGCTTTGACAGAAACCATAGGGCAGGGCCCTATGTGAACAGCAACAAGGAAGATGACACTTGTAACAAGTCATGTCTGGTTTTGGAGGGATTGTGGCAGTTTTAGGAACGGGTCAGCTCGCTCAAGGTCAGAGGCCATAAAAGTCCAATGTGAGGACAAAGGATGCAGTATGCAGACTCAATGGGTTTCAACAAGTTCTGGAGGGTTCAGCAATAAGTCCTACAGAGGAAGGGGGTATAAGGAATCAATCCAAATTGCTAGTGGAAGCCATGTTAATACAAAAAGAAGTGGTATAGAAAAAGGATGAAGTCCTGGAGAAGAGCATCTGTCTAGGCAGAAATATGGACAGCTAGGAAAGTGGAAACAAGAAAGGAAACTAAAGGGATGATTTCTGCCTACTTTGGTTTAAAGTTAAGAAACCCAGTAGGGTGGTGGCGCACGCGTTTAGTCACAGCACTGGGAGGTAAAAGCAGGAGGATATCTTTCTGTGAGTTCAAGGCCAGCTTGATCTACAGCGAAGGATACACACAGAGAAATCTTGTCCTCGAAAAACCAAAGAGAGTACCAGACAGTGGTGACACACTTGGGAAGCAAAGGCAGGCGAACCTCTGTGAGTTCAAAACCAGCCTGGTATACAGAGTTTCAGGGCTACACAGAGAAACCCTGTTTTGAAGAGAAAAAAAAAAAAGTTAAGAAACCCATAGCAATTCAAAAGGATGTGCAGACTCCCTCTTCAAATCCTTAGGGAAACTAGGATTGGGTCTTGAGATAGGTAACTTCCAAAGGCCCAGTGTCTATATTCTGAAGGCCCTGGGGTTAATTGAAAAGGGGTAGATCTTCCCAGGAAAGGAGATAGGCTAAACTGTGTGATGTAATGATTTTAAAATGGGGGATTAAGATGAGAAGATGAGTTTCAACTGAGACTTTGTAGTGTTTAAAGGGCAGGAGTACATAGTGTTGGCGACATCACTGGGAAAACAGGATGGAGGCAGAAATGGAGTCCACGGTGTTTGAGAAAGAAAAGGAATGAGGTTCCCAGATGGGAAAATGGGGCCTAATTGGGGAGGGGTGCGGAAGGAAAGGAGGACCAAGGGGTGACTGGGCATCCAAAGGAGGGTAGGAGGAGAGGATAGGGGTCGGATGGAGCTTGCTTTTGGTGAGAGCCTGGCAGAGAAAAGAGTCTGGCTGGGGTGCAGTTTTCACTAGAGAACGGATTTAAAGCTATCAAGTGACTTGTGAAGGAGTAAGAAAGATTTAGGGAAGGTAAGAACCAATTAGGGGAATCTGTGGGGAGAAAGCCCAGTGTAGGGAACTGGGAACCGTTCCGCTGGGCTTAAGAAAAGGGGCGACTGACTGGAAGGCTAGGTCCAGGTTTGGGGGGGGGGTTGGGCGAGGAGGAAGCCCAGATGAGGGGGATGGGCCGGGCTGGAGGAAGGGGGCTAAAGGACGGAAGGAGGCCCAATTTCAGGGCTGGGGTAGCAGGAGTGGCGAAGGGGGACAGTGGGAGCGGATGGAGGCCCCTGGGTGCCCGGGGCTAGCTGCTAGGGTGGGGGGAGGGGGAGGAGGCCTCTGGAGCTGCGGAGGGAGGATGGGGGCGGGGAGCCTGCGCCGGGCCGTTACCTGTCCTGGGTGTTTATCATCCTCGGTGGCTCTGCTCAGGGTGGGAGGAGGCGGCGCGGGGAGTGGGTAGGTGGACGAGTGGGTGGGTGTGGGGTCGCGCGCGCGGGCCGGTCTCTGCGGGCTAAGTCCCTGTCAGGCCGCGGGCCGGGAACCCTCCTCTTGCCTCAGCGAGCGCCTGCCTCCAACTGACCCTCCCCGGCCGCCGCCGCGCAGCCGCCCCGCCCCCGAGTGCCTCATCTGCATAGCCCCACCCCCCAGGGCCGCTTGGTGTCCTGGGAAACTGGGGCCCACAACAAAGGGCAAAGCACCGCCCCGCCTAGGCGCAGGCGTAGCAGGGGCAGGCTAGCATCTTGGGAAGGGGGGCGGGAGCCTTGGAGAGCGGGTGAAGAGGTCTGGAAGCCTTGGGCTCAGGTTTGGCTACAGCCAGTCTTCAATTCCGTTTTTCGGTTTTTCCATGTACACAGGCTGGTCGCAAAGTCACTGAAGGATGACCTTGAGGCCCTGGTTCTCCTGCCTTCACTTCCTAACCTTCCACAGCGTGCTGGGAACACAGGTGTGCCCCACCACACTGGGCACTTGCTGCTTTTTGTGTGTAGCCAAACAGGATGGTACTAGTTGTAAACCCGGAGAGTGTATGTCATTAAACAGAATAAAACCTGAAACTTACGAATGCTACTCCTAAATTAGCACCGCTTCCAGTATGAATCTAACTCCACAGATCTTTTCCCTTGACTCATAATGCAAATTAATAATCTATCAAATGACAGCACGCACCTTTACTGCCCCAGCCACCTTGCTGGCCCCCACGGCCAGGTGAAAATAATCTCTCCATTTTGGAGACAATCTCAAGTTAGTCCGCGTCTGTCCTTCCCGCGCCCCACCCCCACCCCGACTGGCCAAGCACACTGTCATTTGAAGCCCAGTTTTTGTAGGTCACGATCATAGGCTCCTCTCTAGCTTGTTGACAGTTGCTTCTGGTCACAATCAATGCACGCTACTTCAATCGATCATGCAAGGCTCTTCGTGCATTCCCTGTTTTGACTAGTCCTCTAATCACAGATTAGTGCCAAAAGGTCAGTCAAGAATGTACACACCCCTCAAATCCCAGCCACACTCCCAGGACCACACGCTTCAACCTTCTGTGCCTGATCAACTTCGACTGAAATCAATGGAGATCGTGTAACCCTTTGTCCTAGCACCCAGGAGGCAGGGACAGGTGGATCTCTGGGAGCTGAAGGCCAGCTTGGCGTACTAAGCAAGTTCCAAGACAGCCAAGTCTACACAGTGAAACCTATCTCAAAGAAGAAGACATAAGAGACACGCAAGAGGCTAAGGAAGGGGGGGGGAGGAAATGCACTCTCAGACCACAGTGGTCACCTCAAATCATCCACTCACTTAGTCAGAGTTCAGTAAGCAGCTACTAACTCTGTGCGTCTGGCACGGCTGGGAGTCCAGGAATACTCCACATGGGCTAGGCGACGCGCCTACCTACCTTGGATGTCACAAAGAGGCCATCGCAATATGAGGTAAGTGGTCAGTCTGAAGGACACTGCAGAGAAAGTAACAAGTGGGAGAGGCCGTTTGAAAAGAGGGTGGGTGCACGCCAGAGTGCAGAGGTGTCACCATTCCAGTACAGCCCCAACCCACAAGTGTGCCTATCTGCGCCGGCTCAGGGCCTAACGGTTCCATAGCAAGACAAGATTTTAGCTTTAGGTCGTGGGGGGGGGGGGGTGAGATACGGAGAGAGGGTAGAAGGAAGGGTGGAGCTAGAAACTAACTACAGTTTTAGTCAACAAAAGCTGTAGTGGTCAAAGAACTGTCCTGGATTTCATCAGATGCTCAAAACTGGCCTCTTACTCTGGCTCACTTTAAAATCCTCCACTTTGCTGGGTGCGGTGACGAACACCTTCGAACACCTTTAGGCCCCTGCACTGGGGAGGCAGAAGCAGACTGTTCTACATAGTTTGCTCCAGGACAGCTAGGGCCACACAGAGAAACCCTGTCTGGAACTCGCCCTAACAAAACAAGTCCCCAGCCAGGGGGTTGGGGGGTGGTGCTGAGGGGTTGGCACACACCTTTAATCCCAGAACTGGTAAGGCGGTGAGGCAAGTGGATCTCTGTGAGTTCGAGGCCATCCTCTACCTCGGCATCCTTAACCATCCATACCTGCTCTTTCAAGTTCTTACATTAGCCCTTAAGGCCAGCTCCACCGACCGAGCCCCAGCAGAGAGTGCCTCAGCTTTGCCGGCCCACCATGAGCAAGTGACCCTGTGGTCTAAAGGGCGCTTTCTGACCAGTCAACTAGCAAATACTGAGAGCACACTGTGTCACTAACACTAACCATTTACTAAGCATTTTTGTGTGTCTGTGTGCAGTTGGATGGTATGTATGGGTACGTACATACTCATGTGTGTGTGCAGTTACATTTGGGGGGTGGGTGGGCAGTGCAGACGTCCAGAAGTCAGAGGACAGCCTGCGGTCATAGTCCCCAGGTGTCAGCTACTTTAGTGATTGATTGAGACAGGGTCTTCCACTGACCTGGAACTCACCAAGTAAGCCAGACTGCCTGGGAGCCCCACCTTCACACAGCTGGAACAAACCAGCAGTATTTTTTTTTTTTTTAAATCACACTCAGGTCCTGGCACTGGCAAGGCAAGTACTTTATTAACTAAGATGTCTCCCCAGCTCGTAAATCACTTTTTTTTGTTTGTTTTTGTTTTTCGAGACTGAGTTTCTCTGTGTAGCCTTGGCTGTCCTGGACTCACTTTGTAGACCAGGCTAGCCTCGAACTCACAACAATCCACCTGCCTCTGTCTCTCGAGTGCTGGGATTAAAGGCGTGCACCACCACCGCCCAGCTAATTTTTATCTAATAGTAAAGAGAATTGCTGTTAATATTTATTAAGGATCTATCCAGAAAGAAATGTATTTGTTCAATTTCAAAACTAGCAGATGAAATCAGAATTTGCATCCAAGGTTGTCTAGATTCACATGAGATGAGTGAGAAGCATCTGCCATGGCCTGCACTGTAGGAAGTTACCATCTTCATGCGTCAGGGGGAAACGTCACAAAGACAGGAGCCACCCTCCTCTACTCACACTGCCCTGCACAACTGCCCCAGCTAGTTAAATTTCAACTAACTAAAGTAAAATAGGGCTGTGGTGGGGTCTACAGTAAAATGTTGGCTTAGCATGTGTGAGGCCCTGGGTTAGATCCAACATGGTAAGACAGATCTAAGCTGGTCTGCTTGCAGCTGTGTGACTAAGTTAGTCAGGTCTTCTGAAGGCCTTTCTTTTTTTTTTTTTTTATTAAAAAAATTATGTATACAGTGCTTTATTTGCATGTACAAGCTGCAGGTTGTGAGCCACCATGTGGCTGCTGGGAATTGAACTCAGGACCCCTGGAAGAGCAGTCAGTGCTCTTAACCTCTGAGCCATGTCTCCAGGCCCCTTTTTCCATTTTTATTTTTATTTATTTATTTTTTTTTTTTTTTTTTTTTGAGACAGGGTTTCTCTGCGTAGTCCTGGCTGTCCTGGACTTTGTAGGCCAGGCTGGCTTTGAACTCACAGCAATCCACCCGCCTCTGCCTCCTGAGTGCTGTGATTACAGGTGCGAGCCACGGAGCCTGGCCTGAAGCCATTTCTGATCTGTCTGTCTTGTGTGGAAATCGAGGGAATTGGTGGCTGAGTCTCAGATGGACACTTACTGATGCAACACAGAGTCAGGCTGAAGATGCTAAGAGGAAGAATACACTTTCACAAAACCAGACTTTTAAGGGTGTCTGCTCATCCTAGCACTTGTATCCCCTCTGCCTGCCCTACCCAAGGCTAGCTCCTCAGCGGCAGAGGGCCCAGGCCAGCAGCTCCATACTGAAAACCAGCTCTTTGTTCAGGCCTTTTGGAATGAAAGCTTCAAGACTGAAAAAAGAAAAAAGGAATTACTGTGTAATTAAATCCTTTGACCTTGAACTCCTGATCCTCCTGTGCTGGCTCCCAGCTCCCCTCAGCTCCCCCCAGCCCCAGTGTGGGATTACAGGCACACACCTGGTTTCTGCAGTACTAGGGGTTAAACCCAGGGCTTCCTGCATGCTAGGCAAACATTCTACCAATTGGGCCACACCCCTAACTCTAAAATCCACTTATAAAAGATTTATTTACTTATTTATTTGTATAGTATTCTGCCCACATGTGTTGTCTGCAGGCCAGAAGAGGGCACCAGATCTCATTATATGGCTGTGAGCTACCATGTGGTTGCTGGGAATTGAACTCAGGACCTTTGGAAGAGCAGCCAGTGCTATTAACCTCTGAGCCATGTCTCCAGGGCCCTAAAATTTATTTTTAAAAGTCTTTATTCATCTGAGGTTGGCCTTGAACTTATTATGTAGCAAGCACTGACTTTTATCAACCTCCTCCCCATTTCAAGTGTGAGGTCACAGGTGTGCACCACCAAGAAGGCTTTAACTTTGAGGTGGGTTCTCACTATGAAATCCAGGCTGCCCGGGAACTCTTGGGCTCTATTAATCACCCTGCCTGACAATCTAAGTACCACAACAAGAGAGGTGTGTGTCACCACACCAGTTATGAAGCAAAAGTTCCGAGAGGTTAGGCACTGAACTCTGAAACTGAAAGTGACCAGGAGTCAGGGCTGAGAGCAGGATTCTGGTCCCCTGGGCAGAAGACAATTTTAGACCAACAGGAAGAACACCAGCTGTGGTTCCCACCACCCTCCCGGCCCAAGGAAGCTGCAAGTGACGTGGTTACTACCGCATGTCTCTCTGAGTACTTCCATAACCCTAGTGAGAGAACAGGCTCTGTCTAGAAGGAAATTCGACCTTGACATGGTGAGAAGGGCAGGAGGGGAGGAAGACGCTGGTGGCTACCCCATGCGGGGGACAAACTGAAGGAAGGGAAGGACTTGCTCCCCAAGGGAGCTCTCCTGCCAATAAGGAGGCCTGAACATATGACCGCCCAGGACCAGCAGGGCAGTCAGAGGTCAGAGTCCAGGGCCTGCTGAAGACCCGGCCTGGCCCTGGGCTCCAGGCACTGTGCCCATTCTCTGATCTGCCACATTGTTCAGCAATTTCCTCCTCTGAAAGCAGTGGGGGGGGAGGGGGGGAGCAGTGGGGGAGCACAGCGGGGTGGGGCTTCCACAGGGAAGGGGCCTCCGTTCACCCCCATGACTCTGCTGCCCTTCCTGCTGTTTAGGACTGTGGGACTTCATGGGAAAAGGTCTTAAGAATGCGAAGCACAGTAACTATGAGAGAGAGAGAGAGAGAGAGAGAATGTGTGCGTGTGTGTAAGTGTACGTGCGCGCGTCTGTGTCCATGCATACGCATCAGACATATTTTCCACTTTATCTGTGCCCTTTGAGAACTAGTTACCAGTGTGTGTTTGTTCCCACTGGGCCCTGCCCTGAGAGAGGCACAGAAACCAGCTTCAAAGCCTGAAAGACCCTGGAGGCCACAAACCAATCTCTGGGGATCTCTTTGCTCCTGGCAAATACAGATCACTTGACTTCCCTGTACCAACAGGGATCCTTCTAAAATTTCCTAGCTTCCCAGCAGAACTCTATTAGTAGGTGGATGTTAAAAGCAGGTGGGAAGTGAGGCAGGGGGCTGGGAGCCCATCAATCAGCCATTTCCACAGCGTCTATGAGGGTGTCTAGAACCCTTCATAACTACAGAGACAGCAGAACCAAGCGCATTCAGTGGATGGACAGAGGCCCAATGTTCAGCCTTCAGGCAAAAAGGAGAAGGGGGGTAAGACAGAGAGGATGGGGGTGGGGGGACCCAAAAATAGGACTGGAGAGATGGCTCAGTGGTTAAAAGCTCCTGAGTTCAATTCCTAGCATCCACATGGTGGCTCACAGCCATCTATAAGGTGATCTGATGCCCTCTTCTGGCCTGCAGGTGTACATGCAGACAGAGCACTCAAAATAAATAAATAAATCTTTTTGAAATTTTTTAAAAAGGAAAGGAAAACCCCAAAATAAATAACAGCCAACAAGTACAGCTGGGTTAATCGTTTTGAAAGAGGGCACAGCTGAATTCCCCAAGATGTTGATTGCTTTGCTCAGAGAAAAGCCACTCAGGACAACCAGATGAACCAGATGAAGTGATCGCAACTGCTTGTAATCTCAGCGCTGGGGAGGTGGAGGCAGCAAGATCAGATGTTCAGGATCATCTTTGGTCATTTATGAAATTTAAGGCTAGCCTGGATTCCATGAAGCCCTTTCTAAAGGCCTACTCTTTTCAGATGGGCTTGGGCTACCATTCACCCATGTGGCCAGTCCACACCAGCCCTCAGCAATAAGACAGAGCATGAACTGCCATGATTATTATACTCTGTCTTGGTCAAAAGTTACACACAAAACCAAGTGTCGCGTGCACTCCTGTAATCCAGTGCTGGAGTGGTGGAGGCAGGAGGATCAGTTCAGTCATCCTCAGCTACAGAATGACTGTGGAGCCCACTTGGGCCACATAAGACTCTGTTTCAAAACAACAAAAACAAAACAAACGTGGGGTAGTGGTGGCACATACCTTTAATCCCAGCACTTGAGAGGCAGAGGCAGGTGGATCTCTGAGTTCAAGGCCAGCCTGGTCTACAAATCAAGTTCAGGACAGCCAAGGCTACACAGAAAAACCCCGTCTCTAAAAACCAAAAAAATAAAAACACCTGGGAGGCAGAGGCAAGCCTGGTCTACAAAGTGAGTCCAGGACAGCAAAGATAACATAGAGAAACCCTATCTCAAACAACAACAACAAACAAATAATGAAGGAGGAGGAGGAGGAGGAGGAGAAGAAGAAGAAGAAGAAGAAGAAGAAGAAGAAGTAGAAGTAGAAGAAGCCACAGAAGACAAAAGAAGCCAAGAGAGCTGTTTGCAGACAGCATAATCTGCAAACAGACATGGCTGTGACAAGGTGCCTTCCCGACTTTCCAGTGAGGAGGTGCTTTAACACTGCCCGCTGGCGATGCAGGGTCACAGTTGCAAATCCCAAAGGAACCAGAGAAAGTCTAGCAGTGCCCCCAGCCCCAAGCTGCAGCCCCTTAGCCGAGCCGTTGTCTGGAGCAGAGGGTGGCAGCTGTGCATGGAGCACCTGAGCAGTTTATAATGGGGACAGGCCCAAGTGTCGGTCTCCTTTTTCTCTCCAATTCTACCCCACCCCCTTTCAGGTGTAGCCTGGTTCGATGTTCCATAGGACGGGACACCCAAGACTATCATGAAGCTTTAAGTTTTTATGAGATTACACTCATGCATAATTTGCATATTTAAACAATAGTCTAAGGGCTGGAAAGTTGGTTCTGTGGTTAAGAGCACTTGTTGCTTTTGCGGAAGAGCAGGGATCAATTCCTAGCACCCACACAACAGCTCACAACTGCCTCAGCTCCAGGAGATCTAACGCACTTTGCTAACCTCTAGGACATTAGGTACACAGCCATACAGTCAAGCAAAACACTCATAAAACTAACCTTTAAGAGGAAAACTTGAGATACCAGAGTCTGGTCCTGTGTTGTAACTCCAGCTCACCCCCAGTTTATCTCAAGTTCCCCTGACAGTTCCCCCATCATGCCCTGCTCTGCCCTGCATACATCATTTTCTTCCTTCTGGGCAGAATGCTGACTCTCTGTCCTTTACCAAGTCATCTGTAGCCTGTCTCTCAGCTGCTAGTACACAACCTGCCCAGCTTCAGGTTCCTAGTCTATCAATCATGTGCTTATATGCACCCTAAACAGTTTTGTTGTGGTTGGGTTTTTGTGTGTGTGTGTGTGAGTGTGTGTGTATTCTTTTGTTTGTTTGTTTTTTTGTTCTTAAATCACATACCCGTGCACACCTGTAATCCCAGCACTCAGGAGGCAGAGGCAGACAGATCTCTGTGAGTTCGAGGCCAGCCTGGTCTATGAAGGGAGATCCAGGACAGCCACGGCTACCCAGAGAAACCCTGTCTCAAAAAACCTGATGATGCTGACAATGCCAATGCCAATGCCAATAATATAGTTTTTCCCCTGAGCAAGGCTGGCCTCCAACTCAGAGATCTGACTTGTCTCTGCCTTTCAAATTCTGGGTTAAAGGTGTGCACTATCACACCTGGCCCAATAATACAATTGTTTAAAGGGCAGGATGGGGGCCAGGCATGGTGGCGCACACCTTTAATCCCAGCACTCAGGAGGCAGAGGCAGGTGGCTCACTGTGAGTTCGAGGCCAGCCTGGTCTACAAAGTGAGTCCAGGACAGCCAAGGCTACACAGAGAACTCCTGTCTCAAAAAAAAAAAAAAAAAAAAAAGAGGTTGCTGTGGAGGTACAGGGGCTGTCAAGCACAGGCTGGGTACAGCTGAACACTTAGAGGCAAGATTTTTGTCCACTGATTTCACTGGACAGAGTGAAAACTAAAAGTTCTTTGATCTCCAGGTGCAAAGCGACAAGTGTATACAGGTTTAACCCACTCAATGACTTCCAGGTTTGTTTGTTTGCTTTTTGTTTTGTTTTGTTTTCTGAGACAGGGTTTCTCTGTGTAGCCCTGGCTGTCCTAGAACTCGCTCTATTGGCCAGGCTGGCCTCAAACTCAGAGGTCCGCCTGCCTCTGCCATCTAAGTGCTGGGATTAAAGGTGTGCACCACCCCCACCTGGCTTGGCTTCAGGGTTTTTTGTTTTGTTAGTTTGTTTCTTTGGTTAGTTACCAACAAATTAGGAATTTTCACATTAAATTCTAAGTGTCTTTCTATAGAAAAAATATTAAGCTGCATGGGGTCCCATTGTGGCAAGCAGCAGGGGCTGAGAACAGCTTAGCATGAGGCCTGCCAACCAGTTATTACTTACTGCCTCTCTTGGCCTCACTCTCTCAGGCCCCTACAGGCCTGCCGTGTGCAACTCTTGACCAAGCCTAGAGCTTTATGGCGAACAGGAAGGTCTGCAAAGATGAAACTAACAGCACCTAGTGGTGCTATCACAGAAGGGGAGGCTGGAAGGAGACGCTCTATATTTCAACTGTCGGGGTGTCTACGTCCGTCATCCGGGTAGACACGTAGTCTTCCAGCAGCTAAAGCAAAGAATTATAAGCTCTGGGAATACCAGCTATTGTTAGACAGCACATGGTCACTCTTTACTAAAGCTGCCCAGGCATTTAATCAGTGAGGCAGAATGAAACAGAGGCCACTGGCTTAATCTTCTACTTGTCTTGAGCCAGAGTCTTAGTCTATTACCCGGATGGCCTCATGCTAACAGTGCCAACTGGGGTAGCCGCAAACTTGCGAAGATCCCTTTGCCTCTGCGTACCAAGTAATGGGATTAGAGGCATGAGCAGACGTAACCAACCCTGATCGTCTAATGGAAACCTGAGTTTTGTATCAGTTCTTTATATCTGAGTGAACTTGGACTTATACACATCTCTCTGCTCCTGGGGCTGAAGCTCCTCCACTCACGAGCTGTGGCTGGTGACTGGGTTCTCCTGGAGCCTACCACTCACAGCCGCGACTCCAGCAACAGCCGTTTATGTAATGTCTAGAGGACAAAGCATGCACATATCCAGAAGGTGGTCTGCGTCTGTGACTGACTGCCCAACTCAGAGCTTTGGAGCACGAGGTACAGACAGCAGAGGTTCAGATCAAGTCTGTCCTGGAAGATCCAGAGGAAAACATCCAAGTGTCTTTGAGCCTTTCCGCCATAAGAGGGCACCCCAACCTCAGGGTCTAGATGGCGCCTCGGCTATCACCAGCCTAGAGACTGGAACAGTGAAACCTCACCTCCCTTCCACCAGTCCAAGAGCAAGGGCCAGAGACACAATGCAACAAATACACAGGGCACAGGACAGAGGCAGGAGGAAGAGGGAGGCATGGCTGAAAGCCCAGCACCAGAAGGCAGGAGCATCAGGGGCCAAGGTCATCTGCAGTTAACATAGGAAATTCAAGGACATCCTGGGCTTATTACTTGAAATTGTCTCAAACAAACAAACAAACAAACAAAAATCCCAACAACCAAAACCCAAATAAAGAAAGCAAGCAACCTCCTGGGGCCACATAATATGCCACACCTACAGACACAGGAAAGAGCAGCTCAGGGGTCACCCTGAGGTTTCCTGTTAAGGACAAAGGCGCTGCCATCTTCTGTGAGCACAAGCCAGTATCCTGACCTGAAAGGACAAGGAAGGTGCCAAATGCCTGACTATAGCCATCAGTGTGCAACATATATGTGCAAGCACACACCAGGGAGCGCAGTCCTTGCATCTCTCCTCCAGGCTTGCTTCCCTGAGCAGAGCTGATTCCGGAACACGAGCTGCAGATTCCAGGAACATGAATCTGAGTTGAGAAAGAAACAGACCTGTCAGAGAAGCCTCTGACCCACGTGACCCTGTCTCGGGAAGCCAGGACTACAGCAGCACAGTCAACCAGGGAGAGAGAGGACACCCATTCCTGGATACTCCTCCTGAGCAGCTCAGTCACACAGGTCTCTGATTGTACAGTACACTAGAAGGAACAGAAACTAAGCGTTACTCTCCACCTTGCACCAAGTACAGGCTCCACTGGGGGGAGGGGAGAGTGAGAGAGAGAGTGTATATGTGTGTTGGCACACATGTATGACCCCAGCACACTGGAGCCTGAGGCACGTGGATCTCTGTGAGTCTGAGGCCAGCCTGGTCTACATACCAAGTTCCAGGTCAGTTAGTTAGGTTACATAGTACGACTGTCTCAAAAGCAAAACAAAACACCCTTTAGTGCTCAGCATTGCCGTCTTCCTTTCCTTGTGTGTTCTGTGTGCCTGGGCTAGAGAGATAGTTGCGCGATTATGAACACCTGATGCTCGTGCAGAGGACAGTGTTTGATTCATGGCACCCACATGCTGCCAGACAACTTCAGTTCCAGGGGACCTGATGCCCTCTTCTGCCTGCCACAGGCATCAGCAATGTTCGTGGTATTGAAAACAAATGCAAACAAAATTTCTTTTAAAAACTGTGTGCGCCTAAGTGTATGTAAGTGTATTCTGTGCATGCAGGTGCCCAAGAAGTCAGGCGAGTGTCTGGAGGTCCAAGTGGCTGTGAGGTCTTCTGCGCTAGCAAGTGCTCTTAGCTGTTGACTGCTTTCCGTTTTACTTATTGAGGCAAGGTCTCTTGCTTAACCAGGAGCTTGTAGGTTCAGCACCTCTAGCTAGGCTTCTTTAAAAAAAAAAAAAAAGAGGGGCCTGGAAAGATGGCTCAGAGATCAAGAACACTGGCTGCTCTTCTAGAGGTCCTGAGTTCAATTTCCAGGACCACACGGTGGCTCACAACCACCTATAATGAGATCTGGTGCCCTCCTTTGGCATGCAGGTGTACATGCAGACAGCGCTGTATACATTTACTATAGAGTATAAGCATTTTGTCTTAATCTCTGAACCATCTCTCCAGCCTCCTAGCTAGCCTTCTTACACTGAGACACCCTTTCTGACTCCTCAGTGCTAGGGATACAGCTGGACTGCCATACAGACATCCAATTTTTTGTTGGTTTTTTTTTGTTGTTGTTTTGTTTTGTTTTTCGAGACAGGGTTTCTCTGTGTAGCCTTGGCCGTCCTGGACTCACTTTGTAGACCAGGCTGGCCTCGAACTTACAGCGATCTGCCTGCCTCTGCCTCCCAAGTGCTGGGATTAAAGGCATGCGCCACCACCACCTGGCCTCAGACATCCAGTTTTTATGCGGGTTCTGAACTCTGGTCTTTGTGCTTGCAAAGCAAATGCTTTGCCCATCCCCCTCTGTGGGATTTTGAAAAGACGTCTACTTACGAGTGTGTGGATAAGCGCCACTGCGCACTTGAGAATGTCAGAGGACAACTGGAAGGAGTTGGTTTTCCTTCTTCCACTGTGTGAACCCCAAGGATAAAACTCAGGATGTCAGGATTAGTGGCAAACACCTGCTAGAACAGTCTTGACAGTTCCCAGTCAGGGAGCTTTTACCTTCAGTTTCCATAGCTACAAAAAGTAGATGGAAATACTTTTTTTTCTTTTTTTCTTTCTTTTTTTGGTGGTGGTGGTGGGGGGTGGATTTTTGAGACAGGGTTTCTGTGTGTAATAGCCCTTACTGGCCTGGAACTCACAGAGATCCACCTGCCTCTGCTTCCTGAGTGCTGGGATTCAAGGTGTGCGCCACCACACTGGGCAGGAAATACCTTTGTTGCTTCAAAGGACTTTCACAGCGATAGTGAGAGACACCTGTTATAAACTCCCCATCAGGGCAGGAATGTATCACCCTGTTCCTCATCCACCCAGGCAATGGTGGCGCATGCCTGTGACTCCAGCAGAGGCAGGCAGATCTGAGTGAGGCCAGTGCGGTCTACAAAGCAAGTTCCAGGTAAGACTCTACTACTTCAAAAGAAAATGCGCAGTGTCAGGGTAGCCGGGCGGTCTAAGGGACCAGACTCAAACTCTGCTTCTTCAGCGGTTTGTAAGAAGGCCAAGGGCTTCTAAGAATATAGCTAAGTGGGCTGGAGAGATGGCTCAGAGGTTAAGAGCACTGGCTGTTCTTCCAAAGATCCTGAGTTCAATTCCCAGTAACCACACGGTGGCTCACAACCATCTGTAATGTGATCTTGGTCCTTTTCTGGTGTGCAGGCACACATGTGGGCAGAATACTGTATAAATAAATAAATAAATAAATAAATAAATAAATAAATATTTAAAAAAAAGAAAAAGAATATAGCTAAGTGTCACACAGACACTGCACATAGCCCTGCACTGGCCTCCTGCAGCCTCTCTCCTAAAAAAGGGATAGTTAATCCAGTATGAAAATGTATGGGCCTCTGACCCATCTTACCTTTTCCTTTCTCCCAAGTATAACAGGAGGATTAATTTAAGTTCAAGGTCACCCTAGAATACATGGTGAATTCCAGACCTATGTGCACTACAGAATAAGAATGTATCAAAACACACATACATTTCAATGATTATGGTCCCTTACAAGAGCCGAGCCACATAAGTAGTAACCTACACTTTTTTAGTAAAAAGAAATGACAGATATGATGTCCCGTGCTTGAAATACGGTGCTGTGAGGTTGAGACAGAGGAGTTATCATGAGTTTGAAGTCAGCTTGGGCAAATTCCAGGCCAGGAGAGAAGAGTGAGACTCCACCTCATTGCAGGCTATGGCAGCCCCTTCTGGTACTTTCTGAATCAGACCGAGGTGCTTAAGGCCTATTTCCCAAGGATTACCTACAAGCTGACAGACCTCCTACTAAAGATAGTATTATCAGTCTTCAGGACACTGTCTGCAGGAATGGCCAGGCAGATCGGAGGAGTCTTGGTTCTTCTGCAAACCTCTGGCCCTTCGCGGGCTGGGATCCTACTCTGTACTCATCCTCACAGTTTGGAGTCTACAAACTTCTCTTCTGTAAAGGCACCATGCTAAGAGCTGCCATCGCTAAAAATTGTTGACCAAACTATAGAACCTCAGAGAGATGCAGGAAACCCAAGCACAGTCTACTGCCAGGAGCCAAGTTCTCATGGGGGCAGGGGTGTCAGGCACAGCAGGTGTACGTATTTATGGTCTCTGCCTTGGGGATGAGTTCAGTGCTGTTGAGAAGGGACCCTCACTTAGAGAACTTGGTATTATTCCTTGGCTCTCTGGTTTTGTTTAGTTTTGGTTTTTGGTTTTTTGAAACAGGGTTTCTCTGTGTAGCCTTGGCTATGCTGGACTCACTCTGTAGACCAGATCCGCTTGCCTCTCTCCCCCAGATGCTGGGATTAAAGGCATAAGCCACCATGCACAGAGGCTCTCTGGTTCCTTAAGAAACCCTTCTTCTGCCTTAATTAGGTTTCTATTGGCATGACAAAGACCATGGCCAAAAACAACTTGGGAAGGAAAAAAGTTTAGCTGATTTACATATCCCAGGCCACAGAGAAGACAAGGTAGGAACCTCGAGGCAGGAACCCAAGGAGGAAGCCAAGGAGGGAGCACTGCTTAACGGGCTGCTCAGCCTGCTTTTCTGTACAGTCCGTCCCACACGAGTCATTAATCAAGAAAATGCTCCACATTTTCTTGTAGACTTGTCTACAGGTCACTCTGATGGAGGCATTTTGTCAATTCCCTCTTGCCAAATTATCCTGGCTTGTGTTAAATTGACAGAACCTAATCAACACCCCTGCCACCAGGGACCAGGATGGCGCAGCCGCTGGCTTTCTCTGAAGAGGGTAGCACATGCGTTCTGGGCAAGGCTGTTTCTGAATCAGCTTTACCATGCATGCCCTTGCCAGGCAGCTCCTTAGGAACGGGTGGCTCCGCTTGTCACCTCGAGCTCAGTCCAGATGTGACTGTCCTTGGAGGCCTTTCTGCAGAGGCCCCGCCCCAGCAAAGCTCTAGTTGGAAAGGCTACAGGACCTCCCTTCCTCTTCTCAGACCAAAGCCTGGGCCCTGCTCAATAAAGTGTGAAGGAGGTTCACCCCTCCTCCGCGGAAGCTACACGCACAGGGGCCTTTCAATTATGGAGTAGCCTCCTCTGCCCCTCTCAGAAAGACCCATGCGCCCCAGGTAAATAATTCAGTACCTCGGGAAGACCCAGTGGATCCCGACACAGCTGAAGTAGGTCAGGCCATGGCTTGGCCCCAGGAGAGGCTGTCAAGCACATAACAGCTTTTTCTGTGTTAGAAGGAACTGCAGACTGGAAGGCCTATGCTTGCTTGGCAAGACCACACACCAGTGAAGGGTCCCAGGCAAGAAAGAGCCAATTCCTTCCATTCCTGAAACAAGTTATGCAAGTATGTCCTCTCCTGAGTTTCCCTCTGGTGTCCAGGTAACCTGCCCACCAAGTTACTCCAAATTCTGTGCTTGCCTGGGCCCCTCCTAAACCACTCAGTACCTAGATGCATGTCACTCCTGACACATCTGTCAGCAGTTAACACCCTAGACCCAAGCCACTCAAGAGAAGGGGTGAGGTGCCAGAGTCATCAAGCTGGCCACAACCTCCGCTGCTTTGCTCAGAGGGAACCAGTAGGAGGCAGGCTGTCTACTGGCCCTGCCCCCCAGGACCAGGGTGGGCAAAAAAGCAAACAGGTCAGAACTCCAGGCCCCCAGGAGCTGGAAAGGGTTTCAGGCCACTTCTCGTATTAAACTGAGAATGCACAAGTCAGAATGGGCATCCGAACCTCCCTGTTCATGCCATCCCAGGCTCTCAGCACACCCCAGGCTTGGGGACCTCCTGTTCTCCTCCCAGGAATCAGCAGCAGTCCACAGCTAACTGCATGGGCAAGGTTTGTGGACCCCATGTCCCCACAGGCCAGCCTCTAGGGGGCACCCAGCACACCAACTTCAGCCTTTTCTTACCAGAGGACTCGGGAAGACCTCAGGGTGGGAAGGGCGAAGGTGAGCAAAGGCACCCTGAGGCCCCTGCACGCAGTCAGGGCTCTCTACCCTGACCAAGGAGGACTCTCATCCTACAGGATGGGATGGTGGAGGGCGGGCACCTGTACGACCTTGGTGCAGGTCACTCCCGACTCTGGGACTGGCTCCTCAGCTAAGCACAGAAGGCAGGAACACAGCAGCAACTCTGAGGTGTCACCACCCAGACAGTCACCGGGCCAGGACTGTTTCAGGCTTCCCTCGGCAGGGCAGGCTGCATCCCATGGAATACGGAAGCACAAATCAGAGCTCAGTCACTTCAGGTTTTTATTTTGCATCTCATTTTATGATCCAGTGTCACATTCTCACAGGGTCAGCAATTACAACAGCCACCTCCGGACATCACCCACGCCCGAAGCGGCCAGACATCCGAGCTGAGGTTATAGGTAAAGCACGGACATGCTCGTAAAATAAAACAGAATTGCACAATTTATCCTTCATCTCATTCTTCTTAGACCAATGCCTGACATAGCCGATTGCTAAAGAACAGAAACCCTTTCTTTCTGCGCGCTTCAAACTCAACACTAAACTTATCTGACAGGCTGAACAAGCTCTCTTCAATAATTAATGGTAAACACATGAAAAACCCTTTATGATCCATAAATATTTTGTTACATAGGGTACAAAAATACTTTCCACATTTTGGTTGGTTTCGAAATTCAGGAAGAATGAGGAGCAGTGGCAGGGTGGGGTGCACCGGCGTGTGGGGGGGTTGTGTGAGGGGGTGGGGAGGAAGCACAGCGAAGTCTTCTTACACTTACCGGTCCCCTGGAGAAGGAGACGATGCAGAACTCTGATCTGAAGTGAAAGTCAGAGAGGCTGTGGATCTGCTGCTGGATGAGGACGGAGTCTGCAAGTGAGGTGTGTGTGTGTGTGTGTGTGTGTGTGTGTGTGTGTGTGTGTGTGTGTGTGTGTGTGTGTGTTAGGGCCTGAGCCACAAGACTCAGGACCCCCTGAAGCAGGGTAGTGTAGGAGTTCGGGAGTGGAGAGGGGGATTAGGGTTGACAAGCCTCCAGTGCCAAGACCTGTTGCTATGGCGACAGTGTGGGAACAAACTGTACACACATACGCACAAGTTCTAAGTGTCACAATTCATAAACATGCAAAACTAAACGTCCCTCTTCCTTGATGGGGAGCTACACAAACAAGTTTGAGCAGGAGGTCAGGCTGTGTGTGCTGGGTCCCAATGAGGCCTGCACGCTGGGCCAATATCCCAGTAAGAAGGCCTCACGAACCTCCTGGGAGGCCCGGAAGAAACGAGGATCCCGAACCTCCTGGAAGGCCCTGAAGAAACGAGGAAAAAGAGAGCAAGAGCCATCCACTGAGTCAGGCTTCAGATTCACAGTGTCTAGAAGGGAGCAGCAGTTCTGCGCGGGCCTCAGGCGGCAGTGAGGGCAGAGCCCTGCTTTGGCCCCACACAACCCAGGACCAACTCCAGGGTGACAGACAAGACCTACAGGGAGGGAAGAGATGCAGCCATGAGCACAGTGGAAGGGGCATTGGCTACGGAGGCTGCACAGGGGGGATGCAGGCTAACAGTAGGACAGAAAGGATGAGGCAGCCAGGTGCCCATCAAGGACACGGACCCACAGCGCCAGCACTTACTGAGGAGTTAACAGAACTGGCGGTACTTCCATCCTTGCTGGGTGGTATCAGAGGAGGGGTACCAGCGCACCTGCAAGAGAAGCCACTGTCAGGACACACTTCCCAGGCTGCTCCTCACCTCAGTCCGATCAGAGTCCTGTGGCTGTCCAGGCTGTCGCTTGGTAGAGCCAGGGTCAGCTACTCATCTCTTAAGCATCACCTTCCTTCTCCTGAGAACGAGAAAACACCACCTGGCCCACATCCTTCTGCAGGTTATAGTCCCAGGAGGAGGACATGTCAACACCTGGACCCCACTTTTCTTTTCTTTAAAAGATGTATTTATTTATTTATTTACTGTGTATACAGTGTCCTGCCTGCATGTACTCCTGCAGGCCAGAAGAGGGCACCACATCTCATTATAGATGGTTGTGAGCCACCACGCAGTTGCTGGGAACTGAACTCAGGACCTCTGGAAGTGCTTCTTAACCTCAGAGCCATCTCTCTCCAGCCCTGCACCCCACTTTTTAAAATACACTTATTTCGTGTGTGCACATCAGGCATGTTCTGCCACACATGGTGTTATAGCATAACTTGTGGGGAGTTGGTCCTCTCTTTCCAACCATGGCCTCCTGGGATTAAGCTCAGTTATCAGACTCTACCTGCCGAGCCATCTCCTTGTGTCTGTTTGGAGGCAGGATCTCACGAATCCCAGGGTGGCCTGACTCTCCACATAATTAAGAATGACTTTGAATTTCTGATCCTCTTGCCTCCACTTCTAGAGCGCTGCGGTTACAGGAGTGAGCAAACGTGCTTGTTTTACGCAGTGCTGAGGACTGAGCACTCTGCAAGCAATGATGCCCTACCTGGAAAATTCTTAACAGGAGAATGAGCTTGACACATTTCGTGCTGTTTCTCTTCCTCCTCCTCTTCTTCGTTTTTTGGTGTGTGTGTGTGTGTGTGTGTGTGTGTGTGTGTGTGTGTGTGTGTTTGTTTTGAGACAGGGTCTCTCTCTATGTAACAGCCTTGGCTGTCCTGGACTACCTTTGTAGACCAGGCTGGCCTCGAACTTACAGAGATCTGCCTGTCTCTGCCTTCCAAATGCTGGGTTGCTGGGATTACAGGTGTGCTCCATTGCACCCAGCTCTGGATATGTTCTTAAATCTAGCTACAGAACAAACATGGCTGTAAAGTGCAAGCGAGACAGAAAGTAAGATACACTAAACACCAAAACCAGTGTGGTCTTCCAAGGAGTGGGTCTCCACACAGGTCCTGGCAATTCTTCAATGCAGCCATTTTTTCCTTTCTTTCTAACACTTTCCTTACAAGGCCCATAAATTCCTCTGAGACTCAAAACCCCTGCTGATCCCTCAGGCAAGTGATAGCTTCACAGAAGGCCTCAAAGTTGGATTCCCAGAGACTGGTGAATAAAATGGAACATATCCCTCTCTGTAAGCTAGAAATCTGGCAGGGACAGCTGAGCTGCTGCCAGACACTGGCTTCAAGGGAAGGCACCTGCCCCAGCTACACATAGCAAAGGAACAGCAGGCCAGCCCCAGCCTGATGCAAAGCTGCCTGGGGGGAGGTGGAGGCTGAGCATCGGGGGAGCCTTGAGTTCCCTTAGGAAAGAACGGGGTGGTACTTAAGAGCCACTGTAGAGGATGAGTTAGAAGCTGGGCATTCAGACAGCACACATGAAGCTGTAGCAGGCCGACCCAGTTGGCCCACTTAGCGGCATGTGATTCCTGCCTCTTGGGTAAGCAGAGAGGCTTATGACCAATGCCAGGCCCTCTAGGCTGAGGGAACTTGCTCCTGTGCCCCTCCCAACTTGAGGTGCTACCTGTAGAGCGCACCATTTGGCCCATCACACCCTCCCAGGATGGATGGTGACGAGAAGTTAGGGGCTGATCACATATCTAGCACATAGCAGGACAGGGTCTTCTTTCTCCTGGCTGACAGCAGAAGTTCCTCTGGCCCTCTGCTGGGCCGGGGCATTTAGCTGGATGCTGAGCTAGACACAAGAACCTACTCACAAGCAAGGATACAAGAGGAAGAAGCCACAGCTCCCGTACACGCTCAGGGCTCCAGCAAGCTCAGAATCTCTTCATGGGCCCTGCCTTAAACCCTTCACCCAGCTGGAACAGCCACAAAACAACCAGCTGGCTGGGAGTCCATGGGACCAGACAAATGGGACTAAATGGAAGCCTTCCACACAGGGAAGCAGAGGCCTCAGAAGGCTGCTTGAAAGTCTCCCCCATACTTACTCCTCAGGTGCCCAGACCCCCCCCCCAACACACACACACCCGAGATAGGATTTCTCTGTGTAGCCCTGGCTGTCCTGGACTCACTTTGTAGACCAGGCTGGCTTCAAACTCACAGCAATCCACCTGCCTCTGCCTCCAAGTCCTGGGATTAAAGGTATGTGCCACCATCACCGGCTCTCAATGATTTCTTTGACACTTGTCAGGAGCAGGCGCATTTATACAATGCTGTGCCAGCCAGGCAACTAGGCATAAATCTAGTTACTGGTGTGTAAAACCAATTGTCCTAAGATTTAAGCTCCAGCTGGGCATGGGAGTCACTCTTGTATAGAATTCAGGTGGTAGAGGAAAAAGAATTAAGGAAGAGTTGTTCAAGGCTGGCCCTGGGCGCATGGAACTTTAGTCTCAAAAAGCCAAAAGAGGGGCTGGGCTGGAGAGATGGCCCAGAGGTTATGAGCAGTGGCTGGCTGCTCTTCCAAAGGTCCTGAGTTCAATTCCCAGCAACCACATGGTGGCCCACAACCATTTATAATGAGATCTGATATCCTCTTCTGGTGTGCATGTAGGCATAACACTGTATACAAAATAAATAAGTCTTAAAAAGAAAAAATTTGTTGCCGGGCATGGGGGTGCACGCCTTTAATCCCAGCACTCGGGAGGCAGAGGCAGAGGCAGGCGGATCACTGTGAGTTCGAGGCCAGCCTGGTCTACAAAGCGAGTCTAGGTCAGCCAAGATAACACAGAGAGACCCTGTCTCCCCCCCCCCCCCCCCGCCAAAAAAAAAAAAAAAAAAAAAAAGAATTTGTTTATTCAAGAATTTATTCATTTACTGGGCTCATGTGCCAATGCACAAGTAGAATCAGTTCTCTCCTTTCACCTTTCTGTGGGTTTCAGAGACCAAATTCAGGTCACCATGCTTGGCCACAAGCACCTTAACCCTACTGAGCCATCTTACCCGGCCCTCAGCAGTCACCGGGCATGATAGCAAGTCTGTAATTCCAACACTGAAGCAGAGGTAGGACTGCGGTGAGTTTAAGGTTTTTTCTTTGGGGGGTGAAGGGCTGTTCCTTGGAATAGGATAAGCCAAAGTTAAGAGAAACCCATTCTTTTTGAGTTTTTCCCTAAATGTATGTGTGTGTGTATGTGTGTATGTGTATATGTATAGTTTTTTTTATTATTAAATTCTTTTTTTAAATCCTGAGTTTTCAACTGCTAAGAGCCCCATTACACACAGAAGAAAACATGCAAGGCAATTTGTGTCCTTGTGGTCCCACCTGCTTTCATGCCTCACTGCTTACAGGGAAAGTTTTGTTGTTGAGAAAAAGTTTCAATGACGCATACACTGGCTTCAAATCTACCCGAACCCCTGACCCTCCTGCATCCACCTTCCTGATGCTGGGGTTACAGGCAGAGGCCACAGCGCCTGCCTCGGGAGAAGAGCATCACAGAACTCCCCTCAGGGCCCCTCCTGCAGGTCTGGGCTGTGCAGCCACAGGGCTATGAAAGCCAGGATGCACCTGACGGAGGGTGGGGTGGGGTGTTGAGAGCAAGAATGGAGATTAGTTCACAAACCTTCTTGCCTTTTATTTTTTCACCCACTACCTTTCTTGAGGTCACCTCCTTGCTCCCCCCCCCAACCCCCACCCCTGGTCCTCTAGGTCAGGACCTCTCCCTTAGGCTCAAAGCGTCCACTTCCTTATTTAGACACTTCCAACCTCCACTTCTGGTACAGTACTGTCATGGAGCAAAATGGGGCGGAGTTCTTAAAAAGGAAAAACAAAATATCACTACAGGGAATATGTTTGTTTGCCTATTATCACATCTGGTCCTCATGGCATCTTTTACTGCTGGGTATCCAGTCAGCGAGAAAAACAAGGTCAGAACTAAAGGCTGTTGTTCAGTCATTAGTCTGCCTCCAAAATACACCAGGGTGAGCTTCAGGGAGGCCTCCTCCCCAACGCCATGAAGGCCAGAAGGCAGCATCTCGGCTACTCCAGACCTCAGACATCTATCTGCCTCAGCAATCACAAATGCTGGCGCCTCCGCAGTACTTTACTTATGCTGACAGCTCCAACAAAAGCTGGGTGTGGTAGAATACCAGTTATCCGAGCACCCCAAGAAAGGGGCAGATCAGGAGATCAGGCCATCCTAGGCTTCATGAGACCCCATCTCAAACAAACAAACAAACAAACAAACAAACAAATCACAGAGCACAAATCCCAGCACTCAGGGAGGCAGAGACAGGCAGATCTCTGTGAGTTCAAGGCCAGCCTGGTCTACAAAGTGAGTCCAAGAAGAACAAAAATAAAGAAAGATCAATTGATCTATCCAGCCTGGAATACCTGATCACAAAACCAAACCAAACCAAAAACAACCCACCCCCTCAAACCAAACATATGTGGGGGGGGGGGGGGGAGATCTTTGAGTAAGTACAATTTTCACCATTTCACAAGGAAATGGAGAGATTTAAAGTTAAGCAACTTGTCAAAGGTCACACAGAGGTTGAGTAATGGAAGCTGGGAAGGGGCCCATAGGACAGGAGACAACACAGAGTTCAGGGACCAGGAGCAGGGCACCACTCCCAGCTAGCAGAGCAGAGGAGCCTCACCTAGGTTCAAACCCACTGTCACTGACTCCTCGTACCTGACCCGGCACACGTGAGCCCAAAGGTGAAGAGTTGCTACCTAACTGGTGGCAGAGCTGGGATCACAGGTGCCCAGCAAGATGGCAACCTTGCGCTGTTCCTGGATTTAAAGCTACCAGCTTAGCCTAAAGCACCCAGGCCTTCCGGGCACACACACAGAACAGGCTTCCCGGCTCCTACTCCAGTGCAGTGTTAATACCCAAACCTTCCCCTCCGGAAGATGTCGGGCTACCCAGGTTACTCAGTTGGAGAAAGCACCATGTTTAAGTACAGTTTGGCACAGTACAATCAAAACCTGCCTGAAAGACCTCCCTGCTGAGGTAAACCTGCTAAGATAGCAGCACCTGACCTGAATTTTCCAGGTGGGGGCTAAGACAGTCTCGGTGTCAACAAGTCCCTCAAAAGACTTAAGAGATGGATGTGTATCCAGATCCCAGGCAAAGTGCCCAGTTCTGCTTCCTGTGAACTCTCCCTCCCAAGCTTTTCCTGTCTGTTCCCCACATTTCCCTTTCTACTGCCCAGATCAGGACCAAAGAGCCACCTCCAAGTACTTCTTTCTGGATAGTAAAGGACACCCCATGCTGGACGGCCACTTCAAGGCTCTGCTTTTGGTGACTTGTCTGATCAGAGGCTGGGGTAGGCTCAAGTTGCCCTGACTTCCCTCCTGTGGATGCTTGGCAGTGCCCCCTACAAACAGCCCCTCTCTTTTTTCTGTCCCAGTGCCTATTCCCCAAACCTGTAATCCCAGCACTTGGGAGGCTGAGGTTTACCAACAGTTCAAGGTCAGCCTGGCCTACATAGCAAGACTGTCTCAAACAAAACAAAGTCCAGAATAGTGTCGAATGCTTGTAATCCCAGCCTGGGTTACATGAGTTGCTCTATCCTACCCCGATTTAAAAAAAAAAAAAAAAAACTAAATAAATAATTCTACCAACAAAATAAAATAATTAAACTAACAAAATCCACCAGAAGACAGGGCTGCCGACAAGATGGCTCGGTGGTAAAGGCACTTGCTGCCAAGCAGATGACCTGAGTTTGAGTCCTACAACCCACATACTAGAGAAGCGATTCCCAAAATTTGTCTTATCATCTCTGCACACAGGACACACACACACAAACGTAATTAAACAGGAGCCCTAACGTATACAGGCAAAGTTCTGCCTTCATTATGTTTACTGTTCAACTCTGAACAACTCAAAGGCACAGTATATTTTATTCTAGTTTTCCAGAGTAGCAACTGAGGCATGGAAACCTTTAAAAGCTTGGTAAAGTTCATAAACACAGGAAGAGTAGACCTGCCTGCATGTCCCGGGTTCCTCCTCCTAACATGAAGATTCCCAAGGACTCAGCTTCCAAATAATCCGGGAAGACAACAGTCAACAGTTGTGGTTATTTTTAAAGACACCAAGTCTCACATTTTAGCTCAGGCTGTCTTCAAAAATCCCATCCGTCCTCTTGCCTCAGTTTCCTAAATCCTAAGATTACAGACCTGAGCTACCAATCCTGGAAGAAGGTAACAGTCCTGCTGCTGTCGTCCCAGGACCAAGAGCAGCCTATGCCAAGGTAGGCAGACTCGGCTTATCTGTCCGTCTTGAGCCTTCTACTCCACCCAAAGTGGCTTACCTGAGCATGTAGAGCGGCGGCGGCAGCAGTGGCAGCTGGGTAGGTGAACGTAGTATGTGAAATGGCTGGGGTCAGCTCTGTGGTGTAGAGAGGGTAAGGGGTCCAGGCCTCTGGGGATGCAGGGATCAGAGCAGCCCCCATCAGGTCATCTACAACAGGAGACAACAGCCTCCATAGTCAGAACGCTGGTCTTCCCTCCCACCAACCTCTTCCAAACAGAAGGGACCCAGCACCATAACTGAACCATAGCTCCCCTTCCTCCAGACCAGGGAAAGAAGAAGCCCTGTGACCTTGGTTGGCATGGTGAATACCCTATTTCTAGAATATCTCACGCAGGCCACAGGTAACAAGAGAAATCACAAAAAGGCTTCAAGGAAACTGTGTGCCCCTATTAGCCTAGGACCCCATCTATCTTGAGTCTAGAAACGGCTGCAGAGCTGGTAAGTCTCAAGGCAGTGGCATTGGGTGAGACAAAGCCCCAGAGAAGGAGACGGGACTGATTTCCTCAGGACCTGAATATATGCAGTTTAACAGGAGCCTGCTGGCCTGGGCCACGCCAAAGGGCAGAAGGAGGAAGGTGGGAGCCCCACTCACAAGGGTCCCGTGCAATCAAATGCGCTCCTAGGGCAGGGTGAACACTGGTGGGATTTGGTGTCGCTATTAGCTTGCTCTTGGCCATCTTGGTGTTGGCTTTGGCAAACTCTAGCCTCAGGGTCTGTGGGTTCTCGGGATCAAATCGAATGCCCTAAATGGGGAGGAAAGGAAGAGAAACTCATACAAGGACCCACACTACCAGCTGCCGTCAATGCAGGGGCCCCAGAACCAAGCACACAGGGCTACAGCAGAGCGAATGCTGCCGAGCTGACGGATAATGGCATTCATCACAAACAGGCATCCAAAGGTTCTGCCCCGGGATGGGAGGGAAACAAGAATCCACGTGTTTGTCGGGCGTGCAGTAAGGGACCAGCTGTTGTGTGTTGTGTTGTGCTGTTGTTACCAGCAGTGGACACAACGGGAGCAACCACTGCTGCAGAGGCCTGTGGGTCAGAGAGAGGCCTGTTTCTCAAGCTACTCACATTCAATGCATTTTTGGCTGCTTCTGCTCCTGCCCGGCTGTCAAAGATCACAAAGCCAACAGGCTAGGAGGAAGGAAAAAAGGACAGCGTTGCATCTCTCCCTGCCTCACATCCCTGCATCCCCAGGTCCAGCACTTGCCTAGTATGTCCAAGTCTTCAACTCGACCCCCGCCCTCAGTATCACGAACATTAAAAATAAAAATTACCTAACTGGAAACACCATTTGACCCGCTGCCTAGTCAATAGAGAAGAAATACAGCTCTTGCCCATAACCTCCGTATCTAAGTTAAGACACCCTTCTGAGCACCACACTGTGTGATGATGACAATACAGCACTGCCCCATGTGCCACATTAATATCAACTTTCCTGTGGGTTTTGCTTGTTTGTTTTTTTCTCCGAGACAGGGTTTCTCTGTGTAGCCTTGGCTGTCCTGGACTCACTTTGTAGACCAGGCTGGCCTTGAACTCACAGCAATCCACCTGCCTCCGCCTCCCAAGTGCTGGGATTAAAGGCATGCAACACCACCGCCCAGCTTGTTTTTGTTTTTTAAGTCTAAAGCAGCCCGGAGACACCACCTAGGTCTGGCACATGTTAGGAGAGTGCTCTACCACTGAGCTGTAACTACCACCCCAGAAGCCTTTGCAAATGCATGCAGATAAGGCTGAAAACTTCTGACTTCAGACTCCTAGTGCCCCCCCCCCCAAGGCTCTGGCATCCTGTAGCTCAGAGCCCAGCTACTATCTCTACTGTCTTCAGCCATTAGGGCCAGGCCATCTGTGGTTCCAGAATGCTGGAGGCTGACAAGGCCCAGCTGGCTAGGAAAGAGGAGAGAGCTGTGGAGGCCGCCCTGTCAGGACAGAGTCAAGGCAGAGAGGAGTGGCTCTCTGTCTGCAGCCGCCTTCAAACAGCAGGGGGAAGGTTTCGAAGGTTTCAGTTCCGTGCCAGCAGTAAGCCTGGGCTGGGAGGAAAACCATAGAAGAGAAATTACCTGTCTTGAGGTGAGCTTGATCAGAGACCCTTCATAGCCCTGTGGAAAGAGGTGGCCGTTTCAGGGGCTCAGAACTTCTTACTGAGCTAACCCAGCACCGTCTCCCGTATCAACCTCATCTTTCCACCGCGATCCCCGAAACATTCTCACACTCCTCCTAAGGCAACCCCCACGCGGATGCTGAGTTCCTGCTGTCTTTGTGTCCTGAACCACATGGTACAGAACCCGGGCGCTCCCATGAGCCTCTACTAACTTGCAATTGGAGAGCAAGTTACTTATCCAGTCTCCTCAGCTTCAAATGGGGGGTGGGGTGGGGTGGGGTGGGGGGAGGGGGAGAGACTACAATGAATCTCAAGAATTCCTCACCGTCTCCACTTTACAGATGAGTAAACAGAGGTTCGGCAGGGCCAAGAAACTGGCAAAAGATGAGACTCAGCAGAGCCACCCTAGACCGAGCCAGACCTGTGACCTCACTTCCTCATGCACCTTTCTGCAGCAGCAGTTCAATCCACAGCAGAGATTCGTTCTTGCTGCTCAGCCTCGTCCCTGGGCTCTGGGGGCTCCCGGACCCTGACTCACCTTGAACGGCCGGAAGAGCAGGTAGAGTTCTCTAGGTTTAATATCCACGGGGAGGCCGCTGACAAACAGTGTCCGGACCTAGAGACAGAGAACACAGAGTGGTCAGGGTCGACAGGAAGGACAGGGTCTTCGATCATGGGGTAGGGCTCACAGAGAACCCCTTGCATATCCTAGGCCTCCTTTACACATGCAGCTTCGTAGCTCTGAGCCTACCAAAGCTGCCGTTAGGCTTCACCCCTGAGCACATCTCCTGGCAGCAGAGGCAAGGCGGAAGAGCCCCTACGTACCATCCTTTCCCAGACCAAACAAAGACCAACACCCACCCCACCTGAGGGAGTGACAGCACCTCACTCCACAGAAGAGCACATAAAAACGTTACGGTTTTGCACTTCCTACAGTCATAAGAACCAAAGTTTAGGGGGCTGGAGAGACGGCTCAGCGGATCAGGGCACGATCTACTCTTCCAAAGGTCCTGGGTTCCAATTCCCAGCACCTACATGGTGGCTCACAACCATCTATACTGGAATCTGATGGCCTCTTCTGGCCTGTAGGTGCATATGCAGATGGAGCACTCACACATAAAATAAATAAAGTCTTTTTTTTTTAAGATTTATTTATTTATTATTTATACAGTGCACTGCCTGCAGGTACACCTACCCACCAGAAGAGGGCATCAGATCTCATAGATGGCTGTGAGCCACCATGTGGTTGCTGGGAATTGAACTCAGGACCTTTGGAAGAGCAGCCAGTGCTCTTAACCTCTGAGCCATCTCTCCAGCTCCAATAAATAAAATCTTTAATACTAATACTAATACCAATACCAATATTAATACTAGGAAGAAGAAGAAGAAGAAGAAGAAGGAGAAGGAGAAGGAGAAGGAGAAGGAGAAGGAGAACAACAACAACAACAACATCGACAACGACAACAAACAACAACAACAACAACCAGAGTTGGATTTGAATGCCCACATAATAAGCTGGACGTCCCAACACTTCTGACTGCAGCGCTGAGAAGGATGGAGACCGGAAGCTTCCAACCTAGCTAGGTTGAGGAACTATGTGGAGAGTGACAAAAGAGGACAGTAACGCCCTCTTCCAGCCACCACTCACGGACCCAGACTCACACAGATATGTATGCACAGATGCATTGACACATACATTGAAAACTCTTAAAATAAACAAAGTTCTATTTTGCCAGAAGGTACTAATAAGCCCTTGGTGGGAAAGCTCTGGTCTGGAGAGAGGCAAAGGCACACAAAGAATTATTTTCTGTGCTCTGAGAGAGCGGGAAGGTGGATGGGGTGGGGGTGGGGGGGCGACGACGCTGCTGCTTCTGTTTTCTACACTAGACTTTAAAGTAGCTGGGAATGAGTTATAATCTCGTCTCTAAACGTAGGTAGCACTTAGCAAATGCCATTAAATTTTTACTAAGTACCAGGCGTGGTGGCACACGCTTTTAATCCCAGCACTTGGGAGGCAAAAGTAGGTGGATCTCTGTGAGTTCGAGGCCAGCCTGGTCTACAAAGTGAGTTCTAGGATAGCCAGAGATATTACACAGAGAAACCCAGTCTCGAAAAACAAAAACAAAAATTTACTAAACTAGCTGGGTGTGGTGGCACACGCCTTTAGTCCCAGCACTTAGGAGGCAGAGGCAGGCAGACCACTGAAAGTTCAAGGTCAGACTGGTCTACAAAGCGAGTCAAAGGACAACCAGGGCTATACAGAAAATGAGAAATAAAAAACCAAGCCAAAGCAAATTTACTGAGTTGGGTGTGCTGGCACTCCCATGTAGTCTACCTGGAAGGTGGTAGCAACAGGGTCAGGAATTCAAGGTCATCCTTGGCTACAGGGAGCTGAGGCCAACCTCAACTACAAGAGAGCTTGTCTCAAAACAAACTATATGTTTACTATATATGGGAACAGGTAACAAGTTGGAAATAAAACAATTATGGCTATAGGATTAAAGGCTGGCCACCTTGCCCGTGTGGCTTTGTTTTTGAAGAGGATTCTCTGCATAGCCCTGGCTGTCCTGAAACTCACTCTGCAGACCAAGCTAGCCTCAAACACACAGATGTGCCTGCCTCTGCCTCTGCCTCCCAAGTGCTGGAAATAAAGGCTTCCAAAACACTTTGTGTGAATGTGTGTTGTCTGCATATATGTATGTCTGCTCCACATGCATGCCTGGTGCCGTGCATCACTGGAGATGAGAACAGGGTGTTGCATCCTCTGGAACTAGAGATAAAGAAGTTTTTGAGCCACTATGTGGGTGCTGGGAATTGAACTTAAGTCCTCTAGAAGAGCAGGCATTGCTTTTAACCACTGTGATAATTTCTCCAACCCCTACCCTGGGTGTGTGTGTGTGTGTGTGTGTGTGTGTGTGTGTGTGTGTGTGTCTGCATGTCTGTCTGTCTGTCTAAGACTTATTTATTTTATATAGATGAGTGCTCTATATGCATATACACCTGCATCCAGAAAAGGGCATCAGATCCCACCGTGTGGTTGTTGGGAGTTGAACTCAGGACCTCTGGAAGAGCAGTCAGTGCTCTTTTAACCCCTGAGCCATCTCTCCAGCCCATCTTAGCAAGTTCTTGAAGGGGGTTTGATGCTGTGATGAGTGTCCTCCCTGTGGTTTTGGTTGGTAATGAAGTCAGATCTAAACACCAGATTGTATCCTGTGACTCCTGGCCTCCTGAACTGCAGGTGGGGGTACTTGAAAAAATTGGTACAACTGTTTACCCAACTTCTATTTTTGTTTTATTTATTTGTTTTTGTGGTACTAGAATCCTATACATGTTAGGCAGGCACTTTACCACTGAGCTACAATTCTTAGTTTTTTGTGTCTGTTTGTTTTGAAACAGAGCCCTGGCTGCCCAGGAACTCTATGTGGATCGAGTTGGCCTTGAACTCACAGAGATCTGCCTGCCTCTGCCTTCCCAATGCTTGAGTTAAAGGGATTTGCCACCATGCCCAGCTAATTCCTAGCTTAAAAAAAACAAAACATTTCTGTTTGAGACAGCATCTTGCTGAACTGCTCAGGCTAGTCTTGAACTTTCAATCCTTTCACCTTTGTCTCCCAGGCACTGAGATCACAGGTGCCTCAGGGGGCTATTGCCATGCAAATGTGCAGGCACCAGGTGTAGAAGTAGGCACATTACCTGGGGGTGGGGGGGGAAGAGGAGGTCTTTAGCTTACTACAGGTTTGTTTTGTTTTGAAGGTAGGGCTTCTCCTTTAGCTCTGGCTAGCCTGGGGTGGGGTGTGGGGTGTGGGGTGGGGTGTGGGGTGGGGTGGGGTGGGGTGGGGTGGTTTGAGACAGGGTTTCTCTGTGTAGCCTTGGCTGTCCTGGATTCACTTTGTAGACCAGACTGGCCTCAAACTCAAGAGATCTGCCTGCCTCTGCCTCCTGAGTGCTGGGATTAGCGGCGTGGGCTACCACACCCAGCCTGGAACGTTGTACACCAAGCTGGCTTTGAGTTGCCACCATGCCCTGTCTACAGTTTTTAAGCTTATTTTTTATGTGTGTGTGTGTGTGTATACATATGTGTACAGGCCAAAGAACAACTTGGAGGAGTCAGTTTTCTCACTCCACCATGTGGGTCCCAGAGGATTGATGGCAGAAGCCCTTAACCCACCGAGCCATCTTGCCAACCTGGTCTAGATACATTAACTAACACACACACACACACACACACACACACACACACACACACACCCCTTTTATTCATTCATTCACTTGTATTTAAACAATTATTCTTGGGGGGGTGTGTGTGTGTGTGTACATGCACACCTGTGGAGGACAGAAGAGGATGTCAGACTCCCTGGAGCTGAGTTACAGCTGTGGGCTGACTGACTTGGGTACTGGGAACAGATCCTGGGTCCTCTCTGCAGAGTGACAAGTGCTTGTAAATGGGGAACCATCATCTCACCAGCTCTGTAAAACACACACTCAAGGGCTGGTGAAAGGCTCAGTGGATAAGGACACTGCCAAGGTTGCTAACTTGAGTTTGGTCTCTGGAAACCACACAGTAGGAGAGAACCCACAAGTTGTTTAGACTCTTCACATGCATCTCTTAAGTTTATAATATCACCACTGGACAGGCTGACCCAGGAAGACCAACACAAGTTGAAGGCTAACAGTAAGTTTTAGGTCAGCCTCCAAAAGACATCAGGCCTGAGAGGTGGCTCAGCACTTGTTGCTTTGTAGATGACCTGGGTTTGGATCCCAGCACTCACCTGATAGCTCACATCTGTAGCTCCAAATGTCAGGAGGATGGATTTGTTTTTGGTTTTTTGTTTTTGTTTTTGTTTTTTAAAAAAATTTTTTATTTATTATGTATACAATATCCTGCCTGCAAGCCAGAAGAGGACACCAGATCTCATTATAGATGGTTGTGAGCCACCATGTGGTTGCTGGGAACTGAACTCATTACCTTTGGAAGAGCAGTTGGTGCTCTTAACCTCTGAGCCATCTCTTCAGCCCCTAAAGATTTATTTATTTACTATGTATACAGAGCTCTGCCTGCATGTATTCTTGCAGGCCAGAAGAGGGCACCAGATCACATTATAGATGGCTGTGAGCCACCATGTGGTTACTGGGAATTGAACTCAGGACCTTTGGAAGAGCAGCCAGTGCTCTTAACCTCTGAGCCATCTCTCTCTCTCTCTGTGTAGCCTTGACACTACCCAGAGTGTCGGTGAATCTATAATGCCCTCTTTTGGCCTGAGGGCAAGACAGACAGACAGACAGACAGACAGACAGACAGACACACACACACACACACACACACACACACACACTCCCCGACCCCCTCCAAGAGTCAAGATTGTCAAAGAAAACCAATCCTTTAGGTAGGTGCTGGTTGCCATGTCACCACACCCATCTACCCAAGAGTGAGCTTCAGGGGAGAACAGACTTCCTGTGAAATTTTGTCAAGCACACACAGGAGGACCTCTGGCCACTTGGATGAGTTCTCCTTAGATATATGACATTTTACCTGGGAGAAGGCTGTTTACCTTGCCCAGGCCCCAGAGCTTTGTACCCCTACAGTGCCCCCCACTTTGCCCTGTTCTTGGTGGCTCCTTTGGGAAATACACAGCCGAGGCTCCAGGCTGCGCTAACCTGTGCTCTTAGACTCTGGAGCCTCCCCGCCTTTTGCTGGCAGGGTTTCAAGAGTGCAAATGCTGGACGGTGGTGGCGCACGCCTTTAATCCTTCCTGCCACCTTCAAGGCAGAGGCAGGAGGATCTCCTATGAGTTCGAGACCAGCCTGGTCTACAGATCGAGTTCTAGGACAGCAAGGTCTACACAGTGAAACTCTGTCTCAAAAATCTTTAAAAAAAAAAAAAAAAAGTAAATCTCCAAGCACAAGGTCACATAGAAGACCACTGTCTCACAATCCAAGTCTCTCTGCTACACAGCCTGGCAGAGAAGACACCTGCTCTGGGGCACCAGGAAAGAACCCTCAGAGTAGCTCAGGGTCTGTCCTAGAGGCTAGGATTTTGAGTGTAAACTGCCTACTGAGGAGACCTGAGCAGACATCTTGTCTTCTCCCCAGAGCAACCTCACAGAAACTTCCACCTCAGCCCTCTCCAAAGCCTGCCTCTCTCAGGCCAGGCTAATTTTAATCCCTCTCTCAAATGGCCCTTTGGCCAGACCTCCCCAGAGGCCCCTTAAATAGCAAATTCTCAGCACCAAGTTTCCTGCTCGCTGTGGGAGTGGGGCCTGAGCTCAGGGATCTTTCCGCATCTCCCACTCAGACCCTCCTTACCAGCCTTGTCTCTGGGCCACATGGCTGGTTTCACCTGGTTTCCATTCTAGACCTCCTTAAAGGCTAGGTACAGCAGGGTTTCCAGCACAGACACAAAGCAGTTATGGATTAGGTGAGTGGTCCCATCTGTAGGCCACAGGCCCTTTGCAGAAGCCAATTGCCAGAGGCTAAGTCCCAGGAAGAAGTCTGACACGGAACACTCTACCCCAGCCAATTACACCCTTCTATCCCCCTTGTTAAGAGAGGTGCCTCAGCCGGGAGGCGTGGTGCCTTTATCCTAGCACTAGGATTTAATCCCAGCACTAGGCAGAGGCAGGCGTATCAATGTGAGCTAGAGGCCAGTATGGTCTACAAAGGGAGTCCAAGACAGCCAGGGCTACACAGAGAAGCTCTGTCTTGAAAAAACAAAAAACAAACAAACAAACAAATAAATAAAATTTAAATTAAAAAAAAAGGGTGGGGGATGAAAAAGGATTACCGGGCGTGTTCATTTTGTCTTGCTGGGCCACTTCTGGTCTCTGGGTAAATGTCTCTAGAGGAACTGAATATGGAGGGAGAATTTTTTAGTTTTTTAAAACAGGGTTTCCCTGTGTAGCCTTGGCTGCCCTAGACTTGGTTTGTAGATCAGGTCTCTGCCTCCCTGAGTGCTTATACTAAAGACTTGTGCTACCACACTAGGCTTGGAGGGAAGATCTTGAGCGACAAGTCCAACAGGGTCCGATGCTTTGAAAGGTGGAAAAGTTTAGAGGCTTCTTTCTTGTGTCTAAGACTTTGTGTGGTCGTGTGCCAGAGCAGTTCAGACTGTTGAGAGCCACGCAAGGCAACGGCACCAAAGGGCCATGGCAGGACTTCGAGGGAAGGAATGGGCAGTGAGGAAACCCAGCAAGTGTCAAGGGTGGACGGCCACTCTCCAGCTCACGAGTGAGAAAGGAGCAGGGCACAAGCAGCTGCCGTGAGAATGGGACCTAGAGTGTGTGGGGCTGTGTGGGGTCCAATGTGGAAACAGAGCAATGGTGGGCTCCAGACCCCGCCCCCTTTTCTGCGTGCTGCTAGCTAGCCTTTGGGTTCATGCCTCTGCTTGCTGGTTTCTGCTCTTTCTTTTGCCGTCACTTTGGCTTTCCTATCATCTGGAACAAAAATTCTTGGGAAGGGAAGACCCAACTATAGACTAATAATGCAACTGCCCAAGTGGATCGCTGGTGGCACAGACAGTCTCAACGCTTGGGTTTCACTCAGCTCTGTTCCTTGGTGAACCAAGCTGCTTGCCTTATAAAAGTTAGCAATGCTGACTGTGGTGGTGACATATACCTGCAATCCCAATTCTTGGGGAGCTGACACTGGAATATTGCTGTGAGACTGAAGCCTAGATGGACCGGCCACACAGTAAATTCAAGATCAGCCCTAGATACATATTGAAACCTCATCTCAAGAAAACCAAAGGCAAGGGGGAGGGGGCGGCTGCGCACGCCTTTAATCCCAGCACTTGGGAGACAGGTGGATCTCTGAGTTTGAGGCCAGACTGTTCTACACAGTTGAGTTCCAGGACAACCAAGGCTACACCGAGAAACCCTGTCTTGAAAAACCAAACACAGCTGGGCTTGGTGGCACATGCTTTTAGTCCCAGCACTCAGGAGGCAGAGGCAGGTGGATCTCTGTAAATTCGAGGCCAGCCTGATCTACAAAGTGAGTCCAAGAGAACAAAGGCAAGAGAACAGGCTAGACCTAGCTGGATCAGAGTTCACATCTCATCTATAGGCTTTGGCCTAGGGAAGCTGATTTGTCTTTCTGAATGTTTTGATCTACAACACAGACACCACCACCCACCTCTAAGACCAAGAGCGCTCCTTACGCTAGCCCTAGCCCATACGTAAGGCTCAACAAAGGGTATGAAGTAATAATGTACCTCCACAAACTCTTCCCTGTCAGCTAACAAGAGCTGTCTGTTTATAAGGGTTGTCTAATGAGGCTAGATCAGGTCCAGGGAAGTCTAGAGCTGATTGACCTTAGGCAGTCACTGGAATCTTTAGCTTCTTTCTTCCCCAGAGGAAGTAATAAATACTCCAGGTTAAAAGCACCAAGGAGTCCGGGCGTGGTGGCGCACACTTTAATTCCCGCACTCAGGAGGCAGGGGCAGGCAGATCTCTGTGAGTTCAAGGCCAGTCTGGTCTACACAGTAAGTTCCAGGACAGCCAGGGCTATACACAGAGAGCTTATCTCAAAAAAATAAAATAAAACAGGGACTGGAGAAATGGCTCCATGGTGTAGAGTAAGCACTGTTCTTGCAGAAAATCCTAGTTGAATTTCCAGCACCCACATCAGATGGTGCACATCTGCCTGTAACTCCAGCTCCAGGAGATCTGATGATCTTACTGCTCCCCAAGGCACCTGCCTTGTCTACCAATTGAGCTCATGATAGCCAGCACTCTGTGTAACAGAGAAACCCTATCTTAAAAAAAAAAAAAGATGAGGAAGAAATGAGTGTGACAACATAGCTGCCCATGACACAGTTTGGATACTCAGGACATGCAGCCCAACCAACCAGTCTCCCATATCTTAGCCTAGTATGAGGCCCATTCCTCCTGTCACCTTCTCGTGCCAGGGTAACTGGGCCATCAGGAGAGGCCAGGCGCAGACCAGAATTCAGCACTAACATCGAGTTGATGCCATACCAGAAAGATCAACCAAAGACCTTGCGACCTACCTATTCCACAGGCTTATAAAAGTGAACACACGCATGCACGCACGCCTCAAATTAACTGAAGAAAGCATAAGGGGGGTTCACACAATCCCTAGGAAGGCGGAAGGTACCACACTTGTTTCCTTAGGACTCTCTCCGTATCTCTACTAGAGAAACAGCAACACAACTCAAGGACAGTCTCCTTCCTGTCCTGAAAGGTAAACAGCAACTACATCACTTTTAGGCTGACACCTTCAGGGCAAGTAAGAGCAGACACAGCTAGAGCAGACACAGCTAGGGGCCACGGTCACATCCTCAGCACAGCTAAAACGCAAGTTTGCAGTTGGTGGAGAGACCGATGTAGAACCCTTAGATGGTGCGTGTCGGGAAACAACTCTCCCAGTGGAACCTGCTCAGGGTGGTATTCCCATACAAGACAACACAGACAGGGCCACGCAGCCTCCACACCAGCCAGGAGGAGACCAGATACTGGAGGTCCCAGCTGAGCCCAGGCCTGTCTAGGGGAAATGACCAGCACTCCCCAGAACCTCAGTCCTGCCCAAAGCTGCTCTTCTCTTACACACACCTTACTCCATATCTTTGTTCCACAGAACCCGGGAGTGTGAGGGAAGGCCCACTTGCACCTGCTAAGTCCACCCCACAGGCTGTGGTTTGATGCCCAACTTCTTGGGACTCTCTAGGCCTTTACTGTCCCTCAGAGAGAAGTGCCTATGTGTTCTTAGGCTCCTTCTGTCCAGCCAGTGCTAGCCTCACTCAGTCCATAGGTACAGGACCAGGACAGTTCCCATCTTAAGGTGCTCAGGGTGGAAATTACCCCTCCGGGCAAACAGATTTAAAGGAAGATTTAAAACAAACAAACAAAACAGGGTTTCTATGTTACCCTAGCTGTCCTGGAACTAGCTCTGTAGACCGGGCTGGCCTCGAACTCAAGATCTGCCTCTAGAGTGCTGGGATTAAAGGTATGCACCATGACTTTGGTGGTGCATGTTTTTAATCCCAGCACACACACGCGCGCGCGCGCGCACACACACACACACACACACACACACACACACACAGGGGCGGAGAGCGAGTGAGCAAGCACCAGAGCACCTGGCTAACAGCACAAATTCAGCTGTATGAAATCGGCTTCTAGTCAGGCAGATACTGGAAGCAGCCTAAAGGTCACGGCTCAAACAGCAGCTGCTCAGACCTCCCTGCTCTCAGAAGCTCACCCAGGGTCTTAAAAGGTTAGGCGGGGGAGGTCCTCTTCAGTAGAGAACCTGTACGCAGAAACAGGACAAGGACCTCGCTGGTCACTAGGTCTGTGTTCTCCTCTGTAAAAGAGGGAAGAGAGCTGTCACTGAGGGCTCAGGATTGGGAGGAATATCCCAACTTTATTTTTCTTTTTGTTTTCTGAGACGGGGGTGGGGGGGGTGGGGGGGTGGGGGGGGGGTGGGGGGGTGTCCCACGGACTCCAAATTGGCTTCCAATCAACTCCAATTAGTTGAAGATGACCTTGAACTGCAGACCTCTTGCCTCCACCTCCCACTGTATCACTATGCTGCTGCTGCTTTTCTACACAACTTTTTAACGCCCCACCAGGACCTCCTTCATACCAAGCATTAAAGACTTGCTGCTCAGTTACTGTGGCTGAGAGGATGGGCTCCATAAATGCCAGATTTTATTATCGACGGAAAGGGTAAACACAGCTTTCAGAAACAAAGTGACACCCACAGCCATTAAATCCTCTTACCCTTTAACTCTGAAGGACAACACAGCCTTCCTCAAACCCCAAAGCAGGAAAGCCAAGACAGGACCTGGAACTCAAGGAATTCCTGTGTAGAGGACTCAGCTTTCTTCCCTGCACCTCAGAAACCCCACCACCCCATTAGAGGCAGCAGTCTACCCTACATAAACCCCGCCACTGGCACAGACTCGGGGAGAATGTATGCACAGGAAACCTTTTGGCAATAAAAATATCCTACAAAAGAGGATATTTACACACACACACACACACACACACACATGCAATTATTGAGTCTCTCTCTCTTTGTGTGTGTCTGTGATTTTATAAAATTCGCATGTAGCCCAGGCTAGCCCCAAACTTGTTATATAGATGAAGATGACCCTTAAAGTCTCAGCCCTTATGTCTGCCTCCTTAGTGCTGAAATGACAGGTATGTGTCATCATACCTAAAAGTGATTTTTGAAAACTGAATCTTGAGCTGTGTGCGGTGTGTGGAGCTGTGTGGAATAAAAGAGGATGAAGTCGGAGGATTGTGGGACTGGACCAAATACTAAAACACTGACTCAAAAATGCCAAGAAACAAATGAGGCTAGCAGAGGAATGGAAATCTCAGTTCTTGGGAGGCAGAGGCAGAAGGATCTCTGTGAGTTTTAGGCCAGTCTGGACTATAGTGAGATCCTGTCTCAAGAAACAAAACAAAAGAGACAGAAAAGAAGGTCTGAGTTCAGTGGTGGTGGTGGTGGTGGTGGTGGTGGCGGCGGCACAGGCAGGCCAGCCTGGTCTACAGAGTGAGTTGCAGGACAGCCAGGGCTACACAGAAAAACTCTGCTTGGGGGAGGGGTGGAAAGGTCTGGAAGACGGATCAGTGGTTAAAGGTGCGAGTGCACATGCCTGTGATCCAAATTCACCTCCAGAACCCAGTGGTGTGCATCACAGGGCAGGAAAATCGCCCTGAAGCGTGTGGGATAGCAGGCCTGAAAAGTATGTAGTGAGAGAAACGATAGAAACCAAATCCTGCCTCAACAAAAGAAAGGCAAGTGACGCCCAGCTGACTGTTGTGAACTGGGCTGGCCACCCCCCACCACACACACAAATAAGCAAAACCTAAAAGATATATATATATATATATATATATATATATATTTTTTTTTTTTTTTTTTTTTTTTTTAAGTTTTTTGAAAGAGGGTTTCTCTGCGTAGCCTTGCCTGTCCTGGACTCACTTTGTAGACCAGGCCCTGAACTCACAGCAATCCACCTGCCTCTGCCTCCCGAGTGCTGGGACTAAAGGCGCGCACCACCACCGCCCGGCTAAAAGATAATTTTTTAAAAAGGAAAAAGAAAACTAATTCTGTAAGTTATATTTTGTTTTTGTTTGGTATAATATATTTGCAGTCCTGGAGCCTGAACCTAAGGCTTTGTGCATGCTAGCCAGGGACTCCCCTACTGAGCTATCCCCAGAAATCTTTTAGCATCTCTAAAAGCTAAGAATTCAAACTGTAAAGGATCGCTGACCCATCCACTCCATCAACGTTCAAGAAACTCCTGCTCCAGTTCCGCCCGCTCACTGCTGGAGGTGGGGCTCCCAGTGTCCCCTGGATGGAAAACACTACTAGGAAGGGGGGAGGGGAGGAGGGAAACCCAAACTGGGAAAAACAAGACTCTTGTAAGCCCTTCCCACATCCTTCCCCCCACCCCCCACATAGTCTTGGTCCTCGGCAGTAACCTAAATAAAGAATATTTGAGCTGGAAGATAACTGTATTTTTAGATGAGAAAACCAGGACCCAGGGGTCCAGAGAGCTGCTAGCAGCCACTGCACATGTAAAAAGTAGCTTTAAGGTCCCCAAGGGCTTGGCTCATGAGTCAATGCCCATTTTCAGACCTTGATCTTATTATGCCAGGTCTGCTCAGACCCTAGCGGGAGGCAGCTTTGGGTACCCAGGGACAAGTTGCTTTCGGCTTTAGACCAAAGGGGAGAGAAACAACACCTTGCAGAACACTAGGGTGGGTGAGGGCGATGCTACGCGTTAGTCTTAAACAAAGCTGGTTTTAAAGAAGTGAAAGGAGCCAGGAAGCCATGGTAGCTCACACTGGTAATACCCACACTCTGGAGGCTGAGGCAGGAGGATAGTGATGAGAATCTGAGACTTGCCTGAGAATTCTAAGACAATCCAAAACTGGGCCTGGTAGCACACACCTGTGATGACAGCCCTGGGGAGGTGGGGGCAGGTGGGTCTTTTTGAGTTCCGGGCCGGCAAGGTCTACCTAGCAAGTTCTAAGCCAGCCGGAGCTACATAGTCAGATCCTGTCTCACAAATAAATACATGAATAAGGTGGGAGGTAAAACCAACTGATTACCACCTCCACCCTCTAGGCAAGCAGCAGTGCCTTCTACAGGATTCTGGACAAGATGCTGGTCAATCACTGGGACAGATGCAGGACCCACCCCCCACCCCCTCAGACCTCAAGGGCTGCAGGCTACACATAGAGCAAGTTTTCCTGATATAGAAAGACTCAACACCCTTATGTAGATGCCACTGTAATAATGGAATGTGATCATCGCAAGGGAGACTCCACTGAGAACGAAGACACTGGACTCAGCCCCCTGATCAGAAGGCAGCAGCCAACCAGACTTAAGAAACCCAAGAGACCCTTCTAACAGTTACCAGGAGCGAAACCCCAGACCAACTACAAGTGGCTGGCTGCGGGCCTTCCCTTGTATCTCAACTATGAAGAACAGTTCCCCCCATGCTCTGATGCTCTAAAAACCAAAACCTTTCCTTCCCTTTTTCCTTTCTTGATGGCCTGTCACCCTTTGTCCCAGGATGGAACTGAACCTAGCTGTCTAAATAATTCTCCTCTCTCGGCCTCTTAAGGTAACTAGGGCAACAGGTGTGCACTACTGAAGTCATGTTACCTGACTTTGTTGGTATACACACTGCAAAAAGAGTAAGCATTAACAGTAAAGACACACCTGCCCAGACTCCTTGGAGTTAAGGGCCAGGGATAGCGGCACACACCTTTCGTCTTGGCGCTCCCAGAGACAGAGGCAAGGCCAGTCTCTTGAGTTCGAGCTCAGCCTGGCCTACATGGAGTTCTAGGACAACCAGGGTTACATAGAGAGACCCTGTTTCAAAACACAAACAACTCAGGGAAAGAGGAAAGCATTGCTCTTGATCCCTTTCTCAAGAACGCCAGTGCTTCCTTCTGCCCACAAGAAAGCAAAGGGGTAGAGCATGACAACGGGACAGTGTAGGCGCCTAGAGGTGTGCCGCTGCCAGGCCAATGCGGAGGTTGCCAGGTAGAAACCTCAGGGCAGCCACACACTCATCTCAGCGGACAGTTTTTCTTTGGTTGCCCCGGGGTGGAGGAGGATTCTGCTTGTGTCCTAGGCTTGGGCTTGGCACAGCAGGCTACCCTTTGCCCCTCCCAAGGAAAGAAGGCCCTGAGCGGGGGCCACTTGACGCGGGGTGGATGGAATGTAGCAACATGGCCTGCAGACCCAGGACTTATAAGGCACTAAGCGAGGACGCGGGGAAAGAGCAAGCAGCACACAGTGGTAGGCAGTGGCTGTGAACCTTGAGAGACGGGCTCCCTGGAGTCCACTGCTCTGAGGACAAGCTTCCTGGCTTCCTGTGGAACTCTGGGGTGGCTCAGTGGCTCCCTCACACACCAACCAGATAATTTCCCGCGGGAAGTTCTTGACCAACGGCACCTTATCCCACAGTGCCTGACCACTGTCACCACATCAGACCTGGTACAAAGCCCCAGGCTTCAGAGTCTGTCCTGTCATCCTGACTGCCCAGCCAACTCCAGCTCCCAATTACAGTCACCGGAGGTTGGCTGTGAAGTCGCGTTCTGAGCTAACACTTTGTGGTAGTTACGCTCATCCATAAATGAACCAACCACGGGCTTGTAAGCTTGACACGCCTTTTGATGTATGGGCCCCCGTTTTTACAGACAAGCCAGCTCAGGGGTTAAATAGCATATAGCCAAGAGCTGGGGGTAAAAGTCCAAGTGGCTTAGAAAGTTTGGGGCTTTTCCCCCTCTAGGTTGTAAAACATAACCCTAGCATACTGACTGTGTATAGGAGTGGGAAGGACAGAAACCAGGGACAATCCAGCTAAGGGGATGATAGCAAGGCATCTAAGGCGAGAAACACAGCTGGCCACGTATAAAGAAAGTACTCCACAAGGCTTCAGACTTCATCCTCTAAGGCACTCGTAGCCTCGGGAGGAGAGAAGGCTTCATGTTTTATGAACACAACCAGTCAAAGCTTGTCATGTGCACTGACCTATGCCTCATTTAGAAAACTAGGGCTGACAAGAGGCACCATGTGGTGCAGAGTTGGTGCTACCGCAGGATGCTGCAGACAGACAGGATGGCCATGTGGCTCCGGGCAAAACCAGAGGCCACACCCAGAGGCAAGAATGCCCAGGCACTCCCAGCATTAAAGGAAGTCTCCCAAGTTCACTCACCTCCCTACTCATCTTTTGGCTGAGCTATCAATGATCACGATCTATCACTTGCCTGTGTGCCTGGTGTCTTTAGTCACTGTCATATTGCTGTGAAGAGACACCACAACCAAGGCAACTCTTTAGATTTACTCATATATGTGAGTTTTGTGTCTGTATGTACACCTGCACGGCAGAAGGAGGGATAAGATCCCATTTAAAGATGGTTGCGAGCCATCACATGGCTGCTGAGATTTGAACTCAGGTCCTCTGGTACAACAGCCAAGTGCTGCTTTTAACTGCTGAGCTCCAAGGCACCTCTTTTAAAAAGGCAACATTTCATTGGGAGTTTGCTTACAGGTTGGAGGGTTTAGGCCATTATCATCATGGCGGGAGCATGGCAGCACACAAGATGATGCTGGGCCGGCAGCTGAGAGCTACATCCTGATCCACAGGTCACAAAAGAGACAAACACTGGGGCCCCGGATGTGGGCTCTGGAAAACCTCAAAGCCCACCCCCCAGTGACACACTTCCTCCAATAAGAGTACCTCCTAATCCTTATAATCCTATCAAAGAGTTCCACTCCCTGGTGACTAAGCATTCATATGGCAAGAGGTGGCCACAGTCAGATCATGGCTGGCTGGCTGGGGGACGGCCATTGTCAGATCACAGAGTTCAACGTGGGCTAATAATGTCTATAACAGCAGCAGAACAGAAGAAGCAAGCGGTCTTGCAACCTCACAGCAATTTACTTAGCTCATTTCTGGGTGGCCCTGAACCAGGGACTGACATACCCTTCTCTCTCCATCTGTCTGGGACCCAATGGGTTAAATGGCTTAAAACAAAGAAAAGGCACCATCTTCAGCCCATGCTGAGGCCCTACTCGTGGAACCTAGCAACACCAACCCAGAAGATGGAGGAAGCCAGGATGTTCAAACACTGAATGCGATTTAAAGCCTGATTCTCTAAGGAACAAGCTGGCCAGGCTGCCTACACATAGGGAAGGAGGAGACAAGGACACCCAGCAGAAATGTCTCTAGAATGGCGGTAGTCACTTGAGAGCGAGACTATTCATTTCTTTAATTAAGATGCTCACAGTGGTCTGTGGCAATGGGTTAGATAGCTATCAGCCTCATATTTAGATAAGTAAGGGTTATGACTCCTGTAGAGAATTTGAAATATAGGGCTGAAGAGATGGCTCGGAGGTTAAGAGTACCGTCTGTTCTTCCATAGGGCCTGAGTTCAATTCTCAGCTCCCACATGGTGGCTCACAACCATCTATAATGAGATCTGGTGCCCTCTTCTGGCATGTATATGTAATAAATAAAATATTTTTTTTTTCATTATTCCCAGGCAGTGGCAATTCCAAACATGTACGCTAAAATAAAGCTTTTGGCTGGAACTGATGCCTCGTCTTCTACTGCCAGGTGTTAGGCTGCTGCCAGCCCAAAACAGACAGCCCGACTCAATCACGAGGTCCCTATACTTTTTGGACACAGACATGACCCAGAACTGAATCCTCAAATTTTTTGGTTGAAGCTGAGCATGGTGACACTTTAATCCCATCACTCCAAAGGCAGGCAGATCTCCGAATTTGAGATCAGCCGGGTCTACGTATAGAGTTCTAACACTATTAAGTCAAGGTCCCTGTCTCAAAACAAAGCAGGTTGGAAGGACAGAACCTCGGGCATAGAAGTATTTGAATACCAAGTACAAAATCCTGGGTTTGATCACCAGTACGGCGGGGGGGGGGGGGGGGGGGGGTTGTCATGATTACAGACACTTTTTTTTCTGCTTCACCCCTCCCCATCTCACCAACCCAGTATGTGGATAAGCAAACTTTTCGTCTTCCATTTCCAAAGTGATGTTAAGGACTCCACAGTGCTACTGTGAAAGGAGAGATTAAGACAGAGGGACACACACTAAGGACAGCCTATTAGCAACCCAGCTTCTCCACGAGGGTGAAGACAACAGCCACAGCCACAGCCACAGCCACAGCCACAGCCACAGCCACAGCCACAGCCAGGCCTGGAGAGAAGGCTGCCAACCTCGCAGAACCCTCCTGGTCCACTTGCCTGGGCCATGCTTCCAGGCAAGTACCTAGAGACACAGAAGACTTCCTTCCCTCACACTGAAAGGCTTGCCAGCAAACACCAACATGTCCCAGGGACTTTCAAATAGCTCATTCTTTCTTCTCCGCGTAGCCCTAGTTGACCAGAAACTTGCTGTGTCTACATAACCGTGGCTGCCCTGGAACTCACTGTGTAGACCAGGTTGTCTGGAAACTCTGCCTCCCAAGTGCTCCCATGCCTCTTTGTGGGGGAGGAAAGGTCTCGGGTAGCCCAGGGTAATCCAACTGTAGTCGTTTAAATAAGAATGGTCCCCATAGGCTCATATATTTGAATGCTTAGTGGCCAGGAAGTGACACTACTTGAAAGGATTAAGGAGGTGTGGCCCTGTTGGAGGAAGTGTGTCAGTGGTGTGGGCTGTGAGGTTTCAAAAGCCCATGCCAAACTCAGTGTTGGTCTGTGCCTCTCTGCCTTTGCTTCAGGAGGTAGCTATCAAATATTTCTCCAGCACCATGCCTGCCGCCATGATTCCCACTCTGATAATAGACAAAACCTCTGAAACTGTAAGCAAGGACCCTCCCCCCCAATTAAAATGTTTTTTTTCTCTTTTAGAAGAGTTGCCTTAGTCTCTTCACAGCAATAGACCAGTAACTATGACACCAATTTAACAATATAGCCAGGCAACTCCCATTCCTACTGCTACTTCCCAAATGCTGGGATTTGAACCATTCAACACCAAATCTCTTTGGTTGGTTGGTTTTGGTATGTGTACTGAGACAGCCTCTTGCTCAGTAGCCCTCCCTGGCTGAAAATCCCTACGTAGCTCAGGCTGACCTTGAACTTGAGACAGTCTTCCTGTCTGAACATCTTAAGAGCTAGGATAACAGGCATGACACATCACACTGATTTCAGAGAAAAAAAAAGGGAACTGGAGAAAAATGGGGGGGGGGGGGACTGGAGAGGTGGCTAGGCAGTTAAGAGCCCCTACTGGGCTTGCATGGTGCCTAAGTTCAATTAGGTACCAGAACCCACCTGAAAGTTCAGTTCCAGGGGAACCTGATGCCTCCTTTTGGTTTACATGAGCACTGCACTCACATACACTGACTCACACAGACATATACATATACTATGCATAACTGAAAACTAAATTTAAAAAAAAAGAGAGAGACAAAGATGCCCAAGCCATACACTGCACTCTAGAGTTCCTCTGTATTCATTTAGACCAACCTTGGCCTATTCATCCCTGTAGGTCTAACATCCTCCCACCTCTCACACCTCAGAGAGGAAGACTAAAAACTCTAACTCCTCAGAGGTGCCAGGGACCCCGTTTCCTGACATCTGCTGAGGATGCATCCTCTTATCCCAGCTACTATGGTAAAGAAGGGTAGCAACCATAGGCTCAACTGTAGATACCTTGGCTACCATTAACTCCTGACTTTCTACAGCTTACAATTTATACCCTCACCTCAGGAACCCAAATATCACACTTCAATGACCTAAGGATGCCACCTAATTAAAAATTACTTCAGGAGCCCGGCAGTGGTGGCACAAACCTTTAATCCCAGCGCTTGGGAGGCAAGAGCAGGTGGATCTCTGTGAGTTCGAGGCCAGCCTTGGTCTACAAAGTGAGTTCAGGGCAGCCAGAGCTACACAGAGAAACCTGTTTTGAAAAACCAAAAAACCGTAAAAAAAAAATTACTTCAGGATAACCCCAGCACCTGGGAGGTAGAGACAGCCCACAGTTCCAGGCCAGCCAGGGCTCTAAAAACAAAATTACTGTGGGGGCTGGGATGCAGCTCAGTGAGAGACCACCTTGCTTAGCACGAGTGATCAACCCTAAGCACCCAAAGCAAAACAAACACAAAAAGTAACTGCAGCCAAGTCTCCAAACTCATGTTGAATAATAAATGCAGCTTTATTAGTGTCAATCAATCGTAGCACAACAAGGTAGTTTTAAGTAACACTGAATATTGTAGCTCCCATCTGTAATCCCAGTTCTACAGTATTGCAGTACAGCCAGTACTCACAAGGTTGAGGCAGGAAGACCAAGAATTTGAGGTCATGGTGATTGGGCTACATTGTTTCAGGTCAGCCTAGCGTTCCAAGCCAGGCTGGGCTATGCAGCAAGACCCTCTCAATAAACAAATACCACACACACACATTGCTCTCCAGCGACACTAATGGCCTCACCATCCAAGGTAATCACTAGAATCTAAGCAGTATTTTCAGGGTCTGTGACATCATCTGGTGCTCCATCAACATCCACCTGGAAGAGGGTACAGCCTTAGGCCACACAGGAACTTCCGCTTCTCACCTTAATTCCCCACTGTCCTCCTTAGCCTCCAAGAGGTATCAAAGCTTTTAACACATCTCAAGTGGGAGAAAATGGCAATTTCCTTCCTCCTTCACATCCTCTCAGGCTTTTGCTACCTCTCCACATGGCAGACTACTAGTAGTTACCCAAATACACCATGAGGTCCCATGGTCCACACAACCCTGCTCTCTCTAGCTTTGCTTCTGAAATAGGAACTATGTAGTCAAGCTAGCCTTGAACCTGCAATCCTCCTGCCTTGTCTTGGGAGCTACCCTTTAATGTAATGCCCTTTCCACTCATTAACAACCTCCTGCTCTACTCACCCTCATCTGAGGGAGAGCTAACCTCTAACTTCCTAGTGTGACTATGGTACCCTTGTATTAGACACACCACCACCACCACTGGGCAAGCTCTCCTCCCTCCCCCACCCCCCTTGACACACACACACACACACACACACACACACACACACACACACACCTGCAACCTTTTTTATTTTTTTTGAGTCAGAGTTTCTCTGTGCATCCTTGGCTGTCTTGGACTCGGACTCACTTTATAGACCAGGCTGGCCCTGACCTCAGAGACCTGTGTGCCTCTGCCTCCCTGCTGGGATTAGGCCAACCTTTTCATCTGTATTCCAGAAAAGGAACTTGAGGTTCTGAGTATGTATAAATACATATGAGTCCCCAAGGGTAGAGCAGGATGCGAGCAGGGAAACCTGACTATACAGAGCGGTTCAAGGAAATTAGACTCAGAGATGCCACCTAGAACCAAGAAAACACATCCTTCTCCAACCTGGTACCCGTAGGAAATGAGGTGTTAAAGGCAGACAGTAGTTTTTACTTTTCTAGGCTTGTTTTAGCTAATCAATGGATGATTGGGAAGAGCCAGTTTCAGCCACAGCAGTAAATCACTAATGCTAACAGTACTGTCTGCATCTTAGGGATTGTAAAACCGACTGCCTGGGACCAGTTCCAGCCATGGAACCTGAAAGAGACAGCTAAGAGTGAGTTCTTGGGTTACTGATCAGAATGCTGCCGAGGAAGAATCTCACCAGACAAGAGCAGACACTGAACACCGCCTCCCCCATGCCCCAGGGTTTGTTTGTTTGTTTGGTTTGTTTTGTTTTTTCAGGACAGGGTTTCTCCGTGTAGCCTTGGCTGTCCTGGACTCACTCTGTAGACCAGGCTGGCCTCGAACTCACAGCGATCCGCCTGCCTCTGCCTCCTGAATGCTGGGATTAATGGCGTGCGTCACCATGCCTGCTTGCCCTCAAGTTTTCTTTATTTTAAAACCTTTCAGTTATATTCTAATTTATTTTTATATGATGGTGGAGATTGAGGGCTAGGGTGCACATGCAGAGACCAGGGAACAGCTTCTAAAAAATCAGTTCTCTCTTTCCACCATGTGGATTCCCGGGAGCAGGTAGTCAGGCTTGGTGCAAGCACTCAGTGAGCCATTTCACCAGTTCTATTTTATTTCTAAACATGAATTGCTTCACGAGTGTTTGTGCCCCCTTTAACGGGAGCCCATGCTAAGCTATCCTGCACTGTTCCAATTTTAGTGTTCCGTGCTTCCTGAATGAGGACCTACTGAACACTGGAACTCGGCTAAGTACTAAATTCAAGCCCAGGTCCCTCTACAGGTACCACTCACAACTCTCTGAACCAAGGCTATGGCTGACCCCCAGTTCCTTAGGGGGAGTAGCACTGACTCTGCTTTTTGGATATCCTGCCCTCTTCTCCCTGAAAGACAATTTTAAGCAGCAGCCAAGGCCTCATGTACTTTTTCCAACTCTTCAACACGGTTACTTCCCACTCAGAACGGGTCTGAGGGTACAGAGAGCCTTTCAGTAAGCGTGAAGTGGCTGCTGAGGGCCAACCTTTTAATAGATGCAGGATCTGGGGTCCTCACACAGCTTCAGGAAGCACGTGCCCTCCCCCAGTTTCAGCACAAGAGGGTGGGAAAACAAGCAGAGATCACCACACACTAGCAAACCACACACACACACACACACACACACACACACACACTCACCACCACCACCACCACCACCACCACCGACCCTCACTCAGGGAGAGATTCTAAAAATCAGACAGATCAGGATGGGATGGACCCCAAAGCTAGGAACTGCAGGGAAGACAGAACCAAAGCCAGCTACCACTCCAAGCTATTAACAGAGAGACGTCAAGCCCTCCCTGTCCATCGCTAGAGTGAATCGTTGCTTATAGCTCTCTGCCTCCTTGTCCCCAAAGCAGGATCCAAACCTAGATTATCGATGTCACCCTACTGGTGCACTGGGGCTGGTTGGTAGCAGCCTCTTGCTGGCGCAGCCCAAGAGTGGCCCATTCTGCGCCGACCCATAGTACGACCGGTAAGAAACACAAGGGCCTCTGCGGTTACTACCCCAGACCAAGGGAAGGGCGCTAGGGCTGGATAACTGACCCTTGGTTTCCTGGGCAAGAGCATGCCAGGGCGGGGCAGGAAGGGTCCCTCAGCCCTAGAGTGACACAGCAGACGGCAAAGGAACTCCCTGGGAGTCTAGAAGCCTGACCTCTTTTCATACTAGTTCTGCCTAGCCTCCACTCGCTGCTACCTTTAAGGCTGTTATCTGCCCCCCCCAACCCCCGCCCCACGTGTACGTCGTCCTCACGAGCCCATGAAACCCACCCGCAATGGTGGTGGTTCCTGACGAGGTCTCACAACCGCTTTTTTCAACATAGGGAGGTTGGACAAGATGATGTCACCCTCTCCTTGAAAGATCCCACCCAGGCCATTGGGGGGGGGGGTGTCTTGGCTTGGCTACTAGGTCAAAGGGCAAGAACAAGAAATAGTGTTTCTAGAATCTCTCCTTTTCCGACTCATTAATTAAATTGCCGGCTCATCTCTGTCGAAGCCCAAGTTCTGAGACGGGAAGGGAAAGCCCGGCCTCCCACTAAGACCTCAGCTCTAGGGAACCCAGACACAGGGGAGCTGGCCCGGCCTCCAAGGCCACGGCGAGGGGTCAGGGTGGGGAAAACTGGAGGGTGAGCATGCCTCCCGCGTGCCCACCCGGGTAATCCCTCTCAGCTCCTTCCAGCAGGAGCCGGGGTCCAGGCCACCCAAGAGGCGCGCCTCAGGAGGCGAAGCGCGCATGCCGGACCCCGCGTGGGGCACGAGGGCAGCGTGCCTAGGACCTGCGCGGCGCCGCAAGCCCAGCGCGGGGGACACACGGGTGGCCGCCGACGCGCGCCCCCCTCGAACCCCGGAGGGCGGGGAGACAATGCCGGCCCCGCCGGGCCAGTCCAGGCCGCACGCCCCCGCCCTCTGGACATGAGCTGCTCCTCCCCGGGGCGAAGGGCAGCGGCGGGAAGGCGCCAGGAGCTGTGGCCCGCACGACCTCGCGCCGCCTCTGGCCCCGCGTGCCCTTCTCCCGCGCCCACCTCCGCGGCGTGCACCTCCCGCGCGCCGAGTCCCGCGGCCGCACACCCACCTCCTCCTCCAGCGGGCCGCTGGGGCCCGTGCCCGTGCCGGTGCCGGTGCCCGCGCCGGTGCAGAGCTCGACGTCCGGCTTCAGGTTGTTCATGGTGAGGGGGAGACGCAGCGAGGGGCGCGGGACGCGCGGCCCCCGAGGTGGGCAGGGGCGCGGCGAGCCGTGCGCCCCCGAGGAGAGTGCGGGCTCGTGAGGAGACGGGCAGCTGCCGCGTCAAGCTAAGGAATAAGGAAGGGGAGAAGGGGGGAGGGTTCACATTAAGTTCGGCCGGTGCGGGAAGGCAGCCGAGGAGAGGCACCGGGAACCCGAGAGAAGCCCGTGCGGCCACAGCCTCGGGCTTTTCACTGCGGCCGGCGAGTGCGATCGCGGCGGCGGGGGGCGGGCGCCGGGGGAGGGGGCGGGCGCCGGAACCGGCCTCAGCTGGGGCCCGGCCCGCCCCTCCCCCGCCCCGCGGTCTCCCGGGGAACGCGCAGCCAATCCCCGCAGCCCACTGCGGGCTCGCCCCGGCCCTGGCCGCGACTCTCTTGGCCTCTCTGTGCCTCTCTTAGCTCTGGCGTTTTCCCCTCTCCGCTTCCTCGGCCGACCCCCTCCTCTCCCTTCCTCTCCTCCCGCCCCCCCCCCCAACTCAGCTCTCATCACCCTCCATTCCCTTTTCCAAGACAAGTTTTTAAACTTTGATGAACTCTTTCAGAGAACTTTTCTTAAAGGAGCCGCGCGTGGTTTGGGTGGAGCTTGAGGTGACCCGCGCATTGCATCCCCAGCCAGGGCAGCGGCGGCGGGGCTCCAGGTTTCATTGCTCCCCCCCATGTGGGGGCTGAAGGCTGTCGCAGCACCAATTTGGGGTGTCCGTTCACCCCAAATTCCTATCGGGTCCGGGTCAGCGCTTTTCTTCGCGCGCGGCGGCTGGCGGCCGGGTTCTGGGGGGGGGAGGGGGGTGTTAAGGCAGCGAAGGGGGAGGGCGGCAAACACCTGATCTGGAGTAGGTCATTTAGTGGTTTTGCTGAGTGACCTTGAGAAAATCACCTCCCCTCTCTGGCCTGAGGCTTCCAGCCCAAAAGGTGAGAATTAGAATACAAACTCCTTCCTCACTGCCCCACCCCACCCCGGTCTACTCTAAGAGGGGGTTAAGGGAACCTAATCGTTTTCAACTCTAGGAAAGGGTACCTCGACTGACCTAGAAGGTCCCGCTCGTCACCTCCACCCGGCTTTTAAGACTTCACACGTCCTGCTCTTTTTCCGCTCCAATTCCGAACTCCAGGGTCGGGAGTGGGGGAGGGAAGGAGCGGGCTGACGCCTGGGGCGGGGTCGCTCTGACTTCCACCCAGTGGTGTTTGGGGGGGGCGGCCTTAGGGTAAGATTTCCCCCTGCCGGAAAAGAAAAAAAAAAACGCTGACCAGGACGCTCTCCTGCGAGCAGCCTGTAAGAACCCGCACCTACCTGAAGTCGCAAGAGAAGAGCAGCGGCCCTGGGTGCCCTGCGGAGCCGCCAGGGCACTGGGACCCTTTCATGCGCCCCTGCCCCCCGAGTTCCTTACGTGGACTGAGACCTCCCAGCCACAGTCCGCGATAATCCTTGAGCAGACACAGCTGAGAAGTGAAGGGATTGGGCCCGGCTCAGGTGACTCCGGGTGCGATCTGCTACCCCGACTTGGGTCTTAGTGTCGGGATTCTGGGCGTGAGGCGGCGCTCCAAGGCGGTGTACTTGAAAAACCTTGGTTTGCAGCCCCCGGTACCAGTTAGGAACCTTGACCTTGGGCAGTGGCTTAGCCCCTGGGGCACTTCCTTGTGCGGACCTGCCAGATAGAGTTAGCTACATCATGCGTGAGAGTTGTGCTGTGGATGGTCGTCCCGAATAATTTGTCATCTCAAGTTAATCTGTCGTCTCACAGGTAAGTAAAGTGAGGCTTTTGCTAGTGATATAGTCATCCATTTGGGAAGTAATTGTTGAACCCCTCCTGTGGCCTGGAGGTAGGTATTGGTAACACCGAATTCCTGCCACACCAGTGCCAAAGATTGTTTCAGGTCCTGCTTTCTGCAGGAATCAGGCACTGACAATCCGAGGTAGGCGTTACTTTTTCCCCCCAGAGTTTTCAAGGTTCTTCCAGCTTCCGGTATCTCCAGGTGGTACCAATTTGTGAGTTCTCAGATACCTCTACCACACTTCTCTTCCGCAGATCTTCCCATAAGGCCCTGGAAGTCTTCCTCCTTCCTTTGCCAAAGAGAAATTCGCCTTTCTCTCTCCCTCGCTCCCCTCAGGATCCTGCCGTAGAATTCTGCTGTAGCTCGGGCTTTTTCCAGAGGAAAAACCCAGTCAGTTTTCTAAACTTAAGTATCCCCTGCAGTGTTGATTTGAACTTCTCTAATACAGAGGGGCATCTTGTAGTTAAGGGCTCCACTTTATAGATGGGGGAAAGCTGAGACCCAACAAAGTGACAGATGAGGCAGGGACTTCCATGGGCCCCATCACTGCATTTTTAAGGTTAGGAGGCTGGTGACACTTTTAAAAGTAATACTTCTTTTCTAATGCTAATACTTCATAAATACTGAAAAGTATGAAAATGGAGATCAGCCCTGCCATCTGATGCATAAAATTGCTACATCCTTCCAGTCCTTTTTCTTTGCATACTTCTTAAGAAAGGTTTATTTTTTGTAATTATGTATACAGTGCTCTGCATGTACACCTGCAAGCCAGAAGAGGGCATCAGATCACATTATAGATGGTTGTGAGCCACCACGTGGTTGCTGGAAATTGAGCTCGGGACCTCTGGAGGAGCAGTCAGTGCCCTTAACCTCTGAGCCATCTCTCCAACCCCAGCACTTGCTGCTCTTACAGAGGACCTGAGTTTACTTTCGAGTACCCACTTGGCAGCTCACAACTGCCTATAACTAGTTCCAGAGGATCCAGTGTTCTCACCTCTCGGGACAGTGCATCTACATGGTGCACGTACAGACAAATAAACGCAAACACACACATAACGAAGGTAACATGTGTGTGTGTGTACATGTGTGAGAGGGTACCTGTGTGTGGTTGGTTCTCTTATCCCATCTCTATGCATACTTTAAAAGAGCAAAAATCACACTCTTCTTACCCTTTTTCTCCCTGTTTTTTCAGACAGGGTTTCTTCTCTGTGTAGCCTTGGCTGTCCTGGACTCTCTTTGTAGACCAGCTGGCCTCAAACTCACAGAGATCTACCTGCCTCTGCTTCCTGAGTGCTGGGATTACAGGCCTTCGACACCATGCCCAGCACACTTGTTTGTTTGTTTGTTTGTTTGTTTGTTTTTCAAGACAGGGTTTCTCTGTGTAGCCTTGGCTGTCCTGGACTCACTTGTAGACCAGGCTGGCCTCAAACTCACAGAGATCTGCCTGACTCTGCTTCCCAAGTGCTGGAATTAAAGGCATGCGCCACCACGCCCGGTTTACATTTTTTAAAAAGTCCTTAGAGGGCCGGCCTCTCACACTTTTCTTGTAACAAATTATTCAATCCGTCTTTGGTGTCCACTTCCCCCTATTTTTTTTTTCCCCATAAGGTCTGTCCTGCTGAGTAGCCTGAACTCTTCATCCTCCTGCTCCACCTCTCAAGATCTGGGATCCCCTTTAAATTGTTTGTGGGGTTCAGGTACTTGTGTGTAGGTCAGGGGACAACTTGAAGAGCTTGGTTCTCTGCTTCCCCCAGGTGAGTCCTAGGACTTAAACTCCAGTCTATAGCCTTGGTGGTAAGCACCTTTACCCGCTGAGGCTGGTGCCTCTTCCCTACTTTTACAGAGTAGAGCTGGAGGACCAGCACCAGTCTGGCATGCACAAAGTCCTAGGTGCAGTCTCTCTAGCACTGCAGGGGATGGGTTGGCAGAGGGAGGCGAATAGTTGCTTAATCCCTGTTGTATATTGTCTTTAACATTACTGTCTCTGTGAGTTCGAGGCCAGCCTGGCCTACAGAGTGAGCTCCAGGACAGTCAGGGCTACACAGAAAAACCCTGTCTCAAAAAACAAACAAACAGGGCTGGAGAGATGGCTCAGAGCTTAAGAGCACTGGCTGATCTTCTAAGGGTCCTGAGTTCAATTCCCAGCAACCACAAATAGTAGCTCACAACCATCTATAATGAAATCTGGTGCCCTCTCCTGGTCTGCAGAAGTACATGAAGGTGGAACACTGTATACATAAAAATAAAATTTTTTAAATTATTTATTTATTATGTATACAGTGTTTTGCGTGAATGTACACCTGCAAGCCAGAAGAGGGCACCAGATCTCATTATAGATGGTTGTGAGCCACCATGTGGTTGACTGGGAACTGAACTCAGGACCTTTGGAAGAGCAGGCAGTGCTCTTAACCTCTGAGCCATCTCTCCAGCCCCCAAAATAAAAAAAAAATTTTTTTAAAATAAATAAACCTTAAACAAACAAAAAACACCCTCCTTTTGTTTTATGTAAGTGCATGTGCCTGACTGTGTGTAGGGCACCGTGAACACGTATATCCCCACAGAGGTGGGAAGGCGGTGTCCTTGGAAGAACAACAGCTACTCTAAACTGCTGAGCCATCGCCAGACACACGCATAACACTTTTTATGAGACTTCATGTGAATGTGGAGGGGATGTGTCTGTGCGCATGTGGAGGCCAGGGCAGGCCACCGAGTCTTTCTTTGCTGTGTTTCCCTGAGAGTTTGAGTCATGCTAATGAGCTCTCAGAATTCACTTGTCTCTGTCCCCGAAACTGTCATTATAAATATGTAGTCATGCCTGTTGTTTTTACATGCACGCACTTATCCACTGAGCCATTTCCCCAGAGCCGTAATGATAACTTGGTGGGCCAGGGAAGCATCCTGTACGGGTGATACCTCTTAAGACTTCTGGAGGCAGTTCTAGATTCCTCTCTGTGCCCCATAAGCCCTGAAAGTGTATCACCAACCCCAAAGAGACTTGGCGACTAGAAGGCTGGGCCCAGCCTACTCTTCTGTGTGTTGTTGGATTTTTGATACCTCCCGCAGGATTTTCATCTGGCTAGAAGGAAAAAAAAAAGAGTTGTGGTTGTACCAGTTTGGCCTCCTGCCTGAGGATGGGCGCTTTCGCCAGTCTCCAGCTGTGCCAGCCTCTCCTCAGTGTCACTTCTGAGCTGCTCACCTTTCTCTTCCCTGCAATCTCCCCCAACACCAGCTTGCCCTTCCTCAGTCCCCGCTTTCCTTTCCATATGCCCACACTGACTTCCTCTTCCTTTGGGGCCTGGGGATGCCTTGTTGTGGAGCCTTGCCCTTGCCTACTTCTCTGATTCTAAATAACAATCCTACTGAAGAATACCCTCCTTTCCTTCAGGAAAGAGCTTGACCAGTTGTTTTTCCATTACTAGATGTCCAGCAAACCTCTGTTGAATAATACTGGGGAGGCTCCCCGGTGGTCCTGGTGCCTAAGCCCCTTTCTCTGATTTTTTTTTTTTTTTTTTTTTTTTTTTTTTTTTGGTTTTTGTTTTTTGGTTTTTTGAGACAGGTTTTCTCTATGTAGCCTTGGCTATCCTGGACTCCCTTTGTAGACCAGGCTGGCCTTGAACTCAGGTCAATCCACCTGCCTCTGCCTCCCAAGTGCTGGGATTAAAGGCATGTGCCACCACACCCGGCTCTCTGATTTTCTGTACATATATTTTTTTCGTTTGTTTATTTTAAGAGAGGGTCTTAATATTTAGCCCTGGCTAACCTGGAGCCTGCTTTGTAGACCAGACTATACTCAAATCTAGAGATCCTTCTGCCTCTTCCTTTGAGTGGCTGGAGTTGTGTACCACCACTCTCAGCCACAATATTTCATTCTTTTTGTGTTCTGTTTTTCCAGGCAGGGTTTCTCTGTATAGCCTTGTCTGTCCTGGTACTGGCTTTGTAGACCAGGAAGGCATAGAGATCTGATCTGCCTTCCTCTACCTCTAGAGGCATGGACCACCACAGCAGTTCATTCTTTTGTTTGTTTGTTTGTTTGTTTGTTTTTTGGTTTTTGGTTTTTCGAGACAGGGTTTCTCTGTGTAGCCTTGGCTGTCCTGGACTCACTTTGTAGACCAGGCTGGCCTCGAACTCACAGTGATCCACCTGCCTCTGCCCCCCGAGTGCTGGGATTAAAGACGTGCGCAACCACACCCAGTTTAGCAGTTCATTCTTAAGAAGTAGGAGAAAAATCAGATAACCTCACTCCTGAGAAACACCTCCCTGGTGTGTCTGGGCACTCCCAAGCTGACCCAGAATTCTGCCTTCAACTTCTCCACCACAGCCGGGCGTGGTGGCGCACGTCTTTAATCCCAGCACTCGGGAGGCAGAAGCAGGCGGATCACTGTGAGTTCGAGGCCAGCCTGGTCTACAAAGCGAGTCCAGGACAGCCAAGGCTACACAGAGAGACCCTGTCTCGAAACAAACAAACAAACAAACAAAAAGATACCCTGGGCAATAAATAAACACAGGTCGAGGATGACTTTGAGGCTCTATAAAGGATGGGTGTTTCTGAGGCTTGTTTTCTTGGTTGCTAATGGGGTTTTAAAAGCCAAGCTTTTAGGTGCGGGGGGGGGGGGGTGGGGGTGGGGGTGGGGTGGGGTAGGGGCGATAGGAGACAAGATGTTGCTCTATAGGTTAAAACCCCCCTGTTGTTCTGCAATCTCCAGTTACACACTAGAAACCTGGGCCTCAAGAACAACCGGAGGAGCGCTCCTAGCCCTGAATAAATATCACTGGGTGTCAGGGAAAGGACCTGAGAGTCAGCCTCCACCACTCACATAAAGATCTCTTTGGTAATCGCAGTGGAGACAGGTAGAGATAGGAGGATTCCCGGGGCTCACAGGCCAGCCCAGGTCCCAGTAAGATGCTCAAGAAACAAGGTGAGCTGCTGCGGAGGAATAAACATCGGGTACACTTTAGTCCCAGCACAAGAGGCAGATCTTAGTTGAAGGCTAGCCTGATCTACATAGCAAGCTCCAGGCCAGTCAAGGATACATACATGGTGAGACAGACTCTCAAAACCCCAGAGAAGTTGGGAGGGATGTTTGTGATTGTAGAATGTGTTGAGCAGATCACTAGCCAACTATCAATAAATAAGCTACAAAATGAAAATAATAGTGCTCAGTTGCAGGAATGCCAGGTAAGACCTAACAGTATTTGCAGGTCAAATTAGACCTGGGTCATTGCAGCACCAAGTCTCTGAGAATCTCATTTTTTTTTTCCTTTTCTTTCCTTATTCTGAGCCACTTTGTGAATTTAAGATCTCAGATTCAAATTGACAAAAAAAAAAAAAAAATACTACTACTTCCATAGTGGCTTTACCACAAGCCCTGGGTCTGTATCTAGGAGACCCCAGGCAGGAGGACACTTCATCACAAAGGCTTTGCTTTCCTAAGGTAAAACTAGAGACACCTGTCAGGCTGAATAACCCCATAGCCCTGACAGCTCTTTTGTTTTGTTTTGTTTTGTTTTTCGAGACTAGGTCACTCTGCGTAGCCTTGGCTGTCCTGGACTCACTCTGGCTGGCCTCGAACTCACAGCAATCCACCAGCCTCTGCCTCCCAAGTGCTGGGATTAAAGGCTTGCGCCACCACGCCCGGCCTGACAGCTCTTTGATGGCCACAGAATCTAAGGCAGTAAGAAAGAGGCACAATTAAGTGGTCAGAAGAGAGGACTAGGAACTTCACCCCAGACTTCTAGAAAGACAGGAACTCCTCCTCCCTGCCTTTCTCCTGTTGGCTGAAAATTAGGAGACAACCAGAAGAAAGATGTTTTCCGTCTTTTTTGTTTTTGTTTTTCCTGAGACAGGGTTTCTCTGTTGAACAGCCCTGGCTATTCCTGGAACTCACTCTGTAGACCAGCTGGCCTCGAACTCACAGAGATCCTCCTGTCTCTGCCTCCCTCCTGAGGGCTAAGATTAAAGGCGTGTGCCACACACCCAGCGTGTCTCATCTTTTTGTCCCATCTGTCCCTTCTGAATGCCTTCCCTTGGTCCTGACTTGAAGAATTCAGGAATAATATCGAATGAACGGAAAGCGAGTGTTCAGGACAAGGTGTGTGGTTCAGCTGGGTGCTTGCCTAGCGTGCTGTATTGGTTTGAGTGTTTGAAGGGCCCCAGTTTTTGGTCCCCAGTTGGTGGATTATTTAGCAAGGATTAGGAGGTGTGGCCTTGTTGGAGCACATGTGTCACTCACCTTTGCTGCCTGCTTCCTGCAAATCAAGGTGACCTCTCAGCTACTCTTCCAAAACCATGCCTGCCTCCCCTATGCCTCCTATGCCCAACTAAGCGCTTTTTTTTTTTTTTTTTTTTTTTTTTTTGGTTTTTCGAGACAGGGTCTCTGTGTTAGCCTTGGCTGTCCTGGACTCACTTTGTAGACCAGGCTGGCCTCGAACTCACAGCGATCCGCCCGCCTCTGCCTCCCAAGTGCTGGGATTAAAGGCGTGCGCCACTACGCCAGGCTAGCACTTTCTTTTAAAAGTTGCCTTGCTCATGGTGTCTCACAGCAATAGAATAGTAAGTCACGTGCCCAAAGTCCTGAATGTGGTTTTCCAGCTCTGCGTGAATGGTGTGATAGCATAAGCCTATGGTTTTAGCAGGTCAAGGTCAATCTCAGCTGTACAGTAAGTTTGAATCAGCCTGGGGTTCATGAGGTCACACAAGCAAACAAACAAATGGGGGTGGAAAGGAAAGCTAGTGTTCCCATGGGAAAAAATCCTACATGGTTTTGGTTTTGGTTTTGGTTTTTTGAGACAGATTTCTCTGTGAAAGCCCTGGCTATCCTGCTGCCACATATCAATGACTGCTTTCCCCTACCCCAATTGGAAGGGAGTAGAATCCTAGCAACCTGATTGGGAAAATTACAGGGGATGAAGAAATAATGCAAGTCAGTTGTGGTGGCACACACGTTTAATTCCAGCACTGCAGGGACAGAGGCCGGTAAATCTCTGTAAGTTCAAAGCCAGTCTGGTTTACATAGCAAATTTCTTTTTTGTTTTTGTTTTCTTGAGACAGGGTTTCTCTGTGTAACCTTGGCTGTCCTGGACTCGCTTTGTAGACCAGGCTGGCCTGGAACTCACAGGGGATCCCGCCTGCCTCTGCCTCCTGTAGTGCTGGGATTAAAAGCGTGTACCACCACGCCCAGCTTCATAGCAAATTTCAAGCCAGCCAGAGTTACATAGTGATACCTTGTCTCCAAAAAAAGAAAAAGAACCCAGAGAAGCCCCAGTAGGGGTGTCTAGCAGGCTAGATGTTTCTAGACTCAACCCTGACAACCCTATTTACACTTCCTTTCAGCAGCCAGCGCCCTGCGAATTCCTGCATAACCACAGTGGTCTTTACAGATAGAGAAACTGAGGTTCAGTGGCTGACATTACTGCCAAGCAGACAGTAAGTACTATAAATGTTAAAGTGCCCCATTCCCAAGTTCACACAGCGGAAGCTTGCTCACCAAACTCACATTAATAGTACTTGTAGGAGACACAGCCTCAAACACTCCCCAGAAACTGAGCAGATACTGATGCCATGTTCTTGGACTTAGCGGTCTCCAGAACCATGATCAAAGTGAACCTCTATTCTTTGTCACTCTGACCTCAGGTATTTTGTTACAGCAACACATAGTGGACTAAAAGGATAACTGGGAAAAGGGATAGAGGTGGTGGTATTTTTCCTCAGGAGGCTGAGACGGAAGGATCTTCGGTTTGGGATAAGAAGGAAATTTCCACCTACGTGTGGTGGCGCTTTTATCCCAGCAGAGGCAGGCAGAGCTCTTGTGAGGCCAGCCTGGTTTACAAAGCCAGTTCCAAGACAGCCAGGGCTGTTAGACAGAGAAACCCTGTCTCAAAAAACAGTAGCAAGAAAGGACGTTTCTTTCTAGAAAAAAGTAAAATTAACCAAGATCTTTTCCTACGGAACTCTTAGTAATTTTGTTTGTTGTTCAAAAACTGTCTGGTTTTGTTTTTGTTTGAAATGGGTTTTTTAGTTCTGGCATCCATTAAACAGCTTTTGCTAAACTTTTACTGCCTGTTGAGTCCTTCCCAGAAAAGCAAAGGTCACTGAGAATACCTCTCTGGCCTGCTTCCCTGTCTGACTCCCTGGCCTCCCAGAGCCTGGGAGAAGGCAACCCTCCAAGCCAGACAAATCACAGAATTGTTCACCGGGTATGGCCGGCTGGCCCTACTAGTTCCCAAGAAAGGCCAAAGGACTTGACGTGGGAGTCATTGCTCTTGACCATTGTCCAGTGGGTCAAGCGGCAAGTCTACGGATCCTGAGGCAAGGTATAAAACAAGCTATGGCAAAGGAAAAAGAGCCAGCATCTACCCTTACCTGTAAAGATGTCAGTGCAGCTCCTGTGCCCTCCATCTTTATTGTCCGTGAAGGGGAAGGCAGACACACTCATTCTCTCTAAGGACTTTTTGTTTGTTTGTTGAGTCAGGGTTTCTCTATATAGCCTTGGGCTATCCTGGACTCTGCCTCCCTGGGAATAAAGGCATGCACCACCACACCTGACCCTCTAAGGACTTTTTTAAAAATGTAGGCCAGGCGTAGTGGCTTTAATCCCAGCACTCTGGAGGCAGAAGCATGTAGATCACTATGAGTTTGAGGCTAGCCTGGTCTACAAAACGAGTCTAGGACAGCCAAGAATACACAGAGAAATCCTGTATAGAAAGAAAGAAAAAGAAAAAGCACAACACTCCTGGGACACATATAAGAATATATCTAAATGCTGTAGGGATTTCCTAGTACCCCAGCCGCCAGAACAGTAGGACCTACCCCTTGAATTTCCACCAAAGTGTCATCCATAAATTCACAAATTCTTGGTTTTTACAGGTTTTCTCTTTGTAGCCCTGTCTATCCTAGAACTCACTCTGTAAACCAGGCTAGCCTTGAACTCAGAGATCCACCTCTGCCTTCCAAGTGTTCAACTGTTGGGATTAAAAGTGTAGGCCATGCCGGGCGTGGTGGTGCTTGCCTTTAATCCCAGCACTCAGGAGACAGAGGCAGGTGGATACCTGTCAGTTTGAGGCCAGCCTGGTCTACAAAAGGAGTACAGGCAGAGAGACCTTGTCTCGAAAAACAAAAGTGTAGGCCACCCCGCCCCCAAGGCTGTCTTTTGTTATTTTAAACAAAGCTGCTGAATTTTATATTTTGAACCTTCTTTTTGGTTGTCATCCTCTTCCTCCTCCTTCCCCTCCTCCCCCTCCCTTTTACATTGCTGAAGACTGGCCTCAGCCTTCAGCCATCTTTCTTTCTCCTGCTCTCCAGTATCAGAGATGAACCCAAGGAGTTCTAGGCAAGTGTTCAGTGAGCTGCGCCCTCTTTCAGCTCAGCTGCGGGGTCTGCAGCAGCGAAGAGACTGCCTGTTTGTTGTACGCTTTTCAGAGCGCTCTGAAGTTCATGTGCCAAAGGCGAGAGAACCTCATACCCCAGTCTGCTGGCCTACAGCACGCACACTTCCCAGAGCTTTTCCTGTCTGCACAGCCCTGCACAGTTCTGATGTTCTTTCCTCCTTCCCTACCCGACTCCCGTTCCCGCCCCCCCCCCCCCCTGTTTGGTGGTTGTTGTTATTGTTTTTCAAGATAGGGTTTCTCTGAGTTATCTTAGCTGTCCTGGACTCACTTTGTAGACCAGGCTGGCCTCGAACTCACGGGGATCCATCTGCCTCTGCCTCCCGAGTGCTGGGATTAAAGGCACGCACCACCACGCCTGGCTCTTTCCCTCTTCTTTTAAAGAAACTTTTCCCCGGCCTCCCTGTTTGTCCCCAGGACCAAAGTTGGAACTAAAGTTTATAGTCAGCGATAACAGAGTGTGACGTTACATACTTCTTACCTCAGCACTTAGGAAGCTGAGGCAGGAAGATCGCAAGTTTGAGGCTAGTTCGCGCTGCATAGTGAGACCCCTATCTTCAAAAACCTAGCAACTACAAAAGATATACATGGTATTTGTGTGTATATGCATAATGACCTAAAATCACTCTTGTGGCTTAGCAAGCTTGGGGTGGGGGGTGGTGGGAAATATGGACACGGTTGAATTCCTCATGATGGAGGCAGAGAACCAGCTCTTATTTAGAGACAAGGTCTCTCTATGTAGCCCTGGTTGCCCTGGAAGTCACTATGTTAGATCACAAGGCTGGCCTCGAACCAAGCCAAGATCTCTCTGCCTGCGTCTGCCTCCTGCATGCTGGGATAAAAGTGTGCATTACTATGACTCCCACTCATCACCGACACCCACCCACCCATCCCGAAAAAATTAAGGAGCATTAAATTAAACAGACAACTCAAAGTCAGAAGGATAGGCGCTTCTCATCTGATTCTTTTGGGAGGGTGTTTGCTTGTTTGTTTTGTTTTGTTTTTTGAGACATGGTTTTTCTGTGTAACCCTGGCTGTCCTGGAACTAGCTCTGTAGATCAAGCTGGCCTCAAACTCAGCAGTCCACCTGCCTCTGCTACCTGAACACTGGTTCTAAACGTGTGCACCACCACTGCTGCCACCACCACTGCCAGGTGAATAGTAAGTTCTTTTTTTGTTTTGTTTTGTTTTGTTTTGTTTTAGACAGGGTTTCTCTGTGTAGCCTTGGTTGTCCTAGACCCGCTTTGTTAGATGAGGCTGGCCTTCAATTCACAGTGATCCACCTGCCTCTGCCTCTCAAGTGCTGGGATTAAAGGCATGAGCCATCATGCCCAGCTGAATAATAAATTCTTTAAAAAGAGAGAGAGAGAGAAAGTGAGTTGAAGTTTATTTTTAGCTAGTGCCACATTGAGGTTAACCCAGGCTGCATGAAATTTAAGAATTTATTTAGCTGCATGTGATAGCACAAGGCTGAGGCATGTGGATCACCATGGGTTCAGGTCTAGCCTGGGCTAGAGTAAAACCCTGTCTCAAAAAACTAAGGTAGGTATAACAAATAAAAAAAGATTTTTTAAGGGGCTTGGAGAGATGGCTCAGGGGTTAAGAGAGAGGTCCTGAGTTTTTTGGCTTTTTTTTTTTTAAGATTTATTTATTTATTATGTATACAGTGCTCTGCCTGCATATACACCTGCACACCAGAAGAGGGAACCAGATCTCATGATAGATGGTTGTGAGCCACCATGTCCTGAGTTCAATTCCCAGCTACTTCAGGGTGCCTCACACCATCTGTAAGGTAATCTGGTGCCCTCTTCTGGCATGCAGTGTACATGCAGGCAGAGCACTATACATAATACATAAGTAAATAAATAAATCTTTTTTAAAAAAAGATTTTTAGAGAAAGCTGGGCATGGTGGTACACACCTTTAATCCCAGCACTTGGAAAACAGAGGCTGACAGATTGCTGTGAGTTCGAAGCCCTGGTCTACAAAGCAAATTCAGGACAGCCAAGGTTACACACACATACACACACAGAAACCCTGTCTTGGGGGTGGGGAGGAGATTTTTTAGGGGCCTGGAGAGATGGTGGCTTCGAGTTTCTTCTTTGGTTTTTCAAGACAAGATTTCTCTGTGTATGTAGCCCAGGCTGTCCTTGACTCAAATTGTAGACCAGGCTGCCCTTGAACTCACAGCAATCCTCCTGTCTCTGCTTCCCAAGTGCTGGCATTAAAGGCATACACCACCATGCCTGGCTAGAGAAGGCTTAGAGTTTAAGAGCACTGGTCCTGAGTTCAATTCCCAGCAACCACATGGTGGTTCACTACCATCTATAATGAGATCTGGTGCCCTCTTCTGGTGGGCAGTAAATAAAATCTATTTTTGTTTGTTTGTTTGTTTGTTTGTTTGTTTTTCGAGTTTCGAGACAGGGTTTCTCTGTGTAGCCTTAGCCTTTGCTGTCCTGGACTCATTTTGTAGACCAGGCTGGCCTCAAACTCACAGCGATCCACCTGCCTCTGCCTCCTGAGTGCTGGGATTAAAGGCTTGAGCCACCACCGCCCGGCCTATAAATAAAATCTTTTAAGAAATATTTTTATTGATGGAAGCAAATGGGGAGATGAAGTGACAAAGGTGCACTCGGGGTACTAAAGGCAAAGGTGAGGTCAAGTTGAAAAGCCATGAGATCCAGTGTTCCCTCTTTCCCTTCAGGTAGCTCAGCGGGGGGGGGGGGGGGCAATGGCAGGGGCTCCCCAACACCTTGCTGAATGGGTAAAAACGTGGTTAAAAGTGAATAAAGGGGGGCAAGGATGGAAAATCCTTTAACTAGGATGAGGTGGCTCTGTGCTACTAAGCCTGCTGATGTGCTCAGGCTCTGGCCCCACGTCCTGGGAGCGGAGAGCAATCTCCTGCAAACTCTCCTCTGATGTGCACGGCACCGGTACCTTCACATCATGGCCTTTAATGGGAACTTCTTTTCTTTTTTTTCCCCCAAGACAGGGTTTCTCTGTGTAGCCCTGCCTGTCTGGACCCACTTCATAGACCAGATTGGCCTCAAAATCACAGAAACCCATCTCCCTGCTCTGCCTCCCGAGTGCTGGCATTAAAGGTCTTCGCCACCACACCAGGCTTAAGGGGAAATTCTTGAACAAAGATAGAAGAAACTCCATCACTAGTCATGTCGTCTCAACGTCTTTTTGTTTGTTTGTTTTTTGTTTTCTGAGACAGGGTCTCTTTATGTAGCCCTAGCTGTCCTGGCTTTGTAAACTAGACTGACCTCAAACTCACAGAGATCCTCCTGCCTCTGCCTCCCGAGTGCTGGTATAAAAGGCCCGCACCGCCATGCCGGGTTTGAATTCATCTTGTTTTATTTTGCTGTGATAAAAACAGAATGGTCAAAACCAACTTGGAGAGGAAAGTGTTTGTTTCATTTTACAGCCCAGGCAGCAGTCCATCACTAAGGAGGGCAGGGCAGGAACCTAAGCTGAGGCCACAGAGGAATGCTGCAAACTGGCTTGTCCAGCCTTCTTTTTTACTCAACCCAGAATCACCTGCCTAGGGGTGGCACTGCCCACAGTGGGCTGGACCTTCTCACACCAATCATTAAATTAAAAAACCACTGGTTTGACTACAGGCCAATCTCTCTCTCTCTCTCTCTCTCTCTCTCTCTCTCTCTCTCTCTCAGTATTTTTGCTTCTGTTTCTTCAAGATAGATTTTTTGTAGGCCAGGTTGGCCTCAAACTCAGTCATCCACCTGCCTCTGCCTCCCAGGTGCTGGGACTAAAGGTGTGCGCCACCACACTTGGCCTACATAGTGGCTCTCAAGCATCCATAACTCCAGTCCCAGGGGCTCCAACGTCCTTTTCTAGCCTCAGCAGCCACTGCAAGCATGTTGTACACTGACACACGTAAGTAAAAAACACAAAACCTAAACACATAGAATATAAGGGAGGAGGAAAAATTTTTAAATATTTGTATCTGTGTTTTTTAGAGATATCTTACTGCAATATAATTTCTTTTTCTTTTCTTTTTTCTTTTTCCTTTTCTTTTTTGGACAGGGTTTTGGCATGTGACCCTGACTAACATGGATTGCATATATAGACCAGGCTGGCCTTGAATTTATACTGATCCTCTGGCCTCAGCCTCCCAAGAGATGAGATTACAGGAAAGTGCCACACTCACCTTGTTGAGACAGAATCTCATATAGCCCAGCCTGGTCTTGAACTCCTGATCCTCCTGCCTCTACCTACCAAGTGCTGAGGTTAAGGCCACCTGCTGCAGTCGCCAGGTGGTCAGCTGGCTGGTGTCCATCATTCTGTGCTTTTCATCTCTATAGTTTCCACCTAAGTGTTTTGTCCACTGTCACTTTTCTCTTTGCAGTGCTGAGTTGAATATGAGGCCGCACATGTTGCACAGTGCTCTGCCCCGCTCTCCACTTTTTTATACAAACGAAACATATACCACGGCGTACATATTCTCCTTTTTTAGTTCTCTGGCATGAAAACTCTAGCCCCTGTGAGTTCATCTTAATGGAGAGGGGGCTGCTGGGCTGCCTCAGAGTGCTGTCTCCCCAGGCAACATGGTGGGACACTCAGAATTTACCTCATTGGTCCCTTGTGAGCAGGTTCTGTTTTTCCTTGTCAGGTTTTCAGTGTCTAGGGAATCCTGTTTCCTAAATGTCCTAACGTCATGTGTCTTATGTGGGAGTTAAAGTCATCTAGACTGGAAGTGGAAATACTTACTTAGTTTGCCGGTTTTATGGTTCTTTTTGTTTGTTTGTTTTCAGAAATGCCCCTTCTGTGTGGTTCAAGCTAGCCTTGAACTTGAGACTCTTCTGCCTCGGCCTCTGAGTGTGGGGATTATAGGTGTGTGCCACCATGTCTGCCTGCGATTTGCTCAACTGGCATTTACTAGAAGGGAGTTAACCACATGTCTGCTGGTCTTAAGGTTCTGCCCAAACACCCAAAGCTTTCCCATCAGGACTTTATACAGACCCTTTCCTCTGTCTGGAAAGTTGTTTGTAGTTTTGTGTCCCTTTCTCAACTCAAAAGAGGCCTTTTTGGACAATTCTAGAGTACTGAATTTCTCTGTGTACTTTCTAACACATTTCTCCTTTCTTCTACTGAAACTGCTTTGTTTTGTTTTGTCTTTCTTTTCTTCTTCAGCCCAGGCTGGCCTCAAACCCACACTGAGCCTGCCCACTCAGCGGCCTCTGCTAGACCGTAGGCAGGAAGTTGTGTCTAATTCCCAGGAGCCGTTTCAGGGCCACGTGTGGTCTGCGTGTTTGCTTGTGCTAGTTTTTAATTTCTATTTTTGATCATTTTAAGGTAAGTCTCATATAACCCAGGCCTCGCACTGACTACGTAACCCTTGACCCCCGAATCCTCCCGCCTCCCATCTCCTGAACTGGGATTCCAGGTGTGTACTGTCGTGCCCAGCTGTGGGCATTTAACGTCTTAATGCTAAAATAAATGCATGAACGAATGAGTCTTTGAGCTCTTCCCAGTTCCTGTCTCATAGCTGTACCGTCAAACTGGGGATGCTTGGCTCACAGGGCTGACTACATTCGACTCTCTCTCAGCCATGCTGTCTCTAGTGCTAACAGTAGGCCCTGCGTTCTGGCCGTAGGAGAGCTGACAGGTGAGGCTGACAAGAGCCAGACCCGAGTCTTGCGCCCCACATCGTCCCACAGAACCGGATGCTGGGCAGAAGCCAGAGCTAAGCTTCCATGATGTCACTGCCTTCACGGGACAGATCCCTCCCCAGCCCTTCTCAGGGCTGCCTGCCACTCTTGAGAAAGAGACTCTCAGCCCGGCACAGGGGTCCAGGCTTCTAACCGCAGCCCTGGAGAGGCAGAGCAGGAGGATCGCTGCAATTCCTGTGCCAGCTTGTTCTACATAGTGAGCTCAGGCCAGCCAGGGCCCTGTGGGGAAGTGAAGCCATCACAGAAGCAAACAAGTGAAAGCTACAGCCTCTTTCCTGGTTCTAGGTGCAAGTCCATTTGTGACCGCTGCGGCAGCTAGAAATACAACATGCCCTGAGTTCCGTCTTCTGGGCCAAAAAACAAACAAACGAAAACCTATCAGAATATAAACAGAACAAGACAGAAGTTGTTTGATAAACTGAAAAGTGTTACTTTAAAGTTTTTTTTTCCCCTTGAGGCAGGGTTTCTCTGTATAACAGCTCTGGCTGTCCTGGAACTTGCTCTGTAGTCTAGGCTGGCCTCGAATTTACAGAGATCACCTACCTGTCTGCCTCCCAAGTGCTGGGATTAAAGGCGTGCAACTACCACTGCCCTGCAAACTTTTTTTATTTTATTTTATTTTATTTATTTTTGTTGTTGTTGTTTTGGTTTTTCGAGACAGGGTTTCTCTGTGTAGCCTTGGCTGTCCTGGACCCACTTTGTAGATCAGGCTGGCCTCGAACTCACAGCGATCCACCTGCCTCTGCCTCCGGAGTGCTGGGATTATAGGCGTGCGCCACCACGCCCGGCTCTTTTTCATTTTATTTTATTTTATTTTATTGGTTTTTGTTTTTGTTTTTTTTTAGTTACAATTCTCAGCAAATTGGAGAGGACTCAGAAAACATCTCTCTCAAACTCCTAACTTTTAACAGAGGGGGGAAAGCACACCCGATTTAATAAGATAACAGATTGCGGTTGTTTAGCACCATGTTTGAGATTTTGTGTTTTAATTTTATCTTCCCACCGCCCCTAGCGAACCACCTAGCACTGGCTTCCTCGCACTCTCCACCTCCGACGGGAGTTCAGATCAGTAGTAAAGCTTTTGCCTAACATGGTCTAAAATCCTGGGCTCAATCCTCAACATTGCAAAACACCCCAAGAGCTATAGCTACGAATTTCTACTTCTTTATGATGAAGTTTTTGGCTTGTTTGTTTTTTAACATAGTGGGGAGGGGGCTCACATGTGTTCCATTGCATACATGTGGAGGTCAGGACAACTTTCAGGCCCTAGGCTCACCTTCCGCTGTGAAGGCAGGGTCTCTCTTGTTTCTGCTGCTGTGCTGTGTACCTCAGGCTACTTGGCCCATGAACTTTCAACCAATTCTCCTGTCTCTGCGTCCCGTCTCACCATAGGAATTCTGGGATTACACCAGATCAGTGGGTTCTGGGGATGAGCTCACCAGTGCTTTACTTGGTGAGCCAACTCCCCAGCTGCTTGGGGTTTTGGGGGTGAGGGGATTGTTGTTTGTTTTGAGACAAGGTTTGTCTGTGTAGCCCTACCTGTCCTGGACTGGCTTTGTAGACCCGCCTGCCTCTGCCTCCCAGGTGCTGGGCTTGAAGGGGTGCACCACCACTACCTGGCCCTGTTTTGGTTTTAGATGTGTCATTTCACTGTGTTGCCCAGGTTGGGCTCGCATATCTTCCCTCTTAAGCCTTTCCAGGACTGGGGACTGCGGGCATGCACCACTGTACCTAGTCTTTGCATTTTGTGTGTGCATTGATGACGTTCCAGGCTTTGAGCTAGTCTGTTTGTGTGCAGCATTTGACTTTCATGTACTGGGATAAAATAGGGGCTGTCCCTATGCTATTGGTGAGGAAACTGGAGATTGAAAGCACACGACCTCTGAACATCTTGTAATTTATAAGCACTATTCAGACCCTGCTGAACTTTCAGGTTTCTGCCTCTCTCTTATTATGTGTACAGTATTTTGCCTGCATGTACACCTGCAGTCCAGAAGAGGGCACCAGGATCTCATTGTAGATGGTTAGATGGTTGTGAGCCACCATGTGGTTGCTGGCAATTGAACTCAGGACCTTTGGAAGAGCAGTCAGTGCTCTTAATCTCTGAGCCATCTGTTCACTTTGTCTGTTTGTTTTGGAGATAGAGTCTCTCTGTGTTAGCCTTGGCTGTCCTGGACTCCTTTTTTTTTTTTTTTTTGTACACAGTGCCCTACCTGCATGTACACCTACAGGCCAAAAGAGGGCACCAGATCACATTATAGATGGTTGTGAGCCACCATGTGGATGCTGGGAATTGAACTCAAGACCTCTGGAGGAGCAGTCAGTGGCCTTAACCTCTGAGCCATCTCTCTAGCCCCTGGACTCCTTTTGTAAACCAGGCTGGCCTCGAACCCAGTGATCCACCTGCCTCTGCCTCCTGAGTGCTGGGATTAAAAGCGTGTGCCACCACACCAGGCTTCTCCACTTTTTTGTTGTTGTTGTTGTTTTGTTTTTTGTTTTTTGAGACAGGGTTTCTCTGTGTAGCCTTGGCTGTCCTGGACTCACTTTGTAGACCAAGCTGGCCTCGAACTCACAGTGATCTGCCTGCCTCTGCCTCCCTTGACTTCTCTTAATAGTCTGAATAGCTTTTACTTCCTGCCAGCTCCTCCTTCCTTTGCCCTGGGGACAGGGCTGTCCTGAGAGTTCATTTGGTCAGTCACTGAAACAAGGTAAGACCCAGCCAAAACTTCCAGCTGGGAGTCTTCCCTGAAGCTTGACTCAGGGTTTTACAGTTGGCAGCGAAGATGTTTCTGATGGCCAATGCCAATTCTACGTGAAGCCACAGACCCTGCCATCCTACAGCAAGTATCCAGCTAGAAGGGTCTGCATCCTCATAGGAAAGGAAGAGTTGCAGGAGGAGGTAAGAAGGTGGACGATCCCTCTCTCTTAGGCCTACAAAAGGGCGCTGGGCTCTCCAGGAAGGAGTGGGGCTTGAGCGAAGCCATTTTGAGTGAAGACCAGAGAGGAGTGGACAGCTGTACTTTCTAGTCGACATGCTAGAAGCTCTGGCCAAGTCACCTAGCATTGCTCAAACTCCTCAGGGAAGAATCTCGAAAGCCTCTAAATGGAAGGTCAGATTGTTTTGCTTTGTTCTGTTTGAGGTTTGTTTTTATTTATATGTACATTGAGGGTTGGTCACATAAGCATATGTATGCAGGCGTGAGGTGCTCTAGATGACCAGAAATGGGCATCAGGCCCCCTGGAGCTAGAGTTACAGACAGTTTTGAACTGCCTGATGTGGGGTGCCGGGAGCTGAGTTCAAATCCTCCGAAAGAACAGCAAGTGCTCTTTAAATGCTGGTCCATCTCCAGACCTCAGTGAGGGGCTGTTACCTCCCCCTGGCGGATGAGGACACTGAGTCTAGGAGAGGAGGTTAGATGATGAGGTGGGCTGTTCTGAGTCAGGCTTTGCGGAAGCTGGAAGGTTCTGAAGCTTTAGGAGTTGTCTGGATCCTGTCGGGGGGGCAGCTCATCAAAAGGGAGAGAGAGTGGTGGCCAGAGACATGAGAGCGCTCTCACTGGGCCCCGTGAGAGCCTGGCTACGCTGGTGGGCTGGGGTAGAGGACTGACTGACTGCACAGGTTCTCAGATGTGTAGCTGATTTGGGAGAGTGCTCGCCTAGCATGCATAAAGCACAGAATTGAGTGCCACATGAACTGGGTGTCTTGAGGCAAGCCTGTCGTCATAGCTCTGGGGAAGTGGAGGCAGAAGACTCGGAAGTTCAAGGTCGTCATCCTTCACCACACACAGAGTTTGAGGCAAGCCTAGGCCATGTGAAAACAAAACCCACATAATCCATCCATGAGGCAAAGGCCCAAAGAGGGAGAAGAGGTTTTGGCCAGGGATGTGAAGAGGTTAATAGAGGAGCCAGACTAGAAAGACCTCAACAGGGTTAAGGATGCCCCATTAGACAGCGTTCACTCCTATGCCCCACCTTCCAACATAGGCATTGAGACTGGCTGAGTCTCCCATAGTAGACACCAGGGATTGAGGCTCACCTCCCAATCAGACCCACCTAGACGTTCTCACTTTGGGACCCCAGGGGCTTTCTCCCCGTTCTCAGGGCTACAGTCGGCCTACGTGCACTCCAAGGCCATTGGATTGGACCAGTATGGCTCTTTCAGCTCTAAGTGACCAGAAGAAGCCAAGCTAGGGCCTCAGTCCAGTCTGGCACAGGGAGGGGGCCAGCCCATTGGGGCTCACAAGCCTGTGAGGTGAGTGCCTGGTCCTTAGAAAGGAACGTGATCTGTAAAGGATTCCTGATGTCTCCCTCTGGACCCTGGAAAGGGTGTCTCAGTCATGTGAGGACCCCAGTGGGATTGCCAGGGCAGACGTAGGGGTGGGGAGGGGCTGCCTGAGGAAAATATACCAAGAGCAAAAGGGGAAAAAAGAATCCAGGTAGGATGAGGCAGAGCTACAAGCAAAAGGGAAAAGGTTGATCTAACCAGGAGCTATAGAGACAAGGCTAGGTAGGGGCTTTGCCTGGCCTGGAGATAAGGGTTACTGTCATGTGTCCCAAGCAAAACAAACAAACAAACAAAAACAAAACCCTGACAGGGCAGGGAAGAAAATATTAACCCTGTGTTCACTAGCTGTGCTGTCCTTGGACTCTCTGAGCCTTGACTTGTAGAATCAAACAGCACTTGTGTTTCATGTTTTACATGGGGCCCGCCTGTGAGGTCAGTCAGCAGCCAGCCCTTCTGCAGACTCTCCCACTTTCCCTGCTGGCCACTCTGGCTGTGTTCTTTCATCTAAACATAGGTCCCTCCTGCATCCAGAATCCCACCTCTTCCCACCCCCACCAGGACGCCAGCTAGGGCCACACTGAGGCATTCTGGGAGTGCCTCCCTCCAGGATCTAAGCCAGTCCTGAGAGCCGAATGGAAGGCTGGGGGTGCTGGGCTAGGATCTTCCCGAGACGCCACAGACCACTCTTGCTCTCTCCATCCCATCCTCTGAGAGGTTATTGCCCCACCCCCCTTTCTTAGCTAAGCTCTGGCCTGGCCTGCCTTCTTCACAAGGAGCGAATGTTATTGAAAAGATCAGGAGATTTGCCTTAAATAGGCATGGTGTGTTGTGCCACTGCTGAGGGTGAGGGGTGGGGAGGAGGCGGCTCTGGTGGAGGAAAGAGCAGAGGATAACAGCATCCACAAGGCAGCCCTTTACAGTTCACCAAGCACAGCCCCACTGTTCAGCCGGTGCCATGGTCTTTAAGCCGCAGGGTTGGGAAAACAGGGCAGACAGTGACAGCAGTTCCTAGAGCTTAGTCCTGCCTTTGGTCTGCCCTGTCTGCCCTCTCAGCCCCAGCTTATAATTGGATGCTTGCCTCACTCTGCATCTCCTCAGGTGGGCTGGGGCTTTGCTTATTAAACCCAACACAATGGCGGAGAAAAGTGAAGGACCACCCTGGGGGCATCTAGCCTGGATGCTGAGAGACCAGGGAGAGAGCTGGGGTCAAGGGGATGAAGAGTGAAAGGTGGGCTGGCCTGTGGTGAGCACATGGGCAGCTAGCGCTCAGAACCATTCACCGTGCAGCCCTGCTGCTCCCTTCTGACCTTGCCCAGATTTCTGGTACTAATGGGAGGTCTTGGCTCTATGATGGCGCACACCTTTGATACCAGCACTCAGGAGGCAGAGGCTGGTAGATTTCTGTGGTCTGAAGGCCAGCCTGATCTACATACCAAGTTGTAGACCAACCAGGGAGACACAGCGAGGCCCTACCAAATAAATAAACAAACAGAAAAGAAAAAAGAAAGAAATGGGAGGCAGAGGCAGGCTGTAAGCTAGGTCAGAGTCTTTACTCAGTGGTGTTACGGTGGGAAGGTGGCCAGAGGAGAGAGGGGCTTTGGGAAGACAGGACCTCCCATTTTTTGGGGGGTGGGGATGGGGGATGGAATCTGAGAGGTGAAACTTGCTTCTCTTCACCGCACGGTGGGTGGGCACTGCCTGGCCCTACTTGAGGCACGTAGGAGGGAAGGCTTTGTGGAGGGTGGCTGCTGTCAGTTCTTTTTGTTATTCTCAGAGGCCACCTGAGGGGGTGAGCTTGAAGATGGGCGCTTACATGTGGGGGAGGGGCGGGGAAGTAACTTCCTGAGGTGATTGTAATAAAGCCAATCCTCAGGGTATGCCTCGTGCTCGTCTCAGTCTGGCCCTCCTTCAGCCTCTGTAGGATTTGTCTTGTTTAATTGAGATGGGGTGTCACTACGTACTCACCTTGAACTTCCAGAAATCTATTGGAGACTTCTGAACAAAGGAAACTTCCAGCTCAATCTTAACTCAGCCCCCAGCTCCTGAGGATTTGCTGGATCTCCAGACAGGAGTTGAATGACTCATTGGTGCCCCCTAGTGGTGTAAATGCTTAGTGTAGGAAGGCCTGCCTACGGCCAGTGGCCAATAAGGGTGAATAACATGTACCAGGATCTTAAAAGGCATAGCCCCCTACATAGCTGGCCACCCGACCCAGGCAGGAGGTAGAAGTATTCAGTGCCCTCCTCCTCCTTTTTTCCTTTTCTGTGAGACAGGGTTTCTCCATAACAGCCTTGGCTGTCCTGGAACTTGCTTTGTAGTCCAGGCTGGCCTGGAACTCACAAAAATCCACCTGACTCTGCCTTCAGAGTGCTGGGATTAAAGGTATACGGCACCACTGCCTGGCCTTTGGTTTGGTTTGGTTTTTCAAGACAAAGTTTCTCTGTGTAAGAGCCAAGGCTGTCCTAGACTTGCTCTGTAGACCAGGCTAGCCTCAAACTCACAGAGATACACTTGCCTCTGCCTCCCTAGTGCTGGAATTAGTGGTTTGGTTTGGTTTGGTTTGTTTGTTTGTTTGTTTGTTTGTTTGAGACCTGGTTTTTCTGTGTTGCCCTGGCTATCCTGGAACTCCGTCTGTAGACCAGGTTCCTCTGCCTCCTGAGTGCTAAGATTAAAGCCATGCCTGGCTAGAGTGTCCACAACCTTTTAAAATGGTTGTGCTAAGAGCTGTGGAAATACAAAAAATACCTCAGCCAAGTCTCTTGGGACCAGGGGAATCAGCCTCATTCTCAGACAATTTATACATTTTCAGCTACTTCAGATGCAGAGCCCAGGGGTCACTGAGGCAAGGGAGAAAGCAGCCAAAAGCGGGCTCCCTCCCTGCCAAAGGTATGTTTGAGAAGCAGTAGGGACAGTGGCAAGCATATCTCCTAGCCAGAGACTGGCAAGCCTTGTGTCAGGCTTCTTTTTGCTACCCTCTCAAGAACAGGTACATCCCTTACTAGAAAGCAGACACATCACAGGGCTAGGCATGTACTCTGTTGGCCGAGTGCTTGCCTGGCATTCGAGACACCCAGTGTTTCATTGCCAGTCCGTGTGAGCCCAGCATGCTGGTGCATCTCCACTACAAAAGTGGACGTAGAAGGATCAGAACTTCAAGGGTATCCTACATAGAGAAACTCTGTCTTGAAAAACCAAAAGAAAAAAAAAATTACCAGAGAAAGAAAAAGAAAAGCCCCCCGCAATATAAAATATCATCAGCAATGGAGCTCCACTGGGGATAATGCACCATGAACATCTGCTGTCTTAATGATTCCTTTTCATCCATCTGACACAGGCCCTCCTATTGGAGAGGGGGACCGAGAATCCGCATTACTAGGATGGATATAGGCAGGAGATGTGGCATTCTTTAGGGAGGCGGGGCAGGGGCCAGGCTCCTTTTATTTCTTCATCGCCCTGCTGTTGCCTCCCCCGCTCCACATCCTGCAGCCACTCTGCCGCAGAGAGGCAGGTGCTCCACCACTCGGCCTGAGAGGCTTCCCAATGAAACAGTCAGTCCTGTAGCTAAAACTAAGGACAGCCCAGTGCACGTGCTCAAACTCAGAAAATGACCATTCTGGGCTGGAGAGATGGCTCAGAGGTTAAGGGTGCAGGCTGCTCCTCCAGAGGTCCTGAGTTCAATTCCCAGCAACCACATGGTGGCTCACAACCATTTATATAATGTGATCTGATTCCCTCTTCTGGCCTGCAAGTGAACATGCAGACAGACAAAAAAAAAAAAAAAAAAAAAAAAAAAAAAAAAAAAAGAAAGAAAGAAAGAAAGAAAAAAAAAAAAAGAAAGAAAGAAAATAGCCGTTCTGCCTAGAAAAGCCTACATGGGGCATAGCGCTTTATAAATACCCTTTATTATAATTCTATCAGTTTGGTTCCTCTAGAGAACCCTGACAGATACACCATTTTATAAGTCAACTTTTTAGTTAATGTATTTTTTTTTCTGGTTATATAGCATTGTAATAGTTTCTGGGACTGATTTCCAATTTGTCTCATTGTAATCTCTCTCTCTCTCTCTCTCTCTCTCTCTCTCTCTGTGCACGCTAAGGTGGGCTGTGTCAGCCTCATATACTGTGGGATCTGCAGTGCAGAGCCCAGCACCTAACACATGAGGGGTTGCCGGGTGTGGTGGCACATGCCTTTAATTCCAGCACTCAGGAGGCAGAGGCAGGTGGACCTCTGTGAGTTTGAGGCCAGCCTGGTCTACAAAGTGAGTCCAGGACAGCCACGGCTAACAATGAGAAACACTGTCTCAAAACAAAACAACAACAACAAAAAAAACACATGAGGGGTGATTGATCAATATTCATGAAGAAAAAAAAGGATCATCACAGAAGATGGACAGGCACTTCCCTTTATCTTCTGCAGTAAGATGAATAGTGGGGATGTGTTTGTGTTGCTGTTGCTTGTTCCTCCCCTCCGCCCCCACTCTAAACCAGCCCTCACACTGTCTTCTTTTTCCTTTCTTTCTTTCTTTCTTTCTTTCTTTCTTTTTTACTTTTCTTTCTTTTTTTTTTTTTTTTTTTTTTTTTTTGTGTGTGTGTGTGTGGGGGTATGTTTTGAGACAGAATTTCTCAGTGTGATAGCCCAGGCTGCATCCTGGACTCACTTTATAGACCAGGCTGGCCTCGAACTCATAGTGATCCACCTGCCTCTGCCTCCCAGGATTAAAGGCCTGTACCACCACTCCTGGCTTTTTTTTTTTTAAAGATTATTTATTATGTATATAGGGTTCTGCCTGCATGTACACCTGCAGGCCAGAAGAGGGCACCAGATTACATTATAGATGGTTGTGAGCCACCATGTGCGTGCTAGGAATTGAACTCAGGAACTTTGGAAGAGCAGTCAGTGCTCTTAACCTCTGAGCCATCATCTCTCCAGTCCCTGACTTTACTTTCTAGATCCAGTTCCTTGAGATGATGCTGTGGGGAACTGGCAGAAAGGAGGGTCCTTGAGATTGAGGACAGAGTCTCCGGGGAACACCCAGGAAGGTGGCCGGTTGCCGGGGTGTGAGGCTCCTAGAGAGGCTGCCCCTTCTCCCTCTATCCTCAGTGTCATTGTCCTTGTGGATGTTGCTCACTGCAGGTGTCAGGAAGCCACAGCAAAGCCCTGGTTGGTGTGGTTGGACCTGTGTCGTCTTCACTCTTCAGAGTCTTGACTCCTGACTGAGGTGAGGTTTCACTCTACCCAACAGGGGTACACATTCCAGGATAGATTAAATTAGATACCCCCAAAATCAAGAACTGCTGAGTTTATGCATGCCTGCCTCAGGGGCATCTCCCTTAGGAAACACCCCTGTCTTTGTTGCCCTGGCCTTCTGGGAGCATCTTCACAAGGAGACTGCTAAGGAGAGGACCTTCAGGTATCCAGGTGGTCTCAGGGAAGACATCTTGCTTTGTTTTGTTTTTTTTGAGACAGGGTCTCTCTGTGTTAGCTTTAGCTGTCCTGAACTCGCTTCGTAGACCAGGCCAGCCTAGAAATCACAGAGATCCACCTGCCTCTGCCTCCCGAGTGCTGAGATTAAAGGCATGCGCCACCGCCGCCACCCACCAAGGGAAGACATCTGCTCCTGATGTGACTTCTGGGAAGTAAGGAAACATCTCTTCAGGGGCAAGAGAGAGGGCTCCATGGTTAAGAGTGTGGATTGCTGTCACAGAGGACCTGAGTTCCATACGAGCACCCGGGTCAGGTGGCTGTAACTATAACCTGCCTGATACAGGTGCAGTCTCTGAGGAGCATAACAGGCTGCTAGCCACTAAGCCATCTCTAGCTCCCTATCATGCCTTTTTAAAGATTTTATTTATTATTATGTATACACTGCTCTGCCTCCATATACACATGCAGGCCAGAAGAGGGCACCAGATCTCATTATAGATGGTTGTGAGCCACCATGTGATTGCTGGGAATTGAACTCAGGACCTCTGGTAGAGCAGTCAGTGCTCTTCACCACTGAGCCATCTCTCCAGCCCCCTATCATGCTTTTTGATAAACTGAAGATAGTTAGTTGATGGCTCTTTCTCTACCACAATATCAAAGGCAGAGTCTAAGTGAGACAAGGAACTTAGAACTTCCCTCGAGAATTTTTGTCTTAACTTGTGGGTGAGTTACTCACCTTGTTGACCTATTGTTTGTCACCACCTTCAGATAACTCGGTTTTCCAAATGACAGTTGCTAGGAACAAAACCTCACAGACCTCACACCAGGTCGCTGTGATCTGGGTCTTTGCCGTGGCTGAGCAAACACCCCTGTGTGCACTCCCTCAATGAGGGAGAAAGAGCAGGCAGGAGGCACAGTAACAAAACTCACAAGTTTACTCGGCCTAAATAAATACAACCGACAACACCCATTTCAGTGCCCTCTGCACTGCCTCTCCCCTAAAACACAGCACCTTCTGCAGTATCTGTTCTCAGGCCAGGCTCAGAAGGGTGTTTACTAAGGAACCGTCTCAGGCTGAGCTCAGCTGGGAAGGTAATTGAACTTCTATCTTGGGCTTGTGCCTGGCCTGAATCCCCTCTAGGCGCCTGCCATGGTTTGGATGGTATTCCTTATAGGTTTGTGTGCAGGAAGATTGGTCCCTAGTGCAGCAGTGTTAAGGTTGACTTAACCCTTAAGAGATGGATTGCACCACGTGTGGCGGCGCACGCCTAGAATCCCGGCACTCGGGAGGCAGAGGCAGGAGGATCACTGTGAGTTCGAAGCCAGCCTGGTCTGCAGAGCGAGTCCAGACAGCCAAGGCTACACAGAGAAACCCTATCAGAGACAGAGACGGAGATTACATGGAAGGTAACAAACAAGAAGGCCCTGCCCTCATGAGCAGATTAATGCCGTCCCACAGAAATACCGTCTTCCGCTGCTTGTCTCATCACACGACCCTGCCCGCACGTGATCCTGCCATATAGGGCCAGCTACTTTGGAGGCCCAGCAAAGCTGAGCATAGGCTGGTTCTGTGTTCTTAATCTTCTAGAAGTGTGAGCTAATAATAGTTAAAAATAGATCATTTTTTCCATCAAGTACCCAGCCTTCAACCACATGGTGGCTCATAACCATCTATAATGAGATCTGGCACCCTCTTCTGGTGTGCAGACATGCAAGCAAAACACTGTATATATAAACAATAAATAAATCTTTAAAAAAATATTTGTCCTCTGATCTTCACATGTACACTGTGGTGCACATGCACACAAAACTGACCCGTGCAGCGCAGGAAGGCAGGCTCTGACGGAGGCCACTGCTGCAGCACCTGCCTGCACTGCCTCTCCAGTCTATGGCTCAGAACTCTGGCTGTGTGCCCAGCGCTTGTAGAGAGCTTTGTCATCTGGTAATCATCACCATTTCCAGCTTCTGACCCTAGAAGTAGTACCTCCATGGAAAGGGGTGAAACTGAGGCAAAGCTGGTAGGAAGATAGGAAGCCATGTCCCTCAACCCTCAGAAGGCTGAATAAGGGAGAAACACAGGCCCCTCCCCAGGCATTTCCTAGGGCCTTGACCCGTGAAGAAGCTAGCAGCTTGTCTTTTCTTGCAGCTGAGGTCAGAGGTTTGGGTCCATGTTCTCCAGGTCTGAGTTTGCCTCCTCCTCACCTTGGGATTCCTAGGAAGAACCAGAAAGGCAGCAACAGGTTTGTGCCAATCCCTAGGGCCACAGCCTGAGGGCCAACATCTCTCTCCATCGGCCTCCACCGGAAAGGAGTCAGTAAAAACATTCTCTGCCCTAGGGTTCTTCCTACTTACTAGGCCCTTCCCTTTGTCCTTCTCAGCCCGCCCACATGCAGGAGGCCCTTCCTTTGGTGAGGACTCCTTACCAGACTGAGGCCCCGGCTCTGCCGCAGGGTGGCATAAAAGTGCAGCACTCGAGAGTCACAGCGAACCACCGTGGGGTCGAAGTCTAGCACGCGTAGGCCCTGGAGGCTGCGGGCGCGGGAGAGGGCCACATAGGCTTGACCACTGGCAAAGACCCGGCCCAGAGAGATCTCCACACAGTCCAGAGACATGCCCTGGGCGGTAGAGGGACAGTTACAGCCAACTTATCCTGAGGTCTCTTGCATTCCAATGACTTCCATCAACCCGGCTCCTGTGCCTGGGTGGCCTCACCCATCCAGAATCTCAAACAAGGGAGAGCTGGGTACTTGGTGGGTCTGAATGTGTGTGGAAGGGACAGGGATCCAGGGTAAGAGTCGAGGGACAGAGTGAGAGGAAGAGCTCAGGCAGTGGTCAAACGGGCACAGAGCTAAATCTGTATTGAGGTAAACTTTCCTCTCCACTAGCTGTGAGGCCTGGGCAGGTTTCTTAGAACCTTTGTTTTCTGCCTTGTGTGTATCACCAGCTATTGCTAGTTGCATCTACACTTCATATGGTTGTTACAGGGATGAACCTATTACTCTGGTCATAGTCAGGAAATGGCACGGGGGGGGGGGGGGGCGCGCTAGAAAGGGAGAGAAGAATGTGGACTAGGAAGTGCGCTAAAGAAAAGTGTAGACCTGGGGGTGTGGCCTGGCCGGTAGCATGCTCGCCGGGTTTGGATTGAACCCCAGCACCCACATAAGCCAGGCTTGGCTGCGCATACTTCTAATACCAGCTCCCAGGAAACAGAGGTAGAAAGATCAAAGCCAGTGTCCTCTGCTGCTACTTAACGAATCTGAGGCTAGCCTGGGCTACGTGAGATCCCATGGAGCCAGGGGGAAAGGAAGGAACGTTTATGCTGCTTCTGCTCTGGAACATTCCATCCCAGGGATGTCCAGTCCCCATAAAGACTTTTAAGACACATTCCAGAATGTCTCAGCCTATCCTGCCCCGCATGCCCTATTTTGTCCACCCCTGCCCCAGATCGTCACCTGGCTCTTGTGGATGGACATTGCCCAAGCCAGCTGTAGGGGGAGCTGCTGCCGGCTGAGGAACTGGCCCCCAGTGACCTGTACTGTCCAGCGGTCGGTGCGGATGACTTCAGTGACGCCACACAGGAACCTTACTCGGGGAAGTCCTGAGGAAGAGGCACAGAGAAGTGTCACCTTTTGGCCACTCTATGGTTTGTCCCGCTGTGAGATAATCTCAAGCAGTAGGGCCCCTCCCCTTCCGCTCACCTCTCCCTTCTGACTCAAAGCCAACGATCACCCCGCGGGCACCATTCACCAGGCCTCGGGACACTGCTAAGTTCTTCACCAGCATGACCTGAGGAGGAGGAAGGGCAGAGATGGAAAGGGGCCCTCCCAGTGCCTGCCTCCTCTCTAGTAGTTAGGCCTCAGAGAGACGCTGAGGGCTATTACAGAGCTGAGTCCACCACTGTGGTGACTGACTGATCTCTGGGACAAGCTGCCTTATTTTCCTAGAAATATCTTGGCCTTATCTGGGGTCAGAGGGCCTTACCCTGTGTCAAAGGGGCTTAATATTCATGAAGTTGTCCAGAAAGGAGGTGGTAACTCTTTGAAAAGAGTTAGATTTGGGGGCTGGAGAGACGGCTCAGTGGTTAAGAGCACTGACTGCTCTTCCAGAGGTCCTGAGTTCAATTCCCAGCAACCACATGGTGGCTCACAACCATCTATAATGTGGTCCAGTGCCCTCTTCTGGCCTGAAGGGGTACAAGCCGGCAGAGTACTGTATATATAATAAATAAATCTTAAAAAAAAAAGAAAAAAAAGAAAAAAGAGAGAGAAGAGTTAGCTCTAGTGAGGTGCGTGGTGGGACACTTTTAATCCCAGCACTCAGGAAGCAGAGGCAGGCGGATCTCTATGAGTTCATGGCCACCGTGGTCAACATAGCAAGTTCCAGGCCAGCTGGGGCTACATAGTTATCCTCGTTTGGTTTTGTTATTATTGTCATTATTAATTTATTTATTTTTGGTTTTTCCAGACAGGGTTTCCCCGTGTAGCCTTGCCTGCCCTGGAACTCTCTCCGTAGACCAGGCTGGCCTCGAACTCACAGAGATCCGCCTGCCTCTGCCTCGCGGAGTGCTGGGATTAAAGGCGTGCACCACCAGCACCTGGCCTGTTTTGTTTTAAATAGGGATTATTTCTGCCTAGAAGACCACAAATCTTGAGGAATGGCACTTGCTCCTGCCACCCCTCTTTCAGCCACAATGCTCACATGTCCCCACGTGTGCCGACTGGAATCTGAGGAAGGGCTACCCTTCTTGCCCATCCCATAAAGGAGGAGACAGAAGCTGTTCATCTATGAGGTTTTACTGCTCTAGGGGTAGTATACCTTATACCACAGGGGGACGCCACCATGGAGCAGACATTTCACCTGGGAACTGGGTTCAGTAAGGGAAAGAGATTGCCTAAAGTGGCATTGCTTGACAGGACTCTAAATGTGCAAAGAGGAGAGAAGGAGGAAGCTGAAGACAGAAAAGTAGGGAAAGTGGTCACAGTAGGCCCAGCAACTATCAAGTAGAGTATAAATAAGCCGGGAGCCAGCCCTGTTTCCCACTCACCTGAGCCCCCAGCTTTAACTGAAGGACACGGCTAACAGGACATTGGGCATCCAGGGTCCGGGCTAGCTCAGGGTCACTGTCTATAGCCTCGAAACTGTGTAATTCACCTGGAAAAGCAGAGGAAACACGTACTTATTTCTCAGCTTCCAAAAATGTATTAGATGAAGGCGGCTGTGGGGAATGGGCTGGGGACAGCTCCGGCCTCTCTGGGGCCTCGGAAGCAGCTCACCACAGCTTTTGGGTCATAGTTTCACCTGTAAATATACAGAGAGCTGGGGGCCCAGTTTGCTGGTGGTGTGTGCGGTGGGTATCACCCCTGTTTGGTGGCCCCTCCCAGCTGGTTGTGCCAAGGCCAAGCATTCTGTTTACCTGGCAGCTCCTTCAGCCGCCGCTCATTGGTAAGGGCCACATCATCCTGGTGGGTGCAGAGTCTCGTGGCTACAATTCCATCTCGTCCCACTGTATGGGCAGCTGTGGCCCTGAGCTGGCGGGTCACTTCATCTGAACATCTGTGGAGGCTGCACTGTCAGACCAGAGATCCCCCTGGACACCAGAAAAGGTGGGGGCAGTACGGTCTGCTCCACAGACTAAGCCTTGGGACGCACAAAGGACGCCAGGACAAGATTTGCTGCTACCCAATGCCCACCCAGTCCGCTTGTCCCTCAGATGTGGACAGTATGCATGAGGATGACGATACTGGACTCTGAACAGAAGAGGTAGACACCGAGAAACTGGCCACCTCTGAGCCCGCTGTGTGCCTGAAGAAGCAGGGTGTCACGAGTGAGCTCGGGCCAGAGGTTTGCAGGCTTAGAACAGCATCCCAGCGTTGATACCCTGTAATCCTGGCTATGCTGTCATCAGATTGGCCTTTAGGGTACAACCTTCTAGCCGCTTGCCTACTGCTTTGGCTGAAATAGCTAGCCTGAGGTTTTTTTTGTTTTTTGTTTTTGTTTTGTTTTGTTTTTTTCTTCTTTTTCTTCTTCTTTTGCCCTCATGGGTGTGCATGTGTCAGCATGTGCATCTCTGTCTCTCTCTTTTTCTGTGTATGTGTGTGTGTGTGTGTGTGTGTGAGAGAGAGAGAGAGAGAGAGAGAGAGAGAGAGAGAGGGGCGCTACTCACATACTTCTGCAAGCTAGAAGTCAATACTGAATGTCTTCCTCAGTTACTTTTAGTCTTTCGGTTGGTTGGTTGGTTGGTTTTGGTTTTTCGAGACAGTGTCTCACTATGTAGCCTTGGCTCTCCTGGAACTCACTTCTTAAACCAAGTTGGCCTCAAACTCACAGAAATCTACTTGCCTCTTCCTTTGGAGTCCTGGGATTAAATGCATGTGCCACTACACCTAGCAGATTTTACCATTTTTGTTTTTGTTTCTGTTTTTGGAGACAGGGTTTCTCTGTGTAGCCTTGTCTGTGCTGAACTCACTTTGTAGACCAGGCTGGCCTCGAACTCACAGCAATCTGCCTGCATCTACCTCTGAGTGCTGGGATTAAAGGCATGTGCCACCATGTCCAGCTAGTTTTCACCTCTATTTCTTTGGTTTGTTTTTGTTTTGAGATAGGGACTCTCCCTGAACCTGGAGCTCACTCACTAGGCCAGCAAGCTCAGGGAATTCTCCTGTTTTGACCTCCCCAGCATGGGGATTTACAGGCATGTGCTGTCAACCCCAGCTTTTTACACCTGCATTGGGGAATCCAAATTCAGGTGCTCATGCTTCTGTAGCAGGCACTTGACTGACTGAGCCATCTCCCCAGCCTGCTAGCCTGTGTGTCTTGAGGTACTGTAAAGGTAGTAGGTTTGCTGTTTGGCGCTTTATATATATAGTCTCCCTAAACAGCCCAGGGTGGCCTCAAACTCACTATCCTACACGTCAACCTCTTAAGTCCTGTGTTTACAGTTGTGTGCCACAATGTCCAATGCCATAACACTATATGTATGTGTGTGTGTGTGTGTGTGTGATATATATATATATATATATATATATATATATATATATATATATAATTTATTTATTGGTGTTCTAACACTCTTGACTATAGTCTATCCTAAGTTGTCCAGTGTCCTGTCCAAACTTTGTTTTCCCATACAGACTTCTTATTCCTGAGGACAAACATCTCTCCCACTTCCTTGGACCAGGTGAGGGTACCAAAAACGTCTAAATCCTAGGACTGAGGAGGTAGGAGGCAAAAGGATCAGTAGTTCAAGGTCATCCTTGGCCACATAGCAAATTCTAGACTAGCCTAGGCTACGTGAGGCCTGCCACACCCAAACAAACAACACAGATCCCTGCTAGCATCCTTATCCCATGGCCCCCTTTGCCAGTACCCACCTGCCCAACCTCACAGCCTGCAGCAGAGAGACGAAGGTCTGGTCGGCCTGCCTCCATACCTCCGTCAGCTCCAGCTCCACTGGCACACACCTCCTCCAGCTCTTGGCCTGGTGGGGAAGAAGAGAGGGGAGTCAGGGAACAGAGAAGGCTCCCCCACAAGCGTAGGGTCAGAGTCAGGGTGTGTAACTCCCTTACCATCAAAGGTCGGGGCTAGGGCATGGCCACCAGTACCTGGAAGCAGAACCGAGGATTCTGGGAGCCTTTGGTCACCGGTGGCAGCTGTAGGAAGTCCCCACAGATGATGAGCTGGATTCCTCCAAATGGCTTTTTCTGTTGCCTGACAGCTCTGGACAGGAGCAGGGAGTGTTTCAGAGACGCTGGGTGGGCAAGCCCCTTGGAGAAATCGCCAGACTCTAGCCACAGTGAGTGCCCTTGCTCTATGTACTGACCTGGCCACAGCTTCCAACTTGTCAAACAACTCTGCCTCTACCATGGAGATCTCGTCAATGACCAACCGTCGGCAGTTCAGCCAGCCCTGCCGCACTCCTGGCCGCTGGGCCAGGGCCACACACTGGGCCAGGGGAGCCTGGCCTGAGCCGATGCCTGTGAGGGACACTATTCAGGCTGGGCTGAAATCCCAGCCCCCTTGATCTCTCCCCTCCTTCCCCACAGGCCTCGGCTTGCTCTTAGCCCAAGCCCAGGGGCTCACACTTACCTGCAAAGGCATGAAGGGTGGTGCCCCCGATGTGGCAGGCTGCCACACCAGTGCTGGCAGTGGCCACAGTGCCAGCAGGGGGCAGGGAACGCAGGATATGCTTCAGCAGATAGGACTTTCCTGTCCCTGGGCAGTAGGCAAAGTCAGGGTTGCCTGTCCCTCCATGCTACCTACCCAAGGGCTACCCCTGCCACTTGCTCCCATTTCTCCCTCTGTTACCTGCACTCCCAGTAAAGAAAACGCTCTGTCCTTTCAGGACCATTTTCAGTACAGCCGCCTGCTCCTCAGAAAGCTTTGGTTTGGTGGAGTGCATGCTCAGCTTCTTCACTGGCAAGGGCCACCTTGGAGTTTCCTGGGAGGGACAGGGCTATCTCAGAACCTCCTGCTATGCTGCTTGGCCTGTGTGCATTGCAAGACAGATAACTTAGAGCAGGCCTGGGTCATCTGGAGTTCGTCCCAACAAATACTAACCTCAGGCGGGGTGTGGTGGCACACACCTTTAACCCAGCACTTGGGAGGCAGAGGCAGGAGGATCGCTGTGAGTTCGAGGCCAGCCTGGTCTACAAAGCGAGTCCAGAGAGGCCAAGGCTACACAGAGAGACCTTGTCTAAAACAAAACAAAAAAACCAAAAAAACCCAAATACTAACTTCCTCCATTTCTTTCACCAGTTCAGTGCCAGGCACTTTAGATTGGTGGCCACACTTAATCAAATCTAAAAAAAACTCTCAGGCCCACCTGATGGTTTTCCACTCAGGCGATTGGACTATTGCCTGTCTCTGACCGGCCCCTTTCCCATTCTCTCCAAAAGCTCCTCTCTTCTGGAACTGTAATACCCATTTTCCCTTCTTACGTTTCCTCGCTTGGTCTCCACTGCCATCTCTTTAGCATGGGCCATGGTTTCCTGTTCTCAGTTTATCCCAATCTCGGTAATTACTGGCAGGGAAGCACTCACCACTGTCATCATACGCAAATGATACGATGGGCATCTCAGATCACCAGCGGTGCCCTTAATATTGCCGATCATCTCCCCATCCGCCCCCTCCCCCCGCCCCAACCTTGGGCCTCCTGTGTCTCCTCCATCCTCAACAGTAGCACGCCCACTCCCCTTCTGGTCCTCACGGTACTAGACTTGGATTCCATTGACCGCTTCTCCAGCGCGGAATCTGGAGCCCTGTCGGCCGCAGCACGCCGCAGCTCCTCCGGCTGCACTGGACTGATGGTGACAAAGTCTCGGGGCCGCGGGCCCAGCAGTTGTGCCCGAGCAGAGGCGGGTCCCGGCCCCGGGGCAGCTGCTAGCTTCAGGCGCAGCGTGCGCAGGAAGCGGCGCAAGCGCTCAGGAGGACAGTCGGAGAGCAGCAGCTGCACTGAGCCAGCCCTAGGGATGCCATCCGCGGGGAGCCGCAACGTGCTGCGCCCGGCCGAGGCGAAGCGGGTGAAGAGGCGCACGGCTCGCAGCGGGAAGCAGCGTGGCCGCCCCGCGGGTCCCGGCGCCTGCAATCGCAGCATCAATTCGCGGCGTTCGTTTCGACCCAGGCTCAATTCCGCGGTGCGCAGGGCCTGGCGCTTGCGAGGTTGCCCTCCAGGACTCAGCTCCTCTACGGCCACCCGGCACCGCAGCTCCGCGTCCTCACGTTCACCCGTCGCCTCCTGGGTGCCAGAAACCATCTCCAGTGCCTCTGCAGGGGCGCAGAGACCGGCGCACACAAGTCACGGAAAATCCGGATGCCGTGACGGAGAATCCTGTCCAGACCACTTAGGGTCAAGGAGGGTGTCACCGGTAACAGAAGGTGCCGCCAGGATACTATAACCACTCTGGAGTAAGGAGAAATGCCGGCGAGCCTCCGTCGTCCTGCAATAGCCACGTCAGAAAGGGGTTCATACTCAGAAAAAGAAGCCTGCTTGAGGAGACCCACCCAGGCCAGGACGGGACTCGTCCGGAAGCAGAATAATCAGACGTTGAGCGATAGGAATAAGACTGGCTGGAGGTAAAGCAAGCTGAGACAGACACCCCCGCTTCGTAGACTAAATCGTACGTAATCACGGTCAGTGCGATTCCCGTGCTTTGGAAAGGGTGAATCCTAAGGGAATTTATGGAACCTCTGGGCTCAGGAATAACATCGTCCCTCCGTCCGACCCACTCATATGTACCTCTCCCGGCGAGGATCCCTAAAATAATCACGTTTTTTGCCTCCCACCTCAAGGATCCGACAGCTTGACTTGTTGCTTTGGCGAAAAAAGCCGATCAGAATCGGCTGGCAGCAAAGCTACTGCACTAAGAACATTCAAATACTAGAAATAGAAAAACCACCCTATCACTGCCCTGGTCTTTAAATTCTCTAGCCAATCAGGGCCGGGGGCGTGTCCAAGGGCGTGCCTTTCTTCGTCTTCCAACTCTCTGAGGACTGGGTTGTACCGCCCGCCCACCACCGTGTGTGTGTGTGTGGGGGGGGGGGTGTTGTGTGTGTGTGTGTGTGGGGGTGTGTATGTGGTGTGTGTTGGATGGCGTTCTGACATCCAAAGCAGCTCTGAAGCTTTGAGAACCCTTCTGTTAACACTGTCCCTTTTTCTCGCTCCCCAGCCCCCACTTGACGGTGCTTGGCTTTGGGGAAAAAAATCTACCTAGTTTTTTGCACACCTTGCTCTCACCCACAGAACCACGGGCAAGCCATGCCACCAGCCAGCCAAGTCTGCTTTCCTGTTCCCTAATTCTTTTCACCCTTCTCTGCCTTCCTAATAATTATTCTAAGTACGTGTCACTTTTACCCTGCTGAGACCTGTTGGGCAAAGAGCTTTAAAACCAGCGACAGGTGTCCAGAGGGTATAAAAGAAGTCAGTGAGTGCTTGTCTTCAGAAACTCTTACTCCTCTTGTTGCTTAGGGTGCTTAGAGACTTTATTCTTTTTCAGTTGGGATCTTGCTACATTGTGTAGGCTGGCCTTGAATTCCTGGCCTTAATGGATCCTCCTCCTCCTTCAGGCCCCTAAGTAGCTGTGACAACAGGCACCTGACATGACCCAGCTTTGAAAACTTTAATTATTATTTTTTCTTCACTGAAGTTTGAAATTACGTACCTGGAAGGGATCTTCGAGGTGTGTGGAGTCACCTCATTTTACAGATAATGATTACAGATAATGAATGATAGTCACTACAGACTGAAATGCCTTTTTAAATTTTTGTTTTGTTTTGAGACAGGGTTTCTCTGTGTAGCCTTAGCTGTCCTGGACTCACTTTTATATCAAGCTGGCCTCGAATTCACAGCCTGCATCTGCCTCCTGAGTGCTGGGATTACAGGCTTGCCCCACCGTGCCCACCTTTGAAATGCCTTCCTCCCTTCCCCTCCCCCCTCTCTTTCTCTTTCTTTCTTCTCCCCCTCCCTGCTCCAGGATATCGTTTTTCCAAGGCTAGCCTCAGTCTTCTCAAAGTTGCTACTTAAAGGGATAGAACATTGAGTTTCTAATAATTCTGCCTCCTTCTAAATGTTGCAGTTCCATACATCTACCACTACGACCACTTATGAATGAGTTATGCAAAATGTACAACCATCAAATTCTATTTAAGGGCCGGGCATGGTGGCCCACGCCTTTAATCCCAGCACTTGGGAGCAGAGGCAGGTGGCTCGCTGTGAGTTCGAGGCCAGCCTGATTTACAAAGCAAGTCCAGGACAGCCAAGGCTACACAGAGAAACCCTGTCTCGAAAAACAAACAAAAAAATCTATTTAAAACCTTTTCTTCTTTAAGGATAGAAGAGGCAGGTGGATCTCTGAGTTCGAGGCCAGCCTGGTCTACAAAGCAAGTCCAGGACATCCAAGGCTACACAGAGAACCCTGTCTGGAAAACAAAAGACATTTGAAAAAAAATCTTTAAAAACTTTTTTCACCATCCCTCATAGAATCTCTACCTATGAGACTGGAGTGATGGCTCAGAGGTTAAGAGCCCTGGCTGCTTTTCCAAAGGTCCTGAGTTCAATTCCCAGAAACCACATGGTGGCTCATAACCATCTATAATGAGATCTGGTGTCCTCTTCTGGCGTGCAGGCATACATGCAGGCAAAACACTGTATATGTAATAAATAAATAGAAGAATCTCTACCTACTGAGACCAAAAAATTGCAATTTTTCCAGGTGTGGTGGTACATGCCTTTAATCTCACCACTCAGGATTCAGAGGCAGGCAGATCTCTGTGAGTTTAAGGCTAGCCTGCTCTACAAATCAAGCCCAGGTCAGCCAGGGCTATACATAGAAACCCTGTCTTGAAAACACAACCCCTCCACCACCACCTGCAAAAAAAGTAGCTTTTTTTGTTTTTGTTTTAAATTCTCAGATTCTGGTAAATATTCTAGCAAATACAATACAGAAAAGTTGAAAGAATTTTATAGGAGGGCCCAAGTAATGGTCCAGCAGGTAAAGGCACCTGCTACCAAGCCTGACAACCTGAGTTTCCTAGGGACTCATAGGGTGAATTAAGAGAACCAACTCTCCTAAATTGTCCTTTGACAATTTGCACCTTGTCTGTCTGTCTGTCTGTCTGTCTGTCTCTCTCTGTCTCTCTGTCTCTCTGTCTCTCTGTCTCTCTGTCTCTCTGTCTCTCTCTCTCTCTCTCTCTCTCTCTCACACACACACACACACACACACACACACACACACTGTAATTTTGTTTTTTAGGACAGAGTTGCTCTGTGTAACAGCCCTGGGTGTCCTGAAACTCTGTAGACCATGCTGGCCTTCAATTCAGAGATCTGCTTGCCTTTGCCTCCTGAGTGCTGGGATTAATCATGCACTTCCACTGCCCAGCACATTGTAATTTTTTAAAAAGTAAAAATTTTGGGGGCTGGAGAAATGGCTCAGTGGTTAAGAGCACTGCCTGCTCTTCCAAAGGACCCGAGTTCAATTCCCAGCGCCCACATGGCAGCTCACAACTGTCTGTAACGCCAAGATCTGACACCCTCACACCAATGCACATAAGTTAAAATCAAATAAAAATATTTAAAAAAAAAAAAGTAAAAATTTTACCATAAATAATTATATAGCCACTCCCTTTCTGTGTTAGTATTTATTGTATTGGTTTTTACACGTATCTATACATTTGTCATTCTGTATAGCAATCATTCCTTTTGCTATACATTTCAAAGTTGCAGACATCAGTATATAGTTAAGTATGCTTGACATTAGTGAGGTGTTGTTTTATATATTTATTTAGTTGTGCTGGTAATAAAAGCCCAGCATCCCACTGGGCAAGTACTCTACCACTAAGAAACACCTCTAGTCCCACTATTTTCTTTCTTTCTTTTTTCTTTTTGGATTTTGAGTCAGAGTTTCTCTGTGTAGCCTTGGTTGTCCTGGAACTCGCTCTGTAGACCAGGCTGGCCTCGAACTCACAGAGATCTGCCTGCCTCTGTCTCCCGAGTGCTGGGATTAAAGGCGTGTGCCACCACTGCCCAGCTTCTTTTGGGTTTTTGAGACAGGGTCTTGACCTAGGACATGCTATGATGCAGCCCCACCCGGTCCTGTGCTAGCAATTCTCCTTGTCGATGTCTCCTAAGAGCTGGGAATATATCATGCACCAAGCCTCTGTGTGTGTGTGTGTGTGTGTGTGTGTGTGTATGTGTGTGTGTGTGTGTGCACGCGCGCGCGTGCGCGGTGTTTAAGACAGAGTTCCTCTGGGTAGCCTTGGCTGTCCTGGACTCACTCTGTAGACCAGGACAGCCTTGAACTCACAGAGATCCTCCTGCCCCTGCCAACCCGAAATCTGGTATTAAAGACATGCGCCACCACGCCTGGCTAGGTGTTTGGTTTTTGTTTTAACTATTAGATTGATTCATTTTATTTTATGTATGTGCAGTGTTTTGCCTGAACGTATGAATGCACCATGTGTCTGCCGAGGCCAGAAGAGGGAGTTGGATCCCTGAAACTGACATTACAGATGTTTGTGAGCCACCTTGTGGGTGTTTGGAATAGAACCCAGGTCCTCTGAAAGAGCCACCTCTCAGCCGGGCCTTTAATCACAGCACTTGGTGGGCGGGGATCGGGGAGGTGGGGGCGTTGGTCGGGGAGGTGGGGGCGTTGGTCTTCAGGGCAAGTTCCAGAACAGCTAGGGCTACACATAGAAACTCTGTCCCAAAAAACCCAAAATAAATAAACAAACAAACAAACAAATAACGCCATCTCCAGTCCAACCATCTAACTTTTCTGACTTATATTTTAATTTCTTTTAAATAAGCACGTGGACAAGAACTTCTGAACTACAGAGTAGGTACTATTTGGTATTGTTCGAAGTTGTTAGACTTTTTTTTTTTTGCCACCTAAGCTTTTGTAAGAGCAAGAACAGTCCTTGTAGGAAAAGAAGCGCAGCGTTTAACTTGGCCACTCTGGAGATTTCACGTATCTTGGACTCCGCCCTCCTGCCTGCCGAGGCTCCGCAGTTCTGTCCTTTGGGTCTTGGTTGGCGGAGGCAGAAGGGAGTCCTCACATCTGGCGTACAACTTCCTTCTCTGCTGCTTTAGGTTGTAGCGTGCGGATCTCTGCTCGCTGCTGCCGCTATGAGGTCAGTTAACAGGGAGGCACAAAGCTGCTTTTCAATTTCCTTTTCTAAACCCAAATCCCGGGGTTGAGGCCGACACTTGGAGGGCGGGGTTTCTTATTTCTTAGACCGCTTTCCAGGTCTCACCCGTTCTCTCCTACTGGAAGGCTCCAGTCCACTCTAAAGAAACTACTTTTACTGTAGCAAAGGGCAGTATCATGTGATACTAAAAACAGCCCCACCCCTCCACCTCAGTCTCCTCTCGCCAAGCTTTTGCCTTCCGTCTTCTGCAGTCTGAAGCTTTCAGAGAAAGTGTGGTTTGGAAGAGACGAATGAGGAAAGGGCACGGATTCCAGAGCACCAGCCAGGCACTGTGGTCCAGGCTTCCGCTCCTGAGGTAGACACCAGCCTAGGCTACAGTGTGATACCCAGCCTCAAACGCAAAACCACGCCCACTCACATAAACACAGCACCAGACAGTAGGACCTTGCTTTGCTAGGGGTTCAGTCCCTCCAGCTCGCTTTCCCTCTCCTTCTCCCTCCTCTCCCCCCATCCTCCCCTCTGCCCTACACACACACCTCTGTTCCTGTCTTTTTCCATTTTAAGACTTATCATTTGCTGACTATCAATATTTTACTTGGACCTGCCCATCTTCACTCAGCTTCCTGATACATCTCCATGTGAAATGCCAGTAGGCGTGTCAAATTCACTTTCTCCAAAATAGGGCTTTTATTCTCCTCCAGTGCCAGCTGAACACACCCGCTTTTCTCCCGTCTTCATTCAGTAAGGAGGACCACCATTTGGGCATCTAGTTGAAAATCTAAACCACATCTTTGATTTCATCCTCATCTATGACAGTTGGTCTTCCTCTGTTAATTTCCTCCCATGCTCACTCCATACCCTGTGGTTAGCTCGCTGTCACCTCTACCCTGAATTACAGCAACAGTTTCCTAGTTATCTGGAGTCCCAGCTTCCACTTTCATCATAAGCCATTCTCCAAACAGCAAGGAATGGGATTTTTGGGCCAGGAGTGGTGGTACATTCCTTTAATCCCATTATTTCAGGAGGCAGAGGAAGGTGGATCTCTGTGAGTGCGAGGCCAGCCTGGTTTACAAATTGAGTTTGGGCTTGGGACACAGAGAAACCCGGTTTCAAAAAACCAAAATCCAAAACCCCATAACCAAAGAAAGAAAAAGCAAACACACACACACACACACACACACACACAGAGAGAGAGAGAGAGAGAGAGAGAGAGAGAGAGAGAGAGAGAGAGAGAGAGAGAGAGAGAGAGAGAGGTGGGATTGTTTGTTTGTTTTTAGAGACAGTGTTTCTCTGAGTAGCCCTAGCTGTCCTGGACTCACTGACCAGACTAGCCTCAAACTCACAGAGATCCCCCTGCCTCTGCCTCCTGGGGGCTGGGATTAAAGGCGTGTGTAGGTGGGAGTTTGAGTCATTTACCTTCCTGTTTAGGAAGCTTCATGCAGGGTGGAATGTTTCAGTCTTGGAGGAAGCTGTTATACAGCCCTGTGGTCCTGGTGGATTGTTTTCTTCATCCTTTGAAACATTTTAAATGGTTTTATTATTTTATGTGTATGAATGTTTTGCCCGCAGGCAATGCCTGTGTGCCACTTACATGCCTGGTGCCGGTGGCGGCCAGAAGAGGGCCTCAGAGCCCCTGCAACTAGCGTTACAAACAACTGTGAGCCACAGTGTGGACGAAGAGAATCAGACCTGGGTCCTCTGAAGAGCAGCAAGTGCTCCTAACCACCGAGCCATCTCACTAGCCCTCTCCACCAGGTCCAGACAGTGTGTTCCGTCCCCTTCCATGTAGAACGGCAAAGGCCCCAGGAGCCCAAAGGCCAGCAGAGGGCAGCGAAAGCGAAGTTTGGTCAACTGGGGTATGCTAGCCAGAGTCAAAGGAGGTCAGTCACCATTGATCCACCCCACCAGCAAAACATTCTGGGTGCTGAAGCACGGGGCACACCTGACTAGGGAAGGTCTTGTGTGTGTGTGTGTGTGTGTGTGTGTGTGTGTGTGTGTGTGTGTGTGTGTGTGTTGCTGGAGGTTTGGATATCACAGTCACCCTCTGAGCCCTTTTCCTCCAATGTAAAAATGAAAGCGCATGGTAGATCTTAAAGGCTTTCGCTACTGGTCCTGGTCCCTTCACCCCATTCTCCAGCAACGTAGTCAGGTCAGGGCTGGAGGGAGTAAGGGTGAACCAGAGAAAGAACAGCACGGGCTTTGGGATTTCAGAGAGCCAAAGGCAGACCCTCCGTAAAGGAACTGAGTCTGATTCTGGCCATAAACCTCAAGCTCGTGGCCGGGCCCCACCCAGAAGTTCCGCAGACCAGAGCCCATCGCCACCGCTCCGACTTCGGCGAGGAAAGAGGACGAACCTCTTTGTGCGCTCACTTCTGAACTGCCCTGGCAGCTGATTCCAGTCCGCGACCCTGGCCCACTGGGCTAGGCAACCTCAAAGGCATCAACTACCCCCCCCCCCCAGCTCCCGCCCCCCCCTACCCCCGCCCACCCCCGCTTGCTTGGTCAGCCGCGCCCCCCGCCCCGCCCCGGCCCCGCCCTGTCCCACCCCGCCCGCATCCCTCGCCTCCGGGCCGGAAGCCCCCTCCCCCTCCATACTCCCACCTCCCCTAGTCTGTGTCCCCTCCTAGCCGCTCCTTGCTTGGGTTCAGGAAGCCTCTCTCTATTTCCCCTCTTCCTGCTACTTCAGCTCCGCCCAGTTTCTTCCGTCCATTCCGGGTGCTCAAGACCGGCCCCGCCTCTGCACCTCCGCCCGGCCACACTCCTCACCGCCCTGAGGGCGGGGGCTGTGTGTGTGTGTGTTGGGGGGTGGGGGGGGCCAGCACGCTGCACATCTCCCCGGCTCCGCCCCACCCCCCGGAAGCCCCTCCCCGGCCCCGGCCCCGGCCCCGCCCCCCGAAGTTTCTTGGGCCCCGGGCGGCCCGCGGGATAGAAGACAGCTAGCCGCCGCCCGGCTGTTCGTAGATGGAGCAAGCGGAGCCCGCGCGGCGCGGGCAGCAGTAAGCGGCGAAGCAGCCGGATCTCACAGACTCGCCATGGAGGAGGAGGTAAGGGCTGGGCCAGACGGAGCTGGGTGTTTGCCGGGGTCCTGCCCGCCCTACTTCCACGGGTCTCTCTGCACACTCTTTGCCTGGACCAGTGGGGTAGGGGCGGGATGGAGGTCTCGTCCTGCTCCTCGCCGACAGCATCCTTGGTTACGTTTTGGGCTTTTCTTACCAACTGGAAACAGTGCCTGTCTGTCGTGGTTCCCATTGGATTGATGGGGAGACTGAGGCTCTGGAGAGTTGGGTGACTTGCTGAAAGTAGACTGGGTTGCTGTGTTTTAATCCCGTTACACCGTTTCTTGGCTTTCCTTGCTCCCCTCTGCCAGGTCTGATTTTGACGGGTCAGACTGCTTGTGTTTGTTTGCTAGGGGAGGGAAGTTCTCTCCTGGTCCTGGGCCACTGTTTCAAGGAATCTGAAGCTGTAACGGAGCGTGGTGGCAGGACCGAAGACACTGCTTTTGTCTTCCTTGTGTAAATCTCTCAGAGTCCCCACTGCCCTCGGGCTGTGTCTGTCTGAGGATGTTAGTTGAAGGGTCAGGTCAGCTAACTCTCCTAGTAGCAAGGGCTGGATCAGCAATGCCCCTTTGAGCCTTCTTTGCCCTCTGCATACAAACTAAATTCTCAAAGCATTCCCGTTATCCAAGGGTCCAGGATACAGAAGTCACTTACTGTGTGCTCATGACGTTAGTAAAAAGAAGACTTTCTCGTATCCCTTGAAGGGTAGGGAAGCAAGATGCAGCTTTCCCACCTAGAGCCACCCAGGCCGGCGGGGGAGTCTTCAGTGAGCTCAGCCACCCGTTATTCCTGTCAGTGCCCACTTGCGTATTTCCTGGAGCCGCTGCAAGGCTGTCAGCTCTCTCTAGGCTAGACCCTGAGTTTCTGTGGGATGGTAGCTAAGTCACTTCCCCTCTCAGCCTGTGTTTCCTCTTCTATAGAACATAGGGCCTAGCCTCCTCCCCTAGACCTAACAGTGTGATTGCGGTCCTGCCCTGAGAGTGGGTGCAGGTAGGGGGCAAAGTCAGGCCGTCATGTTTTCACTGTGGTTTCTCTTGCTGTCACGGGTGGGGCTGCTGGCTGCCTGCTCAGTCCTCTCCTGCAATGGCTATGCTTTCTGTCCAAGGCCCCTCCCCTGCTCCCAGAGGATGTGGGTCAGGATTACTCCATCTCCTGATCTGCTCTGGTCCCCACTTAGGGAAGTTCTCCTGGGGTTTCCAGGGCTCAGCACACCCCTGTGTTCCCTCTGGTCCATAATCTCTAACATTGCTACTTTCTGACTCCCAGATACCAAAAGCTCCTGAGGTATCCGGGTCACTAAAGCTTGCCCACGTTACTTCCTTCCTCCAACCCCTAGGTCTCACCCACACAGGCAGGGGCTCTCTGTGCCCGTCTTCTCTCTGGTACCCATGACTCTCCTTGCTTCCTACATAGAGAATCCACTTGTTTGCCTCTGCTCTGTGTCCATTCTTCTGCACAATACCTCTTCATTATGACCACTTACTCTGCCCCTGACCTCAGGCCACCTTTTCACCTCACTTCCACATAGCTGACTTCAGCCTTCCTGCTTTGCACTTCCTGGGTGCCAGCCACCCTTGGGCCCAGCTTCCCTTGGCCTCTCTGTGTAGGATGTAGGATGGTGGTCCCTGCCAGGCTGAGGCTTAGAGGAGTACTGGTTTGGGTTCGAGCATCTGCCTCTCTGTGTTTTCTGGTTTTCTGGTCTGCATTTTTCCCCAATTGTAAAATGAGAAGGGAAGGAAGATGCAGAAATATGATAATACGTGTGCAAAAGCTTTGAAAACCGAAAATATCAATGGAGGTCTTGTTGCTGTCCCTGGAGTGAGATTGGAAACCGAAGCACTGGGCCTCCCTGGTTCTGCCCCATTGCCCTCCCGAAGCCACGCTTTCCCCTGACTCCAGACTGCCCACTTGCCCTCACTCACCCTTACTGCAGTCGGCATGGCAGTGTCCTGTTGTAGTACTGGTTTTATGACACTGGTCTAACCTCTTGTTCTTTCTGATGTTCTGATGCATGTTTTGTTTGTTTGTTTGTTTGTTTTCTTTTCTGAGGTAATAGGGTTAAGAATGTGAAGTCTTTTCGTTGGTTTTTTTTTTTTTTACATGTATGGATGTTTTGCTTGCATACACGTCTGTGAACCACTTGTGTGCTTGGTGCCCACAGAGGCCAGAAGACGGCATCAGATAGTCTGGAACTGGAGTTAGCCATGTTTACAAGCTGCCCTGTAGGTGCCAGGAATCGAACTCAAGTCCTTTGGAAGAGCAGCTGGTGCCCCCAGCACCGTGGGAATGTGACTCTTGGGCACCTTTTTGCCTTTACTTCTCCACACACCCCCACCTTCTGGAAGAGCTTCTTCACCAACCCCAGGCTCAAGGCCAGGGCAGGGGAGTACCTCAGGGCAAGAGCTATGAGTTTCCCAACAGACAAGAGCTCCGTCAAACAGAAGATATCCACCCAGCTCCCTTGAAGCTTCTCATAGGCATGCTGTGTTCTGTCTTCATCAGCCTGGAAGATCCCTGAGGCAGGATCTGCATTATTTCCTGTCTCTATACCTTTTCCTAGGGCTCTGGTGGACTAGGGTCTCTTTTGGTTTTGTTTTCACTTTTGGGACATTGACTCACTGTGTAGTCCTGGGTGGTGGCCTACTACCCCCCTGGATAGCCCAGACTGGCTTTGAACTCAGAGATCCTCCTGCCTTTGCCTCCTCCTAAGTGCTGGGATTAAAGGCCTGTGACCCCCCCCCCATCATCCCCAGCCCCCTGCTTGCCTTACAGGGAGATCTTGGAGTCTAGGCAGATTATCATTGGATTTACTCAAAGGGCAGAAGTCATCACAAGGTACTTGTGATATGCCCCATCAACAAAGTTTCTTTGCTGGCCTCTGCCTCTTGTAACTTTGTTGTAGCTTTTCCTCTAGCACCTTCCTTGCCTACATGTGGTCAGGTGACCTGTCTCATTTTTGTTCTTTGCTTTTTTTTTTTTTTTTTTTTGGTTTTTCGAGACAGGGTCCCCCTTGCTTTTTAAAAGACTATCCCTAGCCGGGCGGTGGTGGCGCACGCCTTTAATCCCAGCACTCGGGAGGCAGAGGCAGGCGGATCGCTGTGAGTTCGAGGCCAGCCTGGTCTACAAAGTGAGTCCAGGACAGCTAAGGCTACACAGAGAAACCCTGTCTCGAAAAACCAAAAAAAAAAAAAAACAAAAAAATAAATAAATAAATAAAAGACTGTCCCTGAGACACTCCCGTGGTGTCAGGCCTAGGGAGCCAGGCTGATGATGGCATGGGGTACTTCAGGAGCTGCTTGCAGCCAGCAGGAGGCTGGGAGGGGAACAGAAACAGTGGTCAGCTGGTCAGTAAGGAGAGAGGAGCTGGAGAAGAAACTGGGCTGAGCAGGACAAAACCTCCCCTGTGAACCCTGCCAAGGGGAGGGGTGCCTTGTTAAAACTTACTGGGGTGTAGCCAGACCCCTAGCGAGAGGAGGTCTAAGGGGTAGGGAGGGAGTTCGGGTGGAGGGCGGAGGCAAGCCGGACCCTGGCGTTTAGCCAGGCCTCCCGTGCTCTACGCCATCTGCAACCCCTCAGCTGTCCCCTCCCCTGTCCCAGAACACACCCTCCTGCCCAGTCCCTTCCTGGCCCCACCCATCCTTACAGGCTTTCCCTAGCTAAGCTAGTCTTGGTGCCCACTAAGCACTGATTCAGTTCAGAGGTGACAGCAGCCAAGGCCGAGGGTCCCAGCCTTGTGCCCAGAGCTACCAGCTGATGTGCAGTTTTACATGTCTGGCAGTGGAGGTGGCAGACAGGGGAGATCACAGGGACCTGAGATCCTGTTTCAACTGTGGGGTGGTGGGTTGGGACCCCCACCCCCACCCCCGGACGCTCCCCCCACCCCCGAATCAGAAGAGGATCTTGGAGCTCAGACGTGGGAATTATGAACTGCAGCTTCTCATTCCGCGGTCCCCACCACCTTCTCCCAAACCCCACCACCACCACCCCACCACCCCAGAGCTCAGGGCCGAGGAGGTGGCCAGCGGTGCTGCTGGTGCTGCCGAGAGAAGCGTGCTTGCATGCACTGCGGGCATAGGGATTCCTATCCCATAGTTTTCCCCTTCCAGGCCTGGACCGTGTGACAGCCTGCCTGAGTCACTGAGAGACTTAGGCCCATGTGTGTCCCACCGCCTGTGGGAGCCTAGCACATGGTGTGGTGTCATCTAGGGAGAGGGAGTTCGGTATAAGGTTGAGTGGGAGCACCTCCACGTTCCTGCCAGAGATCTCTGACGTTCCCTCCCTCTTCCCCTGGCTGGGTGGCTCTAACTGCCTAGCCTCCTCACTTCCTCATCCCTGCATCCGGGAAGATGGCTTGGAACCAGCCCACTTCTCCATTTCCCTTGCTATCCACAAGTTAGAAGACCAGAAGAGACATCCTACCACGGTTCCTGGAGATCTGGGGCCAGCAGACAGAGCTCTCAGCTCCCCGCATTCTAAACTGAGAACCACCATATCTGGAGAGAAGGTCCCTGAGGCTCACAGCGGGGGTCGGGGGGTGGGGCGGGCAGGCAGTGATGGGCAGTGACAAGAGTGACAGAAGTGACACAGCTGCCAATTACTAAGCTCAAGGTATCCTAGGAACTGCGCGTGGTGTGCCTCATCTTTATTTAGTCACAAGCATGGACCAAGCCCTTAACAGTGTGCCAGGCCCTGACTACATAATGGGGCAGCGGTTAAGAAAATCCCCCAGCCCTCATGGATGGATACACACACACACACACACACACACACACACACACACACACACACACACTTAATTTTAGTCGAAAGGCAGGAAGCAAGATGGATTCCTATTTTTTACAGGAATTGTTAGCCTCTCCGTTTCCCCAGGTGAACACACTGAGGCATAGGAAGAGGTGAGGTCCTTTGCCTCTGGTCTCTGTGACTAGGGCTCTCAAATCGCGTGCTCCCATTGAAGCACAGTGTGTCGAGTTCCAGGAGATAGAAAGGCCACAGTGGGAACCAGGCTGGAGCCTCACTGTCATGACAAAGAAGCCAGGCCCTGCCCAGCTCCTGACAGCTCACCACACTTATATCTGCCTGGGCTTGTCCTTCCACAGACATCTGTGGCCACAGGGTATCTCTGGGGAGAGGCGTGCCTCTTAACTGGGGCCCCTTTTCGGAGCTCTATGTAAATTATAACGTAGCCGAAATTAGTCTGTTGATTTCCTTCTGGTGGCGTCCTCTAGATTCTAATGCCCCTCCGCGCCACTGAGCCTTTCCCCACCACCCCCTTTCACACTCAGAGCCCTGGTACCTGTAAGTTCAGCACGGTGCTTAGCAAACAGGGTACATTTACAATTTCATTTTTACAGATATATCCTCTGCCCTCATTAGGTGCCAGAGAAGAAGACTGAGTGCCTGGTACTCAGAGGTGACTCTGACCCCATCATCTAGGCATGTAGACATGTATGTACCCAGTCCCCGGCCATCTGAGCCGGCCACGGATGGGCATGAGCTGTGAGTGACAGGCCCCGAGGCTGCAGTGTAGGCGCCACCTTGTATAGAATGGTTTGGACTTCATTCCTGTACCAACCTGTGGTTCAAGAGACAGTTCTTGGAGCGCTCGTTGGAGGAAGTAGCCACCGCCAGAGGCCTAGCCCGGCATGGGGATGAGGAGTAAAGAGTCTCCTGCTTCAGGACCGGAGACTGGATTGGGTTTTCTAGAAAGTCCAGTGGGGTAGAGAGTCCAGTTGCCTTACAGCCTGCCTGGTCCCCTTGTCCTTCCAGGCCTGGCTTAGCATCCTCTATTCCAGGAGGTCTTTCTGTGCCACTGAGTCACCCACTAGTTCCTGCTTGTGGCCTTTTCTTAATTTTTTTTCATTGCATTTATGGGTGTGTGTGTGCATGTGTACATGTATGTGTGTGCCTGTGTGTGTGTGTGTCCATGCATGTGTGTGTGTGTGTGTGCATGTGTGCGCGTGTGTGTGCATGCGTGCGTGTGTGTGTGCGTGCGTGTGTGTGTGTGTGTGTGCATGTGTGCGTGTGTGTGTGCCTGTGTGTGTGTGTGTCCATGCATGTGTGTGTGTGTGCATGTGTGTGTGTGTGCGTGTGCGCATGCGCGTGTGTGTGCATGTGTGCGTGTGCGCGCGTGCGTGTGTGTGCGTGTGTGCGTGTGTGTGTGTGCGTGTGTGTGTGTGTGTGTGTGTGTGTGTGTGTGTGTGTGTGTATGCACGCACACATGCATATGAAAAATCAGAAGACAGCTTGTGGGAGTTGGTTTTCTTCTTCTGCCATGGGGGTTCTGGGGATCGAACTCAGGTGGTTAAGTTTGGTAGCAAGAGGTATTGCACCTCTCGCTTCATAGCCTTTCCCACTAGTTAATGTGACCGTTTCTGGGCATTTATTTGTTTAGCTGCTCTATCTCCTCACTGTGCAGTCTGTGAGGGTTGTGTTGCTTTTGTTCTCCTGTGACACGTGACCTTATATGGGCTCAATACATTGGCCACCCGGTTTAATAAACGCCGAGAGGCACAGGAGTGGGAACAAAACGTGTTCAGAGAGACTTGCTTTGAATTCTGCTTCCTTCTCTCTAGCTGTGTGACTCTAGAAAGTCACCTCCTTTCTGAGTTTCAGTTTACTGTGATTTGTGGCCAACAGTGTTGCCATCTTGGAGAGCGATTGTAAAAGTTAAATGAAACTATGTGTGAAATTAAATACAGTGGCTCAGGGTAAGGTGGTGGCCGTCACTATTGCTATTATTTATTTGTTTATTTATTTTTAGTCTACTTTGAGGGTTCCTGGGGAAACCTCACGTAGGATGCTGTACCCAGCACTACATGCGTTCCTCTGTGGTCTGTGGACCATATGGCTTCATGGCAAACAGCCCTCACGGTGTGGCCTGGTGCTGTCTTACAGAGTATGAAGGAGCAAAGCGAGAAGCCTCGTGGAGCGCGGACTGCGGACAAGGCTGGCTGGATCAAGAAGAGCAGTGGGGGGCTTCTGGGTTTATGGAAAGACCGCTACCTGCTCCTCTGCCAAGCCCAGCTGCTGGTCTACGAGAACGAGGTGAGGACTCGCTTGGCCCTGACAGCGGAGACAAAAGCAAGGCAGGCTCGTCGTCGGCAGAGCACCCTGAGACTGGGGCTGGAAGACCTGGTTCACTCTTGTTTTTGTTTGTTTATTTGCTTGCTCGTTTGCTTGGTTTGAGACATGGTCTTACTATGGCAGCCTTGGCTGGCCTGGAGATTGCTCTGTAGGACGAGAGGCTGACGAGCTACAAATTCGTAGAGATCCAGCTGCCTCTGTCTCCTCAGCGCTGGGATTAAATGGTTGAGCCGCCATGCTGCCTGCCTCTTCACTGTTGGTATTGCTGTGCCGCCCTGGACAAGCGTCTTATCTCCCCTGGGTCTCTGTATAGTATGGGGATGGGACAGGCCGGGTTAGGATTCCTCCTCAACTACCTAGGTGTATGCTGGAACTTCCTGTTTTGGGCCAAGGTTTCATAGAAGAAGTATTTGAGGAAAAAAAATTATGTTTCAGTCAGCATTGGCACTAAAAATACCAGTTAACCCTTAATCTTCACACTTTTTTTGAAATTTTATTTTTTATTATTTCTTTATTTTGGTTTTTCGAGACAGGGTCTCTCTGTGTTAGCAGAGTGCCTTGCCTGTCCTGTGTGAGTCAGGATGACAGACGCTGGGGGAGAACTGTGAGGAACGACAACGTGCAGACAGCCTCCAGATGTTCTGAACTTACCAAATTAGGATGTGCCACAGCTGGGAAAGTGGCAGCCGAGGGATGTTTTTAATAAAAAAAAAAAAAAGGTGGGTGGGTGGGGGGCCGGTGATATGGTTTTTTTTTGTAGTGCCAGCTGCTGCAGGAGTTGAGTGACAGGCTCTCGGCTGTCAGCTCATCAGGCACTGCCATGCTTGTCCTAGACTGCCTCTCTACATCTGGCCACAGCTGGGCAGCAGTCAGGCTTTCACATTCCCTAAACATGAAAAAGCCAAATCACACTTTAAAAAAAAGAAAAAAGAAAATCATATTAAAATTTTAGATGTAATTTCAGAACCGAGGGCTGGGAGCTTGGCCCAGTAGAAGGAATTGAGAAATGCTTATTAGTTCAATTCCTCTTTCTGATGTAAGGAACTAGGCGAGTGCAGACGGCTCTTGGCGGTGGCTTCTCCTGTTGTCAGAGGCTGATGTCCCGACACATGCTGCCCCCGCCCAGCGCCTCCTGCTCTACCCTTCCCTCTGAACTGCAGAAGGCCCTGGGTGATTCAGCACTTTGGGTGTTGAGTTGTCCCAAGCCAGGCAGCCTTGGGGAGCTAAGAAGAGGGTACACTGGGCTAGTAGTTATCCACTGGGGAGGCCCGGGGAAGGGGCGAAGCTGTTGCCTGGGGCTTCTCCCGGACACCCCCAGAAAACCTTGGAGGTCCTATTGTAGGCTTCAGTACCCTTCTAGCAAGCTGGTGCTTTGTATGTCATGTGTTTAATATTTATTTTTGGTTTTTCGAGACAGGGTCTCTCTGTGTAGCCTTGGCTGTCCTGGACTCGCTTTGTAGACCAGGCTCGCCTTGAACTCACAGTGATCCACCTGCCTCTGCCTTCCAAGTGCTGGGATTAATATTTATTTATTTATTGTTTGTTTGTTTGTTTGTTTGTTTTGTTTTTTCCAGACAGGGTTTCTCTGTGTAGCCTTGGCTGTTCTGGACCTGCTTGGTAGACCAGGCTGGCCTTGAACTCACAGAGATCCCCCTGCCTCTGCCTCCTGAGTGCTGGGATTAAAGGCATGCGCCACCACCGCCTGGCTATGGTTTGTTTTGAGACAGATTTCTCTATGCAGCCCTGGCTGTCCTGGAACTCACTCTGAAGACTAGGCTGGCCTTGAACTCACACAGATCCACCTGCCTTTGCCTCCCACTGCACCACTACTGCCTACCTTTTCTTTTCTTTTTTTCCCCCTATAAGGCAGAGTTTTGTGTGAGCTCCAACTGGCCTTGAACTAGCTGAGGATGTCCTTGAATTTCTAATTCTCTTGTCTCCCCCTCCCAAGTGCTGGAATTATATGTGTGTGCTACCGTGCAGATTAGCTTTCTTGCTTGATTATTGATGTGGCTCGGCCCCTCCCACAGTGAGTGGTGCCACCCTCGGGCTGGTGGTCCTGGGTGCTATAGAAAGCATTCTGAGCAACCCATGGGGAGCAAGCCAGTAAGCAGCATCCCTCCTGTGCCTATGCCTAACTTCTGGTCCCCACCCTGACTTTCCTGACCGGTGGGCTTCAAGTTGTACAATGAAATAAACCCTTTCCTCCCCAAGTTGCTTTGGGTCATGGTGTGGTATATCACATGACAAACCAAGACAACTGCCGAGCTTGATGGCCTGAATTCAATCCCCAGGCCCCGCATGGTGGATGGCGAGGAGAGACTCTCTCAAGCTGTCAGCCCTTAAGACAGACATCTCCCTGCCTGGTTTGTGTGGTGCTGAGGACTAAACCTGGGCCGTTCTGTACTCTAGGCAAGTGTTCTAGCACGGGAGTTGTAACGCCAGCCCCTGTATTCCTCTCTTGAGAGCTACTTCCTGTGGTGTGCCATTGGGGGAGCATAAACAAGGCGGATGCACAGAGATCAGGTTAGAACTGGCCAGGCATGAGGCAGGACTGTGCTCCCCTGTGTCAAGGCTCAGTGTTTCTGTCAGCTAGCGGGGTACTTTTACCTGGTGGGGTACTTTATAGACGTTTGCACGCCCCCTGCCTTGGGTAACATACAAGAGCACTAAGGTTGAGGGGATCATAGCCGGTAGCAGGGAGCTTCCCAGAATAGAAGAATTTTTCTGATCTATATGTTTCATGGAAAAACCTGGACAGGACTCAGGATAAGGAGTTAAAAGCAGATTTGTGGAGCGGGGCGTGGTGGTGCATGCATTTAGTCCCAGCACTCGGGAGGCAGAGGCAGGAGGATCCCTGTGAGTTCGAGCCCAGCCTGGTCTACAAAGTGAGTCCAGGACAGCCAGGGCTACAAAGAGAGACCCTGTCTCGAAAAACCAAACCAAACCAAAAAGTAAATGACTCCCTACTTTGAGCGGTGTAAGCAACCCCAGCTAAATACAGTGGAACACATATACGCATACAAAACATACTGGGTACGGTGGCACACACCTTTAATTTCATTACTTGAGGGAGGCAGAGGCAGGAGGATCTCTGAGTTTGAGGCCAGCCTAGTCTACATACTGAGTTCCAAGCCAGCCTGGTCTATATACTGAGTTCCAAGCCAGCTAGGGCTACACAGTGAGGCTCTCTCTTGGGGGAAAGAAAAGATTAATTTAATTTTTTGTGCATGAATGTTTTGCCTACATGTATATATGTTCATGCCTGGTGTCTGTGAGCTCAGAAGTTACCAGATCTTCTGGAATTGGAACTGTGAGTGGTTAGGAGCCACCGTGGAGATGCTGGGAACTAAACCCAGGTTCTCAGTAAGAGCAACAGCTGTTCTTAACCTTTGAGCCATCTCTCCAGACCCCGGCAGGTTTATAATGCCAGATATGAATTATCTCCTGTAGAGCAGGCCTCAAAATCCAGTCAGAAAGAACGTGGTTATCCCCATCCATAACAGCTGTGGCAGTATTGCACCAGTGAGCACTTCTTGCCTGACAGATTGATTTGTAGCCTACTGGTTCATAGCTGGAAAAGACTATTTTCTCCCAGCAGCTCACATAACACCTTCCAGCACTGTGGAGGCCAGCCAGCCAGTTCCATGATTTCTCTATGTCCCACAGCCAAAGTATGTGGTGTCTTTAGCACTTTTTTTTTTTTTTTTTAAGATTTATTTATTTCTGGGCTGGAGAAATGGGTCAGTGGTTGAGAGCACTGACTGTTCTTCCAGAGGTCATGAGTTCAATTCCCAGCAACCACATGGTGGCTCACAGCAATCTATAATGTGATCTGATGCCCTCTTCTGGCCTACAATTTACATGCAGGCAGAGCTCTGTATACATAATAATAAATAAATAAATCTTTTTTAAAAAGATTTTTTAAAATCTTTGTTTATTTAGTTAGTTAGTTAGTCTAGCTGTCCTAGACTCGCTTTGTAGACCAGGCTGGCTTCAAACTCACAGCAATCCCCCTGCCTCTGCCTCCCAGGTGGTGGGATTGAAGGCGCCGCCACGCCCGACTGCTTTATTTATTTATTGTTTACACAGTTTTCTGCCCTCATGTGTGCATGCAGGCCAGAAGAGGGCATCAGATCACATTGTAGATGGTTGTGGGCCACCATGTGGTTGCTGGGAATTGAACTCAGGACCTTTGGAAGAGCAGTCAGTGCTCTTAACCTCTGAGCCATCTCTCCAGCCCCCTCCCCCCCTTTTTTTTCTAGACAAGATTTCTCTGTGTAACAGCCCTGGCTGTCCTGCACTCACTTTGTAGATCAGGCTGGCCTCGAACTCACAGAGATCCACCTGCCTCTGCCTCCTAAGTGCTGGGATTAAAGGTGTGCGCCACCACATCTGACTGGTTTGGATGTTCTTAAAAGCCTCCAGGCTCCTGAGATTGAGTATGTCTGGCATAAAGCAATGGTTCTCAGGGATTTACTTATACCAGGGTCACCTGGAGTGATAGTTAAAATTTATATATGTTGTCCCCAGAACTCTGGGAAATAGAAGTAGGTAGATTTCTGAGTTCCAGTCCAACCTGGTCTACAGAGTGAGTTCCAGGACAGCCTAGGACTACATGAAGAAACACTGACTTCAAAAATAATTACATTGTGAAGGTCCGTGTGCCCCAAGTTTGTGATTGGTGCTCACAAAGTTGCATTTCTAGCAAGTTATCAAGAGGCACTAATGCCCTGGTATGTTCCTTCATAGATACTTGTATCACTCTGTTGGTAAGTGATAAGGGACCTGAGACATGAGAGCTCTGAGTCCTATGCTGGGAGGGCCACTGGCACAAAGCAACCAGTTAAAAAGGCATCAGTCAGCCCTGTATGGTGATGTACTCTTTCAATCCCACTGCTTAAGAGGCAGAGGCAGGTAGATCTCTGTGAGTTTGATTTTGTTTTTTGTTTTTGTTTTTCAAGACAGGGCTTCTCTGTGTGTAGCCTTGGCTGTCCTGGACTCGCTTTGTAGACCAGGCTGGCCTCAAACTCACAGTGATCCGCCTGCCTCTGCTTCCCGAGTGCTCGGATTAAAGGCATGCGCCACCACGCCCAGTGTGGATCTCTGTAAGTTTAAGGCCAACCTGGCCTACATGGCAAATTCAAGGGCATTAGGTCTATCTACAACACACAACACACACACACACACACACACACACACACACACACGAACTGTTTCTGCTTCCCAGGAAGTTGTACCAACTGGGTCACCTCCAGAAGAGGAACCAGCTGACCACTACTGAGGGAGAGCTTACTCCAGGCAGCTTGCCCGAGAGGTATCCTATGCCCAAAACCTTGTAGTGTCAGAGCTGGCAGGCAGGAAGCTTAGAAGGCAGTCTGGTGTTGTATGACAAAAATTTTCCTAGGGAGACAAAACACACTCAACCTAGATAGGGAATCCATGGCGGACCAAAGTACAGATATCACCAAAGTCCAGCTTGGTGAACCAACGGGTTTTATTGGGGTCACTTACAGGAATATGGGTGAGGAACAACTTACAGGAGCACAGGTGACTCAAAGATAGCACTTCACCAAAGCCTACCCCAGCATGGGTGACAGCTCACAAAAGCTGGGAACCTGGAGCATACTGCATAGCCTATGGGCGGCCCAACAAGTTGGAGAGTGTCCTTTCCAAGTGACTCAGTTGGTCTAAACCTCTTCCAGGTAGCTTTTCTGGTCTGAGAGTCTTCTCTGCAGCTGGGCTCTGCTTACTCTGGCAGGAGGGGCCTAGGGTATCTGTTCAATTTCAGGGTTATTTTGTTTGTTTGTTTTGAGGCAGGGTTTCTCTGTGTAGCCTTGGCTGTCCTGGACTCACTTTGTAGAATAGGCTGGCCTCAAACTCACAGCGATCCTCCTGCCTCTGCCTCCCAGAGTTCTGGGATTACAGGTGTGCACCACTCAGCTGCTGCTGCTGCTGTCTCCTCCTCTTCCTCCTCCTCCTCCTCCTTTTATTATGTACAGTGTTCTGCCTGCATATACACTCACAGGCCAGAAGAGGGCATCAGATCACATTATGGATGGTTGTGAGCCACCATATGGTTGCTGGGAATTGAACTCAGGACCTTTGGAAGAGCAGTCAGTGCTCTTAACCTCCGAGCCATGTCTTTAGCCTACCACCCAGCTCCTTGAAGCTGGTTTTTGTTTTTGTTGTTATTGTTTACCCTGCTTAAAGAGATCCCCTGCAGAACGGAATGTTTTGATCTGGGAGGGGACTATCACAGGACAACTGGCCAGTGGTAGAGAGACCAGGCACTATTTGGCCCCTAGTCTCCATAGTGACGAACCTAGAGTGACAGGCTGGCAGAGTGGGGATATTCGCATGCTCTCTTGCCCTCTCTGTTGTGTATGGCCTTCAGCCTCTGGTGAGAGGCCTCTCTGCGTAGCCAGCAGTCAGGACAGGGAGATGTCAAGTGAAGGAGCTGGCTCAGGATCACTGGGTTGAAGACCGGAGCCCGTGAGTCCACACGTGTCTGGTTCACACTCGTCATGGAGTGCTCTTCTTACTGTGTGTGTTTCACGATGCCCTGTATTATCCTAGGCTTCCTCTTCCACAAATCTCTGCCTGGCCACTGGACCCGCACAGGCACCTTGGCATCCTTTTCTAAGTCTTAGCTTCTCCTTTCCTGCCTCTGGTCTCAGGCCCACTGCTCGATCTAGCCCTTAGGCACAAACCCACCCCCAAACTGTCTGTCGCACTTCCTATCAGGATGGTGAACTTTGTGGACACCTGCCACTGAGCACATGCTGGCACCACTTCCTTGCCAGGGTCTGAGTCCCACATCTTGATGATAGGATCAGAGTCTGGAATGTATAATATATTCAGTGATTAAGGTTCTTGGTAGGTCTGGTGCTCACCAGCTCTCTCTCTCTCTCTCTCTCTCTCTCTCTCTCCCCCCCCTCCCCCCACCCCCCAGGATGAGCAGAAATGTGTAGAGACGGTGGAACTTGGGAGCTATGAGAAGTGCCAGGACCTCCGTGCTGTCCTCAAGCGGAAACACCGCTTTATCCTGCTGCGATCCCCAGGGAACAAGGTAGGGGTGATCCTGAAGGCTGCCTGCCTCCATCCAAGCCAGGATCTGCTGTGGAAGAAGGCTGGGCCGCACTGGGCAATCTGCAAGCTCCCCAGTAGGCAGGCTGAGGCATAAATCTAGCAGCAGCCCCAGCCCGAACCTTCTGCTTGTTTTGTCTCAGAGGTCCCCCAGCCCTGAGTGATGATGGGTGATGGGGGCTGGGAGGGGGGCAGGGTGGGGGGGGAGGGGGGGGAGGGGGAGGTGGGGGGAGGGGGAGGGAGGGGGAGGTGGGGGAGGTGGGGGGGGGGAGGTGGGGGGAGGCGGGGGAGACTCTCCCTTTCTCAGTGCTGAGACAGCCACTGCAGGCTGTAGTTGAAAGCAGCCACTGGGAAGTAGACCCTGAATTCTGGGCACAAGAGGCCCAGGCTGATGGAGCAAAGCTATGGATAAGGCCTCTATGCCAACGAGGCCTTCAGTACCCAGACAAAGTCTAGAGCACCCTCCAGGCTCCTCTTGGGCCCAGAGCTAGGAGGCCCATAGACCTAGCTTTCCTCCCAACTTCCTTTCTTGCCCGAGACTCTCTCCTTTAAGGTACAAGTGAAATTTGCTCTTTGTACCACTTAAAAACTTTTTTAGGATTTATTTTTATTTTATGTGTATGACTGTTTGCCTGCATGTACATCTATGCGCCCCACGAATGTCTGGTTCCTGCAGAGGCCAGGTTGTCAGATTTTCCAGGAATTGAAGTTACAGACGGTTGTGAGCTACTTACTGTGTGGATGCTGGGAGTGGAACCCAGTTCCTCCGCAAAAGCAGCCCTGCTCTTCCCCCACTGAGCATCCTACAGCTGTTTGCACCACTCTTCCCTGGATGAAGTCTGCTGGGTGTTGACACCTGCAGTTTCAAGGATATCAGAAATGGCAGATTGAACCTGGCCAAAGTGCATAGGAGCAGCTCCTGGCACACCTCACCAGAACCTCTCCACATCATAGGGTGGGTGGGTGGGGGTGGGTGGGGGTGGGGGGGTTGGGGGGCTGGGGGGACTGTCAAAATAAGCCTGCATCACAGAAGCTGGATGAGGCGGGCAGACCCACTCAGGGCCTACTGGAACCATCCTGTTTCTCTCCCAGTTTAGAAGGTAGGAGCTTAGTCTTCTGAGGTCCCTGGGGTCCTGGATGCTGAAAGCAATTACAGTGCTTTACTCATTAGTCTGTGCTACACAAATACGTATCTCCAAGACAGGCAGGAGGCTGGGCCCAGGTTTATCTCAGAGCTGTGGCTCACGGTACTTTGAGTATAAGAGAATGATCATTCTTTCAAGCCCTGCAAACCTTTCCTTATCCTAGGCCTTGGCTGCCCCTCTGAGCAGGTGGTGTGTGTGTGTGTGTGTGTGTGTGTGTGTGTGAGAGAGAGAGAGAGAGAGAGAGAGAGAGAGAGAGAGAGAGAGAGAGAGAGAGAGGCTCAAAGTACATTGTACACAAAGGCCTTTGTCTGCCCATGCATGTACACTCCCTAAAGTGCAGATATCACCTGGCCACGTCAGGGTCATCGTGTGTGTGCCTTTTGTGGATGTGGGGTGACAGGAGACGCTGCTTCTTTGTCCTCTGCCCATGTCACCTACTTTGCCAGCTATGAGAATCAGCTAGTGGTGTGCTAGGTGAGCCGCCCAGCTCGGGTACGCGTCCTGTTTATACAGCTGCCCTCTCCGCGTCTGTGGTAACAGCTTTCTCTCCCACCCCTTAGCCCTTCCAAGAGTTGAGATTGGTTCTGCCTGACTGGGAACATAGGCTGGAGCCTGAGGTGATGGCTGCAGATGCAACCAGGCCTCCTGCTCAAGGGCCCTTGACCCCTCATCAAGCCACACTAGAGTGGGGCTCCCCAGAGGCCCTGCACATCCTCCGCCTGCGTGCCTGCTTTTCCCATCACCCTGGGTGTTCCCCAACTTCCTTGTGGCCTCTAGCTGGCCAGGAGGTCATGTGACCCTGGCTGTCTGGTCCTGAGGCTGCCCTTTTTTTTTTTCCCTCTCTAATCAAATAAACAAAGACTCCAGTGTCTTGCGTGCCCCGCTCCCCGCTGTTGCTACATCCCCACGCCCCTGTCCATGAGGTCACAGGCAGCGGCTGCCAGGGAGCAGGGTGGCCACTGCTGGGCCCTGCTGTCCTTCTGGTCGCAGCCAGCTTGGCCCTTTCCTCTTTCCGGCCTCCTCTTCCCCTCCCCCCTTTTCCTCTCTGCCATTCTGCCCCTCCCCCTTTCCCAGGCCTCCTCGCTCGCTCGACCGCCCGCCTGTTCTGCAGCCACTCTTAGCATGGGTACTCCTGCTGGAGGCTGCTTCTTCACAGGGCTTCTTAGGGCTTCTTCACAGGGCTTGTCACATGGAGCTGTAGCCTGAGCCCACCCAGGCGTAGCTTCTTGGTGTTCATTCCAGTTGTCCCTATGACGTCATCCCTGTGGAATGCTTGTTGAGTAAGGATTACACAGATTCAATGCTAGAACTGGATCCCTGGGACTTTGTGTCCTCATATCCTGGTGGACGCATTCCCTGGTAGGTTTTTCCTTCGAGACCATGCTCTCCCACGGAGCCAACACCCTTCTCTGCAGTCTGTGACTTGGTGGACTGGGCCACAGGCTGGGAAGGGGAAACTGAGTCCAGTAGTTCTGTCCCCTGCCCTTTGAGTTATGAGGAGAGAGCTCAGCACCTGACCCTTCCTTGCTCCACCCCTGCAGCTGCTGCCTTCCACTGTGTGCTTCTTAACCCTGAGATGCCAGTCTGTACCCATAGACTCAGAACCCCTAACAGCAGGCAGGGGCCACAGGGGCTGGCCTAGCTGCCTAGCGCTCACAGGATTGGGTGGCCTTTGTAGGCTCAGTGTGCAGTCTGGTCTGTCCCTAAGCCCCTGTAGCCCTGGAGGCTGGCCTGAGAAGAAGTTGCCAAGGTGCCCCAGGGTTTCTGACTTAACTGCAGAGCTGCTGCCAAGATCTAATTTAGCCTGGTCATGCAAATGAGCATTTGGCTGTGGCTGGCATGGAGTGGGGACCTAGGGTCCTGTATGAGGAGGAGGTGGTGCTGCCAGGGGGAAGTTATATAATGAGGATGCTGAGGGGGCCAGGCCAAGTGCACTGTACTGTGGTGTTACATAACTGACTGGCAGAGTGGCAGGAGGTGCCATCTAATACCAAGGTGGGGGATGGGCAAGCTGGCCACACCAACAGGGAACCAGAGCGTCTTGAGGTCAGAGAGTAGGCATCGGCCCAGAAACAGGGTGAGGGAAGGAACCTAGGGCCAGTTCATTCATGTATTGTCTCATTCACCCACTAACTGCTTATTGAACACCTACTATGTGCCTAGGGCCAGTTCATTCATGTATTGTCTCACTGACCCACTAACCACTATTGAACACCTACTATGTGCCTAGGGCCAGTTCATTCATGTATTGTCTCATTCACCCACTAACTGCTTATTGAACACCTACTGTGTGCCTAGGACCAGTTCATTCATGTATTGTCTCATTCACACACCAGCTGCTTACTGAGCACCTACTGTGTGCCTAGGACCAGTTCATTCATGTATTGTCTCATTCACACACCAGCTGCTTACTGAGCACCTACTGTGTGCCTAGGACCAGTTCATTCATGTATTGTCTCATTCACCCACTAACTACTTATTGAACACCTACTGTGTGCCTTAGTTTTGATCATGTTTAATTGCTTAGTAGTAAAATGTGTTATCCCATTTTACAGATTAGAAAACTAAGACTGTCCAGGTGAAAGCTGGAGTACTATTCTGGTCAGCTCTGGATTTAGTTCTTTAGGTATTTTAATACCCATGTGAACATATAGACACATTCATGCTCCAAAACATATGTGGGTATGCAACACACACACCGTATATGTGTACAAGTGCAAGAAAAAAAATAGGATCTATAATCAAATGCGCAGAATTTGTTTTGTTTTGTCTTTGTTTTGTTTTTCGAGACAGAGTTTCTCTGTGTAGCCATGGCTGTCCTGGGCTTGCTTTGTAGACCAGGCTGGCCTCAAACTCACCACCTGAGTGCTGGGATTAAAGGCGTGAGCCACCACGCTCGCCTCCAGCCAGAACCCCTAAAACTTATGAGACTGCAAGTAAATCCATTAAATACTGGCTCCTGTTCTCTCTCGTTTTTTTATTTTTTGAAAGATTTATGTATTTATTATGAATACAGTGCTCTGCCTGCTTATACACCTGCAGGCCAGAAGAGGGCATCAAATTACATTATAGATGGTTGTGAGCCACCATGTGGTTGCTGGGAATTGAACTCAGGACCTCTGGAAGAGCAGTCCGTGCCCTTAACCTCTGAGCCATCTCTCCAGCCCCTCCTCTTCTCTCTTTTTCCAGTCCCAGGCAGTCACCATTCTACCTTCTTTCTGATTTTGGTTTTTCTAGGTACCGCACAGCATAGGGTGCCACCAGGCTCTGTCTTCTGGAGCTTATTTTGCCCAGCATGATTTTATTTATTTATCTTATCCTGAGACAGAGTCTTAGGAAGCAGGACCATCTCAGAACCCTCTCTCCAGAGCAAGGCCGAGTCCCTTCCCAGCCTCTGGAAGTTGCAGGCTGGGGGTGGGGGGGCTTCCTGGCTGCACGCCCTCCCCACTTAAAGCCCCATGCCACAACTGCTCTGGGGCATTTAGGTTCACTTCGGAATCTGGGGCCCTAAAAATATCTGCCATCCTCCCATCTGTCTCTCCCACAGGTCAGCGACATCAAATTCCAGGCCCCCAGTGGGGAGGAAAAGGAATCCTGGATCAAAGCCCTCAATGAGGGGATCAACAGAGGCAAGAACCAGGCTTTTGATGAGGTGCGTGGGTGTGGTCCCTGGACCGGTTTTCTGTTCTCAGAACCAGCAGTCGACTAGACAAGACTGTTCTTACCTCACTCCATTCTGCCCCTCAGTTCTGTCAGTGCTGGAGCAAAAGGCCTTCAAAGTGGTAGTATCCAGTTTCTACCAATAAAAACCAAGGTGTGAGTATATACACACACATACAGGGTTTCGCTGTGTAGCCCCAGGTCCTGGCTGAGACAGAGCGTCGTCTTGTGCCTTCTGGCCTTGATCTCTCTCTGTAGCCGGGGATGACCTTGAACTTCCGATTCCCCTGCCTCTGCCTCCCAAATGCTAGGCTCACAGGCCTATTCCACCAAGCCTGGTTTTATGAGGTGCTGTACAGTGAAGCAGGACTTCCTGCGCGCTAGACAAGCACTCCACCAGCTGAGCCACATTCCCAGCCCCTCAGTAATTCGTTTTAAATTAAAGAGCACGTGGGCTGGGAGCGTAGCCGTGGTAGAGCATCTGCACAGGGTCTTGGGCTCAGTCACCCACACTGAAGGGGAAGAAAAAGCACGTAGGCAGTGGGTAGAATTTAACCAGCTACCCTGTATATCCTTCCAGCCTTGGTGGGTAAACAGTGGCACCCCAGGCCAGAGGGGCTGGGGCGAGCTTAGTGTTCATGAGTGCTTTTTTTTTTTTTTCTTTTTCGTGACTGGGTTTCTCTGTATACCCCTGGCTGTCCTGACTCGCTCTGTAGACCACGCAGGCTGGCCTGGAACTCAGAGATTCTTCTGTCTCTGCCTCCCAAGTGCTGGGATTATAGGCATGCACCACCAGCAGCCCCTGAGTTCCTTCTTCTGTTGGCCCACAAAGCCTGGACCATGCAGGGTTTCCCTGACTGCAGTGGCCATCCTTCCAGTCCTGAGGTTCCTGTGCTATAGTGGTGACTGTGGCATCAGTTCATTATAGAAAGTTCGACTGAGTGGTTAGGGTGTCCCACGGAGTCTCCTGCCTCCCAGCCTGTGAGTCCTGTGTTCACCCACATCACCTTATCATGCTCAGCCTTACACTGTATGGGAAAAATGTTCCTATATGGGAGAAGGGATTGTGGGCCTCAGCATAGATGTTAGAAAGGCCGCAGAAGCCATGGCCTCACAACAGGTCCATTGGCCATTTTGTCAGGTTCCCTCCGTTTGTTCCTCAGTGGATCATAGGAAGATGCAGTTCCGTCATTCAGGGTCCAGATCGTCCATGTGATGTGACCACCTTTCTTGACTCAGGGAGGAGATGCTCCCCCTACCCCCGCCACCGCCCCCTCACAGACAGGCCAGCCATAGAGGCCCTGCCCTTTCCTGGCCTGGGCATGGCTTTGGGACAGTAACAGAGGCCAGGGCAAGACCTAATGCTTGCTAGGTACCAGAGGACCATGATCTGGCCTCCCCCTCTCCCTCCTGCCCCAGCTGAGCCTCAAACAGCCTCAGGCCTGCTTAGGTCTTTGTCCGAGACTGAGACCCCATCTTTGGGCAGGAAGGCCAAGCTGAAAAAGGAGGGCTGCTAAGAGTGAGAATGCTTCAAACGTAGCAGACAGTGTAGACACTGAGAGAAGCAGAGGCCCCAGTAGGGAGACACATGAAGTGGGGCCTCTGCCCTGCTGAGTGGCGCTGTGAGGTGACTTGACTCTGAGTCTGGGCAGTGGGTGTTTCCTACTCTTCCCAAGGCCTGGCAGGGACTCACCTGCTTCTGACTCTTTCCCAGGTAAAAGTAGACAAGACCTGTGCCCTAGAGCATGTGACACGGAACCGGGTACGTGGGGGCCAGCGGCGCCGGCCCCCAACGAGAATCCACTTAAAGGAGGTAAGCCTTCCTTCAGTTTCAGTAATGGGGGGTGGTATTCAGCTGAGGGTGGGGTTCCAGACCCTTAGGGTGGCAATCAATGTGTAGGGCTAGTCTGGAAGTGGGGCTTGCTGAGTAGTGTGTGTATGCAGGAAGTACAACTGAGACGTCTGGGACCTTGGACAGGGACCTTGGCCAGCAGAGACACAGGCTTGGGAGGCTGGTACCTGCAGCTCAGAGACCAGCTCCTGGCAGGAGACCTGATCCTAGTTAGCTGTGACTAGGGCGGTGATAGAGCAACCCCAGGAGGCTGGGCCAGGAGGGACCACGGAGGAGGAGGAGGAATCGGGCTTTAAGCTGACACTAGTTTAAAATCTAGCAGGCGGGAGTGACAGGGACTCTTGTTGAAGGGATGGGTGCGAGCCGAGGCACCAGGCAGGAGCAAGTGGACTTGAGGTGACTTGGGCATCAACACAGGACCTGGGAGCCACAAATGGCAAGGGAAGAACTGAGGAGACAGATAGTAAGCGGTCACGTCTGCAGCGTGTTTTCAGAGAGAAGGAGTCAGTTGAGGAATCATGGGGGTACAGAGCCAGCCTCAGGGGCTGCCGTAGGCAGGAAGGACACAAGGTCGTTGGAAGGTGTGTTCTTGATCTTAGCCTGTTCTTACCTGTCAGCTAAGAGAAAAGAGTCCTAGAGAGACACTGAGAGAGGGACATCCAGGAGCAGGATGCGGGGTAGGTTGAAGTCCAGCCTTGGAGAAGATCACTCTGTGAGAATATAGGGAGGAGCCCGCCTCACTAATGGTGTGGGCCAGACCATGTGGTGCATATAAAAACGGTGTGAGGGTCTCAGCCAGGACTCCACCCACCTCACACCCACCCCATCTGAGGAAGAAGCTTCCTGCTCGGCCCTAGTTCATCATCTCTGAAGCTCCCTGGAAAGGTCCCCATCCTGTGAGGAAGGCGCAAGAATTAGGCTAAGTCGAGGGCCAAAAGACCGGACAGAGGTCTCTCCAGGCAGGCAGAAGTGGGTGAATAGGCAGTCTGGGGGAACTTGGGGGAATCTGTATTTGACCCAGTGGCCGTCCATGGTGACATCTGGATCCCATCCCCACACCAGGTAGCCAGTGCGGCTTCTGATGGGTTTTCGCGCCTGGACCTTGATGTCCCGGACAGTGGACCACCCGTGTTTGCTCCCATCGGTGAAGTCAATGAAGACCAGTCCCAGGAGCCACCTCGGGCTCTCATGCCTCGGGCTCTCATGCCTCCTGTCAAGCCTTCCCCAGTCCCAGAGGCTTCCAACCCTGCTGTCAACGTGGAGACTTCCGCAGAAGAGAGGGCCCCAAGCCCAGTGTCAGCAAGCTCTGAGGCCAATCCTGAGAGCCAAAAGGATGCAGAAACCCCAGCGGAGGAGGACAGTGACTGCAAGAGGCTCCCTAACAGCACCTTGTCTGAGAAACTGAAGGTGAGCTGGGAGAACCAGAGCCCAGAGGAGCCTCCTGCTGCTGAGGACGCACAGTTGCCCATGCCGCCCTCTTCCAAGACTCCAGAGGCCGCCGCCCAGGAGAGCAAAAAGCCCCCTGTACCCCCTCCCAAGATCCTGTCGGAGAAGATGAAGGCCTGTATTAGTGGGGTAGATGCTTCTGGTCCATCCCAGAGTCCCGAGGCCCCTGAGACCGCTGCCGCAGGCCCAACGCAAGTGTCTGTGAATGGCTTGGATGACAGCACTGAGTCTGCTACACCATCCCAGGCTGTGAGCACCCCTAGGACTGTCCCAGAGGATACAGCAGCATCCCTAGCGCCACCCTGCTGGGACTTGCCATCCCAGTTTCATCCACGTTCCTCCTCCCTTGGGGACCTGCTCAGAGAAAGCCCTCAACGCCCACAGCTGCCCAAGGAAAAGTTGTATCGGGCCCAGCTGGAAGTGAAGGTGGCCTCGAAACAGACAGAGAAACTGTTGAACCAGGTGCTGGGCAGCGAACCACCGCCTGAGTGTGCGGAGTCGTTGCTCAGCCAGGCTGTAGAGCAGCTAAGGCAAGCCACCCAGGTCCTGCAGGAAATGAGGGATTTGGGAGATCTGAACCAAGAAACCCCTGGGCTAGGGAAGAAACGGAAGGAGCTGGTGACCCTCTACAGGAGAAGCGCGCCTTAGGCCTCCCAAGCCCGAGGCCCAAACTCACCTCCCCCCGAGTACCCTCATCTGTCACTCACTGTCCAGCCTTGCTAAGAAATGAGCTTCAGCCTTAACGAGCTACAGCTAAGGCTGAAGTCATATAACCTGGCACATCAGGTTTGGTCAGGACTTGAGGCTCCTGATGTCCTTTCTACCCTACGCTGGGCAGTGGTGCTAGGTATCACCTGGGGCGACCTGTTTGGCTCACCTATTCTGGCCTCTTTAGGCTCCGGGCTTGGGATGGAGCTCGAAGTCCTGTGGTCTATGTGGTTGTTGCAAACTGCCCCAGGGCTTTGGCACTGTGCTTGGAGTTTCCGGGATGGCATCAGTCTCTGTTCTCACCCTCCCACCCCCAACAGTTTACATTCCTGGCTTCTGTGTAGAGCACAGCTGAGCTGCCTGAAGCAACCATCTTCTGGTCTTCAGACAGCTTCCAACCAGCCACACCCACTTATTATGAGTATCCGAGGGGGCTTGGGTTCAGCCTAGTGAAGTCTGGCCTGTAGCTGGGGGGGTAAGCATCTGGGTGAGGAGCCACTCTGGCTTGTTTCCCTTTCTGCAAACCACGGGGCTTCTCAGCATTCCCTTCCCTTTTGGAGAGCTGTGGTTAGATGCTCGGATCACAAGGCTTCCAGCGGGGAGAAGAGAAACGCAGGCCTCCTGGTACAGTCTCTGCTCCTGGACCAGCTTCTGGCCAGGCGTGCACATTCCTGAAGATGAAAACCCTAAAGCGGCCCGGGCTGCTATCTGAAAAACCTGTATGTCATTATCATTAATCAAACCTTCAGAGCACCCCCTGCCCCCAGCCCTGCCTTCTGTGCCTCCCAGATGGGATTTATCTGGGTCTCTGTGGTTGCTCCTCAGCTGCAACAGCTCTGATAGCCACCCCCTTTTCTTCACATGCTGGAGTCTGTGACTACAACCCACCTAGCAGGTCCCTGGTGGGCTGCCCCTCCTCCTTAACTTCCTGATGTGTTTTCTCCACTCCCTTCCCCTCATCCCTTCCCCACTGCCCCTGGCTCTGGGAGCTACCCTAGAGTCTCTGACCCAACTGCAGCAGCCAGCAGGACTGAGGCTGGAGCCTGGGCTGGGCACTGGGGGGAGGGGTAGAGGGGGAGGCCCTCATATGGGCTCTGCCCTGAGGGTTCTGCATGTGCACTTTCGTTTACTGGAGGGGGGGGGCGGTCACAGCAACGCAATGACCTTTCCGCTCACCCTGCTCCCAGCCACCAGTTGTGCCCACCAAGGCCTGCCAGCCAGTGCAGGTCGATGCCTTCGTGAACTTACCGTATTGTCACTTTCTTGCTGCGGAGAGTGGGCAGGGACAAGAGTTAGCAGTAGTGTCTTGGCTCCTGAGCCCCCCACCTGTCAGTCTCAAGGCATACTCCTTGGGCTTCCATGCCGGGTCGCCTTTCCCTCCAACTCCTGTACAAGAGCAAGAATGTCCTCAGGTGTCCGTTTCTGATCCCCTGCCACCTTCCTTGGGAACAGTTGTCCTCTACAGCAGCAAGGGTGCTGGACTTCTGCCAAGTCACCTGCTTCCAGGAATTAGAGCCCCACACCCCCTTACCTCCCACTCCCCCTTACCACCCCTCACCCCCTCTCCCCTTCCCTCCCATGCCGACGCCCCTCCCTCCTCACCCCTAGTGACTAGATGCATAGGCCTGGGGCTACTACCTTAATGGCCAAATACCACTGGTTCCCATGCTGGGTTGGGGATGGTGACTGCCTCCCTGCCACCGTGGAAGGAGGCACCCAGTGTCTCCTGCTTATGATCCGTCTTTCTTGAAAACTGGCAATAAATCTCATTTTATGGAACGTCTCTGCCCCGAGCCTGTATGTTGCTGTGGGAGCTAGCCTGAGGCTGGTAGTCTGGGAGTAAAGGGCTTGTGGCAGTTGCTCAGTGGCATCGCCAGCCTTTCAAACTCAATTCTGGAAGGGTAGTTATCATGGTCCTTTAAACACTTAAATATGTGTTTTGTTTTTTTTTTAAAGTCAATCTAAGCCGGGCGGTGGTGGCGCAGTCCTTTAATCGTAGCACTGAGGAGTGTCAGGCCAGCCTGGTGTACAGAGTGAGTTGGAATACACAGAGATAACAGCAGACTTAAAATCCGTATAATATTTATTTGTTGGGTTCTTTCTTTTTCTTCCTTTCTCTTTCAAGTGGTTCTCACTATGTAGTCCTGGCTGTCCTAGAACTTACTATATAGCTCACAGATGATATCTGCCTACCTCTGTCTCCCCGGTTGTGGGATGAAAGGCATGCGCTATTACACCCAGGACTTATTTTGAGACAAGTTTTACTGTGTAGCCTTAGCTGGCCACAAATTCACAGCAGTTCTCCTGCCTCAGCCTCCAGAGTGCAGGAATTAAATAAAGGTGTGCGACGCCACCATCCAGCTTTGTTGTGGTTGTTTTGTTTTGTTTGAAACAGAGTTTGACTATATAGCCCTGGCTGGCCTAGAACTGCCTGTGTAGACCAGCCTAGCTTCAAACACAGAAATCTACCTGCTTTTTTCATCTCTGTTTTTAATGTGAGACAGACAGAATCTTGATATAAAGCTCGAACTGGCCTTAAAGCCTCAATCCCGCTGCCTCAGCCTTTCCAGTGCTAAGGGTATAGATATGTGACCCTACACCTGTTGTGCCCTAACCCCCCAGACTTAAAAAAAGCAGCTGTCTGACCTTTAAATCTAGCTTAAAATGAATTTAAACCCCTGTTCCTTACATGTCCACTCTGAAGTGCAAAAATGTGACAGCCAGCCCTCCCCAACTAGTAACAGACCCTTTTTTTGAGTTTGGAGTTTTGTCATGATTAAGTGGAGGTTACAGAGTCCCAGCTGGAAGGTCACATGGGTGGTACAGTCTTTCTCAGGGCATCCACTCTGGAGAGCCGTGACATCGTTGTTTGTGTGTTTGTTGTTTTCTTGAGACAGGGTCTCTCTGTGTAGACCTTGCCTGTCCTGGACTTGCTTGATAGATCAGGCTGGCCTCGAACTCACAAGAGATCTGCCTGCCTCTGCCTCCTGAGTGCTGGGATTAAAGGTGTGTGCCACCACACCCGGCTGAGCTGTGACATCTTGTGCCTCAGCGATGCTGCTCTTTTTGGGGAGTGAAGGCATGACCTTGCACATGCTATAAGTAATCTTAGCACTGTGGAACCCCACCCCCAGCTTTAGGGTTTATTGTGATCACCTGGGCAACAAGTCTGACTTTTTTTTTTTTCCTTTTTGACTGCGTAATTAATGTTTTTCTTAGTTTTGTTTTGTTTTGTTTTCCTTTTGCAACTAAAGTACTCCAGGAGGTATGGAAAAGCAAGCACATATGTTGTACCTCACTTCAGGGTCCCCCAGTGTCTACTGATGATGCTCACTGAACAGGTGTTTACCTCAGTGGGTCTAAAATGGGGGTTTCAGCTGTTTAACCCACAGAGATTGGGCCTGGCTAGGGATGAAACTGACCACCTGCCATCATAGTCCTATTGACAGGAGTGCTCAGGAAAGCCCTGACCAGAGCTCAGGTCAGGCTGTCAGGGTGTGAGTCCCACCCAGGAACTTATATGTGAGCCTCAAGCCTTAAGTCTCATTTTCCTCACCCATCAAAGCAGGTTGCAATGATGTCCCCCTTGTGTGGGAAAGCACCACTGTGCTTGCCAAAGATTGGCGGCCGTCTTCCCCTGTGAGCCTATTGGAGAGGCCCTGTGGCCAACATAACAGGAAACACCTGACCTGAGATGTATGACCTGTGGCCATGACACTTGTGAATCCCCCTGCCTCCAGCCTGGCATGTGACAGCCATGTGGGGTCAGGGGTCTGCAGAAGCTGGGAGGCCTCGGATGACATTTTACATTTGTAGGCCTCTTCATCTGAGAGGCGTCTCCTTACTGGTAGAAGTCTCTGTTTAACCCTGACCCAGGAACTAGCGTACTGGGATGTGCTGGTGGCCAGCAACGGGCTAAGGAAGGATGTGGTAAGAACTTTCTTTCCCTCTGGTCTTGGGGACTGGAGGCCCTTGCAGAAAAGGTGAGTGAGCCCTTCCTTCTCAACGCAAGCCGCTGTCACCTCGGGCGGCTGACGTCCTGTGGGTAGTTCTGCAAACTATGACTTGGCTGCTTTTACACAGAACGCAGCAACAAGAGGCGGTCCCTGGTGAGCAGGGGCGTCCCACTTGCCTCCTCTCCACTTCCACTTGTGCTTGGGCCCTGGAAGCTCCCTGTGTGTCTGAGCCCACTCTGTATTTTGCCTCCAAGTCCCATCCCCCTCCCCCCCCCCCCCCCCCCCCGCCTCCCTCTCAGGCATTGTCAATTGGGCTGTCAAAAAAGCAAACTCTAGCCAAAGGTAGTGGTATCGCACGCCTTTAATCCCAGCACCCAGGAGGCAGAGGTAGGTGGATCTCTGAGTTTGAGGCCAGCCTGGTCTACAGAGCTATTTCTAGGATGGCCAGGGCTACACAGAGAAACCCCCGTTCCAAAAACACAAAAACAAAAACAAAAAACCTAGCCCACCAACCAAGATTCTGGAGGAAGCAGGGTCTAAGGAGCGAGGAAAGTGAATTTAACTTGGGAAGTTCCATCCCGGCACCAGACAAAAGCCAGCCACATGGCATACTCTGTCCCAGTGCTCACAAGGTGGAGACAGGGTCAGGATGAACTGTGCCTCAGTTATTTCTCAGTTTGTGCTGGGGACTGCTTCTGTGGGGTGCCCTGTCTACAGAGTGCTTAATGAGCCCCAGCACTCGAGCCTCACAGAACACAGCCTAACTAAGTTGTTCTTACCACAGAAACCTCGTGAGAAAGACATAATGTTCACCCCCCACTTCACACCGTATGACATTAAAGATTGAACGATCTGCCTACAAGACCAAAGTTATTATTCGGCACAGGGGATTTGACCCTCTGGCAGAGCCTAGCCTGGGCCCACAACTGAGGCCTTCCTTCTAGCTCTCTGACGGGGTCTGTGCTTCAGGTGGATGCTCAGCCCAGACACTTGGGCTTGGGCCATCTCCATTTTCCACATCTGGAGGATGCCCCTAAGGTCCCCTGCCTGGCTCTTCACCAGCGGGCCAGAGTGTGTGCCGCTGCAGCGAGGGCCTTCCCTTATAAGGATAACAACTTCGCTGTGATGAAACCTCACAGTCTCCCAGCTGGGTGGGCGGGGGAAGGGAAATGACTGAGGCTCCTAGGGCTACAGCTGAGAGCCCTGAGCCTCTGCAGGAACCCACCCACAAGCCTCTCTTTCGTCCCCATACGCTGTCAGCTGCTCAGAGTGGGGCTTTCCAGAAAGTCCCACTGGTAGGACTGGACAGGAGAGGAGGGTCCAGGCAAGGCCTGGAAGGCTAGGAGTGAGTGGGAGGATTGGCTGGGAGAAGAGAGCTAACAGAATCCCTCTGGGAGCAGAAAAGTAGGGGTCTGGACCCCAGGTTTTAGGCCTACGTGGCTGTGGCCCATTGATGTGTATGCTGACTAAGCCCTCTAATGGCCCAGAGAAGGGCTCAGGGAGGCTCCTAGGCAGGGAAGGGGTGGGGACCAGTCAGTTGGCAGTGTCACCCTGTAGAGCTCCTGAAGTTCAATTCATGTCCCCAGAATTCGACAGCCTACTGTCCAGCTGAGAAAGCAATCATGGAATCGCAGGATGTGGCGATTGATAAGCATCTTCGAGACCATCTAGTCTCAACTACCAGTTTTAGAAGAGGAAGTAACAGCTCAAAGGGAGGACTGAAACCTGCTTATCTGTTTTGCTAAAAATGTGCATGGTATGTGTATATATTTGGCTTTTCTTTGGTTTCTTATTAAAAGTTCCTTTTAAAGAAATCCCAAACCAGAAGAGGGTGTGGCAGAGCATTCCTGTATCCCAGCACTTGGGAGGTAGAGGCAAGAGAGCCAAGGGTTTAATGTCATCCTCAACTATCTTTTTGTTTTTTGTTTTTTGTTTTTTGTTTTTTTGAGACAGGGTTTCTCTTTGTAGCCTTGGCTGTACTAGATTCGCTTTGTAGACCAGGCTGGCCTCGAACTCACAGCGATCCATCTGCCTCTGCTTCCTGAGTGCTGGGATTAAAGGCGTGCGCCACCACGGCCAGCTCTTCCTCAACTATCTTGAGGCTGGCTAGGGCAACATGAAAACCAGTCTCAAAAACCAAAACAAGAAAAGTCATCTCCAACTAGGTTAGGAGTGTGAGTCGGTGGCGGAAGGCTCCCTTACCACGTGAAAGGCCCTGGGTTTGATCCCTAGCACAGGAAACAGAAAATAAAGAAGAAATCCCAACTTGATAGCTGCATGGAAGCAAAAGAGTTTTCCAGGCTTAGCTCTAGTTTGGTCCGGGATTGGTGTTTCTTTGGAAACCACATCTGGCGTGGGGGTGGGGCAACTCAACATTGGCATAAGGCCACGTCTCAAGGGAGAACCATATGTGACAGAGAGTTGGTCACTAAACAGTAGTACTCAGAAGTTTCACGGTCTGGGCTGGCTGCTTCTGAGCAGCCCTCCTTCTCCTTCTCAGAAAGGAAAATTTGAGGATCTTTTCAATCAAACATCTAGCCCAGGGCCTGCCATATAGTAAAGATTTAGTAATGGGTAATGTATCTACTCTGTGTAGATGCCACGTGCAAGAACAGGGAGTCTCCCTGCCATTCAGGGGAGATAGCAAACGCAGTAGGGCAAGCTCTTCATTCCATGGCCAAGGCCTATATAGCAAAGGGCAGCTCTCTGATTTCTCTGGGTGAGGGAGTGGGATGTGTTCTCAGGGAGGAGGTGACCTTTATTTATCTGCGGTGTGTAGGATGACTAACAGGTTACCAAACAAGAGGCAGATGAACAGAGAATAAGCTCCATTAGACCTACAGCGAATTCATTATGAGGTTTCCTGTAGGGGGAAAGCTAAGGGATGGAGAGGGACCAGGAGATGAGGGAGGAGGAGGCGTTGAAGGTTAAGATACTCACCCAGGATATTGTCCTTGAAGGTGTCAGGGAGAACAGGTAAAGGCTGAGGGGTAGAACCTGGACGGAAGGAAACCTATTAGGAGGTGTCACAGTGGAGCCATTAAAGAATGGTGGGCCTGAGTGCCATGCCACCTTGGGAGTGGTGTGGAGTGGCTAGGTTCTCTTAAGGCAGAATTGGGCTTGCAGGGGCCGGGGAGTGGGGGCGGGGGCGGGGCGGAAGACTTGAATGCTTCATGAATGTAGAAAGGATTAAAGTCAGGTGTCTCATCCGGTTCTGAGGGAGCGGACGTGCTTTGTTTCTGGGATGTGATGTGGACCCTGCGGGGAGAGTAATATAGAGAAAAGATGATGACATGGAGGGCCTGGTGGGACCAGCGTTGGTCTAGGCAGAGCCAACAGACCCAGACATGTGGACGGTAGGGAACAGCGCACCGAGTTCTGTATGTTACCTAGGGCTACAGTGTGACTGGCAAGAAGACATGATGTCAGCCAAGTTCTTCCAAGGGTGGCCCTGGGCTCTTAGGGAGCTAAGCCAAGCTCAAGCCTCTCTTACGTAAATTCAGGTTTTTGTTTTTGTTTTTGTTTTTGTTTTTTTAATTCAGGGTTCTTATACCAGTCAGGTGACTCACAGGGCAAAAGCATCCTGACGGCCGGGGTCTGATACAGGGAACCCACCTAGTGGAAAGAAAGATTGTTCTCTGATCTTCACACTCTTGCTAAGTAAATAAATAATGTGGGGGTTGGAGAGACAGCTCAGCCATAAGAGCACTGACTGTTCTTCCAGAGGACCAGGGTTCAATCCCCAGCACCCATGCAGCAGGTCGCAATTGTAATCCAGCTTCAAGAGATTTGACACCTTCACACAGACATGCACGCAGGCAAAACACCAGTGCACATAAAATAAAAATAAATAACTCTTGTTTGTTTGTTGGTTTGTTTGTTTTTTCAAGACAGGGTTTCTCTGTGTTGGCTGTCTTGTACTAGCTTTGCAGACCAAGCTGGTCTCTGCCTCCCAAGTGCTGGGATTACAGGTTTGTGCCACCACACCTGGCAATAAATAATTTTTAAAAAGAGTAAATACTGCTCTATCAGAAGACCTGAGTTCAGCTCCCAGCATCCACGTCAGGTAGCTCATAACTACCTGTAACTCCAGCTCCAGGGAACCTGGTACCTCTGGCCTCCTTGGGGTCCGTAGTACATGCATATGCCCCCCACCCACCCACCCACAGACACATTATTAAACATAATACAAAAGTTTTAAATAGTTTTAAAAAAGGGGGGAGGGGCAGAACATGGTAGCCTACCTATATTCGGAAAGTAGAGGCAGGAAGAGCCCTGGGGCCTGCTGGCCAACCAGCCTAGCTGTAACGTATGGGACAGCCCACAACCTCCGGCCTAAAATGTCAGCAATGCTGAGGTTGAGAACTGTGACCTACACGGGCAATGCATAGTCCCGTTACCATAGCTGGGCAGGTTGTAGAGTGAATGGCTTGTCTTGTCACTGCGAAGCACAGGCAAGACTGTCCCTCGGGCTAGGATGTCAGGGTCATTCGGCAGCCACTAAGACCATTAATCTGTGGTTCTGTCAGATTTGTTCCAGCTTGACTGGCTCCCGTTCTCACACAAAGGCAAAGAGGCTTTGTTTGCTTTCTTCCTCTGGCCTCATGAACACGCGCATACACATTGAAAAGGCTTTTAAATGTAATTTTTAATTTTGATTTTATCTTGAGACAATTCCTAAAGAGAAGACTTTAAAAGGCACGGCTATTTCTTTGCCCACCAGCTATCCCGTAGCTGCCGGGAACAGGAGAGAGAGCCAGGCTCTGGTCAACCTTCTTAGACCCATGTCCCCCCTCCTGTCCACAGGCTGACCCAAGCATCTAGGTGATCTGTGTGGCCCTGACTTGGTAGAGGTCAGGATAGCTGGGCAGGCTTTGCCCCAAGCAGGGCCAACCCTTCCTGCACTTCCTCTATGCAGTCTTCTCGCTGAGTCAGCATTCTGGGACCCACCCACTTCCATTTCCTTCTTTGCCTGTGGCCTTGGGTCTGAAAGGAAGCTGGCCTGGCCTGCCTGAGATCCAAGTCCCCAGACTCCCTAGGGCTCCATATGACATTGAAGTGTCCTGCTCCGTGGGCTCAGGAGTGTGTCATGGCTCCTGGAATGCTGAGAAGACCCGTGCTGTCTAGGGGCTCAGCGTGGGAGAGCAAAGGACACCTCAGGTCAAATAGCCCTCGGATCTTCCTGAGAGGAACTCAGTTTAGAATGGCCCAGCAGGCCTGAGCCAGAGTCAGCCCCACAGTGGCTCTGAGAGGCAGGCTGTCCATGAGCTCAGGACTTTTTCGGAGTCCCAAGGGGGATCCTAGAGTTCTTCCACCTCTGAAAAACATCTGAGTTCTTCCACAGGACTAAGTAGCAAGTTGGATTTGGAGCGTGGACCTTGCAGCTCTGTGATCTTTGACAAGTTACAGAACCTCTTTAGTCCTGTCTTCCTTTCTGGAGACTGAAAGAATAGCATCCATCTTTGGAATGAGCATGAAACTAAACCATGCTTGCCCCACACCTGGAGAGTGCTGGCACTGGTCCTTCAGGAAGCAGTGGGTCTTTTGCCGCCGTGCCTCTTTGCCACACGTTTGCCACTGTGTTGCCTTTTTGTTTTGTCTGAGATGGGGTTTCTCTGTGTAACCCTGGCTGTCTTGGAACTCTTTTGGTAAACTAGGCTGACCTTGAACTCACAGAGATCTACCTGCCTCTGCCCCCTGAGTGCTAGAATTAAGGAATGTGCCACCACTGCCCAGGCATGCCACTGCATATCATCAGAGCATGTCTCAGGAGAGCCTGCCCCAGTCTGCCCTCCTGCGAGTCTGTCAGTCACTCTAAGAAACTCTACAGGCTGCAGAGGGTGCTCACAAATCCTTGGGCTCCATTGCTAGCACCATATAAAACCAGGCGCAGTGGGACTGCAAGCCCTGACACCCCCCCACAAGTGCTAGGGAAGTGGAGAAACAGACAGGACAGAGTGTAAGGCAGGACCCCAGAGGCCTGCAATGTAGGGGTGTGGATGAGGCACAGAGATAGGACACAATGGTAAACACTTGCTTAACAAGTGTGAGGACCCAGAAGTGGGTCGGTAGTCCCAGCGCTAGGGGTAGGGATGGAGGGGTCGAGGGGAAGGAGATGAAGGAAAGAAAGAAAGAAAATAAATGAGAAAAAGCAACCAAGTTACACATTTCACAAATGGAGAGACCAGGGCAGAGCCTTTGGCTACAGTTAGTCACACAGGAGAAGCTGGAATGCACCAGCTGTGCTCCCCTCTCCTCTCATAGGGACAGTAGCCCAGTCCTGCCATGTGCAACGTGTGGTAGTAAGAACTCCAGACATCAACCTGCTGTTTCCCTCCGTCCAGGCCTGGAATCAGGAAACAAGTGACAGGAATTGTCCTTCCTGACATCCACACGCAGGCCTTGGCTTCCTGAAATATAGCTGTGGCAGCAGCTTCAGGATTTGGCAGGACATTTGGCATTCATTTAAAAACACAATCTACGGGGTGTGGCTCAGCTGTTAGGGTGCCTGCCTCTAACCGAGAGCCTCCCCCCCCCCCCATCCCCGGCTGTGATAACCAGCACAGCATGAAACCAAGAGTGGTGACTCAGGCCTGTAATGCCAGCACTCACAGAGTTCAATGTCATTGTGGGCTGTGTAGCAAGTTGGAGGGCAGCGTGAGTCCTTGTCTTGAAAGATAAAAGCAAAAACAACAAAGAGCCGCTGGGGCTTTTGGGTACTCCTGAAACACACTGGGACAACTGATGGCAGGCCTGGCGATTTCTGTGTCTACTTGGAAGGGAGCAATAATAAGCTTTCTGGAGGCACTGGAAATGCAGACATGCTGTCAGCCTCCCAAGGAGAAGGGGATCTTTCTGGGCCTCTGGCCCTGCCCCATGATAAGTTCTAAACTAGCGATTGCAGAAAGAGATGGACCAGTGCTGGCTGTCAGCACAGGGGCCACACCCCACCCCAGTTGTGTCAGCTGCAGGCATCTGTGTCACGTGCAAAAAAGACCCTGCTGAGTTTGGATTGCTGCCAGCCACCCAAGGAAACACAGGCCCAGAGATGACCGAGCTATCTCCCTACAGACAAACAGCATGTGGCAGAGCAGAGTTAGGACTCCAGGCATCTGGAAAGCCACGGGCTCTCCCCTGCAGGGCAGGGCTGTATCCATCTCTCCGGAGACAGAGCTTTCATCTCGCACTGCCTTCTGAACTCCACTGTGGTTGCCAAGGCGAAGTGTGCAAATCACACCCAAAGCAGAAACAGGCCTGATATTTGCTTCCCCTGTCAACTTCCTGTTTGGAGTTCTGTGGAGTCACTTTCAGCTTTTACCCAGATCAAGAGGACAGACACTGGTCTTCCAAGGGCACTTCTTGGTGTGTGATTTAGGGAAGGGGTGAGGCTGAATATGTGGCAGAGCCTTCTGGCTGGTTCTGTGGCTCTCCCCATCTGCCTGACATCACACCACCGAAGTCACTCCTTTGTATCATTTCCCCATTGGATTCCTCAGAATTGAGACATCCGTTTGTGTAGCCTGCCTCACAGTTTATGAAATGCTCTCACACCTAATTGGGAGAGGGCTGTTTTCATTTTGAGATCGTCTCACATTCTTCAGGCTAGCCTCAGATTTACTATATAGCCAAGAATGACCTCGCAGGGCTGTTCTTCCTGCCTCTGCCTCCCCAGTGCACCTGTCTGTACTGGGCTGTAGGTCGGTCCCAGGGCTTCCTGCATGACAGACAAGCATTTACCAGCTGAACTGCGTTCCCCACCTTAACATGTTTTTAAAGTGTGTTTACAGCTGGGCGTGGTGGCTCGTGCCTATAATCCCAGCATTTGGAAGTTAGAAGCAGAAGGGTCAGGTAGTTCACTCACCCTTTCTATGGAATAAGAGCAGCTTAGGCTACGAGTGACTAGACAGGAGAGATGGCTCAGAGATTAGGAGCTCTTCCAAAGGATCTGAGTTCAATTTCCAGCAACCACAAGGTGGCTCACAACTATCTATAATGAGATTGGTGCCCTCTTCTGGCATACATGTGTACATGCAGGCAGAACACTGTATACATACATAATAGATCTTTTTTAAAAAAGTGACTAGACTCGGGGTTTTTTGTTTGTTTGTTTTTGTTTTGTTTTGCTTTTTAAAAGTTTTTCCAGGTGTTATGGTGAAAGTATTTAATCCTAACACTGGGGAGACAAGAGACAGGTGGATCACTAGTGAGTTCAAAGCCAGGCTGCTCTACATAGAGAGTTCCAGGACGAAATAATGAGAGCCTGTCTCCAATAAATAAATAAAACTTTTTCATACAGCCGGACGTGGTGGCTCATGCCTTTAATCCCAGCACTTAGGAGGCAGAGGCTGGTGGATCTCTGTGAGTGATCTACAAAGTGAGTCCAGGACAGCCAGGACTGCATGGAGAAACCCTGTCTTGAAAAACCATAAAAACAAAACAAAACAAAACTGATTTGTCTTTCTGCAATGTTGGGGGTCAGAAACAGGCATCTGAGTTCACTAGTTGTCTGTCACTAGGCTACAGGCCAGCCCTAAAACTTTCCTAATTTCTAATTAATACATAATATTTGATGTTCCGACACATGTGTATAATGTGCAACAGTCAAATCACTAATCACCTTTTTAATAATTTATTTCATGTTGCCTGTATCCATTGGAGTCACCCCACTAAGCTACAGAACCACAGAACTTCGAAGCACCATTGTATACTAACCATCCTCTCTCTCTTCCCACATCCCAGCTCTGGTCATCTAATCAACTGGGTTGTTTTTTGTTTTGTTTTTTGTTTTTTGGATTTTTGAGACAAGGTTTCTCTGTGCAGCCTTGGCTATCCTGAACTCACTTTGTAAACCAAGCTGGCCTCGAACTCACAGCAATCCACCTGCCTCACAACTGGGTTATATATATTTATTTATTTATTTATTTATTTTTGTTTGTTTGTTTTGTTTTTCGAGACAGAGTTTCCCTGTGTAGCCTGGCTGTCCTGCACTCACTTTGTAGACCAGGCTGGCCTTGAATTCACAGCGATCTGCCTGCCTCTGCCTCCTGAATGCTGGGATTAAAGGCATGTGCCACCACGGACCCCGGCTATTTACTTTTATGTATGGGTATATGTTTATATCTATGTGGATGGATTCCCACTGAGGCCAGAAGAGGGTGTGGGAGCCCCTGAAACTAGAGCTTAAGGCAGCTGTGTGTTAGCTGTCCAATATGAGTGCTGGGAATCAAACTCAGGGCCACCAGAAGAGCATCTGTGCTCCTGAGCCCTGGGCCATCTCTCCAGCCCCTATGAAGTCAACTATTTTGGTTGGTTTTGTTTGTTTATTTTTTCTAAAACAGGGTTTCTCTGTGTACCCCTGTCTGTCCTGGAACTCACTGTGTAGATCAGGCTGACTTGGTATTCAGAGGTCTGCCTGCCTCTGCCTCCTGAATGCTGGGATTAAAGGCATGCACCACCACAGCACAGCTTTGAAATCAACTTTAAAAGTTTTTTTAAAAAAATATTTATTTATGTATACAGTATTCTGCAAGCTTGCTGCCAGAAGAGGACACCAGATCTCATTATAGATGGTTATGAGCCACCATGTGGTTGCTGAGAATTAAACCCAGGACCTTTGGAAGAATAGCCAGTGCTCTTAACCTCTGAGCCATCTCTAGACAGTTCCTTTTACAAGATAAGTCTTTCATATATATATATATATATATATATATATATATATATATATATATATATATAGACTTATTTATTATGATACAATGCTCTATCTGCATGTACACCTGCAGGCCAGAAGAGGGCACCAGATCTAATTACAGATGGTTGTGAGCCACCATGTGGTTGCTGGGAATTGAACTCAGGACCTCTGGAAGAGCAGGCAGTGCTCTTAACCTCTGAGCCATCTCTCCAGCCCTGAGTCATGGCCTTAAAGTGACCCTGAAGCTCGTTGATTAGGCGAGATGGGCACTGATCTCTGGAGAGTCTCTTATCTTCACCTCCCTACACTGGGATATCATAGGCCATGCCACCACAACTGACTTTTTCCCTCCCCATTGGGCACTGGGGATCAAACACGGGGCCTCAAGCCTGCAAGGCAAGCACTTTGCCCGCAGAACCATTCAAGCCCCCATCCCCGCCTGATATCCTCCAATTCTACCAATGAAGCCACAAATGATAGAATTTCATTGATTTTTGTTTGTTTGTTTTGTTTTTTGAGACAGGGTTCCTTTGTGTAACAAGAGCCCTGGTTGTCCTGGATTCGATTTGTAGACCAGGCTAGCTTCGAACGTATAGAGATCTGCCTGCCTTGCTTCCTGAGTTCTGGGATTAAAGGTGTGCGCCACCACACCAGGCTCACTGATCTATTTTTTTAATGGTCAAATTGTGTGTGTGTGTGTGTTCTATTTTATTGTATCCGTTCATCCACGGACACCTGGCTCTTGTGAATAACGTAGCAATCAAGGAAGTACAGCTGTCTCCTCTATGCATGCAGCCAGTAGTGAGACAGCTGGATCAGATGATGAGTCTATTTTTAGACTTGAGGAACTTCCATACTGTTTTCCATAGAGACTGCACTAATTTCCATTTGCACCAGCAGGGTGTGAGAGTTCCCCTTTCTGAGGTCTCATTGGTTATGTATTTAGTTTGGCCATAGCCATATTCTATCTGGTGTGCATGATTCCTCATGGTTAAATGATTTTTGGTCCTCTTCACAGCAGTGAAAGGTAGAGTAGCAATTTTAACATGTCTATGGGACAAATGAGGTCAGTGAGGGAGGCAGAGGACTGGCCTAGCTAATCGGAGCCAGAACTTAAATGTAGGTCTTTCTGCTCTCTGTTCATGTCATGGGCCCTAGAGCCCGGGAGGACGTAATAGGCACGGGTTGGGAGGGACAGGCTCTGCAGCTCGGCCAAAGGAGAACATGGGTCCCCAGGGCCTGGAGGGTCTGGCAGGAGGCAAAGGTAGCTCCGTCCATTTGGAGAGGCCAGATGGGCAGGAGCCTTTCCTCCAGGCTCCAGCTGTCCTCTGAGCTCTGAAGATACTGTCTCTGTTTCCTGACACCAGCTAGGCTCTCAGGGAGGCTCATCAGCCTGTTAGCACTGGCTGAGTCACGGACTCACAAATGCGTCCCTCATGTGACCTGAGATGAGTCGAGAAGTGGTGGGAGAGGTTTCCTAGGATACAGGCAGCTGAGGGCTTGGGGGAAGGAGGCCTTGAATTGTGTTGAAGGCTAGGCCTCCGTAGTGCTGGGCCCTGAAACCATGTCTAGGCTCATGGGCCGAGTGGTAGCTCCCCTGACAGGCGGCTTCAGTGTGAGAGGCCATTAGAAACAGGAAAGACCTGGCTTGGAGCCAAAAATTGTAACGCAGCAAAAGCCGGGGCACATGGGCCCCGTTTCCTGACACTTCCTATCTACTAGGCGTTTATTTGTGTGGAAAATCAACCAGACAGTCTATGTGATATACTCATATATAAAAGAAGGCATAGGGCTGGCAAGATGGCTCAGCAGGTAAAGGCACTTGCCATTAGGCTTGCTCCCTAGGTTTGCTCCCCACATGGTGGAAGGAGAGAATGGAATACCTCAGGTTGACCCCTGACCTCCACAGACATACCATTGGACACTCCCCCACTTCTACCATAAAAACAAAAACAAAAACAAAGGGGCTGGAGAGATGGCTCAGAGGTTAAGAGCACTGGCTGTTCTTCCAGAGGTCCTGAGTTCAATTCCCAGCAACCATATGGTGCCTCGTCTATAATGAGATCTGGTGCCGTCTTCTGGCATGTAACCATATACCCTGAAAGAATACCATATCCATAATAAATAAATAAAAATTTAAAAATAAAATAAACAAACAACAAAAAACAGTAGAAGCCAGCCATGGTGGCTCAAGTGTGTAACCTCAGCACTTGGGAAGTGAAAGAGTCAGGAATTCAAAATAATCCTCAGCGTCATAGTGAATTTGAGGCTAGCCTGGAACATATAAGAACCCTCCTCAAGCCCAGTGGTGGTGGCGCACACCTTTAATCCCAGCACTCAGGAGGCAGAGGCAGGCAGATCTCTGAGTTTGAGGTCTGCCTAGTCTACAGAGTGAGTTCCAGAACAGCCAGGGCTACACAAAGAAACTCTGTCTCAAAAAAAAAAAAAGTTTTTTTTTGTTTGGGTTATGTAGCTCAGTGGCAGAGAACTTACTATGTATAAGGTCCTAGATTTGAACCCTAGAACTCCCTTAAAAGAGGGTCTCACTGTGTAATTCTGGCTGGCTTTGAATTCACAGAGGTCCACTTGTCTCTGCCTCCTTAGTGCTGGCATTAAAGATGTGTATCACCACGCTCAGCCTGCTTGTTTTTTAAAACTATTTTTATTCTATGTATACAGGTGTTTTGCCTCCAAGTATGTCTATGTGTACTATGCATGCCTGGTGTCCACAGAAGCCGGAAGGATGTGTTGGATTTTTGGAGCTAGAGTTAGTGAGCCGCCATGTGAATCCTGGGACTCTAACCTGGGTTCTCTAGCAGGACAGCTAGTCTCTTAGCCACCGAGCCACCTCTCCAGCACCCTGTCTCCCACCTCCCCCCACCCCACTTCCCATTTTTTTTTTCTAAGATGGGGTTTCTCTTATAGTCCTGGCTGTCCTGGATTAGATTCATAGACCAGGCTGTCCTCGAACTCACAGAGATCTTCTTGCCTCCGCTGGGATTAAAGGGGTGCACCACAGGCCTGCCACCCCCTTCCCAATAAAAAAATTATTATGTGTGTGTGTGTATGTGTTTGCCTGTGGTTTGGGCGTGTGAATTCACTACCGTGGAGGCTGAAAATATCCTTGGAACTGGAGTTAACAGGCGCATGGCATGGATCCTGGGAGCTGAACTGTCCTCCTCAAGATCAGTAAGCACTAAGCGGGCTCAGCTCAGGTCCTGATATTTCCTAGTCATCGGTGCTGATACCTGCTCTGGTTTTTTATGTTAGTGGGGTACAGTTCAGCCCTGAGACGCCCGTCACTGGCCAGTGAGCAATCCACAGCTCTCCCACTACCCGCTGCCAACAGCACATTACAAATCTCCCCTTCCCGTAAGCTCTGACATTGTTTCACTTCACCTCAAAACAGCCTGGAGCCCTCACATGTTTTTTTCCATACACAGGCACAGTCACCGTGAAACAATGTCCTAAGAGGAAGAGTTAAAGGAAACGGGGAATGTTGGCCAGAAAAGAGATTGATGTTGAAACACTGTTGGAGGGAGGGCAGAAGACAGACTCCACCCTAGTCCTTGTACTATAGCTTGCTTAGAACTCACCATGTAGCTCAGGCTGGCCTTGAACTCGTGGCAATCCTGCTATTCCAGCCTGAGTCTTGGAGAGCTAGGATTAAAGGCATGTTTGGGGAAAGGATATAAGGTTGGAAATGGACACCTGGGGGGATTTCCAGGCAGCCTGCTTTATCCTATAGCTACCTGTGCCTGTCTGGGTCCTGGGTTCTCACGCAACTGCTCATCCTGCTATTGAAAAGGGGAGGGAAAGCCAGGTATGGTGGCGCACGCCTTTAATCCCAGCACTTGGGAGACAGAGGCAGGAGGATCTCTGTGAGTTTGAGGTCAGCCTGGTCTACAAAGTGAGTCCAGGACAACCAAGGCTACACAGAGAAACCCTGTCTCAGAAAAAAAAAAAAAAAAGGAACTGGAGAGAGGGGATGGTGGAGTGAGGACAAAGTGGCTGGTTGTAGTTTCTGGTGGAGGCACCTTTTTCAGTCTCAGTCTCCTCAGCTGGGAACAGGGAACAGTGGTGTATCTTCCTGTTGGCATGGGCTAAGTGATGTGGGCACAGGGGAAACATTTATGACCGGAGGCGGCAGTGGTTATGAGCTCACTGACTCTGAGTGCCTGCAGCCAAGGGCTTCATGTGACTGGCTTCTCCTACGGGGCTTCTGTGCTTGTTTTTAAACTGACAAGCAAGTTTAGATTGAAACTCAGTGTGGAGGTCCAGGCCTATAATCCTGGTACTCAGGAGGCTGAGGCAGGAGGATCAGAAAGTTCATCCTTGGCCGTAAAAATTTGAGGCTAGCCTAGGTTATATGAGACTTTGTCTCCAAAAGAAAGAAGGAAGGAGGGAAGCAATAAAGAAAGGGAAAAATCTAGATGATCGCTCCTTTTAAGACACAGTTTACAGTCTGTTTAATGGGGTCACACGCTGTTATTTTGAAGATAAAGTAGAAATCTATGTGAAGAGCCTCAGAGCCAGAAGTTTCCAGGAAAATTCTTTTTTTCTTCTTTAGACAGAGTCCCATTATGTAGCCCTAGATAACCTGCAACACAATGTGTAGATCAGGCTATCTCTTTTTTTAATTTTTATTTTATGAATTTATTCTTATTACATCTCAATGGTTATCCCATCCCTTGTATCCTCCCATTCCTCCTTCCCTCCCATTTTCCCCTTACTTCCCTCCCCTATGACTGTGACTGAGGGGGATTTCCTCCCCCTGTATATGCTCATAGGGTATCAAGTCTCTTCTTGGTAGATCAGGCTATCTCAAACTCACAGAGAGGCTTTTGTGGCTGCCTCTCATGTGTGGGCATTAAAGATGTATGTCATCACAAAAAGAAGGGAAAGCCTTCTTCCTGATGTCTCTTCCTGACAGGCAAGACACTTCCCCGGAGGCTCCTCTTGTGTCAAGTCTTGGAATGAGTGTGCCTGGTATCCCCAGTGGCCTGTCCCTCCAGGGGTGACCCAAGACTGCAGGGTTAGAGGGTGAGGCTCTGGTTGATTGCTGAGTCTTTCCTCAGTCCCTGGGGCCTTGCGTTGTCTGGCTGCCAGTTTTAATGTTCAGCTCCAGGCAACTGGATTTCCGACCAGGTCTCGAGGCTGGTGTGGGAGGCCCAGGGTCCGTCTCTTGTCCTTGGTATCACAGACAGTGAGCAAAGTTGAAACTAAAGCCTGTCAAGAGGCTAGGAACTGGGGCCCAGAATGAGGAGCTCAAACTGAGAGAGGAAGAAGCACCCACCCCTCTCCAGAGCCAAAACCCCACAGCCTTACCCTTTCTCCCTCTGCCTGCCTCAGGCCAGCTAGGTCTGGCTCCTACTGTAACTCCCTGGGTTAGCATTACCAACGACGGCCTGCACCCCACATACAGGGTGAACCATGTTTAAAAGCTGCATTGCGTGGCAACCATAGGGCCCAGGCAGGACTGAACGAGATGCCTCTGACCAATGGACTCTAAGCGCTATCGTGACGCTTCAGCCATTTGTTCATTGCTTTCTGGATGTTTCGCTCCCTAAATTATTATCCATTTAATATTTTTCTTTACAGCAAGCCATTTAAACAGCCTAAGTGGGACACAGTGCACATACCTGTGGTCCTACAGCCTTAACACCTCAGCCCTCAGGAGGCTGCACCAAGAGGATTGTGGGAGGTTCAAAATCAGCTTGGGCTACACAGTGAAACTCTGTAAGATGATGATGATGATGATGATGATGATGATGATGATGATGATGATGATGATGGTGATGATGATGGTGGTGGTAGTGGTGGTGATGATGATGGTGGTGATGATGTTGGTGGTGGTGGTGATGATGATGATGGTGGTGGTGGTGATGGTGGTGGTGGTGGTAGTGATGATGATGGTGGTGATGATGTTGGTGGTGGTGATGATGATGGTGGTGGTGATGGTGATGGTGGTGGTGATGATGGTGGTGGTGGTGATGATGATGGTGGTGGTGATGATGATGGTGGTGGTGATGATGATGATGATGGTGATGGTGATGATGATGGTGGTGGTGATGATGATGGTGGTGGTGATGATGATGGTGGTGATGATGATGGTGGTGATGATGATGATGGTGGTGGTGATGATGATGATGGTGGTGGTGGTGGTGGTGATGGTGGTGATGGTGGTGATGGTGATGATGGTGGTGATGGTGATGATGGTGGTGATGATGATGATGGTGGTGATGATGATGATGATGGTGGTAGTGATGATGATAGTAGTAATAAAGGACATGCCATCCAGGGTAGCATGTGGAACACATAAAATATCTCAGCATTCTGAGAAGTAGAGTCAGGAGAATCAGGAGTTCAAGGTCAGCCTTAGCTGCATAAGATCCTGTGTTCCAAAACAAAATTTGGGCAGGCAGGATCTTTGCTGCCAAAACTGCCAAGCGGAGTTTGATCTCAAAACCCACAGGATTGAAGGACACAACCAACTCCCACAAGGTGTCCTCTGACTTACACACATAACTGCCAGCACACACACTCTCAAGTGCACACATACTGAGTCTATAAAAAGTCTTAGCCTACGACCCCATCTGTCTGTATGGCATAAGCTTTGGCATCTGCCTGTGAAATCATTGGTTACTGAGCTAATTTTTTGGTTCCTCATTGACATTTGGCTCAATGTATGGTTCACCCACAAACTTGCTTTGTGGATCATGGTTTTTTGTTTGTTTGGAAGAGTCTTATGTAGTCAAGGCTAGCCTTGAACTCATGATGTAGTTGAGGATGACCTTGAGTTTCTGATCCTCCTGCTTCTCTCTCTCTCTCTCTCTCTCTCTCTCTCTCTCTCTCTCTCTCTCTTTCCAAGACAGGGTTTCTCTGTGTAGCCTTGGCTTTCCTGGACTCACTTTGTAGACCAGGCTGGCCTCGAACTCAAAAAGACCCATCTGCCTCTGCCTCCCAAATTCTGGGATTACACAGCACCCGGCCTGCTAGGATTACAGGTATGCGCCATCACACTTGGTTCAAGGTCCACACCTGTTTGTTTGTTTGTTTGTTTGTTTGTTTAGTTGGTTGGCTTGGCTTGAGACAAGGTCAAACTATGTAGGTCTGGTTGGCCTGAAACTATGTAGACCAGGCTGACTGACTTAGACGTCACAGAGATCTGCTTGGGCTGCAGGGTTGTAAGGATTATGTGTACCTGTGGCTCATGTGTTTTTGTTTTTTGTTTTTAAAAAAATTTTTTTTGAAGCCAGGCGGTGGTGGCGCATGCCTTTAATCCCAGCACTCCGGAGGCAGAGGGAAGTGAATCTCTGTGAGTCTACAAAATTAGTCCAGGACAGCCAAGGCTACACAGAGAAACCCTGTCTCTTTTTTTCTTCTTTAGACAGAGTCCCATTATGTAGCCCTAGATAACCTGCAACACAATATGTAGATCAGGCTATCTCTTTTTTTAATTTTTATTTTATGAATTTATTCTTATTACATCTCAATGGTTATCCCATCCCTTGTATCCTCCCATTCCTCCCTCCCTCCCATTTTCCCCTTATTTCCCTCCCCTATGACTGTGACTGAGGGGGATTTCCTCCCCCTGTATATGCTCATAGGGTATCAAGTCTCTTCTTGGTAGATCAGGCTATCTCAAACTCACAGAGAGGCTTTTGTGGCTGCCTCTCATGTGTGGGCATTAAAGATGTATGTCATCACAAAAAGAAGGGAAAGCCTTCTTCCTGATGTCTCTTCCTGACAGGCAAGACACTTCCCCGGAGGCTCCTCTTGTGTCAAGTCAGAGGCAGAGGCAAGTGGATCGCTGTGAGTCTACAAAATTAGTCCAGGACAGCCAAGGCTACACAGAGAAACCCTGTCTCAAAACAAAACAAAACAAAACAGAACCCCCCCCCAAAAAAAAATTGAGACATGGTTTCTCTTGTAGCCCTGGCTGCCCTGGAACTCTCTTTGTAGACCAGGCTGGCCTCAAACTCACAGTGATCACGATCCTCCTGCCTCTGCCTCCTGAGTGCTGAGATTAAAGGCATGCTCCACCATGCCCAGCTATGGGCCATGTTTTTTCTTTTCTTTTTTTCTTGAGTCAGGGTTTCTCTGTGTAACAGACCTAGATGTCCTGGAACTCACTCTGTAGACCAGGCTGGCCTCGAACTCACAGAGATTCACCTACCTCTTCCTCCCAAGTGCTGGGATTAAAGGCGTGTGCCACCACCACTGCCTGGCTATGGGCCATGTTTTAAAATTCATCTTGTGGTCATGTTTCAGGAAATAAGTGGAGAGAATATGTTTTTTGTCTTTTTGTTTTTATTTTTCAAGACAGGGTTTCACTGTGTAGCCTTGGCTGTTCTAGACTCGCTTTGTAGACCAGAGTGGCCTCGAACTCACAACCATCCACCTGCCTCTGCCTCCCAAGTGCTGAGATTAAAGGCATGTGCCACCACACCTGGCTAGAGGAGAGAATATGTGATTTTGGGACTGTTACTTGGACTCTGCACTTCACTTTCCTCTACACAAAGTGATCTTCTCTCTCTCCCATCTGTGTCAGGGCACAGTGATTCTGAGCACACCCAGCTTGGCCATGGAGGCCTTCCTCCTGCCTCAGGCTCCTGCCACTGTCCCTACAGGTATGACTGGTGACCAGCCTCAGTCCTCTTCCTAACCACAGGCAGCTACTGCCTCTCTCTGAGGTCCTGGTCTACACGTGTACCTGGCAGGAGGCGAGCATTCCTTTGCTCCTGTGCCCAGGATTATGGGTCCCAAAGGAAGGCACTTTCTGGCATCCTCCCTAAGTCCCCTTGCTTGCTGCAATATCAGCTCCTGTCCTTGTGTTTTGTCCTCACAGGTCCTGGGATTAAGTAAAGGCATTTTCTCAGAAAGGTTGGTTGGATCCAGTTCTGACCCTGGGTGCCCTTGAGCAAGTCACTGGCCCTCTCTGGACATGATTTTCTCATATGTAAAGCAAAGGGGCCCATTTATTGAAATGGGACATCTGCCACTTCCTCTCCTTCCCTGCAGGGATGGGGGGGGGGGGAGTCAGGGTAGGGCTCGAGCTTTTTCCTACCACACGACTAGTTTCTGTTTCTCTTCCGGTTGAGGGTGAGAACCTCGATATGGATGGGGTAGAGAGGAAGTTGCCTCCGCTGAGGGAAGGAGACTGACTGCCAGGAAGCTCTCCCTGGATGAAAACTCCCTTTGTCTCTTCCTCAGACCATCAGATAGGTGTTTCCAAGGATGGTTGGGGAGGCCAACACACCTGATGTCTCCATCCCCAGAAACCCCAGAACCCACCCACCATGGAGCAGGGGGAGGGGCCCATTCGCCCCTCCTCCTTTCACAGAAGTAGAAACTGAGGCCTAGAGAACTATGGCCAGGCTAGGTCATGCAGTGGCTTGGAAGTCCTGAGGGGCAGGAACTTGGAGTCCTGACCCTGCTCAGGGGAAACTATCCTACCCGCTACTACCCCTGCATGGCGCAGGGAGAGCAGAGCTGCTGGGAAAACTGCAGGAAGTGTGAGTTCTTCATTTTGAGTTGACAGCCACAGCAGACACACACACACACACACACACACACACACACACACACACACACACACACTCCTTTGAGCACACCTGCAAGGACACACACAGAGCCACCTATTCTCTTTAGTGTGCAAGCATACCATAGATGGAAGTGCATCTGTAGCTCCCACTGGTTCCAGATGCCCAGCTGAGGTTCACACTCTGTGCCCTCTGACCCACATCACATTTCACGATACAGAGAGCGGACTCCAGGAGAGGAAGTGAAACCAGGACGGTAGGCACGCCTCTCCTAGGTTTGTCACAGTTTAGCAAAGGTCCCCACACACCAGGCCAGGCCCCATGGCTGATGTCCATTGGTCTTAGAAACTGGAGGAGTTCCTGATGCTCCAACAGGACCGACTGACAAGAGAAGCACCCAGTGAGGACCACTCAGGGTGGCACACTCGTGACCACTCAGTGCCAGACACATCATTTGATCCATCTGGTAATAGAGGCCAGAGAAATGCTGGCTTGCCTGCTCTGGCTCAGCATGTAAATGGTAAAGTCTGGATTAGAGCCTGGCCTCAGAAGCTGAGCAGTGGTGGCACACACCTCTAATCTTAGCACTTGGGAGGCAGAGGCAGTCAGATCTCTGTGAGTTCGAGGCCAGCCTGGTCTACAGAGCAAGTCTAGGACAGCCAAGGCTACACAGAGAAACCTTGATTGGGAAAAAAAGAAAGAAAGAAAGAAAGAAAGAAAGAACCTGGAGTGAGGAACACTCATTTTTATGGCAAAGCAGCTGATCTAAACAGTGATGCTCTGTGAGCCTATAAAATATGACAGGACCTCCCACAGGCAACACACGAGGAACAGGTTCCTGGAAGTCTTGGTGGCTGTGAGTAAAGCTGTCAGGATGAGATGACATTGGAAACTGTTTTAAGAATGAATGGAAGAGCCAGGTGGTGGTGGTGGCGCCCGCCTTTAATCTCAGTACTTGGGAGGTGGAGGCAGTCAGATCTCTGTGAGTTCGAGGCCAGACTGGTCTACAGACAGAGTTCCAGGACAGCTAGAGCTGTTACACAGAGAAACCCTGTCTCGGAAAACAAAAACAAACAAACAAACAAACAAACAAACAAAAAAAAGGAGCTTGCTGGCTAGTCTAGCTAAATCAGTGAGCTGTGGATTCAGTAAAAAACAAACAAACAAAAAACTTATGTCTCAGGAAGATGCCCTCACTTGACCTCTGACCTCCACAAGTAGCCACATCTGTAAATGTAGGTCATTATTCTAGTAAACTCCATAGATACTTGTCAGCATCCTTGAGGGTCGGGAAGTGGAAATAGGAAGATGAAGGGTTTGAGGATAACCTGGGCTATGCACCAAGACATACACTGTCCCCTCCACATAGGCAGGAAGTAGACCTGGCTTTTTTTCCTCTGTTTTATTTCAGTGCCTACAACGGTGCCTGGCACACAACCAGGAGCTCTGTCTATCCTTTCTGTTTGCTTGTTTTTGTATTTTTGAGCCAGAGTTTCATGTAGCCCAGGCTAGCTCCAGTCTTCCTCTGTTCTCCTTTTTGGTGCCTTTGGCTGTAGCCTTAGTGGTTTCTGAAGAGGAGACAGATGTTGGTGCACAAATCCAAGGCCCACAGCTCTCCTTTTCCCTCAGTGGGGATGGCTTCCTTCCTTTCCTGTATCCATGAGATAACCTCTGTGTCTGTGTGTCTGTCTGCGTCTGTGTATCTGTCTGTGTCTGTGACTGCGTGTGTGTACACATACGTGAGGCCAGAGGACAATGTCAGATACCTTCTTCAATTGCTCTGAGTTGTTGTTTTTAAATTTACATTTATTTGGGCTGGGGCTGGAGAGGTGGCTGCTCTTCTAGAGGACCCGGGTTCAATCCCCAGCACCTACATGGCCGCTCACACCTGTCTCTAACCCAAGCTCCAGGGCTTCCGACACCCTCACATGGGCATGCATGCAGGCAAAACACCAAGGAACACAAAATAAAAAGAAAATTTAAAGGGAATTCCATTTGTGTGAAGTGGGGACACGAACCGATGCACACGTGGAGCTAATAGGACAGCTAGGCAGCCAGCAGGAGGAGTCAGGTCTCTCTGTCCGCCATGTCGGCCCTGGGAATCAAACTCGGCTGTCAGTGACCAGCACCTTTACCCACCAGGGCATCTTACTGGCCCTCTCTACCTTATTTTGAGACAAGGCCTCTCACTAAATCTGGAGCTCACCAATTCGGTTAAACTGGCTGGCCTGCAAGCTCCAGGGAGTTTCCTGTCACATACCACAGCGCCGGGCTTTTATGTGGGTGCCGGGCACCAAACTCAGGTCCCCATGCTTTTGTTTGTTTTTTGTTTTTTTGTCTTTCAAGACAGGGATTCTCTGTGTAGCCTTGGCTGTCCTGGACTCACTTTGTAGACCAGGCTGGCCTCGAACTCACAGGGATCCACCTGCCTCTGCCTCCTGAGTGCTGGGATTACAGGCGTGCGCCACCACTGCCACCGAGCAGACAGGCCCTCCTGCTTTAAGCAGCAAGCACTTGACTGATGGAGCCACCTCCCCAGGCCCAGTCACTCAGCTTATATAGAATGACTGCCATGATGACACGGCCTCCTCATGAGGGGAACAAGGACAGGGAGCCAACCTGAGTCACGCATGCGCGGCACAGGCTGGCACAAGGCTTTGTGAGGAAGCCAGGCTGTCCCTAGAGATGAGCCTGGCCTCTGCCTTCCTCAGCAGCTCCTAGAGGAGAGGGGAGGGACAGCATGTTTTTGCCAGGAGGACGAAATCGTCCTTGGACTCTAAGTCTGTTCATCCTGGCCGACTGATGCATGCTGGCACGCATGCTCCGCTGTGCAGGCTCAGGTGGCCGGAACTGCTGGCCATTTTGGGGATGGGAAAAAGAGAAGGTTACTTGGCCGCTTTGATGAGTCTCACTCACGTCTTAAGGAGGAAATAGCTTCTTCCATATTTCAGACAAGGCCCTGTTACCATCTCTACCACCGGGCTCTTCATGCTGTGTGTGAGACTCAGGCTGAGGCACCAACAGAGAAGAGCTTTGCTTGCTGCTGGGACAGGAGGCAGCTTCCTGGAGAAGGTGACATCTGAGCCAGCCTCTAAACAATGTGCAGGATTTAATGCTCTTGAGGAGGGAGGAACTGGGGCTGGTAAAGGAGGTGTGGCAGTGTGCGGCAGGTTCAGAACGTGAGGTAACCCGAGGTGGCTAGGAGGGCTGGGAGGGCTGGGAGCTGGGAGGCCTTGCCTGCTGGCCAGAGCTCTAGGTCCACTTTTGTGGCACCTAAATGACCCTGGGTCACAAAAATTCACGTTCCTCTGCATATTCCTGAGATCTCCTCTCCCTTGCCCAGCCTCCCCCGACTTCCTTTCTTCTGCCCTCCCCTTTCCCCTTTAATCCTCTTTGTGCTCCTAGAGAATTTTACTTCTATTTTCACTGAATGCACACACACACACACACACACACACACACACACACACACACACACGAGTGTATATGACTATATATAATTTAGAAAATCATGAAGGAGAGAAGCCAGGCTGGAGAGTTGGCTCAGGAGTCAAGTGCACTCACGCTGCTCTTGCAGAGGATGGGGGTTCTAAGCATCCACACTGGGTGGTTCATCACTATCTGTAACTCCAGGTCCAGGGGATCTGGTGCCCTCTTAGGCATCCTTAGGCACTTGTGTACATGTGATGTGTGCATTTAGGTGTATACACACACACATACACACATTTTGTTTTGTTTTTCGAGACAGGGTTTCTCTGTGTAGCCTTGGCTGTCCTGGACTCACTTTGTAGACCAGGCTGGCCTCAAACACACAGATCTCATATTTTTTTTTAAGTTAAAAAAAAAACAAACAAAAAGGAAAGAAAACCTATATTTGTTTTTCTGAAACTGGCTTAATTACTTAGTATGATTCCATTTGTGTCCATTTTCCTAGAAACAATATAACTTTATCTTTCTATTCTGTGCATTTGTCACATTTTGTACATTTTCCTTATCCACTCCTATGTTCTTGGACACTTAAATTGGTTCTGTTACTTAGCTATTGTCCCTGCTCTCCAACCCCCGTGAGACAAAGTCCTGCTATGCAGCTCAGACTGGCCTAAAACTCAAGACCCACCTTGACTCTGCCTCCAGAGTGCTGGAATTACATGCATGTGCCACCAAAGCTGTTTCTTATGCCTTTAAATCAATCATTATTTATGCGTTTATTTAGTGTGTGGGGCAGGGTGTGAGAGACAGGGACTAAAACTTGTGGGGACCGCTTTCCCCTTCCTGGCACTCTCATTTAGGCCTCGGTGTCAGTGCCTTTACCTGATAAGCCATCTTGATGGCTCTTCTTGTGACCTTGCTGATTCAGTGGCCAACCGTGAACCCAGAGGCCTTCCTGCAAGCTTCACCTACGTAGGAAAGATGAGAGCCAGGCCTTTCCAGTTGTGTCTCCTCTGAGCTTTGGCTTCTGCGTTCTCTCCCTCCTGGGCTGACAACACGTGTGCTAGCCTTCCTTCTGGGGCCAAAGTGACAAGGCAGATGCAGAGGACGGAGGGTGGTGAGTCAGGACTCAGGGCCTTATCACTTCCCAGCCTGTGGCCCTGACAAGATACACAGCTCCCTGGGAGCGAGTGTCAGTCTTCTTCTGCAGGTGGAAATGAGGTAAGTAGTGTATGTGCCCCAGGCAAGGCTTCCTGTTAAGATACAGAAAGGAACCTATAAAGGCTGCTAGTGTGTGTGGGGGGGGGGGTGGGGTGGGGGGCCGGGGACAGACGAAGACGACACTGCCAGACAGATGAAGATGTGGAAAAGTCACGTCACATACGGATGAGTGGCCGAGCTCGTTATACCCAGAGGCCCCCACTCATTTATTTCCTTACCGAGGTTTTGTTGTTGCTCTGTTTTTAAGACAGGATCTCCTTGTAGCTCAGGCTGGCCCCAACTTGCTATGTACCTGAGGGTGACTTTGAACTTCTGACCCTTTTTGCCTCTGCTTCCCAAGTGCTGAGATTACGGGCATGTATCCCCACACCCAGCCACAGCTCTAACCCAGGGTTCTGTGGATGCTAGGCAAGCCCTCACTTTTGGACTCACTTTTGTAGACCAGGCTGGCCTCGAACTCACAGCGATCCACCTGCCTGACCTTGAGCCTTATTAAGTACCTTAGGCTGGTCTTCTCCTCAAGATTCCTTGACCCCAGGCCTCATGAATGATGATATCACAGGTGTGTGCCATTCCACTGGACTCCAGAACCTTCTGTGCTGGCTTGTGGGGGATGGGCTGGGTAGCACCGAATGTAGGGCAGTAGAGCTGTTATCAATTGAGGCCCTGCCAACCGGAAGGCACTGCTGACCCGTATGTTGGGTCTCAGGCAGTGGGAGTCCAGCTAGGGTGCTGTCTGCAGGATGTGGGGGGTGGGGGTGGGGTGCCTCCAAAGTGGCATTCTAAAAGGCCACATCCAAAAGGAGAGGCAAGAGCTGCACGGGGCCTTGAGGAAGGGGCACCGGGCCACCTCTGAGCAGGTTCTTCATATAAGGCTCTAGAGCAAGTAGACCAGGAAGCTGGTCACATTCAGCTGACCCATTGGCTAGAGGGCAAGAGTTTGGGGAGTCCGGAAGTAGTGCACTGAGGCAGCCTCTGGGGGGGAGGGGTCAGGAATGGGTTCTTTTCTTAGTATCCAACAAGCTGAGTCCATGCCCCATCCTAAAGGAGACCCAGAGGGGCCACAAGTAGAGGGGACTGACTGTGGCTCATGACAGGACGTTTTCCCGGCAAAGGCTGATTCATTTCCAGACCTGCCAGGAAGATAAGTCTGGCGTACGCAGCCTTCAGTGCTGGTCATGTGCATGCACAGCCCCCAGAGAAAGAGGATATGACTACTGGGCCGGGTGGATGAAGCCTAGCAGGCCTCCTGGCTGGCCAGAGCCTCAAAGCCACCCTTGTCCCCTGTTCCCTACTCTCCACACCAAATCCTTCTCATTGTTTTGCACTGCCCTCTAAGCTCCCGCTGTCTCTCCTGGGGTACCCCAGCACCTCCACCATCCTCCCTGTTTTATGTTTGTGAGTGTGTTTTGTTGTTGCTGTGTTTTTGTTTGGTTGTTTGGTTGGTTTTTTTGAGACAGGGTCTCTCTGTGTAGCCTTGGCTGTCCTGGACTCGCTTTGTAGACCAGGCTGGCCTTGAACTCACAGCGATCTGCCTGCCTCTACCTCCCAAGTGCTGGGATTAAAAGTGTGCGTTACCACACCTGTCGTGTATGAGTGTTTTTTCTGCATGTATGTCTGTGTACACCTGTGTTCCTGGTGCCCAAAGAAGTCAGAATATTGTGTCCGTCCCACTGGAACTGGAGTTATGGATGCTTGTGGGTGGCCGTTCGGGTATCACAGTCATCAGCATGAGCGACAAGTGCTCTTACCCAGGGAGCTGTCACCTCTCCGCCCTTCCTTGTTCCTTTTTGATGCAAGGTCTGCCTGTGCTAGAGACAGGATCTTGTTAGTCTATAGGTCATCAAACGCCAGGTGAGAGGAGGAGGACCTTGAACGTCCATCCTCCTGCCTCCACCTCCTAAGCACTAGCTCACAAGTGCACACAGCTATGCCCAGTCTATGTAGTGCTGGGGACTGCTTCATTATCTGATTGTTGGGGACCAACTGGTGGGAGGAGAAAGTGGGCTTCTATAAATTGTTCTCTGACCTCTCTGTGTGTACACGATGGCATGTGTGTGCCCCTCCACAAATAAATAAATAAATTTTTGTGGGTTTTTTTTTTCAAGACAGAGTCTCACTATGTAGCTCTGGCTGGCCTTGAACTCAAACTCACAGCTACTACCTCCTGAGTACTGGGATTAAAGGCATGTGCCACTATGCCTGGCCAATAAATAGGGGGTTTTGTTGTTGTTGTTTTGTTTTGTTTTTGGTGTTTTGAAACAGAGTCTCTTTGTGTAGTCCTGGCTGTCCTGAACTCACTTTGTAGACCAGGCTGTCCTTGAACTCACAGAGATCCACCTGCCTCTGCCTTCCAAGTGCTGGGATTAAAGACATGCGCCACCACTGCCTGGCTATAAATACTTTTTTTTTTTTTAATTATCAAAAAGGCATTGGGGATTTAGCTTAGTGGTCCTCAGCTCCAGAAAACAACAAAACAAAACAAAACCAAAGAGAGAAACTCTTACCAAGAGGATTGCCTCAAGTTCAAGGTCAACCTGTGCTATATATCTGGTTCTGTCTGAAAAATAAACAAAAAAACCACCCAGATATTGTGGCACATGCCTTCAATCCCAGCACTGAGGAGGCAGAGGCAGGTGCATCTCTGAGTTTGAGGCCAACCTGGTCTATATAGTGAGTTCCAGGACAGCTATAAAGACTGACCCTATCAAAAACAAAAGCAAGGAAAAGAAGAATAATGAAAGAAAGACTCCTTAACATTTCCTGTGCTGAGTCCCCCTGGCTCTAAAACCTTCCACCCCAGCAAGCCCAGATCCACTCCTTTCTCTAACAACTGCTCAGCATCGCTTGTGTGGCCGCACCTCTTTTTATTTGGATTTGTTCTATTGATGAATCTTTGGATTGTTTCCAGTTCTTTGCTATGGTTGAAAAACAAAACAAAAAACAAACAAACAAACAAAACAATCAAAGAAAACAAAACACCCTTTACACACACACACACACACACACACACACACACACACACACACACCTGTAGAGACAGATTTTAGAGAGCAGTGTCATAAAGCATATGCACTTTTTTTTTTCCCAGGGATAGAAACATTGGTATTTTCATTTGTACATTACCACACACACACACACACACACAAAAAGTCAGCTTGTCTCCAGTTGTTTCAGTACCTGGCACCATCATCTTCCCCCCCCACCCCCCCACCGCAGCCCCCACCTCCCATGTTTGTTTTCCTGACATTGTGGTCCAGGTTTACTGACATTTCTCTTTGATACGTTTCAGTATCATTTGGCGGAATCTCACCAGGCTGTGTAACACCGTGACAAAAAGGCAACTTGGAAAAGAACACAGGGATGAATCAGTCATGGCCTCACTACTGAGAGGGTCACATTCCTGCAGTTGGGTGGGGAGCCTGCTGCTGGCGTGGGAGGACAGTGAGGGCTGCAAAGGGTCATACCCAGCAGACACCACAGACCAGGAGGCTCCAGAGAAGAGCTGTGTCCTGGGCCTGGAGCAATCAGAGAGGCCTCGGAGGAGGAAAAGTTCTGCCCAGGCTTTGCAGTGGCTGCAGAACACTGGGTCATTGACGCCTCACGACAGCTTTAGACGGTGCCTTAGAGTGTCTATTGCTGCAGCGAAACACCGTGGCCAAAAAACAACTGGGGAAGGAAAGGGTTTATTTGGCTTACACGTCCACGGCACAGTCTTTCATTGACGGAAGCCAGAACAGGAACTAAAGCAGGGCAGGAACCTGGAAGCAGGAGCTGATGCCGAGGGCACAGAAGGGTTCTGCCTTGCTCCTCATGACTTCTTGTTCAGCTTGCTTTTTTATAGAACCCAGAACTACCAGCCCAGGAGCGATATCACCCACACTGGGCTGGGCCCTTCCCTTCAGTCCTAAGAAAGTGCCCTACAGGTTTGCCTACAACCCAATCATAGGAGGCATTTTCTCTTTTGGGGCTTCTGCCTCTTTGAGAACTCTAGCTTGTGTCAAGTAGGCATTAAAAACTACTCAATGTATGTATGTATGTATGTATGTATGTATTTATTTATTATTATTATTATTATTATTATTATTATTATTATTATTTTAAGATTTATTTGTTTTTTAGTTTAAAAACTTTAAAATTATATCTACGAGTTTTTGCCTGCATGCCATTTATTTTTTTATTTTAAATTATGGACATGTGTCTGTGTCAGCCCATTCATTTTCTAGGCAAGCATCTCTTTCCCTCTTTTAGAGGCTTAGTTGAGGCCAGGCATGGTGGTGCAGGCCTGTAATCCTAGCCACCCAAGAGGACCATGAGACCCAAGCCTGTCTGGGCTACAGAGTGAGTTCAAAGTCAGCCTTAGTAATTTAGTGAGATAATGAGACCCTTTCTCAAAATATATTTTACATATTTATACAAAATATAATATATTATATATTTATAACATAATTTTAATATATAAAATTAAATATAATGTATATAATATAACATAATAATATGATTAATAATATAATATAAATTATACATATGTGGGGTGGGCTAAGCCAGGGATGGTGCAATCATAGCACTCAAGGAGGTAGAGGCCGGAAGCCCAGATGTTCAAGGTCATTCTTAGCTACATTGCCAGATGGAGTCCAGCATGTTCCATGTGAAACTCTATCTAAAAAGGAAAGAAAAACACTTGGGAGGCAGAGGCAGGTGGATCGCTGTGAGTTCGAGGCCAGTCTGGTCTACAAAGTGAGTCCAGGACAGCCAAGGCTACACAGAGAAACCATGTCTCGAAAAACCAAAAAGAAAGAAAAAAAAAACCCCAAAAAAACCCCATCAGGACTGGAGATGAAGGTCAGGTGTCAGATGCAGTCCTGGGTTCAGTCACCAGCACTCACAAAACCCGCATCTGCAATCCCAGGCCTTGTTACACTCAAAGGTAGAGGTAGGAGGGCCATGGAGGCCATACTTGGTTACAAATTAAGATAGATATCAGTCTGGACTGCATGAGGTTCTAGTAAAACCAAAAAATAGGGCCAAGAGGTAAATAAAGATGCTTGCTGCCAAGCCTGAAGAGCTAGCTGTGCTCAGTCCCCAAGGCGCACGTAGTAGAAGGAAAGATCAAGTTCCTGCAAGTTATCCTCTGTCCTCTGTCCTCCTCCTTCACCAGCTGGGCAGCTCACATGGATCAGGTTAGATTGCGGCAGGTACCCCATAGCTTCTCCCCACTCTGCCTATTGGTGTTGAGGACAGGTCTCTGTGCGCAGGCTTAAGTGTATTACGGTACCAGCGAGCTGCAGCGCTTTGCTGACTCTGGCTCCCCCGTGTGTTGAGGAGCCAAGCTTAAGGGCATTGAAATAAAACAGGCAAAGGAAGGCAAATACATGTTTTACTTCTATGTAGAGGATACAAAGTTTATTTTATTTTGGTTTTTCGAGATAGAGTTTCTCTGTGTAGCCCTGGCTGTCCTGGACTCCCTTTGTAGGCCAAGCTTGCCAAAGTTGATTTTAAAGTAGACAAAAATAGTGGTTCCTACAGTCTAGAGAGGCCATGAGAGGCAAGTATGAGAGAAGACGGCCAACAAGTATAGGGGTGCAGTTTGATAGGGGAATTTATTTAGTCATCCATTTTTTTGTAGATTTATTAGAGGTAGAGTCTTATTATGTAGCCAGATGCAGAATTTGTTATGGTGCCCGGCCTTGCCCCTGTGTCCTGAGTGCTAGGATTACATGTGTAATCCACATGTATCAGATGGGAGGCAGAATTATAATGTTCTATGGCACAATAGGACAACTCTGATTGCTATAAATATACTGAAGATGTCAACTCACAGGGATTTTGAACATTTTTTGACAGAGAAATGATTAGGGTCTGAGGTAAGGGATTTGCCGGGGGCCTTGATCTGATCATGGTACACGATGTATACGTCTTTCGAAGTGTTGTACTGTGCCTAGCAAATGCATACACCTACAATGTCTTAACTAAATATATTTTAGGCAGTTTGGTGTCTTACACTTTTAATTCCAGCACTAGGGAGGCAGAGGCAGATGGATCTCTATGAGTTCAAGGACAGTTTGGTCTACCACAGCCAGTTCCAGGGCAGCCAGGGCTGCATAGTGAGACCTTGTCTCAAATATATATATATATATAAAATTTTAAAGGTGGCGGGTGAAAGAGAATGGACTAGCAGTTAAGAGCATATACTGCCCCTGTATAGGATCTGAGTTCAGTTCCCGTACCCTCATTTGGCCTCCAAAGGCCACATGCATGTATGTATACACACAGAGACATATACACTTAAAAAATGTTTTTAATATTTGATTTTTTTTGAAACAGGGTTTCTTTATGTAGACTTGGCTGTCTCAGAACTTGCTCTGTAGACTAGGCTGGCCTCAAACTCACAGAAATCCATCTGCCTCTGTGTGCTGGGATTGAAGGTATATACCACCATCACCCAGCAAATTAAAAAAAAATCTTTAAAAGAAAAGAAGAAAATAAAACATTTCAAAAATCACAGAGGCAGAGGTGCTTGCCTGGCTAGCATGTGGGAGACCCCAGTGTTAGTCCCCAGAACCACACACAAGTACCTGTGCTCTCAGACACACACCCAGAACCACACACAAGTGTCTGTGCTCTCAGATACACACCCCAGAACCACACACAAGTGTCTGTGCTCTCAGACACACACCCCAGAACCACACACAAGTGTCTGTGTTCTTAGACACACAAGAAACCAAAGAACCAAGGATGGCAATTCAGACCTGTAGATGGGCCTCCAGGGACATTAAAGCAGGAGGGTTGCCGTGAATCAAGGTCAACCTTGACTACAGTTCCTGAGGCAGCCTGGGCTACACCATGAGACTTGTCAGGGGCTGGAGAGATGGCTCAGTGGTTATGGGTGTGTACTGCTCTTACAGAGGACCTGAGTTCAGTTCCCAGCACCCATGTCCGGCAGCCCACAACTGCCTGTAAGTCCAGCCCAAGGGAATCTGACACCCTTACTGGCTTTTGTGGATACCTGCACACACAACCCCCACCCCCACTCCCACACAGTTCAAAATAAAAATAATATTTATTTTTTTAATTAAAAAAAACAAACACAAAACAGCAAAATTAAGAAAAATTCCAATTAAGAAAAAAAAAAGACTAACCAATTTCATGCTATAAGTTAAACGGTAGCACTCACACACACACACACACACAAACACATACACAAACACACACACCACGCACATATAAGAGAACTGGAGGAGGGCTGGAGAGATGGCTCAGTGGTTAAGAGCACTGTCTGCTCTTCCAGAGGTCCTGAGTTCAATTCCCAGCAACCACATGGTGGCTCACAACCATCTAGAATGAGATCTGGTGCCCTCTTCTGGTCTGAAGGTGTAGAACACTGTGTACATAATAAATAAATCAGAGAGAGAGAAGAGGGAAAGTGATGGAAGAAACGAATATAGACTGGACCTTTTCTGATTTAAGGAGTATCTACACAGAGAAACCCTGTCTCAAGGAAGAAGGAAGGAACAGACCGAGGACTGGGAACTAGCTGGTTTTTATCGTACTTACATGTATGGATGTGCAGTCTGCATGTGTGTCTGTGCACCACAGGTGTGCCTGATGCCGGAGGGGATCAGAAGAGGACGTCAGGTCCCCTGGAACTGGACCTGCCGTGTGGGAGCTGGGACTCAAATCCAGCTCCTCTAGAAGAGCAGCAGGTGCTCTGAGCCATTAAGCCACCTCGCCAGCTCCCGTGGTTGTTTCTTTGGTTTTTTGGTTGGTTTTGCTTTACCTTTAATTGTTTTGTTTGTTTTTTTTTCAAGACCAGGTTTCTCAGTATGTAGTCCTGGCTACCATGGAACCCACTCTGTAGACTAGTCTGGCCTCAAACTCACAGATCCCCCTGCCTCTGCCTCCCGAGTGCTGGGATAAAAGGCGTGTGCCACCATGCCTGGCTCTGTGGTTGTTTTTTAAAAATACATTTTATCTATAGAAATAGATCGCAGTGTTTATATAAAATGTGTAATAATTTGCTGGGCATGGTGGTACACATCTGAAATCCCAGAACTCGAGAGGCTGAAACAGGAGAATCCCAAGTTTGAGGCCAGCCTGGATGACAGAGTGTGTTCCAGACCAGCCTGAGGTGTACTGAGACCCTGCTTTAAAGACAAATATAAAATGAAACAAAATAAAAATGAATTTTCTGGGAGCTGGAGAGATGGCTCAGTGGCTAAGGATGAGTCCTGTGTTTGTTTGTTTGAGGCAGGGTCTCTCTGTGTAGTCCTGGCTGTCCTAGAACTAGCTGTGTAGACCAGGCTGGCCTTGAACTCACAAAGATTCGCCTGCCTCAGGCTCCTGAGTGCTAGGATTAAGGGATTGCGCCACCACCACCACCAGACTAATTTACTTATTTTTATTTCATGTATGTCTGTGTGAGAGTGTTGCATTAGAGGAAATGTGAGCTGCCATGTGGGTGCTGGGAATTGAACCCAGGTCCTTTCGAAGAGCAGCCAGTGCTCTTAACCTCAGAGCCATCGCTCTAGCCCTGAGTACTGTTCCTGAAGAGGACTTGAGTCCGATTCCAGGGCATGTCAGCATCCTGCAGTGTGGTTAGAGCGACTACACACACTTGACTCTGGAGGGGAGCTGAGTCAACCTGAACAACATAGCTAGGTTTTATCTCAGAAGAAAACAAAACACACAAACCAAACAACAACAACCATAAACAAAGGAGGGAAAAAACCCACACATTTTTGTTTCTTTTGAGTATCAAATTACAGGGGAAAATTGGGCTCAAAGCCTAGTGTGAATGAGTGTTACAGAATTATAAAACAATTAAAGGCTACTGTGAGGTAGAGACTGTAGGTGACACAATTAAAAACGGGAATGCGACACTTCAGCTAGTATCCAAAAAGAATGGCCAGGAACTAGCTGAGGGGAAAGATTGGACGGGCTGTTCCACGCGGAAAGGAACAGCGGTTTGTGTCTTAGACCCTTAGGGAGCATAAAGGATCGTTGGATTTGCTGGAGGAATTTTTACATTAATTTTGTTGAGTTTGTTTAGTTTTGGTTTATGTTTCTTCCTTCGGGTTAAAAAGTCTTTCCCTCCCTTCTACCAGACTGGATTCCAGAATGCTGCCAGCCTCAGGCTGCCGCCACCGTCAGAGCTCACTGGCTGGGACAGCTGCACCTTCTGCGTTGACATCTGGCATCATCCGGCTTCCTCGTGGTTGTCCTTTTTGCTTGCTTGTTTGCCTTTGGTTTTGGCCAATCTAAGTGGTGTAATTGATATCTCATTGTCGTTGTAACCTGGTTTTTCTGACGGTGAATACATCTGACTGCTCTTGCCCTATGTCTGTAGGCTTGGTGGTGGTGTGGGATCTAGAGCCCAGAGCGGGAGGGCCTGTGAGGCAAAGTTGGGAGGGTCTCAGGGGAGTTGCACGCTGGTGACCTGGGGCAGCTTAAAGGCAGCATCAATGGGAGCTGCAGGTGGGATCTAGGATCAGACTTTTAGCTGAGCTAACAGCGGGCAAAGGCGGAGAGATGAGCAGCAGAGAGCCTCTGCCGCCCACTTCTCCGCTCTGCGCGCTCCCGGCTCCGCGCTCCCCTCGGGTGAGCACGGAGCAGCGGGATGGAGGAGGAGGAGCTGGCTTGGGAGACCCACGGCTGTGAGTCGCCTGTACGGCGGGTGGACGCAGGCGGCAGGGGTTGAGTGGGGACCGAGGCCGGGTGGGGGGGACCCCTGCGTTCACAGAGAGCCGCCCAGGGAGAGGCTGGCCCATTTGCCTGGCGACATCGGTCTCCGGCTTCTCTTTGGCTCCCGGAGGAGCATCGCACAGGTGTAGGGCGCATTGGCTGCATGTCTGGGACTCAGGGTGTCCCAGACGCGGCAAATCCGGAGTGATAGCGATTTTGATAATAGCTTGCTTTGTGTGCCAGGCCTAGAGGCAGGGCAGGCCAGTCTTCTACCCTCGCGACCATGTGGGTAGGGCCTGTCAACTCCATTTTTCAGATGAGAAACCTGAGGGATAGGATGAGATCACGTGGCTGTATTGTGGTAGAAATGGGGAAACCAGGAATAGAGGTGCACGCAGTTCAGCTGGTAGATTGTTTTTTGTTGTTGTTGTTTTTGTTTTTGTTTGCTTGTTTGTTTTTGAGATAGGGCTTCTCTGTCTAGCCTTGGCTGTCCTGGACTCTGTGTAGACCAGGCTGGCCTCGAACTCACAGCGATCCGCCTTCCTCTGCCTCCCGAGTGCTAGGATTAAAGGAGTGTGCCACCACCACGCCGGGCTGATTGTTTAATATGCACAAGGCCTTGGATTCTATCCCAAGCATCATGTAAAACCAGCCATGGTGGCATACTCTGTAATCCTAGCACCGGGGAAATGAAGGAAGAAGGAGCAGGAATTCAATACCATCTTTCATCCTGGGCTGCACAGGGAGTCCAAGGCTGCCCGGCCTGCCTGGCCTATTTGCAACTCTATCAGCCGCTGCCGCTGCCACCCCTACCCCACCCCCACCACACCCCCACCACCAGCACTACCACACCCCCCACCCCTACCCTACCCACCCCCACCCCCCCATCCCCCCTACCCCCCACCACCACCTCTACTCCCTCCCACCAAAACCAAAAACCTGAAGACCCCAGTTCTCCCAGAACAAATCGGGGTCTAGATACTATATCGAAAAAGGAACCAAGATCTAGAAAAGGGGTGCTGTGGTCAACCCCAGCCCTGGATGAGATAAGGAACTTCAGAGCCTCTTTTGGAATGTACCCAGAGCCAGGACCCCTAGAAATGTGGCAAGCATGCATGTGGCCATCAGCACTCCTGAGAGAACTTCCGTACCCTCCCTGGCAGAGGAAGGAGGATGGAACCATCATCTCCTTCGAGAATTCTTAGTCCTGCTGCCCAGACTGAGCCTTGACCACTGAACCCGGAAGTGCTTTCTCAAATCCCTATTGTCCTGCCCCCTGGATTTGAAAATACTGAAACCAGCTGTTACCATCTGCCTGCATGAATGAGAAGTCTGCACTGGGCTCCCTTAAAGCTTAAGTATTGCCTTTACATTTTTTATTTTATTAAAAAATTTTTTTTGAACTTATTATTTAGACCAGGATGTAGATTTGCCTACCTCTGCCTCTGAGTGCTGGGATTAAAGGCATGTATCTTGCTTTGTTATTTGTGTGTGTATGTGTGTGTTGTGTTGTGCGTGTGTGTTGTGTGTGTGTGGTGTGGGTGTATGTGGGGTGTGTGTGTGTGTGTGTGTGTGTGTGTGTGTGTGTGTGTGTGTGTGGTGTGGGTGTATGTGTGGTGTGGGTGTGTGTGGTGTGTGTGTGGTGTGGGTGTATGTGGTGTGTGTGTGTGTGTGTGTGTGTGTGTGTGTGTGTGTGTGTGTGTGAAGCAGCCGGAAGAGGGCATCGGATCGCCTAGACTTACAACTTATAGGCAGTTACCAGCCACCAGATGTGGGTGCTGGGAACCAAACTCAGTCCCTCTGTGAGAGCAGCAACTACAGTTAAGCACTGAGCCATCGCTCCAGGTCATTCCCCCACCCCCACCTCTTTACAAGACAGAGTCTCATGTGGCCCACACTGGAGTTCAACTTGCTAAGTAGCTGATGCTGTCCTCGAACTCCTAATCCTCCTTCATCTAAGTGCTGGAATTATCCGTGTGTGCCACTACACCCAGCAAGATGCTCATTATTTCAGAGGGATCACAGGGTTCTGCTAGGGCCAAAGGATCCTTAAGGATTCTCCCAGCCAAAGGAGAGCAGTTAAATGCTGAGAATGTGAGATTCTGGAGAGAGAAACCAACACTGATAAAGCTCAGATGCCAGAGAGCCTGGTGTACATCGCAGAGGCTGAAAATGTGTGGGCGAAGAGCACGGAACAGATAAGGTTTTCATTGTAACTTTGTCACTCCGGTGCATGCTTTCCCTGCCAAAATGCTGGCCCCTGGATGCTCATGTGCAGAGGTCAGAGGTCAGCTTTCAGGAGTTGATTCTCTCCTTCCACCTCATCTTGGAGGCAGCGTCTCTCTTGCTGTTTCCGGCAAGCTGCGGTGCATACTCCAAATGAGCTGGCTGGCAAGGTCCTGGGCAAGTCTCCTGTTTCTGCCTCCTACTAACTGCCAGAGTTACCGGATGCACTCGGCTGCATCTGGCTCTTCACGTGGACTCTGGGAATCAAACTCACATCGTCAGGCTTGCATGGCAAGCACTTTCACTTATTTAGTATGTGTACATGCGCATGCACGCAGGCACTCACGGTATGCATGTGGTAGTCAGAGAACAACTTTCCTCCCACTATGTGGGTCTTGGGGCTTGAGTTCAGGCTGTGAGCTTTGCTGGCAAATGTCCTTGCCAACTGAGCCATCTCCCTATCCCTTCCCTCCCTGCCTCTTTTATCTGTAGGTGTGTGTGTGTGTGTGTGTGTGTGTGTGTGTGTGTGTGTGTGTCTGTCTGTCTGTCTGTCTGTCTGTCTGTCTGTGTGTCTGTGTGTGAATATGTGCATGGGTGGGTCCCTGCAGAGGCCAGAAGGGAGTGTGGATCCTCTGAAGCTGCAGTGATGGGCAGACGTGAGCTGTCTCATATGGGAACTGAACTCAGGTCCTCTGAAGAAGCTGTAAGTGCTCTTAACTGTTGGCCCATCTTTCAAAGTACATTTTTACTTATTTATTTTGTGTCTGTGTAGTATGCTTGTACCAGGGTGCCCATATGGATGTCAGAGGGCAACTTGCAGAAGAAAATTTCCTCCTTCTACCATGTAGGTCTAAGGTACCAAACTCAAGTTGTCAGGCTTGGCAGCAAGTTTCTTACCCTCTGACCCATCTTGCCAGTCTTTTTTTTTTTTTTTTAAATTGGGTTCTAGGGATCTGAACCCAATTGCTCAGGTGCTCACACTTGCAATGCAAGCTCTTAACCTAAGCCATCTCCCTGCGTCCTTAAGGTGCTTTGAGGAGCGAGAAAGATTACAGAGAAGGGAGCTTTCCAGCTAGGCAACGCAGAATGGGCTGCAGATGTGAGGGCGAAAGGGTTAGAATTAAGGGGCAAGGAAAGAAGAGGTGGAAAAAGAAGGAATAGGAAGATCTAAAAAAAAAGGGAGAGCCACCTCTGGCCCTCCTCGGGGCAGCACACTAAACCTTCTCTGCCGTCTACACTGGGTTGAGATTTAGCAAGGATGGTCACCAGTGGGAATGAATTCCAACCATCGCCAAGTGCGTCCCGAAGAGTGTGGGGTCCCTTCATCTCACCCCAAATCCCCTTTCTCCCCAGTGCTTCCCCTGGAGAGAGAGCTCCATGAGGCCTCTCGCACGAATCAAGTGGGAAGGATGAAGAAACTGTTTGAGAAGAGGGTTGACATCAGGGCTCGAAACCATGTGAGTTCTGCGCGGTGCTGCCACCCTGTGGGATGAGTCACTCTGCCAGAGGAGATGGCGGTTGTGTGCACTGACTTGGTGGGGGTGGGGGTGGGTGGGGCTGTGGGGATGGGGGACGCAGTCCATGCTCTGCCTCTGTTACCTGAACTAGCCTAAGGGTCAGGATTCCAAGCCAGGCTTTGGCAATTCCAGGGCTCAGACTTTGAATCTGTGTGGCCGATCTGGAGGACACACCTACGAGACAAAGGTGGAGCGCTGCAGAGGGCAGGATTCTGGGGACCATAAGGCACCAGACTCCAGACTCTGGGGAATGTGTGTGAGGCAGCAGTGCAGGTCAGCTCTCTTAACACTCGCTGTCCCCACTGTGTGTGAAAAGAGGGGCAGGCCAATTCTGGTAGACTAACAGTCAGGCGGGGACACATTAGGGTCTGTGGCTTTGCTGGGGAAGAGGACAGAGGAAGAAACATGACTTCTAAGTGTACACTGAAGACGGGCCCAGATCCATGCAGGGCAGTCCCTCTCTGACAGAGAACTTCTGGATGATAAATTAGGGCTTGATTAGCAGGCGCTGGATGCAAGGTCGTTGATGGCAGCGGAGGATGTGCTGTCTGGGGTCACATGACAAGGGTGCATATGACTTCAGTCTTCATGGCTGGCTTGGGAGGTGCAGGGATAGTAACAAGAATTCTGAGTGTGTCTGCTACGTTCTAGTGTCAGAGTGTTTGTCCACCAGCTTCTTGGCGGCTGCCATTCAGCCCTGGAGAGATGTGGCAAGTAGGAAGTCCTGGCCCTGTTTGTAGTTCAAGGCAGGCGCAGTGAGGCAGAGGCAGGTCAGTTAGGTCGGGCAGCATGTGGCTGGTGACTGAAGCTTTAGTCTTAGCTCCTGGGCAAGTAAGTACCTCAGGAAAGCATGGCCTTGTAGGATGACAGTGCTTTGTCTGTTTGCCCATCCATCATCCATCATCGATCTGTCCATCCATCCATCCATCCATCCATCCATCCAGTTATCCATCTATTCACTAGATATACTTACACACATTGGTGTCTTCATTCATTCATTATTAAGTGTATTCACTCATCCACATTGGCTTATTCATTCACTCACTAAGAATTTATTAAGGGCATACCTTATGCTAGGTGCCAGGAATGGAGCAGAACCCATGACAGCTGTGGTTTCTGCATGTATGGAGTCTGGTGGGGTAGCAAAGACAACAAGCCAACCATCTCGCTCCGACTGTGATAAGCTGTCCTATAAGCACAGGGAAGAGTCCAAGGGCTTTGTCCGACCTGGAGGTATCCCAGAAAACTCCCATGGAGTGAAGTGAAGGGCAGTGGTTCAGGTAGCGGGAAGAGCGTACCAGAAGCCCTGAGGGAGGAAGAGCTGGCCTCCAGAGGTTACACAGAAAAGCAGTGTTTCCACTTGCTGCCTCTTGTAAGCTGAGGTGGTAGAGAAGCGGACTCTCCACAGAGTGAGGCTGGTGGCCCAGCCTGCTCAGATGCACTGAGGGCCAGAAGCCAGGATGACCCTCCAGGGTGGTGGAGAGTGAGCCAGACAGCCAGGCCCTTTCAGCTCATTGCGAGGGAAGAATCAGACACTTTTCCCCTTGGGGACTTTGAGAGCAGTCTTAGGTCACATGTGGCTTCCCAGTAGGAAGAAAGGTTTGGAGCTGGGAACCATCTGGCCCCTCTGAGAAGCAGGGATGGGCTGGGAAGTGCCAGGCCACACAGGCTCTTGTAGGCCCAGGCCCAGGCCCTGGCTCAGGTTTTTGCCCCAAGAGCAGTGGGAAGCTGTACAGAGTCTCAGGCAGGGACAGAGCCACCCAGCTGGTCACCAGAGCCACCAACAGCCCTTCCTTCCTGCAGGCCAGCTGTCTTGGTAGGGAGGGTGCTGGGGGCAGGCCAGACATCTGGGCGTAGTGACAAGTTCCCTCTCCTCCTGGCAGGTGGGCAGAGTGGCGCTGCACTGGGCTGCAGGTGCTGGGCACGATCAGGCTGTGCGGCTGCTCCTGGAACACGGGGCTGCTGTGGACGACGTGGACTCGGTAGGGAGGTGTGTGTGTGTGTGTGTGTGTGTGTGTGTGTGTGTGTGTGTGTCTGTCTGTCTGTCTGTCTACCTTCCTGTCTCAGGCAAGGACATCCTAGATTGTCTGACCTGTCTGTGAGCAGTTGTCCTTGGTGAGACTGCCAGTAACGTGCAGATGCTTAGGTACAGGCTGGGCCCAAGTGTCACTGTTTTTTTTTTTTACTATCAATGGCCTTTCAGCTCTGGGAACTTTTTCAGTCCTTCACAATACTATGTGACAAAGGAGATTAGTAAAGCCATAGAACAAATAAAAACTCATGTGGATCAATAGTGACCTGTTTAGTAAAGCGTCCAAGCAGAGGGTCTCCTGTGAGAGGCCATGGGGCTCTGCCCTGGTTGGCACCCGAATAGGCAGCTTGCTAAGAAACTGTGTCCTGGAGCAGATGGGGCAGATGGGTAGGTGAAGACAGAGTCTGCAGGATTGCCTCTTCGGGTTTAGAAGGGCTGAATCTGGCAGTGACATTTCTTTTTTCTTTTCTTTTCTTTCTTTTTGTTTGTTTGTTTTTTTGTTTTTTGATACAGGGTTTCAGGGTTTCTCTGTGTAGCCTTGGCTGTCCTGGACTCCTCTGTAGACCAGGCTGAGAGATCCGCCTGCCTCTGCCTCCTGAGTGCTGGGATTAAAGGCGTGCACTACCACGCCTGGCTTTGGCAGTGACATTTCATAGACATATACTTAAGAATGGAAACTCGGGTCTGGACAAGTGGCTCAGCTGAGGAGAGACTGTCTAGCATGCATGAGCTCCTGGGTTTCATACCCAGCACTGGGGGGAGGGGAGAAAGAGAGAAAAAAGAAAAAAGAGAGAGAGAGAATGTTTCAGGGGGCCTGAATTGGCTTCAAACTTGTGGATGACCTTGAACTTCTGTTCCTTCTGCCCCCCCCCACCTCCCTGAATGCTCTAGAATTCGGGGAAGACAGGTGTGCAGCGCTATGCCCAGTTTATGCCATGCCCTGTTTATGAGGTGCTAGGGATTGCAACCAGGACCTCACGCACATAGGGTAAGCACTTTACCAACTAAGCTACACCTAGGCCCCCAAACTCAATGTAAACCAAGTAACTAGTAAAAAAACCACCACTGGGCATCGTGGCGTGCATGCCTTTAGCCCCTACATTTAGGAGACAGAGGCAGACAATCACTGCTGAGTTTGAAGCTAGCCTGGTCTACATAGTGAGCTCCAGACCATCCAGGGCTGTATAGTGGGGCCCTGTCTCAAAATAAGCAAACAAACAGAAGGCGAGTGAGATGACTTAGTGGGTAAAGGTTTGTACTATGCAAGCCTGGTAACCTCAGTGCAACCATGTGATCCTTGGGAGGGAAGGGCGCAGTGCAGAGCTCTCGCTCCCTTGCATACTTGTGCTCCACTGCCTGCGTGTGTAGTAAGTATAAGCTGGGCGTGGTCTCGCACACCTTTGATTCCAGCATTTGAGAGGTGCAGACAGGAGGGTCAGGAGCTCAAAGCCATCCTTAGCCTCGTAGCTTGAGGCTAACCTGAGCTACAAAGCGAACCTACCTCAAAAGCAAAACAAACAAAACAAAAAGTTCCAAACACACCCAAGGGTGTCCCCTCCAAACATCTTATTTTGAATGGCCCTGCTTGGTAATGAGAGCAGATGGCACCTGCTTTAGTTTTCATCCAGCAAAAGTGAGTTTCCAATACTGTATCAGCTTCTATTTTAATGACAGCAAAACCGGGCCTGCAGGAATGGCCCAGTGGTGTAGAGCACTTTTTGGTTTCACAGAGGACCCAGGTCCGATTCCTAGAACCCACAAGGTGGTCAGAATCATCCATAACTTCAGTTCCAGGGGACCTGATGCCTTCGTTTGGCCTCCTAGGGCAACAGGCACACGTGCAGTGTGCTTACACATATACGGGCAAACCATCATACATATAAAACAAAAGAAATACATCTTAAAAAAAAAAAAAAGCAAAGCTTTCTGGTTTTTAAGTGCCTAAAGCTTGGGGCTCTCTGAACTGACCTGCACTGAGATGAACAGCCTGGCCACGTGACCGCAGCCAGACCTGTGCCTCCTCCCTTTCTCCTCCCTTCCCCTGTGTCCTCTCCCCCAGTTTGGGATGAACGCCCTTCTCCTGTCTGCCTGGTTCGGCCACTTGCAGATTGTGCAGATCCTGGTCAATGCTGGGGCCAAGGTGCAGTGTGAGAGCAAGGTAAGGCCTCAAAAGGCAGCCGCGCCACAGCTGCAGCCGCAGCCCCTCTGTTTTCCCACTTTTCCCCTCCCTTTACTGCCTGCTTCTGCCTGTGGCAGCTTGCCTGGCCCTCTGGAACCTGGCAGAGACCCCTCCCCCACCCCCACCCCCTCCCCCACCCCTGGCCCCCCCCCACCCCCCCACCCCCCCCCCCACCCCAGCTGAGCCCTTCCTAGGCTGGAGAAAGGACAGGAGTTGTGTCCTTTCTCATCTGGCTCTTCTACCCCTCCCTGCTCTGGGCTAGAAATTCTTCAGCTGTCTGGCCTGCTGGTTTCCGTACTTACAGATGGGGATCTGCCCAACATCCTGCGGTGCAGTTAGGAAGATGAGCAAAGGCCACCTGCCAGCCTCTGCCCTCCTCATCCTCAGGGTGGCCGGATGGCAGGACCTTGGGTGGATTACTTTATCACCAAAGCTCATCTCCTATTTGGAAATGGAGATGTAATTACCCACATCAAAGTGATGGGAGAAGCAAGAGGAGTAATGGTTGTAACGTTCCAGGCGGAGTGGGTGCTGGAGCCTTAGGAACCTGGTCTCACTCAGTACTTGGTATGTGGGTGACTTAAGGGAGCAGGGTCCCACAAAGATGTCTGCATCTTATCTCAGACCTGTGAACTCCCAGAATCTAATGTGACAAAAGGGATTTTGCAAATGAGGTTATAGACCTTAAAGTTGGAAGTGCTTTTTGTTTTGTTTTGTTTGTTGGGTTTTGTTTGTTTGTTCATTTTTTTGTTTTGTTTTGTTTTGTTTTGTTTTGTTTTTTCGAGACAGGATTTCTCTGTGTAGCCTTATCTGTCCTGGACTCCTTTTGTAGACCAGGCTGGTCTCAAACTCACAGCAATCCACCTGCCTCTGCCTCCCGAGTGCTGGGATTAAAGGTGTGCGCCACCACAGCCCAGCTTTGTTTATTTGTTGGTTTTTAAGTTATCCACATGGGACCCTTGTGACCACAGGGGTTCATACAGGGGAAGAGAGAGAGGCAGAGATGATGAAGGAAGCTGAGTCTAGAAGTTCAGTTCCCAGCACCCGCATGGCTGTTCACAACCGTTTGTAACTTCAATAGCTGTAACCTCACCTCCTCTCCAAGCCGCTAGAAGAAATGTGCCCTTGCGCATCCATTTTAGGCATCCTTTAATTTGAAAATTGTAGTGTGTGTGTGTGTGTGTGTGTACAGCTTTTAGAAGTTGGTTCTGTTCTCCTACTGGGTGGTACCCGGGATCAAACTCAGCCCCTCAGGCTTGGCTGCGCGTGACCATACCCGCTGAGCTGTCTTTCCAGGCCCAGATGTGCATGAGAATACATTTGTCTGGACATGGTAACACATACCTGTACTCCCAAGACTCTGGAGATAGAGACACAGGAAGTAGATGTTCTAAGCCAGTTTGGGCTACATATTGAGGCCCTATCTTAAAAAACAAGTCAAATTAAGCAAAGAAGGTAGCGCATAAGATGGGAGTTTTGGCACCAGATGTACAAAGTTGAGGACACGACCACTCCAAGGTATAGTTGAGACAGGCCAAGAGGACCAAGAAAGAGCCAAGGGACCAAAAGCACACACTGAAATGACAGGGTTTTTTACACAGAACTCAGGGGCTGGGGGAAGGGAAACCTATGAGCTGGAGAAATTTAGGGGAGCGGGTGGGTGAGAGGAGCTGAGAGGAGCCAGGATGCCAGGATGGACTCTGTAGCAGCTGCTTGGCGGTGCTGAGGGAACCGGGAGGCTGGAGTGCGCTTTGGTATGCTAATAGGCAGCGCAGTTGCTGTTTGTTTCAAGTGTCCTTTGGACCTGACAGGTAGATGTTGTTTGTACAGTCAAAAGCCCGCATATTTGATTTAAACATTTCATATGTAGTTTATTGTATTATCTTTAAGTAAATGTTATTCTGGGATGGGGTTCATAGGCTTTACCAAATGCTAGAAAGGGACTACAGAGGCTGGGAACCTGGCTCAGTGGTAGAGCACGTGCCTAGTACACGTGAGACCCTAGGTTCAGTACCCACTCCACAAAGGGGGCGGGCTATGGCAGACACGGTAGGGGGCTTGGGGCATTGAGGACACAGCTCAGTGGTACAGACCTTACCTAAGAGGGCTTGCTTATGCCACCGTTAGGAGCTGTCTTTTTTTTTTTTCTTTTAAAAATATTTTATTTAATTTTAACTTATGTGCATTGGTGTGAGGGTGTCAGATCTTGGTGTTACCAACAGTTGTAAGCTGCCATGTGGGCGCTGGGAATTGAACCCGGGTCCTTTGGAAGAGCAGGCAGTGCTCTTAACCACTGAGCCATCTCTCCAGCCCGTTAGGAGCTCTCTTAGTCACAGTTCCCATTGCTGTGCTAGAGCCCATGACAAAGAGCAACTTGGGAAGGGAAAGGGTTTGTTTCAGCTTACAACTTTCAGATCACACTCCGTCACGGAGAGAAGTCAGGGTGGGAACTCACACAGGTCAGAGGAGGAGCTGATGCAGAGGCCATGGAAGGATGCTGCTTACTGCCTTGCTGCCAGTGGCTTGCTCAGCCTGCTTTCTTATAGAACCCAGCACCACTAGCCCAGAGATGGCACTGCTCCCATGGGCTGGAAACACCCCACCACCACCACCACCACCACCACCACCACCACCACCACCACCACCACACACACATATTAGTCAAGAAAATTCCCGACAGATTTACTTACAGGCAATTTGGATGGAGGCATTATCTCAACAGAGGCTCCTTCTTCCCAGATATGTTAAGGTTTGTGTCAACTTGGCCAAGAACAAAACAAAACAACCCAACTAGGACAGGAATTTAGCAATGGCAGGAGTAAGACAGCTCTCAGCAGAGATGCTGCTGTGCTAAGGGCGGAGGGCGCGCAGCATCTGAGCCTGAGTGCAGGACCCTCGGAGGGCACCTGGAAAAGACATCCAGATGCAAACTTGGGCTCTTCCTGCCTAGGGCTCAATAGTCCTGGGGAATTTGGTAGCTGTCTTGATAGATTTGCCATAAAGAGACTGCTGTGAATGGACCTCAATGGTGTGTGTGTGTGTGTGTGTGTGTGTGTGTGTGTGTGTGTGTGTTGTATGTGGTCATATGGAGAGTACTGAATAGTAGACCTCATTTTAGGCCATCTTGCTTTACTACCCTGGTCTTGGCAACATAACAGTATAAACTTTAACGGCTAGTTTAATTGAACTTTAGTTAAAATAAATAGGACTTATTCTTTTTCTCTCTTTCCTCCCTCCACCCTTTCCTGCCCTCCCCTGATGTCTTTCGGTTGTTTAGATAGGGACTTACTCTGTTCTGTAGCTCAGGCTCACCTGTACCTGGCTCACTATGTACCCAGGGTGGCATCGAGGCAGTCCCCCTGCTTCAGCCTCTTACGTGGATTATTGGTGTCAGTCACTGTACCTGGGGTTCTTTTCTTCCTTCAGTTTGAGGCAGGGTCTCGCTGCATGTTCTTGAACTTGTTATCCGCCCGTCTTGGCCTCCTCAGTGCTTTACTGATATTGTTCACAGCTCCATGGCTGATTGGACCATCCCTCCCTCTGGTTTTGCCCAGGCTAACCCATGAGGTGGGCTTGGGCTAGCTGGACTATAGGGTGTCTGGAGCCTCCCTAGGGAGGGTTGGGTATCTGGGATAATGTCTCCAGTTTCTCCAGTGGCTTGTGAGAGGCCTGGACTTCCTATGTGGCTTCCTTGGGCAACAAAATAGTAAGAAAGTGTTGGGGTTGTAGCTAAGTTGGTAAAGTACTTTCTTAGTGTACACAAGACCCTGGGCTTGATCCCCAGGACTAAGTAAGTTGAGCACAGTGGTCACTTTCGTGGTAGACACAGAAGGATAACAAGTTCAAGGTCATTTTTGGCTGTGCAGCAAATCCGAGGCTATCCTAGGCTGTTTATTGCAAGAGATGTCTTGCTGTATTGCCCAGGTTAGCCCTTAGCTCCTGGGCTTTGTGGTCCTCCCCACTCAGCCTCTTGAGAAGCTAGGAGGACTACAGGCATGTGCCGGACCTGGCTTTTTTCTAAAGCGTGGGTTAATTTCTCGCTGGTGAGCTTTTTAGGGTGTTTTGTATTTTGTATACATTTCCAGCTAAATTTCAAGCAACCATTTCCCTCCAGCACTTCAGCTCAGCATTAACGAGAGCTTACAAATAGTGAAAGCCGCAGACCTAAAATTTAGACTCCCTGAGATCTGGCAGCTGTGAAGATGTAGACCAGAATTCTGCCGGTTCTTGGGGTGCGCCAATGGACGGTGGGAACTGAAAAGCAGTGTTCCGAGGGGCTGAGGAGAGGGCTCGGTGGTTAAGAGCACCCCTCTTGAGAGGGCTCGGTGGTTAAGAGCACCCCTCTTGCTGAGGACCCAAGGTCAGCATAACTACCTGGAGCTTCAGGTCCCGGGGGAGCTGACGCCTCTTCTGGCCTTTGAGGGAAGGAGGGAGGGAGAAAGGGAGGAGGAGGGTACACACTCTCAGACACATTAAAAAAATCTTTGTTTTATAGGTATGGATGTTTTGCCTGCATGAGCATGTGTGTATCATGTGTATGCCTGTTGGATCCCCTGGAACTGGGGACGCGTGGCTGGGAACCACCATGTGGGTGCTGGGAACCTGGGTCCTCTGCAAGAGCAAAGAGTGCTCTTAACTGCTGAGCCATCTCTCCAGCTCTAAAAAAAAAATTTTTTTTTAAAAAAAGATAAACAGTGCTCCAGGGACTCCAATCTTAGTGCAGGCAGGGCTGGAAGTTCTGGGTCATTAGTCCTCTGCAAGGCTCCCACTCTCCCCTCCCCAACCTGAGACAGGGTGTCTCCGTGTAGCCTTGGCTGTCCTGTACTCACTTTGTAGACCAGGCTGGCCTCGAACTCACAGTGATCTACCCACCTCTGTCTGCCTCCGGAGTGCTGGGATTAAAGGTGTGCACCACCAGGTCTGGCTGCAAGCCTCCCTCTTTAGATATCACTCAAGAGGCCTCTCCCTTTCTGCCTCCCCCTCCTTCTCAAAGGCCTCTTGCCTCCACATCCTGCATAGCACATCTGGCCTTTGTTCTCCCTGGGGGGTTAGGAAGCCAGTCTTAGTGACCTTACACTGAGCACTCAGTCACTGGCTTCATTTTTTTGTTCATTTTGGGGTGTGCATGTGTATGTGCGCACGGGTGTACATGTGCCTGCATGAGCTCATGTGCACCACGTGTGTTTAGGTACCCTAAAAGGCCAGAGGACATCAGATCCCTTGGAACTGGAGTTACAAGTAGGTATAAGCCATTTGATGTGGATGCTAGGAATTGAACCCAGGTCCTCCAGAAGAGCAGCCTGCTCTGAACTGCTGAGCCACCTTTATAGCCCTGTTTCAGGTTTCCTCATCTATAGCTGTATGAAGAATAACCAAGCCGAGCGTGATGGCACACGCATTTAATCCCAGCACTCGGGAGGCAGTGGCAGACAGATTGCTGTGAGTTTAAGGCCAGCCTGGTCTACAAAGTGAGTCCAGGACAGCCAAGGCTACACAAGGAAACCCTGTCTCCAAAAGCAAAACAAGCAAACAAACAAAAATTTCTAAATGGGAGTTGTGGTGTACACCTTAAAAAAAAAAAGATTTATTTATTTATTATGTATACAGTGTTCTGCCTGCATGTGTGCCTGCACACCAGAAGAGGGCACCAGATCTCATTATAGAGAAGGTTGTGAGCCACCATGTGGTTGCTGGGAATTGAACTCAGGACCTTTGGAAGAACAGACAGTGCTCTTAACCTCTGAGCCACCTCTCCTGCCAGTGGCACATGCCTTTAATCCCACAGTCAATAGTCAAGCTGGGCGTGATGGCGCATGCCTTTAATCCAGCACTAGGAAGGCAGAGGCAGAGGCAGGGGGGTGTCTATGAGTTGGAGGCCAGCTTGGTCTACAGAGCGAATTCCAGGCCAGCTAGAGACACACAAATACTTTCCTTGTGTCCTGACTTGCGCTGGCCCAGAACCAGAGTTGATGAGTGTGCACCCAGACTTGTGGCTTCTGGCATCCTGATTGCTGGCTGCCTCACTGGGTCATGTCTGGGCTGTGTTCACCATTGATAGCATTGTTGCCATGGGGACAGGTAACGTATGAGAAGGTCCTCCCTTCACAGACTCCAGCCCCCCCCACCTTGGGCTTGTTTCCAGGAGGGCCTGACCTTACTGCACTGTGCGGCTCAGAAAGGCCACGTGCCTGTGCTGGCGTTTGTCATGGAAGACCTAGAGGATGTGGCCTTGGACCGCGCAGACAAGGTAAGATCCATACAAAGCTATTGGACTCTCCCATTGGCTGGGACTTCGATGGGCGTGGCCTATTAATTGGAAAACTACTGGATGTATCTTATTGGCTCAGGCTCAGCTTGGGGTGCTTCACACCTGGAGTGCATTCTTTGATCAGCTATAAAAACTGAATTCTACCTTGAGTGTCGCTGGAGGGGACATGAAGGGTGCACGGAGGAGGCAGGGTGTATGTTTGTGTGTGTGTGTGTGTGTGTGTGTGTGTGTGCGTGTGCGCGCGTGCTGGCAGTGTGAGGAGGCTCACTGTCCCTCACCTTCCATCCAGCTGGGAAGAACAGCATTTCACAGAGCAGCTGAGCACGGACAGCTGGATGCTTTGGACTTCCTCGTGGGCTCTGGCTGTGACCACAGTGTCAAAGACAAGGTACTGAGAGGCACTAAAACCCCTGCCCAGGCTGCAGCATCCCTGCGCCTTCTTGGTCCTGCCACCTACTTATTTTTCTTTTTCAGATTTTTTAAATGTGTATGAATGTTTTTTCCTTATGTATGCTGTGTGCATGCCTGGTGTCATCAGAGGTCAGAAGAGAGTGCCAGATGGTTGTGAGGCACCATGGAGATGCTGGGAATTGAACCCAGGTACTCTGGAAAGCAACAAATACTCTTTTTGTTTGTTTGTTTGTTTTTTGTTTTTGTTTTTTGAGACAGAGTTTCTCTGTGTAGCGTTGGCTGTCCTGGACTCACTTTGTAGACCAGGCTGGCCTCGAACTCACAGCGATCCACCTGCCTCTGCCTCCCGAGTGCTGGGATTAAAGGCGTGCGCCACCACGCCCGGCTTTCTTTTTCTCTTTCTCTCCCCACTTCTCTTACTTTTTGAGGCAGTCTAATATAGTCCAGGCTGGCTTCAAGCTCAGTACGTATCTGAAAGTGACCTGGAACGCATCCTCCTGCCCCCATCTCCCAAGCACTGGGTTTATAGGTAGCACTGTCATGCCTGGTTTATAAGGTCTTGGGATTGAACCAAGAGCTTCGTGCATGCTAGGCAATCACTATACCAACTGAGCTACGTGCCCAGACCTTCTTCTATATTTAAAGTAACACACCTACCTTGAATCGTTAGAAGCAAGAGAGTGGGCTGGAGAGATGGCTCAGAGGTTAAGAGCACTGTCTGCTCTTCCAGAGGTCCTGAGTTCAATTCCCAACAACCGCATGGTGACTCACAGCCATCTATAATGTGATCTGGTGCCCTCTGCTGGCCTGCGAGTGTATATGCAGACAGAGTACTATATACATGATAATAAATAAATAATAAATTTTTAAAAAATCTGGCACTTGAACAAAACCTTTAAGTTAAGCAAATTATTAAAATAAAAAAAAAAGCAAGAGTGCGTGGAGGACTTGGGTTGAGAATGCCCCTGGTTGTGGCTTTCGGCAGTGCACAGAAGTGACGATTGTCAGACTTGCTCTGTAACCGTGGACATGTCACTCTGGGTTTTAACTTCTGTGCCTGTAAAATAAGGGGGGGGGGGTTGTGTGACATACTGAAATGTGGGGACCCTGTGTCTGCGAGCCCTTCAAGCAGTCTTCTTCCTTCAGGAGGGGAACACAGCCCTGCACCTGGCCGCCAGCCAGGGCCACGTGCTGGTGCTACAGAGACTTGTGGACATTGGGCTAGACGTGGAGGAGCAGAACACGGTGAGTCACCAGCTGGGGACACACACACACACACACACACACACAGATGAGATGCTCGCTGGCTCTCTGAGGAGCCCCCAGCCTGTGTGTGGTGACGTGCAACTTTGCCTTGGTAGAGGCCTGGAGCAGGAAGCTGAGGGCATGTCCTCACACTGACACCTACCAAGAGGAGGTGAGCAGAAGCCCAGGGACCTGGCTGAGCAGGGAGCCAGCCAGGCTGGACTGTCAAAACATGAGACGTGGCTGCCGTCGAGATTGTCAGGGCTGGCTTTCTGACATAGGAGGGTGAGGTGGTGGCTTAAAGGGCAAGAAGAACATGGACAGAGGTGTTGATTGAGGGTCACCATGATGTGCGACCGTCAGTGCTGGCCCGAGAGCCACAGGTAACAGAGATGCTTGTCCTCGCTAGTAGGTAGTGGAGAGCTCACGGGGTCAGGGCACAGACTTGGCTTTGCCTTCCAGTCCCCGCGCCTTTCCCCGTGTGTTTCAGGAGGGTCTGACTGCTTTGCACGCAGCTGCAGAAGGGTTCCACGCCGACTGTGTGAGGCTTCTCATCAGTGCCGGGAGCTACGTGAATGCCCTCACCCAGGTAGCCAGCGCTCCTAGCCTGATGGCTTCCCTAGGCACGTCAAGTCAGGAACAGCTGCTTCCTAAATATTCTGTGACTAGTGGCTTTAAGGCAGTGGTCTTGGGTTTGGTCTCAGCTTCTCCATGGCTTAGCTATGTGGCCTAGGGCAAGTCATTGTAGGAAAGTGAGCTCTTTGCAAAGTTACCAGGCCTGGACAAGTCACTAATTCCTCCTGCCATGAGACCTGAGTGGAATATGCACCTCAAGGTGCCCTGTCACCACCCATCTTGAGCAATCCTTGGAATGTTGCCCCGAGTCCTGTTTCTTTCCAGAAAAAGCTGAGCTGCCTTCACTACGCAGCCCTCGGCGGCTCTGAGGATGTGTCTCGGGCACTTATCAAGGCAGGAGGGTGCACCAACGTGGCTGACAAGGTAAGTGTTGGGCCTGGATTGAAGGGATCCACCATGCACTCTCCCATAACTGCATTGACTAAGCACAGGAGGAAGAATGAGGCATTTCCAGTCCCTTAGGGTTGGGGTGGGGCAGGGGCTAGAGGACCGTGGCAACACTTCATGTTCTGATGTTTTGTCAGGAGCAGGGTTGAAATTTTACTGACCCAGCGCCCCCTCGTGTGTGTATGCGTGTGTGTGTGTGTGTGTGTGTGTGTGTGTGTGTGTGTGTATGTGCGTGTGTGTGCACATGAATGTGTGTGTGTGTATGCGTGTGTGTGTGTGTGTGTGTGTGTGTGTGTGTCACTCTCTTCCTTACACTTGAGCCTGCAGGGTCCTTCTGGCTTTGCTTCCCCAGCACTGGGATTTATAGGCGGGCACTGCCGCACACCAGGGGCGCTCGGGATCTGAACTCAGGACCTCACACTTGCACAGCAAAGACTTTACTAACGGAGCCATCTCCCCATCCCAGCTGTCAACTCTTTTCCTTTGAGAATTCATTAGAGACAGTGTAGTCCTGTGATCGAGACAGAATTTGTTAGCAGAAAACCCAGGTACTCTTTCTTACCTTGGGAGTCTTCCCAGTTTTGCTTAGTAAATCTATGTTTGCTGTGGGGCAGAGGGATGGGTACAGTCAGAGAGAAATGGGAGAGAGTGCGAGCCTGGCCTTCAGCCCTGACACACCTACCACTAAGCCTGCTTTCTTTATATATGTATATACACATATATATATGAATTGTTATCATTATGTAAATAAGGAGACACATATTTAAAACTCTATACCTCTCTCTGTTTTTCTCTGTGTGTGTCTGTGTTCACATGTGGAGGTCAGAGGACAACATGTGGGACTCAGTTCTCTCCTTCCACCATGTGGTTCCAGGGATCAAACATGGGTCTTCAAGCTTGGCAGCAAGCACCCTTACCTCCTGAGCCATTCCGCTGGCCCAAGAGCTATGTATTTTAAAATATAGTTTAGATGTATTTAATGTATTTAAAATAGATAGAAATTTGAAAATAAAAAGGTCCTTTCTCTTTCCTTCCTTCCTTCCTTCCTTCCTTCCTTCCTTTCTTCCTTCCTTCCTTCCTTCCTTTCTTTTGAAACAGTCTTGCTATGTGGCCCTGGCTGGCCTGGTATTCATTATGTAGCTGGAAAACGTACAATTTTTGTTTGTTTGTTTGTTTTTGTTTTTAAAGACAGGGTTTCTTCGTGTGGCCTTGGCTGTCCTGGAACTTTCTCTGTAGACCAGGTTGGTCTTAAACTGGAAGATCCGCCTTCCTCTGCGTCCATGAGTGCTGGGACTAAAGGACAGGGTCTCACTATGTAGACCAGGCTGGCCTCGTACTCACAGAAATCCTCCTGCCTCCCTCCCAAGTCAACCGGGTTCACCACCACACCTGAAACAGTACGTTTCTTTGTTCCCTCCCAGATTTTCCCTATAGTTAGGAGGTACCACTGTGCCTCCTACTAGAAGATTCTAAGCTAAGGCAGTTTCTTGAGAAAGGGGATACTTGCAGCTTTTGCCCATCAAGACACCAGAATTCTGACTCCAGCCTAGAACCTCCGCCCAGCCTAGAGGTCAGGTGTTGTACACAGCTCATCCTATTACCCTTGATTAGTGACAGCTGTTGCCTGGTGACCAGCTACACTTTTCTTTTAAAAACTCATATATTTATTGCCTGATAGTGGTGGCTCACACCTTTAAATCCAGCACTCGGAAGGCAGAGGCATGTGGATCTTTGTGAGTTAGAGGCCAGCCTGGTCTACAAAGAGTCCAGGACAGCCAAGACCTACACAGAGAAACACTGTCTTGAAAAACAGAAAAACAAAAGCAAAACAAAACAAAGACATTTGTGGGTTGTCCTGGGTGTTATGTTCTATAACCTTTATATGTCCAATATATAAGTATATATTTCTATAGTAAGTATAGATCTATAGCCTCCATTTTACTGGCTAGGTACTACTCCATAGAATGTATCACCTAGAGAGGCGGGGGCTGGGGCATGTGTTCACTTTGTTATCAGTCAGGAGGCCACAGGCGGCTGTTGGGACCGGTGCTCCCCGCCCCTGAACAAGGACTTAAATGAGTGTTAGACTTGGCTAAGTTCTCTTTTATGTGCACGACAGGCTCTCTTCCTTCCTTCCTTCCTTCCTTCCTTCCTTCCTTCCTTCCTTCCTCCCTTCTTCTCTCTCTCTCTCTCTCTCTCTCTCTCTCTCTCTCTCTCCCTCCTTTCTTTCTTCCTTCATCCCATACATCACTGCTGTCAGACACCTCCCCAGGTACCCGCCAGCTTGTGTTGTGAACACTGTGCTGCCGCTTGTAAGATGCAGACACTCGCAAGGACACAAACCTTCCTGTGTGGTGTTTAGACCTGTGTGGAGTTAGTGAGACAGAGAATCTAAAGGTGATGTTTCTAAAAGGGTCTTTAGCAATCGTCACTTGTCAGATGAGGAGGAACAAGGAAGGCGGACCAGAGCAGGGGGGAAAAAATGGCGTGTCCAAGGTCATACCATATACACATACCCAAGGCTGGCATATCAGGGACCCTCCTTACTGGTCAGTGTTTAGCCTCCAGTTCCAGCCACTGTGGCTGGGCCAGACTCAGGTCACCTATATTATTTGAGAGACTACAATGGCCAAATTAACCCCATCCCTCCAATCTGCAGTCTGGGGTTGGGGGGCAAGTGATTGATCTGTGCATCTCTCCCGTAGCAGGGCACCACTCCTATACACCTTGCTGTGAAGTACAACTTCCCTGGCCTGGTCCAGCTCCTCATAGATGCCCACAGTGATCTGGATGCCACAGACATTGTGAGTAACTGCAGAATCCATTCAGAGCCAGGGGTCTCCCAGTCTGGCCTAAGTCGAGAAATTAAATTTTTTCTTTTTTTTTTTTAAGCTTTCCAAGGTTGTTTAGTGTGTGTGTGTGTGTGTGTGTGTGTGTGTGTGTGTGTGTGTGTGTTGATTGTGAGTGTCTGCGTGAGTATATGCTACCTGTGTGCAGGTGCCTTGGGGAGCCAGAAGAGCATCAGATCCCCTGGAGCTGGAGTTACAGGCAGATGTGCATCATCTGATGTGGGTGCTGGAAATTCAAGTAGGATTTTCTGCAAGAACAGTGCTTACTCTAAACCACAGAGCCATCTCTCCAGTTCCTATTTTATTTTATTTTTTGAGACAAGGTCTCTGTGTAGGTCCTGGCTGTCCTGGAACCTACTATGTAGACCAGGCTGGCCTCGAACTCACAGAGATCCGCCTGCCTCTGCCTCCCGACTGCTGGGGTTGAAGGCATGCGCCACCACACCTGGCTTTCTGCATGCTTTACCTTCCCTCTCCTCTTCTCTCCAGAGGCAGCAGACTCCCCTCCATCTTGCTGCTGAGCATGCCTGGCAGGGTGTAGCAGAGATGCTCCTTGTTGCTGGAGCCGACTTAAACCTGAGAGACAAGGTGCGTGCCTGCTCTAAGCAGCCTGTCTTTCAAGCTTTCATGGCTTCCTCTATGTCATACACTGCTACCAATGCCAGTAATATCAATATATTAATATTATATAACATAATATATTGTTAGTACATAATAATAAATATAATAATAATTATTATATAAGCAAGTATAATAATACAAACCACCACCACCACCATCATCACCCCACATCTGTACCATGCAGCTCAGAAAACCTTTCTGTTTTCCGGCATAGACCACTAGAAGCACTTCCTTTGGGCAGGGGTTTTGTCGTAAATCTAGAGGCAGCCCTGCACCGCCCTGTAGAAACGGCAGCTTCCCTCTGCCTCTTCTTTACAGCAAGGAAAAACACCCCTGGCAGTGGCCGCCCGTAGCAACCACGTCGGCCTGGTGGACATGATCATAAAAGCGGATCGTTTCTACAGATGGGAGAAGGTACCACCTCCGTTGATCTCTCCTGCTAGAAAGCCTTGGCTGGGCGTGGAGCTAGCTTTGAGTCCTAGCTTCAACCAATGCTGGGGCCCCCATCTCTAGGTGGGTGGTCATCTTTGCCTTGGGTACCACCAAGATTATGAGAACCTGGATGGGCAAGCAAGCACCCAGCCATCCTGAGGCAAGGCAGACTTGGGTCTGTGTTGGTGGATCCTGGCCAAGGAATGAATTGGTTTGAGTAAATAAACTTCATGGGTGGTTAAGAAATGGTGTGAGAACAGAGAGGTCTCTGGCCAGAGGCTTCCTGGAGGAGGTGGCACAGTAGTACTCTTTGTTTTTGGTTTTTGTTTTTGTTTTTTAAGGCAAGGTTTCTCTGTGTATCCTTGGCTGGTCTAGACTCACTTTGTAGACCAGGCTGGCCTCGAACTCACAGCGATCCGCCTGCTGGTGTGAGTTGGGATCCAGTGGTCAAGGCAAGACACAATCAGGCAGGGTGGCGCACAGGAAGCTACAGGCCCATGCTGACTCGGGTTCCTAGGCTCTGCATCGCCTGTATCTAAGATCATGAAGCAGAGCTTACAAGGAGGCCCCAGATGGCTCCTGCACTTTTGGGATCTGCCCCACAGGACCACCTTTTGTGCAGGAACGCCAGCAACCCGTCTAGGAAGAACTTGACCTTTAAGCAAGACCATCGGCTGGAAACACAGCAGCTCCGCTCCGTGCTTTGGCGACTGGCCTCCCAGTATCTGAGGCCCGACGAGTGGAAGAAACTGGCCTATTCCTGGGAGTTCACGGAGGCTCATGTCTGTGCCATTGAGCAACAGTGGACAGGTGCTGCCTTCCCCTGCCCTACTCCAGGGCAGCCAGTGGGTCTGTGTTCTGTGGGCTGGGGAAAGAAGCCTGTGCAACCCACAGCCCAGCCCCACTCTACTTGCAAGCACTCCTGGCTTCTGGCACAAGCTATGCAACCCTATTCTTGTGACTTTGGATTTTGCAGAATCAATTGGAACCTATTGCAACTGTTCATACACTCGGCTAACACCATTCCCCATGTGGGGAAAAGAGAGGCAACTGCTGCCGCTCTTACTTAATACCAGCTTAGACATGCTGGCCCTGGTACAAAGGCATGAAAAAGAAACAGAAATAAATCACATTGTGCTGGGGTGATGAGGGTAAGAGCACTCCATGTGCACATGTGAGGCCCTGGGTTCAGATCAGTAGCACTCATGTGAAAGCTGGGCCTGGCTCTGTGCACCTGTAACCTCAGCGCTGGGAGTGGGGGATGGTCAGAGAGAGAAGCATCACTAGGGTTTGTCAGGCAGCCAGTCTAGCCCCAAACAGCAAGCTTCAGCTGCGGTAAGACCCTGTGTCAAGGAAGGAAAGGTGAGAGTGACAGAGCAGGGCACTCGATGACTCCCTTTGGATTCACCGTGCAAGGGCACAGGTGCACACACCATATGCACACACACACACACACACACACACACACACACACACACATACACATATACATCACCCATTCATATACCATAAACAGGGAGAGACAGACAGAGACACAGAGACAGAGACAGATGGGTGGGGTGGGGCAGAACATAAATATTGGAAGGGGAAAAAAGCAATCCTTCATTTAAAATACATAAGGAAGTCCAGAAGACACATGAAAAAACACAGAAAATTGATAACTGAATGAAATGGCTAAATACAGGATAAAATATACAAATGCTATGTCTTGTCAATAGATAGGCCAGAAGTAGACAGAACTTTTAGAGATTTCTAATGAGTAATTAAGGCTGAGAATTAATGAGAATTAAGGCTAGGGCAAAACCATATTCAACTGCTTCTCACTAGGCTGTTTTTCATTTGTATATTAGACCTAACATGTGCCTACAGCCTGGACTGTGACCACTTAGAGATGAAGCATACAACTGGGTATCTTAGTACCTTGAAGACATATGCCATTTTTTTTCCGAGACAGGGTTTTTCTGTGTAGCTTTGGCTGTCCTAGACTCACTTTGTAGGCCAGGCTGGCCTCGAACTCACAGTGATCCACTTGCTTCTGTCTCCCGAGTGCTGGGATTAAAGACGAGCGCCACCACTGCCCAGCTCATACACCATATTTTAAGAGTAACATAGGTAGGCAGATGCCTCAGAGAAAACCGGAGGCTGTGGAAGTTCTGTGGCCTGAGACACCAGTCGCCAGGCCACCCTATCTGAGAAGCTGGTACCCTAACCCTAACCTCCAGCTCAGGCCATCTGCAGCCTAGAGAGGGGCTGGGTGCATTTATGGTGCAGTAGAGGGCAGCATACACGTGGTCTGGGAAGACAAGGTGGCCTCTCCTCTCCTCATCTGCAGGAACCAGGAGCTACCAGGAGCACGGTCACCGGATGCTGCTCATCTGGCTGCATGGTGTGGCCACAGCTGGGAAGAACCCAAGCAAAGCTCTGTTCGAGGGCCTTGTAGCCATTGGCAGGAGAGACCTGGCTGGTAAGTGAGGCCTGGACGTCAGGCGTAGGCCCTCCAAGGGGGAGCTCAGTCAGACCAGAGCCCCATGTGGCTGGCCCTGGCCAAACTAAGGCCTCCAGCCCATCAGTGTCTTTGAGTAATAGTGTCAGTGAACCCTGTGCCCTTCACAGCCACCAAAGTCACCAGTGACGCTGTAATCCTTACCTTCCCTACTGTCTCTGCCTTCTAGTTTGGAGTTAGGCTGAGACAGCCTTGGGGACTTCTTTTTCACAAAGGCTTACACATTGAGTTGAGCTTTCTGAAGTTAGTGTGAGGCACTTAAACACAACCTCTCCCAAAAGCCGAATTTGGGGTTCCCATAGTGACTTGGGGCTTTCAGACTAGCAGGATCAAAGGTTGTGGAATTAATCCCTCATTAAAGGCAAAGTGGCTGATGAGAAAGCGGTGGAAGTGTCCATCAGCATGGGCAGCATGGGGCAGCTTTGGGGTGGGCTACCTTAGCTAGGAGGTGACAGGGAAAATAGTTCTTGCATGGTGGCCGTCCTACAACTAACTCCTCCAGGCCAAATGAGAAAGTGCAGTCATTTCTGGGAGAGGGGATTAAGGACTGGCTTCCCCCACCCCTAAGAACTTTTTTTTGACATGGTCTCATGTAGCCCAGGCTAGCCTCACACTCAATTTGTAGCTCAGGATGACTTTTAACTTGTGAGCCTCCTGCCTCACAAGTGCTGGGATTAGAGGTGAAAGACAGACAACATACTCCATTTTGTATGTTGATGGAGGGAGATTTCAGGACTTGGTGTATGCTGGGCAAACACTCTACCAACTGAGCACATCTTTAGCCTCATTTCTCAAAATGCTATTTAAATAACAACAACAAAACATCCTGGTTTTAACTCCAGCACAGAGGCAGAGGCAGGAGACTCATCACCAGTTTGAGACTAGCCTGGTCTAACATGGCAAGTTTTAGGCCAGCCACGGCTATGTAGTGAGACCCTGTCTCAAAATAAATAATCCACGTTTAATGCTTAGAAAAAAATTAAGTGGGGCTGGGCATGGTGGTACACACCTTTAATCCTAGCCAGTACTTAGGAGGCAGAGGCAGGTGGATCGCTGTGAGTTCGAGGCCAGCCTGGTCTAAAAAGCAAGTCCAGGACAGCCAAGGCTACACAGAGAAACCCTGTCTCAAACAAAACAAAACAAAAAAACAAAAACAAAAAAAAGGGCTTTAGCCAATGTGAAGACAGATGGACTGGTGTGACACATCTACCTACACACTATTTACAGATGACCAGTATCCTATGCTGTTTTTACAAATAAACGAGAGGCAAGATCTGTGTGTAAGTGTGTGTGTGTGTGTGTGTGTGTGTGTGTGTGTGTGTGTGTGTGAGAGAGAGAGAGAGAGAGAGAGAGAGAGAGAGAGAGAGAGTTGGAGAGATCGCTTGGTGGTTAAGACCACTTGCTGGCCAGGTGTGGTGGTGCAGGCCTGTAAACCCAGCACTCGGGGAAGCAGAAGCAGGTCGATCTCTGTGAAGCCAACAAAAGCGAGTCCAGGACAGCCAGGTCCACACAGAGAAACCATGTCTTTAAAATAAAAAATTTTTAAAAAAGCAGGCAGAAGACCTGAGTTCTGTTTTCAGCACTCAGTCATCATTCCCTGTGATCTGGCACCTTCTAATATATATACAAACACACAAGCAAGATACTCATATACATATAAAATAAAATAAATATCTAAAAAAAATTAAGGATATTTGGGGAAAATTAATGGGAAAAACTAGAAACAGAAATAGAAACAACAACAACAACAAAAATATTTGGGGAGCCAATGTGGTAACACACACTTTTAATCCCAGCACTGAGAGGCAGAGGCAAGTGAATCTCTGTGAGTTTGAGGCCGGGTTGGTTTGTACAACAAGTTCCAATCCAGTCAAGACTACATAATAAGGCCCTATCTCAAAAAAGCAAAAGGCCTCCCAAACAACAATAAAAACCAAAACTGTCAACATCTAATTTTATTACTTATGTAAGTACCTGAGGCCAAAATAATGCAAGTAATTTTTACAAACTTAAATTTTTTTCTTTTTGGTTTTTCGAGACAGGGTTTCTGTTGTGACTCTGGTTGTCCTGGACTCACTTTATAGACCAGGCTGTCCTTGAACTCACAGAGATCCACCTGCCTCTGCTTCCGAAGTGTTGGGATTAAAGCAGAAGCCTTTTCTATGGGACTTCACAGGGGCCTGGGCTCCTTTGGGAGCCTGAGCTGGAGCTGTGGCCTCTGCCTTGGTAGCTTTGAATCTGATTCCCAAGCTTGAGGTGAGGGATGAAAGCAAGCCAGCTGAGTTGGCAGCTGGGGCTCTTTGGCATCTTGGGCCTAATGGCCTTAAGCTTCACAAGGGCTTTAATGGCCTCTGCACGTGCACTCTCTGCCGTGGCGTTGTTTGCCTGCATCTTCTTCAGGCCTTTCTTGTTGTGCTTCTTGGCAAAGCGCATATTCCTCAGGAACTTGGGGTCAACCCCCGGAAGAGATTCGCATCTTTGTGACCGGGGTTTTTTGATGCCATTTCTGTGCCATTTGTGGGACTGGTTGTGTGTCATGTGGTTCTTGGACTTGGCCGTGTCTGCACGGTAACCCTCAGCTCCCGCAGCACCTGGGACCAGAAGAGGTGTCTGTCTTCTCCTTCTTCCTCCCCACTTTCTTACTTATTTATTTTCGAGACAAGGTTTCTCTTTGTAGCCCTGGCTGTCCTGGACTTGCTTTGTAGACCAGGCTGGCCTCGAACTCACAGAAATCTGCTTGCTTCTGCCTTAAAAGTGCTGAGATTAAAGGTGTGCACCACCACAACCGGCAACTGGTGTCTGTCTTAGCACAAAGACTCACAGGAGATTAGGACACAAACCAACCCTGCGAGGAAGGGCTATGCAGCTCTGGGTAACAGGAGTCTTGTGTTCTACAGAAAGCACCAGAAAGATGGCAAATGGCGAGCCCTCGGCCCCCAGGAGGTGTATAGCCATGTGAGCAGTGGGAACATCTCGGGACCGCCTGCACACAAGAGGATGTCCGTGAGCCCTTCAGAGCAGTCCCTGCACGCACACCCAGCTGCACCTACTGAACCATAGAGCCCAGAATGAAACACTAGTACTTTTCAGGGGATGGACCATGGGACTAGTCTAGGTTTTCTGGGTCATCCTGTGCCCGAAGTGTAACCCTTTGCAACTCTCAGCTTACTTTGTTGTGTTTGTGAGGGTGCATATGTGTGCAGTGCACCGCAGGCATGTGGAGGCCAGAGGACTTTTGGCAGAGTATTCCTCCTCAGACACTGACCAGCTCATGTTTTGTTTTGTTTTGAACCTGTCTCTCTCTCTCTCTCTCTCTCTCTCTCTCTCTCTCTCTCTCTCTCTCTCTCTATTCCTAAAAGTCCTGGAAACTGTGTGTTTTTGAGACAGGGCCTCTAATTGGCCTAACTAGACTGGCTAGCCAGTGAGCCCAGTCCTGGGCTTACAACCATATGGTATCATGCCCTGTTTTTTAGACTTTTATTTATTTATTATTTTTATTTTTATTTTGTGGCTTTTCAAGACAGGGTTTCTCTGTGTGTAGCCTTCCTGTCCTGGGCTTACTTTTGGACCAGGCTGGCCTTGAACTCTCAGAGATCTACCTGCCTCTGCCTCCCGAGTGCTGGGATTAAAGGCGTGCACCCCCACTGCCCGGCTATGCCCTGGTTTTTATGTGGATTCTGAGGGTCCCACTCAGGACCTCATGGTGCATGGCAAGTGTTGTGCCGGCTGAGCTGCCTCCCCTGGCCTCTCTTTTCACTTTCACTTCCATTATCCTAGAACATCATGAAGCACCCCGCCCCCACCCTCACCCCCCAGCCAGGTGCAAGGGGGACACTGAGGTCCAGGAAGGAGGAGAAGCTTGCCCAGGTTATACCACAAGCCAGGTGGTGTCAAACCAGCAGTTCTCCAAGCCCAGCTGGTCCGGAGAGCTTCGTTCATTCGCACTGGACGATCCAGGTCATGGACCACAGACTGCCTCGTCCGCGGGGATGGCGCTGCTTCTGACCAAGGACTCGGTTCACGGGCACACAGGTGCTCAGTGGGTACAGACAACTCATTCCTCTCTGACGCCACAGACAGAAGCCGCCATGCTGGTTCTGCAGCCGCTGATTTCCCGTAGGTCCACTTGTAGATGTTGACAGCCCAGGAGTCACGCACTGTCCTGTTCCTCCCTTGGCTCGAGTAACTGGATTATATGTGTGTGTGTTTTTTTAAAGGGTTTTCAATCTTTTGTATCTTGAAAACCTTTCAGACGTATAAAAGTCACAAAATAATATGGAGAATGTTCGAGTGCTTTGCATGCAGCGTCTCTAAACATTAACTCTTACATAACTACAGTGTGGATGTTAGAAACCAGGAAGTTAAAAATTGGAGAAATGGCTCAGTGGTTGAGAGTACTTGTTTTTGCAGAGGACCCTGGGATCAGTTCCCAGCACGCACATGGCAGTTCACTACTGTCTGTAACTCTAACTCCGGGTCATCTGACACCCTCTTCTGGCCTCCAATATCACTGCCTGTATAGTGTGTGTGTGTGTGTGTGTGTGTGTGTGTGTGTGCACGCACGCGCATACGCACGCACGCACACACATCCATGTGCAGGTGTGTGTGCTTAGGCAAACACTCTTACACATAAAATCATTTTTTAAAAATCAGGAAAGTAGCAGTGTTTACCAACTATTCATAATCTCAGACCATATTAAAAATTTGTCAATGCTTTGTCACCTCCTGGATTAATATCTGGCCCAGGATAACAGGTTATACTTAGACATTTTAGCTGTCATTGTACTGTGTTTCCTTGGTGCTGGGGACCAACCCAGGTCTCACATATGCTAAATTAATGCTATTCCACTGAGCCAACACCTCCAGCCTTTGTTTTTGTTTTGGATGGGGTCTCTCTGGGAAACCCAAGCTGGCCTCAAACTTGAGCCCGGCCCACCTCAGCCTCCCAAATACTAGCATTACAAGACAAATGTCACCAACCCTGCCCCCACCATAACATTCGCGTGTTTATTGTGTGTGTGTGTCACACCTGTGAAGGTCAGAAGGTAGCTGCCTGAGTTAATTTTCTCCCTCAACCTTGTTGGTCCTGGGAGTGGAGTCAGGTCATCAGACTTAATGGCAAACACTTTCACCCACTGAGCCATCTTGCTGTACCCCTGCCCCCTCTTAAAAGTTTTTCTTTTTAGATTATAATTTTTTATTTTATGTGTGTGTTTTGCATGCTTGTATGTATCCACACCACATATGTGCCTGGTGCCCCAGGAAGTCAGAAGAGGCTCCAGAAACTGGAATTACAGAAGTCCTAAGCCACAGTGTGGGTTTTTGGGAACTGAACTCAGGTCCTCTGCAGGAGCAGCAAAGTATCTTTAACTGCTGCACCGTCTCTCAGCCTCATCTCATCTCAAAAAGTCCTGTGAGAAGGCTCTGGGGCAGCATGCCCGGGAGAACATGCTGCATGGACAGGGATGACCCTAGCTGTCCATCCAGCATGGACCTGCTGGCCACTGTGGCTACTGAGCGTTGTAATAGCAGGTAAAGCCAGGAATAACATTTTCAATTCTATCCAGTTTTTTTTTTTTCAATTTTTGGTGGTGATGGTTTGGTTTGGTTTGATTTTTGGAGACAGGGTTTTTCTGTGTAGTGTTGGCTATCCTAGCTCTGTAGACTAGGCTGCCTTCAAACTCACAGAAATCCTCTTGCCTCTGTCTCCTAAGTGCTGGGATTGAAGGCTGGGGTTGTCTACCAGAATTCAGACACTGTGGGACAACTTAGTGGCCACCATAATGACTGATGTCACAGGAGCCCATGTCTCAGAAAAGCACCACCGTTCTCCACTGGGCTAGAGACAGTGTCAACGCTGGGGAACTGGAAGTGGCTTCAGCTGTCATGTGTGGCTGGATGCACAGTGGTCCTTTCCTTTCCCCCTGGTCTAACAATCGCTTTCTTTCCATTCCTCCCAGTTTTCCTCCCTCCTATCTTTTAGTTTAATCCCTCTTTCTTTTTATCTTTCCCTCTCTCCCTTTGTTTCTCATAGATTTATTTCTGTATCGTGTTATATATAGGAGTATGCATATAGACTTTTTGTTTGTTTGGTTTTTTGAGACAGGGTTTCTCTGTGTAGCCTTGGCTGTCCTGAACTCACTTTGTAGACCAGGCTGGCCTTGAACTCACAGCGATCCTCCTGCCTCTGCCTCCCCAGTGCTGCATATAGACTATTTTGAGACAAGGTCTCATTTCATAGCTCTGGTTTGCCATGAACTTGCTGTATAAACCAGGCTGGCTTCAAACTTGGGGTGAACCCTTGTGCCTCTGCTTCCCAAGTGCTGGGATCTCGGCTGTGTATGCCCCATCGCACCTGGCCGACACATACGTACCTGTTAAAAATGCAATCTAATTTCTGTCCTACCAACTTCACAAAGGAGCTGTAAGCCCTTTAAGGATTACCACTGGGCTTCCCTAGATGGTTGTTGCCATAAAGGAACCATCTCTTCTGGCTTAAGAATCAGTGGAGCCATGCTGGGTGTGATGGCACACACCTGTAATCCCAGCACTCAGGAGGCAGAGGCAGGTAGATCACTGTGAGTTCGAGGCCAGCCTGGTCTACAAAGTGAGTTCAGGACAGCCAAGGCTACACAGAGAAACCCTGTCTTGAAAAAAAAAAGAATGCTTGCTACTTTTCCAGGGGACCAGAGTTCAGTCCCCAGCACCTAAGTCAGGCAGCTTATATCTGCCTGTAACTGTAGCTATGGGGGAATCCAAAGTCTCTGGTTTCGGAGAGGACTTACACTCCTGCATACGTATCTGCACACAGACACATAATTAATAATACCACAAATCTTTAAAAAAAAATAAGCCAAAGTTAATGAAAAGGAAAGGAGGCTTTAAAACCAGGCTGTTGGGACAGGAATGGTGCCACACACCTGTGGTCCCAGCTGCTTGGGAAGCTGAGGTCAGTGGCTTGCCTGAGCCCAGGTGCTGCAGTTTGTAGCTGTGTGGGCGTGCCTGCATGGGACACAGCTGTAGCTGCTGTAAGAGTTCAAGCGCTGACGTCAGCCTTGAGGTAAACAGCTCTCTTCCACACTCCTCCTGCGTTACACTGCCCCATCGCAGGCCAGAGGCAACTGGAGCAAAAGGTATGGGCGGAAACTGTCTTAATGTGCTTTGTCACAGTGACGGTAAAGGTGACCAGTAGAACAGGAGTTCAAGCCCAACCGGGGCAACATAGTGAGACCCTGTGTCAGAAACTGCATTTGGTTAAGTACAGCTGTGGTCCTAGCTACTATGGAGGCTGGGGCAGAGGCTCACTGAAGTCTAGGAGTCTAGGAGTTTCTGTTGCCAGGCTAGGCAAGAGAGAGACCCATCTCACGCCAACTAACCAATTTTATTTGGAAAAGGTATTTCATACCACATAGGTGTGAGAGGGCAGATCTGGATGGATTTTAGTACAGGAGTTTTGTATTTATCATTATTTTTTTTTTTTTGAGACAAACGTCCTTAAATTCTGTATCTGTCCTGTAATAGGTGGAAACAAAGAACGACCAGATTTCTTCTGCCTCAGGGAAGGTGGGACAGAGGAGTCACGAGTGGGTGCTGGGGAGATGTCGGCATGGGAGAGGGACAGACGGAGCTAAGGGTGCATGAAGTCTGGGCAAGGCCATGATGTAGGGAGACAGGCTCACCTGGAAATTGGCGTGCCTGGAACACAGGAGCTAGAAGGAGAGGAGGAAAGGTATGAGGTTCAGCTGAGGGCATGCTGGGAATCCATTTCAATCCACAACTGAACATTTGTCAGGACACAGTGATGCACACTTTAATCCCAGCACTTGAGAGGCAGAGGAGGCGGGAGGATCAGGGGTTCCAGGCCAATTTAGGATATATAGTAAGACCCTAACTCAAAACATCCCAAGGTCAGCCAGGCTTGCTAGCGCACGCCTTTAATCCCAGCACTCAGGAGGCAGAGGCAGGAGGATTGCTGTGAGTTCAAAGCCAGCCTGGTCTACTAAGTGAGTCCAGGACAGCCAAGGCTACATAGGCAGAGAAACCCTGTCTCGAAAAAACAACAACAACAAAACAAAACATCCCAAGGGCTTGGGAGGTATGTTGCTGGCAGAACACTTGCCCTCGGCATACAAGACCTGGGGCTCAATCTCCAATGTCACACACAACACACTTAAAAGTTGATACCCAAATGGGATGGAGGATGGGCGCCTGAGAGGGCCGGCTGCCTCACTGCCTCAGGTGTCCTCAGGAAGCGCTTTACAGACTGAACCACCTGCCCCGGCCCCGGAAGTGGACAGCTGTTCCTGAGCCTGCTACGCAAGACACATGAAAGCTGAAATCCAGACTCTTAGTTTTTCCAAAAAAGAGCTTGTTTGCTCATCAACTGTCAAGGAGCTGGGAGGCAAGCTAGAGTGACCTCTCCTCTGCAAGAAAGGCATTAAGTGGCCCGAGGCAAGAGGAGTTAGGAAGCTGACTGGCTGGATAGGGGGAAAACAGTGGCTCTGCCCAGGTGGAACTTGTGGATAATTCTGTGCCACCTCTGCGTGTAGTTAATACCTTGTGTCCCTGTCCCTTTGTGTCAGGTTTTGGTTCCACCAGGTTTAAGCCTGTGCTAGGTGAGGCCCTTGGGTTTTGTGCCTATGACTTCAAAACACAGCTTGTAAGATTTTGAGAGAAATTGCGCTTTTCTGGCCTTTCTGGCCCTCCTGGGAGACAAATACTAATCTGCTTCGGAATCCAGGTTTCCTTGCTGACTGTGGCTTTTTCTTTTTCGTTTTTGTTTTTTCTATGAGACAGTGTTTCTCTATGTAGCCCTAGCTGTCCTTGGAACTCACTGTGTAGACCAGGCTGGCCTCTGCCTCCCGAGTGCCTAGGATTAAAGGTGTGTACCACCACTACCACCTGGTAGCTTTTCTTGCTTTAAAAACATGAATTTGGCCGGGCAGTGGTGGCACACACCTTTAGTCCCAGCACTCAGGGGCAAAGGCAGGTGGATCTTTGAGTTTGAGGCCAGCCTGGTCTCCAGAGTGAGTTCCAGGATAGTCAGGGCTACATAGAGAAACTCTGTCTCAACAACAACAACAAAAAGCAACACGTTTTGCTTTCTTTGTGTAGGTTTCTCTGTGTAGCCCTGGCTGTCCTAGACTCTCTTTGTAGACCAGGCTGGCCTCAAACTCACAGCGATCCGCCTGCCCCTGCCTCCCAAGTGCTGGGATTAAAGGCGTGCGCCACCACGCCTAGCTAGCAACATGTATTTAAATCTTTTCCTGGCTGGGTTTGTACCTCAGTGGTAAAGTGTTTTCCTAGCGGGTGTAGAGGCCCTGGGTTCTATCTGCTCCGGAGGGGAAAATATCTAATGTATGTATTTAAAATATATATATATTACAACACAAATACAATATAAAAACAGTATATTTTCAAAATATATACAAGCACAAAATGCAATCTATTCAAGTATATTCTATATATTTATATTCAGTTGGATATCCTTTTTTTTTTTTTTTTGAGACAAGGTTTCTCTGTGTAGCCTCACCACAGTTGGATATCTTTCTCCTGTGGGTCTCAAGATAGTTATGGATGGTGGGAACAGTCCTGGGGGGTCACATCATATGCTGAAGTACATTCATATAACTTGTTGAACTGGGGTGACGGAGTGACTAGCTATGACTGAGTTGATTTTTAATTTATTTTCCTCTGAAATTTTTCAGTAAACAGTAAAAGCCATGCTTAAAATTTTAGTTTTTAACTTTTATGTGTATGGGTGTTTTGCCTGGCTGTATGCCGGTTTACCTTGTATGTATGCCCACAAATGCCAGGAGAGGGCACTGGATCCTCTGGGATGGAGTTAAGGTTACGTACTGTCCTTTGGATGCTGGGAGTTGAACCCTGGTCCTCCTAACAGCCGAACCATCTGTCCATCCCAAACGCTCTATTTTAGAATTTCAGAAACTGGTTTTATTTCCATAATATTATTTTCCATTTTCATAGTTCCAGCTGGCTTCTCCAGCAAGTGACAAGATCAGATTAGCGTGGATGGCATGAGGCAGGAAGAGGGTGAGGGTCGGGAGCCAGTGAGGGGCCACCGCAGTGGTCTGGGCAGGAAAGGCTGTGCCCTGGAGGCTAGTCAGCAGAGCTCTGCTGGTCTGGGGATGTGGTAGGTGCGGAAATGTGCTGTTTAGACCCCTCTTCTTCAAGGAAGGCCTTCTGGTTGGTGGTGTGGTGCAGTGGGCACAGCCTCCCACTGTCAGCCCATTTAGAGTCTGCCTCTACTACAGAGAGCTGCCTTCACCCAGGACCATCAGGACCTGAGCAAGGCAGGTGGCAGAAGACCCAGCTATTTCAGTCCCCAAAGCAGTCTGTCTGGTAGGCACGGCCTGCTTCAGAGTCCAGCGTATCCTCCTGTCCTTTCCTTTCACACCTTAGCAGCAGCTTTTGTCTTAGCAGCAGCTTCACTCCGAGCCTCACTCCCACTCTCACTCCCACTCCCGGGAGAAGAGGCGGGGTAGGTTTGACAGTTTCGTTGGGGAGTGGTTGTAGTTTTGCTTGGAGGAGTCTGAGACTGCAGTAGAAGGCTAGTCTCAAGACCTGAAAAAGCATTACAGGCCAAACCAGTCAGGACTGGAAATGGCAGCTTGCCATTTTTTTACCCTGTGTAGGAGCAGGTAGTTAATGTTTTTAGGGGGAGTGGACTCACACAGGGAGGATGTGGAAAGGAAACGCAGGGCAGCCCTACGGTCACTTTATGTGATGCTGCTCACAGCAGCTCCATGTGGGGGACACTGAGGCACAGAGAAACCACGAAGCCTGCATGGAGCCAGTTAAAACGCCAAGTCCCGCCTTTATGGCTTACTAGCGCTCCCTAGCTCACAAGAGGTGTCAAACCACTAACCAGAGGAGGAAGCACTGTGGCCTCTGGCTTGATTGACAGATGTCATGTCGGCAGCACTGTTTCTGTAGGAGCCTGAGCAAAGCACCTGGAGCTCCCCCATAAAACCAGTGTGGCAGGGATGAGACAGAAAAGATACTCGGTGCCCTTTAAGACATTACATTTTTATTTACTGTGTGTGCGTCTGCATGTGCTCTAACCACGGTGTGTGGGACTCGGAAAACAAGTCCCAGGAGCTGGCTCTCTGCTTTCACCGTGCATGTTCTGGGAACCGGACTCTGCTGAGCCGTCTCACTGGGGGTGGGGGGGAGTTAAGTGTGGGTGCGCAAGTGTGGGCTGGGGCACATGTGTGGAGGTCTGAGGACGGTCTGCTGCAGTTGGCTCGCTTCTCCCGCGTGGACTCCAGGAAGTGAAGCCAGGTTATCAGGCCTGGCTGCAGGCACCTTAACCCTCCGAGTCATGTCATCACCCTTGGATGGCATTCTTGGTGGCTTTCTCACAAATGCGTGTTGGGGTTTATCAGTCTGTTACAGCGCTGAGTTCATTCCCAGCTGGGTATGGTAAAGTAATCTCCCCAAGGCCTCTTTAGCTTTGATTAGTGAGTTTGGACACAGTGCGCACTGCATCAAGTTGAGCAGGGCCACTGTTCAGGTCAACAAGCGGGCTCACCTGAGCAGCTCCAGCAGGTGCGGTGTAGGAAGAGCGTTTGGGGTGCACTCTGTGGGGGTTCCTACAGTGTGAGTGGTGGGTTCTACAGAGCAATGAGGCACTGATGCTATTGGCTCTGTTATTTCAGTGTTCCCTCAGTGACCGCTCCAACAGTGGCCAGGTGCACTTTCCCACTGAATTAGATACTGGTTTGGGGCCAGATACTTCACAAGGAGAGGCAGGGACAAGAATCGGCTCCGACTCAGTGGCATTGCTCGTTAGTTGGTAGTCAGACAACGGGTGAGGCCTCAGCGCCTGTGGCGACGCACACTCAGGATATGCGCGTCTCTCCTGCCAGTTCCTTCATGTGTTGTGCCCACCAGAGATCAAAGTGGTGGGTCACAGCTGGAGCTGTGCTGGACGCATAGAAGGGAGGCAGGGCATCTGTGGCTAAGGGAATGAGGTTTTCTCTGGCCCCTCTTAGGCTGTGGGCTTTGGCGCTGGGGTTAGAACCAGAGCGCCATTGGTCTACTCTGCCCCGGCACACCTCCGTAGGTGAAGAAGTGATGAAAACTGAGTTCCTGCTCTGTCCTCCTGGCAGGGGGCGTCATGGGTGTGCTGGGAGAATGGTGAGGCTTGCAGAGTTCCTGGTCTTGGCACCCACATAAAACCACAGGTGATCAGCCACGTCCCCAGTCTCAGAATCCCCTGGTTCTTGTGGGCAGCACCCTCCTGTAACCTCTGCAGCACACTGCCAGCTCCCAACCTCACTTGGCCTGTGCCAATCACTCTGCTGAGTCAGCAGAGGCAGCGAGGTGTGTGGCAGCCATCTAAGGCTTCTAAGGGCAGTGGGGTGTTTAGAAGGCCCCACAGATGGGAATATGCATGTGTGTCAGACCTCCAATGCAGTCTAAATTCAGATGGCAGGTTCCCTCTCAAGATGGCTCCTGGCTACTGCACCTTGAGGGGCTTTGTGAGTTGACTGAATTCCTTTTCCAAAGCCTGGTCACAGCACATTTTAGAGCTCCTGCCTCTTATCGGTCTGCAAGGGCCAGCAGCAAACTGTCACCTTTATCCCTTTGTGTGTGGTGGGCTATGTGGAGTTCAGCCAGATGGTAGCTGGTACTCTTGCTGTTGTCTCCTGATGAGCCCCAGGGTCACCTGCACCTCCGTGCACATCTGTAAACCTGTTGCTTTGAAGCAGCCATCTTGCCTGCTAAGAGCTTTGGTTTTTTATTTACTTGAGGAGGGGTCTCACTATGGGTCTGGACTCCCCATATCAATCAGGCTGGCCTTATGGTCACAGACCTCTGCCTGCTTCTGCTGTGCTAAAGATTAAAGGTGTGTGCAACCATGCCAGCTCATTTTAAAAAATCTGTTTCTTATGTGTGCATGAGTGTGGGCATGTACATGTGATGGCTCACATGTGGAAGGCGAGGACAACTGGCAGGCATTGGTTCTCTTCTTCCACTGTGGGTCCCAGGGACTGAAGACAAGTCACCAGGCTCTGGGATGAGGGCCACCTTGCTGACCCAAGATCTTTGTTTTTTTATGATTATAGTTCGTGTTAATTCCTTCAAGAAAACTTCCCATAACTGTTTTTTTTCAAAATGTTAATTAGATTCCTAACATGGAATGAATATGATCTTTTACATATACAGATATGTCAACCTGTGTTATCAAATAACCTATCTGTGTGACCAACGTGTATATATGTGTACGTACACACCTGTATACACATGGGTGTGCATACCTGCGTGTGCGTGAGCAGGGGCCAGAGGATGCCGTGCAGCTGGTATGGAGGTTACAGCCTGTGTGCACACTCTTGACTTTGGAGGATCTGAACTCAGGTCCCCATGCTCGTACAGCATGTACTTTTTACCCACTGAGCCATCCCCTCCCCCGCTGCTCAAATAACCTGTTTTATCACTGGGAAGTACATGCAGAAGTGACATGGCAATGTAAAAGGCGTCACAGTCATCCAGGGTAGGGACCTATGTAGACAGTAACGGGGACAGACCAGGCGGTCCACAGACTGGACATTTTTTTAACTTGGATCAATAGCTCGAGACAATTTATTCTATTTTCTCCATAAGTATTAAAAACGTTTCTATAAGGAGCCAGGCGACTTTTCCAGGATGACTTGTAATCCTAGCCCTTAGTGGTGGAGGCAGGAGATAAGGGGTTCTAAGCTGGTCTTGGCACATGATGAGCTCAGGGCCAGCCTAGCCTCAGTGGGACCATCGTTTTGTTTGGTTTTTTCGAGACAGGGTTTCTCTGTGTAGCCCTAGCTGTCCTGGACTCACGTCGTAGACCAGGCTGGCCTCGAACTCACAGAGCTCCACCTGCCTCTGCCTCCTGAGTGCTGGGATTAAAGGCGTGCGCCACCTCGACTCTCTCTTCCATTAATGAGAAGATGACAGGAAGAAAAGCATCAACATATAGTAGCAATCAGCAGGTAACAGCAACTCTGTGTCAGCGGCAAACTGTGTGCCAGGGTGACCAAGCGGCTTACGCGACGTCACACAGCGCTGGCTTAGCAGTCACCACAGGAGCCGCTCACTGAAATTCAGTTTTTATTCCAAATGATTATAATGGTAGAAATACAACAGCTGATACTCAAAATGGTGTTGATCAACTGGGAACTAAAGTAGCTGGCTAGGAGGGAGCCGCCAGCAGGCCGCCAGCCTGGGCACTCTGCGTGTGCCCAAGAAAGCATAAAAGTAACGCGTGCTCTGCTTCCACTCTGGATGTGCAGTGGTTACAGTGAGTACATAGAAAGCAGGAAGAAGGCAGGAAGAGAGAACACGTCACACGACCCCCAAGCCTTCTAAATGAATACGCAACGGTGGAGAAGACTTTTAGTAGCAAAAATTTCACAATTCTTAAAATGGGAGTCTTCAAAAGTTCTTCAAATTTAAAAGTTAAAAACAAAACAAAAAACAAAACAAACAAGCCTTGAGAAGGGACAGTCACACTGGCTTAGAAGAGCTGATGCCTGTCATGTGAGGATGACAATCAGTCCTACTTCCAGAACAGGACCAGTGCGCCCGACGAGCCTGGACTGATTGTGCACGCTGGCTTGGCATGCCTCGAGCCCCGTCTACGGCTCCTCCTGGCTGAGGCTGAGGCGGCCTTTCTGCACCTCCAGCTCCTCCGCGCTGACCACTGACGGGTCAATGGCGGCGTATTTGGTTCCGTGGAACTGCAGCAAATGAATCTGGAACAGTGCAGAATTGCCTTGGTTATTATGGGGTTGACTGGTTTTATGGTGCTGGCTTCAGGAGGGCTATGCAAAGTGCTCCACCACCCGCCCCCCCCCCCAACCCCCCCCACCTCCCCCACCCCCCCCACCCCCGTCTCCACGCCTGAATCCTGGTGAGTGTGTGTGGAGGTGAGAGCTTAACAGTGGCATCGGATCCTTAGTTCCCTTTTTAAAGATGTATTTAGGTATTTTATGCCTATGAGTGCTCTCCTCATGTACATCTGCACAGCAGAAGAGGACATGGGCTCCCATTACAGATGGTTGTGAGCAAGGGTGGAGAGATGGCTCAGAGGTCCTGACTTTAACTCTTGGCAACCACGTAGTGACTCACAACCATCTATATTGGGATATAATGCCCTCTTCTGGCATTCAGGTATACATGCAAATAGAGCACTCATACATAAAATAAATAAATGAAATCTTTGGGGCTGGAGAGATGGCTTAACAGTTAGAGCACTGACTGCTTTTCCAGAGGGATCCAGGTTCAAATCCCAGCACCTACCTGGCAGCTCACACCTATCTGTAACTCTATCATCTGAAACCCTTACACAGACACACATGCAGACAAAATACCAATGCACAAAAAATAAAAATAAACGTTAAAAAGATGGTCATGAGCCACCATGTGGGTGCTGGCAACTGAACCCAGGACCTCTGGAAGAGCAGCCCACGCTCTGAACTGCTCAGCCATCTCTCCAATCCCCTTAGGGCTCCAATTACACTGACTTATTTTGTAAGTGTGAGGCCAGAGACAAACTGTGGGAGTTGGCTGTTTCCTCTGCTGTGTGGTTTCCTGGCACTGAACTCTGGTTGTCAGCTTGGTGGCAGGTCTTTCTGCCTTGTCTTCTGAGATGGTCTCTCTCGATGGCATCAAGCTGTACAAGCAGGCTAGGCTGGCTGGCCAGCAAACCCCAGGGTCGGCCTGTGTGCACCCCCCACCCCACTTCTTTTTCTTTTTTTTAAAGATTTATTTATTACTATGCATACAGGGCTCTGCCTGCATATACACCTCCACACCAGAAGAGGGCACCAGATCTCATTATAGGTGGTTGTGAGCCCCCATGTGGTTGCTGGGAATTGAACTCGGGACCTCAGGAAGAGCAGTCAGTGCTCTTAACTTCTGAGCTATCGCTACAGTCCCATACCCCAAATTAATTTCTTTCTTTCTTTTCTTTCTTTTCTTTCTTTTCTTTCTTTCTTTCTTTCTTTCTTTCTTTCTTTCTTTCTTTCTTTCTGAGACAGGGTTTCTCTGTGTTATCTTAGCTGTCCTGGACTCACTTTGTAGACCAGGCTGGCCTCGAACTCAGTGATCTGCCTGCCTCTGTCTCCTGAGTGCTGGGATTACAGGCATGAGCTACCATGCCCGACAATACCCTACTTCTTAAAAACTTGGATTGTGTGGACTGAGCTCAGGTGCTCTTCCTTGCATAGCAAATATTTTACCAAATGAACCATCATTTTTCAGTGACAGTATTACAGACTGAAGGTATAGCACGTTATTAACAAGCATGGCAGCACTAGTTCACAGCAATTAGAGAAAAGCCAGCAAACAGAAGTGTATGGGTCTCACTATGTAGCTCAGACTGGCCTTGCTCTTATTATAACACTCTGTCAGCCTCAAAGTGCTATGATTACAAGTATGCACTCACTCCTGTGGCTGACCAAAGAATTGGTGGGACCTCTGACCTCAAATTGTTTTTTTTTGTTTTGTTTTGTTTTTTTGTTTTTGAGACAGGGTTTCTCTGTGTAGCCTTGGCTGTCCTGGACTTGCTTTGTAGGCCAGGCTGGCCTCAGACTCACAGCGGTCTGCCTGCCTCTGTCTCCCAAGTGCTAGGATTAAAGGCGTGCGCCACCACACCTGGCTTCAAATTGTTTTGTTTTTAAGCAGCTTCTCCACACTCCTGCCAAGTCCTCATGGACATCCCTGCCCCCAGTAACTCACATTTTGTGTATATATGCACGTTTGCATTTATAGGCGCATGTGTGTGCATGTAGAGGCCCACGCCTGGTCACTCTCCATCACTGAGGAAGGCAAATATCAATCAAATCTGTAGCACTCTAACAAAGCCAGTCCTTTTTGGTTTTTTTAATGTGTACAGGAGATTTGCCTCATGTATGTCTATGTATTATGTTCATGCAGTGCCCTTGGAGGCCAGTAGAGGGCGTTGGATGCTCTGGATCTGAGGATTCAGTTGTGAGGTGTCATGTGGAAGTTGGGACTAGAACCTGGGTCCTTTGGAAGAGCAGCCAGTGCTCTTACCTGCTGAGTCACTTCTCCAGCCCCATGATATGGTTAGTCTTGACAGCAGCTTGCTCTGGGGAAGCCCTGGACCCCATCTTTCCAAGGCTGGAAGTTCGGGCAGATACTACCATGTCCACCAGATATTCATGAAAGTTCTGAGGATCTGAGCTACAGTCCTTACATGTATTTGCTTGAGTGGAGCCTTCTTGCCAGCCCTGTATAAGCATCTATTTTTTTTTTCTTTTAAAAAGTTTTATGGATGTTAGGAATCAAACACCCACAAGAGCAGATGCTGTGCAAGAGCAGCAATGCTCTTAACCACTCAGCCATCTTCCCAGGCCTCATGCACTTCTCAAACAGTCCCTGCTGCTCCATCAGAGGATGCTGGCCCTGCCTTCCATGTTGCTGTGGCTAATAGCATGATGAGCATCATCACTGGGCATCCATTTTTCCCAGTTTTCCATGTTTAGGATCTTTTTTTTTCCCCAAAACAGGGGACAGCTGTCCTGAACTCACTTTGTAGACCAGGCTGGCCTCGAACTCAGAGATCTGCCTCCCTGAGTGCTGGGATTACAGGTGATCTGGCTAAGAAGTGGTGTTTTATTTTTGCCACTAGTGCATAATCGGATCAAGAAGTCATCTGCTGAGACTCAGACTGTACCAGGTCGGATGTGCTGTCCTACTGTAGCTGAATTCCCTGTCTCCAGGAGTCAAGGTCTCACCATACCAAGGGCCAGCACCACAGTGTGTGGATGCAAGGCCTGCTGATCTGGAGAAGGGCTATTAAGGGACAGTTGTCCTGGCGGGGTGGGGGTGGGGTGAGGTGGGGTCTCTACAACTCACACGCTCTGCACTGCAGGCAGGACTTACCTGCACATAGAGGTTGACCTCCGCACTCCTGCACAGGTAGGGGAAGTTGCCTCCTGTCTTGAGGTGAGCTCTCCGGGCATTAGGGTACAGCTTGTACATTTCCTCCTTGGCTTCTGTTGACAGCGCACTCTGGTCAAACACCTTTGAAAACACACAAGGCTGAAATCTCATGGTATTCTTAGTTCAGTCCAGAAGTGTCAGCCCACATTCCAGAGAGTCAGAGCGGCCCGAAGCTCCCTTCCCCCATGCTGTTCCAATTCCATTGGAACACTTGCTGAGCATGTGCAAGGCCCATCACAGCACCACCAGAAGAAAGACAAAACTCTAATTCCAACATAAGATTTCAGCTATAGACTTTGCTGCCAAATGGCTCTTGCCTCTCTCACCTGTAGCTAAATAACAAAATATTAATAGTGAATAATCACTGGAAATGCCAGTTTCAGAAAACATGAAGTCTTGGGACCTGAGAAATGGCTGCTCTTTCAGAGGGCGCTGGTCAAGTTCCCAGCATCCACATGGCAGCCCACACTGTAAGTCTGGCTCCATGGGAAACAACACCTTCACTGCATGCACATGATGCACTTACTTACATGCAGGCAAACATCCATAAAGTAAAAAAATTTTTTTCAAGACAGGGTTTCTCTGTGTAGCTTTGGCTGACCTGGACTTGCTTTGTAGACCAGACTGGCCTCGAACTGACAGGGATCCACCTGCCTCTGCTTCCTGAGTGAAAATAATCTTTCTTAAAATGTAAAGACTAAAGGCAGGACATTCAGAATTTCTGGGAGGAGCTCCTCTGGAAGCTGGTCACATGTTCTTAATATTGGAACATACTGTTTTTTTGAGACAGGGTTTCTCTGTGTAGCCATGGCTGTCAGGGACTCACTTCACAGATCAGGCTGGCCTCAAATTCATAAAAATCGACCTGCCTTTGCCTTGAGAATGCTGGGATTAAAGGCATGCACCACCACTAACAGGCTTGAAAATATTTTAAAGATAAGTGTATATACTATTTTTGTGAGTATGTGGAGCCAGAGGTCAACCTCAAGTATAATTCTCAAGTTATTTATTTATTTATTTATTTTTGAGACAGGGTTTCTCTGTGTAGCCTTGACTGTCCTGGAACTCCATTTGTAGACCAGGCTAGCCTCAAACTCTCAGAGATCTGCTTGCCTTTGCCTCCTGCCCAGCAAGAACTTGCCCAGTATGCCACCATGCCCAGCAAGAACTTGTTCTTTTATTTTTTAAAAGACTATTATGTATATGATGTTCTGTCTACATGCCAGAAGAGGGCACCAAATCTCATTAGAGATGGTTATGAGCTATCATGTGGTTGCTGGAAATTGAATTTAGGGACCTCTGGAAGAGCAGCCAGTGCTCTTAACCTCTGAGCCATCTCTCCAGCCCCAAGAACTTGTTTTTAAAGGCAGGGTCTCTCAATGGCTAGAACTCTCACAGAGCAGGCTAGACTAGTAGGTCAGCAAACCAGGAACTGGCTTATTTGCACCTCCCAATGCTGGTATTCCAGGCATGTGCCACCATGCCTGACTTTTTTATTTTATTTTATTTTGGTTTTTTGAGACAGGCTTTCTCTGTATAGCCTTGGCTGTCCTGGTCTTGCTTTGCAGTCCCAGCTGGCCTCAAACTCACAGTGATCCACCTGCCTCTGCCTCTCAAGTGCTGGGATTAAAGGCGTGTGCCACCACCGCCCAGCTTGCTTTTTTTTTTTTTAAATGCAGTTTCTGGGTCTGGGGAGTTGGTTCATCCATTAAAAGCTAGGCTCACCAGAAGGCAGTGAGTCTAGGAAAGCCAGAGCTGCAACACAGAGTAACCCTGTCTCAAAAAAACCTTAAAAGGTGTGTGGTCTGGTGGCGCACACCTGTAATCCCAGCACTTGGGAGGCAAAGGCAGGTGGATCACTGTGAATTCGAGGCCAGCCTGGTCTACAAAGAGAGTCCAGGACAGCCAAGAAAATCTCTAGAGGGGAAAAAAAACTTAAAAAAAAAGTCAGCCAAATCAGAATGTTAAATGAACCAGACCCCTTGTGCATTACTGGTGGAGATATAAAATGATACAGCTATCAGAAGACGCTATGTCAACTCCTCAAAAACTAAAGTAGAATTGTGTGCCATTATGCATGTGGGTGCCTGAGGAGACCAAGAGAGGACACTGGGTCTCCTGGAACTGGAGTTGTGAGTGGATGTGAGCAGCCATGTAGGGCTCAGAACAGAACCTGGGGCCTCTACAAGAGCAGTAAGTGCTCTTAACCAATGAGCTCTCTCTGCAGCCCCAAATTACAAGATTTAAAGCAAGGACTCAGATCCTTCTAGAGCCATGTTAACAGGCACATCCACAATAGTCAACTCAGAAGCAATCCACATGTCCATTGACAGGTCAAGACCATGCTCCCAGCCCTGCTCCAGCCAACCCTAAAAGCACTGTGTTGGGTGGCACAGTCTGGACGTGGACCAACGGTGTAGTGAGAGCAAGCAAATTCACAGACATGAAGTGGATTGTTGGTCACCAGCGGTGGCCGGGACGAGGAGCTCGGGGAGATACTGCCCACTGAAGAGCTCTGGGCTCCAACTCGGGCTTCTCTCCCTCGGCAGCAAGCAGCCTTAGTAGTGGGGCCATCTTGCCAGTCCTATTTTATAGAAAGTCTCTACTCTTGTAAGGCTAGCCTCTTTGCCACCAGACCTGAAATGGTTAGAGTAGCTGTTGGTGAGAAAATTTAATCCCAGTACTCGGGAGGTAGAGGCAGGTGGATCGCTGTGAGTTGGAGGCCAGCCTGGTCTACAGAGTGAGTCCAGGACAGCCAAGGCTACCCAGAGAAACCCTGTCTTGAAAAAACAAAGGCTTGAGGTGTATGGCTGAGTGGCACAGTGCTTGCCTAGCACAGGAAAAGTCAGGGTTCTGTTTCCAGCACCCCAAAACAACACCAAAATGGGTAAAGACTTCTGTACTTGGTGTTTGGCCTGCGTGAATCTCTCTGCACGACACAAGCCAGAAAGGGCATCCGATCCCGTGAAACTGGAGCTACATGTAGTTGTGAGCCACTATGTGGGTGCTGGGAGACAAAGCTGCGTCCTCTGCAAGACCAGCAGGTGCTCTTAGCTGCGGAGCCATCATCTCTCTAGCCTGGTTTTTGGTTTTTTTTTCTTTTTTTTGCTTTTGTGGGGAAAGAGCTGAGGCAGTAAATTTATTCCTGGCTGGACTAGAACTTGCTATAACCAGGTTGTCTCTAACTTTAGTGTCTCCCTGACTCTGCTGTGCTGGGATCCCTCACAAGAATTCACCAGCACACCCAGCACAAGGGCCGCTCACTCTTGGGAGGATCAATCGTAGGTTACTTTGGAATTGAGAAAGCCAAGGTGTGTTTGGAGAAAATAAGCCTGGGTGATGTCACACAATCGTTACATCCTGCCCTATTCGTTATAATGTCAAGCACCTATCTATTCAAAAGAACTTACATCCATGATGGTTACGGGGATGTCCCGGATTTTGTGAGGTTCCACATAAGAATTTTGACAGTTGAGAGTTAGTCTTGAGGCCAGTTCACTTTGACCCAAGCTCTCCAGCTGCGGGAGGAGACAGACACAGGTAAGGGTTACAGCCCTTTTGTTTATGCTTACAGCAGGTCCACAGGTGGCATTGAGTGTGAGTGGTGGAGACGTCACCAATGAGAAAACACAATGGGTCTGAGAGACTGTGACCTGGGACTCTCTGCAGTGGCTTGTTTCTGTTGTGACACCTAAGTCAGGTTCTATAAATGGAATGTCGTGGTCTTCTGGCTTCAACCATACTGCCTGCTTAACCCAGGTGCCTATGGGCACAGCACACTAATTTGTGCACCTCAAAGGTGAGAAGTAAGCATGTAAAAGCCTCAGGGACCCTCTGCCCCGTGGTTCTGAAATGCCAGCATACAGTCTCACTTGTCAGAGTGACCCGAGTGGTACAGAAGGGAGGTCAAGTGAAAACAGTCTAGCTGGGTATGGCGGCACACCCCTGCGACCCAGCACTCAGGAGGTGAAGTCTCAGGCCACAAGACACTTTGTCTCAAGAAACAATAAAATCTCTCCCCTCCCCAAAGGGCCAGATTCTCGCATAAGAGCTCCAGATGAGACCTTGGAAACTTGTTTTTTGGAGACATCTTGCTGTGTTATCTAGCCTGGCCTCAAGGTGGAGACCCCGCTGCCTCTACCCCCCCCCCCCAGTGCTTAAAAAACTAACTTTTAAATATTTAAGCTTAAATTTTATGTATGTGTACACATAATTATGTATATGTACACATAAGCTAGGAGCTTGTTAAGCCAGCTGCGGGTGATGGACACCCTGGAGCTGGAATTTTAGGCTGTTGTGAGCTGTTCAGCATGGGTTCTGGGAACCCAACCTGAATCTTCTGGAAGGGCGGTACACACTCTTAACCATCTCTTCAGCCTTTCGTTTTTAAGATTTTATTTCTATCTATGACAGACAACACGCGCATCTGCATATGGGTATGAATGCAGGTGCCCTCAGCAGCCAGAGGTGTTGGCTCTTCCCACAGTGGGAGTTCCCACCAACAGCGGTACTGAGAACTAAACTCACACCTTCTAGAAGAACAGCACGTGGTCTTTAACCACTGAGCCATCTCTCTAGACACTTAAAAAATCATTTTTTTTTTTTTTGAGACAAGGTTTCTGTATGTAGCCCTGGCTGCCCTGGAACTTACACTATAGAGTGGCCTGGCCTCGAACTCAGAGATCTGCCTGCCTCTGCCTCCTGAGGGTTATCGGGTTTGGGGCCCAGCAGGCATTACTTTCTAATTCTAAGCACTGCTGGGTTGGAATGTGTAGCTTCTGGGCAGACAGTGATGGAGGAGCTAAGCCCTCACCAGCAGTAGGGGCTTCTGGAAGTACTGAAGTTAACACAGGACTGCTTAACAAAGACCTCTTTGAGCTGGGCGTGGTGGCACACGCCTTTAATCCCAGCACTCAGGGAGGCAGAGGCAGGTGTTTGAGGCCAGCCTGGTCTACAAAGCAAGTTCCAGGACAGCCAGGACTACACAGAGAAACCCTGTCTCAAAAAACAATGCAACACCCCTAAATATCCTCTGGATACCCACAGACAGGCTTCCTTTTACAAGTGCACAACAATCCCGGTGAAAGTGCCAGCAGCGTCACAACCCTTACCCTGTCCACCATGAAGTCAATGGCGTCGGCCATCATCGGGTCCACTGGGCCAGAGGAAAAGTTCCCAAGAACGATTTTCTTGAGCATAAACGCTGGCATCAGCCAGAAGCTGCAAAACAAGGACAGAGGCTGGTGATTGACACACGAACCTTCAACATGGCAGCCGGCACCCAGCCTGAGGCTCAGGGTGAGGCCGAAGCCAGCCAGGGGACAAATGGAGACGATGACTGTAAAACATCTCAAAATAAATAAATGCTTAAATGAAGCAGACTGCTCATTAAACTAGAGGTCTTAGGGTTTACATGACTTGAATAAATCTTATCAGCGACCTATATCTCTCGAATCTTCTAACAAAGGTGAAAAATACATTTGGGTCAGTTAATAAACAAGTTTTCCCAAACTGTTCGCATGTAGAGAGGCAGTTTAAGAGTGCTTTATTCTTGACCTTCACCCAAACGCGAGGACACTAAGAGTTGAGATTGGAATTAGAATGTAATTTTATATAAGGAAAGACTAAGGGGCCTGAGGCGCAGGCCTGGCACGCCCAGTGTGAGGAGGAGGGACGGCAGGGCAGAGTGGGGGCATGAGGACGGGAGCACTGCGAGGTTCGCAGACACAGAAAGACAATACAAGCTGCCCCATAGGAGCCCTGGGCACAGCTGACAGTGGGCAATGAGTTGATTTCCCGCTGGACACCAGTACATTTGCTCAGGACCGAAATATTAGGTCGGCAAGAGCAACAAAACACTTGACAGGCTACTCTGACAGGAGTCTTAGGAAAGGCAGAGGGCACACTTCTGTAACCTCTGGAATGCCATCCGAGAACTCTCAGCCCAGTTTTTTTGAAACAGGGTTTCTCTGTGTAGCCTTGGCTGTCCCGGACTTGTTTTGTAGACCAGGGTGGCCTCAAATTCACAGTGATCCACCTGCCTCTGCCTCTCGACTGCTGCGAATAAAGGCGTGCGCCACTATGCCTGGCCAAAGCAGTTCCCCCCCAGCCCCCTGAGACAGAGTTTCTCTGTGTAGTCTTGGCTATCCTAGACTCGCTTTGTAGACCACACTGGCCTTGAACTCACAGCAGTAAAGACTCTCCTCAATTTCCCTTCAGGGACAAGACTGCCCATGTACCCCCACATGCTCAAAAAACCTTTTCGCCAGGACAACTCAGCACCAAGGTCTAGCTGAGCAGACCCGAAGTCACCCAAGACAGGTACAGCTCTGGGCAGAGGCACAGACAAGGCTCACAGGAGACAGTGCAGTTCCCCAGTTAGGACTGCCATAAAAGAAGGGGCGAGGATCTCCGTCACAACCACCACCTTTGAGAGAAGATGGGGTAAAGCCCCCCCCCACCGTCTCTAACTAGACTTCTTTATGTGGTGTTGGGGTTCACTGTGTGAAGGTCTTATCTTTTGTAAACATTCATCCTTCCTCACTTGCCTATTGATGTAATAAACATCTGACGGCCAATAGCTGGGCAGGATGTAGAGGGCAGAGCTTGCGTGGGAGAGGGGCTCTGGGAGAAGGAAGCAAAGGTGGCAGATTTGCCAGCGAACATGGAGAACAGATGAGCCTGAGCAGGAGCTGAGGGGAGAGCTAGCCACGGGGCAGGACAACATCGTGCTAGTATTAGTCGTGTTAAGCCAAAAAGGTGTCTAGGAATCTGGCCAGCTGAAAGGCCTAAGCTTTAAAATAGAGCCATTTATATTCCCTCTCCCATAAGCTAACTGCAGCTTTGCACGCCACAGTGGTGGCGGAAAGGCACTTGTGTTTTTTTAGTTAAGAACGACAGCCCTAGGGAGGCCACCTTCTCCCGGAGGCCTGGCAGTCCTAAGAGACAGAGCGGGAGGTGGGGCATGTGGCACCTTTCCAACAGCAGCACTGCTCTCAGGGTACCACACTGCCTGTGTACGTAGCTAAAGGTACCAGAGTATTTGTCAATACATGCACCACACCACGAGGCCATCCAGTTTTGTGGTTTTCAATTAAAGTTTCTTCTGGATTCTGTATCACCCCTACTTGAAACAATTCTAAGTCATTTTCTCTTTCTGAACCCAGACGTGCGCGCGCAGTGTTCCACCTGCATGTACACCTGCAGGCCAGAAGAGGGCTCCAGATCCCATTAATGGTTGTGAGCTATCATGTGGTTGCTGGGAATTGAACACAGGACCTTTTGGAAGTACTCTTAACCTCTGAGCTATCTCTCCAGTCCCCCTAAACAAAAATTTAAGAGTGGAATATCTTCAGCTTTTTGCTTGGTCCCCTAGTAATTTGTGTTTTCCTGTTGGGACCAAACTTCTCCCCTTTTTTCAGTATGGAAGGAATATTCTGTTTGTTTAATTGACTTCTGTGTGCATCTTTAAAACCTTTTAGTGTTGTGTGCTTCAAATAAAACGCAGACTAGTGAAAACTTTAGTATTGTGGCTAGGGGTTGGGGGGTGCACGCCTTTAATTCCAGCACTCGGGAGGCAGAGACAGGCGGATCGCTGCGAGTTTGAGGCCAACCTGGTCTACAAAGCAAGTTTAGGACAGTCAGGGCTACACAGAGAAACTCTGTCTTGAACCAAACCAAACAAACAAACAACCCAAGGGGAAAAAAAAACCCCACCTTCAACTGGGTGTCAACGTCTAAGGGAAATAGACTGTTGAGAATCAGCGCACACTCTGCTGACAGTTACTGCCCTTGGAGATTACAGGGACCCCTTTCCACAGCTCCAGGAGAAAATGATCCCAAGAACTATCTGCAAAGCCAACACCAGAGCAACTGAATTATCTAGGCAACTGTGGCTACAAACACAGATGCACACACAACTCGCCCACTCACGATCTGCTTGGTCCTAGACGCAGTGGTTCTCGACCTTCCTAACGCTGAGACCATGCGATACAGTTCCTTGGGTTGTGCTGATCCCATCCGTATAATTATTTTTGTTGCAATTTCATAACTGCAATTTTTGCATGTTATGAATCGAATTGCAAATATTTTTGGAGATGGAGGTTTGCCTAAGGGATCATGACCCACAGGTTGAACACTGGTTTCCTAGAGGCAAGGAAACATTTGCCAGTGTTTAAACAAGTCCAGGCAGCAACTGACTGGACCTGGGGTAAATGGGTGTTTTTGTTTTCATCCTTTGCAGAATTTGGAATGCCAATTATGGGTTTAATGTAAAATCACTGTATAAGGCTTTTTTTTTTTGTGGTTTGAAACTTCTGTCATATAGCTCTGACTGACCCCAAACTCCTAACAATTTCTCCTACAGTTTTCTTGGAGCTGGGATGACAACCACTTTATCACCACAGCCTGCTTCTACCGTAAGAGGCTTTTAAGGGACATTGGAGTCTAGAAGGAATTAATCCTGAGGGCTGTAGCTCATTGACTGAACACTTGCCCGGCATGCACCAAAGCCTTGGGACAATCTCTGTGTGTATTCCGCCTACAGAAAGATGAGGAAGGGGGAAACCACCCAGCCATTCTACTGGCCAGTCCTAACATGAGATACAGGCCACCTCCGCACTCAATTGTACCACTCTGCTCCCAATGATGTCTCTGTCACGCACACCACAGATCACTGAACTAGTACTTTCAGCCACCAGGGCCTCTCTGATAAGGCTCCGCCTACTGCTGGGCTGGATGCATGGTAAAGCATTACGAGAAACCCAGAGAGACACAGCAATGGCTCAGCAGACACAGAGTGTCATCAAGGGTGGTAGGTAACCTTAGCCAACAGACAGCAGACTACAGGTACTAGCAGCTGCTGACAGTGTCCCTGGGTGACCACAACCTACTGTTACGGCCACCAGAAGGGCTAATGAGCAAACAGAAAGCTGGTCCAAAAAGCAGAGGGGAGGCTGCCGAGGTTGGTGACAGCAGAGGGGAGGCTGCCGGGGTTGGTGACAGCTCCGTTTTAACTGGATCTCTGGTTCCTCAAATTGATTTACCTTAATATAAACCTTCATGTATCAATAAAAAAGGAAAGGCCTAAAGACCAGGGCTTTGCTTTGTGTGTGAGATACAAGCCAGAGGACACAGCCATCTTTCCTAGCACTCCGCCTCGTTCTCGTGAGACAGGGTCTCACTGAAGCCAGAGCTCACTGACTCACTGTTAATTAGAATAGGCTGTCTGGCTAGCAAGCATTCTGTCTCCACCCCTGCCCAACCCAGCACTGGGTCTGAGGTGTCCTGACTGGCTCACACTCACACAAGCAAAGATTAAAAATAAAACAACGTTAAAAAGCAATGAAAGGGCCAGGTGTAGTGGCACGCGTCTTTAATCCCAGCACTTGGGAAGCAGGGGCAGGCCTGGTCTACAAAGTGAGTCCAGGACAGCCAAGGGTCTGTTACACTGAGAAACCCTGTCTCAAAAAACAAAACAAAAAGAATCAACCAAAGGATGGTTGAGAGGAACCTGGTACCTGACTTGTTGCTCACAAAGCAATTCTACTACGTAAATCTTTCTGAAGAGCAGGCCATCAAGTGTCATGATCACACCACCATGAACTAAATGTTCTTGCCTCTCCACCGGCAATCACCCCTCAGGGCAATGACAGGAAGGAAGGAAGGAAGGAGAGCAAAGGTAGGAAGGTTTATAGCAGAGCACGACAGACAACAGGAAGCTGGGTCAATTTAGAGAACTGAGCTCACAAGTAAGTGGCACAGAGCCGCGTCTGTGACTGTAGCCACACCAGGGAGACTGTGAAAGCACATGACGACATGCCTAACCCGAACTGAGTGTAGCAAAGAGTGGGCTGTGGCACTGCCGACGTTCTTTGTTGTCCATCTTCTGGTCCCACTGCATCAAAACTGCCCCAAAGCCGACGTTTAACCACGTCTGTCCTTACCTGTTTGCAGTCCACGTTTGGTTGAAGATAGAAGTGTCACTGAAGGCATTGCAGAGGATGAGGGAGTGGACTCTGGGGGACTTGTGAGTATATTCAGCAAATTTCTGAGCCAAAAAGCCTCCCAAAGACGCCCCAAACAGATGGACCTAATTATAAACAAATGCAAGGCAGATCCTGAAACTCTGAGTTGTTTCATTTGTTGATAATCATAGAATATGTCATCACCACCTAGCAGGCTGAAATAGCTACAGCAGTTATAATTTTAACAAATATCTTATTTAAATAAATTTATATGCCCCATAAGAAAATACATTGGAGGTTAAAAACATGACTGAGCAGTTAGGAGTGCTTGCTGCAGAGTCAATCCCAACAGCCATGGGAGAGGCTGGTGTTCAGCACGTACCTGTAGCCCCAGACTCCGTCTCCCAGGAGTGACAGAGGACACGCAGCATCCTCTGCTGGCCTCTGCAGTACATGTGTCCATGCACCCACTCACACAAGTGAGTCTTAAGCAAACAAACAAACCCCCTCCCCATGGAAAACAACAACAAACTGGATATGGTTGTGGGGAGTGGCGGTGAGTGACCGTGTACACTGACATGAGCACAGCCATGTCAAGAATCCATCCAAGCTGGGCGTGGTGGCGCACGCCTTTAAGCCCAGCACTCGGGAGGCAGAGGCAGGCCTGGGAGTTCGAGGCCAGCCTGGTCTACAAAGCGAGTCCAGGACAGCCAAGGCTACATAGAGAAACCTTGTTATCCAAATGGCAAAGCCTTCCTGTGGACCAAAACAGTGCTGATGAACAACCGACCTTCAGTTAAAAACAGTGTTTTAGCTGCAGTGTGTGCAGACACTACCAACCCTGGCTTCCTCCTCCCAGATGACTCCAACCCTCAATCTCCTATGGTGAACCAGCAGAACCCGCCTCCTTGTTCAGCTGTATAATAGTAAATAATAAAACTGCCTCCTTGCTCCTCGGTATGCAATAAACTCGCCAATAAATAAGCTGCTGGTGCATCTCCATCGGAGTGCAAGGCCCACCTGACCCCAGCTTTTCTGTACACGTTCTTCATGCGCCCACCACCCCAGCCAGGCTGTGTGGGCTGCAGAGTGATGCCTCACGCCTCTAATCCTCCCAGCATTGGGAGGTAGACCATCTACACAGTGAGCCTGAGGCCAGCCTGGGCTACATGAGACTGTCTCAAATAAAACAAACAATGACATCATGCTCTGAATCAAAACCTTTTTGAGGATATAGATAAATTCTCAGATTTTACAGCATTTTGGATCTTCAGATCAGAGACACACAACTGGTAAAACGTATGTGACTGCTCCAAAACTTGAGACGCCGGCAGGACATGGTGGCGCCCGCCTTTCATCCCAGCACTCTGGAGGCAGAGGCAGGGGAATCGCTGTGACTCTGAGGCCAGCCTGGTCTAGAAAGCGAGTCCAGGACAGTCAAGATAACATAGAGAAACCCTGTCTCAAAACAAACAAACAAACAAACAAAAAACTGAGAAGCCATGTCTATTATTCCAGATAGGGACAGTCAACCTATGCCGACCCACGCTACAGTGCACAGAACTCAGACACATTATGCTAAGCAGAAAAAGCCCGTCCCAAAGGGACAGATCCCTTAGGTAATGTCCAGAGCACACAAGGTCAGGGAGGCAGACTCGGCTGCAGAGCTAGGAGGAAAGAGGGGGAGTGACTGCTAATAACGTTCTACTTGCACTAAGGAAAAAAAAACGTGTATTTGTGTGTCTAGCCGCAGGCGCACACGTGCCACGGCCTGCTTGCAGAGGTAAGAGGCTGCAGGAGACATGAGGGCCTTGTGCTCACTGGTACGCACTATGGAAACCTGAATGTTAAGCACAGAGGGTTGTCTCTTCAAAGGCAGAGATGTGTAACCGGTTTTCAGCCCAGGAGGTAGTGAGGTGGTTAACAGCCTAGTGACCTGTGTGCTGTGAGGCCACACCAGCCCCTCCTCCAGACGCTCAGACTTCATAAGTGGTCAATCTATAGAACCCATCTAGCCTTGGCTGTCCTGGACTCTTTGTAGACCGGGCTGGCCTTGAACTCACAGTGATCCGTCTATCTCTGCCTCCCGAGTGCTGGGATTAAAGGTGTGCACCACCACGCCTGGCTTATAGAACCCACCTTCATGGAAGAGTCACGTGGACTTTATGAAGAGTTTTGATGTAGTCAGGCCTTTATTGTGCACACAGGATGAGTTCGTTATCCCCAGGAAACATTTTCCCTACTGTGCTATGTTTAAATATGCCTAAAACAAACTGCCTGGTGTCGGATTCTACAGTGGCTACTGAGTTGTGTTGACCCTAACTGCCTTCTTATCTCTCTTAGACTATTATTCCACTGGCCTTGGTAGTCACAGTGACTCCAAAACTGACACCAGAACAACTCACAACAACGAGTTCTCTTCATCTCCTGTGTGGTCCCTGGGATGGCTTGGTGGCAGGTGCCTTTACCACCTCACTGGCCCAGTAAATTTCCTTTTTGGGAGGATGAAAAAATGCTCCAAATTAACAGTACTGGCAATTACAAATAAATCTGCAAATTTAAAACATGTGACTGCCTGTTTTAAAAATGGTACATTATGTGACATATAAATTCTATCACAATAAAGCTATTATTAAAAAAGAATAAAGATGGCTCACAGGTTAAGAGCACTGTCTGTTCTTCCAAAGGTCCTGAGTTCAATTCCCAACAACCACATGGTGGCTCACAGCCATCTATAATGAGATCTGGTGCCCTCTTCTGGCCTGCAGGTGTACATGCAGGAAGAATACTATATACATATAAATACATCTAAACAAAATAAAATACAACCCTAGCCATTAAAATCACATGTTAAGTTATTAGTTTAGGGTACTTACTTTATCCAACTGTAAGTGGTCTAGAAGCTTTCTGAATCCATCACAGAATTCAAGATGGTCCCAATAAACAGGATACTGCAACTGAAATAAAAATTGTAACTTAAAACTTGAAATGCGGCCATGCGGTGGTGGTGCACGCCTTTACTCCCAACACTTGGGAGGCAGAGGCAGGCAGATTGCTGTGAGTTCGAGGCCAGCCTGGTCTACAAAGCAAGTCCAGGATAGTCAAGGCTACACTGAGAGACCCTGTCTCAAAAAAACCAAAAACCAAAACCAAAAACAACAAAACAAAAACTTAAAATGCAAATCATATTTGAAAAGTTCAGGAATCACATAACATTTCCTATTGCCCAAGCTTTGCTTCTTATTCTAAGTATGTGAAAATTTTAATAATTTTTATTTTTTAAAGATTTATCTTGCTAGGTGTTAGTGGCCCACACCTTTAATCCCAGTACTCAGAAGGTAGAGGCAGGAGAATCTCTGAGTTAGAGGCCAGCCTGATCTACAAAGCAAATCAAAGGACAGCTAAGGATACACAGGGAAACCCTGTCTCAAAAAACCAAAGGGGGGAAAAAGCTTCCCCCATCCCCTTTTAGTAAGAAGCATTTCTTCAAGGAATTGCTCAATAAAACAATCCTTTGTAATTTTCTTAGTCTTTCTGATTTTCTGTACTTTCATTTTTGACAAAAAAAGTATGACACCTGACTCTAAAAAGCCTGTCTGCTAATATCGCTAATGATAAGAACAAAAATATCAGCAACAAATTCATTTCTAAAGATTGAGACTTGTGGGCTGGAGAGATGGCTCAGAGGTTATGAGCACTGGCTGCTCTTCCTGAGGTCCTGAGTTCAATTCCCAGCAACCACATTTTAGCTCATAACCATCTATAATGTGATCTGGTGCCCTCTTCTGGCCTGCAGGTATACATGCAGGAAGAGCTCTGTATATATAATAATAAGTAAATAAATCTAAAAAAAAAAAGGAGGCAGCGAGCTGAGCACCTTCAGTCTCTCTGCCTCTGATGGCAGATGCTGCGTAACCAGCAGCCTCAGGACCCTGAAGCCTTGACAGCTCTGCCACGGTGACCTGTGACCTGGGAGCCAGATAAGCCCGTCCCTCCTTACAGTGCTTCTGCAGGGGCTTCTGTCCCAGCAACATGCTCAGTAAGGAATAACCGCCCCCCCCCAACAGAAGACAGTTGACAGTGACCGGCATGGATTACAACAGCAACACCCCACAGGGAGCCGGGGACCATAACACTGCAGGTCCCAGAAGCCGCTGCAGCTCTACAAAGCTGAAGACACGGATCACGAATCTTCCCATAAACAGCCTCATTCTTGATCAAGCCCTAACTCTGCTAAATAATACTCAGAAATAAAAAGCCTTTTTTGATGACACCTTGGAGATACTTAAAAGAAAAACAAGTGCAGGGTACCCAGCTTAGTGGCATGGAGCTCTCTCAGCTATGGGTTTGATGCAGCACAGGAAAAATAAAGGGCTGCATGATTGGAAAAAAATTTGGGAACATACAGTCTTACTTCAAACAGAGAACCCCTGTTACTATAGTTAGTCCCAAACAGAAGGGGAAAGCCACAGGAACCTGAGTTTCAGTGCTGAAGCTGCCATACTTACAGCTATAACCCGGTAACCCCATCCAGTCAAAGCCAAAATCTGCTGGAAAAACACATCTGCGGTTCCACTGACAGGAGGAAGACAGATGAGCGGGCACCTCACGCTCCTGGGGCCAGCATCGTACAGCGACCATATCTTACTGTCATCGTCATCTACGATGATCTGGAGGGAAAATGAAGGAAAGCCTCGTGAACTGGGGCTTGAAGGACAGAGTTCACAACGGTCACTGGTGATTTTAACAGAGCTGCCGTGTGTGTTACAGGGCAACACGGGATCACAGACTAGTGACCACAAGAAACTGCTCTGGGTTCCTTTTCTTTCTTCAGTGCGCTTCATAAACTTCCAAAGAGCCACTTTTTCTGATTTTAACTGGCCTGTCTATCTGGAATAACAGGAAGTCTGTTTTGTTTACCAGTAAACATAAACCCTGCTTGGTGTTTTATATTTAGTCTCTCTCTCTCTCTCTCTCTCTCTCTCTCTCTCTCTCTCTCTCTCTCTCTGTGTGTGTGTGTGTGTGTGTGTGTGTGTGTGTGTGTAAAAAGAACAGTCTGCAGTCATTCTTGAGTGCTGACCCAGAGGACTGGCTGGGGTCGGCAGAGTCAGGGACTGAACAGGGCAGGCCAGGAAGACCTGAGAAGCCAGGCTCCGGGGAGAGCGAGGCAGATCCAGGCGCTTCAGAGTCCAACCTGGAGCAAAGCTTGGAGGAGGGGATTCAATCGACAGACGAAGGGCCAGGTAAGTATGTGTGATTGTCACTGTCCCAGGAAACTGTCCATTCACTTGAGGGTGAGACGTGGGAGAAATCGGATTGTTCAAGAAAGGGAGGAGGAGGCTGTCAGGAGCCTTTGTCATTTAGTGTTTTTAGCCTGACGGGGAAGAACACGAACAGAGTGCTCTGCACAAATTCAGTGCAAGCTAGCTTTATTATACCTCACTGCACCAACACCTGTCAATTCAAATCAATACTTATCCTTTTTTTTTCTTTCCTGAGTGCTCCTAGCTGGCAGGACTGTGGACTCCACAGTGTCCCTCTGTGGGTAGCAGCTGACTAACAAGGGTCATTGGTGTCACCAAGAGCTGACAAATGGGGCAAGGCAAAGTCCAGGGAATCCAAATAATTTACGTCAGGCCTTCCCCAGATGGTGACAATATAGCTCATGTTTTTGACCTTTGTGTTTTGCCATTTATTTTTACTCCTATGTATCTTCCCCCTACGCTTGTGGTTTTTTAAAAAAAGTGAACAACAAAACCCAATGACCTTTCATCCCAGTCTTGAAAAATCATGTGAAAAAAGCACAGATCTCAATCTTCTAGGGACTTGTTTCAGTAATCTAACTTGGAAGAAAATCAACACAAACACCAGTTTGTGGACACATAGCATTCTCAACATAAGTCATAAATACCTAAGGGTATTTAATTTCAACTTTCTCCGAGTTCTCTGAATGGCAGCTTCATCAAAACTTCAGAACACACAGTACCTGCTTGGCACTCCCTGTGCCCCAGAAAGGGTTTCTCTGTGTGGCTCTGGCTGTCCCAAAACTTACTTTGTAGACCAAGTTGGCCTCAAACTTGGGAAATGCACCTTCCTCTACCTCCTGAGTGCTAGGATTAAAGGCGTGCACCACCTGTCTCTGCTCGACAACTTAAAACCAGAGCACAATAAAACTTCAAGCTACTTTATCATGATAAACAAATGGGGGGGTACTATCAATGAAACAAAGACTTCTAAGAATATTTAGGTCAGAGCTGGGCTTGGTGGTGCACACCTTTAATCCTAGCACTAGGGAGACAGAGGCAGGTGAATCTCTGTGAGTTCAAGGCCAGTGTGTTCCACAAAGCAGGGCAGCCAGGGCTACACAGAGAAACCCTGTCTCCAAAAAGAAAGAAAGGAAGAAAGAAAATTTAGGTTGGTCTGGGTGTCTTGGCTGAGGATCAGCTTGCTGAGAGAGCAAGTCTATCAAGAGTGCATGGGAGTTACTTGAAAGTTTGAGGTAGAGTCTTCAACGTTGGCAATGGTTTTCCAGGAAGCAAGAAATAAAGGGGGCTCCCTTTATAAGCAGCCCAAGTTTGTCTGACTTTGAAAGCAGATTGATTTAATTTTTCAGCCAACGTCTAGTAGGCAATGCGATCTCTAGTGTGCTAATTAACTCCACAGACCCCAGGTTTCTTGTCTATGAAATACGGACTCTGGCACCCGCCTTGTCAAACTATTGGAAGAATTAAATAAGAGACCCAGGGAGTTTCCACACAGCGCCTGGCCTCTTAGCAGGAAGCTATGCCTGGGCAAAATGTGCCACAGATTTCTATATCAGTTCAGACTTGCACAATAATACTTCCTTAGCTGTCTGTCTAAGATCATTATAACAGACAACACAGAGGATGCTGAGATCACAGTACCCTAATACTGCTGCACGGGGACCAGCACGCACTTCCCTCCGTGACAAGAGTGGCCTCTAGGATTAACCAGGGGCTCACAGTCAATAGCAAATTCCAACTGAACTGTTACAGGTTTTCACACATCCTAAGCTAATGGGCTCCCGAGGATGATGAGGGCCGAGTAAGGCTGCACCTATAATGCTGGAGCGAGAACGGTCCCCACACGCTCAAATGTCTGAGTACCTGGTCCCCAGCTGGAGGAACTGTTTGGGAAGGGTTAGGAGGCGTGGCCTTGTAGGAGGTGACGTAACACTGAGGGTGGGCTTTGAGGCTTCAAAAAATTCTCAGTACGTCACTCTTTACTTCATGTCAGTAGGTCAGGACGTAAGCGCTCGGCTACTCTGCTCCAGCATTGGGCCTGCCTACCGTGCTCCCTGCCACAACAGTCACAGACTCTAGTCAACCCTCGAAAACTGCAGTTCCCAAATAAACTTTTATAAGTTGCTTTGCTCATGGTATTTCCGTCACAGTAATAGGCAAGTAATTAAGGAAGCATCACTGCACACAGAGTTCTAGTCAGCTTAGGTTTCGGGACTGGAAACAGAAATGATTATCTAGATGTTGTGGGCATTTCATTACATTTTCTGAGGCTCGGTAGGTGAAAGAAATTGTAGACAAGAAAGTCATGACACCCCAAAGCTGACTGTGTGTGGCAGGGCCGGGTGAACTTAACTCTCTGTAACATTTAGTCACAGTATCTGGCCATGGCCGGCACTCTCACCCAATACTAAGGGAGAGCTTCTAAACCACACACAAATGCCAGCTTTCGTGACCATGAGCTGCAGGAAAACCATACTCACCTTTTTAAGGGGAACTGTACTTCTAAACCAATTATAATCTGGAGAGACTTTGATCTCTCCCATGATGAGAGCAAACGGAGGTTAACGCTGAAATAAAAGCAGATGAGAGTTTCACAGTGAGAATTCTCATTACAGCTGAACTCACGGCAGAGGCCGGTCTAGCCGAACCAACCACACTTTAACCAAAAACCCAGGGTCGTTTACTTCATCAGGGCAGACTTAATGAGAGAGGACAACAGGGTGGATCTCTTTAGCACCTCCAAAAGAGGACTCAGGCTTGCAGAACTCAAGAACCAGATTGGATGCAGAATACTCTTTTCTTTTCTTTTCTTTCTTTCTTTTTTAAAAAGATTTATTTATGTATTAAGTATACAGTGTTTGGGGCTGAGGAGATGGCTTGGAGGCTAACGATATTGAGTGTTCTTCCAAAGGCCCTGAGTTCAATTCCCAGCAACCACATGGTGGCTCACAACCATCTATAATGAGGTCTGGTGCCCTCTTCTGGCCCGCAGGCACACACTCTGGTGGAATACTGTACAAATAATAAATAAATAAATTTTTAAAAAACAAATAATAAATAAATAAATAATTTTTTTTTTAAGTATAGAGTGTTTTGCCTGCACACCAGAAGAGGGCACCAGATCTCACAATACATGGTCTCTGTGTAGCCTTGGCTGTCCTGGACTCACTTCATAGACCAGGCTGGCCTTGAACTCACAGAGATCCGCCTACCTCTGCCTCCTGAGTGCTGGGATTACAGGCATGTGCCATCGCGCCCAGCTTTTTTGTTGTTGTTTTCTTGAGACAGGGTTTCTCTGTGTAGCCCTGGCTGTCCTGGATTCACTCTGTAGACCAGGCTGGCCTTAAACTCACAGAGATCTGCCTGCCTCTGCCTCTTGAGGGTTGGGATTAAAGGACTGCGCCACCATGAGAGGCTCCAAAAACCTAACTTTAAATTACAAAGTGGGGGAGGGACACACATGCCATTCTCACCGATGTGATTAACTGGTACACACACTGAGATGCAGCTGTGTGTGGCAGAGCATTCGCCTCACATGCAAAAAGCCCTGGGCCAATCTTCAGTGCTGAAGTTGCATAAAAGAGTCTCCAAAACACTCCATGACATAACTTACAACAAAATGTTTTCTCTAGAGAAAAAAAAAGGTGTGTCTTCTAGGTTTAGTTTGTTCTGTTTTGTTTGAGTCAGGATTTCTCTGTGTAGCCCTGGGCTGTCCTCAAACTCACTCTGTAGACCAGACTGACCTCAAACTCGGAGATCCGCCTGCCTCTGCCAAGTGCTGGGATTAACGGTGTTAGTCACCTCTATGACCTTAAGCAAGTCAACCTCCTCTCTGCTCGTCTCTCCTCTTGGGAAACCTCTGGGGTATCATTCTGAGCCTAGAATGGTTTGGCAGTCAGCCCGTCTGATCTGCTGACTAAAGGATGGCGGAGTCTAAGAGACTGAACTAGGCTCTCTGAGAGAACCCCACCTAAGTCATGTCACCTCCACGCTGTGACCTGGCTAGCCTTCTTTGCTTACACGTGTAACGCCTAACAGGAATCTGAAATTAAGGTTGCAGATTCATTCTTACTGTCAAGAGAGGCACTTCCACCCACCCACCCAGAAAGATGCAAATACTTGCCTTGCAAGGCGCTCCCCTCCATCCAGGCAGGATTAGATTCCCTAGCAAGCTGAGGCTGAGGGTCCAGAACTTAATTCAAGGTTGACTTTGAATTTCCCTTTTAGAATAAACTCTGGATTGGCAAGGAGCAGAGGATTCTAAACTCAGCGGGGGCACTTCCTCACTCCTCGGCCCTCAGGGACACACTGGACTACTACCTTTGAGAGTCCTCAAACTGAACTTCCAAGGAGCCGGCAAATGTAGACAGTTCAATATTAAACTCTAATTACAGTGCTGATCAGGTCCTGGGCTCTTATCTCAAAGCAAAGGAGATACTTTAAGAGAGGGCTGCTAAAATTGTAAGTTGGGCTTACAGAATCAAAGGACCAGATAGAGAGATGGCTCAGCTGTTAAGAGCACTGGCTGCTCTTCCAGAGGTCCTGAGTTCAATTCCCAGCAACCACATGGTGGCTCACAACCATCTGTAATGGAATCTGATTGCCTCTTGTGTGTGTGAAAACGGAGCACTCATATACATAAAGTAAAAAAATCTTTGTAAAAAGACAAGAAATATATTTCTAAAAAGTTTAAGCTAACAGCTGGGCGTGGTGGCTCACGCCTGTAATCCCAGCACTCAGGAGAGGCAGAGGATCTCAGTGAGTTCGAGACCAGCTTGGTCTACAAAGAGAGTTCCAGGGCTTTTACACAGAGAAACCCTGTTTCAAAGGGGGGAAAAAAAGTTTAAGCTAAAAAAAAAAAAAAGGAAAATTGTAAATTGTTTTAAAACACCAAGAAAATCACCACCAACTTATGCTGAAACCAGTGTGCACAAATGTGATTATGAACACTAAAAGAACACCACCCTTTACAAAATCCATTTTAACATGTTAAAAATATCTAAGCCAGCCAGGCATGGTGGCTCACAGCTTTAATCCCAACACTTGGGAGGCAGAGATAGGCAGATCTCTGTGAGTTTAAAGCCTAAAGCCAGCCTGGTCTACAGAGGAAGTCCAGGTCAGCCAGGACTACACAGAGAAACTCTATGTGGAAAACAACAACAACGGAACCTCTAAGCCATTTAAACTATTTCTTTTAACACATCTTTCACTTTTTTTTGTTGTTGTTGTTTTGTTTTTTGTTTCTCAAGACAGGCTTTCTCTGTGTAGTAGCCTTGGCTGTCCTGGACTTGCTTTGTAGACCAGGCTGTCCTCGAACTCACAGTAATCCACCTGCCTCTGCCTCCCGAGTGCTGGGATTAAAGGTGTGCGCCACCACGCCCGGCTACATCTTTCACTATTATTATTTTACTATTTGATAGCTTCATACATTTATGTAATAGATTTTAGTTAATTTAATGCTCCTGTCTCCTTTAAGCTATTACTTTTAAATGAACGCAGCCAGCAGCACATACAGTTAATCCTGGCATACTTTACACCAGGACAGACTTGAAATACCACTGTGGCATCTGTACACTTTCAACTGGAGACATTTTCTAGAAAACAATTTCTTCAGGAGGGAGTATTAAAAACAGGTCAAACAGCCAGGTGTGGTGGGGGCACATCTTTAATCCCACCCCCCAGGAGGCTGACAGATCTCTGTGAGTTCAAGACCATCCTGGCCTGCATAGTGAGTTCCAGGCCAACCAGGGCTACACAGTGATAGCCAGAGGCTGTCTCAAACACACAAAACCAAAACATCAATCAGTTTTAAAGTTTACTTCTAGAGTCAACCAACTTACAGTAAAAATTATTCATAGTTTTGGAATCAGCTGAAATTCACAAACCACACTACAATACAAGCACACGGGCAGGCACACACATGAGTTACCCACTTCTTTCCCACAGCAGCCTGTAGAAGGGCAGTCCTTACCAAAAGTCTTCAGTGTAACCCACAAGCACCTCAGTGGCTGGATACACTGTAACTGATCTTGAAAGTGGGTCAGGGGAGAGACTCTACACAGCTGTGACCACTTTTGCAAGGACCAGTGGTGATTCTAACACTTGCGCTGGTTTGGCAGTAATGCAAGGCGAGACAGATAACAAATGTTGTGTATGACCAGCTGACGGCTATGAAGGGGGTGCGGGGGCCGCAAAGGGAAAGCAGCTGCGGGCAGCATGAAAAGGAAGGTCTGTTCCAGCTCTTTCATCCACTTAAGTCGGATGCTTTTCCAAGTCACAAGAGAAACGTTCTGTCTGGGGCCCAGAAAAGTTAGCTGATACTGTGGCCAAACCGGTCAGGATGAGAAAAGAATGTGGGTGGTGAGCTCTGGACAGACTTGATTTCTCCTGACCCAGTTCTTTACACAAGCCAAAGCACCTGTTCAGGTTGGTGAGGAAAGCGCCCAGAGATAAGTTTTATTGATGATCAAGGAAATCCCTCCCCCAGGGATGCTGGGGACATCCAGTCCTTTCTGGACAATGAGTTTCTTTTTACTTTTTTTTGTTTTTGTTTTTTCGAGACCAGGTTTCTCTGGGTAGACCTTGGTTGTCCTGAACTCGCTTTGTAGACCAGGCTGGCCTCGAACTCACAGCGATCCGCCTGCCTCTGCCTCCCCAGTTCTGGGATTCAAGGCGTGCGCCATCACCGCCCAGCTGGACAATGAGTGTCAATAGAGCCTGCAGGTCGTAGTTGAGGAAATCACCTTTACAAATGCTTAACTCGCAGGGCCAGTCACGTACTGCTGGTCCTTTATCTCAATGTACAGGAGGCTTACAACAGGGACAACCTATGATTGCTAATACAACCAATAAAAAAGGACTAGAACTTAAGAGTCTCTAGGCGACACAACTATGATTATCAGTGTTGGGGACTGAACCGGTGCCCTGCAGAATGCTAAGCATGAGCTACCTCCTGCAGCAGGCTATTTACTGCAGGCAGAGCTTCGCCCCTCGCCACATCTGCGGGTATCAGATAGCTATCTTTCGGAGGATATTTCTTCAGGCCAGAGTTATCCCTTTCTCCAGGAACCTACCCACTTATCTCTAAATGTTATAAGAGGAGAGGCTGCCTGCTCTATGTCTCTCTGACACCTGGTTTCAAGGTCCTGGTGTAAAAAGCTTTTTGAAAATTCAGATGAGAGCTGGACCACTGCGGATGGACACAGAATAACAGTCCAGCACCTCACTTCTAACCCCCTGGGAAAAGAAGAGAAGAGAGACTCTGGCCCTTCTATCTTCCTCATGACTCATTAACAAGCCTCACACTTAGTCTCCAAAACAACTCTCCTCTACTCCTTAAAAGTTTACTGAAACCAAATGTTCCTTAGTTTCTGCCCCACACCCAGGATGGGTGGATTAAGAAAATGAGGATGTCTGATTAAGACTTCTGTGTACCAATCCCCATAGGGGCCACCTTGAGTCCCACTTAGTTCACCCACACAGTAAATAAGTGGGCTCACTGGCAACACCGACCATCCGCAACGAACCGAGGCTGGGCCTTAGGCATAGAAACACGGACACACGGATATGGATCACGTGCATAGTCACAAGGACCAGCTCACTCGTGGATACGCTCACAAGTCTTGCATGCTCGATACACACCCACCTACAACCCTGCACGCACCACACACCCACACTCTAGCTTTCCAGGGCCTGACCCTTACCTGCCGTGGCCGCTCCCGCGTCCCTTTCTCTCCAGCCCAGATGGCTCTTTCGCCAGTTCGGGCGCAGCGGCTGCTGGCGGCGGGGCGCGGGAGGACCGGGCGGCTTCAGAGCAGAGACCTCGCGGGAGCGGCGAGCAGAAGGGCTGAGCCGCCGAGCAGCCAGAGGCCGCCGCCTCCCTGGTCTGGAACCGGTAGCTCTCCGGGTGCACCTCCCGCTTCCGGGTTCCGAAGGGGTGGGGCCAGGCAGCGAGGAAGGGGCGGGGCTCTGGCGGTCACTATGGCGACAGTGCTGGCCAGGAGCCCAGGACCGGAGACTTCGTGCTGTGCGCTTGACCTAGAGGGGTGAGGAGGCTGTCGCCAGGGCTGGCGGTGGGCAAGGGTCAGTCCCTAGGTCACCTGTCTGACAGGAGCACGGAGGAGGAACCTATGGCAGTGAAAGTCAGGGCGGTAGGCCCCTGGGGATCTGCTTCTGCCTTCAGTTTCCCGGTGTCTCCATGCTTTTGTGGAGACACCTTTGGGCTTGACATAGTCTTTTCTTTCTTTCTTTCTTTCTTTCTTTCTTTCTTTCTTTCTTTCTTTCTTTCTTTCTTTCTTTGTTTTGGTTTTTCAAGACAGGGTATCTCTGTGTAGCCTTGGCTGTCCTGGACTCGCATTGTAGACCAGGCTGGCCTCGAACTTACAGCGATCCACCTGCCTCTGCCTCCCAAGTGCTGAGATTACTGGCGTGTGCCACCGCCACCAGGCTCTTTTATTTTTTAATTAGTATATATCAATTCATGACAGTGGCTTAATTAGGACATTTTGATACTTACATAAAGTATTTTGATCATCCCTTCCGTTGCTCTCCATCCACTTTACATGCTCCTGTCTCCTCAACTTCCCAACTGTGTACTGTTTCTCAGCAAGATTGTTTTTAACCTTTTGTACGGGTACAGGCCCCCTCCACGGACCTCCTTTTGCGGCTGTGTGCTGATGTTGAGGGGAACATACTCACTACTAGGCTTGCCCTCTGACTCGGGTCCTCTTCTGTCAGGCGCGTTCTAGTCATTGTTCTTAACGAAAGATGTGGCAGATGTTACATGACTCCTTTCAGTAATTACTTAACAGTTTTTTCTATGAAGTAATGTGATAATATTTAATATTATCTGTTTAATTTAATAAAACCTGTAAATCATATTTGAAAATTTGTAGAGATCCTAAAGCAAGATTCTAATGTTTACATATTTTAATTGTGTTTATAGGAGAGTATGTGGTGCACATGAGTGTAGTGTGTAAGGGGGCAGAGGAGGGTATGGAGCCCCTAGAGCTGGCATTATAGACGTTTGTGAGCTGCCCAATGTGGTGTAAAAGCAATGTGTACTCTTAACCTCTGAGCCATCACTCAGTCCCTAGATTTTAATCTCTCTCTCTCTCTCTCTCTCTCTCTCTCTCTCTCTCTCTCTCTCTCTCTCTCTGTGTGTGTGTGTGTGTGTGTGTGTGTGTGTGTGTGTGTAGGTACTTGCAAAGGCCAGAAAAGGGGCTTCGGATCTGCTGAAGCTGGACCTGCAGATGAAATGAGCAGCCTGGGGCTGGAGAGATGGCTCAGAGGTTGAGAGCACTGTCTGTGCTCTTCCAGAAGCCCTGAGTTCAATTCCCAGCAACCACATGGTGGCTCACAACCATCTAGAATGAGATCTTGTGCTCTCTTCTGGCATGCAGGCACACATGTGGGCAGAATACTGTGTAAATAATAAATAAATAAATCTTTAAAAAGAAGCAGCCTGATTTGAGTCCTGGTCACTCAACTTCTGTCCTCTGGAAGAGCAACAGGTTGCTGACCACTGAACCATCTCTCCAGTGCTAGAGGGGCCTGGGAACTTTGCCTTTATTCAGACACTGCTTTGAAATTAATATTAAGGTAGATGCCAAGTAAACTGCATCCTTAGTCATGACTGGCTGGGTGTGTTAGTGTTCACCTTGAGTCCCAGCACTTGAGAGGTAGAGGCAGGTGCAGTTTTTTTAGCTCAAGGCCAGCCTGTTTCCATTCTGAGTTCCAGGCCAGGCACGGCTACATAGCATAGTGAGACCTTGTCTAAAAAAAAAAAAAAGAAAGAAACAACAACAACAACAAACCCAAAACCACTGGCCGGGCGTGGTGGCGCATGCCTGAAATCCCAGCACTCGGGAGGCAGAGGCAGGTGGATGTCTGTGAGTTCGAGGCCAGCCTGGTCTGCAGAGTGAGTCCAGGACAGCCAGGGCTACACAGAGAAACCCTGTCTCGAAAACAAGAACAAGAACAGCAAAACACTGCTCTATGGCTCAGGAGCCTTAGCCCTTAGACACATCCAGACACATTTCCCTTAAAGCACAGTAATGGCCCAACCCTCAGAAGGCTTAGGCAGAAGGATCCGAAGTTCAAGTATTAGTGATACGGTATTTCAAAGCGGACTGAATTGCTCAAAATTAGAGCAAAAGTGGCAGATAAAGAATCTGAAACAAAGTTCTACCAGCTCTCAAACCTCAGAACTCTTCATCAAGGGCATGGTAGAAAAGCTTTGTCATATATATATGTCATATATATATTTTTTTTACACACATATATATATATATATGTTACAATGTGAAAGATCTAAAATAATGTTTTGTGTCCCTTAGAAAAGTCCCGTAAGAGTTATTTGTGTCCTCAGTTGTCCCACAAGGCATGCATGGCAAGCACACTGCCTGGCCCTTGACTCCAACACAGAGTGTTGGACACCTGCAACACCTGCGTCTCCAGCTGTCTGGTAACGCGCAACTGTTGGCAGCAGACTTCTGAGCTGAGCAGGCCACAGCTTGGGCAGACCTGGTGGGCAGAGTGCTAAGAATTTGCAGCTGTTCTGAATGGCATCTGCTGGATGTTCCCACAGCATCTATTCCCGTGTGAGGCTCTCACTGGAAAGCTGGAATGTTCACAAAGTATGCTGTGAATACCAAGCAAAGTAAACATGGGGCCAACTGGCTTATGGAACTGTCCCAAACTTTAGGCAGGAAGAGTAAAAGCGGGGAGTGTGCCTTTAAGACAGAATCTTATTCTGTAGCCCTGGCTGGCCTGGAGCTCAATCTAAAGAGCAGGTGTACCAGGCCCCAGACCTTAGCATGACTGACTCCATGATGGAAGTGTATTCAGGCTGTAAAACTCAGCATGGAGACAGCACCACTTGCTAAAACTGAAAACAGACACCTAACCCATCAAAGTCCACATAGTTCCGGCAAAGTCTCTAAATGCACTACTTACCTTGCTCTTTGGTTTCTGTAGTTCTGCTTCGGCTAACTGTTCTTGCTAACTCAAGTACGTCAGCCCAGGACGTGAGATTAAAGGCGCAGATCAGGGACCCTTTTAAAAGAGGGTCAAGGCTGGAAAGCTGGCTCAGTGGTAAAAGCACTGGCTGCTCTTCCAGAGGTCCTGAATTCAATATCCGGAAAACATGGTTGCTCACAACCATCTGTAATGGAGTCCTGTAATGATGCCTTTTTCTGGCCTGCAGGTGTACGTGCAGACAGAGCAGTCTTGTACATCAAATACATAAATAAATCTTAAATAGAAAAACCAGCCATGAGGTGGGGCTGGGGGTGGGGATGAGAGACAGTGTGTGTCTCACAGTAGTAAAGCACTCGAAGGGCCCTGGGTTCCGTTCGCAGTGCTGACATTGGAGGGAAAGGAACGCAAGGGAACCTGCTGTTTTGTAAGCTAGTTAAAATGTTTTAAAGTAGCCCCAAAACATCTCCATGGCATCAACTCCGCCTCCAGGTTACTGACCTGATGCCTTTGATAGTGAACAGAGATGTAAAGGAGCAGGATCTTAAATGTTTTGCTTTCTCTGCTTAGGGACCAAATCCAGGGCCTCCCGCACGCTAGGCAAAGTATTTGTCCACTGACTCTACCCTGAAATAGTATCTTAACGTATTTGTGTAACTTAAGAAAAAAAAAAGTCTTGGGAATAAAGGCCAGATCTCACAGGTGAAATATAGGTACTCTATGATGGAATTACATGCTGCTGCCCCAAGTTCTACTATTGTGTGTCTGTGTGTGCATACACGTAGCTATATCCTGTGCATGCCGGCATGCATGTGGAGCAGAGGTCAAACCCAGGAGTCATTCCTCAGGAGCTATTCATCTTGGTTTGTTTTGCTCTTGTTCTGGTGTGTGTGTGTGTGTGTAAGGCCAGATGAAGATGTCAGATATTGTGTTAGTTTTACATTAACTGGATATAAGCTACAGTCAAGTGAGAGGAAGAAACTTCTGTTGAAAAATCAGTCCAAGCTGGGTATGGTGGCGCACACCTTTAATCCCAGCAGTCAGGAGGCAGAGGCAGGCGGATTGCTGTGAGTTTGAGGCCAGCCTGGTCTATAAAGCTAGTCCAGGACAGCCAAGACTACACAGAGAACCCCTGTCTCGAAAAACAAACCAAACCAAAAAAGTCAGCCATAGGTCAAGAGGGAGAGGCAAGCAACCAACTGACAGGAAGCAAGCATAAGATTATTAAGAAAAAAATAGAGAATAAGAGGGAGTGAAGAGGATGGACAGAGAGACACACAGGAAGGGACGTTCAGCTTGAGGAGTCTTGTTTGAGATGGCGTAGGAGGAGGCATTCCTTCTGGGAAGTCAGCTGAGGAAGGTCAGCAGGGTGCCTTCTCTGCCTCTCTGAGCTGGCAGGCTCTCACTCCAGCAACTGGTTCCTGAGTCTTCATTGTAAAATCGAACAATTGAGATTTTGTTAAAAAACAACAACAGGGTCTCTCACTGAAGCCAGGTCAGCCAGGTGTCCTGGAAGCTCGGGAATCTGCCTGTCTCAGCCACCACAGCACTGGGTTAGACATCCATAGCCCTGCCTGGCTTCTATGTGGGTGCCAGAGATTAGAACTCAGAAGTCTTCACACATAACACTCTTTCTTATACTTTTTGGAGACAAGGGTTTCACTATGTATCCCTAGATGGCCTGGAACTCACGGAGATCCACCTGCCTTTGCCTCTTGGATGTTGGTTTTAAAGTTGTGCACCACCATACCTGGCTCATGGAAAACACCCTCACCTGAGAGGCCATTTCTCCAGGCCTTACCTTGTAATTTAAAAAAAGATTTTTAAGTATGTGTGTTTGTGTATGGGTATATGTATATGACTGCAAGTTCCCTCAGAGGCCTGAGATGTCAGATCCCCCTTAAAGCTGGAGTTAAAGGCAGTTGTAAGCCACCCAATGTGGGTTCTGGAAACAAATGCAGGTCCTTTCTAAGAGCAGGAAGTGCTCTTAACCACTAAGGCATCGCTCCAGTCCCCACTCCCATCCCCACGCCCCCACCCCCTACCACCACTTTGGTTTAGGACAGAATCTTTAGGTAGAACCAGGGCTTGCTGACTAGAGGAGGCTGACTCGCCAGCGCCTAAGTGACCCACCAGTCTCTGCCTCCCAGCACGGGCACTGCAGGCATGCACCACCATGCCCGGCAGCACGGGGACTGCAGGCGTGCACCACCATGCCCAGCAGCACGGGACTGCAGGCGTGCACCACCATGCCCAGCAGCACGGGACTGCAGGCGTGCACCACCATGCCCGGCAGCACGGGGACTGCAGGCGTGCACCACCATGCCTCCTAGCACGGGCACTGCAGGTGTGCACCACCATGCCTGGCAGCACGGGCACTGCAGGTGTGCACCACCATGCCTGGCAGCACGGGCACTGCAGGTGTGCACCAACATGCCTCCTAGCATGGGCACTGCAGGTGTGCACCACCATGCCTGGCACTTTATAAGGTACAGGAATCACACTCAGATCCTCAGGCTTGCGGAGCACGCACTCTACCAGTTGAACCCTCTCTAGCCCTAGCATCACCTTTTTAAAAGATTTATTTCTCTTTATTTTCTCATATAGGGTCTCATTATGTAGCTCTGGCTGACCTGGAACTTACTGTGTAAACCAGGCTTGTAACCTTTGTATCCTTGTGTTTTCCTCCCATACCCCAGTTCCCAAAATAATGGCTCTGAGACGTTTTTATGAATAAATACCTGGGCCATAAGCTTTGGGTCATTCCCTGACTAGCTCATAGCTTATTCCACAAGTGCCACAGGGCTGGTTACCTCTCCTCAGTTTCAAGTGTCAGTCTTCCTCAGAGGCCGGAAAAATCTCCTGCCTCTGCCATCTCTCTCTGCTGGAACTCCCACCTCCTATTTCCTGCCTCAGCTGACAGGCCACCAGCTTTTTATTGACAGGCGATGCTTCCATACAGTAAAGAGAATCTCTCTACACAGGCGGTCCTTGAACTCACAGAGGAGAGGGCCACCTCCTTAAAGTTGTCTTCTTGACCTCCACATGTACAAAGTGACACACACAAACAGAAAATAAGTGTGCAATTGTTTCTCGGTTACCTGACGCATGGAATGAAGAAAGCCCACAGCAAGGAGCCAGATCACCACTGCTATTTAACGATCTGGAGAAAAGACGGATGGTTGTGCTTTGTAGGATTACTGAGATGGTAAAACAAAGCGTTGAGGCCATTAGACAGTTGGCTGGCACTCAACAAACAGTAAGCTGTACTAAATATATTAAATCATGTAGAAGACAGGCTCTGTGCTGGGTGCATAGTACATGTATTCTGTGCCTCGTGAGCATCTTTACAAAGTAGCCACAGTTGTCATTCACAGACACGGGAAGCTTCTGTCACTCAAAATTATGTTTGTATATGGAAATTGATGTACAGGAAGAAATACAATAAAAGCATGTTGTATTTTCCCATATACAAAGTATAGAGCAATATATAATCTCTCAACAGCTCTTCTCAAGGACTGGGTTTTGTGCTCAGAAACACTGTCTCCCAAACCAAATAAAAAGTCCTTCCTTTAAACCGGGTGTGGTGGCGCACACCTTTAATCCAGGCACTTGGGAGGCAGAGGCAGGCGGATTGCTGTGAGTTTGAGGCCAGCCTGGTCTACAAAATGAGTCTAGGACAGCCAAGGCTACACTGAGAAACCCTGTCTCAAATAAAGGGGGAAAAAAAGTCCTTTATAAAGGACTGGCAAGATAGCTCAATGAACAGACACACCACAAAGCCTGGCAAGCAGGGCCGATAAGGTGAAGGAGAAAACTGACTACCACCTGCCCCTCCTCTCCCACGTAGATAAAGCTCATATAAATCCTGGGGTTCTGATTCTTCACAATGTAGCAGGCCTGAACTCCTTCCACCTTTTTTTTGGTTTTTCAAGACAGGGTTTCTCTGTGTAGCCTTGGCTGTCCTGAACTCGCTTTATAGACCAGGATGGCCTCGAACTCACAGAGATCTGCCAGCCTCTGCCTCCTGAGTGCCCAGGATTAAAGGCTGCGCCACCACTGCCCGGCTCCAGCCTTTTGACTTTAACTCACATTAGACAAGCAATCTGTTTTCCTGTTTACCCACTAGAAGGTTGTAAATCTCATCCAGAGACACCTTCAGCCGTACCCAGGTATGTGACCAAGGGCACTCTGTGGTCTAGTCAGCTTGAGAGGTGACAGCCAAAACGACCAGTCAGTAAGTATGCAGTACATTGCCAGGTGCTTCCCTGGGCATTTCCTGTGTATGACACCATTCTGCAAGGCAGTTATTTATTACCCATGTTATTAAACAGATATCAGGGCTTTAAATATTTAGGTGAGATGTCCCAAGTCACTCAACTAGAAGCTGGAGCAGACCTTTCTCCTTTGCTTTGTTCTCAGGCAGGTCCTTATGCCTCAAACACGCTTTTAGAGATGGCCTTGAACTGATCCTCCTGCCTCCATCTCCCAAGCCCGGCATTACAGGCGCGCACCACCAGGCGTCTGTGAGCTGCTAGAGACGGAACCCAGCGCTGTGTGCACCACAGGCAAACACTCTACCAACTGAGCGCCCAAGCCTGAGTGCAAGTTTAAGTGTGAGGTAGAGGAAACTTTTTTCCAGCAATGATAGAAATCCAAAGAGGAGTGTCTTGCAGAACTCGCTTATAGCTCAGGACGACCTTCAACTTCCGACCCTCCTGCGTCCACTTCCTGCGTGCTGGGACTACAGGTGTGCACCACAGCCTGGATTATGTGGTGCTGAGGATCCAACTCAGAGCTTCACGAAGGCTAAGCAGGCACTCTACCTACTGAACTAGACCCCCAAGGCCCCAGATGCACTTTTTTTTTGTTTTTTTTGAGACCGGCTGGCCTTGAACTCATATCAATCCACCTGCCTCTGCCTGCTGAGTGCTAGCATTAAAGGTGTGCACCACCATACCCAGCTCAAATATACCATTTTAAAAACAGCCTTTTAGGGGGGCTGGAGAGATGGCTCAGAGGTTAAGAGCACTTACTGGCTGCTCTTCCAAAGGTCCTGAGTTCAATTCCCAGCAACCACATGGAGGCTCACAACCATCTATAGTGAGATCTGGTGCCCTCTTCTGGCCTGCTGGTGTACATGCAGACAAAACATTGTATACATAAATAAAATTTTACAAACCAACAACCTTTTAGAATATATACATACTACTTAATTGCCTCATTCTTCAAAAGGCACGATCTCCTTTAAGCTGAACATTATAAATACACATTTTATTTAAAATTCTTTTTTTTTGTTTTGTTTTGTTTTTCGAGACAGGGTTTCTCTGTGTAGCCTTGGCCATCCTGTACTCACTTTGTAAATCAGGCTGGCCTCGAACTCACAGCGATCCGCCTGCCTCTGCCTCCCAAGTGCTGGGATTAAAGGCGTGCGCCACCTCGCCCAGCTTTAAAATTCTTTTAGTAGTCAAGTAGAAAAGGCTGCTCTTAACTGCTGCACACAATGGAGAGTGTAAGACTCCACCGTCTTGATAACCATTTTCTCTTTCTCCCACGGCGTCATCTTCTTTCACAGTCATGGCAGCTGCTTGTAAATAAAGCTTTTAATAAATTACAATGTGTAATACGTCCTTGTCCTTCTTCCTAGCTACTTAATGCACTGTTGCATAGCAACAATTTGGTTTTCTGCTGCATCTTTGTTGGAAGTCTGAGAGTCTGAAATCTGCACTGGCTTGGGTGAGGATGGGAAATTTTCTGGTACCACGTATGTAAATATCCATTGTAGAAATCAGTAGCCGTTAGTGTTTTCTTAAGCATTACTGATCGAACCCCAATCCAGCCATCCTAAAGGGCAAAGAGCAGACAGTGACTAGACAGTGGGAACAAAACTTGAAAACAAAATAAACTGTACTTTATAAAATGTGTCCGGCATGGTGGTGTAGCACTGGGGAGGCAGGCCAGGCAGATCTCTGAGTTTGAGGCCAGCCTGGTCTACAAAGTGAGTCTAGGACAGCCAAGGCTACACAGAGAAACCCTGTCTCAAAGAGAAAAAAAAAAGGAAAACAAAAACCCTCCTAAGCTGTTATAGAAACAATTGCTGTTACTAAATGTCTAGCTGCAAAGAGCACTGCACTAACAAACGCCTGTCTCCAAGAGCCCCCATCCCCAACCAAGGAGGAACAGCAGCTGTCCTGACATAGGGGTAAAATAAAAAGTCTATCTGCAAAGTGCCTTAGTTTCCCAAAGGTCACATATCTTACTGTGAATCGTTATCCAACCATCAAAATCCAAGGCCTGAGTTGCCTCAACAGTGATGAGCACACACTGCTCTTACAGAGGACCAAATCTGGTTCTCAGCACCCACTGTCAGACAGCAGAACATACCTGCAATTCCAACACTTACAGGCTGAGGCAGAAGGGCTACACAGCGAGTTCAAGGCTGGCCTAGGCTATTTAAATGAGACCTCATCACAAAAGGAGGAAAAAGAAATGCAAATTACAAACCCAGCCCTCCTACCCCCCCAAAAAAGACAGTAACTTGAAGCTAAAGTCACATACCTTGCAGTGAACCAGCAGCATTTGCGACTGTCTGTGGTACACCACTGACCCTGGAGTCACAGTTTGTCCTGTTAATTTGGGGTCTAAGAAGGGGGGATGACAGAAGAGAAATAATTAAGCAACATAATGGCACTTCTTTTTTTTTCTTGAGACAGGGTTTCTCTGTGTAGCCTTGGCTGTCCTGAACTCGCTTTGTAGACTAGGCTGGCCTCGAACTCATAGCGATCCGCCTACCTCTGTCTCCCGAGGGCTGGGATTAAAGGCGTGAGCCACCACATCCGGCTCATCATGGCAGTTCTTAAAAATCAAAAACATTTTGGTGCTGGGATGTAACATGGCATAGTACTTGCCCAGGATACACAAGAGCCTGGGCTCCACCATTAACAAACAAAAAATTTAACAAGAACAAAAAAGAATCTTCAGAGGCAGAACTAATGACAGAAGGGACACACTTGCTGAGGCCCCAACTCAGTCGTCCAAAGCCTCTTGGAGAGCTATATGCTCTACATACGTTATAGACCCAAAGGAAGTGTTCCTCACACATGAGAAGCTACAGTCCTTGGCTTCTCCCAGGGATCACCTTCAATGCTGCATCTGTCAGTTCAGTACCGTCATTCTGAGAGATTAACTACCCAGCGTCAGAGCAACTCACACACGATTAAGACTTAACTCTGGAAGGGTGGTGGGGCGCACGCCTTTAATCCCAGTATCCAGGAGGCAGAGGCAGGTGGGTGTCTGTGAGTTTGAGGCCAACCTGGTCTATAAAGCAAGTCCCCGGCAGCCAGGGCTACACAGAGCAAGACGACTTGCTCTGGCCCCTCCATTCCCCACTAATGGGTCCTGCTTCCTGAGGCCCTCCCACTGCCTCTGGAACAGAAGAGCCTTGCCTGCAGCTCATCACATCCAGGGAGTGCTGAGGGGCCTCAGAAGGAACTGTAGCCTGACACGCCGCACTCTCCAGGCATTTTCATTATTATATTCACCAGGGTAAAATTAACTAAGCCATTCCACAGCTCCCAGCCTTAATGCAAGAGGCCACAGAGTTTAAGGGAGGCCAGCGACACTGCCGGCTTCCGGGGTCATGTGATGCCTGCATGAGAAAATACACATGAATGGGCACTGCAGAGGGCCAGGAGAGCAACTGTGAGGTGTTATCATTATTGGACTGAAAAATAACAAGACACGAATCCTTATGCTTAGTAAATGAGGGGAAATTAGAAGTATGTGGGGTTAGGGGTCAGGACCAGTACATTTCAAACAGACTGTAGTTTGAACTTGCCAGCTATTCAAAAGTTAGCACCTGTGAGGATGGCGTTGTTAACTTCTACGAGATCCAGAAGTTTAATGGTGTTCTCCATCCAGAGTGTCTGCAATGGAACCTGCAATTGGAACGGAAGGATTCATGAAGGAACGCACACGATGCCCAAAGCCCTGTGACACTGCCGTATAATAATCCACTCTGAATAGTTTCTTCCATGTCCAGAGGAAGTGGGCACTCAGTCACTAAATCTGCTGAAACACAGCCTGAATATGACCTTCTGTATCATCTCTGCAGTGTGTGTAAGATCTTAAGTTTTATGTAAGAGTCAACTAGCAGAGGCTGGAGAGATGGCTCAGAGGTTAAGAGCACTGACTGCTCTTCCCGAGGTCCTGAGTTCAATTCCCAGGAACCACATGATGGCTCACAACCATCTGTAATGTGATCTGGTGCCCTCTTCTGGTGTGCAGGTGTACATGCAAGTAGAGGATTTACATACATAAAATAAACAACTTTAAAAAGATTTGTTTAAAAAAAAAATCAAACTTACATGCTTTTTGCTTTTTTTTTTTGAGACAGGGTCTCTCTGTGTAGCCTTGACTGCCCTGAACTTGCTTTGTAGACCAGGCTGGCTATGAACTCAGGGATCCGCCTGTCTCTGCCTCCCAAGTGCTGGGATTAAAGGAGTGCGCCAGCACTGCCTGGCTCAAATTTGCATACTCTTAATCCCAGCACTGGGTAGTAGAGGCAGGTGGATATCTAAGAGTTTGAGGCTAGCCTGGTCTACACAGAGAATTATAGGCCAGCCAGGGCTACCATCTCAAATATAAACACACACACACATACACACAAAACAAAAACTGAGTTGTATGACTGCTGGCAGAAAATGTGCCTGACCTGTACAAAGCCATGGGCTCCATCCATGTCCCTGAAGGGGACAAATCCAGTCACAAGGAGATTCCTCCCAGGTCTGCCAGTTAAGCAGGCATGGGGCTCACACCTAAATCCTATCACAGAAGGGTCTCCATGGGTTCAAGTCTACCCTGGCTACAGAGTAAGGTACTGCCATAAACAACAGCAACAACAAACAAAAACAAAACCCAGGGCTTTGTCTCTCATTACCCGTGTGCTGGGATTAAAGGCCTGTGCCACCACACCTGGCCTGGTTTCATTTGTGTGTATGTGTGTGTGTGTGTGTGTGTATGTGTGTGTGTGTGTGTGTGTGTGTGCGCGTGTGTGTAAATACTTGACCCATTTTTGGTTTTCTTTTCTTTTTCTTTTTTTTAAAAATTTATTTATTATGTATACAGTGTATACAGTGTGGGCACCAGATCTCATTGTAGATGATTGTGAGCCACCATGTAGTTGCCAGGAATTGAACTCAGGTACTTTGGAAGAACAGTAAGTACTCTTAACCTCTGAGACATCTCTCTAGCCCCATCTTTGGTTTTCTTAAAATAAAAATCAGATAATATGAATTTTACCTATAAACAAATTTTAGGTATATAATACTGTCAACCATATATTAACCATACATGTATATGGGCCACACCGTGAGTTCCAGACTAGCCTGGACCAAAGACTGAGATTTGATCTCCAAACAAACTGAGGGCTGGAGATGACTTAGCAGCTAAAGAGCAAGTGCTGTTATTATAGAGGATACAAGTTCAGCTCCCAGCACCCACACCAAGCGGCTCACGATCACCTGTAACTTCAGCTCTAGAGGGATGTGATGCCCTTTTCTGGCTTCCATAGGTACAAGGTGGGCACACACACCTTGAAAACACACATACACACACACACACACACACACACACTGAACACACATATATACACATAATTAAAAATATAATCTTTTTATAAAACATAACTGTAAAATACTGACCAGAGACAGAAAGATGTATGAGACAGGGTGAGAAGACGTAGACATTGCTTAGTGACTGGTCATATCTAAGTTATTTATCTCTTTTTTATTTTCCTTGTCTATGACAGGGGATAATCAAACCTGCTTAGGAGATACTGCAGAATGTACACTTGAAAGCCCTTGGTGAATTCCAAGACTACTATCAAAACTTTAAAGTTGAAGAAAACTTCCAGCTGGCCGTAGTGGCCCATGTCTGTAATTCTAGCAGTCAGGGAGGCAGAGGCAAGTAGATCTCTGTGAGTTTGAGACCAGCCTGGTCTACAGTGTGAATGTCTCCAAAAAACAAAAAACAAAAAACAAAAAAAAAAAAGAAAGAAAAAAAAGAAAAAAGGAAAGAAAAAAAAAGAAGCCGGGCGTGGTGGCGCACGCCTTTAATCCCAGCACTCAGGAGGCAGAGGCAGGCGGATCACTGTGAGTTCGAGGCCAGCCTGGTCTACAAAGTGAGTCCAGGACAGCCAAGGCTATCACAGAGAAACCCTGTCTGGAAAAACCAAAAAAAAAAAAAAAAAAAAAAAAAAAAAAAAAGAAAAGAAAAGAAAATTTCCTAGACTTAGTTTATAAGGTTCATTTCTAAACAAATATATCCAGAAAGCAAATAACATGGTGAAAACTTTTCAACTCACTATATCCCCAATGGCGAGGTGAAGTCTGAGCACTTGCTCTGAGGTTTGCTCCTCCCAGTTAACACAGCTGGTGCCAGCAGAAACCTTAGGGGCTGCAAGATGAGACATGAGTAAGAATGAACAGGGTTACAAACGTAAGGCCTTTAGAAGAGCACGCTCAGCTTTTCCACGCATGCAACCCTGAGTTCAATCCCTGGGACTTCCGCAGCGGGAGAACCAGCTCCTGAAAACCCTTCTCTGGCCACTCAGGGCCATGGCTCACACACTTGCCTCTGCATAAATGAAGAAAACAATTTATCATCCCAGAAACGATAAGATGATTCTGTTAGACTATATAAAAACATGTTTTTTAGGGCCAGGTGTGGTGGTGCACGCCTTTAATCCCAGCACTAGGGAGGCAGAGGCAGGTGGATCGCTGTGGTTTGAGGCCAGCCTGGTCTACAAAGTGAGTCCAGGATAGCCAAGGCTACACAGGAAACCCTGTCTAGAAAAAACAAAAACCATGCTTTTTAGCTGTTGTGGTTGGTGCACACCTTTGAGCCCAGCACTCTGGAGGCAGAGGCAGGCAGGTCTCTGTGAGTTTAAGGCCAGCCTGGTCTACAGAGTTAGTCTCAGGACAGCAAAGGGGTGCATAGTGAGACTCTGTCTCAAAAAATAAACAAACAAATAAAGCAAACATTTAAAAAATGACAAATAAATGACATAAATTAAAGTTAATAAATGTCAAACTGGCTGGGCCTGGTGGACAGGCCTGTAATCCCAGTACTTGGGAGGCAGAGGCAGGTAGATCTCTGTGAGTTCAAGGCCAGCTTGTTCTACAAAGCCAGTCCAGGTCAGCCAGGGCTACACAACGAAACCCTGTCTCCAAAAACCAAGCCAAACTGAAAGAACATGTAGTTCAATTAGAGGCTGAAGTTCGGTATTATATAAAATGCTCTAATAAGTAAAAAGGAAAAACCAAAATCCTGATAGAGAAAGATGGACCAACAGTAAGACACCGCCCAGAACAAGGAAATGCAAAGCATAGGAGCACTCCTTAAACACATAAAAATGTTAATGCCACTCACGGGAATAACACACATTAAAACTACTCCAATATCTTATTTACTCTTTTTTTTTTTTTAACAAAAGAGTTTTATTATATAGCCCAGGTTGGCCTTGCACTAGACATCTGTCTGCCTTGCTGTGAGTCAGCAGGGATCACGGGGATGAGCCTCGATGCTCAACTCAGCCTCATCTACTGGGTTAGGAAGCATCAAGTGGTAACAGGATTCAGCCCACACGCCTCAGCCGCGCATCTGCTGAATAAATGGGACAGATACACACAAGTGGGAATTCTGCTGATGAAACAAAAGCAAGAAGCAAGGTCTACACAGACAGCTCGTGTTTTACAGCATTTGCTCCTTAGTTCCCAGTACCCACAAGGTGCCTCACAGATGTTTGCAACCCAGTTCCAGAACACTCTCTTTTAACTCTGTCCACACGTGTTGTACAGACACACATGCAGCAAAAAACACACATACACATAAAATAAGTTTTTAAAAGGGAAAAATATGGGAGCTGGATGACTCAGAGGCTAAGAGCACTGACTGCTCTCCCCAATGTCCTGAGTTCAATTCCCAGCAACCACATGGTGGCTCACAACCATTTATAATGAGATATGGTGCCCTCTTCTGGTGGGCAGGTTTACATGCAGATAGACCATTGTATACATAATAAATCTCAAGGAGGCAGAGGAAGGTGGATCTCTATGAGTTTGACGCCAGCCTAGTCTACAAAGTTAGCCAGGGCTAACACAGGGAAACCCTGTCTTAAAAAAAAATTAAAGAAGCAGTGTCAAAGATATTCTGTTAATTGCAAAAATCAATAGAAACCATATAAATAAATAACAAAGATAGTAAATATTTTAATAAAATAAACAAAAGAGGCCAAGTGTGGTGTCACACATCTGTAATCCAGGACTTAGGGGTTGAAGGCAAGATGATCAGGAGTCCAAGGTCATCCTCAACCACATAGCAAGTTTAAGGCTAGCCTGGGCTATGTGAGACTATATCTCAAAAAGCCAAAATTCAAAAATCAACAAAGAGCAAGAAGACAAACAGTAACTGGACCCTAATACAGTCTTTTTCTAACTTGAAGGCATTTCTGTTATGATTTAGTGGGAACTGGCATCATGCAAGCAGTCTACTGGAGCTACGCTATGCTCCAGATATTTTTATGTTTAATTTTTCCCTCCAAAACTACATTTTGAGGTGTGCTAGCACATGCCTATAATTCAAGTACTTGGGAAGCTGAGGCAGGAGGATTCATGTGATTTCTAGGCTATGGCTGGTTTATTTAGCAAGACCCTGTCTCAAACAAAAAAGAAACTCAAAACACACCAAGACATTTTACATTTTGGGGTGACTAGTACTATACCAGCAAAAACAAAGATTCAAGCAGTCTTGAAAATGTGTTCCTTGGATCCTAGCTCTTTTTTGTTTTGTTTTGTTTTTGTTTGTTTGTTTGTTTGTTTGTTTTTTGGTTTCTCAAGGCAAGGTTTCTCTGTATAACAGCTTTGGCTGTCCTGGACTCTCTTTGTAGACCAGGCTGGCCTCCAACACACAGAGATCTGCCTGCCCCTGCCTCCTGAGTGCACCACCACACCTGGCTTTTTTCTTTTTTTTTTTTTTTAATGGATATAAAATAAAACTTTGGACATTTAGGAAAACCTGTATGGACTGTATGCTATCAGGACATGTTCAGTGCCTTTGTGTTGTGTGTGTCTTGTTTTTACTGTTGTTTTAGGATTTAAAAAGTGTTACCTTTCATTTTATGTGTATGTTTTGCCTGCGTGAATTCTCTGCGTGTATCACATGCACAGATACCCACACAGGACAGAAGACAGTGTTGGGTCTCCTGGGACTACAGTTACAGATGGTTCTGAGCAACCATGTGGGTGCTGGGAGTCTAATCTCAGTCTTCTGCAAGAGCAGCCAGTGCTCTTAACCACTGAGCTGTCTCTCTAAGAAGTGCGTGCTAATGAAACTGGACATGAACTTCGTCATTTATACTAGCGGATGAGCAATCTGAGTCTAAAATATATACACTAAATATACATACAGAAAGATTTGGGGCAAATAGAAGTGATAAATGCTTCTCAAGATAAGCAGCTGAGGGAAACGTTGAGAATGAAGTTGGGAAATTACAGCATATGCATAGATGGCCACGATGAAGTCAGAGCTTCAGCCACCGCCACGGCACACAAAACCTTGCCCAGAGGCGAGAGTGTCTACGGCCTTCACTCACCATGCGTCGCTCCCTTGGCTGGCTGCGGCCTTCCATTGTTCAGGCTTTCGGGCAAATTTCTCAAAACTTCGATAAGCTACAAATACAAAAAAAAAAAAAGGAGAGCACAGAGTACGTCCAGCAGAACAAGTCGGAAACAGCAGCGATAGTACAGTGAGGTACCCTGTCCCAGCAAGAGCGCTGGCAAACTGGCTTCGCCTGTAAGGACGCGCTGATGGGCGGCAGCGGGGCCTCACAGCAGCACGTGCCGATCCTCCTACAACTGCCTAGGGCTCTCATTTTGGGAAAGTCCTTTGACTTGTCTGTAGCCCCCAGTGTTGTGAAACGAGTGGCAGCAGCAGCAATTACCTCAGAGGTTGTTGGGAGGATGCAAAAGAAAATTCATAGAGTATCTAGACAAATGGTCTAGACAAATGGCAGCCCCACTGAAAGTCACTGCCGACGGAATGCGGAGAACAGGAAGTGCTGACCACACAGCCGGCAAATGTGCGGGATCCTGGTGGCTGCTCGCTGAGTGAGAGAAGCAGTGAGGGACGCAGGAGAGAGGGGAGGGGCACCCGAGAAGAATAAACTAAACACCTCACTCTGAAATGGAGGCCACAGAAGATCGCCTACTTCATTTGAGAGCATCTATTAAGCACCCACTCTGCACTCCTCAATGGTCACAAATTCTGGGCTAATTTTTAGGAAGCCTGCGACAGGAAGTGCTCTGCTTGGTTGTTAAGGCAGGGTCTCACTAACCCAGGCTGACACAGGGCTCATTGATCCTCCTGTCTCGGCCTCCTGAGTGTTGAGGTTACAGGTGAGTATGACCATGTTTGGTCACAATCTGTCTTGCTCTCTCTCATGTTATTATTTTTAAATTATTGTTTATAGTGTGTACATGAACTGACGTGGAGGTCAGAGAACTTGCAGGACTCGGTTCTCTTCTTCCATCGTGCAGGTTCGAGCCTTCTCACTGCCACCTCCAACCCCACCAATGAAGCTTAGAAATGACAAGTCATAACATTTGTATTGCATTGCTTAAGAAGCCTTCTCAGTAAAGGAAAAGGGGGCGGGGACACGATGAGGACACACACACTGTACCATGTTGGCACCGAGCTTTGACAACACTGCTTCCAATTCCTTTGATGTGCTCCTGGGAGGCACAGGTATGGTTTCCTGCTTGAGAATTGGGCCTATATCAAATCTAGCAAGGAAAAAAAAAGGAGCCATTATTATTATTTGTTAAGACAAATGCATTTGTCTACACAGCAAAAAGACAGTTTTGTAGGCTATTAATCTGTCAGCCACTCTAGTTTGAGGTCACCTTCTTGTTCTAGGTCAGCCAGGGATACATACACACAATGACTCTATCTTAAAAAATCCAAAACCAACACACAGAAACAAAAAGCCATGCTCCAAATCCATCTGTCATTTATATATATATTTTTATAGACATTCAGGTGTTAATAATCCAGTGACCAATTTACAAGGATTTAAAGACTCTGTATGAACCTCAGAAGACACACGGCTTCTGTTAGAAACTAGGTGTACTTAGAGCAACTACAAAAGCAAAGGGCAACACTGGGGAGTTACCCACGTCAGCACACCCTGCCCGTTCCCCCAACCGCTAAGACCTCAGACAGACAGACAGACAGACGGACACCACAGTTTAAATTAATAAGCTCTACCTTCTGGGTCTGATTTGCATAATTGTTACGCCAGTGACTGTGTCCCCATGAAGCACTGTGTGGATGATCGGAGCGGGACCACGCCACCTCGGGAGGCAACTGGGGTGCACGTTCAATATGCCACTGTGTTAGGAAAGGCAGAAATCAGTACTGCTACCAACCAACATGCACTTTCACTATTAGACTTTCTAAGAGCTGCGTGTGGTGGCGTGTAGTAATAGTAACACTGGGGAATCTGTGGCAGGAGAGTAGCTGTGAGTCTCAAAACACTCAATACCCCCCAAACACCCGACAGCTTGTATCACCTAAAATATATGACCCGTAGGGTAAAAAGTACATGACCGTCAGGTTTGTATCACCTAAAACAAAGTCAGAGGTAAGTTCGCTCTCTTACCAAAAGCACCCAATGAAATTTAACTAAAAGCAGAACAAGTAAGTAGAGGTTGGCGAGATGGCCAAGTGGTTAAGAGCATCTGTGAAGAGGACCAGGGTTCAGGCTCCCACCCAGAACTCCAGTTCCAGGGAATCCGACACCCTCTTCCGACCTCCCTGGACACCAGGCATGCACGTGCTGCGCATACATATTATGCAAGCAAAACACTCATACACATAAAATAAACAGATCTATACAAAAAAATTTTAATAAAATACTAGGAACACATTATAAGACCCATGTCATTGGGTGATATCTCTACTCAAAATTCAGCTGAGGGTGTAAGTCCAGACAGCTAGCCCATCACTAGGCAACACAGTCTTACGGAGCGGCATCAGACATCCCAGCTGCCGTTGACTGAAATGCCATCAAATACATGAAGAGTTTTTCAGATAAAGGGAATAGTGCGGAGATTTTATTTATTATTTTTTTCTTCTCAGCTGCTGCTACTTTTTTTTTCCTTGAGTGCTAAGATTAAAGGAATGTATACATGCTTGGCTTTTGTTTGTTTTGTTTTGGAGACAGGGTTAGGGTTTCTCTGTGTAGCCCCAGCTGTCCTGGAAATCACTCTCTAGACCAGGCTGGCCTTGAACTCACAGAGATCTGCCTGCCTCTGCCTCCCGAATGCTGGGATTACGGGTGTGCACCACCACGGCAAGGCAGTCTAGCTGGTGTAGAGTGAATCAGGAGACACCACAGCATCTGCAGAGGACCAGTGGGGGTTCTAAGGGGCTGGCACAGGGCTTTGCCTTTTATTCCGGGTGAGACCAAGAGCTAACGGAGCATCCTGAGCATAGTGACACGGTCTGACACACCCTTCAAGGGATCACTGTGGCTGCTTCGGTTGGCAAAGAGCCAGCTGACAGGGCCAACAACAACAGAGGCCAGCAGGTAGGTGACTGCAGTAACGAGGGTCGGAGGAACCAATGCAGGTGATGGAGCCACCAGAAACTTTTACTTTTTGAAGCCATCGGGATTTCGTAATGGACTGGATGTGGGACACCAGATAACCGAAGAACGACTCTAGGCCCAAATATCTAACAGGCTGGGGTTACTATTTCTTGAGATAAAGATCTGCAAAGGTGTTGAAGTCTCTTCAGTGAGAGAAGCCTCTGGGACAGAAGTAGAGCTGTGGACAAGGAGGGTCCCTGGAGTTCAGGCAGGGGGCTGGGGTTGTGAGCAGATACATGAAATTTAAATGAGGGCAGGTTTGGGCCAAGGAGTAATAAACAGCTTAACAACACATTTGATATTTTGTGCCTAAAATAAATCTTATTTTAAAAGAACATATTTTAACCTAGGCCTGGTGGCATACACCTTTAATCTCAGCACTTGGGGGCAGATGCAGGCAGATCTCTGTGAGTTTGAGGCCAGTCAGATACACATATTGAATTCCAGGACAGCCAGAGCTACATCTACTGGGACCCTGGCTGGAGAAATGAACTAATTAAAATTAAAAGAAAAGAAAAAAAGAAAAAGAAAATACAGTTTGCTGGGTGGTGGTAGTACACACTCTTAATCCCAGCACTTGGGAGGCAGAGGCAGGTGGATCTCTGTGGGTTCCAGGCCAGTCTGGTCTACAAAGCAAGTCCAGGACAGTCAGGGCTGTTACACAGAGAAATCCTGTCTTAAAAAAACAAAACAAAACCAAGAAAATACAGTTTAAACCGGGCATGGTGGCACACGTCTTTAATTCCAGCACTCCGGAGGCAGAGGCAGGTGGATCGTTGTGACTTCCAGGCCAGCCTGGTCTACAGAGTGAGTCCAGGACAGCTAAGGCTACACAGAGAAACCCTATCTCAAAAAAACAAACAAACAAAAAACCCAACCAAACAAAAACCCACAAATAAACAGAAAATACAGTTTAAACAATAGCATTTTAGATACTAGACCCACTCATAAAAGACATGATCTCTACACTGTATTTTTTTTTTATAAATAAAACTTACTAGGGAAACTTAAGAATAAGAGCCTCACTCAAAAGTCGTCCAAAGGAAGCCACTACTCCAACGTCATAGTCCCCGGGTCCCACGTCGGGCCACTCGTACACCGGGAGCTGGGACTGTATAGCATACTGCTTCACGGGTAGTCCTTTGGGGGATGGCGAAGGCAGTGTGACCACCTCCAATTTTTCAATTAACTTTTCCTCTTTGTTGTCTCTGAATTAGAAAGATTGGAGAAAAATGTCACAGTGTCCGGGCAACAACTCAAAGCTAAACTACTTCACACACAACAAGTATATTCTATGATTAAACTCCCTGCACACTTAAGGATAAAATAATTAAAATCAGTGCAACCAACAAATAGGCTTTTTAATTTAATTAAAAAATTTAATTTTTGCTGGGCATGGTGGCACATGCCTGTAATGCCAGCACTAGGGGAGGCAGAGGCAGGTATGAGTTCGAGGCCAGCCTGGTCTACAAAGCAAGTCCAGGACAGCCAAGGCTACACAGAGAAACCCTGTGTAGGTTTTTCCTGTCTCGAAAAACCAAAATAAATAAATAAGTGAATAAATAAACAAATTTTATTTATTATTATATTGTGTTATATTTGTGTGTAAGTGTGGCATGGGCTACAGCATGTGTGGGAGTGAGATGCTCACTCTCAGGAGTCAGTCCTCTGTTACAGCACCCACAATGTGTAGTTCAAAACTGCCTGTAACTCCAGCTCCAGGGAATCTGACGCCCTCTCCCGGCCTCCACGGGCACCAGCACGCACATGCTTACAGAGACACACGTACAAACAAAAATTAAAAACTAAATCTTATTTTAAAAGAAAAATAAGGGGCTGGGCAAGGTGGCGCACCCCTTTAATCCCAGCAGAGGCAGGCGAATCGCTGAACCTGGTCTAAAATGCGAGTCCAGAACACAGAGAAACCTTGTCTCGAAAAACCAATAAATAAATAAATAAATAAATAAAATATAAAAAGATGCCAGGAAATAAGGGGACGATAAATAACCAAATAACCTTAAGCTGGGAGGAAAGTGGGGCAGTAAACAGATCAGACTTTCAGGAAATACTGAATTACACACACTTTCTCCCTAGTAGACCAGGTCTGTCAAGAAATCTCACGAATATTACACGTATACGGACTGTTCTTGGAAATGTATTCCCGCCCTAGGAAACACGGGTGTACAGGAGAGCAAGGAAGTGGAGGCCACCAACCGGACGGCTGGCCAGCCGCAGCAGTACCGGGAAGGGACCTCTGGAGTCGCAGTCCACTTCAGCCAACCGGCTCTGCCCACGGCCTTGGGCACTGGCGGGGCCTCTCCTGCTCTCGGTGCTGCAGGAGCCACAGTAGCCTCGCGGGCCCGCACCCCACGGCACGTCTTCCCGGGACCCCGGGACCCCGGGACCGGCTCGCTGCCCCGGCTCGGCGTTGGGCCCCCACCCCAGCCTGGTACCTGGCAGCGTGCAGCGCCCGCAGCGCCTCCCGGGAGAAGAGGTCGGTGCCGAAGAACAGCACCCGCCAGGGCGGCTTCTCCCGGACTCGGGGTCCTCGGCTGTCCTTCTCGTCAGAGGAGCCGCGGAGCCCGGCCGACGACCGACAGGAGCAGCGAGGACCCTTTCCCGCCAGCCACGGACCCCAGCAGCGCCGCACGCAGAGCATCACCTCGGCCTGCAGCGGCCCACCATGCGCATGCGCGCCTAGGGGGCGGGGCTTATGGCTGAAGGGCCCCCAGACGCAAGCAGAGGACGGGGCGGGGCCCAACTGAGCAAGTGCTCAGGAAGAAATTTGAGGGATTTTTTTGTTTGTTTCTTTTGTTTTTCGAGACAGGGTTTCTCTGTGTAGCCTTGGTTGTCCTGGACTCGCTTTGTAGACCAAGCTGGCCTCGAACTCACAGTGATCCACCTGCCTCTGCCTCCCGAGTGCTGGGACTAAATAAAGGTGTGTGCCACCACGCCCAGCTACCTAAAACAAACTTTTAAAAGAAATTCTTTGAAAGACTTCACGATTTTTAAAAATTTGTTTATTTTTGTTTCGTGTGCATTGGTGTTTTGCCTGCATGTATGTCTGTGTAAAGGTGTCGGATCACCAAAAACTGGAGTTAGAGACAGTTGTAAGCTGCCATGTGGTCTGGGTCCTCTGAAACTAGTGGTCTTAACCACTGAGTCATCTCTACAGCCTCACATTTTATTTTTAATTATGTGTGTGTGTGTGTGTGTGTGTGTGTGTGTGTGTGTGTGTGTTTCTGTCTGACTGTCCCATATGTGTGCTGGGAACTGAGTGTGTGTGTTTGTATGCTTATCTGATCAGTCCCAGAATCCTAACTTAGGAGAGTGGGATATGATTGTAACATTGAAGCTACTGTCTTTTTTTTTTCTAAATTTTTACTTATTTATTATGTATACAGTGTACATTAGATCACATTATAGATGGTTGTGAGCTACCATGTAGTTGCTGGGAATTGAACTCAGGACCTGTGGAAGAGCAGACAGTGTTCTTAACCACTAAGCCATCACTCCAGCCCCCTGAAGCTACTGTCTTTTTAATATCGACGAAAGTGTGATCTATTGGGGCTGGAGAGCTGGCTCAGTGGTTAAGACACTTGTCGCTTTGGCAGAGGACCTGAGTTTGTTTCCCAGTACTGTCATCTCCGGCTCCAGGAGGTCCACTGCCCTCTTCTGGCCCCTGCAGGCATTGCATTCATATATACATATACACATATACACATATCATTAAAAACAAATCTTTCAAGTATGGGGCTGGAGAGCTACTGGTCAGTAGCTAAGAGCTCTTACAAAGGTTCAAGTCCTTGCACCCACCTGTAGCTCCAGTCCCAGGGCACCCTCTTATGGCCTCTGGGGGTACTGCAAGCACATGGTGCACAGCCATAGGTACAAGCCTGAGTTATGGTGCTCAAGTTGTTCCCGTGTAGCTGTGCCTCTAACGCTGCCCTCCTGCCATTCACAGCACCCTCTGCCCATCACACACTACGTGTTTGGAGCAAGAGGCTGGCACTAACCTTTTCCCACTGAGCAGCCTCCTGCTGCCGATATCTTTTTATCCCCTGTTTGCATGCTTGTTTGAGGCAGGGCCTGGTCATGCTGTGTCTTCCATTCTGGCCAAGACTTTGTGATCCCCCCATAGTAAACTTCTTTTTAAAAAAAAAAACTGAATATGGTTAAGTGTGAAGGTTGGCAGTTTTCCCCAAATGTAAAAAATGGAAAAAGCTGGGGCGCACACTATTATCCCAGCACTTGGGGAGGCAGAGGCAAGTGGACCTCTGTGAGTTCGAGGCCAGCCTGGTCTACAAAGCTAGTCCAGGGCAGCCAAGGCTACACAGAGAAACCCTGTCTCAAAAAACAAAAACAAAACCAATGTTGTTTTATTTTTCAAGGCAGGGTTTTTCTGTGCAGCCCTGGCTGTCCTGGAACTCACTCTGTAGACCAGGCTGGCCTTGAACCGAGAGACCCACCCGCCTCTGCCTCCTGAGTGCTGGGATGAAAGGTGTGCTCCACCACTGCCTGGGTCAAAAATGAAAATTTTTTATGAAGCTCCTCATGGTGAGCTAGAAGCATGAGGGCATGTCCAAGTGCAGATAAGTCCTCCATTGGACTTGCCCTAGGCACAGAGATGAGGAGTCTAGCTGTGACGGGCCAGGCGGTTTGTGTAATAAATTGTCGTGCGGCTGTGTCTTCCAGGTAGTGCAGAGAGCCTTGCTGCCTATGAGATCAGAGCGGCTACGATCGCCCACTAGAGACCAGGCCCAGCAACATTCCATTGTGGAGTCAGGGGAGCACCCGCTCCCGTCTGAGGATACAAAGTGGTGAGCAGTGGTTGCTGGGGTGACCCTTCCTCAGTATATGACTGTTGCCCATGTTCTTGCAAGTGACCTAATTAAATTACTGGTTCACCAGGATGGAGTGATTTCTTCTGTCTGCGGTTGGTGCCCTATCCGGGGTAAATAGATATTTGTCTTGCCCAGAAAAAAAAATGCACAGCACTGAAATATCCATAAAGCATATCTAAAGTACGGGAGGTCAGACAATGAGCTTCTGGTCAGTGCTTGAGTTTTCGGAAAGATCTTCTGGAAACTTCTTCAGCTTAGGGAAGAACATTAGAATGTGACTGTGGCCTAGCCCCCTTCTCCCCCAAACGCATTCTTCCTTGTCCCAACCATCTTACACTGCTGCCGTGTGTCTGATTTCTGAGGGACAAGGTGACCAGCCACAGGATAAATGTATACGTTTGTGCTGGTGTTGTGTCACAGAGAGGAGCAGCCAGAGCCCTGGGGCAGGAAGTAAGAACACAATCTTCTGTCTCCATCATGGGAAGCAATGCCCCAGGACCAGGGGAAAGACCTTCTGTACACAGACACCAGCCCAGCATCAGAGACACAAACTGAACCCACGGTGCCCACTTTTGGGATTCCCTTTTAGCTACTACCTCAGCCCCTAGATTTGTTGTTGCATGAGAAGTCCACAAGGGGGCGATGTCACCAACCTTTCCCGTTGTTGAGATGATCAATTCCCTGGTTGTCAGCACTGACTGTGGTTCTGCCTGGCTGCTCGCTTTCCTAGTAAACGGTTCACAAATGTCACAAATGTAAAGACGGGCTGGTACACTTAACAAAACCCTGTCTCAAGACCAAACAAAAATAATGTCTTGGGAAAACAAAGTGAAGCAAAAAAAAGGAAAAGTATGTTCAAATAAAACATCAAAGAATCAGATGGAGTTTGATGGAGCACACCTTTAATCCCAGCGCTTGGGAGGCAGAGGCAGGTGGATCTCTGTCAGGTCACAGCCAGCCTGGGCTACACCTTGAGTTCCAGGTTAGCCAGGGCCACCTAGTGAAACCCCATTTAAAAAACAAACCCAAACCACCACCACAATGCTCTTAACTGCTGAGCCACCTCTCTGGCCCTTGTTTATGACTTTTTAAAGCTAGGGCTGGTAGGATGGTTCAGTAGGAAAAGCACTTGTCCCAGAAGTGTGAGGGGTTGAGTCCAGGCCCCAGGACGCCTGTGTGTGCGTGGATCCTAGAGCAGCCATATGTGATCCCTGGGAGCTTGATGATCCATCAGCCTGGCCTGTACGGCCAAGACCCAGGCCAGTGAGAGACCAAAGTGCCGGTGGCCCAACCGGAGCATGTCCTAACACCGGAGCATGTCCTTTGCCATTCATCAGCACCCGCACACGGAAAGCACATACATGCACCCTTTAAACCAACACATTAACAGTTACATTGTTGGGGGCTGGAGAGTTGGCTTGAAGGCAGGGGTCCTGAGTTCAATTCCCGGCAACCATATGGTGTCTCGCAGCCATCTATAGTGAGGTCTGGCGCCCTCCTCTGGTGGGCAGGCACACGGAGAACACTGGATGCATAAAAAATAAATCTTTTGGTTTTTTTTTTTTTTTGTTTTTCGAGACAGGATTTCTCTGTGTAGTCTTGTCTGTCCTGGACTCACTTTTTAGACTAGGCTGGCCTTGAGCTCACAGAGATCCGCCTGCCTCTGCCTCCCGAGTGCTGGGATTAAAGGTGTGTGCTACCACCACCTGGCAAAAAAATAAATCTCAAAAAAAAAGTTACATTGTTATGTTTGATCAACAAATGGAACTTCATGAAATTGAAAGTTAGTTCACTCCTGCTCACAGTGAGGAGCCCGGACAATCTGTGTGCGTCTGTGTCCTGCTCACAGTGAGGAGCCCGGACAATCTGTGTGCGTCTGTGTCCTGCTCACAGTGAGGAACCCGGACAATCTGTGTGCGTCTGTGTCCTGCTCACAGTGAGGAACCTGGACAATCTGTGTGTGTCTGTGTCCTGCTCACACTGAGGAACCCGGACAATCTGTGTGTGTCTGTGTCCTGCTCACACTGAGGAACTCGGACAATCTGTGTGTGTCTGTGTCAAGATGAAGTGAGAACCAGCCAGCACTGCACTCATTTCAGGCACTTCTATTTATCATCTTATGACCTGCGGCTTCAGTGTGGAGTTGTACACTTTGATTAAAAAGAAAAATGGTTAAAAGTTGGATATGGCGACTCAGGTTTGCAGTCCTAGCACTTGGGAGCCGAGGCAGAGGTTTGCAGAGAGTTCAAGGCCAGCCTGGGCTACATATAGGGTTGTTTGGGGTCAAGCTGAACTAGAGAGTAAGACTCTGTCTCAGATAGATAGATGGACAGATAGACCTTTAGATAGATAGATAGATAGATAGATAGATAGATAGATAGATAGATAGACAAACAGACAGACAGAGGAGGGGTCAAGTGTTTGGATTTTATCAAATGTAAGACTCAGTTTTATATTCTGATGACTATTATCAACTAGAGTTAAAAATTCCTTATGGTTATCTCATAGGTCATATTCCCAGTTATTGCAGCAATAACGGACGTGTGACTAATACTTCTCAGAACATTTGTGTACAAGTGTTAGTGTGGAAATGTTTTCAGTTCTTGTGGATGGATTCCCAAAAGTGGAACTGCAGCCAGGTGTGTCCAACCTACGGCCCATGGGCCCCAAAACAGCTGAGTGTGGTTAGATGATGCCATGTAGCAATGTAAAAAAGTTTGGGGGCCAGTGAGATGGTTCAGTAGGTAAAGGTGCTTGTCACCAAGCTTGAGAGCCTGAGTTCAATCCCCAGAATCCACGAGGTAGAACCGACTCCCACAGGTTGGTCTCTCGCTTCCCACGCGTGTGCCGTGACATAGGCATACACGTAGTCAAATACATAATGGAAACCTTAAAAAGAAAAGCTCTAAGAAATAAAATGTAAAGAAAAATATTTGGGGGGCTGGAAAGATGGCTCAGCGGTTAAGAGCACTGTCTGTTCTTCCAAAGGTCCAGAGTTCAATTCTCAGCAACCACATGGTGGCTCACAACCATCTATAATGTGATCTGATGCCCTCTTCTGGTGTACAGGTGTATGTGCAGCCAGAGCAATGTATACATAATAAATAAATAAATCTTTAGGAAAAAAAAAAAAAAAGAAAGAAAAATGGGGTTGGAGAGCTGGCTTAGAGGTTAAGAGCACTGCCTGCTCTTCCGAAGGTCCTGATTTCAATTCCCAGCAACCACATGGTGGCTCACAACCATCTATAACGTAACCTGATGCCCTCTTCTGGCCTGCAGGTGTACACACAGACAACACTGTATACATATTAATAAATAAATCTTAAAAAAAAAAAAGAAAGAAAGAAAAAAAAAAGAAAAAGAAAAACACTTGGCCGCTCTGGTAGCTGTTTTCCAGCAGGGGGCACCATGTGCCCTCCTCTTGGCTGTATCCTGGAGAATCTTAACTACTGACGCTGCAAGAAAAGTGGAAACCTCAGGCCTCTCAGTGGAACTGACGTCATTACACATGTCTGCCTGAGCATTTCGGACTCGGGATTCCCTGCTTCCTTTTCTAGCAGCAGATATACTCCAGAAAGGTGAACTGCTGGCTCAGGCGCCGTATACAGACAACCTAAGGCCTTTACAAAACGCGTAGGCAACAGCTGGCTTCTCTGGGTCACATCTTATACCAAGCAGACCTTTGCCCATTACAGACGTCTCTGTGTGCTTATGAGTTAAACAGATGACCACTTGCAACTCAGACTCACAAACTGCATGAAATAGTGACACCCTCGCCCCCACCTCCAGGCCCAGTCACCTGTATTTATCAGGAAAACTTTCTAAAATGGAAGCAAAGCTAAAGGAATAATGACCCTGTGGGTGCCAGGGCTCTCCCCGGCATCCTTGTCTGTACTTTGACGGCCGACTGGCTTCCCTTTGCTTTTGTTTTGTTTTGTTGTGTTGTGTTGTGGTTTTTGTTTTTTTGTTTGTTTTTGTTTTTGTTTGGTTTGGTTTTGGTTTTTCAAGACAAGGTGTCTCTGTTTTAGTCTTGGCTGTCCTGGACTCGCTGTGTAGACCAGGCTGGCCTCGAACTCACAGAGATTCGCCTGCCTCTGCCTCCAGAGTGCTGGGATTAAAGGCGTGCGCCACCACTGCTCAGCTTCTTGTTTTTGTTTTTGTTTTGTTTTGTTTTTTAATGTAAAAAATGGTCAACTACGGGGTTGTAGCGATGGTTCAGTGGTTAAGAGTGCTGACTGCTCTTCCAAAGTTCCTAAGTTCAATTCCCAGCAACCACATGGTGGCTCACAACCATCTATAATGAGATCTGGTGCCCTCTTCTGGCCTTCAGGTGTGCATGCAGGCAGAGAAGTATATACATAATAGATAAATAAATAAATAAATAAATGTGATCAACTATAGAAATACATAGATATATATAAAAAGATAATCTTTTTTTTTTCTTTTCAACCAAGCCAGATCTTTGGTATGTGTGTGTGAAGGCCAGCCTGTCTTCACATCCATAGTCCTGGTAGTAAAGGTGTGTGCCACCATGTCCGGCTCTTTCCAGGCCTGGCATTTTACATGAGTTCTGGGGACTGTGCTTGTGTCCAAGCACTTTACCAACTGAGCAATTTCCCCAAACTACAGGACAGATTGTGTGCCAAGTTCAACTTAGGACAGAACTTAATTGCTTTTTTTTTTTTTTTTTTGCATAATTTAGTTGACGACATCCTTCTGGAAAGAAATTATGATGCCTGATTAAAACCACTTCCCTATATTTCTCATAACCTTTGAGGGGCTCGAACTCTGGATCTTTCTGACTCCATCTCCTGAGTGCTTGGATTACAGGCACACATCACTGACCTTGGCATCATGTGTTCCTGAAAGCTGAGACCAACTGCATATTACATGGGACCCCTCATGTGTGTGGCTTAACACACAGTGCTTACCTTACAGATGTTTGGCATTCTTTTGTTTGTTTGTTTATTTGTTTTTGAAACAGGGCTTCTCTATGTAGTGCTGGCTGTCCTGGACTCGCTCTGTAGACCAGGGTGACCTCGAACTGACAGAGATCCACTTGCCTCTGTCTCCCAGGTGCTGGGATTAAAGGGATGATTCTGTTTGGCATTATTAAGTATGGCTTTGTGCACACAATTTTAAAATTAAACTAGTCAAAGAATACTGTATCTGTAATAATTAAGCTTCCAGCACACCATAGGGCTAAACTGAAGGCTATTAGACTTTGAGTTTATTTTTACTTTTGGACTCTGATTCAGCCAGGGGATGAAGAAGATATTTAGTTACATTGTAACCAGCATCAAGGAGCCACAGCAATAGAAAGAAATGAGGATGATAAATTGAGGTCAATGACATAGAAAGTCCCCAGCAGTACAGATAAAGCCAACAGGAGGAAGGCAGCAGGAGCAGAAGGTCCTCTGTTGGAGAAAGTGCTTAACGTTGTTGCATTGTTTCACATTGAAGACAGTATCCAGTGTGTCCTAGTAATGTCCTCAGTAAAATATGCACCTCAGTAGCATCTCCTGGATAAGCATCCACTCACCAAGATCATTTATTCTGCACAAAGATTGGCTTGCCTTGGGACATGTGCCAGCCCTCCACCACCCTTCATATGTAGAGATCAAGACAGGGCCTACAACCAATTGATTACGGGTTTAGTTACTAACCGATCCCCTCCCCCAACTTTTACCTAAATTGCACAAATTCCAGTGTTTGCATACCCCTTCACCCCCACTCTGGCTTTAACATGGAGATTAGTCCTCAAAGAAATATGGTGAGGTGTACATTTTTGTTGTTGTTGTTGTTGTTGTTGTTGATTGTTTGTTTGTTTAAGACAGTGTCTCCTTATGTGGTCCTGGCTGTCCCAGAACTGGCTATGTAGACCAGGCTGGCCTTGAACTCGCAGAGATCCTCCTGTTTCTACCTCCCAAGTGCTGGGACTAATGGCATGCCCGACCATGCCCCAATTTTGTTATTGTTTAGACAAGGTCTCATTAGGTAACCTCAGCTTTCCTAGAAATTTCTATATAGACCATATATATATATATATGTAAAACTTGTGAGGAGCCTCTTGTCGTTTGCCCCCTGAGGGCTGGGCTGACAGGCGCGTGCTGCCACAGCAGCAGTAGTTTGTGGATTTTTTTCTCCAGTGCTAGATATTGAACCCAGGGTCTCAAACACACCCAGCCCTCACCCTTTTAAACATTTATTTATTGTACTATCTCAAGATAAGATCTTCCTATGTTGGTCCTGACTGGCTGTATAGCCCAGGCTGGCCTTGAACTCACAGCAGTTCTCCTGTCTCCGCCTCCAGATGCTGGGATGACAGGAGTGCTTTACATCTGGCTCCAGTGAACAACTTGTGCGTACGTGGCTGCTCCTATGTGGTCAACTCCTTATAATATCCTTCATAGTGGGGCTGGAGAGATGGCTCAGAGGTTAAGAGCACTGCCTGCTCTTCCAGAGGTCATGAGTTCAATTCCCAGCAACCACATGGCGGCTCACAACCGTTTATGCTGAGATCTGGTGTCCTCTTCTGGTGTGCAGGTGTACCATTCCCGCAGAACACTGTATACATAATAAATAAATCTTTAAAAAAAATCCTTCATAGTTCATTTTATTTCTAATGAAGTTTTCTCTACTGAGAAGATAACATGCTGCTACTGGGGACTTTGAAAAACTTATTTGAAAGGAAATGTTAAATTGGCTGCTAGGGGACGGCAAGGAGGCTCAGTGTTAGGCACTTACCACTAAGACTGATGCCATGGAGCCAGACGTGGTGGGCACACCTTTAATCCCAGCACTCGGGAGGCAGAAGCTGGTGGATTGCTGTGAGTTCAAGGCCAGCTTGGTCTACAAAGTGAGTCCAGCACAGCCAAGGCTACACAGAAAAACCCTGTCTCAAAAACAAAAACAAAAAAACAAAACAAAAAACCCACAAGACTGATGACCTGAGTTCAACTCCAGGAACCCACACGGCAGAAGGTGAGAACAGGCTCCAGGTTGTCCTCTGGTCTATATGTGTGTAAAACAATACATATATACCTATAGACACACATACAAGCACATACACTCATCCATGTCCATGCACACATAAGCACATAAGTAAATGCAAAAAATACTTATTAAAAAGCTGGGGCTGGAGAGTTGACTTAGCAGTTAAGAGCAATTGTTGCTTTTGTAGAGGACCTGGGTTTGGTTCCCAGCCCCCACATGGTGACTGACAACCATCTAATTCTAGTCTCAGGGGAGCCAAGGCCCTCTCTGTCTTCCTCAGGCACCAGGCACACAAATGATGCCCAGGCATACATGCAGGCAAAACTCCCATACACAAAATAATAAAGTGAATAAACGAAAACAAAACAAAACAACCCTGATTACTGTTCTGGGAGGTAGAGACAGGGAGGTCTCTGTGAGTTCAAGGCCAGCCCAGTCTACATACCGAGGCCCCATCTCCAAATAAAAGCCGACTGCTACCAATGCTCAGTTATGCTAGCCTAGCCTGAGGCAGACAGACATTACATAATCAAGTAAGTGTTGCATGTTCCAATAAAACTTCACATACAGGGCTGGAGAGATGGCTCGGCTGTTAAGAGCACTGCCTGCTTCTCCACGGGTCCTACCCCTCCTAGCAACCACATGGTGGCTCACAATCATCTGTAATGAGATCTGAAACTCTCTTCTGGTGTGTGTGTGAAGACAGAGCACTCATATACATAAATAAAGCAAATAAATCTTTTTTTTTAAAAACCAAAAAAATGAAAAAGCTTTACATATAAAACAATTTGAAGGTCAGACTTGACTTATGGATTGCTATTTAGTGCCCCCCCCCATCCTAAATCATCCTTTTGACTATTATAATATATATTCTAGAAAGAGGCAAGAAGCAGAGCTGTCTCTGTGGGTGAGCGCCGGCTGCCTAGCCTACCGACCATGGTCCTCTATTGTGGAAGGAGAGAACCAACTTCCGAGCAATCTCCTCTAACCTCTGTGAAGGTCTTCTGACCTCCGTGTGGACACTCCAGCGTGCATGGACCCACATACATACACACATTGCACACAATAAATAAATGGGTTTTTGGCATGCAGAGCCCTAGGTTCACTCTGTAGCATCACTTTACCTGGGCATGGTAGCCATGTCTGTAATCTTGGCACAGGGGCCAGCCTCAGATATATTTTGAGTTTGAGACCAGCCTGGACTGCATGAGACCTTGCTTTTTTGTTTGTCTGTTTGTGTGTGTGTGTGTGGGCGTTTTGTTTTTTGTTTTTGTTTATTTGTTTGTTTGAGACAGGGTTTCTCTGGGTAGCCTTGGCTGTCTTGGACTCGCTTTGTAGACCAGGCTGGCCTCGAACTCACAGTGATCCCCGAGTGCTGGGATTAAAGGAGTGCACCACCACGCCCTGTGAAACCTTGTTTTTTTTTTTTTTTAAAAAAACAACAACCAAAATAACAATGACCCAACCCCTTCAAACAAAACAAGACACATTCCTATTTTTGAGGTCTATAACCAAAGATACTGTGAAAGAATCATGAAACACCGTGCAACCAGAACACGGCATGGCAGTCACTGGACAGGGCACAGCAGGGAAAACTAGGCAGAGGAGGAGGAAAAGGAATCCAGCAGAGGAGGGAAATCCGAGGCAGGGTAAGCAGGCTCTGCTTCAAGGGGCACGCTCGCCAGAGCCTTGCAGCACTGTGGTCAGGGGGAGATGCTACAAAGATCACGTGAGAGCATCCAGCCAGCACACAGCCTCTCTCACCTCTGAAGACTTGACAGGTTTGACACTTGAACTGGCCATCTGAGGAACCTAACCTCTCCTGCATCAGGTACAACAGTTGGTGCAAGACACAGACCACAGACCAGGACAATGACAGCCTTTCCCTAGTTACAGTCATCACACCAGAATTAAGCAAATGGACCCCTTCTGAGTGTCAGAGTATCCGGGCATGGTGGCGCACACCTTTAATCCCAGCACTCGGGAGGCAGAGGCTGGCGGATTGCTGTGAGTTCGAGGCCAGCCTGGTCTACAACAGTGAGTCTAGGACAGCCAGGACTACACAGAGAAATCCTGCCTAGAAAAAACAAACAAACAAACAAACAAACAAAAAACCCTGAGTGTCAGAGTGCGGGCTTGGGTTTCCTATCCTGGTAACGGCCAACCTGAGGTAATGATCCTACGTGAAGAGAAGTGATCGTACCTGAAGGGAGGCACAGAAGGAAATGGCTAAGGATCTTTGAGCCTTGCCTTCAGCCATCCTCGAGGTCAGCTCCACCCTGCCTTTCCTAGTATTATGAGCCAACAAATTCCTTGTTTGCATGTGTCGGCTCCCCTTTTCTCAGAGCTCTGATCGGAACACACCCTGAATCCTCCCTGCTCCTCACGCCTTCCCTGCCGCCAGCCTGAAGGGCAGCGGTTACCCAGCGTCCCCGTCCCTCTTCTGCTCCCTAGAGTCCTCTGTCCACTCACCAGGACAAGCTATCCTAAACCGGGGCCGATGGGATCGCATCACTGAATTCACCGCCTGAAACGTCCACGTGATCCTCTGACGAGGCTTCTCGCTGTCTCTCCTGATCCTGGGCTCCTTCCTGTTTCTCAAACTCCTTCCTTAAGTTTCTGGTTTCCTCACTGGCTTTGAATCCACTGTCTTGGGAGCTTGCATGGTTAGCTCAGTCTTTTTAATACAGTGATATTACTGTGGCTCCCCTAGCTCTTTATTCTTGTTTATTATTTTACTTTCCATGGTGTGTACATGTGTGACGATGACGACATTTCTTTATTGGTGAGAGAACAGCATGCAGGCGTTGGTTCTCGCTTTCCACCATGACGCTCTTGGCAGCCGACCTCAGGTTGTCAGGCTTGGCAATAAGCCCCTTTACCCGCTGAGCCATCTCACCACCCCATCTCCGTATTTGGTTTTAATTATCATGTGCACTTGCCGATGATATTTGTGAGTGTGGGAGCACAGGTGACCCAAAGCCCATGTGGGGTCAGAGGGCAATTCTCAGGAGTTGGTGCTCCCTTTCCTCCACATACGTTCTGGAGACAGAACTCGGGTCACCATGGTTGGGCTCACTCTGTGGCCTGTCTGTCACCCTGCAGTTTGTGCTCTCGGCTCGAGCCATCTCCACCTGCCTTGTCCATGCTCTGGCCACACAAGAGCTCATCAGCAGCTGTTGAACGGACGCCCCACAGAATGCAGGGTGCGGCCTCCGGTGCTGCTCCAAGATCTGCTTCTCGGGTCTCTTCCTCTTACCACACTGCCATCCGTGTGCTTTCTACTACTCTAGTCAGAGAGGGTCACGGACTTGACACGCACCCGTAGACAGCCTGTTTCCACACGTGTGCACTGGCGACTGTCAGAGTTGACTAGGTCTGGCCTGATTTCGGGGTGGGGGTGGGAGTACTTTACTCCTGGGGCTGTTTCCTCCTCTGAGGATGCCTGATCACACAATCTTCCAAGCCCCAGCTTCCAAGGTCCGACTTTATGGTCCCTTTCAGTTCATATGGTGACCTTCGCTATGAGAAAGCACTGGCTATAAAAGGAAGGAGCCTTGACTCCTTCCTTCCTCTGTGGTTAACGATTGATAATAATTAAGAGACAGAGGACTGGAAATGGGCACCCTGCAATGACAGACCATAGCGGGTTCCTGGCACTTTCAGATTGTGAGTCAAGAGGAGTCAGTTTGTCATGACTGCAGGTCATGTGTTCAAGCGGTCATTCACCCTGGAGTGGTAGCAAAGGCACCAGGTCTGGGCGTGTGCTGAGGGCAGAGCTACCAAATGGGCCTCTACGGCTGTGAGCACTGTAGGTGGATTACCAGCCTGAAACTGTGTATTCCTGGGGAGAGTTCTCCGGAGGAAGAACAGGAAAACACAGAAGCGAGGACCATAGCACCCAGCCTGCGGTCCCAGGAAGCCAGGATCTAGGGTGAGTGCTCTCAGTCTGCTGTGGGGTTGGGTGGCTCAGAGTCTGTGGCAGGAATCACACCAGTGGTTCAGCTCCGTTTAAAATGACAGGATCTGACAGAAGGGCCAAGAATTATCTGAGTGCAATGTGATGTCCACTAAGTGGCATCCAAAGAAAGCATGGAGTTCGATTTAATAATGACATTTAAAAAGTGAAAGGATGTGCCAGGTACCATAAGAGTAACTGAACTTTGAGATCTCTGGAGAGATGATTTTTACTTTTTAATACATTATTTTATATGCATGAATGTTTTGCCTGCACATATGTCTGGGAACCATGCATGTGCAGTGTCCTCAGAAGCCAGAAGCCAGGGTTGGAACTTCTGGAACTGGAGTTACAGACAAGTGTGAGCTGCTATGTAGGTGCGAGAAATCGAACCCATGTTCTCTGGAGGAGCAGCAAGGGCTCTTAACTGCTAAGAAGCTTTTGCTTTGTTTGTTTGTTTGTTTGTTTAATGGAGTATGTTGAATGTGTCTACAAATTTGCTCAGATGACTGCAGAACCTGGAAAAGCTGTTGCTGCTACTGTATTCTCTGTCTCTGTCTCTGTCTCTCCGTCTCTCTCTCTCTCCCTCCCTCCCTCCCTCCCTCCCTCCCTCCCTCCCACACAAGTGCACAATTTGCAGTTTTTGAAACTTTAGTTGTGCTGTCAACTGTGGAAGAAAAAGGACCTTGGCTTACTATGCTGAGTTGACAGTATACAGAGAGTGACAGCCACAAAGGTCTACAAACCTTAACCTTAACCTTAACCCCTCTACTCAGGGAGGCAGAGGCAGGTGGATCACTGTGAGTTCAAGGCCTGCCTGGTCTCTAAAGCCAGTCCAGGACAGCCAAAGCTACACAGAGAAACCCTGTCTTGAAAAACAAAAACCAAACCAAACAAACAAACACCTTAACCCCTCCCACTTAGCCAGGAGCAACACACTATATTAAATACGTACAGCCTTCATACATGGATTTGATTGTAGAAACTAATAGACACACCTTTTCAATGTGACACGTGTGAACGGGGTCAGTGCATGGCAAAGTCTCTTGCTGCTGTGATAGCTCAGACTGGCAGGACCTGTACCCATCCCATCACTTCCTGGGATTTTCTTTTGGTCTTTCTTACAACATTATTATACATGTTTAAAATACACATCCCGTTTAGACACCAGCCTTCACGCGCCTCTTCTCCTCCATCCCTCTGACCTCTTCTGACCTCTCCTGCTCCCCCTCCCACCCCCATCTCCATCCCCTGCCCCCTCTTCCTCCACTTCTGTCCCTAACCCTGTCTCTGTCTCTTCTGGGAATTTGGCCCAGGGAACTCATGTGTGCTAGACCAGCATTCAACCCCTGAGTGACAGTCTGTACATACATGCATCTCCACACATGTAGTCCTATGAATTAAATAGCTTAAGTCAGAATTGCTCTTCCAAAAAAAAAAAAAAGCATAGTAAGCATCAGGGAGCCGGGTGTGGTGGCGCATGTTTGTAATCCCAGCACTCGGGAGGCAGAGGCAGGTGGATCTCTGTGAGTTCGAGGCCAGCCTGGTCTACAAAGTGAGTCCAGGACAGCCAAGGCTACACAGAGAAACCCTGTCTCGAAACACAAAAACAAAAACCACAACAACAATAACAACAACAACAACAACAAAAAGCATCACATTGAAACATGCATGTACGTGTACCAAATATACTCACATAAAAATGCAGGGGTTGATCTGGACAGATGATAGCTCCATGGTTAAGAGCACTGGCTGCCCTTCCAGAGGACTGGGGATTGACTCCCAGCACCCCCATGTGGTGGCTCCCAACTGCCCAAAACTCTGGTTCCAGGGGGTCTAACACTCTTCACCTGGCCTCTATGGGTACCAGGCATACAAGTTGTGTACAGACATACTTGCAGGCAAAGCACCCAGATACATAACATTTTAAAAAGTAGGTGTGGTAGGCCAGTCGTGGAGTACTTACTTACCTACCATGTGGCTTGCTCTCCAGCAATATCCGCACATGAACACAGAGGAAGTGCACACACTGCTTTCGCACATGACTGGCATAGTCAAAAGAAACGTATGCACAAAGTTTCAAAGTTAGTGTCACAGGCAGGTCTCCAGGCCCTGTCACAGTCCTCAGATGGAGACAGTGCCTGCTACCCAGCCCTGCAGGCTCTTCTTATCCACAAGTACAGGGAGCAGGGTTAATCTGATGTTGTCACCCCAGGCACAGGGCAGACTGCCTCATTCTCAGCGTGAACAGCCACCTGGGGCTAAAACACAGGTCTCATTGGCTAGCCATTCTCATAGCATCTGAGACCTCAAAGGTCTTTTTTTCCCCCCCAGAAAAGATTTCTCTGTGTAATAGCCCTGGCTGTCCTGGACTCACTTTGTAGACCAGGCTGGTCTTGAACTCACAGAGATCCACCTGCCTCTGCCTCCCGAGTGCTGGGATTAAAGGCATGCGCCACCATCGTCCAGCCCAAGGTCTTTATTTATTTTTTTTAATGATGTATTTTATTTTTAATTCTATGTATGTGTGTGTCAGTGTGTGGGTATGGGCATCAGCTCCTTGTCCAGGTCAGGAGCGAGTGCTAGGTCCTCTGGAATTACAGCACCAGGTGACTGTGAATCACCCCATATAAGTGCTGGGAAGTGAACTCAGTTCCTTTGCAGCAGTGGTTCTCAACCTCCTCAATGCTGCCACCCTTTAATATAGTTCCTCATAGTGGGGTGACCCACAGGCATAAAATTATTTCAATGCTACTTCATAATTGCAATTTTGCTGCTGTTATGAATCAGAACATAAATACCTGATATACAAGATGTCTGATATTTGACACCCCCCCAGGGGGTCATGACCCACAGGTTGAGAACCACTGCTTTACAAGACTACTACTTGCCTTTAACCCTTGAGCCATCTGTCCAGCCCCAAAAGGTCTTTCCTTCTCCTCAGGATTCATAGCCACTTAGACACAGAAGCGAGTATTCATACCTGAAAAGCTTAATTTTTATATCCATGTCAAAATATTTTCTTCCAGTCTACCAGTATTGTTACTGTTGTTTGTTTTTTCTTTTCTTTCTTTCTTCCTTTCTTTTATTCATTCTTTTTTTTGGGGGGGGATGGCAGTTTCAAGACAGGGTTTCTCTGTATAGCCTTGGCTGTCCTGGACTCGCTTTGTAGACCAGGCTGGCCTTGAGTTCACATCAACTCACCTGCCTCTGCCTCCTGAGTGCTGGGATTACAGGCATGACCCACCACGGCCAGCGCTTGCTTTTTTCAAGATTTGGTCCTTCTGTTTCCCTTTGGCTGTCTGCCATTCAGTTGTTTGAGGAAGCCCCAGGCTGTAAGTACCAAGGCTGCCTCAGGCAGGGCTCTGGACCCACTGCATTCATTTGACACCGTGTGGTCTCTTTGCCTTTGGTGGCTCTCATGAGTTCCCGGGACTTGTTTTCATGGTGGACCTATTTCACACCCTTCTCTTGTTTTATGTCTTTAATTATTTATTAATTTTCTTTGATTTCTGTTTGCCCACTCTTCTCTCTTGAGGCAAATCCTAACGTGCTTAACATGTCCCTTAAAAGTTGTTCTAGTAGCCAGGTGTGGTGGTGCATGCCTGTAATCCCAGCACTCGGGAGGCAGAGGCAGGGGGTTCTCTATGAGTTCGAGGACAGCCTGGTCTATAATGCAAGTCCAGGACAGCTAAGGCTACACAGAGAAACCCTGTCTCAAAACAAACAAACAAAACAACCCCCCCAAAACAAAAACAAAAAAGTTGTCTTAGTAAAATATTTGTTTTGTGTATAGTTTTCAGTTTTGAAAAGCAGTATGGCATGTCCCCCTTGAGGACAGTTAAGGCCTTTATTACGTTTATTTGGGGTAGAGAGATACATCCATGCCATGGCACACATGTAGAGAGCAAAGGACAACTTGTAAGAACTGGTTGTCTTCCGCTGTGCAGGGGCCTGGGAATCGAACTTAGCTTAGCTGTCAGGCTTTGTGGCAAGCACCTTGACCAGCTGAGCCAGTTCACTCTTCGTGAATTTTCATCACACGTGTTTTGTGTCTTGATTAGGTTAATCTACCAAGATGTTCAACATACAGCCTACAGGCCACACGCGGTCGAGAGCGGCTACAATGGGGTCTCACAGCAAATTGTAAACTTATTTAAAGCGTAAGGCTTTTAAATATTTTTATTACAAAGTAAAGTTCTTGTAGGTGACAAGAACCCGCAGAGCAGTCAGGAGGACCAGCTGCTGGCCAAGGCCTGGACTGCCCAATACAGCGTCCACCAGCCGCTTGTGACTAAGCACATGCTACGTGGCTAGTGGGCGTCAAGATAAGCATGCGAGCCGGGCAGTGGTGGTGTACGCCTTTTATCCCAGCACTTGGGAGGCAGAGGCAGGTGGATCTCTGTTTGTTCAAGGCCAGCCTGGTCTACACAGCGAGTTCTAGGACAGCCAGAATTGTTACACAGAGAAACCCTGTCTCGAAAAAAAAGATAAGCATGCTATAAGCATACGTTTATGCCAATTTCAAAGACGTAAAACACCTCAACAATTTTAAATCAATCACATTAAAATTATACTTTATGTGTACCGTCTTCGATGAAATATGCTGTCAAGATTAACCCTACTGTTTCTTTAAATATGGGTCTAAAAAAATCTTAGGTGAAGAAGTAAGGCAGCTCAGGAGTGTGAGCATGTGTAACTGTTTAGGAACATCTAAGGTTCGGTCGATTACAACTTCACCTGCTTTTTTCCCCAGGGACTGAACAGACTCAAGCTAAGGCACCAGGTTAGGGAGCGTGGTTCATACTCTTGCCAACAACAGAAACCAGCTCTGGTCATTATCCCCATCCTGCCCCACGCCACTTACTCCCCAAAAGAAAAAAGAAGAAACAGTTCTCTGAGCAGCGAGTCCCTGGTAGCGCTTACCAACGCAGCCTAGTGGGCCCGCCTCCGGCCTTTCCGGGGCTCTTGCAGCTTCTTGCCCAGTGGCGGGCAGCAGGTTTGCCAATCTCCAGAGGGAGACTAGGATGGGCCGGGCTTGTCATGTGGAGAGACACAGGCCTGTGGTTGGATACCGTGGGAGGCTCGACGTGGGTTGAGTGGGATAATTAGGTTAAAAGTGGGGCGGAGCTGCAGGATGGACACAGCAAGGATGTCAACTGCAAGGGCCCCCACAGCCTGCCCTTGGCACAGCCTGCCCTTGGCACAGCCTCCCGCTGGCCCAATGCCCCCTTTCCCTGCATGCTATACATTGTAATAGATTTGAGTTACTCCCCTCTCTGTGGTTGGTTCCTGACTTCCGGCCCCACCTACTCCCGAGATCACATTCTTATTTTATCCATCTATTTATCTACGTATTCATCTATGTATATATGTATCTATCTACCTATCTACCTAGCTATCTATCTAGGTAGCTATCATGGACAAAAGCCCCACAGATCTCATCTCAAAGGGAGTAAGAACCGGTTTATCCGGCTAGAGAGATGGCTCAGTGCTTAGAGCACTGATTGCTCTTCCAGAAGTTCGGAGTTCAGCTCTCAGCAACCACATGGTGGCTCACTACATCTATAATATGATCTGATGCCCTCTTCTGGCCTGCAAGTGTAAATGCAGATAGAGCACTTGTATACAGACATTAAAAAAAAAAAAAAGGCCAGGTGCAGTGGTGCACGCCTGTAATCCCAGCACTTGGAAGGCAGAGGCAGGTGGATCTCTTTAAAGTCAAGGCCAGCCTGGTCTACAAAGTGAGTCCAAGACAGCCAAGGCTACACTGAGAAACCCTGTCTCGAAAAACCAAAATAAATAAGTAAATTAATTAATTAAATTAAAGAAAGAAAGAAATGGTTTATCCTGGTGCCAAAAGTGACCATGACCCCTGCAACACAGATTTCAGTTACTCTAAATTCCACTTTCCAAGTGGTAGCAGTTTCACAAAGGATTACTGTTTTAAGACAGGGTCTCAGCATGGAGCCCCTGGCTGTCCTGGGCCTTGCTGTGGAGACCGAGCTGGCCTCGAACTCACAGAGATCCTCATGCCTCTGTCTCCCAAGCACCTCATGAACTTTTATAGTAATAGAACAATGAAAATCACAAGTTATAGCCAGGTGTGGTGGCACATGCCTTTAATCCCAGCTCTCGGGAGACAGATGCAATCGGATAGCTGTGAGTTCAAGGCCAGCCTGGTCTACAAAGTGAATCTAAGACAGCCAAGACTACATAGAGAAAAAAAGAAGAGAGACAGAGAGAGAGAGAGAGAGAGAGAGAGAGAGAGAGAGAGAGTCTCACAAGTCAAGACACTTTTGGGGGGGGGTTGAGACAGGGTCTCTCTGTGTAGCCTTGGCTGTCCTGAACTTGCTTTGTAGACCAGGCTGGCCTCGAACTCACAGTGATCCACCTGTCTTTGCCTCCCAGGTGCTGGGATTAAAGGCATGCGCCACCATGTCCGGGCAAGTCCAGACACTTTTTAAGTGTATCTCAGGTAGGCAGGAAAATCTCTTCTGTAGTTCCAGATGCCCTAGGACCACATGCTTAGCCTTCCGGGTGGTAGAAGCTTGGGGTGTGTTTGCACATCCCAAAGGACATAACTGATAGCCACAAGGATGCTGGGCATACCTGGAGACGGGTAGTGAATGCCTATCAAGGAGGCTAAACATAGCTCAAGACAACTTGGCTTCGCACTTTACCATTCTACCCGTCCCCTTAGGGGTTCTAGTCAGCCATCAGCTTTGTAAGGTATGCTTCTTTCAAGGAACTTTCCTTCTACCTACCTACCAATTGTTTATCATGACAGGGTGACTCCGTGTAGCTCATGCTGGCCCTCCGTGTTACGCAGGCCTCAAACTAGCCTAGAGATCCTCCTGACTCGATCTCTTGAATGCTGTCATTGCGTTCACTGCCACAGTCAGCCTCGGCTCAGGCTCTTTCAGCCCTAAAACTGTGGGCTTTGTGGCTGCTGGTTCGGAGGAGGAGGAAAGGTGAACCAGGGCTGAGACATGCTGCTTGCTGGGAGGCCAGGTGGGCAGCCTGGGCCTCAAGACTTGTCTGTTCACAGGCCACAGACATCTCGAGTGGGAGCAGAGGCATGGCCCACAGTGCAGAGGGAGCTGCAGCCAGCCCCGAGGTGTCCCAGGAACTGCTGGAAGAAATGATTTGGCTTTTTCGTGCAGAAGATGGTAGGTGATGGTGGATGGGTGGAGCCGTTCAGTGCTGTCTCTACCCCACCAAGTGGCACGTTTACTTCACAAGGGAGTGAGACGACATCACAGGAGGGTTGAGCCAAGCCCAATGACTCGCCTTTTTTTCCTCAGGGTATGGGCCACTCACTCAGCGGTCACTCACCTTTACTACTTATTAAGCTGTACTGTGTGCCAGGAACTGTCCCTAGCACTGGAGTTATAACAGTGAGCAAACACTGTCTCTGCCCACACAGTGTCCATCCTCATAGAGGAGACAGAAAAGAAACCAACGGCTAAGAGTGTAACATGCTCCTGGTGCATAGTATAAAATAAGCAAGCCGGGCCTGGTGGCATCAGGCCCGCAGCCCTAGCTGCTCAAGAGGCTCAGCCACAAAGATCACAAGTTCAAGGCCTGTCTGAGCCACACAGTGAGCTGAAGTCCAGCCTGGGCAACTTAGTGAATGAAGCCCCGTCTTAGAATCTAACCAGGTTTTTGGCATTTAGTGGTGGAGTGCCTGCCGTGAGCAGAATCCAAACTTGAACCTCAATATGGTGAGGGGTGGGGGTGGGGCTACAAAGCAAGGTAGATAATGTAACTAAGGAAAGACTCACTAACGTGACATCCCAGTGAAGGCTTACAGTGGGGAAACCCTTGCAAGAAGGGAAGGCATTTGCTGCCAGATCATTTGGTGGTGAACCATTGCTGTTAGAGGGGGGCTAACAGCTGTGGGCCTGGGCTGGAGAGATGGCTCAGAGGTTAAGATCACTGCCTGTTCTTCCAAGGGTCCTGAGTTCAATTCCCAGCAACCCCATGGTGACTCATAACCATCTATCATGAGAAGATCTGTTGCCCTCCTCTGACCTGCAGGTGTACACTGTATACAAAATAAATAAATAAATCTTTAAAAAAAAAAAAGCTGTGGGCCTGAAGCCTGCTTCACTTCAAGACAGTTTGCCATGTCCTGAGCGCCCACACCCCAAACTGCCACCTTTGCCTGCTACCTGGGGTATACAGTCACTGAGTCCTGTTAGATTACGATGACTTCCCCCTCCCCCTCTCTCCTCTTCCCCCTCTTTTCCTAAAGGCAGTAGAATTGAAGACTGAAGTTCAAGGTGGCCTGGCCCCTCCTTACCGCTCACACCCCCTTCACCCAGCTATTATCCAAACACGGCTCGGTCTCCCGTAGGATCAGGGCTGGTCCATGGCAGAGACCCTGCCTCCCCCCATCCATCCACCCACTCACTGGTCAGGGAGGTGGGGGGGTGTTCGGAGAGTCCCCCCAGAGCAAGAGGTCTTGATGAGAGTCTCCATAGCAGGGGACAAATGTCGCTCTGACGGGCCTGAGCCCGGGGTTGTGAGTGGGCCGAGTGTCCTGGCCTCTGACTGAGGGTCTGTCCCTCTCTGTGTCCCTGCTCAGCGGCTCCTTGGAATTATTCCATGCTGGTGCTGGCGGTCCTGGTGGTGGTGGTGAGCATGACCCTCCTGAGGAGGAGCATCCTGGCCAACAGGTGAGGCGCTGGTTTGGAATGGGTCTCCCGAGGGAGGAGTGGGGCTTCCTTCTCTAGACAGCAAACGAAGAAAGGGGTCACTTAGTGACATTAGCTCTTCACCTTTCGGTGGCAGTCATGAGGGGACCAAACAACCCAGGAGCCGAGGCCCCCGCTCCCACCCCCTTACCCCCTTCACCCCGTTACTAGCCCCTAGCCCTGGCCAGCAAGATGGAATGACTCAGAAGGGGTGTCACCTTTTAAGTGGTCCTGGGCCCTATTACCCTGTCAGAAGGCACCCCTGTCGGCAAACTCAACCTAGAGACAGGGTGGCTGTCCACAGGAGCAGCAGATACAGGTCTGCTACATCCCCCCTACCCCCCCTCACCCCCGCCACCCCATGGGCGAGGCGCATTACCTGGCACTCAGTTCCTTCCACTGTGACCAGGGAGTCTAGGAGTCCCTTGAGCAAGCCAGCTTGGAGAAAGGAGATTACTGGAAAGGAATTACTGGAAAGACTGTTAGGTTGAGGGCAGAGGCAGTGGGAGGCATGTGCAGGGTTGGGTCTTACACGCATGACCAGTGGTGTGGGTAAACATGTTTGCAGAAACAACTGGAGCTTCTAGAACAGGAGATCAAGGTTTAGTTAAGGACTTCTGGCAGCGTCTTTAGGGATAGAGCACGGCAGGTGAGCACCTGAGCTAAGTCCGATGACAGCCCTGGGGTCAGGACAGTGTGGGCTGGTGAAATGCCACAGGGCTCAGAATGGGTAGACTTCGACGTATGATGCAGATACGTGCTCCTTTGGCGTCCTATGCTGCACGGGCTCGTCTCTAAGAAGAAGGGCACCAGGCAATCAAAGCTTAGGTCCCTGGTGGCCTTGCATTGAGGTGGTAGACGGAAGAGTGGGGGCCATTCAGAGCCATTGTTGCTTCTGCACAGAGGACCTCCCCGCAAGCTAACCATTGGGTCCTGACCCAACCATTCCTGTCGTCCCCCCACCCCCCATCGACTGTTTCCTCTCTCTCTCCTCCCAGAAATCGAAAGAAGCAGCCACAAGACAAAGAAGCGCCAGAAGACCAGTGCCCAGATGATCCCCAAACAAAAGAAAACAGCAGCCTGAGCAACCTAAGAGAGACACTGATCTCAGAGAAGCCAGACTTGGCCCCGGGGGACCCCGAGTTGAACGGGAAAGACACAGCACTGGTCTTTCTACCAAACCCACAGGAATCCGAGAGCTAGAGAGCACTGAGAGGATGCGCTCGCTACCCCAGACTGTGATCTGAGCCCAGCTCTGAGACCTCAAACCCTCAAGTTAGACATCGCCCACCCCCAAGCAGCATAACTTATTTTTAGGAGACACAATAAACAAACTACAATTAGATGAAAATTCGTTATTTAAAAAAAAATTGTTTATTAAAATGCTTCTCCAGGTGAGTAGTTGGGATTGTGTAGTTGGTTCAAACAGTGGTGTTGTACTAAGCACACACAAGTGGCTTTGCATCAAAAGTACAAAGTTCAGCCACGTGGAAGCCTTTAATTCCAGCAGCCGGGAAGGCTGAGGCAGATGGATCTCTGTGAATTCAACTCCAGCCTGGTTTGCATAGCGAGCTCTAGGATAGCCAGAGCTACATAATAGAGAGAACTTGTTTAAAAAAAAAAAAAGGGAGGTATAAAGTTCAGCTGTCTTGTTGGCCAGGATTTGTTTGCACAAGCTCTTGAGTAGTTCATAGCCACCCTCTGACCTCAGCTTCCCCAGCTATAGAACAGAGCTGAAGACTGGGTTAACGATATTTTCAGTCCAAACTGCTGGCTGGGAGCCAAAAGAGCTGGCTTCTTAGACTAGGGTGCCTGGCCAGCCCTTCTAATGCCCCTCTCCTGAGCCTGCTCACCCAGAGTTTGTGGTAAACAGTAAGAAACAGCTAGCCGGGTGTGGTAGCACACACCTTTAATCCCAGTACTCTGGAGGCAGAGGCAGGAGGATAGCTGTGAGTTCGAGACCAGCCTGGTCTGTCTACAAAGCAAGTCTAGGACACCCAAGGTTACACAGAGAAACCCTGTCTCAAAAAAACTAGAAAAAACAAAACAACAACAACAAAAAGAAAGAAACAGCTGTAACCCCTGCCTGTGACAGCCCTCTCACATCTGAGTCTTGGTAAAACACTAAATAGTTCATGCAAAAGTCTGCATTATCAGCCCCAAATGCTTTGGGACCCATCTTATCAAAGTGGGCTTTGAACGATCCCATTGCTGAGGGCCCTAGGTCCAACCAAACCAGATCACACCTACCTAAGTGGGCAGGCCAACGGTGGCCACCTGAGCGTGTCTGATCCCCCCAGCTGAGGACTCCCTGAGGACTGTCACTGGGTAGAATGACTTTCTGCAGCCTTAGTCCTTATGGTCAGGAGGAGTGATCCTGGGGGGGTGTCTACTAACAAAGTGGTCACAGAGTCCCCCAAATGCTGTTGGAAAATGGCTCCCTAGCCTGGACAACCCACAGCCCCTCTCTGTACCCTTCGCTGAGAGACGAGTGATGAAATGCTTCCGTCCAGATTTTTTTTGCCCTATCCAAGCTTTCACATAGGAATTTTTAAGCTACCTTTTTCTTTGATAAACTGTAGGGTTTGTAGCCCTAGGCTTTAGAGAGGTCAGAAGACATAGGAGGCACCAGCTTTGGGCCTCTGAACAGCTGCCCTACCTCTTCCCACCACCAGGTGACAGTAAGACCTCAGGGCCAACCACCCTGTAGCCCCTCACAAGCCTTCACATAGACAAAGCTTTGTCTAGTGCCTGTGGCTGGCCTGGCACTCGCTGGAGCAGGGGAGAGTCACCACACAGGATATGCACAGCAGTTCCCTTCTGCTTGCAGCTCACTCCGGGGCTCCTGTCTGTAACAGGGGCAGCTTCCTTCCCTTCAGGGTGGTGAGTACAGAGGTTACCTTGAAGGGACCAGGAGCAGCATCCCTACCTGTGCCGCTGGCTCGCTCACATAGTGAGCATGTGGGTGCTGGGGGTGACCCTGCTTGGTGCTGTCTTCCAGAGGTTAAGGGCCACTGGGTTCATCAGAGGGCAAACCAGGCCCTGCCCTGCAGCCCCAAGCATCGGCCACACCCAAGGTTCCCGCAGAAAGATCGTCAGAAGATCTTGAAGCCTTTCAGCAGGGTCAAGGTGGGTGCCTTGCGCTTGCTTTGGGCGCGGGAGGATTTCACAGTGACCAACTTGGCCTGGGCCACAGTGGGCATCTCCTTTAGGCTGATAGTGGAGAGAGTGTTGAAAGTACAGCTGGCCAGCCCATGCCTGGCTGTGAGCGGGGTCTGGTGGGCCAGGGCTTTCTCTTCAGAGATGAGCAGCGGCCGGGACAAGGGGCTCTTCTCCTGCTCCCGCCGTCGTACCTCACGCACCGCCTCGTGGAAGACGTGCTGCACATGCTCAAAGTCCAGGCAGGCAGAGACTTCAAAAAACAGGCAGCCGAACCTGCCTGCCAAAGCTGCACCCTCAGCCTTGGTGACCTGCCTGGTGAGGAAACAGGGCGAGGCAGTCAGGAGAATGTCCTTCCAAATCAGGCAGGGAGGGTCCCATACCATCTCCCCAGCCAGTGGTCTGGACCCATCTTCACCCTCTGAAACTGTTTGCTCATCAGTACTACAGGATAATGACTCAGGCCTCTGCTGGGCCTGTTAGGACTTAGTTAAGACAATTTGCATGGAGGGCTTAGCTTAGTACCCGGCACAGGCTCAGCCCTTAGTTACCAAAGCCAGAATTTAGGAATGAATATGAGGAAAAGAGAAAAGCTGAGCCAAATTCTCCCATGCTAGACCCTGCCTCTGACCAGATGAAGAAGACTATTACCTGCCTCCTCAGGAAATGGCTACCCCCGGCCCTGACATGAGGGACTAATACTCCTGAAGAGCAATGGTTTGCAGCGAAGAGGTGGTACCCCTTAGATTACTTAGGAAGCATGTGACAGGCAGACTCTCGGGGCTCATAGGTGATTTGTCTGCCTGTCTGGGCCGAGGGCCAGCAGAGAACAGTGATGAGGGTGCCATGTCACAGAGTTCAGTGGGATGGAACAGTGGGTGCACTCGCTCCTGTTTGGCTCCATCTGCCTCCTGTGGTGACTGGATAGATATTTGCAAGTGGAAGGCCCAAAGGGGCTTCTGATGGGAAGCCATGGCAACAGAGGTGGGGAAAACACGAAAAGTGACTCTTGTTCAGAAGAGATGAGGGCCTGGGACTCCCTGAGTCTTGAGGTCCAAGGCTGCACGCTGGATCCTGGTCACTACCACTCATTGGCAAGCTGCCCCAGGCCACCATACCTTAGGACCATGGCACAGCCCAAGATGGGAGGAGACACTGAGGTAAGAAGTAGTGGTGAGGAAGTTTCTGGGCCAAGGCTGATTTGGCAGGAGCAAGGGGATGGGAGGTCTAGTGTGCCGCTGAACCCTAATCTATTAGTGAAAAGGAAGCTGAGTAAGTCGTCATGGGAACAGGGCTGGCTGCTTCATCCAGGCCCTGGATTCCTGGCCACTCCCTTGCACGCCATTTTTTAACAATCTCTTTGGTAAACCCTGGGGTCAAAACAATATTCTGAGCCAGGTGTGGTAGTGCACGCCTTTAATCTCAGCACTTGGGAGGCAGAGGCAGGCAGATCGCTGTGAGTTTGAGGCCAGCTTGGTCAACATAGGGAGTCCAGGACAGCCAAGGCTACACAGAGAAACCTTGTCTCAAAAAACCAAAACAAAACAAAAAACAAAAAACCAACCAAAAAAACCCCCTTTCCCTCACACTCACCATATTGAACACTGTCCTTTCCTGTCCAGTTCTGAACCCTCTTCCAGGTTCTGAGGCAGTTCAAAGACCACCTCCAGTGACTTACCCAGTGTACAACTTCCCTTACCCCCCCAGGATACAATTTTTCTTGAGCTGAAGCTTGGACCACCCATGAAGAAGGCCCCATACCACCATGGTTACTTTTAGGGAAACCACAACCCTCTTCTGCCTCTGCCTGTGTAGCTCTGTTATTTAAAAAAAAAAAAAAATCAGTCACTCAGCCTTTGGGGCCTGGGAGAGTTGAGAACAGAAAGGGACAAGTAGGAGGTGCCACACCTAGCAGGTGTGCTGGCCACATGGGACAATGTCCACATTGGAGAATTTCAGCTCAAGTGTTTGCCTCCGTGTCAAGGGCCTTAGGGCCAGGCGGGTGACTGGCATGTATGGAGAGGGTGGGGGTAGAAACCACAGGGAGTGCCAGGGCCTGTGGTCAGCTGCAAAGAACAAGCCCCACCTCAAAGCATTCCACGCCTAAGTCCTCTAAAACATTGTGCCAGCCAAGCAAAATACGGCTGCAGTGTTCTGTGGTGATCTGCCCTCTGGCCCCGTCTGTGACCTCTGGTTCAAATCCAGCCCTTCCTAAGAGAGGCCTGTCTTCAGCAGCCATCATGCCTGGATGACGGAGGGGCTGGTTGGACCACAGCAGACACCTGATCCAAGGAGCAAATTAGACCCTCTTCTTGGGGCTGGAGTTCAGCTGCTGGGAGGGTGACACAGCCTCAGGCAAGGCTGATGTAAGGGACCATGGAGACATCTGAAAGGAGGAGGTGCCTCATTTTTGCCTTATGAGGGTCCAGCCCATGTCCTAAGTGGTGTGGACATCTTTCTTTTCCTGTCATTGGCTGCCTAGAAGACAGACTCCCAGTGCACTCTCCCAGCACAGTCCCTTTACCCAAAGTTGAGGGCACTGGGCACCAGGCACCAGGCACCGGACACTGGGCATCGCTGCTGTTCTTTCTTTTCTTTTCTTTTCTTTCTTTCTTTCTTTTTTTTTTTAAGATTTATTTACTATACAGTACTCTGCCTACTTGTACCCCTGCAAGCCAGAAGAAGGTATCATATCACATTTTAAATAGTTATGAGCCACCAGGTGGTTTCTGGGAATTGAACTCAGGACCTCTGAAAGAACAGGCAGCGTTCTTAACCGCTGAGCCATCTCTCCAACCCCAACTGCTGCTCTTCTCAGCAGCAGCAATCCCCAGGGATGTCACTCGGCATCCAGGTGCAGATGCCTGCACTCACCTGTACTGAGCCATGTCCAGCTTGTTGCCCAGCAGCAGGGCTGGGTAGCCACGTTGTGTCTCCTTGGCATGCAAGGCCAGCAGCTCCAGGTAGCTGTTGCTGCCCTCGAAACTCTGGCGACTGTCGATACTATATACCACCAGGAAGGCATGGGCCCAGTTCAGGTAGCGCTCGCAGTTCTTGGGGGTGTCCTGGAGTGACGGAGAGGAAGCTAACTCAGAGGCAGAAGAACTTGCGGCGGGCATGGGGGTGGGGTGGGGTGGGGAGGGCCTTCACCTGGGCTGCCCTTCCCACTTCCCGAGTCTTTGTATAGTGTTCCCCAGCAGATCTGTTTTCAAAGGAGTGCTTCAGTGTCGATTTGGCTTGGTGTGAAAAGAGACATTGTCTCATTAACTCCTTCCCACCACCCAGTCAGAGACTTGGGAGACCTTGGCCCCTTGGGCACCAAGTCAAAGATTCTGGCATGGCCCTCCAAGGACCTGCTGTCCCTGGGTTCTGCTGCCTTCAGGTCAGGTGCATACTGCCCCCTTGGCCTCTGAGGCTTGACTCCAGCAGTGAGTAGAGAGGACACGAAGAGGTGCGTTGAGGAGGCTTGAGCCGACAGGCTCCCAGCAGGGGTGTCTGTATACATAGGCTCGCACCCACTTCTTCTCAGAAAGCCTGACAGCTTAGGATATCTGATGTCAGCATCCAACCTTCTCACTGAGCAAATGAAAGACTCAGGCTCGGGAGAGTCAGAGCCCCATTCGGGGCCACACAGCAAACTGGAGCTTAAAGGGGTCCAGATTCCCTTGTGAGATCAGGACTTGGGGGGCCTGCACTGATTGTCTGCCCTCTCCGGGGGACTGAGGGAGTAGGGGATGATGTTACCAGGTCTGCAGTGTCCATAACCCTCAGGTGGACAGGCTGGTGATCAACAGTCTCCTCGGAGCTGTAGGTGTCCTCTGCAATACAGATGTCAGCCAGGTCAGAGGCATAGCAGCAGGCCAACTCAATAAAGGACAAGGTCAATGTCCCAGCTTCCTCCTGTGCTGGACTTCAGTATAGCCTTGACTATCCCTTGGGAGCTGCTACTAAGCCACTGCCCTCTTCGTATGTCAGGCTTGAAGCATCAGAGGCCACTAAGTACCATGGCCCCGGGAAGCGGGCTGTTTCTGAACCCATGTGCAAAGCCTGTGATGTGGAGTGTGTGGCCCAGCAGCTGAAACTTGGTGCTTCCCCCGGGAGCCCCAATTTTCTCTGCTCTCTTTTTCTCCCACCATAGTATTCGGCCCCCAGGGAATCCCCAAAGATGACTTCTTCCCTCAGTACAAGACATGGGAAAAGAGAAACTTATGGCCTGATGGAGAGAGGGCGGCCAGACCTCACTAAGACATCCCAAAGTTTTACAAGTCATCCTTACCAAACAGACAAGGTGATGGAGAATGCAAGCTAACCTTAGGGAACCGGGGAGAAAGCTCAGTAGGGAGGAGTGATTGCTATAAAAGCACGAAGACCTGAGTTCAAGTCCCCAGCACCCACATAAAAAGCCAATCATAGGTGTGTACATGCCTGTAACCCCAGCCTATGGGGCTGAGACAGGAGGATCACTGGGGATTGCTGTCTGTCAGCTTCTGCCTGGAGACCGTGTCTCCAAGGACTAAAGTAGAAAGTGACAGAACAAGATGCCTGATGGCTCTCTTGGCCTCTGTGTGTGCGCATAACACACACACACACACACACACACACACACACACACACACACACACACACACACACACTGCACCCTTGCCCAAAAGCCAACTTCAGCTACATTTCAACTACCTGATTTAGCCAGGTCACTTCGACCCTCAGGGGGTGATTCCTCCTTTTAAAATGGAAATAATATGATCACTTGAGCTAACAGCTTTCTTTTCTTTTCTTTTTTCTTTAGACAGCATTTCTCTATGGAGCCCTGGCTATCCTGCAACTTACTCTGTGGACCAGGCTGGCCTCGAACTCACAGCGATCCGCCTGCCTCTGCCTCCTGAGTGCTGGAATTAAAGGCGTCTGCCACCTCTTCCCAGCAGAGCCAAGAATTTTCAAGCCTTCACTCTGCTTGGCTTGCCCCTGAGATAGAACATTTAACAGCCCTGTCAGGACTGTGGGAAGACTGCTTAGGACACCAGGCTTGGGGCCTGACCCATAACAAATATCTAGGAATGGCAGTGAGGAATGTGAAGGGCCTCCAAAGTTAACAGGACAGGCCCACACTCCCAGGTAATTTTTTCCTCCTTTTGTTTTTATTTATTTGAGTATTTGGTGTAGGTATGAATATATATATTCGTGTGTGCATGTACTGTGGAGGTCAGCATTTGACATCCAGGGTCTTCTTCAGCCTCTTTCCACTTTACTAATTTTTTGTTTTGTTTTGTTTTGTTTTTCAAGACAGGACTTTTCTGTGTAGCCATGGTTGGCCTCTAACTCACAGAGATCCACCTACCTCTGCCTCCCCAAGTACTGGGATTAGAGGTGTGTGCCACCATGTCTGGCACCACTGTAAAGAGGTTTTATATTAATTTTTATTTATGTGTATGTGTGTATCTGTGTGTGCGTGCGCGTGCATGTGCCCATGTGCCATATGTGTCTTGGTGCCCACAGAGGCCAGAGAGAGCATTGAATTCTCTAGAACTAGAGTTTATAGGCAGTTGTGAGCATCCAATATGGATGCTAGAAACAGGACTTGGGGCCTCTGAAGGAACAGCAAGCACTCTCAACCACCGGGTCCTCTCTCCAGCTCCACCCCCTCCACCTCACTTTTTGAGGCACTATCTTTCACTGAACACGAAGCTCACCAATTCTGACCGGCTGGCCAACCACTAAGCGTTAGGCATCCACCTGCCTCAGCTTCCCCAGAGGCACATGCCACCAAGCCTAGCCCTTTACATGGATGCTGGGGTTCTGAATGCAGGCCCCCATGCTTGTATGGCAGCTGCTTTACGGGCCGGGTTATACCTGTAGCCCTCACACCCACTTCTTTTATCGAGAACTAATTTCAAACTCCAATACACGTTACAAACTAACACAGTTCCTCCGTGCTCCCCGCCCAGTTTCCCTCGGTGTTAACACCTTGTACAACCCACAGTTCAATCGCCAAACCAGGAAACTGATGTTGGCTCTGTACTATGAACTAAATTACTGACCTTATTTGGATTTCACCAGTTTGTTTTTGGGTTTTTTTTTTCTTTTCTTTTTTTAGTTCTTATGACTTTAAGCCCAAGAAATCTGAACGTGGCCAGGCATAGAGAAACCATCACTGGCATGTTGACGGTTAGTTCTCTCACTCCCCGCCTTCTCGGTGCTGCTGGCACATGCATGGGAGTACACTCAGTCCCCACCTTTCCCTGGGTGACCCCTGTAAGCAGAACTGAGGTGTTCTCTGCCTTCCTGGCTGTGGCCACGGTGAGAACAGCACCCCTCGCCTCCCTGAGTGTAGTCACACACTTCTCTCTGAGGGCTGCTGGCAGCCAAGCAGGCCTGGACACCTGCCAGATCCACTAACATCCAACATGAGTCACAGACAGCTCTTCGTCCCCAGCCTGCTTTGGGGACTTGGATAAATAGCTGCTCTTATCCAAAGAAGAAGAAGAAGGAGGGGGAAAAAAAAGAATGGAAAATATGCCCCAAACGTTTAACTATATTTGGCCCAAGAGGAGCTGTTGCTGGATGCCTGCATTGTGTTCATACTTTGTATTTTTCTGCCCAAGTTGTCTTTTGGGCACTCCCTCCAAGCAGGCCGAGTCCTGCCCAGCCTAGTGGCCAGCGTTATTCTAACCCAAGTCTTCCTAGGACTCTCTTTACCCAAGATCCTCTGCCAGATTCTCTGATGGCTCCACTGTAGACCGATGACAAGGCCGGTCTCGGAGGCTTGCAGGAGGATTGCAGGGTCAAGCCCTGCCTGGGCTACAGAATGAGTTCAAGGCGAGCCTTTGAAATGTAGGCCTTAAAATGGGAGGCGGGCGTGGGGATGTGGGGTGTGTGAAAGAGACGGCGGAGAGGTTAGGAGCACTGACTGCTCCTCCAGAGGTCCTGAGTTCAGTTCGCAGCAACCACATGGTGGCTCACGACCATCTAGAATGTGATCTGGCGCCCTCTTCTGGCTGCTTCCCCACTCTGACTCCCTTGCCCCTTGACTAATGATGGATCTGCTCGTCCTCCAACTCTGTCTACCCTGAAGCATCCTCTTCAGTTGGAATTCTAGCACAAACATGCAAGTTGGATGAAGCCTCAGGTCATCAGGTAATGGCCTCAGGAGCTAGAGTGTCAGCTTCTCACCCAGGCATCAGTGGCATAGAGCTTACTTTTTGATGCCCTTAAAATATTAATTAGAGCCAGGTGGTGGTGGCAGCACACACCTTTAATCCCAGCACTTGGGAGGCAGAGGCAGGCAGATCACTGTGAGTTCAAGGCCAGCCTGGTCTACAAAGCGAGTCCAGGACAGTCAAGGCTAACACAGAGAAACCCTGTCTTGAAAAAGAAAACAAAACAAAAATAGTAATTTGATAAAAGGTACCAAAGAAAAAAAAGAAAAAAAAAAGGCAACAAAGAAGTTCTGTAAGATTGCACATCAGGGCCGGGCATGGTGGCACATGCCTTTAATCCCAGTGCTTGGGAGGCAGAGGCAGGTGGATCTCTGTGAGTTCGAGGCCAGCCTGGTCTACAGAGTGAGTCCAGGACAGCCAGGGCTCCACAGAGAAACCCTGTCTTGAAAAAAAAAAAGTTTGCACATCGGGTGGCATTTCAGAGGCTCAGAGTATCCATGTCCTTGAGGAAACAAGATGGAGGCAAATGAAGAAAGAAGCTGACATTGTCCCCTGGAGGAGCTGGGCAAGTACACATCCTGGAGCCCCTTGCCCACCCTGGCAGAGGGCAGGCAAGTTCTTTCTATCCAGAGTCTCTAGCTCCTAGCACAGCTCCAGTCACAGCCCACAACAAGACATAACGCCCACACAGATTACCCAGTCCCATTGTCCATATGGGGAAACTGAGGTGCAGAGAGCCCAGTGCCCCCCACACCTCCCCTTCTGGACCCATAAACTGCAGCTCACAAGAAGTAAATGGACTTTTCCTTCCTTTTTTTTTTTTTTTTAAATTTATTTTTTGGTTTTTCGAGACAGGGTTTCTCTGTGGAGCCTTGGCTGACCTGGACTCGCTTTGTAGACCAGGCTGGCCTCAAACTCACAGCGATCCTCCTGCCTCTGCCTCCTGAGTGCTGGGATTAAAGGCGTGCACCACTGCCTCCCGGCTGACTTTTCCTTCCTTTGAACCTGAGGACTCTCTGCGATTTTAGGAGAGTCACTGAGTCCTCTCTGCCTCAGGTTCTTTCTTAGAAAGTGAAGATGGGAGGCTGGAGAGATGGCTCAGAGGTTAAGAGCACTGTCTGCTCTTTCAAAGGTCATGAGTTCAATTCCCAGCAACCACGTGGAGGCTCACAACCATCTATAATGAGATCTAGTGCCCTCTTCTGGCCTGCAGGTGTTACATGCAGGCAGAACACTGTATATATAACATAAATAAATAAATCTTAAAAAAAAGAAAGAAAGAAAGAAAATGAAGATGATTATATATATATATATTTTCCCCCCCAAGACAGGATTTCTCTGTGTAAACCTGGAACTCACTCTGATAATAGTTCTTTGAAACAGAAAAAAAAAACAAAACCAATCCAATCCCACAGGCCAGACCATCTAAGTTACAGCTAATATCACACAGCAAGCTGAAAATGGGGAGGTCAACCCACCTCAAAGCTCCCCAATATGTGCTTAGGCCCCTGGGAAAGGCCCAAGAGCTGTTTTAGCCACTTGTGGCTGAGGCATCCCTCCCCCACTTCTATGTCCAGACTTCCCTCCACAGGAGAGGCTTGGGCCTTACAGTCTAGCCTAGCAGGGTGTCTGAACTAGGGGCAGCTGCCTTCCAGCTAACAGGGTCTCAGGAGAATGAGAGGCCAATATGTTTAAGCAATGTGGTTAAACATTATAGGCTGCTGCCCCCCTACCTCAGACAGCCTGACACATATTCCATCATCAGATCAGAATTCCAAAATTTGGTCAGTCAGGAAGCTCAAACCACTACTGTACTGGAACCATCTGGTGGGATCCTGTGGGATGGTGTGGATGGAGAGCGGGGAAGAAGAGATGATAGAAGTAGATGGCCAGAGAAGAAAAGACAGGGGCTGGCGCTGTGGAGTACTTGCCTAGAAAGCACAAAGCCCTGAGTTCCAGCCTCAGCACAGAGTAAAGCAGGCACGGTGGCAGACAGCTTTAATCCCCTCAACACAGAGTAAAGCAGGCACGGTGGCAGACAGCTATAATCCCAGCACAAAAGAGGTGGGTGCAGGAGGATCGGAAGTTGGAGGTCATCCTCGGCCACATGGACAGTTTAAAGGGCTAGCTTGGGCTACATGACAACCAGTCTCAGACTACACAAACATAGTAGCTATAGTTCTGAGCACTCTCTTCTTCCTCTAAATTCCAATCCAGATGAACTGCCAGGCTGCTGTGGGCAGTGCTGCCCAACAGGGCCATCTTGTGCCCCAGAGTCCTGCGCATCCTTTGGGGAGCTCTCAGGGTCCCACCAACACTTTATTTGATTTTATGGGTTTTGTTTTGTTTGAGGGAGGGGTTGGACAGAGTCTCTCTGTGTAGTCCTGGCTGTCCTGGAACTCACTCGGTAGACCAGGCTGGCCTTGAACTCACAGAGATCCACCTGCCTCTGCCTCCCGAGTGCTGAGATTAAAGGTGTGCGCCACCACTACCAGGATTTATTTAATTTTAATGAATGGGAAAACAACTCAACATCGTTTTCAAAAAGCTAAGCTCATCCAGGCACCTTGTTGCTCTCAATGGACAGTTTATAAATAAAAATGTTATAAACATGAGCTAGAAATGACGTTGATATTAATCAGATTCTAATTTTGCTTGTCTTGGGTATTAGAGTCCCATGTAAGAGTTTATTTTAGGGGACAATCCTTCTGTTAAAAATAAGTTTCACGGGCTGGGGGGCAGGGTAGGGGGTGGTGGCGCAAGCCTTTAATCCCAGCACTTGGGAGGCAGAGGAAGGTGGATCTCCATGAGTTCGAGGCCAGCCTGGACTACAGAGGGAGTTCTATGACAGCCAGAGCTGTTATACAGAGAACCTGTGTCTCGAAAAACAAAAACAAAAATAAATTTCACAACATATATCTGATCCATGCAAGGGACTCTTGGCAGCATGCGTGAGGAAGCCACTGAGCACGGGCCTCACATCCATCATCCTCAACCTCCCAGGAGCTCTCTGATAGAAATACGCCTAATGCGCCTTTGGCAGAGGAAGAAATGGTGGCTCAGAGAGGTTAAGTAAGTGTCTCAAAGTTACCCAGGCATTAAATGTCAGAGCCAGCTTTCAAACCTAGCTTTACACAGCTAAGGTTAGCGGGGGAAGGACAAATGGCTCAGGCCTGAGCACTCTCTTGCAGAGGACCCAGGTTCCATTCCCAGCACCCACATGGTGGTTCACAATCATCTGTCACTCTAGTTCCAGGGGATCAAATGCCTTCTTCTGAACTCCACGCGCATCAGGCACACACATGGTGCAAACATATATATATGCAGCAAAACACTCACACACATAAAACAAGATAAATGAAAAAAATTTAAAACAAAACAAATGTTTCCTGGTTCAAAGAATGTTGGGCACCAATGGACAATCCCTTAAATAGCACGTCTGGTTGTCCCAGGGAGAACACTGAGTGAACATTCTGAATAATTGTGCCTATTTGGATGTGGACATTCTGCTATTTAAGAAAAAAAAAGAAAAAGAAAAAACATTCTTCTAAAGTCTCATTGCACCGTATATTTTAGGGCAAACAGTCTCAGGTCTTTAAGCTGGACCCCCCACCCTACCCCCAATTGTTTGGTGTGTACCGAGTCAGCCTGGTGATTTTTCCCTTTTACCTGAAGATCTAAAGTGCTCAGGGCCCACCCATGGTCAGGTTCTGGGGGTGGAGGGAGGAGATCCAGGTGGAGCCCTGGTAGCAGGAGGGGGGCAGTGGCTTCTTACCCAAATTGGGGTCATATTCGCTGATAAACCTCTTGGTGAGAAACTTCACAGTCAGGGCTGCAAGAAAAAAGAGGTAGGCTCAGGCCCCTGCTGGCTGTGCAGCCAGCCTCCAAGCCACTGTCCCTCTCACTTTAAGGAGCCCTAACTGTCCTCTGCAGCCAGCCTCCAAGCCACTGTCCCTCACTTTAAGGAGGCCTAACTGTCCTCTGCAGCCAGCCTCCAAGCCTCTGTCCCTCTCACTTTAAGGAGGCCTAACTGTCCTCTGCAGCCAGCCTCCAAGCCACTGTCCCTCTCACTTTAAGGAGGCCTAACTGTCCTCTGCAGCCAGCCTCCAAGCCACTGTCCCTCACTTTAAGGAGGCCTAACTGACCTCTGTGGTCTCTGGCTGACTCTAAGCTTGGCTGTCCAAGGGCCCCAGGCTATAGAGGAATTGGCTCAGAAGGCGCAGGAATGGGGTGCCAAGCCCCACTAATTGCATGCACTCTGGGCTTATTTTCTAAAAATTACTATGAGCAAGAAAGGCAGTATGAGGCGTGTCTAAGGGATGTCTGTGAACAACCAAATGCAGGATCGGCAGCCTACATCGAGTTATCCTGAGGCCTGGTGAGACCCCAACTCAAGGGACATGTCTCCCACTGAGGACAAGTGACACTGATTTTTAGCATGGGGTATTTATTCAGCTTTGGCTACAGGCCAGAGACAGGAAGCCAGTGATTCTCAATCTGTAAGTTCTCAAGCTGTTTGACTTTTGTGGAAGTCAAACAACCCTTTCACAGGGGTCCCCCTGAGACCATCAGAAAACCCAGATATTTACATTACAATGCAGAGCAACAGCAACATTACAGTTATGAAGTAGCAACAAATAACATTTTATGGTTGGGAGTCACCACAATGTGAGGGACTGTATTCAAGTGTCGAAACATTAGGAAGGTTGAGAACCGCTACAGTAAGCGAAGAATGGACTGACTCCTGCTGAGGACTGAGCCCCCCATCTCCGCCCCCCACCTCCACCTCCCACCACCTTGAGAGCACGAGCTTTCCAGGCAAGGTCCAGGACAGATTGTGTTCCAAGGAAACACACTCTAGCTTGAATCCTCTACACCTTGGGCTTTGGCTCTCCATGGGATTTCCACACCCCTCTGCAGGGGTAGCTCTTAAGAACGTAAGACTTGGAGAAAGTAGTTCTTTCTCCCTTGTAGAGTGCACTAACAGGATTGCTTCTGTTCGGAGCTCATCCACATAAAGGCAAGGATCAGGCAAATGTATTATGCTGGGTGCTTGATAGGATTAAAAATAAACGTAGGATTCTTCTTGAAGGATTCCTAACACAGCCAATTTGCAAACTACTAGCCCAGAAATATGTATTTCAAACTTTCTGGTGATGAGGATGTAGCCTAGCTGGTGGACTGCTTGCCTACCATGTGTGACAGACAGCCTGGGTCCCATCCCTGGCATTACAGGAACTGGGGATAGTGGTACACATTTGTACGACCAGCACTTAGAAGGTGGAGGCAGGAGAATCCTTGGCTTCATTGCAAGGTCCAGGCTAGCCTGGGCTACACAAGACTGCATAAAAAATAATTATTTCTTCATCCAGGTAGTAACTAGCTGGGACTATATCACTGGAAACAGGCTGGTTTTCAAAGGAAAACCATGTCCTGGGTCCCCCATCTGAGCTAGGGCTGCTGGCTTAAAACCCAAAACACTTTCTCAGGGGATCTCAGAGAACCAAGGAGAAGGAAAGCCACAGTTCACAGGCCACAGTGGCCATTTACTGCCGGTTGTAACTGGGCAGCCAGAGGAGCCCCTCTGGCCACTATCTTCAGCTGTCTGGGTCTTTGAGTGTCAGATGGCAGGACAAATATCCCTTTTGGGGTCTCTGTGATGGCTTTTGGAAGTGATGAAGGTTCAGGGTCGACAGAAATTATCTCATTGGTAGTCCAAGATCCAGGTTCCCCAAGGACAAGTCCCTGGCACCTGGGACCATAGTCTCGCCTTTCCAGAAAGTCAAGAAGGGTCGGGCTTGAAACAAATACATTTGATAAAAGAAAATAGTCTGTTTCAGAGTCCCATGGGTTGGCAGTGGGGGAGCGGCCCAAGCCTGAGAAATTCTAATCTCTCCTGACTTCTAACAAGTCTCTTGGAAGAGGTGGTGAGGGGGAGGGCAGGCCAGAGCAAGGAGTAGCAAGGACATCACTAAATTCAAAGGGGACCCACGGCTGGAGACCAGTGCCAAACAGGTCTCTTTAGTGTCAGTTGATAAAACTTGGCTCCTGGTCCCAGGGATGAAGATGAGTGGAGGACCTAAGAGAAATACAAAGAGAGACAGTTTTGCGGGGGGAGGGGGGGGCGAGGGGGGGGCGGCAGGAGTCACAGGCACAGAGAACAGAGGCAGAGAAAAGCCAGGCAAACTGCTGAGGATGGAGAAGCTGAGAACAAAGTAGAAAGACTAGAGTGGGGGCGTGCAACAGAGAAACTGAGTTAAAAAACAAAGTCAAAGGGACTCACCCAACCACCGGGGTCGGGGATGGGGTGGGGTGAGCAAGTAAGTCCCTGGTAGCTGGTGCTGGGTGAAGTTGCCCTCATCCTCCGCGCCCCGCGCCACTCACCCGACTTGCCCGCTCCGCGGCGCCCCAGGATGGCTAGGTTGACTTCGAGGGGCACGCTGTGCGGCCCACTGCCAGCTCGGGGCTTGCCAAACACCGACGACATGGCGAAGCTGCAGATGGCCACGCCGGTTTCCCGGCTGATGGGCTGCAAGCTGCAAGCCCTCAGTCACCCTGGGTCCAACCCATCGGTGTCCGCCCTGCTGGAGGAGAGGCGTGGACGGGGCGGGGCCTCCGCGCTCCAAACACCTTTTTAAAAGAGCAGCTGAGCCCTGGCTAGAGCATCCTGCAACTAGGATTGCACTCCCGGCCTCCCTGCTGGTCTCTTTGCCGCTTTTGCTTTAGACTACAGCCAGCTCAACCTCAGCACTCTACTTCTGTCTTTTGGGTGGGCAACTCCAAGTAGCATCACTGCAGAACTCTGACTCCTGGGACAAAGGATTTGTGCCCCTTGCCAAGACTTCACGGCCCAGTCAAATGTGGGAAGCTGCGGGAGGGTTGTGGTGCACTGGAGGCCAGCCTGGTCTAAAAAGAGAATTCCAGGATAGCTTCAGTTAATGTGACACCGGCTTAAAAGCAAACATAAAACACTTCACCCATGCTCCTGTAATTAATCCTAATTGAAATCATTGGGTCAAGAAAAAAATTAACTTAAAAAGGCATGGCAATTGAAAGGAGGCTAATTGGGAAGAGGGAGGGGATAAGTGTGTGGTCGGAGCAGGAGAGGGGGTACGGGGCAGTGACTATGATCAATATATATGCATGTGTGAACATGTCACAACAAAACTCACTATTATCTATAATTGATAAATGCCACTAAAACTTAAAGCAACTACTTCATATGAGTTTGGCTTCTAGAAACCTAACCCACCCTGGATTACTTCTCCTTCTTTTTAAAATGTATTTATTATTTACACAGTGTTCTGTCTGGTGGCCAGAAGAGGGCACCAGATCTCATTATAGATGGTTGTGAGCCACCATGTGGTTGCTGGGAATTGAACTCAGGACCTTTGGAAGAGCAACCAGTTCTCTTAACTTCTGAGCCATCTCTCCAGCCCCTTCTTCTTTTTTAAGATTTATTTATTTATTATACAGTGCTCTGCCTACATGTACACCTACAGGCCAGAAGAGGGCACCAGATCACATCATAGATGGTTGTGAGCCACCATATGGTTGCTGGGAATTGAACTCAAGACCTTTGGAAGAGCAGCCAGTGCTCTTAACCTCTGAGCCGTCTCTCCAGTCCTCCTCCTCCTCTTCAGATTTATTTATATTTATTATGTATACAGTGTTCTGCCTGCATGTACACCAGAACTCGTTATAGATGGTTGTGAGCCACCACGTGGTTGCTGGAAATTGAACTCAGGACCTCTGGAAGAGCAGACAGTGCTCTTAACCTCTGAGCCATCTCTCCAGCCCCTACTTTTTCTTCTTGATGAGAGTAAAGAGTAGAATATGTCTGTCTGTGCCTCACCCTCACTCCCAGTTCTGGAGTGGTGCTGCAGTTGGAGCTTGGAGGAGCTTGATGAAGCAGGGTCATTCCCCGGGGTCTTAGGGTAGATCTGGTCATGTTAGAGATCAGACACAAGAACCTAGTTCTTTAGGTAACTTTGGGCAAATCAGTAACTTCTTTGGGTTTATATATATGTTTTGGAGACAGGGTTTCTCTGTGTAGCCTTGGCTGTCCTGGATCCACTTTGTAGACAGGCTGCCATCAAACTCACAGAGATCTGCCTGCCTCTGCCTCCCTGAGTGTTGAGATTACAGGCGTGTCCCACTGCGTCTGGCTCCCATCTATAAATATTAATGGGAAAATAAATACAAACTTTTCTGATGTAATTTTGGCAGGCCTGAGTACATTCTAGAACCCTGAAGGACCTGCATTCTGGGATACACTTATGGTGGAGTGGGGAAGGCTTGCCAGCTCCTTCCCATCACTGCCCCCAGATGGTGAGGGGCCTACTCACTCACCCACTGTTGTGGGGGAATCCACCAGAGAAGACTGCTCAGACATGCTTTGTTTAAATCAATAGAAAGTCCTCACTAGCTGGCCAGCAACTACACTGGGTGTTTGGGAGCCCAGCGTAGTCCTGGGCCTTTCTCGGGGTGAGCCTTTAAACACAGAACTGTGTCCTGCATTGACAAACCTCAGCTAGCAACAACACTTAGCCAGAATCAGAACTGCAGAAGCCAAAAAAGCATTTAGAGACTATGGACTGTGATGGTTTAGGTCTTTGCTTGTGTTTTGGCAGATGGTGCTGTCGGGGTGCTGAGTCTTATGCCTACTTCCATCATGGCGTCAGCTGTGTTAAAGTCTGGGGCCCTATTAAGTTCTGGGGCCCTGTTATACCCACCGGAATGAAAGAAAGAAAGAAAGAAAGAAAGAAAGAAAGAAAGAAAGAAAGAAAACAACAACAATAAACAAACATGGAAACCTGGCCAGCAGGCAGAGGGTCCAGGGCCCAGGCAGGATGGCAGTATCCTGCCTAACCAAGAAGAAAAAGGATATGAATTCTGACTTTGTCTAGCTGTTGAGTGGATCACAGTAAAGCAGCTGTTACATAGATTGTGAGGTACCAGAGGGATTTGTTTAGATTATACCTTCAAACCAGACTTGCTTGCACAGTTAATGGGTAAGGGCTTTCCTCTGAGTTGCAGGAGTTGAGAAAGTGGGAGCCAAGTTGTAGCCACATTCTTGAGCTGGCTACAGTCCTGTGCAGACATTCCAGATGGGGTCCGATGGGAGAAAGCTTGTCTCACCAAGGAGTGCCGGGGAGTAACTCAGCTCTCCTTGTCCAGACCCCTCAAAGTTCTTAGAGAGGACTTCAGTTTCCCAAAATGTGGGGGCTGTGTTGCTGGGCCCAGCAATGGGCATGCAGTCGGTGCTCAATAGACGCGCAAAGTAGGTAGGAGTGAACAAGCAAGACATTTAGGACTTGCCTTTCCTGATGCCAAGATACCCATGAGCAATTGCACATAAAGCTAAGCTTTTGGGAACTCCATGACATCACTGTTTCTCCTGGGCCACAGGAAAACATGCCTTCTATGGCTGCTTCATGACGTATCATGATTCCAAAACCGAGCAGAATCTTAGACGTCAGTTGCAAACCCCACTTCGCAGGTGTGGCACTGAGTCCTGGGGAGGTTCAGCAGCCTTGGCAAATTGGTGGTCGAACAGCATCAAAGCCCAGGCAAGAGTCCTGACTCCGTAGCACAGTGCTCAGCCTTCTCCCAACTCCAAGAGCTGCAAGGTGCTCCCTGCCCTGCGTACTGTCTTCACCGTGACTGGAAAGAGCCTCCACCATTAGATCAGGGGGCAAGGGTTTCTCCAGGGACAAGGTTACGCCTCCTCCATCAGGCGAAGTTCTTCTGGGACAGAAGCTGGGTTTCCCTCGGCTGACTGGGGACTCCAACAGGATGGAGCTCAGGGTTCCGGTGAATAAGCCCTGCTGGAGAGATGGTGTAGCAGTTAAGAACACCCATTGCTCCTGCAGAAGATCCAGTTTGGGTTCCCATCACCCATATGATGGCTCACAACCATTCTTAACACCAGTCCTAGAGACTCTGGCACCTTCTTCTGACTTCTGCCGGCACCAAGCACTCGTTTGGTACACATACGTACACACATGCAGGCAAAATATTCATATATGTAATAAATAAATAAATAAATAAATCTTTTAAAGGTTTTTTGTTTGTTTTGTTTGAGCTGGGCGCCGATGGATCTCTGTGAGTTCGAGGACAGCCTGGTCTACAAAGCAAGACCAGGACAGCCAGGGCTGTTACACAGAGAAACCTTGTTTTTGTTTTTTGTTTTATGAGAGAGAGAGAGAGACAGACAGACAGACAGACAGACAGACAGATGGAGACAGAGAGAGACAGAGAGAGACAGACACACACACAGAGAGACAGAGAGACAGACAGAGACACACACACACACACAGAGAGAGAGAGAGAGAGAGAGAGAGAGAGAGAGAGAGAGAGAGAGAGAGAGAGAGAGAAGACCCTACTGGGTGCTGACCATGGAGCTGCAGATATGAATAAGGCTTGGGTCTGTGCTCCTCTGAGGCTCCTGCCTGCCTTTGCTCCCCACCCCCATCTCTGTCAGTGTGGGGAGTGCAAAGTGGAGAGGGGCGTTTGTTAGAGGTCGGGCAGGGGTCGGGCAGGGCCTGGGAACTCTGTGGGCCGCCCACAGCCAAGACAGTTTCTTGTCCTCTCCGTATCCCAGAGGGCCACTCCGGATCTGGGAGGAGGGAACTCCCAGCTGCACACTACACCAGCTGGGCCCCGAGGGGAACGAAAGGGCAGAGCTTTGGCTCAGAAGCAGAACCGTGATCTCTACCTTATGTGGCCCCCTCCCCATCATCAGGTCCTGGAAGCTGGAAATGGGGCGTGTGCATAAGCCCCCACCCACTCAATTGGTCTTGACTTGGGGAAGAAAATGGGCGGGAGGATAAACTTCATTTAGTCTGCAACACTTTCATGATCTTTGCCTCCTTCTCTGAGGAGAGGCCTGTAGTGGTTCCATTTGGCTCTGGCTGGCTTCTACTAGGTGTCTGAACAGGCTAGCGGAGCGCAACTACCTGCAAATCTGTCCGGACAATCTGCCCTCGCTCGCCCCTCTCCTTTCTGAGGCAAGGCTAGGCAGGTGGAGAGATGGAGCCAGGCTAGGTGGGGGAGCAGGCTATAGGGCCAGTAGACACAGTCCCACCCAGTCGGTCAGAGCTGAGGAAAAGCGCCCCCCCCCCAAATCTGGAAGCCTCCCAGACACTGTCCCTGTCACCAAGGCCTAACAAGGATATAGACAAAGATCTAAAACTACATTGTCCATTTGTCCCCAAGAAGGGGTTGCCATACCTACTGCCTGGAACATTCTAAGCCCTTCCAGCCAATGTCTGGTCTCAGGGAAGGCGGGACACTGGCAGAGGGCCTGGGATAGTCCTCGTGGGACTTTCTGCCCACCCCACTCCCCCCATCTCCTTCCCCTCTTCCTGCCTGGTCCCTGGGGCAAAGCATCTGAGATATTTCTGGCAGTATCTTCCAGGCCTCTGGCTTCCCAGGCTCACACAAGTGGTCCCCACACCCCAGGCCTGATTTAATGGGGTGAACTAGGGAGTGCATTAAGGAAGGTGTATTTGCTGTGGGTCTGCAAATTCCTCTATGTCTGTGTCCTGAAGGGCAGAAGAGGCCTCTTGCCTGTCTCTTACCTTTTATTTTTATTCATTTTTGTTTTTTGAGACAGGGTTTCCTCTGTGTATCCTTGGCTGTCCTAGACTCGCTTTGTAGACCAGGCTGGCCTCGAACTCACAGTGATTGGCCTGCTTTCTACCTCCCAAGTGCTGGGTTACTTCCTTTTTGATAATAGATAGCCATTCCATCCTCCCAAAGGAGGACAGAAGCCAAACATCTCCCAAAAGGCATATACCATCCTATCAAAGTTTGGTCCCCTGTTTCCTCACCCGCAGAGTGGAGTGGAGGGAGATGGTGGTCATAGAACTCCTTTCCATCTGAGGTTTGGGGACCTAGTATTAAATGTTCAATAGGAAATCCATGCACAGTTGGGAAAGTGCCATGGATTGGACTGCAGGAGGCCTGAGCCTGTCTGTCCCAAGCTGCCAGACCTTGGGTATGGCTCCTTCTCACACTTTGTACCAGGTCCTCATGGGAATTCATGAACCTGAGGTTCCTTCCACTGTACCCTGCCCCTGCCCCAACTCACAGCACAGGAGGCAACAGAGCAACATGGTTAAAGGCACATACACTAGGGTCAAACTGGCTGCATTCTGGCCCTAAATCTGCCACTTGCTGGTCATGGCCTAAACCCCTGGTCCTGTAGTCTCCTTAACTATCAAACAGGGCAGTTAGCAGCATCTAGTTCAGGGCTGCGGTGCCATTCAGTAAGCAGAGTCCTTGCTAAGTGTGCACAAAGCTTAGGGCTCCACCTCAGTGCCACATAAACTGGCCATGCTGGCACATGCCTGTAGTCCCAGCACTTGGGAGGTGGAGGGTGGAGGTTTAGAATCATTCTCACTGCACAGCAGGTTTGAAGCCAGTCTTGGATATATCAGGCCCCCATCTAGAGAAGGAATCCAACTCATAGTGTTGCTGTAAAAAGTGGATATTGTCTAGTCAACAAAGATACTGGGAGAGGGCTGCAAAGATTAGGAGTCAAAGTGATTATCACCTTGTATGCTCAATTTTCTTAACCAATACTTTTTATTAACAATTTAGTGACCGAGCGTACGTCACTTATAACCTGACTAGCCAAAACAATAGGAAATGAGGATTAATGGACACAATAACAAAACCGTAAGGATATCAGCTCAGAGGAACGATTCTCCTGGCACAATCAGCAGGATTTCTTCTGCTGGAACCTGGAGTAACCAGAACTCAGAACCTCAGCGGGGGGCCAGAGCCCTGAAGCCTTCCCTCAAGCGGTTCTCTTTAGGAGTGTCTCGGAGTGCAGTGATAAACAGCCAAAACTATCCCAAGTCTCCAAAAAGCCCTGCCTCCAGTTCTGGGCTTATTTATATATCTCCTCCCAGAGTCTGTTCACGGGATCTTTTCAGCTGGCAACAATCAAGCTCCCACACAAGGTGGTCAGTCTTCTAGTGGATTAACCTCACCTGTTCTCTCACAAGACCGTTCCAATCCCGCACTTGGGATCCTAAAAAACAGGTTTATCTCTTCTTCATCACCATGCTTTTTTTTTTTTGGAGGTTTTTGTTTTGTTTTTTGAGATAGGGTCCCTGCCCTGGCTGTCTTCTTGGAACTCCCCTGTAGACCATACTGACCTTAAACTCACAGAGAGCCGCCTGCTTCTGCCTCCCGAGTGCTAGGATTAAAGGCCTGCACCAACATGCCCAGCATCACAACGCAATTTTAGTGTGGCTGCTATTGTTTGAAGAAGACATTCTCATCCACAAGTGTACCATCCTCCAAGCACCTATGCTTTTCTCCACTCAAGGTGGCGGCCACAGAGGGGTCATCTTCCCACTTCCATTCCAAGTGAGGGGCAGCTTCCACTTACAGGAGCTTACTAGCTGCTCCATTACATGAAAGGAAAAGGGCTCAAAAGGAGACTCAGATGGGTTTCCAGAGACTGCTCAACATTAAGAGCAAGCCCATGGCCAGGCCTCAATTCCCAGTACTTACCCCCACATTCACAAGGTCTCTCTCTCTCTCTCTCTCTCTCTCTCTCTCTCTCATTTTACTTATTTAATGTATATGAATGCTCTATCTGAATGACACCTGCATGCCAGAGGAGAGCATCAGATTCCAGTATAAGTAGATGTGAGCCACCATGTGGTTGCTGGGAATTGAACTCAGGACCTCTGGAAGAGCAGACAGTGCTCTCACCACTGAGTCATCTCTCCACCTCCACCCCCACCTCCACCCCCCTTTTAAATTATTTATGTATTTATGTATTTATTTATTATGTATACAGTGCTCTGTCCGCTGCAGGCCAGAAGAGGGCACTAGATCTCATTACAGATGGTTGTGAGCCACCATGTGGTTGCTGGAAATTGAACTCAGGACCTCTGGAAGAGCAGTCAGCGCTCTTAACCTCTGAGCCATCTCTCCAGGCCTGGTTATAAGGGATATGTAAGGTCCTATTCTGCCATCCAAGGGCAGTGCAGGAATGTGATGCACTTACATACAGGCAGGCAAAACGTGAGTCGAGGACTAATAGGACTAACCGGCAAGCATGGGCAGAGGCACACCTTAGGACCCTGGCCTGAACCATTCAATTTACTGCTCTTTGGTCTCTCCCTTCAATCTGCCTTCCCCACTCTTTCGAGCTGATAAACGCTTGTCCTCAGCTGAATGACCTTGGACAAGTCACAAAAACTCTCCAGGCCTCTTTCAGAACACCTAACGAATTTGTCCCAATACTGTAAATAGTCATTTCTATTGACACCATCTTAAAGATGAGGAAACAGAGTCGAGGTACATGCTTTGTATAAGGACACACGGTTTGGTACTGTGCCACTTACAATATGTTTACAAGCAGGCGTGGCAGAGTCCAGCATGCAGTGGGTACTCAGTATCTAACTAGTTTTTTCACTATTTCTTTAGAAAAAAAAGTTGTCTGAGAGACTTTAAATAAATAAATAAATAAATAAATAAATAAATAAATAAATAAAAGTCTCTCTAGTCGTGGTGGCATACGCCTTTAATCCCAGCACTCAGGAGGCAGAGGCAAGTGGATCGCTGTGAGTTCAAGGCCAGCCTGGTCTACACAGGGAATGTAGGACAGCCAAGGCTAACACGGAGAAACAAAACAAAAACAAAAACAAAAAAGTCTGTGGAGGTAGGATGAACGCCACAGCACCAACACAGAGGTCGGGGACAACTTTGTGGAATGGATTTTCTCCTCCCGCCTTTGTATAGGTTCCAGGTTGAACGCAGGCTTGTAGGCAACCCCCTTTACCCGTTGGACCATCTCTCAGGCCCTTGTCACTAGTCTCTTAACAGAAGTGGATGACCACACAGGTGTCCAGATGCCCTCTGAGACCGGCGGCCATCCAAGCCTGCGGGCCACATCACATGAGCCATCCTATCTTTAGCCAGGAAGGTATTTATATCCCCCTGGGAAGTTTTTTTTCTCTCCCTGCCGCGGGGTAGCCCCAGAGTCAGTGGCCCTAGGCGTATCTAGGCCCCCCAGCGGCAGCAGCCTCCGCCCTTCTGGCTCATCATGCCCCCAGGCCCTGAGGTCCCGGTGCAGGTGTGGGTGGACGGCCAACTCTTCCAGGCCGAGCAGTCGCTGCTGGTGGAGCACTGCGGCTTCTTCCGCGGGCTTTTTCGCTCTGGCATGCGGGAGGCGCGCGCGGCGGAGGTGCGCCTGGGCGCGCTGAGCGCCTCGGGCTTCGGCACGGCGCTGCGGGTGCTGCGCGGAGAGCGGCCGGAGCTGGCGGCGGACGACGAGCTGCTGCAGGCGGTGGAGTGCGCGGCGTTCCTGCAGGCGCCAGCGCTCGTGCGCTTTTTGGAGCACAGTGTCACCTCGGACAACTGCTCGCTGCTGTGCGACGCAGCTGCCGCCTTCGGCCTGCGCGACGTGCTCCACAGTGCTGCGCTCTTCATCCGGGACGGAGCGCACGAGCTGGTAGCAGAGCTGGAGTTGCCGGAGGCCAGAGCCTACGTGGCGGCGCTGCGACCCAGCACCTATGTAGCTGTGAGCACTCACACACCCACACCAGGCTTCCTAGAGGATGCATCGCGCACCATGTGCTTCCTGGACGAAGAGGAGGACGCTTGGCGCACGTTGGCAGCGCTGCCCCTGGAGGCCAGCACACTGCTAGCAGGCGTGGCCACTCTGGGCAACAAGCTCTACATCGTGGGTGGTGTGTGTGGCGCCAGCAAGGAGGTAGTGGAGCTGGGCTTCTGTTATGACCCGGAAGGTGGCACTTGGTGCGAGTTTCCCAGCCCGCACCAGCCGCGCTATGATATGGCGCTAGCTGGCTTCGAAGGCCGCCTCTATGCCATTGGTGGTGAATTCCAGAAGACGCCCATGAGCTCTGTGGAGTGCTATGACCCGGCTACAGGCTGTTGGAGCTTCGTGGCAGACTTGCCGCAGCCGGCTACGGGGGTTCCCTGCGCCCAGGCTCGTGGCCGCCTCTTTGTGTGCCTATGGAAGCCGGCAGATGTCACTGCCGTTGTGGAGTATGTCGTGCAGATGGACAAGTGGCTGCCCGTGGCTGAACTGTGTCGTTCGCAGAGTTACGGCCACTTTATGGTGGCCCATCGCGACAGTCTCTATGTGGTGCGTAACGGACCTTCCGATGATTTCCTGCACTGTGCCATCGATTGTCTCAACCTGGTCACAGGCCAGTGGACTTCACTGCCTGGCCAGTTTGTCAATAGCAAGGGAGCACTCTTCACATCCGTGGTGCGTGGGGACACCGTCTATACTGTCAACCGTGTATCTACGTTGGTCTATGCCATTGAAGATGGCACCTGGCGGCTGCTCAGGGAGAAGGCTGGGTTTCCTCGGCCTGGCTCTTTACAGACCTTTCTCCTGCGGCTGCCTCCTGGCACTACTGGGCCTGTGGCCACCGCGTTGCCAGAGTTGTGAGCTTGGAATGACTTTAGAAGGCACGGGAGCCTTCATGAGCCTTGGCTGTGTGAGCCTGGATTGAGAAGCTTTTGGAAACTCCTTTCCCCCTATTGGGACACTCAGGGCTGCTTTCTGGTGGTATGGACGTCCACAAAGCCCTGAGCAACGCAGATGCCTGGGCCCTCAAATCGCTGGGGTCTGCCAAGAGCTGGTGGGTCACGGTGTCAGGGAAAGGGATGGGGTTACGATTTGGGCAATCCAGGCTTGTAGGTGAATAGCAACAATTGAGCCGTGGCTAGCTGTTAACCAAAGCTGCTCATTAGCAGGCAGAAAGCTGCAACACAATGCTGGGCCTAATGGGAGCCGTAGTTGTCAGCCTGGGCACATAGAGCTTGGAGAATAGCTCAGGAAACCCCGTCTTAATGGAAGTGTCAAGATGACAGAAAAGGTCTGCAATAATTTGCCTCCACCCCCAAACTAAAAGCAAGATGCTGATTGGGGGGGGGGGGAAAGCAAACACACAATACAAAAACAAAAAACAAAACAAAAGCAACAAACAACAAAACCAAGCAAACAAGCAAAAACTTAGAGCAGTCAGTATGGTGAAGGGAAGATAAAGAATACAAATCTAGGACGTAGGCACATACATAAGTGTCTTAGAGGAGACAGATACAGTCTGGAGGAGCGAGGTCAGACCAGAGAGTCTGAGTCCTCCAAGAGGAGAGACGGGGGATAGACTGGACCAGACAGGATCTCTATAAGCTCCAGCCATTAAATCAGAACAGCTGAAGATGGGGACGTTTCAGCAGTGAGTCAAGCTGGACTGAATTAACTCAGTCAAGCCTTGCGCCAGACTGTGGGAGGAAACAAGGGTTCCCTACAGTAGCTTTTGGGGGCCTGGGATGGAAAGGGAACACTCAGGTGTAAATCCTTGACCTATCTCTCTCTCTCTCTCTCTCTTTTTTTTTCTTTATCACTTTGGGACAGTAGAATATGAATCTCCTGACTTCAGGAGCCTAGGCCTGCTGATCTCAGCGCATTCCTTCCTAGATATGTCACAGGTTCCTCGTCTCATCTCACAGTCTCTGCTGTGGCCATTCCTTGAGCCTCTAGTGCCCTTCCTCTTCCTCTTTGTCAGTCCCACGCCCACCTCCTCTCTGCAGGATCCCCGCTGATCCCGCTTCCAGCTTCCTGACCTGGCTGCCTGCAGTGTTCACAGATGTCTGTGACATTCTGTGTTGGAGGTGCAGCCCTAACTGTGTGCAGATAGTAAGTGTAGAGACCCCGTGGACTTCCTTACCTGCAGAATGAAATGTCTTACAAGAACCACTAGTTAGGGGTCTGCTGCTGACATGTGTCGTTACGCAGCTCAACACAGCTTCTGGTACAGATGCCTGCTGCAGCCCTGAAGCCTAGCTGTGTCCTGGACAGATGTTTCTTAGTGGTCCAGTATAGTCTCCATCCTCCAGGACCCAAGGCTCATAGAACACTCTGGCTTCAGAAGTACAGAACACAGCATCAGCAGCATGGTACTTCCTGGGCATGGAGCCTGGCGTTGGGTTGTCACTTGCTACCTCTTCCCCTGATGTGTATCCCAAACCTGAAATAAGCTGCCTCAGAAGTGTGGAATCTTCTAGCCTTTGTAATAGTCTAGTCTGAGGATGAATCACAACAATAAAATCTGACGTTTGTATCCTACAAATTCCAGGGAAACCGCTTCTACATTCATTTCTTCCACAGTCTCACACACATGCGTGTGCACATACACACACACACACACACACACTCACACACTCACACACACATGCATGAACATATACATACATAAGAGATTTTTATTATCCACCAATGACTTATTCATCTCACTAGTAGGGAACTGGAAGAATGCAGAGCTGGTTGAAAAGATGGTCTGAGACAGAGATTTGCACACTGAATTGGCAAAGGTATGAGGGAGTAAGTCTGCTAGGACAGAGATGAAGCTGGTTCCTGTCTTGTGGGAGGCAATAAAACTATCACTTTAATAGGTTTCTTTTCCGGAAAAGAATCTTTGCATCTTCATAATGCGCACACACAGACTTGTGCGCACTCACAGGCTAGCACAGGACTTAATGATGTCTGGGGCCACACAATAGTAAGTCATTAAAATAGAAGTACATAGTCCTTTATAATTAAGTCAGTCCACTGTTCAGCCCTGCCCCAGAGTGATGCTGTTAAAAACTCATTCCCTCCTTTGGCTCCACTTTCAGGTGATGGAACATTTTTTTTCCTAGTGGCCGGAGCACTGTCTCTTTGCTCTCACCCCCTGACCAGTACTGAACACATGTCCCTTGTGACATTAAGATCTACCTGCTCATGGGGCTCTTTCGCAACTCAATGAACTCCAGGCTCTGGTGAGCCCTGCTGTACTGGGTCTCTGTGCTTTGACTGTTGCTCACTGAGAGCGGCACCTTCTTTCCGAGATGTCTTTGATGTATAGTGATGACCACACAGGGTTCATACAGTTTTCCCAGAGTTGACTTAATTTAACTGAGAATTTTAAGCAAGAGCAGGGTGTGGTGGTGTACACCTTTAATCCCAGCACTCAAGAGGAAGAGGCAGGTGGATCTCTACATAGCAAGTTCCAGGACAGCCAGGGCTACACAGAGAGACACTGTCTCAAAATAAAATAAAGTAAAATAAAATAAAAAAGGAAAAAAAAAGAATTTAAAGCTAAACTATGGAGACAGTCCCGTTAGTAAAGTGCTGTGCAAGTGGACAGACCTGGAGTTAATCTCAAGAGCCTATGTTGTTTGTTTGTTTGTTTGTTTGTTTTAAGCCAGCCATCAACAAAGAAAGGTAAAGAGGGGGTCTGCAGATAGCTCAGTTGGTAAATGTTTGCTTTGGAAGCACAGGACTTGAGTTTAATCCCCAACATCCACCTTAAAAAACTGGCCAGGCATAGTGGCACACTGTGGCCTTTAATCCCAGCACTCAGGAGGCAGAGGCAGGTGGATCGCTGTGAGTTCGAGGCCAGCCTGGTCTACAAAGTGAGTCCAGGACAGCCAAGGCTATACAGAGAAACCCTGTCTCAAAGAAAAACAAAACAAAACAAAAGATCTGGATGTGGAAGCATGCACTTGCAATCCCAGCACTGACAAGGCAGAGATGCTGAGGTCCCTGCAGCTCCCTGGCCGGCCAGCCTTGCCTGCCTGCTGAGTTCTAGGCCAACGAGAGAGCTCTCCCCAGGGGAAAAAAAAGGTCTATGGATGGCATCTGAGGAATAACAACTGTCTTCTGGCCTATAGGCAAACACATGTGCACACACGTGCCTCTACCCAAACACACATAAGCACACAGTCACAGAATAGAACACCGACTAACACAAACACACACACACACACACACACACACACACACACACACACACACACCCCAAAATGTGGTCCTCTGCAAGAGCAGTATATGTTCTTTTTTGTTTTGTTTTTTTGAGACAGGGTTTCTCTGTGTAGCCTTGGCTGTCCTGGACTCACTCTGTAGATCAAGCTGCCCTTGACCTCACGGAGATCCGCCTGCCTTTGCCTCCCAAGTGCTGAGATTAAAGGCATGTGCCACCACCTCCAGGCCAGTATGTGCTCTTAACTGTTGAGGTCTTTCTCTCCAGCCACCATCTGCTTTCCTCTATAGCATTTAGCATCATCTTCTCTGCTGAATTTTCACCTTTTTTTTTTTTCTTTTTCTCCCTGCTAAAATTTGAACTCCGTGACAGCAGAGAACTCTGAACCCATGGAGTTAGGGATTGAGCTTGGGGCTTTGAACATACTAGGCAAGCATCTTACCACTGGGCTATGTTTCCTAGAGACTTTTGTTTGTGTTATTTACTGATGTATCACTAGCACCAGGAACATAGCAAAGATGAATACCATCTGTTAGATGAATGAGTAGGGTTTTACCGATGTCTTCTGACAGAACAAATAGATGAGTTAATAGACCAATTAAAAAAAAAAACTCCAAAAACCCTGGGGGAGGTATACAGCAAGCCTTGGACTTCAGAGGAGTTTCTGGAGGAACAGTAAGGGATAGGGGTGGGGGTGGGGAGCGGGTGAGGAAGAGAAGACTTCCTGAGGAAAAGATGACGGGTACACCTGGGGAAGAGTGGGATCCTTTACTAGCAGCCACGCCCCTCTTCCTCCCAGGGACTAGGGAAGAGGTTGCTCTTGGGAATGCTAATCACCCGGTGAAGGATTGCTCCTCTTGGCGGTGGAGTACACAGAGGACCAGTCTGTTTATTTTCCTCTGGCCCCAAGCAGCTGGGCCTCTTTTTCATCCTAATTGCTTTGTTCAAGTTGCTGTCACCCCTCGAGAACGGCAGCAACTTAACTGTGCTGCTGTGAGACCCAGCTGTCAGGAGACGAGCTCCCTCTGAGTGTGGGGATCACGGACACAGTGGAGACGTCTTGTCACAGCACTGTCCAGGGCCGCCTCAGCAGCCTCAGCGGTCAGGAAGGAGGAGGACACGGAGCCCTTGCTCTGGCATCTCTGCAGCTAAGAAAGGTGAAGGGGGAGCTGAGAAGAGTCCAGTCAGTAAGTGTCCTGTGCACACAAGGACCTGACTTTGATTCCTAGTACCTACATTCCTAGAACCCACAAGAACAAGAGGATCAGGAATTCAAGGCCAGCCTCAGCTACATAGTGGGTTTGAGGCCAACCTGGGCCACCAAACAAACAAACAAACAAAAAACCCCAAACAATAACAAAAGCCAAGCACAGTTCTGAGAAGGCAAAGTAGTTAAGTCTCTAGGACTCCCTGGTCAGCTAGCCTCAGGTAACTGGCAAACGCCAGGTCCTAGTGATAACTTGTTTCAAAAAACAAAGTGAATAGTTCAAGAAAAATTATACCAAACGGTGGATGCACACACAGGTGCGCGCGCACACACACACACACACACACACACACACACACACACACACACACACACACACACACGAAAGTTGTTTTTGTAGGATTGCTGAGGCAGAAACCTGTGAGAGAAGGCTTCACAGGGCTCACTCTATCTGGCTCGCCTGACAACCAGCTGCTTTGTTTTGTTTTTGAGACAGGGTTTCTCTGTGTTATCTTGGCTGTCCTGGACTTGCTTTGTAGACCAGGCTAGCCTTGAATTCACAGTGATCTGCCTGCCTCTGCCTCCTGAGTGCTGGGGTTAAAGGCGTGTGCCACCATGCCCGCCTTTTAGTTTATTTTTATTTTATTTGTATAAGTGTTTTACCTGCACGTGTCTCTGTACCCACAGGGACCAGGAGAGAGTGTCAAATATCCTGAAAGTGGAGCTACAGATGTCTGTGACCTGCCATGTGGGTACTAGAAATTGAATGTAGGTCTTCTGGAAGAGCAGTCAATATCCTTAATCAATGAGCCATCTCTCCAGTCCTGGCTTGATTTTTTTTTTTTAAGATGTGTGTGTGTGTGTGTGTGTGTGTGTGTGTGTGTGTGTGTGTGTGTGTGTCCTTCTGGCTGGTTTTTTTTTTTTGAAACAGGGTCTCCTGTAGCTCAGGCTGGTCTTGAACTTGCTATATAGCCAAGGCTGACCTTGAACTTCCAAATTTCTCATCCTCCACTTCCACCAGTGTTGAGATTACAGTGTGTCTCCCAACTCCTTACTTATTGAGATGAGGTCTTATGTTGTCCAGTCTAGCCTTGGATTTCCAGGCTCTGAGTATTCTCTGGCCCTGGCCTTCCAAGTACGGAGACTACCCGCATGTACCCCAACCCCAGCTGTTGATGTTTTGTATAAGAGAGGAGTGGTTATGGATAAGGATGGACTGACGCCTTATGCAGTCATTCTGCAGGCCATGCCAGGCACTGGGGCTCTGAGCATACGGGCTGGAGAACTTAGCCTCTATATTTCAGGAAATGAGAGCTGCAGCTTGTCGTGAATGTGGCAAGCAAAGCTGTTTGACAGCCCTTGAGGCCTCTGTTTGGGGTCGCATCTCTGGGGTCCTGAGACTTGGGAGACTTCAGTGCTTCAGCAGAGGGGCCCAGGGAGGGAGCATGAGTAGAGGACTGGGTCCCAGGCAGGTTTGCACTGATTCTCTTCCCGACAGGGGTAGGGGTGGAGAGAGTGCCCCATCTCCGCCTCTTACTGCTCCTGGGGTGGCCCTTCACCCTTCGTAAACAACCTCTGTCCTCAGATTTCCTCTAATGACCCAGTTTGAGTGTGCCCCATCTTTCCTGGCAAGAGCCTGCTGGCTGTGTGCCTGTGCCCTCTGGCCCTCAGCAATCTGGGCACCAGTTGCCCGGTGGTTAAGTTCGGGCACAGTAAAGCATATTGGCATGTGTCCATCTCAAAGCTTGGCCTGATCACACGGTGACGGGAACCAGAGAAACGCCTTCCGGCTAAGAGTGGTGTCTCTGTGGCCGGAAGCTGGAGCCTTGCCTCCCCAAACCACTCTGAGGGGGTGGGGAAATCTAACCTTTAGAAGCCCTCTGAGGACGGGAACAGGAAGAAGCAAATGAGAGTTCCTGGCCATGCCTGCTTGGTAAGGGATCCAGCAGGCCCGTAGCTCCAGCCTCTAGGCTGGGCCTGACTCTGTCTGAAGGTAGCCAAGTTCAACTACAGATTTCCCCAGGGCCTCCAGGGAGAGCTCTGGAGGCCCTTACATGGGCTAGGAAGTGCCAGTCACGAGAGCCATTTTGCTGTGCCCCTTTGTGATGGGATGGCTCAAGAAGGGAGCTGTGTGCAGGCTCGCAGGGAGGAGAGCAAGCAGAGCGGAAGGAATGCTTCAGCTGCTAGCTCAGGCTTTCTGGATTCAACCACTTCTAGGGTCTTCCAATTGCGTGCTCTTGGACAGCTGTTTAGCCTCTGAACATGAGGTGGGCGTCTGGTAGCCGGCACAAGAACAATGCCTAAACTCTGAAGAGCCGTAAGGAACACAGAGATAACCTCAAACAAGCAGTGCCTGGCTCATGTCAACAGGCCAGAAGGCTCTCCACCTCAGGGAAGGGCTGTTGGTTATCTAGCAGTTGGTCTGGCTGCAAAAGTAGGGAAGGGAGTCATTGACTGAGGCGAAAGTGGAAGGCATGAAGAGGGCCTCTGGGCCTGGGAAGCATCTGCTATCATTCCTTTTGCCAGGGCATTGTCTTCAGAACATAAACCCAGATCCCTTGTCATTGTAGGGACCTGGGACAGTGCTCCTCCAGGCAGGAGTTACCTCTGTCCCAGGGGCCTTGCAGTATGGAGGAGGCAGCTGCTTACTGGTCATAGGACCTTGGAGGGTCAGTTCCCTCATAAAGACAGAGTTTCCACTAGGCCTGGCTTTTCCTCTCTCAGCTTTGCCATCAGGCCTGTCTCTAGGTCTCCAGAAGGCAGGATGTACCAAGACTCATGTGTTTGTTTGTTTGTTTGTTTGTTTGTTTGTTTGTTTCACCATATCAAGCAGGAAACATCTTCAGCTAGTTAAGGAGCACAGGACCAGGCCTGAGGCCTTGGGTTTGCTCAAAGCTCCCTGGGAAGAAGGGCGGGTACTCAGTAGCGCAGGCTCTACAGCAGGAGCAGGTCTCACTTCTCCAAGGCCAGGACTAGAAAGGGGGCTCTCAAGGTTCCAATGGCACATGCCAGAGTAAGCTGGCCCCAAGCAGTGACATGTGTCCACTCCTGGTCAAGAGAGGACAGGGCACCTTGACAGTGCACTAAGATGGCTCACAGCAGGGGGAGGGGCTGCTCCCCCAGTACTCGGGAGTTACCTAAGCCCACAGCCTGCTTAAGTTCTTGGAATTGTCTGGCTACTGAGGGAATGTGGAATCTTGCTAAGCCATGCCCTGGGGCCTGTCCTGGGCCCCCAGGTCCTGGCAACCTAGCTTCTATCTTTGTACCCTCATTTGGAACACAGTTAATATCTCTGTTCAACCTGGAAGCATTTTCTTAGCGACAAAATAAATCAAATCATAAGTTAAAAATCTTGAGCAGAGAGAGAAACAGCAGATGACGTTGCATAGGCAGGACACAGAACTTGCATCTCCTGAATGAGTGGCCTTATAAGGACAGGTTCAGGAGGAGAGTGGGCAGGAGGGCGGGCCACCAGCAGTGGCAGGAGCCTTGGAGGCTGGGGTGGATGTCCCGCCACTGGACAGGGAACGGAACCAGCAGGGGTTCTTGGCTAGGACCCAGTTCTGCAGGGGGAGCTGGCCAAATGCAGCCCCAGGAACCCCTGCTGGGCCCCTTTTCTGCTGCTATCAGCAGCCCAGGCAGTGACCTGTGTTACACCAGCCTCCAAAGCCAGCCCAGCGCTGGCAGCTCACTGAAGGATTGAGACCATTTGTTGTTTTTTTGTTTTTGTTTTTTCCATCCACTCTCCCCCTGACCTGTGCCCAGATGGTATGCTAGGCAATAAAGTTGTGATTGGTGGGAGAATTTGGTGAATATATTAAAACAAAAACAAAAGCAAGCAAACAAACAAGCAAAGAACTCAGGTGTAGCTCAGGGTGTAACTCAGGGTGTAGCTCAGGGTGTAACTTAGGTATAGTTCAGGGTGTAACTCAGGTGTAGCTCAGGGTGTAACTCAGGTGTAGCTCAGGGTGTAACTCAGGTGTAGCTCAGGGTGTAACTCGGGGTGTAACTCAGGTATAGTTCAGGGTGTAACTCAGGTGTAGCTCAGGGTGTAACTCAGGTGTAGCTCAGGGTGTAACTCAGGGTGTAGCTCAGGGTGTAACTCAGGGTGTAGCTCAGGGTGTAACTTAGGTATAGTTCAGGGTGTAACTCAGGTGTAGCTCAGGGTGTAACTCAGGTGTAGCTCAGGGTGTAACTCAGGTGTAGCTCAGGGTGTAACTCGAGGTGTAACTCAGGTATAGTTCAGGGTGTAACTCAGGTGTAGCTCAGGGTGGCCTCCAACTCCATTTGCAGCTGAGAATGACCTTGAACCTCAGATTCTTTTGCCTCTGCCCCCTAAGGGCTGGCATTGTCAGCATGATGCCCCACTCATGCTTTATGTGGTACTGAAGTTTGGATTCAAGGTTTTGTGTATGCTAGGCAAGCAGTCACCCAACAGAGCACATTCCAGCCACACAACAAGATTACTTATTCTTTGGTGGCAGTTTTGGTTCATGACCTAGACAGCAGCACCTGGAACATGAGAAAGGGAGAGGGAGGGGCCGGAAGGGAAGAGAGAGAGAGAGAGAGAGAGAGAGAGAGAGAGAGAGAGAGAGAGAGACTATGCTCTTAGAGTCCTGGTTGTCCAAGTGTTCCTGTGACATCAGCATTCATAAGAGCAAAGGTTTGGCCCCTTGGGTCTGAAGGAGAGGTGAGTGTCCCCAAGGTGCCTGGCCTGAGGGTGAAGCTTTGGAACCCTCACTCACTAGGGAAGACTCTCTCAAGGCCTCTGAAGCCCATATTCTCCTTCCGGTAGGTCTCATGGTCAAGGCTGACAAGTGTCCCTTCCTTTGGCCAGCTGTCACTGTGCCTAAGACCTTATCATGGGCTAAGGTAGTAAGCAAAGGGCCCCGTGCCCTCTGTGGAGACTTCTGTAACCGCAGGAAGCCAGGGGCTCCAGGGCAAACTTGGGCCTAGGGAATGAAAGAAAGGGCTGACAAATGGGGAAGGTTCCAGAAGAGACTGAGGGCCCCTGAGTTCTCCACCCCAACCAACCAAGATCTGGGGGTGTGTCTCTTCATAGTCCCCTGCATGGAAAGGTCAAGGCTGAGAGGAGGCTCTGGCAGCACCTTAGCCCCCCTCCCCTCATAGCAGGAGAAGCTTGAGGGCTGCAGGAGGCCAAGCAGCAAGGCTCCCCCAGAGGTGAGAGCGGAACTGTGCCAGCCAGGCCCAGCTTTGCTTAGGCACTGGCCTCTGGGGGACCTGCCCTACCTGCACATCAGCCAGCGGAACTAGGAACCCCGGGAGCCACCCAGAAAACCTGCCTGGCTCTCACTCTGTTGTAAGATAGAATATAAGCCCAGTTTGTTACCACTCATCAAGTGGGGTGAGCACTGCCCCCAGAGGCTGAATAATGAGCCCCCAAGGGATTCTGTTGTCATTCCTAGAGCCTGTGATGATTTCCATGTAGAAAGGACTCTGCAGATGGATTAGACCAGGCACCTTGAGAAGGCAGGTCACTCTGGATTAGTCTCACGGGCCCAGGGTAATCATGGGGTGCTTCAGAGGAAGTGGCCAAGGGTGAGCTAGACAGAGGACACTTTGCACAGTTCCTTGGGGGACACACTGAGCTGGAGAGGCCAGCCTGAAGTGGCTTCTAAGACAACCGTCCCATCAGGTCAGGGGCCTTTCTTCTTTACTCACTGGCGTTCCTCTCTCAGGGAACTCAGTGGGGACCAGAAAAGGAGACTGCAGTGGGACAGCACGAAGCAAGGCTGGATTTGCTTTGGGGGCCAGGCTTGGCTTTGTCTGGGGCTTGAGCTATACCATCCTCATGGCCTCCCCTGTAGGGGTCATCTTACCCGGAGCCTGACTTCAGGCAGCCTGTGTGTGTGTCATCTGCTGGTGTCTCAAGAGCTACCGGGCCCCTAGAATTAGCCATAGAGGCCACCATTTCCCCAGGTGGCCTTCTTCCATAACCCTTCATTACTTTCTTCAGCTCTGCTGATCACAGAGGCATGGTCCCTGGGGGAGAGGAGTGCTCACGTGTACTGAGTTGGGTTACCGAATGCTGCTGTGTTAGCTTTCTGTAGATAATGACGAAAAGAGAAAACCAAGGGCATTTCCCACTCACAGTATGAGAGGTTCCGGCTGATGGTCGCTCCGGTCTATTGTCTGGGGGCCTGTGGTGAGGCAGAGCACCGTGGTGGGCGTCTGTGAGAGCAAAGCTGCTCACGTAATGGCAACGAGGAAGCAGAGAAGAGAGGAAGGGCCATGGTCCTCTCCAAGGATATGGTGTAACTTCGTCACTTCCTACCAGTCCCCGCCAGCACCATCAGCTGCAGGCTAAGTCTTTAACACCTGAACCCTTAGCGAGCGCTTAGGCAAACTGTTACCGCTGGTGTGTGTTAAGTGACAGGCAGAAATGAACAGAGAAGGGCGGTGGCTGTAGACCAAGGGAAGGGAGAAAATGCGCATGTCCGGCCTGGCAGCCGCAGTGCCGGAAGCGTGCATGCGCTATCCCGCTCCACCAGCATCGCTGACAAGTTTCAGTATGTATTTTATGAATGAGAAACTGAGACACAGAGAACATAAACAGTTTTCTTTTCTTTCTTTTGGTTTTTTGTTTGTTTGTTTGTTTGTTTTGAGACAAGGTTTCCCTGTGTAGCCTTGGTTGGTCTGGACTCTCTTTGTAGAACAGGACGGCCTCGAACTCACGGAGATCCATCTACCTCTGCCTCTGCTGGGATTAAAGGTGTGTGCCACCACGCCCAGCAAGATAAGCAATTTTCAAAAGAGCACACAGCTAGTCAGCAATAAGGCTGAACTTGTAGCCCCATCTGATTTCAGAGTCTATGCCTGAAACCTTATTTTTCCATTTCCTTTTTAAAAAATTACTTAAGGGGGCATGTCTTATGAGGCCCCATCCCTCCCTGAGGAGCGATACTATAGATCCTATAGCGGTTAATGATGGTGGGGGGCCGGGGGAGGGCGGGGGTAAGGAGAGACATTTTCTTCAGTAGTGTAGCTTCTGGCAAATTGCCCATGCTCCCATAAACAACCCTAATTGAGCTTATGAAGTCACTATATAAATGAATTAAATTTCAAAAAGCTAAAAAAATATTGTAAACTAACAATTTTTCTATTGTTGTTTTATTTGTAATCAAGCAATAGTCTCCCGGGCATGAAAACAGAAGGGTCTGTGGCAAGAAATGAGGAGGTGCGTGCTGAGCGGCTTGCCAGCTGGCACTTCTCACTTCAAAGGACTTAATAAAAGTGGTGTTCTGAGCCAGATTAACTTAACTGAAACAAAAAGAGCCTTGGGTCCGTCGTGGCATCTCAGCATTCAGACCTTAATTTTACAGTCTTTTCCTAGTCAGTTTGATTTTTGGCAACAGACTCATGACCAGCTTCACGCTCTCTAGCTGAGGTTCCCAAACACTTCTCTGTGTATCGCTTCCAACCTATTCAAAGCAGGTTAGAAAGCCAGGGAATATTTTCAATGTGATTCCAAGCTGGCTGGCTCCGAAACTTAGTGGGCCTCAGGAGACCTGGGTAACAGTCCCAAACATGGTATTTCAGGCCCCACAAGTCCCTAGTACACAGCTGAACAAGGGAGCGAAGCACTGAAAGACATGCTACTTTCCTTGGGTTTTACACAGGCCCTAGCTCCAGCTTCATTTACAGAGCAGAGAATAAAATGTCTGAATCCTGGTAATTATCAGAGAACTTGGGATGGGCTGCTGGCAGAGGCAGGGGCACTAGCCCCTTGGCCTCTGACCTCTGCTTGCCTGAGTCATAGGCCACTCCAGCCACTGGTTCCTCTCAGTCCCTGAAGGCTGCTTAAATGCAGGCTTGTGGTGGCTAGAGACAACTGTTGTCCTGACCTTCCCAACTCCCCAAAGGCAACAGGCTGGTTTCAAACCCAGATCATCAGAGCAGAAAGGGCACAGACTGGCTGGTCTAGGGGGCCACGCACGTGAGTCATGGGCCTGCTATATTGCAAAGACATTTCAGAGAGTCTCCAACAGAAAACAGACAAGGTCAGACAGCTACCTGGGAGACTGAGGTCACAGGAGGCCATTCTAGCCCCCAAGGTGAAGACCAACCAGGCAACATAGAGACCTCATGTAAAAACAAAACAATACAATTCCAACCAACCAAGCAAACCCCAAATTCCTGGAGGCTCCCCACCTGTGCTTTCTGAATCAGAATATAAGGGGCTGAGCCTAGGGACTCCCTAAAATTCTCATGGTCTGGAAAATGTAGACCTGGTGAGATTTGGTATTTTGGTTTGTTTTGGTTTTGGTTTTTCGAGACAGGGTTTCTCTGTGTAGCCTTGGCTGTCCTGGACTCACTTTGTAAACAAGGCTGGCCTCGAACTCACAGTGATCCGCCTGCCTCTGCCTCCCGAGTACTGGGATTAAAGGCATGCGCCACAATGTCTGGCTGAGAATGTGGTGCTTTGCTACGGTTATTAGTTTTGCTGTTGTTTTTCGAGACAAGATTTCTCTGTGTAGCCTAGGTCTGTCTTGAAATTCTGTAGACCAGGTTGGCCTCAAACTCAAGAATCTGCCTGTCTCTGCCTCCTGACTGCTGGGATTGAAGGCATGCACCAACACACCTGGCTTTAGTCTTAATAGGTTTTATTTATTTTTATTATGATTATTATTTTTGGTTTTCCTTTTCTTTTCTTCTCTTTTCTTTTCTTTTCAAGACAAGGTTTCTCTACGTAGCCCTGGCTGTGCTAGACTTGCTTTGTAGATCAGGCTGGCCTCGAACTCACAGTGATCCACCTGCCTCTGCCTCCCTAGTGCTGGGATTAAAGGCGTGCACCACGACACCCATCTATTTTTGGTTTTTCAAGACAATGTTTCTCTGTGTAGCCCTGGCTGTGCTGGAACTCACTGTGTAGACCAGACTGGCCTCGAACTCAGATATCCGCCTGCCTCTGCCTCCCTAGTGCTGGGACTAAAGGCGTGCACTGCTGACACCACTACTCAGCCTTAGGTTTTAATAATACACTTAGGCTGGGTGGCAGGTCTGGTACTTTGCTGGTCAGCCATGTATCACAGAGTGTCCTGGCTTGTCACTGGGCACAGGCTACCAGCTCCTCCAGGGCTTGTTCACGCCGGTTACCATGGACCAACAGCACCTCTTTGATCCGGTCTTGCTGGAAGCCCATGTCACTGAACTGCTGCCAGAGACGCAGGAACTCCCCTGCCTGAAGAGGAGGCAGACAGGGTACTCCATTACTGCAAAGCTGCCTCAGTCCTGGGTATCCCCCTCCCTGGTGCCCACTGTACATAAAACCAGATGGGACAACTGTGGTCCCTTCACCAGGGAAGCCTGACCCTGGGCAGTGCCTGTCATCTTCCTCTTCCTCTGGGGATGTGAGGAAAGAAGGTTCCATTATCTGGCTCACTCTGGACTCCCTGTGATTGGTATTAGGGCAGGATGAGGAGCTACACAGCAGCTTCAGGAGGATGTACAGCAGCTCCAGGAGGATGCACAGCCCCAGCCTGGGGTGCTGCCATATCACAGCAGCTCCAGGAGGATGCACAACCCCAGCCAGGGGTGCTGCCATATCACAGCAGCTCCAGGAGGATGCACAGCAGCTCCAGGAGGATGCACAACCCCAGCCAGGGGTGCTGACAATGCTGGGTTTCAGCCAGCTCAGCCTCTGCTGAAGACCGCCCCTGAGGTTTCCTCTCCACTTTGGCACCCAGTCCTTCACACACAACTCTCAGGTCTGTGAACTGCTGCCCCACTACTGTGGCAGGAGCTATGAGGGCACTTGTGACGTTCTGTAAGGCCTGAGGCTCCCGGTATGCTGTGAGGGACACATCTTCAGATTGTTCCTGGATGGGAGTCTCATAACTAGCAGCATCCAGTAATGTGGGTTGTGTTGGTTCAGTTAGCCGCGGGAAGCCCCTGCAGTTCCCTCTCCACCTTTTTGCTCTCTGTCTTTCACCTTCTGCTGTGCTCCCCTTCCAGGGCAGTCCTTTCTCCCTAGTGTGAGTGAGCCAGTTCTCTCCTGAGCAGTCCACACACTGCTCTGGGGCTATTGCACCCCTGCACCCCGTGCTCCCACCCCCGTGCTCCCACCCCCTGGCTCCCAAGCAGGAGGCTGACCTGGTGCTCGGAGAACTGGAACATCTCCATGGCCTCGTCCACCAGGGCCTCATCGTAGCCCTGCCGCAGCAGCCTCTCACAGGCACTGAGGTAGCTGAGAAACTGGGCCAAAGAGGGCAGAGGGGAAAAATCAGTCAGAAGAGTGTCAGGGACGTGCTGGGGTGTCACCCCAAGCCGTGCAGACTAGACAACCCATTATAGGTAACAGGGAGCCAACGGAACTGGAACAAGCTTCTTTTAAAAACCAGCAGACAAGTGACAACAGGTCCTCAACAAATGTCCCAAGTTGAGGGGTAGAATCCAAGGGAAGGGACTGTTTATATGTTCATAAAGCCTAAGTGGGGTACAGGACAGGCTTTAAGCAAGTAGGTCAGCCCCACCACAGCCGCTACATGGGCTGCCACCAACCTGTCCATCCTTGTCCAGAGGAGCACCCAAATGCAAACGGAACCTCCTCACCCATCTCTATGCACCCTTCCTCATCCCCAGACACACTTGTCACCTAGGATGACTTGAGTTCCCACCAGGCAACAGTCTGCACCAGAACTGGGGGAGGGATGCAGCAGAGGAAGCGCTCCTGGTGCTGACCACCTGTTCTCATCACCCCTGATGACACCATCAGGGGCTTCTTCTCTCATCACCAAAGGATCATTAGACCAAGGCTGGCTGGGCTACACAGTGAGCTGGAGGCGAGCAGGTGACATAGTAAGACCTGACTAAAAACCAAACAACAACAACAACAAACCCCCAAACAAACAAAATACATGCTGCCTCAAGGTAGCTAAGCCAGAAGGGTGCTCGCCTAGTGAGCGTGAGGCTCAGTCCCCAGCACCTTGTAGCTGGACACGATGCTGCACCAGGGAGGTGGAAGCAGGAGAAGCAGAAGTTCAAAGCTGAGGGAAAAGCACTTGCATCATAAGTGTGAGGGCCTGAGTTCAAGTGCCCAGCACCCGCATACAAACCAGGGCATGCCGCATGCCAGCCTGAAGCCTCAGCACTGTGGGAGCAGAAGCAGAATGCCCGGGGCTTGTTGGCTGCCAGCCTAGCTCTAGGTTCAGTGAGAGATCTTGTCTCAGAGAGTGATGGACCAGGATATTTTCTCTGCTCTCTCATGCACTCATGAGTGTCTGCACCTGCACACACACATGCACAAATACTACACTATACACACACACACGTCAAAGATCACCCTCAGCTACATAGTGGGGTTGAGGCCAGCCCAGCCACATGAAACCTTGTCTCTAAAACAAATGTGCTGCCCTCTATCATACCCCGCCTTGCTCACAGCCTCAGCTTCCTCCTTTGCTTGAGGCCTCTGTCCACCTCCCCACCCAAGGCCAGCCTCTTTCTCCTCCCAGAAAGCCTCTCTGCAGACTCTGTCTTTACTGGGCTACGCTTGGGGCTCTTTGGCACCACCCACCTGGTGCGGTGCCCACTGCTTCACTTTATATTTGTGGCCACTCACTTTCGGCACAAAGTGGGAGGTTAGTCCATCACCACCGCATCCCTGACACTAGCAGGGGAGGCATAGGAGCACAGTAAACACATGTTCATTAAACAAATTAAGAACTACCTTCAAGGAACTCACAGCTTAGTGGAGGAGATAAACCAGTCGTGAGAGACCATGCCAGTGCTGGGCAGACCAAAGCAGGATTCCCAGGGCCCAGGACCAGACGAAGGCTCTAGGCCATGAGAGCCATGTGAGTAGCTGGGAAAGAGCAGGTCAGGTTTCTGCTGACCTTTAGAGCCGGCTAGAGCACAGACATCCAGCCCTGTGGTTTGCAAACTCTTGTTTGGAGCTCTGTTTGTCCCAGCACAGCAAGCTTCCTGGAGCTGGAGGCCTACGGCTGCAGGAGCACAGAATCCAGCGCTCCTGAGACCGGGGCCACCAGGCCACCTCGCCCTGGGTCAGAGCACGTTTTGAAAGTCATTCACCCCAAACCCCTTCCACAGCTGAGGAGATGGAGGACCCAGGACGAGGCTCCCTATCACTCGACCTCTCAGGGCCCCTCGGTCACTCTGACCAGCTGTAGTGGGCTGCAGGAAGGGCAGGAGGAGATCTCAGCTGGCATGACAGTGGACAGGGACAGAGAAACTGTCACCTCCAGAGAGAGAGGGAGGAAGGACAGGGGCAAGTGGTGAGGACATTCCCTTACAGCAGTGTTCTCAACCTTCTAGCAGCCATTCCAAGACCTTTACAATTGCTGACAGGGTCTCGTCAGCAGAAGGTCTCACATAAATAAGTGGTTTGGGACAGAGCCTTGACTTTGGGACAATCCTATGCCCTCCAGGTGATTTCTGTTGTTGTTGTTTCTTGTTTTTGTTTTGTTTTGTTTTTGAGACAGGGTTTCTCTGTGTAGCACTGGCTGTCCTGAAACTTACTCTGTACACCAGGTTGGCCTCGAACTCAGAAATCCATCTGCCTCTGCCTCCTGAATGCTGGGATTAAAGGCGTGTGCCACAACTGCTTGCCCAGCTCTCTGGGTGAATTTAACTTTAAAATAGTGAGTTCAAGACCAGCCTGGTCTACAAAGTGAGTCCAGGATAGCCAGGGCTACACAGAGAAACCCTGTCTCCAAAAACAAACAACAAGCAAAACAAAACAACAACAAACCTAGAAGCCTTGGGGTCGCCTGCGGATCAGAAGTCCTCAGGACCCAGATCCACTGAGGGGCCTTGGGGACCAGGCCTGGGGATCTACACTTGGAGATTCTCCTGCTTGGTCAGCTCTTGGGCCTATGAGACTGTAGAAGCAAGCAGGCTTGCCTCAGGCTCAGGGTAGATAAGGATATCACCTTCAGACCCCAAGATAAATCCCTAGAAATCACTGATTCCAAACGTATTCCTCAAAAGAAAGCCTCAAAGGGAGCCTCGGATGTCTAGTGTCCCTTAGCAGATCTGCAATTGGCCCTTGAATTGACTCCTGTGCCACTCACGCCTGTCCTGCTGGGAAGGGAGGAAGGGAGGGAGGATGAGAGGGAAGGAGGGAGGGAGGGAGGAAGGGAGGGAGGGAGGGAGGGAAAGAGGAAGGGAAAGAGGGAGGGAAGAGTAATGCCCAAAGCTTTTCCCCATATTCCTATAAGTGTCCTGTCTCTATAACCCAATGTCCTCTCTTGTGGGTCATCTGCACTTATCTAGGCCAAAGGGGACTTACTAAAATGTCTTTCAGAAGGGAGTCATCCGAACCCAAAGGAGCCGAGGAAGTACTGACTGCCAAGGAGACAGATTTCTAATCACGAAGAACCCTGATGCTTAGGCAGTAGTGCTAAGCAGGGATGGCACACTGGGAGAGGGTGTGGGTGCCAGCAGTGACATTCAGTGTCACCTCCCATGCCTGATCAAGGTCCTTCCATACCTTCCTTTTTGCCTACTGGGTCTTTTTAATCAAAGTTTTGATCTAGGCTTCAAGGTACCACCATTTGGCCCCCAACTTCCTTTCTTATCCTAAGTCTCATGAACCTGGCTCTCATACCTCCCACAGCTAGACTGGGGGAGCACCTTCCAGATGTACCGTGCCTGTGACGGTAGCCCTTATCTCAGAGTCAGAGCTCTTCCACCCTTGAAGCCCACCTCAGGGTGAGGAGCCCCAGTGAAACCTTTCTGAACACTGGAACCTCTTTGAGGTAGGCTGACAATGAGTAGGATTTCTTTGTAGCTGTCCCCACCCCCCAATCAGGAGTAGAGTCTCACCTTTATTATTTATTTATTTATTTATTTTGGTTTTTTCGAGACACAGTCTCTCTGTGTTAGCCTTGGCTGTCCTGGACTCACTTTGTAGACCAGGCTGGCCTCAGACTCACAGTGATTTGCTTGCCTCTGCCTCCCGAGTGCTGGGATTAAGGGTGTGTGCCACCCAGCCTGCATCCTCCCTTTAAACTTGGACTGGTCTATGGCATTCTTTGACAAATAGAAGGAGGTGGCTGTGACTATACACAATCTGAGGGCTTGGCCCAGGTGACCTTGAGGTGTTTGCTCTTATACTTTTGGAACCAACTAGGCTAATTTTCTGAAGAAATGTGGTTTAGTTGGCGAGTATCAAATCACTGGACTGAGGCAGCCATTGTAGCCGAATCAGCTAATATCATGAAGAAAAGAGACTGTCTAAAAAGATGTGATAGCATCTGAGGAAGACCTGAGGCTGACCTATGGCCTTCACACACACACACACACACACCAGCACACATAAGCAAATACACACATACACATATGTCTCAGTAGAGATTGTCCTATTGGACAGTTCTAGAGAGGTTCTTGGCTGCCGAAAGCTCCAGCCTCTAATATTTGGGGCATGGAGTAGGACAGGAGTTTGAATATGGAGATCCCCTGTGAGCAGATAGCAGAAGGGCTAGAAACTCAATCCTAACTTGGTAGTTTGTGCCAGGTTGAGGTTCTGCCTCTAAAGAGATGGGAGCAAGGGCTGGGCCTCTAGACCAGTGGTAGAGAGCTTGCCTGCTATGTGCACGGCCCTGTGTTGATCCCCGCACTGCGAGAGAGACAGGAGATGGGGAGAGAGAGGGAGCAAGACCTTTGTCAAGTTAAAGGTAAAAGGCCATTTGACCTCACCTGGCTCCAGTGCGCAGCCCCTCAGCACTGGGCCCACTCACCTGGCTCAGGCTCTGCCGTCCTGTCTTCTGCAGAGCCACGATGGCCCTTCTCAAGGGATAGCCCAAGGCGACCACTGGCCCGATGAGGTCCTGCTCCTCTTTGGTCAGGGCAGACAGGAGGTCATTTGCTGGATCAGGATACAATCTACAGGAGACGAGGGGCTGGGGTGTCTCCCTAAGAGGCGGCAAGCAGGTGTATGGGCTGAGGGACTGAAATAAGGACAGGAAGTCACCGTCAGCTGGGCTGGACATCTTGTTTGTTTGTTTGTTTGTTTTTTGTTTTGTTTTTGGAGACAGGGTCTCTCTGTGTTAGTCTTAGCTGTCCTGGACTCACGTTATAGACTAGGCTGGCCTCGAACTCACAGCGACCCGCCTGCCTCTGCCTCCCGAGTGCTGGGTGGGCTGGAAATCTTAAGAGGTGGCTTTGTGTCCCACTTTCTACACGCTGTGGAGAGCTTTGGGTCCTGCAGGCCCCAGCTCCTCATTTTCTACTCACTTTGCCCAGGTGTCAACAGAGGCCATCTTAGAACACTACATCAGGCTGCGAAGAGGCATAAATCAGAGCATGAGCAAACTGCTTAATTAGCAAAGGGCCTGGCATGCGGAGGCTGTCGGCGGAAGCTAACGTTTCACTTAGCGCTTGCAACACTGCAGGTGAAATGTGATAGGTAGCCCAGGTATACATGCCTGTAATCACAGCCACTTGAGAGCTGAGGCAGGAGGATTGCTTGACTCCAGGAATTCTAGGTGAGCCTGGGCAGCATAGTGAGAGGTCAGGTCAGTAAGAAAGAACAAAGGACAGACAGACACGGTAGCATGCTTGTCTCAAATGCATGAGGCCCTGGGTTCAGTCCTTAGCATGTCACGCACAGAGCTTGGCGGTGGTGTATGCATGTAATCCCAGGTGAAAGGGGATAAAAAATTCAAAACTGTCCTCAGCTTCCATTACATAGCAAGTTTGAGGTCAACCTGGCCTACATGAGATTCTGTCTCAGAGAGAGAGAGAGAGAGAGAGAGAGAGAGAGAGAGAGAGAGAGAGAGAGAGAGAGAGAGAGATAGACAGACAGACAGACAGAGGATCATCCCATTATTTCATGCCAGGTTCAGAGAAGTCAGTGAACCAATGCACAGTACATGTTTGAAATGAGCCCTGCCTTGAGGCTACCAGACCCACAACTTAGTCAGAGGGACGGTCTTCCCACCACACTCTGCTGCAGCTTGGCTAAGCTAGGTCCCAGCAGGACAGAACTCATGTCCACACTTAAGCAAATGCTGAATTTCAGACGATACCTTGAGGACATTCCTGTGTTGGGCTAGAGTCACAGAGAAGGACTCCTCATCTGGGAATCAAGCTAGCAGGGCATTGGTGGCACACCATCAAACCTCTTCTCCACCCAGGAGGGAAATCCAGATGTGCCTTGCCCTTAGGGCCATAGTGCATGTATAAGACATACAAGTTCCCTGCTACCACCTCTCAGGGGGTGCTCTGCTATGACCCCTCCTTTTACTTTAAGCTGGGGAACATCCAGATTTGAGCAGAGGTATTACTTTTGTCTTTGAAAAAGACTCTTAGATAGTACTGTCTGCCTGGTTTTCCTTATGCCTCATCCTCTTGCCCCAGCACCCTCCGGCAAGGGCTGTTGCTCAAGTTGATTTATTTAGGCAATGTCTTGTTTGGTAACTAGGTAGCACAGAGTAGCCTTAAAGTTGCTATGTAGCCAAGGCTGGCTTCCCACTGGCAACCCTCCCACAGCAGCCTCCTGGGTGGCTGAGATTACCAGCCTGTGTCACCATCTTCTGCTAATTAAATTGATCTTGACCAGGGAAGGGCCAGTCTAGCATCAACATCTGCAATCAGCTCAGCTCCCAGAGCCCTCCCTGTCACGCTGGCCACCTTATGAGGGGCTGGCGCAGAGTGGTCCAGCAATTCAGCCAGACTGCCAGACTCTTGTCTTTTGGGTTTCATTTCTCCTTGGTCTTATTCTGTAGCACTTCAGTGTCTAACTGTGAGAAACAAGGCTGTGCCCAGCACCATATTCTGAGACCAGTCTGGATCTACCTCAGCCTTCCCTGGATCCAGGGCTTTCAGACTCTGAAACTTACTCATTGGGGGAAGGGGGGGGCGGTTTCTTAAAAGAAAAAAAGCTATAAATACAAAATTGGGTACACCTGGGCTGCCCGCCACTTAAGTTTCTCTGGACGCTAGGCTCATTGCTGACTGGGAACTTTCTGTGCACTCTCTCTGCCCTGGTCTTCCCAGCTGCGTCAGCCCTGCCAGTCAAAAGCTGATCCCACAACCAAGTCTGGGCTTCTCCCTACATCCTCTTGACTAACTCTCTTTGTCCTGTGGGTGTCTGGTGGGAAACAACTGAATAGTTCTTGATTGAGCCATCAGCTTCTCCAGCCTTCTAGGCGAGAAACCCCGGATCCGAGTCTGTAACAGGCATTCGCTGAGCTCCCCCTGTCGGTAGGGTCTATTGGGAGGTGCCCAGGATACAGAAATGAGTGTTATCGCAACCTATCCCTAAAAGAACTATATTCCACTGCCAGAGAAGATGGCACTAGAAACTGTGATTGCTAATCATTGTGGCACAACTGCCAGGCTGCTGGAAGGGCAGGACCACAGGGCCGGGTGGGAGGGAATGAGTAGAGAGCAGGGCAGACAGGAAGGAGCCTAGGCTGAGAACCTTCAACCTGGAGACCTCGGCTTGGGGCCTGTGGTCTTGAAGGAGAGAGTTCTTACAGCGACCGTGGGCTTGTGGCTCCGCAGCGGAGGCATGGCGCCGGCGGTAGAGGGTCGTGGGGGCAGCTCGGGGACGTTGTGGGGCTGCGGTGCCGGGCCAGGGGCTGGTGCAGGGCTGCCGCTCAGGCTCAGCGTGCGGTGGCCACGGAAGCGGTGCAGGAGGGCTCGGGGACACTTGGCTAGTCTGCTCTCTGAGAGCCGCCTCCCAGCACCAGCCAGCTCAGATCTCATGTTTCGCAGTACGTCGAGAGAGCAGCGGTGGCCGCTTGCAGGGGAGCCTGGCTGAGGGCTGCTGGAGTCCAGCTCCTCCTCACTGGCAGAGGAGGCATCTTCCTCGGCCCCTTTCTCTCCTATTTCTTCTTCTTCCTCCTCCTCCTCCTCCTCCGGAGGTTCTTGTAGTCCAGCCTCTGGGTCTCTGACTTCAGCAGGTGCAGGTACCAGACTATATTTTGGACTGGCCAGTAAGAACCAGGCTGGAGGGGCAGATGCAACCCCCACGTCATTGCTTTGGTGGGGGGAAGGTCCTTGGGTGGCGGCTTCCACCCAGAAGAGAGCCTTCCTTTCCAGGCTAAAGTCATACTGCAAAGATAAGGACAACGTGAGGCTCAGCAACGGCAAGCCACAGCCCGTGGGGCCACAGCCCTCAGTGCTGCTTGGGGACCCTATTCAGTCAAATTTTCCAGTTGGGCAAAGTTCCTGGCTCTCCGCTCTGGGTATCCTCCCAGCCCACTCCCGTCCTCCCTTACAGATGCTTCTGCGGCCTATGGATCGTGATATTTCAGTGGCAAACCCTGGCATCAAAGACAAACCTAGTGATGGGTTAATAGAGTAACCATGGTAAAACAATATTTAAAGCCCCTTCCCGCAGGGATGAAGAGATGGCTCAGTGGTTAAGAGCACTGGCTGCTCTTCCAGAGAACCTGGGTTCAATTCCCAGCACCCACATGGCAGCTTACAATTGTCTGTAACTCCAGCTCCAGGGTATCCAACACCCTCATGCAAACATACCATGCAGGCAGAACACCAAGGCACATAAAGTAAAATTACACACACACACCACACACACTATACACACAAATAAAATAAAACATAACTCTTTGCCATTCAGTATGTCACTGAGCAATAACTACCTCAAAGCACTTTAGTAGACACAGTCCTCGTGCTCTGGGGTTCAGTTCAGCCTGCAGAGTGCTTGCCCGGCTCACATAAAGCTCCAGGCTCCAACCCTAGCACCACACAAACTGGCCATGTGCATGGCTGTGCACACTTGTGAGCTCAGTCCTGAGAAGGAGAGGCAGGCATATAGGGAGTTCAAGGTCCTTCTGGGCCACTTAGTGAATGTAAGACAATCCTGAGCTACATGGAACCCTGTCTCAGAATTAACGTGTTTGCAACAAAGCAGTTTTCACATGGGCCCAACACCGCTGTCAGCCTGAGACGTAGGTCCATCATATAAACCTCCTCAGACAGGGATAATACCTGTCCCCACTCCCTGTGCTGATACCTGTCCCCACTCCCTGTGCTGATACCTGTCCACACTCCCTGTGCTGATATGCAAGATTATTTCAGGGCCCAGGGAATGTATCAATCTAGTCTGCATTGAGCTCTGCTTGGTGGGTTCGGGTGTCCTTCCTGTTTCCAGATTAGAAACTCAGCTACGTCATTTGTTGAGGGCAGATTATCGCTGGTGGCTAAGCCATGTCTCTGACTGACTACAGAGTGCCCTCCACCCCATGTCAGGTCACTTAAGGGCAGAACAGAGTGAGGTGTGATCATCTTAGCATCTGGGAAGCAGAGGCAGGCAGTTATCTATGATTTCCAGGCCAGCCTGGAGACCTATGCCAGCCCAGGCTACATCACAGTGAAATCCTCACTATGAAAAACAAAAAAGAAGCTGAGCACGGTGGTGTATGCCTGTAGGCTCAACATTTGGGGAAGCAGAGGTAGGCAGATCTCCGTGAGTTTGAGGCCAACCAGGTCTATAAAGTGAGTCCAGGACAGCCAAGGCTACACAGGGAAATCCTGTCTCAAAAAAAGCAAAAGCAAAACCCAAAACAAAACATGGGGGCTGGAGAGATGGCTCAGAGGTTAAGAGCACTGGCTGTTCTTCCAAAGGTTCTGAGTTCAATTCCCAGAAACCACATGGTGGCTCATAACCATCTATAATGAGATCTGGTGCCCTCTTCTGGCATGTGGGCAGCATACTGTATAAATAACAAACAAATCTTAAAACAAAAGAAGCCGGGTGGTTGTGGCACATGCATTTGATCCCAACACTCGGGAGGCAGAGGCAGGTGGATCTCTGTGAGTTCAAGGCCAGCCTGGTCTACAAATCGAGTCCAGGACCAGGACAGCCAAGGCTACACAAAGAAACCCTGTCTTGAAAAACAAGAGAGAGAGAGAGAGAGAGAGAGAGAGAGAGAGAGAGAGAGAGAGAGAGTCCATTCCATGCTGTGAGTCTAAAGTGTGTGTGTCTTTCTGCTCGCCCACCTCCTCTTCTCCTGGCTTCCCACCACCGAACCTTCCTTTCCCTGTATTCCTTATTCAGTTAGCCATGGGGCTCTGAAACTGCCTTTCAGATCTGTTTCTTTGTGCTGTCGTGGGGGTGAAAACCAGAGCCTTGCACACTCCATGCAAGTGTTTGGCCACTGGGCTAAAATATTTATATTTTTACCAGAGTTGTGTATTTTTGCTCTTAACTTTAAAGGTAAAGGTGTTTCCTTGTTTGCCAATTCTCAGGTTAGATTATTATATGGGCTCTAGTCTGCTTTCTTTTTCTTCTTTTGTTTTGGGTTTTTTGTTTGTGTGGTTGGTTGATTGGCTGGCTGGTTTTTTGAGACAGGGTTTCTCTGTGTAGCCTTGGCTGTCCTGGACTCACTCTGTAGACCAGGCTATCCTTGAACTCACAGTAATCTGCCTGCTTCTGCCTCCCGAGTGCTGGGATTAAAGGCATGCGCCAGCAAGCCTGGCGCAGCTTGTATTTTTTAACAGAAGATTCTAGACATTGAGTCTTATCACGAAGAGGAATTCTAACAGCTGATGGGGAAGAGGGGATAAACTTAAGCATGTTGGCAGTGACGAGCAGCACACACAGGCCAGCCCTCAGCTGACCTAGGGGAAAAAAAGCAACCTCATCACCCAGACATGGAGCCTTCCCCATAGAACTTATTGGCTTGTTTTCAGACTCCCTAGACTATCTGAAAGCAAACCCAGCTTCCCTTTACAATCATGCGACAGGCCCTAGGGGCTCGATGTCAGATCCAAGGACAATGCTAGATAGTCAGAGTCACTCACCATGGAACCAAGCAGAAGCTCTCTACAGGCCAGGACACTGAGCTCGGGTGCAGGGTCGGGCTCTGTGTCCATCACAAAACCCTTGGGCACCTTGAAGGGGACATCATCGAGGGCATTCATTCTGCCAGAGGACGGTGGAGCTGTCTCAGAAGGGCTGAGCAAGGAGCCTGATGGCAGGGAGAAGGTGTGGAGTCCTCAGAACTGGGATCTCCTGTGTGGTGGCCCCCAACAGCTGGAAGGAAAAGATAGCTTGGCCAGTGCTATACATACAGGGAATAAATGAGTAAACCCCAGAGCATCCACAATGACTATTTTATGTCGAAGCCACGTGTTATCAGGCATGCCCAAGCCACGCCCACAGGCTGCATGCGTCCAAAGACAGCAATGAACAGGACCCAATACAAAACTATAAACTTACTTATACTGTGAGTTTTTTTCCTATTATTTTCCTGGTTTGGTAGTTCAAACCAGTGCCATTCTCCAGCCAGGTGTCCTCTGATGTCCACACACCTGCTTTCGTGTATATGCGTGTACATGTACACACACAGAGACAAATGACACACGACAAATAAATGTCATACATTTTCTTAAAGAGTAAGGATGAAGAGCAACAAAGTAAAGTGAAAAAGTACATGACTATGTATGTTCATAGAGTCAGGATGCCCTGGAAACAGAGTTATGAGTGGTTTAACCATAAGCTGCCTGACATAGCTGCTAGACTCATCTGGTCCTCTCCAAAGTAAGATGTGTTCTGTACCGCTGGGCCATCTCTCTGGCTGAGCTGATTAGTATTATATTTCTGGAGCTCTGTGTTTGCTAGGCAAGCACTCTACCTCTGAGATACAGTCCCAGTCCCCTTTCTCTGCTGTTTTTAAGAAGCATGAGGCTGGGGGTATAGTCCAGTCACACAGTACTTGCCTGCTTTGTAGAAGGCTCTGGGCTTGATCCTCAGACCAACAAAAAACAATGCCCCTGCAAAAAAACAAAACCCAGACCAACCAACTTAAGGCTAAAAGGCAACTTCCTCAACCTAGCAGAGTGTAACCCTTGTAGATGGGCACGTGTGTGAGAGTGTGATCTTTGTAGATGGGCACATGTGGGTGAGAGTGTAATCCCCATAGATGGACACGTGTGTGTTGTGTGTGAGAGTGTAATCCTTGTAGATGGGAACAATGTAGGTGCTTCTGACTCCAAAGCTCATCATGATGCTGGTGGTACCACCAGGATTGTACAGGACGGTACATCATGCATAGCCATGCAATGGCTTAAGCGTCAAAGGTTTTGAACATGATCTGGGTCATCTTTTTATGGTTGCCCTGAGAGTTAGGGGGATTCTCAGAGAGCAGCACGGGGTACTCCTCAGGCTCTACACGCACTTCACTATAGAAGGTGCTGGATCATCTCCATGTCATCCTAGTTGCCTTGCTCCATGGGACACTTCCGAGTCAGGTTGCTTCTCTCGCCTAGACGTCAACACCCATAGAGGAAATCTTTTGGCTCAAGTCCACCACCACACTCTGGTGTGGCTGGCAGCCCAAGATGGAGGTAAAGGCTGCTGGGGGCACGGTTGCTGGCAAAGCTGACTTTGCACATGTAGAACTGGGTGGCTGGCGTGGACTGGCTGTGGAGGGACTCTGAGAGGTCTGTGTTCTCAGGGTAGACATGAACTCCCAAAAACGTAGGCTTCTTAGAGAAGTTTACAAAAAAATGAATGATGGAGAGCCCATCTTGGTGGCACAGGTCTGTAATCCTAGCTACTCAGGAGGAGACTAAGTCAGGGTGATCACAAGTTCAGTGCCTACCTAGGAATGAGTTTAAGTCTAGTCTGGGCAATTTAGTGAGACTGACTTAACATAGAGGTTAAAAGACAGCTGGGGCTATGGAGCTCAGGGCTCAGTGGTAGAGTGCTTGCTGAGCAGGCCGGAAGGCTTCGGTTAATCCCCAGTACCACATGTATGCAGATACATACAAAGAAGGAGACTAACACTGATAAACTGGATTAAAGTTAGAAGTGTTAGTCATCACATCTCCTGACAAAGGACTCAGCACATACAATGAACTTCTACAAACAATAACAGAAGGAAGTTTTAAATTCTCATTAGGCTATTCAAATAGCCAGTGGGTACAGAATGCGTTGTTTAGCCTCTTTTAGTCTCTGGGTATACAAAAGAAAACAGCGACCCAACATATACCCAATAGTGAATGGCTCAGATTAGAAAGCCTGGCCATACATGCTGTTGAAGATGAACATCCGTAACTCTCGTGCACTGCTGGCAAGAGAGTCGATCAGTACAGTCCACAGCATCTACCAAGGCCGAAATCCTAGAATTAAAAACCCATCTTCATATCACTTAACTTTTGGGTAACACTGTACAGTATCTGTCCTTAGGTTAGTAACACAAGGAGTTCACTTCCTTGAAAACAACCACCACCACCACCACCACCACCACCACCACCACCACCACCACCTTCTTTCCCGTGGAATTCAAGCTCAAAACTACCTATATAATACACACTAAATTCCTGATCACAGCCTGGCAGTTTTCAAACAATAGGAGCTTGGATCAGGATGTGCCTCTGGCTCCACACGATCTGTCATCCCCGACAGGATGACGCAGAGCCCTGCTGCCCGGGGTCACTGTGCGGTCATCCTGTTCCCAACAAGACAGCCTCACGGAGGGGTAGGGTGGGTAATCTGGGAGCAGACAGGTCAAGTGATGGCAGGTGGCCAAAGCTCTTAATTCCCTCATCCCCCCCCTACCTGTCCATCCTCATCAGTGTCTTCCTGCCTTTAGGGCTCATCTCTTCCTGAGTCCACGTCCCTGCATGTCAGTGGTGGCTCTTTGTGCCCCTCTGGGCAAGATCAGGCAGGTCTTGGGGTAACCATCCAAATCTGCCTTATGGCTCATTCTTACTGGGTGTTGATGAGGTCTAAGGATGTTCTAAGAGGCTCCAGAACATTCAGCCCATTTTACCATCCTCGGATGTATCTTTCAGTCTCAGCTACCACTGACTCTTGAATTGCAGGAGCCCAGCTTCTATTGAGGCTAAAATGTAAAATCTTATCCACCTGAGATACAGACACAACAATCTCTCTCCTCATCTTCCACTTGAAGTCTGCATCCCTAATAACTGTTTTCTGCTCAGCCCTCAGCTGGCTTCTAGTTTGAAGATTCTGAGGATCTCTTTCTGAAGAGCAGAAAGGGCCAGAATGGGGACCAGAGCTAGTTAGAACACTTCAAGATGCAGCAGGGAGTGCCTCTGGAAGGACAGGCTAGTCCGTGTGGGGCGTAGGAAAGCTTTAGGAAGCAGATGGGGCTTGGCTTGGGTACCAAAGAGCAGGAAAAAGGATCGTGAGCAGAAAAGGGGTCAAAGAGCAGGGGTCCAGGGAAGGAACAGCTTGGGGCAGACAGGAGGCACAGGACCCTGCAGGGCGGGGTGAGGGGGTCACAAGTGAGGAAACTGTGTGCAGTCTGCAGCAAGACTCAAGGGTAGAAACCCCTACCCAGATCTAGCCAATGGACAGAACATTCTCCACAGTTGAGTGGAGAGTGGGATATGACTTTCTCACATACTCTGGTGCCTCACCTTTGACCATGTCCCCTGGAGGGGGAGACCTGGTGGCACTCAGAGGAAGGACAGCAGGTTACCAAGAAGAGACTTGATACCCTATGAGCATATACAGGAGGAGGTAATCCCCCTCAGGAACAGTCATAGGGGAGGGGAATAAGGGGAAAATGGGAGGGAGGGAAGAATGGGAGGATACAAGGGATGGGATAACCATTGAGATGTAACAAGAATAAATTAATAAAGGAAAAAAAAAGAAAAAAAAAAGACTCAAGGGTAGAGTGGGGTTGGCAGAGAAAGCCCTGAGGGGCTGGGGCAGGGTGGGGGTACATAAGGAAAGAAAGGCTGTGCCTGCTTCAATGCCTCAACAAACTATATACTCAAACACTTGACAAATTCCCAGCTGAGGTGTGCGCGCTGGGCGACATCTGAGTCTGGGGCTAGACTGTAAGTTGCAGGGATTGACCTAAGGGGGGCCTAGCAATCAGTGACTCCCCACTGTCTGCTAAATGATTTCGCCCTTGCTTGCTTAGAGCTCCATCTACCTGCCAACAATTTCACCTTCTCTATGTCTCTTCTGAGATCAAACTCATAAATATCTGCCTACAAGCACCTCCCATCTTTAGAGTCCCTCTAATTTAACAAAGTGAACTTCACCTCTCTTCCCTCAAATAAACCTTTCACCCCAGGCCTTTGTCTCATGGTATGATGGCCTGACCCAGGTGCTGAGCCACTCAGACACTTTCCTTTACCACTTCCTATCTCAAATTCTCTGCCAAGTTTCTTAAGAGTCTGTTTCACCCTAAGGCCATGGCTACCGTGGGAATCCAAGCTGGTTGTACCACCCTGGGACAACTCCCCTCCATTTATCTTGTGTGCTGTTAACTGTATTTTTGCTCTGCACACAGAAACAAGAGTGATCACTCCAAACTATAAAATTACGCCACCATCCTTTCTCTTTCCATAGTTCTCAGGTGCTTTACAAATAAAAATTAAACTTGTAGAGGTTTGCAATACCTAGACTGATCTTACGTAACTCTGACTGGAGTGGCCTCCGTTGGCAGTGGTCCCCTGACCCCCACAGCCCCCCTGCACAGCTACTCTTGATACTATGTTTGCCTTTTCCCAACAACTATTTAAAAGCCTTTACTTCCCCCAGAGCTGGAACATCACTAAGAGCGTTTCTGAGGCAGTTTCACGTCCTCCAGGCCGAATAAGGCCTTCAATTTCTGATCCTCCTGCCTTCACCCCCCAAGTGTGGGAATCTGGTTTTATGGGGTGCTGGGGATTGAAGCCAGGGCTTCATACATTCTAGGCAAGCATTCTGCCAGCTGCCAGCTGCCCTTTTACTCTGACGCACAGCGTACTCAGTGAAACAGGCCGTGCGTGCAGGTGGAGTAGTAACTTATTCTTCCTACATGACACTGTTTTTGGTTTTTGTTTTTTGAGACAGGGTCTCTCTGTGTAGCCTTGGCTGTGTCCTGGACTCACTTTGTAGACCAGGCTGGCCTCGAACTCACAGTGATCCGCCTGCCTCTGCCTCCCGAGTGCTGGGATTAAAGGTGTGCACCCCCACGCCCGGTTTATGACACTGTTTATACTATCTCACTTAAATGGGTAATAAATGTGTCTGAAGACAATTCCTACTTCATGAACTCAAAGAACCTTCAAAGTACTCAAACCGTTTTTTGATTGTTGTGGCCATCTTCCTTTTAAACCTGTGTTCTCTGTGGGACTATGGGGTATTTCTTGGCACCCATAGGCACTTTGTATGAACTATCTAGACAATGAAGATACGGGTGTGCTAGTACACTCCCTGAACACAATCACAGTGACAGCGGAGAATCTGTGAGCACAGCGTGGGAGCAGTGAGGGTTAGTCAGGATGGAGGGAGAGGCAGAACAATGTGTCGGGCACTGAAAGCCTCCACGAAGTTTTCGTTTTTAATGCCAGGAGGGCAGGGGTCCTGTCCCTGCCTTTTCTGCTCTTAGCACCTGCACCACAGCATGTGGAGAATGGAAAACAACAACCCACCTGCCAGAGGACACAGCTCAAACTCTGCTTCCTGACCCTTGTGTGAGTTACTAGACAACTGCCTGTTGATGCACACACAGTTACAGGAGGCTCACGCCACTGCCTCTAACACCTCAAGTTTGGCTTCAGCGACTACGGAAAAACAAGCTGATTCCAAAGGCAAATGGAATCCACTGCGGAAACAGATTCTTTGGCAGCAGCCAGGCGTGGCACATCAGGAACTTCTGTGTGGACACACAGGAGTACAAAGCTCACTCAAGTTAGCTCACAGGGTAAAGTGGGGTGATATATCAGCTGGAGAAGTATTTTTAAACATATCATTAAAAGAAAAGAAGATGCTAACTGGACATAAGACATAATTTGTACTTACCCTGTGATCCCCAGGAAGGCTTCTCTCTGGACAGAATATGAAGACATGAACCCGGCAACAGATGGTATAATCCCAGCTAAGCTTTTTAAAAAGTCACATGGACACAGAAACATGAAGGGTTTTAGCATGATTAAGCTGGTTGGCTTGCTGCAGCTAGTTCTCAGACAGCACAAACTCGGTACTCCAGCCAAGCACCCAGGGCTTCACATACAGTGACTCTGTCTCTAGTGGTCTGTCACTGCTCCCTGTGTTTACCCAGTTCCTCTAACAGTCTCTCACAGGTCCTCAGTGTGTGTGTGTTTTGTTTTCCCCCACATGATTAATCTGGGCCTGAAGGAACGGCTTAATGGTTCTGAGTACTGGCTGCTTTTCCCGAGGACTTGGGTTCAGCCCCCAGCACCCATATCGAGGCTCAGAATCATCTGTACCTCTAATACCAGAGAACTGGCCTCTCTTCTGGCCTGTGAGTATGGGACATGTGTGTAGCACAATGGCATACATACAGGCAAAACACCCATATGTATAATTTTTAAAAATTACGAATAAGATAAATCAACATTTAATTAGCTTTCTGATTAATCTCTAAATTTTTTTTTTCCTTTTCTTTTTTGGCTTTTTTTGAGACAAGGTTTCTCTGTGTCACCCTGGCTGTCCTGGACTCACTTTGTAGACCAGGCTGGCCTTGAACTCACAGGGATCCACCTGCCTCCGCCTCCCGAGTGCCGGGATTACAGGCGTGCACCACTACCATCCAGCTAATCTCTGATTTTTTCTTTCTCCATTTTATTCACTGGTGTTTAATATATGAAGTTATGTAAAAGTGAGAACCAAAACAAAGGCTTGACAGAATTCTATAAATCCAAATTCTGTTGACTATAAAGACCAGCAAAGGACCAAGGGCTCGGGTGTAGTTAGGGGTATAGCAGCTGGATCTTTCTAAGCCTGGAAAGAAACAGTGAGGTACAGACCTGAAGACACACTGGGAAAAAATTGACCCGTTCCCTAGCTGTACAACATAAGGCACAAACGCTCAGGCTGGCAATATACCAGGAAACCTAGGAAATAAAAACAATGCTCACTTTATAAAGCCTTGCTGGCTCAAATGTAGAAGAGAAACAGCTTTTCCCTACCCAAGACTCAACACCTCCTTTTCTGGGTCAGTTGTTGAACCTTCCTAGTCCCTCACCATCAGTGCTGTGTCCATGGTGACAAGGCTGACAGTTGCTGAACCTTTCTAGTCCCTGACCATCAGTGCTGGTATCCATGGTGACAAGGCTGACACCACAACTCATACAATCCCACCTTTTGCCTGTGCTTTTCCTGCAGCTAAACTCAGAGCAAGAAGGTGCATAGGCCTGTGCAGTTAGGTGACACTAATCAGATCAGACCTTAAGACACACTAGGAAAAAACAGCCCCCGCTTCCTAGCTGTATTGAATGAGGCACAAAGAGGGACAGAGGTGTTAGTATACTACACCCAAAGGCTCCCAATTCCACACCGTTTCCAAAGTTGATGGCAACCATTCTTGCTATACAGAGTCAGACTCTGCAGACAAAGCTATGTTTAGGAATCATTTTCCTGCAGTAAACACCTGTGTATTAAACTTTGGAGTGAAATGCTTTAGCAATGTGTTAAATGATTTGAGAGAGAATAAATCAGGGAAAAGGCTCAAATGAAAAGGTGAAAATATTATTTATTCAGCTTTTAGGAAATTAAATAACAAAAACCCAGAATAAAGCAAAACAAAAACCGTAACATGTCATATGACTGATCATGTCCAAGCAGAATAGTACTTATTAATATATAAAAATAAAATTTACCATTCATATTTGCTCTTTTCCCAACTTGTACTATATGGATTTTTTTTAGAAGCCTGAGCAGCCTAGCCCCCACCCCATGACTGAGATTATAGTCCCATAGGGAAACAAGTTTCTGTTCTTGGAGGACCCATACAACTAGAGCCCTTGGGACTGTTCAACTGGCGCTTTGTTGAAGAAAACAGACACTGTATGTCAGAGCACAAGCCAACCCAGCTCTGGCACTCTTCTAGTTTTCTTTCTTTTTTCTTTTCAAGACAGGGTTTCTCTGCATAGCCTTGGATGTCCTGGAGCTCACTTTGTAGACCAGGCTGGCCTCGAACTCACAGAGATCCACCTGCCTCTGCCTCCTGAGTGCTGGAATTACAGGCAGGCGCCGCCACACCTGGCCTTCTTCCATTTTTTTTTTCCTTCTTCCATTTTTTAAAAAGATTTATTTATTATTTATACAGTATTCTGCCCACACGTGTGCCTGCCCACCACAAGAAGGCACCAGATCTCATTACAGGTGGTTGTGAGCCACCATATGGCTGCTGGGAATCGAACTCGGGACCTTCGGAAGAACAGATGGTGCTCTTAACCTCTGAGCCATCTCTCCAGCCCCCTTCTTCCATTTTTTAAGCTCTCCACATGACAACAGTTCTAAGTCATTGGCATTCCTGGCAGTAGCAGTCTCCCACATTGCACCAAAACTGGGACTATCCCAACCCTAGGTCGAAGTCTGGCCTGTGCTCCTGGAGCTGCAGGGCAGTTGGTGTAGGACGATAAGGAGCAGTGGCTGCTGACTCTACTCAGCGAGCACCTTCAAGGAGTAACCGAGTGTGCTGACTGTTCTTACCCACCAATATACAACAATCCTAAAGCAAAGGAGCAGGTCACATGCGACCACGCCCCTCAAAACAGAGGCAGGTTTAGTGAACCAAGGCCACAGCCTATGCTAATAACCTCAGTTCATCCAGGCCCTTTCCAGAAGAACCTTATGAATCTCCTAGCCCAAGAGGCACCCTGACCAGGGCAGAGAACAAAAGAAACAGGCCTTCCAGCCAGGACAACGCTACAGAGAGTTTAAGTTGTGCAGAAGACTACAGTGTGAGACGACAGCATCACCAATATCTAGAGCTGTAGTGCTCGCCGGCTGGACCACACTCCTGGCGTCTTATTGCAGCTTAATGGCGGTTGCCCAGATGTCGTTGCTGGGGAGCGGGGGAAGGACCCATCCTTGGGGAACAGAGTTGCCTTTAGGATGATCAGACGGCACCAGGTACTGATCCCAATCATGCCTTAGTAAGAACATAAAGAACAATATTTATTTCTGGTTTTCCACAAGCGAGATATTCAGAAACTACATTTTATATCTAGTATACTGTTCAAATGACAGATGTACTAACCTGCTATAGAACTGGGTTTCTAGAAAGTACGCTAAAGGTTACATTAATGTACATATTTAAGGAAAAACTTACAGACCCTCATTATTTGCAGATTCTATATTTGTAATTTCTCTTTCTTTCCAAGACAGAGCTGGGGCTGGCCTTGAACTCCTTATCTTCCTGTCTCCAGCTCCCAAGTTAAGGGCTACAGGGCACGAGCTACCACACCTTAATATATTAGCAAATTTAAATCACCCCATGTGGTATTTTCATGGAAAACCAAAAATGTAGAGAGAGAGAAAAAAGCTGTAACCAAAATGCACATTCCTAGCTGAGGTCCTTCTGCCTCCTTCTTCTCAGCTCTTATGGTATAAATTAGCATCCTGTTGTGGTCTACTGTGCCATGTTGTTCAGTTTTGTGCTTTACTGTTTAAATAGCACCCAATGTCCTGGAGAAACGCGCATGCCACTACGTGTGAGAGAGTTGTGAGGTACTTTGTAGAGACAACAATGTGCCCTAGACAAGCTTTGTTAGACTCAGATTATAGTGTAGTTAGCCCTTATGCAATGCTTATAATCAGCAGCATACACTAAATTAGCTGTCTTCAAACAAACACATGGAACATGGTGCTGATCAGCTAATAAAAGTGAGACAAAGGCTGGAGTGACGGCTTAGCAGTTAACACTGGCTGCTCTTACAGCAGCATCCACATGGCGACTTACAACTCTCTGTAACACCAGTTCAGAGTTCTGGCCTCCATGGGCACCAGGTACACATGTGGTACACAGACATCAATCAGGCAAAATACCCAATCACATTTTTTTAAAAGGAGAGAGAGAGAGAGAGAGACAAGAGGCTCAGTGGTCTACCTGGCCCTGTCTCCTTCAGGAGCTGGATCAAGTGTTCTGTGACTCAATATCCACAGTAACTTGGCAGACATACCTACCATCAATAATATGTTTAAAGGCTAAACCTTGTCAAAGTTAAAACTCTTCCTGAAAAATAAATTGATATGCCAGAAAAGTCCTTCCCAAGATTCAGAAATTGATGGAATGTTGAAGAAACCTCAGTCATTTCCAAGCCATTCTTTTGAGACCTCTATGTCCTGAGGGAACAACAAAATGCCTCTAGGCAACAAGCTCACACTGCTTGGGACATCTAACCATTTACTTTGTTTTACCTACTGACTTCTCAAAGGACTGCATGTGGGCAGGAAGCTGGTGCTAAAGCTCAAAGGCACCTCCATTTTATAGCTGAGAGGATCACAGCCCAGCTAGCTGAGAATGACCCAACTCCACAGCATCTAGTTCAGCTGAGAGCTGCAGGGACTCAGGGGTCAGCATGGGCCTTAGCCTCCATTGGCAACTATTCAGGAAAAAAGGATTCTCTTCCTGGGTTGACTTAGCACCAAGAGAGAATTCAGAAAACAGGGTCAGCTATGGTGATGCACACATTAACCCCAGCAATGAGGTGGAGGGAGTAGATCTCTGACTTCAAGGACAGCGTGGTCTATAGAGCAGTCACAGCCAAGTTTTAGTTTCTTTACCTGTTCAAATGGAGAGACTGAAGACACAGACTTTCAGAAATTGATGAGGACTTTAAAAATACAAGTGGCACCCTTGAAACCTGGCAACACTACACACCTAAAAGGAACTTTTAAAAAAGATGCAGCAACACACCCCAACAGCACAAGCATTCCATCAAGAGCTTACTGCTACCCAAGACAAAGGGCTAGCAAAGGCTGCCCTTCTGACCTTATCTGAATAAGCGCAGGCAGGGAGTGCTCGGCCTGGAGGTAATACTGACGAAACGGCTGCAAGAGGTGAGCAAGTGGGAACTCATCTGAAAGAGAAAGGCACAACATGTCACCTTGCTTGCTGTTAAGAATGCAATCTGGGGGCTGGAGAGGTGGCTCAGCGGTTAAGAGCACTGACTGCTCTTCCAGAGGTCCTGAGTTCAAATCCCAGCAACCATATGGTGGCTCCCAACCATCTATAATGCGATCTGGTTCTCTCTTCTGGCATGCGGGCAGAGCAATGTACACATAATAATAAATATTAAATCTTTAAAAAAAAAAAAAAGAAAAAAAAGAATGCAATCTGGCTGGGCGTGGTGCTGTACGCCTTTAATCCCAGCACTCAGGGAGGCAGAGGAAGGCGGTTCTCTATGAGTTCAAGGCCAGCCCGATCTACAAAGGAGTCCAGGACAGCCAGGACCACAAGAGAAACCCTGTCCCACCAAAAAAAACAAAACAAAACAAACAAAAGAATGCAGTCTCAAGGCCAAGTGACTGAGCCACTGATCGACAAGACCAGCCTTATGTCTGCAGCCCTGATTTCCACCACGCAGTGGAGAATCTCAACTTGTAGCAGGTCCTCCTTTTGGTTTAAGTTGGGTTTTTCAGAATAAAAAGAACTGTTTACTGAGATTTTCCTCTCCTGCACTGGCAAGGATAAGCTTACCTGGATCTCCAAATAACTTGGACTCGATTTCACGTTTCTGAAGTAAAAGTTTCTCTTTCTCTTTCCTCTGTTTCTTCTCCAGCTCTCTCTTCCTCTCTTCCTCTTGCTCCCCTTCTAGCATGACTCGGAGGGCTCTCTCCTCAGCTTCATACAGTTCAGAGCGCTTCTTAATGAGTTTCCTTAGCCGCTGAAGATGGTGCTCAAAAGTCTCATCCGCTGAAGCAGGAGGGCAGACCCCTGTGCAAGAAGAAGCAGCTGGGTGTTCCTTCGTGTGCTTTCACACTCTCGCTAAGACAGCGCGACACTAGCTGTGGGCAGAACTGTGACTGCTCCCTTCGCAGACGAGGAGACTGACAGAGTTTACCTAAGTGCTCACAGAAGACAGGCACTCTCCAGGAGGAGGCAGCAGGTGTGGCCCTCCTCTAGGAGGCCACCTTCTCCTCCTATCTCTCTGACCTATTTTGGTTTCTTCATTGACCCTTACTTTGACATCCTCTAGAAGTTTGTCTTCTGTGCCTTCATCTTCTACTATAATCTCATGATCATTCCAGATCATGTTACTTGCTGATGAACTAGCTCCTTTATGTTTACGTGTGTATGTGGGGATGTACGCTCAGGTGTACATCGCCATGCACACCAGTGCAAGGCCCAAGGAGACCATCAGGCGTCCTGCTCTATCACTCTTTGCCTTGTTCCCTTGAAATAGGGCTTCTCAGGGCTGGAGAGATGGCCGGGAGGTTAAGAGCACTCGCTGTTCTTCCCGAGGATCCAGGTTCAATTCCCAGCACCCACAGGACAGCTCATAATGTCGGTAACTCTAGATCCAAGGGATTCAATACTCTTACACCGACCTACATGCAGAAAAAAAAACCACCAAACCACATAAAATAAAAATAAATATTTCATCAAGAAACAAAATAAATGCCGGGCGTGGTGGCGCATGCCTTTAATCCCAGCACTCGGGAGGCAGAGACGGGCGGATCGCTGTGAGTTCGAGGCCAGCCTGGTCTACAAAGTGAGTCCAGGACAGCCAAGGCTAACACAGAGAGACCCTGTCTCGGAAAACAAAACAAAACAAAACAAAACAACAACAACAACAACAACAACAAAGAAACAAAACCACAAACAGGCTTTGAAGTACTCGGGAGATAGAGGCAGGAGGAGCTCTTGTAAGTTCAAGGCCAACCTGTTCTACACATCAAGTTCTAGGTCAGCCAGGGCTACACAGTGAGACAAGACCCCATCTTAAAAAAAAAATAAATAAAAATTTAAAAAAGAAAAAGAAAAAGAAAGTAGAAGTATTGGTGTCTTTAAAAAAACCTAGTTATGGGGCTGGAGAGATGGCTCAGAGGTTAAGAACACTGTCTGCTCTTCCAAAGGTCCAGAGTTCAGTTCCCAGCAACCACATGGTAGCTCACAACCATCCATGGTGAGATCTGGTGCCCTCTTCTGGGATGCAGGCATGCATGCAGGCAGAATACTGTATATATAATAAATAAATAAATCTTAAAAAAAAAAAAACTAGTTATGTTATATAAACATCTTTATGTTTTAATCCCAGGTGTAGAATATGGGGCTGCTTTAGGCTGCCCACAGCAGTAGGTTATTTGCCTCACGCAGGCTCTGAGGGTGATCTTTGCCAGCTGCAGACAGTTTAATTCTGGGGACTCCGAAAGGGAATAAATGCCAGATCCCAGAGAGAGACTGGAGGCTTGGGGAGGGCACTCCAGGAAAGCTCCTGGGCACCCCGGGAAAGCTCCTGGTGGCTGTTGATGCAGTCTGATGGGAAGACATGTCCTGAAATGAAGACTGGACTTGCCCCAAGGGACTTGATGACCCTGACCAGCAGGAAGTAGCTACACAGAACCACTCCCCCTCGCCCCACTAACCTTCCTTCTCTCCTACCTGGTTTTGTGGTATTGGAAGGGATTGGGGTGGAGAAAGGAGAAAGAAATATTAAAAGTCCTAAGAAAGTAGATTTTAAAAGTGTGTCTACAGTCTTTCACTGAACCTAGAGCTAGGCTGGGCCCCAGCAAGCCCTAGCCATCCTCCTGTCTCAGCACAGCCCCGTGCCCTGGGACTACAGGCGTACGTTAACTACATCTGGCCTTTAACGTGGGTCCTGGGGATTCAGGTGCAGGTTCTCTTACACACCTAGCCGCCGTCCCGACCCCTTGACAGGTGACCTCTCATCCAGGGTAGACTGTAAGTTCCTTAAACAGACCAATCAACTCAGGACTGTTCTTCCTGTTTCCATCATTCTTCCTGTAGCCGACTAGGCTAGAACCTTGAAATCACCATCAAGCAAACAAAAAAGGGGTGGGCAGGCTTCTGTTCTGCTTCTCATAAGAAAGACAGAGCTTCAAATAGCAAATACCAATCTTTCCTCTTACATACAACTGCCCTGAAAAACACACACACACACACACACACACACACACACACACACACACACACACACACGTCTACACTGGAGGGAACTACCGAAATTTTCAGACCATAAGTCGCACCCAGTTTTAAGAGCAGTAAAACCCTGTGTGAGTTCATTGGCTGGCACACTGAAGACATCGCTAAGTGACCTCTTTGTTGATGCCAGATGGACAGCAATTGGACCATAAGGAACATCCTAATTTCCCCCCACTTTTGGGGGGGAAGTGTGTCTTATGGTCTGAAAAATATGGTACACTAGAGGTTGACTTGTAGAAACCAATCAGTTGGCGCATGAGTCTGGCTCTATGCAAAGCAGCTATATCCCAATAAAACTTTATTAAGGATCTAAAAGAATCTGTTTTCAGGCCAGGTGTGGTGACAGTGTGGAGGCAGGTAGATTGCTGTGAGTTCAAGGCAAGCCTGGTCTACAAAGTGAGTGTAGGACAGTCAAGGCTACACAGAGAAATCTTGTCTCAAAAAACCAAAACAAAAATACACACACACACACACACACACACACACACACACACACACACACACACACACACATAAATAGATTTTTTTTAATCCCCCAAGTGCTAGGAATAAAGGCGTGTGCGCCACCACACCTGACTGAAGTTTTTATTTTTAAAATTTATGAGTAAGTACAGGTACATTCATGCCACAGCATTTGTGTAAAGTCAGTGATGGCTCCCCCTTTCTCTGTGTTATCTTAGCAGTCCTAGGCTTGCTTTTAGACCAGGCTGGCCTCGAACTCACAGTGATCTTCCTGCCTCTGCCTCCCGAGCACTGGGATTATAGGTGTGTGCCACCATGCCTGGCTTTGTTTTGTTTTTTCGATAAGGTCTTACTATGTAGCCTCTAATGGCCTGGAGCGCATTGTATGTATAGACGAGGCTGACCTCACATTCCTAGAAACCCACCTGACTCTTCCTTCCAAGTGAGGGATTAAATTTTACACCACCACACCTGGCTGGTTTTGATTTTGTGGGGCCCAGATTGGCCTCACACTTAATATGTGAACCAAGACGGGCCTTGAACTGCTCATCTTTCTGCCCTGATCACTTGAGTTCTGGATATGTGCCACCCACTATGTGTAACTCTGAAATTTTGAAGCATAAAGCTTCAGAAAATGGTTAGCTTCTTATGGCTGTTTGTTGAGGAATGGCCCCAAGAAGCCAGGCGTGGTGGCCCACTTTAATCCCAGCACTTGGGAGGCAGAGGTAGATGGATCGCTGTGAGTTCGAGCGATAACACAATAGAACACTAGGAATTTAGCATTTATATCCTGAGGAATTACAATATAAAAACAAAATCATTTGTTTGGGGTATAGAGGTGGCTCCGTAGTTAAGAGGACCTATTGCTCTTGCAGAGCACTCATGCAGTTCCCAGCACCCACACGATGACTTACAGCCATCCTTAACTCCAATTCCAGGGTATTGGATCTCCATGGGCATAAACACAGACACACAGACACACAGACAGACAGACAGACAGACAGACACACACACACACACACACACACACACACACACACACACACACACACTATTTAAAATAGATTTTAAAAAACCCAAAGTTCTGAGCTACTGCTGTCAAGTCCAGTAACTCTAGAGAGTGAAATTAAGTACCAAATATTCTTCCTCCAAACATATTTGCAAGCCAAGCATAGTGGCCTAGGCCTGTGACCTCTATACTAGAGAGGCTAAGGCAGTACAACTGTTACAAGTTCAAAGTCAGCAATAGCTACAGAGCTGTGCTTCTATCTAGGATAAGAAAAAAAGAAAAATACACTCATTACTACATGACCAATACCTGGGATGGGAGGCACTAGGATAAAGGAAGGAGGAGGAAAAAAAAAGTAGAAACACAAAGCTATACTTACCTTTCCTTGCTGCAGCTTCTTTCCTCAGTTTCCTCAGTTTCTCTAAAGCTCGCAAAATGTCCACCATTCTTTTGGTGTCCGACTGCTTTTTCCTCACTTCAGCTAAGACCCCATCAGCAGCCACTTTGAGCTCCTGCTCCTGGAGGGAGTGAAAAAGCCCACAAGAACTTGTATTAGGAGTTACCTTACAGCAGACGAGACCTCCCTGGAGACAAGACTTCAGAGGCTCAGGCCGTCGACACAGCAGACCACTGAGTCTATACTTCAATTGCTTGGACGCGGCGTGTATCATGGCTGTGCCTAGGGCTTCTTTCCTTTTACTGATCAATTCTACAACCATGCTGCTGCTTTGCTGCTGAGACCGCGCCCCAGCTATGTAGCTCAGCTGGCCTTGACTGAACTCCCTGTCTTCTTACCTCCGCTTGCCATGGATGTGATCTACCTCTCCCAGCTGATCCTGCAGCCTTCTCCTTCTTTTCTGGTTTTGATTTATTTATTCTGAGAGACATCTCACTCTGTAATGCAGGCAGCTTCAAACTGCAGCACTCCACTTGCCTCGGCCTCCTGAGTGCTGGGGTCACAGATGTGAGCCACCACAGCCAGCTCCATTTACCCTTAAGGGAGAGCCTCTCCTGTCAGCAGCTTCAGTTCCTGCGCAGGGTTCTTAATTCCTCAGTGTTTCCTAGGGTGTACTACAGGGAATGCCTAAATCGAATTCACCTTGTCAAGATGAATTCCATAAAAATACAGATTAACAGAGATCCCAAAGATGGCTTCCACAGTGCCATCTTTCACGCTGAGCCAGTCTTGAGGGATCTGCCTTCCATATCCTCACCCGCTGCCTACTTCTCGCTCCCATCTGTCTTATGTAAGTGCTGCAATTCCACCGGTACAGCCAATAGCCATGCTGCTTCACTCTTCTGCTAGGAAAAATCCCTGTGCCTTGAACTATCCGTACCTGTTGCTGTACTTGGCTTTAGCACTGCTTTAAAGGCTCAGCTCAGAAGTCATTAAATTATCTGGGAAGCCGTCCTCCAGTGAACTAGAAAGCTTTCCCCTGGGCTCCTTATACTAACTTCAGTTGAAAAACTAATATATACCATGCTGTACAAGGCCCTACAAGGCTCTAAGCAATCAAAGACAAGAGCTGTATTCTACCCCCGTGTTACCAAACACTAGGCCTGACACCTAATGGACCCACACTAACTGTTTGTTTAAGTGACTCTAATTCTTTCAGATTAAAGCACTGCCTCCCTTGTGTTGACATTCCTGAGGATACAATGCTAGATCTTGCTATCAATACACTTCCCAGCAATGCTATAGTGGCCTCTAGGGCAATGGTAGGCACGGGGCAAAAGGAGATTGTGCTGGCTAGTTTTATGTCGACTTAACACAAGCTAGCGTCCTTTGGGAGGAGAGAGACTCAACTGAGAAACCATTCCCTGCCCCACCAGCAGCCTGACCTGTGGGCAAGCCTGTGGTGCATTTTCTTAATTGGTGATTGATGTGGGAGGGCCCAGTCCAATTGGGGGTGGTCCTGAGTATATAAAAAAGCAGGCTGAGCAAGCCATGGAGAGTACACTAACAAGCCTCTTCTCCAAGGCTCTGCATCAGTCCCTGCCTCCAGGTTCCTGCCTTAGCACTGCCTCAACAAGACCTGAGCAACTCACCAGTAGACATGCTAGTATGGAAGATGGAAAACTCCAAGATCCTCAACCCTAGACAACTACAGGTAACTGGAAAATATTCAGAGCAAGAGAAATGGTTCTTCTCAGGGACAAGAACCTTAGTTCATTATCCAATACCAAGTAGTGAGCCCTGAAATCATTTGCACACAAGTAATATTAAATGTACTAATCAGATTGTATTATGTATATATGTAACAATAAGTAAAGAAAAAGAGGCCATGAATTTGAAAGAGAACAAAGGAGATGCATGGGAGTGGCTGGAGGGAAGAAAGGGAAAATCATGTAATTATATTTTTAAAACCTAATATATATTAATAAAAAATATTATCTTAATTTACTTTTATTATTAATTTATTTTGTTATTACTTACTCTATCTAATATTAACATCTAATATTACTCTAAATAATATAAATATATTTCTAAAAGCAACAGTGGAGCTGGAGAGATGGCTCAGTGGTTAAGAATACTGACTGCTCTTCCAGAGGACCCAGGTTCAATTCCCAGCACCCACAGGGCAGCTCACAACTGTCTATAACTCCAAGATCTGACCCTCACACAGAGTTATATTCAGGCAAAACATCAATGCATATAAGGAAGAATGAATGAAAGAAAGAGAAAGCACTTGTTACTCTTACAGAGGACAGGGTTCAATTCCCAGCATCCATATAGTGTTTAAAATCATCTTTAACTCTAGATGCAGGGATCCAGTGTCTGCTTCTGACCTCTACAGGCAGTAGGCACACATGTGGTGCACATACAAACAGACAGGCAAAGCCATCACAAAAATCAAAATGAGTAAGTAACAGCAATAGTAACAGCAGTGTTCAGAGGTGATGAGGATGCTTTCACCCAACACTGCAGATTCTACTTTCTCCCTGCTCTACTGCACACACCAGAGAGACAAGCGTGTGTGACTGTGGTCAAGTTAACTAAGTCTCAGTCTGTAACATCAGGGTAATCACGTCCTCAGGGTTGTGAGTAGACCTGCAGGAAGCTAGTGTAGTGTCTACTAAAGGTGTGAGTGCTGAGCTGGGGTGAGAAGGGCAGGCACAGGAGCAGCACAGCAGGCTGGGACGCCAGCGGGGTTGGCATCTCTCCTCTTACAGTCCTGCACCCAGCAGCCAAGTTCTGCTGCCGCCCCAAGCAACGCACCTGGCCCCCTCAGAACTCCGTTTACACATACACGCCTTCCTAAACAGCGGAAAGGTTTATTCTCTCTCAAAAACCATCCGACTAGGACAGCTTCAGACACATTCTCAATACATTCTAGCAGGAGGGCCCACCGGCCTTAATTGGGTTTTGGTGCATGCGCAGTAAGGAAAAAGGTAAGCCTATGTTCAATAAACTTTTAGTAGAGTGTAACCTTCTTACCATTTTATGTACAATGGTTAGTGCATATGATTAAAATCAAATGCATTGTGGGAAGGGACATACACAGAACAGATTACAGGCCGTAATCTCGCAATCAAAATAGAGAAGAACCATCATTACATATGTTAGTAAGCAAGTTTCTTCTCTGGACGCCCACAAAAAGAAGTACCAAAATAAAACAAACAAACAAACAAAACCCCAGAGTATCATGTGGGCCCTTGGCTGTCCTTTCTAACCTGTACTTGTTACTGCTTTGTTTGTGAATAAAGTTTTCTTGCTATTTTTTGCAAATTTGTGTGAGCCCTTGTTTCAATCATTTGAATATGAAATCAAGTACCTGCAAACACCTGAACCAGGCAGACCCACACCACCCAATACACTGAGAATTCATCGTTTCAAACTAATAAACAAATGAATCCTGGAGAAAACTACTATTAACCTCATCGGCCAATTACATTATAAAGGTCTCGAGGTGTGGCCCAAATCTTCTAAATGTGCATGCTTAGGACAGTATAAAACAGATACGAAGACCGTTAGTACTGCATATCAGTAAGTGACTCCAAATTTGAAGCAGGACACAGGAGATGTGTCCTCAGAAACGCACCAGCGTGAACGTGTCACACTCCACGTTCTAGACTTTTGTGTACCACGCATCATCAACACGGAATACACAGTAAAGAGGTGGGAAAGGCTAGCTTTCACGGATAAGCATCCAAGCTAACCAGCATGCGGATTCAGGGTCCAGCCACCACTGCTCCAACCGCAGAACGCACAGTAGTACAGTACATCTCACCCGCTTCTTTTCCTCCACTTCCTGCACGCACTTCACCCTCCAGCGGTCAATCTCTTGCTCGCGTTCGGTGGCCTGAGCTGCCTCCGCCTCCCGCTCAGCCTCGCGTTCCCGGGCCCTCTCACGAAGCCGCAGCCGGCGGCGACGGACCCTCTCCAGCCTCCGTCGCGCCTCGCCCACGTAGGCAGCCTGGGCCAGAGGCTGCAGTCGTTCCGCTAGCTCCGCTCGCAGGGGCGCCGCCTGAGCGTGCAGGGAGGCCCAGGCCTCTCCGTCGGCCTCGGCCTCGCGCAGGGACTGCCCTAGGCTGCGCAGCCGCCGCACCAGGCGCAAAGCCGCTCGCAACCGCGCGCGCACTTCGCCCAGGCTGGGCCCGGCAGGCGTGCCCCGGGGTCCAGGGCCGCCCGGCCGCCGGGGGTTCCCGAACACCGCCTCCAGCCACTGCCGGTCGCGCAGGCGTTGAAGGGCCGCGTCCCCGAGAACGTCGGGCGGCGGCGGCGGCGCCTTAGCCCAGCGGGGACTCCACGGCGGGCCCGGGCCTGGAGGCGGTGGCCGCGGACGCTCGCCGGCGTCGGGCCCCGGGAAGGGCCGGCACGGCGGCGGCGGCGGCAGTGGTGGGGGTGGCACCGGGAAGAAGGTGCTGCCCCCGCCCCCGCGGGAGACCTCGGCCGGGGCGCGGGGCTGCAGAGCCAGCGGAGGCTGGAGGAACGGGGCGGACGTCCCCGGGAAGGGGCCGGGACGCTGGGGAAGAGGCGGCGGGAAAGCTGGGGAGGGCAGCGGCGGGGGCGGACAGCCGAATGGAGCGGAAGGCGGTGGCTGCGGGGGCGGCGGCCCCTGGCGGCCCTGGGCAAAGAAGGGCGGCAGAGCCATGTCTGCAGTTAGTGCAGCGACTGCGAGCAGTGACAGTGATCTGTGTACTTCTTTATCCGGGTTCCGGGAGGAAGTGACGTTTACAACGCGGTACAGCTGCTTCACGCGCCTCCCGGAAGCGCGCCGCAATGCAGGACGTTAGTTCCGTCTTGAATTGACAAGTCTTGTTTTTTGGACGTTCTAGAGGAAGACTTAGCCTGAGGCTTTGTCTAATATCTGAAAGACAAGGAGTGTGGGATTCTATTGGAACTGGAGATTAGCATATCTATTAATGTTTTGTTGCTGTTATTCCTGACAGGATCCCATAATATGGGCATACATTTCATTTAATCATTTTCCAGTTGTAGGAGTTTTTATTTCAAATGTTTGTGTATAAAGCTTCTGCAGACTTTTCTCTAAGATAATTCTAGGGTTGCAGTTGCTTAGATTTTATTTGAGTCAAGATTAGACTTATTCTCTGTGTAGCTCTGACTGTCCTGGAACTCACTCTGTATACCAGGCTGGCCTTGAACTCAGAGATCCGCATTCCTTTGCCTGGCTTTTACAAAAAAAAAAAAAAAAGTGTATAGTGTATGCCATGTTATGGAGGAAGGAGGACATCTTGAGGGAGTAAGTTTTCTCCTTCCACTATGTGGGTTCCCAGAAACAGACGTATGTCATCAGACTTGGTATCAAGCGCTTATGCCCTCTGACCCATTCAAAATGTTTTCTAGGGTGGCTGTACCCTTTTATTTTCACCAGCAATGAGTGAACTGGTTTCTCTGCATTCTCATATCCTTCCTTTTGAAGTATCGATTCATTAGCGTTTATATTTTCTAATAGAATCTTCTTGCTTGTGTATGTGAGTCTGGACCAGCAACATGCCATGGCATCCGTGTGGAGGTCAGGGGTGAACCTTCAGGAGCCCATCCTCTCTTTCCACTATGGGTTCCCGATACTGGGCTCAAGGTTGTGGTGTTTGCATGGCAAGTACTTTTACTCAATAAACCTTGCTGGCCTTTACTATTTCATTTTAAATGTATGTCTGAGTGTATGTGCATGTGAGGGCCAGAAGAGGGCATAAGGTGTCTTCCTCCATCTGCTGAGCCGCCTCACGAGCCCGCCTGCATTTTTGTCTAAGGTGTGAAATTTTTTCTAGACAGGGTTTCTCTGTGTAGCCTTTGGCGTCCTGGATTCGCTTTGTAGACCAGGCTGGCCTGAAATGAACACCAGTCCCCCAAGAACTCTACCCCTTAGCAATACCTCCGCGCCCGGCTTTCACATTTTATGTTACTTCTCAAGTCTGAGTAAAGTAACTACATGACAGATGTGGTAGTATGGATGAAAATGGCCCCCTAGGCTCGTATGTTTGCATGCTTAGTACTCGTTGAAAAGTTTGGAAGGTATAGACTTATTGAAGAGTATCAGGAGTGGTCTACAGAGCGAGTCCAGGACAGCTAAGGCTACACAGAGAAACCCTGTCTCAAAAGAAAAACAAAAACAAACAGAAAAACGTTGTCAGGACTGGATTGTACAACAAAAATTTCTGGGCTGGAGAGATGGCTCAGAGGTTAAGAGCACTGACTGCTCTTCCAGAGGTCCTGAGTTCAATTCCCAGCAACCACATGGTGGCTCACACCCGTCTATAATGAGATCTGGTGCCCTCTTCTGGCCTGCAGGAGTACATGCAGACAGAACATTATATACATAATAATAAATAAATAAATCTTTTTTTAAAAAAACAATAATTTCTTCAGAATGACATAGACACAAAGTGAACCCTAGAAGCATCACAAGTAAACACCAAGTAGCCAGATGGCAATGGTGCACACTTTTTTAAAAAAGATTTTTTTAGCTGGGCAGTTGTGGCACATGCCTTTAATCCCAGCACTTGGGAGGCAGAGGCAGGTGGATCTCTGCAAGTTCAAGGCCAGCCTGGTCTACAAAGTGAGTCCAGACAGCCAAGGCTACACAGAGAAACCCTATCTGGAAAAACAAAAAACAGTAACAACAGCAAAAAAAAAAAAGATTAAAAGATTATTTATGGGGGCTGGAGAGATGGCTCAGAGGTTAAGAGCACTGACTGCTTTTCCAGAGGATCCAGGTTCAATTCCCAGCACCCATATGGCAGCTCACAGCTGTCTGTGACTGAAAGAGCTGATACCCAGAGACATACATGCAGGCAAAACACTAATGCACATAAAAACAAAAATAAATAAAAAAAATTTAAAAAGATTATTAAGTATATAGTTTTCTGCCTGCATGTACATTTGCACGTCAGAAGAGGGCACCAGATCTCATTGTAGGTGGTTGTGAGCCACCACATGGTTGCTGGGAATTGAACTTAGGACCTCTGGAAGAGTAGCCAGTGCTCTTAACCTCTGAGCCATCTCTCCAGCCTGTGCTGCACACTTCTAATCAAAACACTTGGGAGGCAGAAGCAGAAGGATCTGAGTCAAGGCCAGCCTGGTCTGTAGCTCCAGGACAGCCAGAGCTACACCACAAAACCCTGTCTCAAAAAAACAAAAGAGGAGGAAGAGGGGGAAAACATAGCTCTGAAGCCATATAAAGTCTGTGCAAGTAGCAAGTGAAAAAGATGAAGAGGAAATAATTGTAGGCAGCCTAGACTTCACACAGCCTGGCACTCAAAGGAAAATATGATTGCTTTATTAGCTATAGTGTACATATTTCAACACAGTAAATTGGGCTGGCATTCCTTGCAGAGGAGTCGCGTCTTGCTCAGTGAGACAGGCAGCAGTCCACTGTGGCACCCCTTGGCACTATTTGGAGCTATGCCATTCTGCACCACACTCCACAGCCAAACAGAGAAGGCTGTGTGCATGCATCATGGGCTGTTTCCTTAGCTGCTAGCCAATAAGGCAGGGCAGGGCAGGGCAGGGTACTTTTTGTTTTTGTTTCGTTTTGTTTTTCGAGACAGGGTTTCTCTGTGTAGCCTTGGCTGTCCTGGACTCACTATGTAGACCAGGCTGTCCTCGAACTCACAGTGATCCACCTGCCTCTGCCTCCCGAGTGCTTAGATTAAAGGCCTGCGCCACCATGCCCAGCTCTAGGGCAGGGTACTTTTAATATAATAACTTTGTGTACCATCTTGCCAGGTGAACTAGACTTGTGTCAGCACTGATGTATTCAACTTTGTAATGCCTTCCATTGTGATGTCAAGCAGTGAATGCCTTCAGACATGCTTTGGGGTTTAGCCATGCATCTTTATTCTTTTCACTTGTGGAGTACACTCCTCCCCTCGTTTCAAAGTTAAAGAGAATTCATTCTTAAAGAGTGGCTTGCAGCATTCCTCCTCTCTGGCCTCCTGGCTTCTTGCTCCAGGATCTCTTACCTCTTTCTCCCTGGTTTTAGTGGTGGCATATTTTATTTTAAAAAAGAAACAAAAGTATATAAAATGAGCCAGTTTAAGGTCAGTAGTAACAGGGGTATATGTTGTGAACAAACTTTTTTGTTTTGTTTTTCAAGACAGGGTTTCTCTGTGTAGCCCTGGCTGTTCTGGACTCACTTTGTAGTCCAGGCTGGCCTCGAACTCACAGCGATCCACCTACCTCTGCCTCCCGAGTGCTGGGATTAAAGGCGTGCGCCACCAGAGCCTGGTGAACAAATGTTTTAATAACAGTTGGCTGTAATTACCTCTTGCCATGTCTGGCACTGAAAATGAGGGTCAGGGTGGAATATGGACCTACTCCTGAATAAATGTGACAAGGGATGGGGCAAAAAAAGAGCAAAAATAGGAAGGTAGAGTTATTACCTTTTTCTGAACTTCTGTAACCCAGCTTTTTTTTTTTTTTTTTTTTTTTTTTTGCAATTTATTTGGGTTCTTCTTATCCACCACACTTCTTCACCCCAATCCATTCCAACCCCAAAACACTAGGTAGGTGACAAAGAAGGTTAGAGGGGAAAGAAGCCATAGCTCTCTTCAGACTACTTCCTGCTGATGAGGGGAGTGGAGTTCTTTGGGGTAAGTCCAATCTTCCTTGTCAGGATATCTCCAACCAGCAACCAGAAATCCAAAATAGTCACAGCAAAAGCTGCCGCGGCAGGGACCACCAGCAGTAGAGCAGCAGCAGCTGCCCCAGGCCCTCTTGGGGCTCCGCATTTATACCCTCTCTAGAGTTCCCAGAATTCCATAGGTAAACTATCTGCAGCTGGCAAAAATCACTCCCCTCCTAGAGCTGCTGTGGACAATTTGAAGCAGCCCCATATCCCACCCCTAGATTAAAACAAAAGCATTCATATAAAAGAAACCAAAATTCTCACTACACTCCCCATTTTTTTTTCTTGTCCTAAATGTTCTTCCAGAACCATCTGGGCTACCACACGTGACATTTAACTTTCCCACCGACCTCAGGGCCTTATTCCTTTACTTATGCTATCTGAAGGCTCATGCGGTCCTAGAAAAGCTTAGTCTATGTCCCTAGTTCAGGTTCCAAACAGGACATTTAGGTATTTTCAATAGCATTTAACATAAATACTACTAAGACTTGGTTGATAGATCTACAACTAGGCAGTCCTGAAATAAAGCAGCCTACATGGCATCTACGCATGGATCTCTAGCCCCAGCACTCGGAAGACAAAGGCAGGTGGCGTTCAAGGCAGCCTGGTCTACACAGTGAGCTTCAGGACAGGCTGTAGCTATTTATAGTTAGTCCCTGTCTCAAAAAAAAAAAAAAAGCGGGGTGGGGAGAGAATCCGGCGGCCACCTTTGGTACTGTCAATACAGAGTGCTGCACCACTGTAGCATGTAGCTGTAGCACTGTAACACACCACCACAACAGCTTTCATCCAGGTACCAAAACTTAAGTTCCAAGATAAATCGTTAATTGTATGTTACTGTGTTTGTCTCCTAGTCCATTATTGTTTTAATATATTTAGAAACTGCCAAGTTTTTACTCTTAAAATGGAAATAATGATTATAAGGGAAGGATAATAAAAGTATAGTACAAAAGACTTCATGAGACCCAGAACCGTTACTATGGAGAGCAGGCATATCTGCTTCTGTTCCTCGCAGCTACCATGACTAAATATCTGCAAAATTCAATGTCTGGCCAAGGAACTTCACATCCTTATATTATAGAAAGCCCAAGTCTTCAATGGGATTTAGTGTAATCTGTATTTTCTAGGAAAAAAGTGGGTAAAGACTCTACACTCTAAAAGTCAAAAAGGAAAAAAATAAATACTTACAGATAGTCTGATGTAAAGGGCTTCAAATAAGATTGAGCTGGAAGAATGTTGTTTTGGAAGAAAAGCATAAAGGAAGAAGATCAGTTACGGACTCAGATGCCATTCTCATCTGAGTCTATTTCACCCTATGTTTCAGGTTTATAAAGTAGTAATTTATATGTCAGTGAGAGCAATAACTAATGGTAAATGTGATTGTCTTATGTCTTTGTAGAGTGAAAAAGTTAACAGATATAGTACCAACAGAAAAAAAATTCATTACTTTAGGAAAAATGCACAGTACTAAAATATTTTATTTAGTCTGGCAAATGGCTGACAGCAAGCTTTGTAAAGAACTAGTTGTCTATGGTCTTCTGAATATTTAAATTAGAAGACTAATCCCATCTACTCAAATAAGTCAGGGGAGTCACCAAAACAACAGGGCTGTTTTTATGGTCCCAGCTGGGAAACCAATGTTAAGACCAAGACTAGAGATACCATGTCATCAAAATGTGCGTTTTCAAGGTATTTTTCCATATCTGAAAACTACTTGGTCCAGTTTTTAAAATGAAAATTCTAATATTTCCAGGGAATGTGAGTAGGAAAAGTTAGCACTAAAGAATGAGATCCCAGCTGGGCGTGGTGGCGCACACCTTTAATCCCAGCACTTGGGAGGCAGAGGCAGGAGGATCTCTGTGAGTTTGAGGCCAGCCTGGTCTACAAAGTGAGTCCAGGACAGCTAGAGATACACAGAGAAACCTTGTCTCGAAAAAAGAATGGGACCCCACTACTCAACTTTAAAGAATTTATTTTCCCATTTTTAGAGTAACATTATTGTAAAATCCACAGTTATTGCAACACCTGCATTGCTTAAAAGAATTCCTAAGAATTTTGTTAAAGCATCTTTTTAAAAAACAGAACCAAAATAACGTACATTTTTATCTCTAAACACTGTGTCATTAAAGTCCATGTACTGTCCTCTGTATAAATCAATGTGATGTTACAATTATATACATGATCCAATTCTTATCTTAAAGGCTTCTGACCATGTATGATATCCAAGATTGATTCAATGCCTTTAATACCAGACTGCAGAAACTGTCATGACCCAAACAAAGCAAGGGAAGCTGTGTGTGCAGGCAGGAGCCTGACGCTTTAGCTGTTTGCAGCATCTGCTTGGCGAGGCCATCCGTCCTCCTCAACTCCCGAGTCATACTCCTCTTCAGAGGACTCTTTCGATGGAGCCCTATAATAAAAAGCCATGTTTGTTAGTTTTTCAACAAAATTGGACTCAGAATAGTAAATCAATCTTCATAGCTAAATAGCCCTGCCCCAAACCAGGAAACAAGAGCATTTTTAAAAATATTTTTTCTTTTTATATATTTTATTTATTTATTACATATACACGCCAGAAGAGGGCACCAGATTTCATTACAGGTGGTTGTGAGCCACCATATGGTTGCTGGGAATTGAACTCAGGACCTCTGGAAGAACAGCCAGTGCTCTTAACCTCTGAGCAATCTCTCCAGCCTCCAAGAGCATTTTTAATATTAGGATTGCTTAGTGGAGAGAGATGGGAATTAAGTCATAGAATAGACCAGTGATTTCCCTAATAAAGCTATTGCTGAAATGAACTGCAAGTCATGGACAAATTTTCCAGCCTGCTGTCTGCTTCTGTAGAGGAAGTTTTACTGGGATGCTGACATGCTCATTCATTTATGTGTTATCTATGGCTGCTTCTGTGCTGGGGGCAGTTTTGAGCAGTTGCAGTATAGAAAGAATGGCTCTAAAGCATTTATGTGAGAAAGTTTGCTGATTCCTAGAATAGATAAAAACAATAGCTGTGTCAGTTATCATTCGGTATGACAGTGAGGGAAAATCAATTCTGTAAACAAAGTTTTGGTCTTAAGAAGGCCATTAAAAAGAGCTGAATGTAAAAGAGAGACAGAGAGAGGCTGGGGGGGGGCACTAGCTGAATGTCCTGGTGCACACAAGTAATCCCAACACATAGGAGTTCAAGGCTATACCCACATACTTAGTGGCTTCAAGGCCAGCCTATGTCTAAAGAACAAATGAGGTAAGCCATAAAAAAGTAATCCATCAGCCAGGTGCGGTGGTGCACGCCTTTAATCCCAGCAGAGACAGGTGATTCACTGTGAGTTCGACGCCAGCCTGGTCTACAGACAAAGAAACCCTGTCCTGGGGATGGGGGGGGGGGGCAGGAAGTAATCCATCAATTAGAAAATTAGCATCAGGCTGGAGAGTTGACTCAGTGGTTTAGGACACTGGCTGTTCTTCGAAGGACCCGGGCTCAATTCTCAGCACCCACATGGCCGCCCACAGCTGTCTGTAATTACAATTCCAGTGCTTCTGATGCCTTCACACAGATATACATGTAGGTAAAAGACCAATGCACATAAAAGTTTTTTAAAACTCATTAGAAAATTAACATCAAAATTTTGTGGGTTTTTTGTTTTTTGTTTTTTTGAGACAAGGTTTCTCTGTGCAGTCTTGGTTATTCTGGACTGTCTTTGAACTCACAGTGATCCGCCTGTCCCTGCCTCCTGAGTGCTGGGGTTAAATGTGTGTGCTACCACGCTCAGCTTTGTATTATGTATTTGGCTTTTTGAGACAGGGTTCCTCTGTGTAGTACTGGCTGTCCTGGAATTCATTCTGTAGATCAGGCCAGCCTCAAACTCAGAGATCCGCCTGCCTCTGCCTCCTTAGCTTTGTTTTGAGGTAGTATCTCAGAGTCCAGCTTGGCCTCAAACTCATTATGGGGCTAAAGATAGCCATGAACTCCTGAGCCTTCTGCTCCCCCTCTCAAATGCTGGCAATGCAGGTGTCCCCTCCACAGACAAATGGATGCATGTCTCTCTTGTATACTGCTTGTTGGAGAGAAAGTAGAGGCTGATTTTGAAGATCAATTTTCAAATTTACTTACAAAATTATTTCACAAGCCATATTAGATTTTCCTTATAAAAATTCATGAGATTATTACTTCCCTTACAAATAAGAAGTTATAAAGATTTTTCAATGACAGACCAGTAAACTCAGTTGGTAAGGACCTTAACTTTAATCTTTAGCTCTATTCTGTTTTGAGAATATGCTTTACCGAATGTATCCTGGTTCCTTTTTTCCTTCTACTACTTCTTTGTCAACTTCCACACATACAATGTCAGAATTAGGAACTTCGAACATTGGTTCTAGTAACAGCTTTTCCTAAAAAGAGAAACAGTAATGAATGTAGGCATGGGTTACTGTGTAATTCAAATGCTATTTCTGTACCCCACATCTGGTTGCAGTCCTTATTCTGAGAGTCTCCTGTCTCAGTGTTGTGTAAACACTGCTCCCCAATTGTCCCCTGATATGCCAATAAACCAGCCTACAGCCAATTGCTGAGCAGGGAGAGAGTGGGGCTGGACTTCCTGCCAGCCAGGGGAGGAGTTCAAAGAGCAGGTAGGGGACTCAGCACAGAGGTCCTGGAAGAACCAGGAGAGAGCTCAGCAAAGAACACTACAAAGTGCAAGTATCTCAAGAAAAAAACTGAGAAACATAGTTTTATTAAAAAAAAAAAAAAACTTTAACAAGTAAATGAGGAGGAAAATGGGTTACTTACAAAAGACTTCAATTTTAATCAGTATAAAAACTTTCATAGTCCTTATATTAAAACAGCTAATTACATTCAGGTCAATTTACAAATACGTCAATAGCCAATCTAGGCAACATAGGCATACAAAGCCTGTAGTTTCAGACTCAGATAAAGTGTGCCTGCCCTTTTCTTTCAGTGAGGCAGTCAACTAATAATCTTTACTTTTATGTCACTAATTGTAACATCACTTCTACCCAGCTCTTAGATTTCAAGCTGTGATTCAAATGAACATTTGCCTCAAGTGCAGCAATAGGCTCTAAGGAAACTGTAGAAAACCATTTTTCCTATTGGTAAGGGCTGCTGGGTATTGTGTATTTCCAGGAATGTCAATTGAATGGCCTGTTTTTCCAGTTTGCCTGTCTATGTCTGTCCTTCGTAATACTGTAACACCAGAGTATATATAGTTTCAAACTGCATGTGGTAAATGGGTAGTTACACAATTGAAATTATACTGAAGTGCGGGTGTGCGAGTGGTGAAATCCTTAAAGGGAAAGATAATCTATACTTGCTTTGGGATCAGGCAGTGAAGTAGTAATCCTTGACAGATCTGGGGAATAGAGCACAGAAGTTTTTAAAAAAAGGAATGGGTGGTACCAGGAAGTCTGTGTCCTACCTAGGGTCCCTAAAAAAACAAAAATCATAGCATACTGAAGCACAGGGTCTAAAACGGGACTTCAATAGATTTGAGAAGGAGATGTGAGCTTGGTCACGGCAGTACATACCTGTAATTACAGAGCTTGTGAGGCAGACACAGGAGACTCTAGAGTTCAGGGTCATAAATGGCCACCAACAGTCTGAGGCCAGCCTGGGCTGCATGAGCTCTTGCTCCCCATATGGCCCCTGCCCCAAACTGTACTATAGAATGTTCTCAAATTCTCCTTCCAATGACTCCTCAGATTTTTTTTCTTTTCTTTCTTTCTTTTTTCCAAGACACAGTCCTGGCTGTCCTGGAACCATACATTATATAGACCATGCTGGCCTCAAATTCAGAGATCTGCCTAAGTGCTGGGAGAGATGTGCACTAATCACCCCAGCTGATTCAGACTTTATGTATTTCAGTCATAGTGTATGTACATGCCTTTGGTTGTATATACCTTAGAATTTAAGGATTAAAAAGCTTTGGGGTTTTTTTGTTTAAGATTTATTTATTATGTATATAGTGTTCTACCTGCATGTAATGCCTGCCTGTCAGAAGAGGACACCAGATCACATTTTAGATGGCTGTGAGCCACCATGTGGTTTCTGGAAATTGAACTCAGGACCTTTGAAAGAGCTGTCAGTGCTCTTAACCTCTGAGCCATCTCTCCAGCCCAAGAGTTCTTTCTGTTTACAATTTTGGGCTGATTTTCTTTTCTTTCTATTTTGAGACTCTGTCATTGTGTCTGCAGTGGGGATTTCAATGGAAGCCTCGTGTACCTATTTTTCGCTCCAATGTCAATCTAGTTATGGCTTTCAAAGCAACTCAGTAGCATTCAGTTCACACTCAGATGAATAAAAATATATATGAAAACTTAAGTTAGTCTTCAGTGATCTTTTCCTAATACAGTCACATAGCATTTGACCTTCTAACTATAAAAAGCATTATCAATCTTCCTAGAGTCACAAAATTTTCTAACTAAATGGAACCAATGATTATTTCATAGACAAATAGTTCCAGAAAGTTAAGTAAATCGAGACTCAGAAACAAGGAAAGAGACTGAGGCTAGGCTGGCCTTGAACTCACTATACAGCTGAGGACGCATGATTCTCCTACCTTCACCTCCTGAGTATGAGCATCACACGCACGAGCCACCACATCTACCTATGTGGTGCTGGGTATAGAGCTAAGGGCTTCTTGCATTCCAGCAAGCACTCCACCTCCTGAGCTGCCCAACTGCGTGTGCACACATTCACACTCACAGCATTCAGCCACACTTAGCAGCCACAGAAGCACTCTACCTCCTGAGCTGCCCAACTGTGTGTGCACACATTCACACTCACAGCATTCAGCCACACTTACCAGCCACAGAAGCCCTTCATCTGGGAGGTGAAGCAAAACAAAATCTGTGATTACCCCACCCATCCTCCAAAAAAGAAAACCATAGCAATAAGAAGGGAGGGCCTCCAGGTCGTATTTCCCAAAGACAAACAGAAAGCTTAGCAGTCTCAAGGCCTAGAGAAGTGGTACGGGGAAGGAGACAGCTCAGTGAACAAAGCCCTCGCTTGCAAATGTAAGGGTCTGAGTCTGGATCCCCAGCACCTACAAAAAAGTTCAGTGGGTGTGGGTGTCTGTCTGTAGTTGCAGTGCTCGAGAAGCAGAGAAAACAAGCTGGCAAGCTCTGGGTTCAGCAAGAGACCTAGTCTTAGTAAGTCAAGTGGAGAGTGATTAAAGCAGACAGACACATGGCCATGCACGCCTCGGAGGCCAGCCTGGTCTACAAAGTGAGTTCCAGAACAGCCAGAGCTACACAAAAACCCTATCTCAACACCTGCTCCCTACTCCAAAAGGAAAAGATCCAACATCAACCTCTGACCTTCACACACATGCACCTGCATGCAAGTGATCAAATATACACGTGCTAGTACACATGCTGGCAAATGCAAAACGAAATGCCACATTTAGATCAGTAACAATCTAGGGGGTTATTGTTAATTTTATAACTCTAACTCACCATTATGGACCGAAGACCTCGTGCACCTGTTTTTCGCTCCAGCGCCAATCGAGCTATGGCTTTCAAGGCGTCCTCTGTGACATTCAGCTCACACTACAGGTGATAATGGTAAACACACACTTAGTCCTAATTCATGGCATAGCACTGGATCAGCTAGCTGTAATGACCATTAGTAATCTTCCAGATCCACAGATGTTTGTAATCCATACAATCAACTACTATTTCACAGATAAACAAGTCCCAGAAAGTTAAGTAAACAGACTCAGGAACAGAGCAAGAGATAAAGGCTAGGCTGCTGTGGCCTCTATCTCTTGACAGACCTTACTCTCTTTCAGACTGGACTATCTCTTAACACTTACAAATGACCTTCATTTTGGTTCCCTAAGCTTTTCTTTTTGCTGTAGTGTTAGAATTGGACCCAGGACTATGCACTCAGCATGGAGCTGCACCCCGAGCTGTCACAGGACATTTTAAAGAGTGTAACACTCTCACTCTGTACAGAAAATAAAAATAAAAACAAGTCTGTCATTTTTCATGACGCTTTAGAATGTCATCCCCAAGAAATATTAGTTTTAATCAATTAGCCAACAGTAGTATCGTTATTGTAAGTCACAAGTTTATACTTGCATGGCAATGGAAAGAAAACATATTTAGAGATGCTACGTCAAAAAATCTTATATCTGATTAGATGTGCTGGCTAGAGTGACCTCTGTGTTTGGAATTGAGAACTAACAAATTTACTTAGACAAAAGTATATAAAAATATATAGGATATAAACTGCAAAAGCACTTAGAATAGCAAAGCTGAAAGGACAGTGCTGCGCATTTGGCTTGGAGAGGCTTTAGCTAGGCTAACACTTCTATGTCTTTGTACTTTATGCTCATTACATTCAGAAAAATAAAACTCATAAGTGCTGACTGCAGCACACTGTGCCTTCCTACATTTACACCCAGTGAACAATAGGCTGGTATTCAAGATGAACACCTTCTCTTTAATATATTGGGCTAACAATAGAATTCTAATTTAAAAAATCATAAAGTAAAGGAAAAATCTAACCTTATCCATGCTGAATAAGGCCTGATATTGAGGAATAACAGCGTTCCGTGGCTCAGTTAGTATTTGTACAAGTGTCTTCTCATCTAGACTATGCAAAGGAACCACCACAGGCAACCGCCCCACAAACTCAGGTATCATGCCAAATTCAATGAGATCTCTGGCTTCCACGTGACGGAGTAACCGGTCTTTTTCTTCAATGTCTTGATGAGTGTTGGATTCTCCACTTCGGTTGGCGAGGTCTGCAGCAGCTGCAGCCCTTCTGCCTTTTCCCAGATTAGATGGTGTTCCAAATCCAAGATACTATGAGAGAAATGAGAGAGACAAGCAATAGACTGGTGCTGCAAAAGTACTTTATATCTGTAAGTCCCATATGAAACAGGGTCACAGCGGTTAAGTACTTTGACCGAAGGCTTGTTTCTTTAAGTAGCACTGAGCTTACAGCTAACTGAGATGCCTTAATTCCCACTAGGTTAACTCATGTGGCAAATCTCCTTTTGACATGTCCTTGATTCTTTTGTTGTTGTTGTTGTTTGTTGTTTTTTTGGAGACATGGCTTCTCTGTGTAGCCCTGGCTGTCCTGGAGTCACTTTGTAGACCAGGATGGCCTCGAACTCACAGCGGTCCTCCTGCCTCTGCCTGAATGCTGGGATTAAAGGTGTGCACCACCGCGCCTGGCCAGATGTTCTCGATTCTTTAACTTTTAATTTTACATATTTCTACTGTGAAATCCTTTTTGGTAGCCTGAGGAAGCACATATAATTAGTAGTATTAGAATACACTTCCCTGCCTTTGATGACAAAAACAGAAAACCGTGCCTAGATGTTACTATGCTTCTCATACAGGAGGGAAAAAGGATCCCTGTTAGCTTATGTAGAACTTCAACAGCAAGAAATAAATGAACTAGAATAAGAACCCAACTGTAGTCAGTGCTGAACGAGGCTTGATTCCATGACTCCATACCTATGACCAGAGTGTAGGCTATGAAACTACTACTAAATTACTACTTAAAAATTAGTACATTAAGTCAAGAGTTCAAGGGCAACTTAAAGCAAACTGCCAGAAAGCTCATCTATAAAACCCTGAAGAATGTATGTCAAATGACGATGGCTACTAGATAAAACACAGAAACATGAGGAATACAGGGGGTTCTAAGTTCCCTGCTGCACGTTATCATTACACTTTATTGTAACCGACTGACTACTTGGTGCAGGATGTGCACCCTGAAATCCAAGCCCCAGCTAAAAGCATTGCTTATAAGAATGTTTTACAAGAAGGGGGCTAGAAAGATGGCTCAGAGGTTAAGAGCAGCGGCTCTTCCAGAGGTCCTGGGTTCAATTCCCAGCAATCACGTGGTAGCTCACAACCATCTATAACGGGATCTGATGTCCTTTTCTGTCATGCAGACAAACATGCAAATAGAATGCTCATACACATAAATGACATAATTTTTTTAGTTAAAAAGAATATTTTGTAAGAAACATCAATAAAACTCAGTAAAGTCCTAATCCTCCCCTACTCCAAGTTCTTCCTTCTGTTTGGAAAAGCCAGAATGAGTTATGGGGCAACGAGACAAGCTGTTTGCTGGGCCTCAGCTACTCTCGTCCATTTGCTCCTCTTGCAGCAAATATCGAACAATATGAAAAGTCCTTAGACAAAATATAAAATTAAACTCGTTAAGTTACACTTCGGAAATGTTCGTCCACAGGTGCACTGAGACAGGGTCTCACTATGTCCCTGGCTCATCCGAACTCACTGTGGCAACCAGGCTGGCCTCAAATTCATGCAATCTGCCTGCTTCTGCCTCCTAAGTGCTGTGCCATCATGCATAGCTAGCTCATAGGTATTAGGAAATCCTATTATTTGTTACCCTAAAAGTCAAACAACTAGGAATATACATTGATTGGCTCTTTCTAAGAAAATGCAGTGACTGGAAGACAGTAGACATTTCAACAGAAGCTGAGCGAGCATCCTGTGGACTGGGTCACCTGATGTAGCATTTCAATGGAACACCTTAGATCAACTTACTTTCTCATTTTTCCTCCTGCTGATGATTCTGTCTAAGCCATTGAAAGCGCCAGATGCCACAAACAAGATATTTGTTGTATCAACTTGAACTGTCTCTCCACGTAGCTTTCGAGAATTCTTTTCTGGAACATTGACTATTGTGCCTTCTAGAAGTTTTAGTAAACCCTGATGATAAATGAATTATAGCATTACCATGTGTAAAGATATAATTATACAACAAACAATAGTATTTGATGGGGGGAAATAATACAGGGTTATGGTTAATGAGTGTAACTAATGAAAACTCCCACATTTCTATAACCAAAATAAAAGTCAACTGCACTTGTCACATTGGTAATTCATAAAGTAATTGTAATTCAATAAGCAGTCACCTAAGGAAGTTGCTTTTGATGACAAGGCCTTCCTCTCCCCACCCCCTCTCCGCTTATTGCTATGTAGTCAAGCAGTGATCCTCTTGCCTCAGCCTCTTGAATGCTGGGTTACAGGTAAGAGCAACCATGACAAGATGATGGCAATCTCTCACTACAGACAATGATGGCTCTATGAAATGGCAATAAAACAGTGCATATTCAAAACCAAAACAGTCCATGTTTTACGTAAATTTTGTAATTCTTTTTGTTTGTTTGTTTCTTGTTTTTTGAGAAAAGGTTTCTCTGAGTAATTGCCCTGGCTGTCCTGGACTCACTCTATAGTTTTAACATAATTCTTTTTTGGTTTTTTGAGACAGGGTTTCTCTGTATAGCCTTGGCTATCCTGGAACTTGCTCTGTGGACCAGGCTGGCCTCAAACTCAAAGATCTACCTGTCTCTGCCTCCCAAGGGTTGAGATTAAAGGCATGTGCCACCACTGTCCAGCTCTAACATAATGCTATAGTCAACTTTGAGAGTATATTTTGAGATGCTTTCATAAACAATTACTCAGCATATTATATAAGTATGGTCATAATTCTCTGTATTGTCCAAAAAGAAAAACAGCAGTATGTTGGTTTGTCACCTCTAATTGTCATTAGAGATTATGTTCATTAACATGGCCAATTGACCACTGATCACTGTAATTCTGCCTGAAATGAAATGCTATTTTATTCCATCTTCTTTTTGAGACAGAATGTCACTGAGCCTAGGCTAATTTCAAGCTTACCATGTGGGTAATGGTGACACTGAACTCCTGATCCGCCTTATTGTACCATACAGGCCCTGGGATTACAGGTGTGTGATAGCACATCTGCTTTCTTTTCTTTCCTTTCTTTTTTTCTTTCCTTTCCAATACTCCTTCACTCTATTTCCTTTGGTGCTAGGGATTGCACCCAGGGCCTTGCGCATGCAACGCAAGCACTTTACTGATGAGCTACATCTCAGCCCTTATATTAATCCTATAACTAACTAGTAGGATTAAGAAACACGGATGGGTTATTTTTGTCTAGTCTTCAGTCTTCTAGAAATGTTTAAGAGGGCTTTAGAAGAATAAAAATAAATGATTAAAACAATTTAAATTTCCTATGAGATATAATTTTTTCTTTTTTAAATTATTTTATTTTATGTATACTGCTGTTTTGCCTGCATATACTTCTGTGTGAGGGAATTGGATCCTGGAGTTAAGAGTTGTGAGCTGCCACATTGAGAATTGAACCTGGGACAGCTGGAAGAGCAGTTAGTGGTTTTTTTTGTTTTGTTTTTTGTTTTTGTTTTTTTCCTTCTCTATAGATGGTCTTTAACGGCACATTGTTCTTTTCCCAAATCCAATTCTGCTTACCATGGGGAGTCTATGAATGCTGGGATTGTGCACAGTTAGTGCTTTTAAACGCAAAGCTATCTCTTCAGCCCCAAGAAATGTAATTTCTTATTTAAAATCATTAATACCCTTTTTTAAAATAGCTTTTTAAAAAGGTATATGAAGCTAGGTGTGGGGCTCACGCCTGTCACCCCAGCATTCAGGGGGTGAAGCAGGAGTGCTGCTGCAAGTTCAAGGGCAACCACATAAAATAAATAAATAACTAAAGTGATCTATGAAGTTTAGGGTGGGAGGAATAAAATATAATCTAATTGAATGTGAAACCAAACGTACAATACTTGGGAAGTTGATGCATTCCCTTCCTTTTAGTGGGCTTGAACAAAATATTCAACTGCTTACTTGCTGAACGCCTTCTCCACCTACATCCCGTAATTGATGAATGCCTGGCACACTGCCAATCTTATCTACTTCGTCCAGAAAGACAATTCCTATAATTTAAGGAGGAGTCTATTTATAATATGAAAAGGAAAGGCACAAGATAGTCTCAGCTTTAAAAGACAGGATAGCTACAAGGCAAGGTTATTCAATTTTTTTACACTTAACATGTAAAGGCTTGATCATCTAAGAATATACTATCTTTCTCATTCGTCTTTTCACGTAACTATTATGGAATGGATTCTACAGCATGTAATTGAGAATGATAACCAAGTGCTCTGTAACAACAATTATCTGTACTTAAATGTAGGCATGAGACATTCGCCAGAACTATTAAGACTTCAGTTTACTCTTCCCCATCTCTATCCTCCTCAGCCCCCCATGTTCATTTACTTAATGTGTGCACATGTATGGACATGCACGTATCATGGCACATGTAGCAGTCAGGAGACAACTTGTAAGAGTTGGTTCTCTCCTCCCACTAGGTGGGCTCTGAGGATTGAACTTAAGTCATCAGGCTTGGTGGCAAGTGCTTTTGTCAGCGGACCCATCTCAATGGCCTACCGCCTTCAGTTCTGTCTTAGAGCAACGGTTCTCAACCTTCCTAACGCTGCGACCCTTAATACAGTTCCTCATTTTACAAGCCCCCAACCACAGAAATTTTGTTGCTACTTCATAACTGTAATTTTTCTGTTATGAGTCATAACATAAATATCTGATATGCAGGATATCTCATATATGAACCCAAAGCTGTCATGACCCACAGGTTGAGAGCCGATGCCTTAAAGGATCTGAGCATAAGCTGCTGGGTTCTTCATGTAAGTACACAGAGAAAGGAAATGCAGGGTCTATGACAGTCTTGGAGGAACAGGCTAATTTTTTTTCTATATTCAATTTATTCTAAGCTTTCTTGCCTTTGTCCCTGTCACTAACCTTTCCCTACCCCCAGCACTGAAAATCTGGAGGAATAAGAATAAGAAAATCACTGGGAATATAAGACCTAAAAGGATAGTAACTGCTTGTTTTCACTCTACCAGCAATCTTTGGAGCCATATGACAAAGCAAATAAGCATACTAGAGAGTGTGTGACACTGGGTACTCTTCCATAGTTAGAAAATGTTAGCCCTTCACAATACTATACAATTATAATATTCTATTGCTTTTTCCTTACAGCATACCTTGCTGTGCTTTCTCTACATTGTAGTTGGCATCCTGCAGCAGCTTGGCAATCACAGATTCAATGTCTTCACCTACATACCCAGCCTGAGTCAAGGTCGTACAGTCACAGATAGCAAAAGGAACATCAAGGCATTTTGCTAAAGTTTGTGCCAGCAGAGTTTTACCTACAAACAAAAATAGTAACTAAAAATATACTACCTTACAATTTTTCTACAAAAATAAGCTTAAGTATATAATGAAATTTGAAACATTAATTGTTACATCTTTTCTCTGCTATATTCAGATCTTATTTTATTATTTTGTTTACAAAGTTAGAGATTGCTATAATTACTAAGTTAATTTCAAACTCTGTTTTAGGGTTAAATAGCAAACAATAATAATATAGCCAGAGCCATCTTAGGTTTTGTTTTGTTCTTGAGACAGGTTCTCACGCCATAAGCACGGCCTCAAACTTGTGGCCATCCTCATCAGCCTCTCAACCATTAGGATTACATGCAGGCACGAGGCAGAATCTACTATTACAAGGTATAGGTTACCGTATCATTCTGTTTTTAAAAATGAGTAGTGAAGTTTCCCAAAATGTCTTTTACCTGACCCAGTTGGTCCAAGCAGCAAAATATTACTTTTTTCAAGTTTTATGTCATCATGAGAAGAATCCAATACTTGGCCTCCTCGTTTTTCCTGAGGTGTCTGCTGGTTCACCTGCTGCTGCACAGACGCCCCTAAGGCGTTGCCATGGGGGCTAATTCCAGCAATCTGAAGCAACTCTGCGGGACAGCAAAGGAATTACTAGAGCAGCACCCGGATGTACTTGGAAACCGTTCTATACAATCCTACATCCAGAAACAAGCACCTACTGGAAACAAATACTTCAGCACTGCCTTACCTAAAAAAGAAAACTTCAAAATGACTAGTGACAAACACTAAATACATGACTATAATACACGGAGCTTCAAAGAGAGGAGCTAGAGAAGCACTCTCCTCTGTGTTTACATCGGTTCATGTTCCTCCTTTTTTTGTGTTTTTATATTTTTGTTTGGTTTTTTGAGACAGGGTTTCTCTGTTGGCTGTCCTGGACTTGCTTTGTACCCGGCTGGCCTCAAACCCAGAGTCTGCCTCTGCCTCCTGGGTGCTGGGATTAAAGGCCTGCGCCAGCACGCCCGGCTGCGTAAGCATGCTCTTAGAGAAGCTAGAACAACACAACAGTTTGCTTCAGCCTTCCCTTGCCTCTAAACAGCTGCACAATCTTGCACAAGTTACAGAAACTTTCTGATTCTGTTTTCTATTAGACAGCATTATTATCTGTCCTACTAATTTTAAACACATAGTTGGATGTTATGTGATCCACCTGCTTCTGCCTCCCAAGTGCTGGGATTAAAGGCATGCACCACCACGCCTGGTGATTATCTATCTACCTTTAAATAACCAAATTGTCCTCAGTTCTCACTTGATATCTGTGACTATAAAATACTTGCATATAATTTGGATTTTATACTATTTTATATTTTATGTGTATGAATAATATGTCTTCATGTGTGTGTACCACATTCATAATACCTGTGTGTTTGGAGGTCCAAAATAGGGCACTGAATTATCTGGAACTAAGGATACAGATGGTTGTGAGCCACCGTATGAGTGTGGGAACTGAACACATATCCTCTGCTACGGCATCAAGTACTCTAAACCACTGAGCCATTTCTTCAGCCCCATAGGTTTACTTTTAAGCAGCTTCTAAGAAGTGAGTTAAGAATATCACAGTGCTGTCTAGTGACCATTTAAATCAAGCCGATAGAATAACAGTTCAGCAGTCGTAACAAGATTATTGTCCTGGTCTATCAATCATCACCGTAAAAAAAAATCATCATGCTTACGGCAAAAGCTTATTACTTATTTTTGTTTTCCAAGACAGGGTCTCTCTGTGTAGCCTTGGCTGTCCTGGACTTGCTTTGTAAACAGAGAAACCCTGTCTCAAAAACCAACAAAAAATTTTTTTTTAATTTTAATTTATGTGCATTGGTGTGAGGGTGTCTGATCTTGGAGTTACAGACAGTTGTGAGCTGCCATGTGGGTACTAGGAATTGAACCTGGGTCCTTTGGAAGAGCAGGCAGTGCTATTAACCACTGAGCCATCTCTCCAGCCCCTTGACATTTTTAGTAATTTATATACTAGATATGAGCCAAAATTTATTTCTATTGATTGCATATTTGATTACATTATTAGATTTGAGAAAGCCTCTCTACATACGCAAGCTAGCCTGAGACTTGCAGTATAGCTCAGAGCTGCCTTGAATTCACATGCTTTTGTCTCCTGGGTGCTGAGATTATAGGTATGTACCACACACCTGGTTTAGCTCTTGCCTTTTTTGTTTGTTTGTTTGTTTTGTTTTTGTTTTTGGAGACAGAATTTCTCTGTGTAGCCTTGACTATCCTGGGCTCTCTGTAGATGAGGCTGGCCTGATCTCACAGCAATCCACCTGCCTCTGACACCAGCCCCTAGAGTGCTGGGATTAAAGGCATGCACCACCATGCCCAGCAGATCTTACAGTCTTAGATATAATTTAGTTCTGTTGCCTGCATGCATGTCTGTACACCGCTTGCATGCTTACTGCCTGTGGAGGGCAAAAAGGGCATTGGATCCTCTGGAACTGAGTTACAGATAATTTTGAGCTGCCATTAGAGAGCAGCCAGTGCTCTCAGCCACTGAGCCATCTCTCTAGCCCTACTGACTGTATACCTTAATTTTATTGTATCATTCACTAGATGTCAGTATTTCCATAAATTTAAAACTAACTTAGCCAAGGCATAATGGCACACATATCTGCATCTTCAACATTCTACAAGCCAAGGCCAGCCTTGACTACACAACTAGATCCTGTATCAAGCACACACATGCACATACCCATGCACTTGTATACAAGAGACAATATAATTTTCTCTTTAGAAATTTTAAATTTGCCAGGCAATGGTGGCACACACCTTTAATCTCAGCACTTGGGAGACAGAGGCAGGTGGATCTCTGTGAGTTCAAGACCAGCCTGGTCTACAAAGCTAGTCCAGGACAGGCTACACAGAGAAACCCTGTCTCAAAAAAGAAAAAAAAGAAAAAAAAAAGAAGTTAAAAAAAAATTTAGCCAGGCAGTGGTGGTGCAGGCCTCCAATTCCAGCACTTAGGAGGCAGGCAGTGCAGGGATAGACAAACACTATCTTGAAAAACAACAAAGAAGTGGGGGGGGGGGGGAGAGAGAAAGGAGGAAAAAAAATTAGACATTAATTTTGTGTTAGCTTGGTTTCTCTATGCTATGGCGCACATGTTAAGGTAGAAGACAACTATGCGAGTCGGTTCTCTCCAGTGTGTGGAACCCAAGTACTGGACTCAGAGCACCATGCTTGACATCAACTGTCTTTACTCACTGGGCCTTCGTGCTGGTCCACAACAGATAAGGGGCTGGAGAGCTGGCTCAAGAGCTAAGAGGTCTCCTGGACAGGACCTGGTTCCCAGCACCCACAGTGGGCAGGTTACAACCCACCTTGAACTCCAGTTCCAGAAGATCCAATACCTCTGACTTCCATGAACACCTGTTCTCATTTGTACTTTCCCACATACAGAAACATAAAGTGTATACAAGCAAAAATAAAATAAACTTTTTGTTGTTATTTTGAGATAGGGTTTCTCTGTGTAGCCCTGTCTGTCCTGGAACTTGCTCTGTAGACCAGGCTGGCCTCAAAGATCCGCCTGCATCTGCCTACTGAGTGCTGGGATTAAAGGCGTGCACACCAAACAGCAAAATCTTTTAAAAAATATTTAAAACACACAGATTATGAAAAAATTTCTGGTTATATCACATCTAACAGGCACGTTTAAATAATACAGAAGAAAGACTGAAGTCACCTTGCTTGGTAGCATACACTATCGCTGCACTGAGAGGCTTTGCTGAGGCAAATCTCAGAAACAACAGCGAGCACAGACAGGACCTGAGGGAGGAGACTTACTTGTGAATCTGTACTCATCCTCCCGTCTTCTTATTTCTAACTCTAAGAAAGGAGATAAAAAGGGCAACATGAAATATTATTTATTTGCTTAGTTTGGGGCAGCCTTCTTCCAAATTTATTTAATGGATATACTTGTTATTTTCTGCTTTTTTTTTTTTTGAGACGGGGTTTCCCTGTGTAGCCTTGGCTGTCCTGAACTCACTTGTAGACCAGGCTGGCCTCGAACTCACAGTGATCTGCCTGCCTCTGCCTCCCAAGTGCTGGGATTAAAGGCGTGCGCCACCACTGCCTGGCTCTTTTTGTTTGGTTTTTTTTTACATAACAACTTCTATGCAACATCCTTTCTATGTTAAACAAAACCAAACCAAGCTTAATGATGGTTGCTCAGGTACTAATAGCCACATAAATAGAATTTAAATTATCTGTTTTAAGAATAATAATTTAAGTATCATAAGAGTTGAAATTCTTCATACTACTAATGTTGAATTTTTGTTCATCCAGCAGCTCCTACAATTTAGGTGTCAATTTAATGACTGAACAGAACCAGAACACAGTTGTATAACTAGACTGCACTCTTAAGACCTCATAAAAATGAAGGTCCTATGTCCACTGTAAAGTATTGACTTCCATTTTCTAAAATAAATTCAACTAGTATTACCATATAACTATTTTGCAATAAGCTCAACGCAGCTACTAAAAAGCATGTAGCAGAAATGTCTCCACATATATGAACCTAAAATGTTGGCTTATAGACCTAGTTCAGAAACCAGGGCTCCCTGGACAACAAAATAAAAACCTAAATATTTTAGATTTTAATTGAATTATAATTTATATTTTTAAAAAAAGTCATTCTACAGGGCTGGAGAGATGGCTCAGAGGTTAAGAGCACTGGCTACTCGTCTAGAGGTCCTGAGTTCAATTCCCAGCAACCACATGGTGGCTTATAACCATCTATAATGAGATCTGGTGCCCTCCTCTGGCGTGCTGGCTCACGTGCAGGCTGAATACTATATATATAATAAATAAATTTTTAAAGCTTTCCTTTTTAAAAAATCAATCTACTACTATACTTTACTGTCCACAGTAAATTGAGATTACACAGCACAAGCTATGCTAGAATCTCAGATTAATAGGGATTACATTGAAAAGCACTATAAATTTGCCCTTAACCTCATATTCTATAGCTGCAGATCCTCAAAAAGACAGCGCTAGAAATGCTGTGTTAAGTCATCATCTCCACGAATCTCTGACTTAGGCAAATGAAATTCTGTATCCTGAACCTAAACAAGAAAAACTAGAGCTGTCAAGAGCACGGTAGCAATCTATCCATGGGAATGTCAGCCCTGCAGCCTTCAAGGTTTTGTTGGCTTTTGTGGTGATAGTGATCAAAGGCCTTGTGAGTGCCAAGCAGGTGTGCTCCACAGCTGAGCTTCTCCCATTCCCTAAAGAGACTCTCAAGAAACACATTTTACTTTGTGACTCCAAGTTTTAAGAAACAATACTTACCTTAACTAAAAGCTAATATAGATTGACATTTTTTAATTGTCATCTACTTAAAAAGAAAAAATAATAGTACTGGCAACATACCAAAATGATTCATAATCTACTATGAGATAATTTACAATGTTGCAGTACAGTGTGATGATTTTCAGATTAAAGAGTTACAAATAAAGATTAAGCACAGCACTCTCCATTGTGGTCAATTACCAGAACACTGACCTCTAGGTGTTAACGACGTCTGCTTCTCAACCTCTGCTTGCTGTCTCAGATTAGCTGGAATATTATTATATATTCTCTTATAATGATTATACACAGCAACTGAAAGTACTTTCTTAGCAAACGACTGGCCAACAACATACTTGTCGAGGTAGTTATAAATCTGAAAAATGATTAGGTATAGTCAATTTACTATGAGCCATCATAAGAACAAACACATTACAAACTTTCTTAGTGGTTCAAATTCGAAAAAAAGATTCCCATTAAAAGTGAAGTGTCTGGGGCTGGAGAGGTGGCTCCGCGGTTGAGAGTGCTTGCTGCTCTTGCACAGGACTGCACTTTAGTTCCCAGCACCCGTATCAGGCAGCACAGCACTGCTTGTAACACCACCTGCAGGGAATGCCACAGCCTCTTCTGGCCTCACCCGACAACACACACACACACACACACACACACACACACACACACACACACAGAAACATCATCACCTACACATAAGAAAAAAAGGAATCTTTTAAAAAGTTATTCAGTTATCTTTTTTTTTTCCCCCAAGACAAGGGTTTCTCTGTGTAGCCTTGGCTGTTCTAGACTCGCTTTGTAGACCAGGCTGGCCTTGAACTCACGGTGATCCGCCTGCCTCAGCCTCCTGAGTGCTGGGATTAAAGGCGTGCGCCACCACGCTGGGCACAAGTTATCTTAATAGAAACTTAGAAGCTTTGTTCTCTCCTTTTTAGGGGGGAAGGCAATGATGGGGATCAAATCCAGGGACTTGTATATTCTGCCACTGAGCCACACCCTCAACTCTCTTTTGTAAATAAAAATTAAAACTGGGCCGGAGAGATAGCTCAGAGGTTATGAGCACTGGCTGCTCTTCTAAAGGTCCTGAGTTCAATTCCCAGCAACCACATGGTGGCTCATAACCATCTGTAATGAGATCTGGTGCCCTCTTCTAGCCTGTAGGTGTTACATGCAGGCATAACACTGTATACATAATATATAAATCTTTTTTTAAAATTAATTAAAAGTAAAATTAAAGCTCTATTTCACATTTCACATTATCAGCTGTTTGGAACCAGGCATCAATTTCCTCAGTTTTTAAAGAAGGAATGGTTAAACTGGACATGGTACTGCTTGTCTATAATTCTATTATGTGATAGGTACAGACAGGAGATCTCAGGTTCAAGGCCAGTTTGAATGACATAGTAACACTTTGTCTCTCTAATGACGCACACACACACACACACACATATACACACCAAGCTATTAATATTTGTCAGTTCCTAAAAAGTTAAATCATTTATCAATTTTCTAGAATTTTGGCTCAGATGTCCAAAATCCATACAAATTAGCAAAGATATAAAAATCTACGATTACATTATTTTTTCATAATCATTTCTTTAGCCTTATATTATAGTTTTTCAAATCTTACTTGCTTCTTAAAAATCTCTGCATTACTAAATTTGCCATAATGCTCATGGAGACAGACATACACAAACACAGGTGGAGATGCTGAGCCTTAGACATGGAAGAATACAAGGAGGCAGAAAAAGAAAAGCAGTGTAAGTGAAACATATAGGACAGCCCTAAAAGTTGTCTTCTGATCCAGTTACCATGAGTACATGCATGTGCACATTCCCTCACACCCACACAGTAAATTAAAAATAAAAAAGGCACACTAGCATGCGCCTACAACACTAGCACTTTAAAGGCGCCGGCTGGAGGACCAGAAGTCCATCTCCAACTGACCCGGGCATTCAGGGTTCACCTGGCCAGCATGGGACCTGGGTCTCAATAAACAACAACAAAAGATAAAAGGGCCGTATAAACTTATCTAGACACTGTTAGGACTTAACAGAACGAGGACAGTCAAAGAAACAGAATGTCTTCAGGAGAAAAGGCTTCTACCTTTTTGGGGGGTGGAGGCGGTTTCTGCTGGAATGCCAACTTCACAGCCTCGGCTGCTGACTCTGGTTCTTTGATTATGCTTTTCTTTGAGTCCGCTTCTGATAGCACAACAAAAAAGTGATGACATTTTTCACACTTGACAAAACGGGTGGAAGCTGAAAGAGAGATCAAGAGAGGAAAACTTTATAAATAATTTCAATGACATTCACCTTAAAATCTCACTGTAGGACTGGGCATAGTGGCTGGCACACACATTTAATCCCTGCACTAAGGAAGTGGAGACAAGCAGCTCTCTGTGAGTTTAAAGCCAACATGGTCTACAAGACCAGTCTAGGACAGCCAAGGGCTATCATATAGAGAAACCCTGTCTTGAGAAACAAAAAAAAAAAAAAAAAAAAAAACAACAACAACAAAAAACCCTTCACTGTAGGGCTGAGGATGTGGCTCAGCGGCCCAGGCCTCTGCTAGTTGACTTTTAGTCAACTGGACCTGGCAGCACATGGCTGCAATCTCGGCCCGTGATGCTGAAGCAAGACCAAAAAGTTCGGGTCATATTGAGCACACAGTCACAGGCTAGCCTAAAACAGAAAGTAAGACCTTGTATAAAAAAAAAAAACAAAACAAGTTTAAAAAAACAAAACAAAAAACAACGCACCACCAAAACTGGGCCAGCAAGACCGCCAACAGGTGTGGGTGTGTGCTTCTAAGCCTGAGTTCAATCCCTAGAGCCCACTTGGGTTGTGCTCCCGTTCCCAAGTTATCCTCTGATCTTGACACATGCACACATATAAAATTAATAAATTTCCCCCTCAGACAGAGTTTCTCTGTGTAGCCCTGGCTGTCCTGGAACCTGCTCTGTAGACCAGGCTGACCCGGAACTCAGAGAGCTGCCTGCCTCTGCCTCCCAGTCATCACGTGTGGAGGCACCCTGGGGGCCCAGAAGAGGGCGTGAGGCCCTCTGAAGCTAGTTACAGGTGGCTGTAAGGACCCAACATAGTCACTGGAATCTGAACTTGGGTCCTCTGGAAGAACAGCAAGCTTTCTTAAGCACTGAGCGGTCTCTCCAGTCCTACATTTCCATGTTTAAACACAGGCCAATGAGAATACGTGCTGGGGGGGGGGGGAGGCCAACCTAACTAAGGTGTATGGAGACCTTACAGAAACCCACTGCCCTGCAAGTTAACCTAAGTGTGATTTAGGGGCTAGAGAGGTGGCTCAGTGGTTAAAAATGCTGGCTGCTCAGAGGTTCTGAGTTCAATTCTCAAGAAACACATCTCACAACCATCTGTAATAACATCTGATGCCCTCTTCTGGTGTTCTTATATACATAATAAAAAATACTTTTTAAAGGTGAAATGAGAGACGTGAAGCTGCAAAGAATGTTGGGGATACCAAGTCAAGTGGAAGGGGTGAACTGCGGTAGATATGATAAAGATACATTGTTTACATGTACAAATAATCAAACATATTCTCAGACAATCAGCCCACATCAGAAAAGCTGCTTCCTGCAGTAGACAGGAACTAACAGAGACCCATAGCTGAACTGCATGCAGAGGAAGACTCTGGAGCGCCCATCCTAAATGGAAGCAAAGCCCTCCCCTCACGGCTCAGGATGCAGGCAGAAGAGGTGACGGATGACTCTAAGGAAACAGCATCTTCCAGACACAATGGGGCTGATGCACATATGAATTCAAGGCTGTGTGGCAGCATGCACACGACCTCACAGGTTTAAGCCAGGAGAGAAAGAGAAGGGTAAGTAGACACAGGTCCTACTCCTAAACCAAGAAGCTATCTGTAATTGATACCTGCTGAGAAAAGGAAAATTAGTTTTCTCTAATGGCTATATCAATCCACATTGGCCCAGGAGTAGTTAGCCATCACAAAACTATCTCAATGGTATTCTTTTTTTTTTTTGGTTTTTTGAGACAGGGTCTCTCTGTGTAGCCTTGGCCGTTCTGGACTCACTTTGTAGACCAGGCTGGCCTCGAACTCACAGCGATCCGCCTGCCTCTGCCTCTCAAGTACTGGGATTAAAGGCGTGCGCTACCACGCCCAGCTCTCAATGATGTTCTTGTGTCCTTTTTGTTTGCTTTGTTTTGCTCTGGCTTTTTTTTTTTTTTTTTTGGGTCTTAATTGGTTTCTTGTTTGTTTGTTACCCATAGGAGCCCTCTCTCTCTTTCTTTCTCTCTCTTTCTTTCTTTCTGGCTTTTCGAGACAGGGCTTCTCTGTGTAGCCTTGGCTGTCCTGGACTCAATTTGTAGACCAGGCTTGCCTTGAACTCACATGGAACCACCTGCCTTTCCCCCTACCCCCACCCCCAGTGCTGGGATTAAGGCATACACCATCACGCCCAGCTTTGTTTTGTTTTTTAAAGTTTTACTGGTAGGGAGGTAGAAGACTCTAGGAGGAGCTGGGGGAGGGAAACAACATGATTGAAATATATTGTATGGAAAAAATTAATTAAGAAAAAAACAAGAAGCCAGGTGGTGGTGGCACACGCCTTTAATCCTAGCACTCAAGAGGCAGAGGCAGGTGGATTGCTGTGAGTTCCAGGCCAGCCTCGTCTACAGTGCAAGTCCAGGACAGCCAAGGCTACATAGAGAAACCACGTCGCGAAAAGCCAAAACAAAACAAAACAAAACAAAAAACCTGGTGTTCTCAAAAAATGAATCTTTAAAAAACAACAACAAAAATCTTTAAAAAGATATTCTATTAGGCCGGGTGTGGTGGTGCTCGCCTTCAATCCCAGCACATGGACAGCAGAGGCAGCCGGACCTCTGTGAGTTCCAGCCAGCCTGGTCTCCAAAGTCAGCCAAGATAACAAAGAGAAGCCCTGTCTCGAAAAACAAAACAAAACAAAAAGATATTCTGGATATTCTAGTGGCAAACTTTTAGACTATGAGAGAACTAATTTATTATACATGCATTTTTACCTACAAATGTTAAAAGATAAAAATCAAGCCATCTAATCTACAAATTAACACGAGCTCAAATATATAATAGCCATTTCCCACTAGAGAGAAAACAGTGAGTAACTTTATTTGAGGTACAAGTTCACAGCTGTTACTGATGATAAACAGGGCAAGGATTAAAGGGCAGAAAAGCCTCTCATCCAGTTCAGGCAGTGTGACAGGAAAATCTGGCTTGAAAACAGAAGACCAAAATATTCTCTAAGGAAATTAGGTCAAAGGGAAAGAGATTAAACACTAACATATCTCATCTGTGCTTTATATCGAAGGGCTGGTTAAATCTTACTTGAAAACAAAGGGAGAGAGAAAAGAAAAAAATTTTAAATCTAACTTGAATACTTGATATGTAATACAAGTTTATAGTGAAGCATGTTTAGTATAAACTCAAGTTCAACAACTCAATTTTACTTATTAATATACTATAGAGGTGACATGAATTATATGGCATACTATTTAACTCTTAAAAATACCCTAGCCACGTGCAGTGGCATATGTCTGTAATCCCAGCACTCTGGGATCTGGGACACAGAGATAGGGGGATCTCTGAGTTCAAGGCCAGCCTGGTCTAGAAAATGAGTCCAGAATAGCCAAGATTACAAAGAGCAACTCTGTCTCAAAAAACCAAACCAAGCCAAACAAGTAAACAAAACAAAACAAAACAAACCCTAAAGTGGGTTACACATTCCCATGGGCTGAAGGCTTGGGCAGAGCGAAGGGGGTAATGGGCCAATGGATGACCCACAGGGTAAAACTGCATGCTGCCAAGATTTTTGTTTGTTTGGTTTGTTTTGGTTTTTTTGAGACAGGGTTTCTCCATGTAGCCCCGGCTGTCCTGGAACTCTCTTTGTAAACCAGGCTGGCCTTGAACTCAGAGAGATCTGCCTGCCTCTGCCTCCCAAATCCTAGGATTAAAGGCATGTGCACCACACCTAGCATGCTGTCAAGATTTATGACCTGAGTTTGATCCCTGGGACCCACATAAAGGGGGAAGGAGAGAACCAACTCCTTGCAATTGTCTTCCAACTTCTATGCGTAAGCTTATACACACACACACACACACACACACACACACACACACACACACACAATGAAAAGTTTGAAGGGAGGAAGTTAGCAGGCTGCTGGCGTTCCCTGCTACTGTCCCTGGAGGCCATCACTCAGCTACACTGCCACAATGCTCTTGTCCAAGTACAGAGGGCGACTAGATGCTCTGAACCATGGGCCAAAATAAGCGCTTCTTCTGTTTAAGTTCTTCTGTCCGTGCTTTGTCACAGAAACAGAAAAAGTACTTGACACAAATGCAGGGCACAGTAGCTGCAACAGAGGCTACATGGTCAACAAGCCCTGAAATGTTTGCCGTTTGGCCTTTTCCAGCAAATGTTTGCTGACTGGTCTAAACTATGTTTAAAGGAACTATGACACAAGCATCTGGACATGGGTCTAGTACCTACAACACACACAAAGCTCCTCAACAACAGACACCTCATTTAAAAATGAACAGTCTTCAAAGCCACAGATAGCAGACATTATATACAGGTCATTGGCAAAACAAGTGAAAACTACATAATAAGTCACAATAGCGGTCTTCTTACAAAGTGAGTGACAGCAATTTTATTTTATTCTATCATGTCTAGAAAATGTCATCATTCAGTTCCACCACTTTCACTTTATATTGTAATCCAAATTAAATTTTTTTCAGGTTGATTCTTCTTTCTCTTTTACCAGTTAAACCCGTGAAGAATAGCTCTTATAGTCAAACTGTCCAACAGAGCTACTTCCTGTTATTATCTTATTAGCTGGGCATGGGGATACACGCCTTTACCCCAGCACTCAGGAGGCAAAGGGAGGCAGGTCTTTAGGTGTTTGAGGCCAGTCTACATAGTGAGTTCCAGGACAATTAGAGCTATGTGGAGACCCTTTCTTATTAAATAAAAAATAAAATAGAAAGCTACCCAAAACTATGAAAGTGGTAAATATGAAAATGTAACTAAGGCCGGGCGTGGTGGCGCACGCCTTTAATCCCAGCACTTGGGAGGCAGAGGCAGGTGGATCTCTGTGAGTTCGAGGCCAGCCTGGTCTACAAAACCAGACTAGGACAGCCAAGGCTACACAGAGAAACCCTGTCTCGAAAAACCAAAAAAAAAAAAAAAAAAGAAAGAAAATGTAACTAAAGTATTGACATTAGTACTTAGGAAGATATCATGGAGTTCAAGGATAGTTGGCTACATAGCAGACTGTCTCAAAGCATGGGGAAAGAACAGAATAGAGAGAGGAGGAAAAGAAGAAAAGAGGATAAAGGAAGGGGGAAGGAAAAGTAGGAAGAAGAAAAAGGAAGAAACCTGTGACAATAAACGTGGTACAGTGCAATTTTCCCTGATTATAATTAGCTCTAAAGCATGCAGGCAATGAGTCCTGTGATGTAATGCACTTTACTCTTACAGTTTGGGCACTATCAGAAGTAGCCTGAATCAATAACCATCAAATACTTCCTAAAATTGAGGGGTTCTCTCTTCTGGTACATCAGTACTCAGAGAAGAAGTTACCTTAATACATGACTGAGTGGTCTTCCCAGCATATGCTCTACTTAAGAAAGTGTTTAAGACAGACATGGTGGTACATGTCTTTAATCCTATCACTGTTCTGTGAGTTCAAGGCCAGCCTGGTCTACCAAAGAGAGTCTAGAACAGCCAGAGAAACTTTGTCTCGAAAAATCAAAAGGCTGGGTGTGTGTGTGTGTGTTTGAACAGTGCAGCAATATAGTATAAATAAGTTTGGTTTTCCTAAAACTCAATGAATACACACATGAAAACTCAAAATCCAAATCTGAAATGAACATATTGAAGCAAATTAAACAAGCAAATATTTTATCTCTTAAGAGTACAAAGCACGGGCTGGAGAGATGGCTCAATGGTTAAGAGCGCTGCCTACTCTTCCAAAGGTCCTAAGTTCAATTCCCAGCAACCACATGGTGGTTCACAACCACCTTTAACATGATCTGATGTCCCTCTTCTGGCCTACATGTATACAAGCAGGCACAACACTGTATACATAATAAATATTAAAAAAAAAAAAGAGTGCAAAGTACTACCAATTTTAGTGTGGATTTTAGTATTTCCCAGAACGTTTACAGAATGACAAGTTCAAGGCAAAAATAATTCTGGTTTATTTAATGTATAATTTCTAAACACTCAATGGCTTATAGCAAAAGAAAGAAGAAATAAAACTCAAATACTTACACACAAAGGTCTCTACGTGTGTGCACAAGTCACCGCATTTAGGACAGCGAAGCTGGTTTCCACCTTTCCCAGAATTCCCAGAGCCTGATTTCTTACTGCTTCCTTCACTCACTGATTTCTAGAGTTCATGAAAAAAAAAAAAAAAAAAAAAAAGATGGTCAATCATTTGTTTCAGGTAGCATTTTACATGTAGCTTAGCTGTAAACAATTGTATTAATCTTATAATTTTACAATTTTCATGCTGGAAATATTAATACAGTTTGTATCTATTGCTATTGGTGTGAAAAGATCCACCATAAAATCAAATCAGTACTAGTTAATCACATGCATTTATCTGAAGCCATTTTTTAAAATATATTATATTTGAAATTATAGATCTTTGGTTTTTCAAGAAAAGGCTTTACTATGTAGTCGTAGATTCACTTTGTAGACCAGGGTGACCTGTAACTCAGAGATATCTGACTGCCTCTGCCTCCCTAAAGGTGTGTGCCAAATCTATATTGTGTTTTTACTTTTTAATTGTTTGTTTCAAGACAGGGTTTCTCTGTGTAGCCCTGGCTGTTCTGGACTCTCTTTGTAGACCAGGCTGGCCTTGAACTCAGAGATCTGCCTTCCTCTACCTCCTTGAATGCTAGTATTATAGGCCTGTGCCACCACACCAAACTGTTTTTGTTTTGTTTGGTTTGGTTTGCTTTTTCGAGACAGGGTTTCTCTGTGTAGCCTTGGCTGTCCTGGACTTGCTTTGTAGACCAGGCTGGCCTCGAACTCACAAAGATCCACCTGCCTCTGCCTCCCGAGTGCTGGGATTAAAGGCCTGGCTTGTTTTGTTTTTAATACAGGGTTTCTGTGTAGCCCGGGCTGTCCTAGAACTTGCTCTGTAGACCATCTCGGCTTCTAAATCACAAAGATCCAGGTGTATCTGCCTCCAAAGTGCTGAGATTAAAGATGTGCGCCACAGTCTGGCTAAATATATAATCTAGGGGCCTGAAAAGATGGCTCAGTGGGTAAGGGCACTGACTGCTCTCCCAGAGGTCATGAGTTCAATTCCCAGCAACCACATGGTGGGTCACAACCATCTATAATGAGATCTGGTGCCCTCTTCTGGCGTGCAGGAGTACATGCAGACAGAACATTGTATACATAATAATAAATAAATAGACAAATCTTTAAAAAAATAATTTATATCAGCAAGAATATTAAATAGCTTTCTTTTAAGGACTCTGTAAGTATAAAAAAAGAAATGTTACTAGTTAATCAAGAGTTACTGGTGCTAGAGCGATGGCTCAGTGGTTAAGAGCACTGGCTGGTCTTCCAGAGGTCCTGAGTTCAATTCCGAGCAACCACATGGTGGCTCACAACCATCTATAATGTCATCTGGTGCCCTCTTCTGGCCTGCAGGCAGAACACTATATACATAATAAATAAATAAAAATAAATATCAAAAAAAGTTATCATAAGTAGTAACTTCTGTTTTCTTTGAGACACGGTTTCTCTGTGTAGCACTGGCTGTCCTGGACTTCCTTTGTAGACCAGGCTGGCCTTGAACTCACAGAGATCCACCTGCCTCTGCCTCCTGAGTTAGGATTAAAGGTGTGCGCCACCACACCCGGCTAAAGAAGCAACTTTTAAAACATACTTTTTTTGGTACTGTAGCCCAGGCTGGCATTAAATATATGGTAATTCTCCTACCCCAACCTATTGAGCACTGAGATTATAGGCACTAGCCACCAGCCTGGATTATTCCTATTTGTAACTTTTTCATCTCATTCAAAATGGCAAGTCATTAGCTGGACATGGTGGTACACGCCTTTAATCCCAGTACTTGGGAGGCAAAGGCAGGTAGATCTCTGTGAGTTGAAGCCAGCCTGGTGGCTACACAGAAAAACCCTGTATCAAAAAAACAAAAAAGGAACCACTTTACCTACTTTTGTTGTTGTTGTTGTTTTTCGAGACAGGGTTTCTCCGTGTAGCCTTGGCTGTCCTAGACTCTGTAGACCAGGCTGGCCTCGAACTCATATCGATCATCTGTCTCTGCTGGGATTAAAGGTGTGCACCACCACATCTGGCCTGTTTGTTTGTTTTGGACACAGGGTGTCTCTGTGTAGCCTGGCTGCCCTGGCCTTGTAGACCAGGATGGCCTTGAACTCACAGAGACCCACCTGCCTCCCACAGTGCTGGGACTAAAGGCGTGCACCACCATGCCTGGCGAAGTAACTTTTTTAAATGGGAAAATGTTTACCTACTACAGAATCATTGACAGTATTAAGTATGGAAATGAAAATACCTAGGATTTTCTCTATGTATATGTAATAGTTCAGGTATAGTTAAATTCACACTGAGAATTTAGTAGCATGACCTCAGTTAAAACTACCAGGTACCCACTGGCTAGGACAGCTTCAACAGCAAACGGAGAAGTTTTAGATAGAGGAACAACTGAGGGTCTCTCTCATCTTTTTGCTTGTTTGTTTCGGTTTGTTTATTGTTGTTGTTTTTCTTTAAGATTTGTTTATCTATTATTTATACAGTGCTCTGTCTGCATGTGTGCCTGCACGTCAGAAGAAGGCATCACATCTCATTATAGATGGTTGTGAGCCACCATGTAGTTGCTCGGAACTGAACTCAGTGCTCTTAACCTCTGAGCCATCTTTCCAGCCCATTGTTATTTTTTGAGACAGGTTTTCTCTGTGCAGCCCTGGCTGTCCTGGAACTCACTCTGTAGACCAGGGTAGCCTGGAACTCTCAGAGATCCAACTGCTTCTGCCTCCAGAGTGCTGAGATTAAAGGCATGCACCACCATGCCCAGCAAATGGTTCCCAAAACCAAAGATATATATTGCCCGTGGAGGACAGAAGAGGGCATCAGATGCCCTGGGACTGGAGTTACAGACATTTGTGAGCTGCCATGTGGGTACTGGGAACTGAAGCTCAATCCTGTGGGAAAGTAGCCATTTCTTAAGCACTGACACATCTCCAGCCGCATAAAGTGCTGTTTATAGCAGCGTATGTTGGAGTTGTGTATGACAGCTGGAAATGGCTGTTCCTCACTCAGTCCAACTGACACTTTACGCTTAGGATGTCACAGCCTTACTCTCTGCTCACTAAGTACAGTGGTTACACAGGTACTATTCGATACAAGTTAAGCACTGACTACGCTGGGCATGATGGGCACTCAGCAGGCTGATATGGGAGGATTCCATTCCAAGGAGTGCTGCCTGGGTTACACAGCAAGTTGCAGGCCAGCCTAAGTCACAGATACATTGCCGCAAAACAATCCAATAGAGTACAAAGTAAGATCAACTCAAACGCTTCAGATCGTTTATGTAATTCATACTTCCAACAACACATTTAAACTAAATGGATACATAACATTTTTATTATATTTAGCTCTTTAAAAGTGGGAAATGTATAGCTGCCAATAAAGACAAAAATAACCTTATTTCCATCTCCGGAGCCATCTTTGTTTGCCCCATCTTTTGAAGCAAAGTAGGCTGGTGTTTCTGAAAAGGTTCTAAGAGGAGCTCTGCGCAGAATTTGAGTGTCCAAGGTCCCCAGTCTTCCTAAAATTGGCACATGAATGCGCCCACAAGAAATACCTGGAGGGAGAAGGAAATCTATTAGTTTCTCTACCAAACACTGGTATGTCTCAATAAATTCTCAGTAAGGACCAGAGCAAATACTCAGTGGCTAAGAGCATTGGCTGCTCTACAAAGGACCTGGGTTTGATTCCCAGCACCCATTTGGAGGCTCACAAGCACCTGAAACTCCGCTTCCAGGAGATCCAGTGATCTCTTCTGGACTATGCAGGCACCAGGCACATACATGGCACGCATACACTTGGTAAGTAAAACACTTACACACATAATGGCAGGAGCTTAACACTTGCTTTACTTGCAAGTTTTTAAAAGGCCTTTTATGTACTATATTTATGCTTTTTGTGTACTATTACTACCCCTGGAAATAAGCATAGTATAACAACTCTTGTCTTTTTGTGCTTACCTCAAGGTAGTATCACATCCCCCACATCCCCCATACCCCTCACCCCCAAAAAGGGCCAGGCAGGGTGGGCACAAAACAAAACCAAAAATTTTAATATGTATTTAATTATACATTTTTAAACAGTGAAGACAAGCTGAGAGTATCAATGCACTTTTAATCCTGTACTTGACAGTAATTCAATGCCAGCTTGGGCTACTTTAACACCTTGTCTCAAAGACACACACACAAGTACACACACACAAGCACACAGACAGAGAAGACACACACACAAGCACACACGCACATACCCCAAACCAGATAAAGTGGCCCATGCCTGTAGCTTGTAATTCTAGCACTCAGGAAACGGAGGCAGAATTCCTAGTTAGAGATCAGCTACAGCTATACAATAAGATCCTGTCTTTAAAAACTAAAACAAGGCTAGAAACATAGTGCAGGCTTGTGATCCTAGTAATTAGGTGATACAAGAGGATCTGCCCAAGGTCACACTCAGCCACATACTGAGTTTGAAGCCAGCCTGGCTATATTAAGACTGTTTCAAAAAACTAAAACGAAGGCTGGAGAAAGATGGCTCAGTGGTTAAGAGCACTTGCTACTCTTCCAGAAGACCCAAAGTTCAGTTCGCAGCCACCTGTAACTTCAGGGGATCTAACATGCTCTTCTGTCCTCTGAAGACACCTCCAATAAATGGGGTGCACACTCACGAAGACACAGACACACACACAGATTTTATAAAGAGAGGAGAGTTAGCTCAAGAGTTAAGAGCACTAAGTGCTTTTGCAAAAGATTTAGGTTCCAAGCTGAGAATCATATGTAACTTCAATACCAGGAGACCTGAAACTACTGGTGACCAAGAACACTGCACACATATGATGCATATATATACACAAACAAAATAAAAAGAACAAAAACTAAAATCATAGCTACACTGGCATCCCCCACATTGGGAAGATAGAGGCAGAAAGATCAGAAACTCAGGGCTACCCTTTGCTACACACTGAAGCCAGCCCAGACTAAGGATTCTGTTTTAAAAACAAAGGACACAATTATAAATAAACATACTTTAGTGAAATACTTACATTTTCTAGAAAAAGGAACAATTTTTTTTTTCAAGACAGGTTTCTCTGTGTAGCCTTGGCTGTCCTGGACCCACTTTGTACACCAGGCTGGCCTCGAACTCACAGCGATCCACCTGCCTCTGCCTCCCAAGTGCTGGGATTATAGGCGTGCACCACCACGCCCGGCTAAAAGGAACAATTTTTAAAGTACTGTTTTTTCAAGATAGGGTTCCTCTATCAGGCTGGCCTCAAACTCAGAGATCCACTTGCCTCTGCCTCCTGAGTGCTGGAACTAAAGTGTAAACCAACTTAAAGTATTATTTGTATTCCTCTCTTGATGTTCCTCTTTTACTTTTTTTTTTTTTTAAATAAGATAAGGTCTCTCCTTTTGCAGCCCTAACTCATCTGCAATTCAATATGTAGCTAGCCTTGACTTGACTCTTAAGAGATCTCCTTGCCTATGCCTCCTCATTGCTGGGACTAAAGGTGTACACCACCATGCCTGACTTTTTCTTTCTTAATTTATTATCACTGTGTGTCTGTATGAGGTGTGCATGTGTGGGTGCATATGCATGGTGTATGTGGAGGTCAAAGGCAACTCTGTGCAGTCCTGCCTCTGCCTTTAGCTGGGTTCAGGAAACAAACTGAGGTGAACAAAGAGGTGAATGGCTTTTGATTTAAAATCCTGTGTATTTTAGTGCTGTGGGGCTACTAAGAACCTTGCGTAAGCCAAGAGACTGTAGTGAATCATAAGGTGGCTTTCTTGCAGTTATCCGAGTGCTACTAGAAGGTACTGAGCAACAACAACTAAGAAAGCGGTAGAGGAGAGAGTCCCAGGTAAATTTAAGGAAACATTTTTGCTTTTCTCCCATTTTATTCTTCGCAAAATTCTGAACTCACTCTTTAAATTTTATTTTCATGTGATCATGGATTTGCATGTCTAAATATACAATTTTCTAAACATAAAAACCAATGCATACGGTCACCAAATAAAACCACATTAAAAAAAAAGTAATTCATGGGTCATTTAAACTTCTGAAACTAAGGATTTATTGGGACCTTTGGTGGCTATTATAGTGCTATCTAAACAGACTAATAATCTAAGTCTATGAACAAGATATCAAGCTACTAAACTGGTGGTTCTCAAACTCAAGTGTGCATCGTATTAAAACACACTTCAGGCACCCTTTCCTGGTTGTGCAGGAGGTTGGAGGCAGGACCCAAGAATGACCTTCTAACAAGATCCAAGGTTGATGCTGCTGTTGATGCTGCTGCCAATGCTACTGCCTTGGGACTGCACTTCAAAAACAACTATACTGGGGCTGGAGAGATGGCTCAGAGGTTAAGAGCACTGACTATTTTTCCAAAGGTAGTTTAATTCCCAGTAACCACATAGTGGCTCATAACCATCTATAATGAAATGTGGTGCCCTCTTCTGGCCTGCAGGTTCACATAGGCAGAATACTATATAAGTAATAAAAATTTTAGACAAATTTCAGATTTTTTAATATATACTATAAAATACATAACAAAGAAAATTCACTATACCATGGTAAAGAAGATAATAAAAAGAATTAAGGCTTGGTGGCATAGGTCTATTACAGCATCCAAGTGGCCAAACAGGTAACGTTCAAGCCCTGGGACCCATACGGTAACAGAAAAGAACTATTCCCACAACTGTCCTTTGGCCTCCATAAGTGTCACAATGTATGTGCACACACACAACCCCTTCACACAGCCAAATAAATAAAATGTGTCGTTTTTTTGTTTTGGGGTTGTTTTTGTTTTTGTTTTTTGTTGTTGTTGTTGTTTTTAAGAAAACAGGGTGAGTGGGAGGCAAAACAAGATTATTTTAGGTCTAAACCAGCCCAGATTATAATATGAAAATTTTGACTGGTAACAAATTCAGAGACTTTTGTTGTTGTTTTTAGAGACAGGGTTTCTCTGTGTAGCCTTGGCTGTCCTGGACTCACTTTGTAGACCAGGCTGGCCTCGAACTCACAGCTAGTTGCCCTGCCTCTGTCTCCTGAGTGCTGGGATTAAAGGCATGTGCCACCACCGCCCGGCCGGAAATAAGATTTTATATTCCTACCTACTAAGGCCTGAAGGACCTGTGACGTCATGTGAAAAGCCCCTGAAAGTCAGGGAAATATTTCTGTATATTTTGCAACACTGTTTGGCAGCAATGATAAAAGTCAGTTAAAAGTTAAGCCATCTATGAACATCTGTCATACAGATAAAGCCTTCCAAGTTTCAGAGAAGCTGCCGTTTAAAATAAAATAAGGAACATCCATTTTAAAGCTATTAGGAAGTAGGAGGAAGCTAGGCCTGGTGAAACAGACCCAAGCCCTGAGAACTTGGTGAAGCAGTCTCAAAACAAAACACTCTTAAAGAGCCAAGCACAGAACTCGGTGGTAGAACACTTGCCTATCACATGTAAAGTCCTTGGTTCAATGTCCCACTACAGCAAAAACAAACAAAAAGAAATATAAGGAGCTTGCACTGTGGTGTGTGCCTGTGATCCACAGTTGATGCTGGGGCCCACAAGTTTGAAAACAGCTCAGATACTCAGTGAGTTCCAGGAAAGCCTCAGCTACAGAGTCAAACCTTGACTTAAAGACTTAACAAGAAATTTGCTTTTTTAATTTTATAAAGCGTATATGGGTTTTTATCTGCATGTATGTCTGTGCACCACGTGTGTCTGGTGCCCGTGGAGGCCAGAAGATGGTGTCTGATCTGTGGAACTGCAGTCACAGATGGCGTGAGCCAGCATGTATGTGCTGGGAACTGGACTCAGGCCCTCTGGAAGAGCCAGGTCTCTGGCCCCAACTTATTCAGCTTTTAAACATGGTAACATATACACTTAATACATATTTAATTTTTTTCCCTTTTGGGGGGAGAAGACAAGCTTTCATCCTATAGCCCAGACTGGCTTAAATGCCATGGCGACCCTCCACAGTGCTGAGGTTAGAAGCATGAGCCAACATCATACCTAACCTGTTTTCTGAGACAGTTTTATGTAATACAGACGTGTGTGAATTTTCTATTTGTAGCTGATGTTGGCCTTAAATCTCAGATCCTCCATCTCCCAACTACTGGGATCACCCCTGGGTTCACTTTGTTTTAAGATTTATTTATTTTATGTATAGAAATGCTCTGTCTTCATACACACCAGAAGAGGGCGCCAGATCTCATTATAGATGGTTGTGAGCCACCATGTGGTTGCTGGGAATTGAACTCAGGACCTCAGGAAGAGCAGGCGGTGCTCTTAACCTCTGAGCCAACTGTCCAGCCCTTTGTACTTAATTTTGAACTAAGGAGTCTACATAACTTTACAAATGATCCAGCTTTTTTAAAAAGCTAATCTTTTTCTGTTTTATTTTGTTTTTGTTTTTCAAGTCAGGGTTTCTGTGTCACCCTGTCTTGTCCCGGATTCACTTTGTAGACCAAGCTGGCCTCAAACTCACAGAGATCCGCTTACCTCTGCCTATGCCTCCCAGTGCTGGGATTAAAGGCGTGTGCCACCATGCCTGGCTAAAAATCTAATCTACTTTAAATAGCATGAAAGAATTAAAAATAACAAAGTATCACCTCAAAAAAAGATGAAAATTGAACCTATTTCAGTGACAATATTTTAAGTGTGTGAAATAAAAATGAAGCTAAATGGTTTGTTACAAGTTTGGCCTCTAACCTCTAACAAATTAAAAAAAGAATACCCGCCACTTTATAAATGCTTATTAAATTTATTAATTTGTTTAAATTTGTATTTTATGCACTATTGTTTCATGAGTTCTAAATACCATCTAATAAGGATAATAATATCATTACTATAATATTCCTTAAGTTTAAGTATATTTACTAAGTCCAATCTGCTAGCTAAGAAAAAACAAAATCTTAAATGCTTTGAAGGCCAGAGATATAGCTCAAGGGGAAAGCACTTGCCTGACATACTCAAGGCCCTGGATTCCATACCCAATACAAAAAACAAAACAAAACAAAACAAAAACAAAAAACAGGTTTGAGAAGGTAGGCGGGCTTGTGAAGGATTGTGTCTCCAGCAGCAAGAGGAGAGATTCATGAGTTCAAGTTCGAGGCAGCCTGGCCTAACCAGATAACTGCTGAAATAAAAATGATTCAATTACTCATTCTGCCCTACTTAATCTGTTATATGACTGAGAGAGAAAGGGGGAGGGGACAAACTAAAAATTAAGTAGGTGCACTATATAATCAAGAAAACTATGGATGCTGCCGTGTTTGGCTTCATCCAGACCTTTCTATGAAGTGGTACCCTTTGTCTTTTTTGGTTGGTTGATTGATTGTTTGTTTGTTTTCTCTGTGTAAAAGCCCTGGCTGACCTGGATTTGCTTTATAGATCAGGCTGGCCTTGAACTCACAGAGATCTGGCTACCTCTGCCTCCTGCCCTACCATACCCAGTCTGTTTTGTTTTTCAAGACAGGGTTTCTCTGTATAGCCCTGGCTACCCTGGAACTTGCTCTGTAGACCAGGCTGGCCTCAAAGTCAGAGTGCAATTGCTTTGGTCTCCTGAGTGCTGGGATTAAAGGCGTGAGCCACCACTGCCTGGCTGAAGTGATATTCTTTGTACAAATATTGAATTGAAGGAAGTCAGAAACTGAAGAAATTATACGCAATTCTCCAAATTCTTTCACCCAAATTCAGGGTCAACACTGACAAGTTTTAAATGGCAAAGTACTTCAGAATGCACATATTTAAAATGCAAAGTGACCTCCTGTATATGAAGCACATTTAAAATGGGTATGTATATCTGTAATTCTTGTAACTATTTGCAGGACTCTATTCTTTTTTCTTGTATGGTTGAACACAGGTTGTAAGATTTAGCAGTAATTGCCTTTATTTGCTGACCTAGCTTTCCAAACCACATGTCAAGTCCATTTAAAAATATATACATCAGACGGGTGTGGTGGCACACACCTTTAATCCTAGCAATTGGGAGGCAGAGGCAGGTGGATCTGAATTCAAAGCCACGCCAGTCTACAGAGTGAATTCCAGAGATGTACGGGGGGCCTCTCTGCCTCCGGACAAGTTGGGTCTAACAGCATGCGCCACCTCGACCACCCAGCTGACCCCAGGAATTCTTGACTAAATCCTATCCAGAACTTCCTCATATCCAAAATACATTCCCCCTTTTTAATGCTGTTTTCTACTTCACCAAACTAAAACACAAAGACAAACAATAATACCTTAAGCCCTTAACAAATGTATGTCAAAGAAATGGGTTAAAATAATGTTTACAAATCCAGCCTCGGGAACTGGGACATCTACCTGCTGCGATGTGGCAATGTTTTATAACTAAATATTACAATACTAAGTGCTTCCGCCCTCATTACTCCATTTCATGTGTATCATAAACTTCCAAGAATGCACTTAGTAAACTAGGGTGATTTCAGAGTTAATCCAAAAAAGACCTAGCTACACAATCTGATATGCATAGATTTGAAGGAGAGGAAAACGGGTTTCAATCCCGGAATCTCTTGGCAGGTGTGCACTCTGTCTGGTGAACAGAAAAGCAAAGTAAACAAGCGCCACTCTCGGAAGCCGATCCCAGCTGTCAAACTAGGGAAGCCGGCGAGTGACTGTTGTTATGTGTAACTATTTGAAGAACTCCAGCGGTCGGTTTCCCCCACCTCCCCAGTTGCTTTCCTGGGACCCCCTAAATTTGCCAACTATCTTGAAGGCCAGGGAACTGTGTTTACGTCCTGGAGTGGCCGACCGCACAATGACAGTGACACCCTTGCGCTGCCAGACTGCAGGCGGCTAGCCGGACAACCGGGCACGCGGAGCCACCCCCCCCCCAAAAAAAAGTAACAGGCCGCAGCACGGCGGAACGAGGGTCACTTTTTTAACGAGTGAGTGACGCACTCGGTCCCCCTCCCAGACTTGAGACGAGATGGCCCCGTTCCAGCTCCAGGCTCCGGAGGCCTGAGAACGCACCGACGGTCGACAGCACACGGGGGGTTTCTTCAAAAATCCGACAGCCAGGTAACTAACTCCAGAGGCTCGGAGCGCCCCGCCGCCCTCACGCCCTCCTCCCCGGGGTCCCCACCGGTCCACTCCCCGAGAGCTAGAGCGGGCTCGGTCTCGGGACTACTTCGTTACCTCTCTGCGCGGAGGTGAGCGAGGTGGTGAGCAGCCGGGCGGCCGCAGCGCCGCAGGTACAAGCACCGCAACCGGACATCTCCGCGGGGCCTAGGCCAGGGCTTCGCGCCCTGCGGATGGAGGGGGCTCAGCGGCCAGGCTGTGCCGCTCGAGCGCTGTGCTGACCGGCTCCGCTCCCTTCCGCCGGCTCTATGCTGGCGCAGCGTTTTCCCCACCAGGCAGCCAGGCCCGGGCGATCCGAGTGTCCCACCGCCGTCTACTCACCGGGGTAGACACCTCCCCTCCTCCCCCTCCCTCCTACTCTCCCCCATTCCCCGCCTACCCCTGCCGGGGAGCGTGCGCGCGCCTGCGTCCTAGGCCCGGGAGGGGGCGTGGGTACACGCCGCGCCTGCGTGGAGGCTAACGTGAAGCCAGAGAATGGGGGCGGTAACCTGGGCACCAATCAGCGCGCTACGGCAAGCGGCGAACCCAAACTTTGGCGGTCTCTCAATTTCTCAGGAAGCGCCTTTATGCTGATGTTGAAAAGTTTTAGACAGAAAGAGATGCGTGTCGGGAGTTGTCCCCAAGCTTCTTAGGAGCAGGAGAAGTAAAAGCGAAAAAAGGCGAGGACTTTTTTTAAGTGATCCGAAGACTGAGAATGTAGTTCAGTGGTAAAGGCCCTAATCCCGTATAATATATACATTAATAAAGAGACAGTAACCACCTGCACTTCAGCAAGTCCCTATCTTCGTGGACTCTGCATCCTGGTTTCCTTTATTTTCTCTTGTTTCTTCACTTGCAGCATGGACATGGTCACCTAATCCCACTCCCAGCAACAACTGTTAGGTAGGGACAGCTTTTTCTTGCTCTTTCAAGCTTTGTGATGATAAAGTTTTCAACTGTTGCTAGTTGCTTGTATGATTTTGTGCTTGGTTGGTTGGTTGGCTTTTCGAGACAGGGTTTCTGTGTGGCTCTGGCTGTCCTGGGATTTTCTCTTTAGACCATACTGACCTCCAACTCTGCCTCTGCCTCCTCTGCCTCCTCTGCCTCCTCTGCCTCTGCCTCTGCCTCTGCCTCTGCCTCCGGGAATGCTGGAATTACAGGCTGAGCAACCACTTTTGGCACCTGTATAGTTTTTGTTTGGTTTTGATTTGGAGCTTATACAGAGTAATCAGACTTCTTTTGTATATGACTCTGATCAACTCTAAAACGCCAAATTGCCAGGTAGCCCAGAATTTGCTATGTAAATGAAAATGACTTTGAATGCCTGATGCTTACGATTCCTTCCACCTCTAGATCACACCCTTCAGCACCACACCCTGATGGAACCTTTAGGCAGAAACCTTAAATCCAGCACTCAGGAGGCAGAGGCAGATGGATCTCTGAGTTCAAGGCCACACTGGTCTACATAGTGAATTCCAGGACAACCAGGGTTACACAGAAAAAACTTGTCTTGAAAAAACAAAAAAAGAAAAAGAAAGAAAGAAACTTTGAGGAGAGAGAATCAAGCCAGAGCCAGGCATGGTGACACATCTTTAATCCCAGGACTCAGGAGACAGAGGCAGGTGGATTGCTGTGAGTTCGAGGTCAGCTTGGTCTACAAAATGAGTCTAGGATAGCCAAGGCTACACAGAGAAACCCTGTCTTGAAAAAATCCAAAAAATCCAAAAAAAAAAAAAAACTAAAAGAGAGAGAGAGAGAGAGAGAGAGAGAGAGAGAGAGGAGAATATGAGAATGAATCAAGCCAGGATCAATAGCAGTTCACTTAGGCCTTAATTTTGATCCAGAAAAGTGACTTCCAGTTTCATGGGTCTAGCTCGGAAAATGGGAATTCCAAATGGTCCATAGCACAAGATTTTTTTCTTGGGGAGCTAACTCCTGATAATACCTCATCTTAAAGTTGCACAGATAGAAGAAAATTCATGTCTTTCTTCACTAAGACCCACTCCTCAGCTACATCCATTAATACAATTTTGAAGAGATACTCTGAAACTCTCCCTCTACACTGCTTTCCAAGTGTATACTCAGAAGCTTGCCCTCAATGGTTGCTGTGAGGGGAAAAAGTGGACTTTCTCTCCCTGCTCCACATACCACCTTAAGCTCAACAAGAGAAGTTTTGTTTGGTTGGTTGTTGGTTGGGTTGTTTTGTTTTTGAGACAGGGTTTCTCTGTGTAGCCTTGGCTGTTCTGGACTCACTTTATACATGAGGCTGGCCTCTAACTCACAGTGACCCGCCTGCCTCTGCCTCCTGAGTACTAGGATTAAAGGCATGCGCCACCACATCTGGCTTTCCTTCTTTTTTCAGGACAGGATTTCTCTGTGTAGTCCTGGCTGTCCTGAACTCCCTTTGTAGACAGCGATCTGCCTGCCTCTGCCTCCCAAGTGCTGGAATTAAAGGCGTGCACAACCACTGCTGGGCACAGCCAGGGCTCTTAATTGCTGAGCTGCCCTTCCATTACCACCACCACCTCCTCCTCCTCCTCCTCCTCCTCCTCCATCTTTCGATATAAAAATTTACTATCAAGTAAACAATATAGTTGGATAGCATTGCAATTATCAAAGTTGTTTTCCTGGCCTCTGCTGAATCAGTAACCCAAACAACACCAAAGATTGAGCCCACACATAAGGACTGAGTTGGGTCCAAAAAAAACCATACCGGTCAACAATTTTGTTTTGTTTTGGATTTCTGGTTTTTCAAGACAGGGTTTCTTTGTGTAGCCTTGGCTGTCCTGGACTTGCTTTGTAGACCAGGCTGGCCTCAACTCACAGTGACCTGCCTGCCTCTGCCTCCTGAGTGCTGGCATTAAAGGTGTGCGCCACCATGCCTGGCTAAGGTCAGAGATTTATATTACAACAATTTGTTTACCCACTTGTGCTAGCAGGTCCTGAACTGCCAACATTTTTACAATACGATTACATTTTCATGAGTCAAATGAGATATCCCATGAGTCATAGCCCTTGAGTACACAGGTATTAACTCTCTGTAAAGGTATGGCTCCCTGCAAGAACCACTTAAGTCTTTAAAACAAACCAGGATTTGTCTCATCTGCTTCTGTGGGTAGAGATTTGTTGGTAGTGTTAAATAGGTTCGTGGGCTGTCTCCCAGTGTTTGTAGCGTCTGTCAAGGTGGCAATTAGCATGAACCATTACACTGCAGAAGCAAGGGAACGTCAGTGCAAGCCTCAGGAGCCCCAGAAACAAGCCAGTAAAACAGCTGGGTGTGGTGGCATGTGCTCACAAACCCAGCATCCTCAGCCTCACCTAGTCTCAAGCTCCAGGCCAGTGCGAGACATGCCTCAAAGACAAGGCGGGTAGCATCTAAGGAGCGGTGCCTGAAATGGTCCTCTGGCCTCCATATGTCCTTACATACATGTACATAAGCCTGCACACATATGTACACCCACATGGAAATGCCCACACATGAAGTTTCAAGTAATGGACAGAAAATTTCCCTAATGTTCCACAGAAACTTTTCTCCAGTGCAGAGGAAATAGACCATAGCAACAGTCATCAAATACTTTTCTGATAGAAGAAACAACAACAAAAGGCTTTTACAGAACAACAAAAATACAATAAATAAAACCCTCAATACTTTCAAAACCAGCATATCAAATTTCATTTTATTTTCTTTGTTTGTTTGTTTTTAAGACAGGATTTCTCTGGGCAGCCTTGGCTGTCCTGGAACTCACTGTGTAGACAAGGTTGGCCTCAGAGATAGTCTTGCCTCTGCCTCCCAAGTGCTGGGATTAAAGCTGTTCACCACCTCCACTTGGTTCATTAGAACATTTTTTTTTTTTTGAGACAGGGTTTCTCTGTGTAGCCTTGGCTGTCCTGGACTCGCTTTGTAGACCAGGCTGGCCTCGAACTCACAGCAATCCGCCCGCCTCTGCCTCCCGAGTGCTGGGATTAAAGGCATGCACCACCACACCCGGCTCCATTAGAACATTTTTTTCTTCTAATAATTTAACCTAGTAATTTACAAATCAAGAACCATAGTCTTTCAAGATGGCTCAGTGGGCAATGACATTTGCAAGCAAGCTGAGGGATCCGAATCTGATACCCAAGATCTGGTAGAAAGAACCAGCCTCCACAAGCTGTCCTCTGATTTCCACAGTATGTCTGTTTCCCTACACACACAAAATCTATGAATAAATAAGTAAGGGTAGTAATTAAAAAATAAAAACAAGCCGGGCGTAGTGGCGCACGCCTTTAATCCCAGCACTCGGGAGGCAGAGGCAGGTGGATTGCTGTGAGTTCGAGGCCAGCCTGGTCTACAAAGCGAGTCTAGGACAGCCAAGGCTACACAGAGAAACCCTGTCTCAAAAAACCAAAAAAAAAATAAATAAATAAATAAATAAATAAAAACATGGGCTGGAAAGATGGCTCAGAGGTTAAGAGCACTGCCAGCTCTTCCAAAGGTCTTGAGTTCAATTCCCAGCAACCACATGGTGGCTGACAACCACCTATAATGAGATCTGGTGCCCCCTTCTGGCCTGCAGGCAAAACACAGTATACTTAAATAAATAAATCTTTAAAAAATAAAAATAAAAATATGATGGTGATAGAGAGATGGCTCAGCAGTCAAGCATGCAGGAGACCCCAGTTTGGTCCTACCGCCCGTGTCAGGCAGCTTCCAACCACCTGTAACTCCAGCTCTAGGATGATTCAACAGCTCTGGCTTCTGAAGGCACCTACACTCCCATGCACATAGCCACATACAGATCATTAAAAATAAAATAATCGCTGGGCATGGTGGTCCACGCCTTTAATCCCAGCACTTGGGAGGCAGAGGCAGGTGGATTGCTGTGAGTTCAAGGCCAGCCTAGTCTACAAAGCGAATCTAGGAGAGCCAAGGCTACACACAGAAACCCTGTCTCCGAAAACCAATAAATAAATAAATAATTAATTAAATAATTAAAATAATCATTTTTAAGGTCAGGAACTAGGCTGCAGGGTAGCCCACACCTACAGTCTCAGTAATTGGGCGAAGCAGGAAGATCAGGAGTTCAGGGTCAGCCTGGGCTACATGAGACCCAGTTTCTTGTTGTTGTTGTTGTTGTTCTTATTGTTGTTTTTCGAGACAGAGTTTCTGTGCATAGCCTTGGGTCTCCTAGACTCATTTTGTAGACCAGGCTGGCCTTGAACTCACAGCGATCTGCCTGCCTCTGCCTCCCGAGTGCTGGGACACTAAAGGCATGCACCACCGTGCCTGGCCTAGACCCAGTTTCAAAAGCAAAAATCATTGGGTGTGGTAGCACATGTCTTTAATCTTGGCACCTGGGCGGCAGAGGCAGGTGGATCTCTGTTGAGTCTGAGGCCATCCTGGTCTACATAGTGAGCTCCAAGCCAGCCAGAGCTACATAGTGAGACCACATCTGCAAACAAACAAACAGCTCAGTGTGACGCACACTTGTAATCCCAGCACTTGTAGGCAGAGGCAGGAAAAGCACACGTTCCAGTCCAGCTAGGGCTATCTTTGGTGACAAGGTAAGGTCAGGAGGCACAGTTTATACAGTTGTGTAACTGTGAATCTTAGTGTCCGGGAAGGGGCTTCCCAGTGGTTGCTCCACTAGCACAGTGTAGACTTTGCCCTAGAAAACACAAAACATACAACTCTAGTTAAATTTTCTCATCAATGTGAACAAGGGTTATGTGGCTCTGGCATCAGACCAGGGAAGGTTTCCTCACATGGCTAAGCAAATTTGGTAGTTTCTTTCTTTTTTGTTTTTTGTTTTGTTTTATTTTTTTGAGACAGGGTTTCTCTGTGTAGCGTTGGCTGTCCTAGACCAGGCTGGCCTCGAACTCACAGCAATCCACCTGCCTCTGCCTCCCTGAGTGCTGGGATTAAAGGTGTGCACCACCACACCCAGCTCAAATTTGGTAGTTCAATCTGTCCTCTAAGGTGTGCTCTGCGTGTCAGAATGCCTGGACGATTGGGGTCACCACTCAGGAAGCCTGAACTGAGACACTGGCTTTATCCAAAGCTCTTTGGTAGTTACACCTCAGAGAGGAATAGATGGACCCCCTTGTAAGTGCTGTTCAAACTGGGGGGGGGGGAGCTTGTAACTGCATGTGATAGTGAATGCCTTTAACCCCAGCACTAGGGGCCTTGTGATCTCTGCGAGCTCTAGTTCAGTCTGGTCTACATAGTGAGTTCCAAGCCAGCCAGAGCTACATCGTGAGGCGACCCTGCCATAAAAATAAAAGGACCGAGGGGATCACTGGAGAGAGAGCTCAGTAGTGAAGACACTTTCTGATTTTCAAAATAGGTTCTGAACCTATTTTCGGTTTCTAGCACCTACATGATTCACAGCTATCCCCGACTTCCATTCCAGGGCGCCTGACGCCCCTCTTCTGACCTCTGTGGGCACCAGGCTCACATAGAGTGCACACACATACACACACAGGCAAAACATTTATATACATATAACACCAATGGGTGTCATGTTTAAAACAACATCAATGTTGGGTGCTGTACCCATCATTCCTCACGAACTGTTTAGCTGTTTGACAAAGGTGCGTGTTCCATTCAGTCTCTTATACTCCCTGATGGGATACTCACAGGTCGGGACAGGTCCCTGCTCCAGGACGGCTGAGTAGCCGTGAGACAGAGCAGAACTTGGGGTCTGAACAGAGAGGAATGCGGTCCCGGAGGCATGTTATGACTTCTCTCTCACTTGGCACTGCACAGACAACCTCTGGACAGGGTCCCACCAGGTCATCCTCTCAAGTTTTTGATTCTGACCCACAGGGCCATTTGCAACTCCTCCTGTGGTAAAAATGGATTTTCTTTTTAGCAGAAAATGGACGGGAAATACCATTGGTCACATTTTATCAACTCCCCGAAGCAAAGTACTTCTACATTACACCTGCTTTTGCTCTTTTCTAACAGGTTAATGATGCTTAAAAAGAGAGTCAAGTGCAATTTTCCAGCTGAAATAGTTTTAATGGAGCTGCTGAGTCCTTAGCTTGAGTTATTTATCTTCTGTGAGCTACATAGCTGAAGGAACATAGCTTTGTTCATCTTCTTCTTGCAAAAAAAATTGAGTTTTTTTCTTTTATCTCCCAGCATTGTGAATATTGTGAGTTGCTGTGAAAAATATTGTATAAGTTAGAGTCGGCAAATCACTCAATCCTAATCCTGAGTTTTATCAGATTAGAAAGTGGGTAAAGGTGTGTCACCGAGCCTGACCACCTGAGCTCCAACCTCGGAACCCACATGGTAAAGGAGGGAACAAGTGTTGCCCCGAAAAGTGTGCTCTGACTTCCACATCACACTGTTGTGTGTGCCACCCCCCCACCCCACCCCGGCACATCGTATAGTGATTCAGAAAGAGACATAAAAGAGAGTCCAGATCTTCTGGTTTAAAGACTGTATTGTTGGGGCTGGAGAGATGGCGCAGAGGTTAAGAGCACTGGCTGCCCTTCCAGAGGTCCTGAGTTCAATTCCCAGCAACCACATGGTGGCTCATGACCATCTGTAATGAAATCTGATGCCCTCTTCTGACCTGCAAGCACACATGAAGACAGAATATTGTATAGATAATGAATAAATAAGTCTTTAAAAAACAAACAAACTGGGGGCTGGAGAGATGGCTCAGAGGTTAAGAGCACTGTCTGCTCTTCCAGAAGTCCTGAGTTCAATTCCTAGCAACCACGTGGTGGCTCGCAACCATTTATAATGTGATCTGATGCCCTCTTCTGGCCTGCAGGTGTACATGCAGGCAGAGCATGTATACATAACAATAAATAAATAAATCTTAAAAACAAAAAACAACTGTATTGCTTGGAGCAAGTGAGATGGCTCAGTGCAAAGGCGCTTGCACCTGAGTTCAATCCCTGGGACCCATATTGCAGAAGGTGAGAACTGTCTCCCAAAAGATGTGCTCTGGGGCTGGAGAGATGGCTCAGCGGTTAAGAGTACTGACTACTCTTCCAAACGGCCCGGGGTTCAATTCCCAGCAACCACATGGCAGCACATAACTGTAACACTGAGATTGGACAACCTTACATAGACACACATGCAGGCAAAATGCCAATGTACATAAAATAAAAATAAGTTATTAAAGAAAAAGGGTATGCTCTGACCTCCATACATCCCACTGCACACAAATATTGTTTTAAAATTTTACCTTCTCTTTCACTGGGAATTCTAGCGTTGTCTCTTAGAGAGCCAATGCAGTCTTACAGTTACATGATGAAATACCATGACCGAAGAAAAGTTGGAGAGGAAAGGGTTTATTTGGCTTCCACTTCCACATTGTAGTCCATCATTGACGGAAGCCAGGACAGGAACTCAAACAGGAGGCAGGAGGTGAGACAGAGGCCATGGAGGAGTGCTGCTTGCTGCCTTGTTCCCTAATCAATCAACCCTACAGGCTTGCCTACAGCACAATATTATGGAGGCATTTTCTTGGTTTCCCCCTCCCTCAGAAAACTTTAGCTTGTGTCAAGCTGATATAAAACTGTTCAGCACACACGCTCACTGCTGTCTTTTAAATAAGGACGTTTTTAGTATCTGTGTATGGGGAGTATGTGTTGTATATGGCACACACACACACACACACTGAGAGAGAGAGAGAGAGAGAGAGAGAGAGAGAGAGAGAGAGAGAGATGCCAGAAGTAAATATTGGGTGTCTTTTTTACTCTCCATATTCTCTTGAGACAGCCTCTGTCACTGAGCCTGGTAGCTGGGCTCATGGCCTATGGATCCTTCTGTCTCTAGCCTCCCCCATCTCCCAGCGGTTACAGGCACAGAAGCCACATCAGGTTTTTATATATTAAACTGGTTATACCGAGCCATCTCCACAGAGCAAAATTCTTATGTAAGCGAACCTCCAGATTCAATTAGAGCTCTTATCACAAAAAATAAGGTGGGAGAGTGTGGAAGACATCCGAAGTCAGCCTTTGGCCTTCACAGACACAACAGTGTGCATGCATGCATGCGTGCCATGTATTGGAACTTGTGAACACATATCATGCATATATTGTGACTTGTGAACATATATACACAAAGATAAGGATTTGTATCTGCAGGTGACGTGAGCCACCATCATACACAACTTCACAATTTTAAAAACTTGTACAGCAGTTGAGATGTAATATGAATAAATTAATAAATATATTTTTAAAAACTTGTACAGCCAGGTGCAGTGGCACCTGCCTATAATCAAAGCAGTTGGGAGACTGAAGTGGAAATACTGCCACAGCTTGGAATCCAGCCTGGGCTACATACTGGATTCAGGCTAGCCTGGGCTATCAGTGAGACTATGTCTTGGGAAAACAAGTGAGGGCTACAGAGGTAGCTCAGCAGTTAAAGTTGGCTGGCCAGATTAGCCTTATCAAAACGCTCTGGGTTCAAAGCAGCAGCCCTGCCTCAGTGAATAAAGCAAAAAGCAACTGTGGAAACCTCCTGACTTCAACTTGGGGCCTCTACATGTGTGTCTATACCTATATAAATAGGCACACATAGGCACAACACACACACACACACACACACACACACACACACACACACACACACACACCAGTCTGGGAGGTGTTGCAACTGGCAGCTCTTGGGTTTACCTGACTGGCCCAAGCTAACTGAACCATGACTCAAATCTGAGTCTCCCATGTGAGTTCCCCATTTCTTCCCTATTTCCTCCCTCAAATGATGGTGAGGTCCTAGGGTTTGCAGAGTCTCCACCCCTTACCCAGAATTACATCACTTCAGGGATTAAAACTCCACTGTTTCAGGTTGGAGAGATGGCTCAGTGGTTAAGAACATTGTCTGCTCTTCCAGAGGTCCTGAGTTCGATTCCCAGCAACCACATGGTGGCTCACAACCATCAATACTGGGATCTGATGCCCTCTTCTGGATGCAAGTGCAAATGCAGATAGAGCACTCATACCTTGAGGTTCTGCTCAAACTACTGCACCAACCTAGGACAATACATGCAGTAAACATCGAACCCTTACTCAGATCTAGCCAATGGACAGGACATTCTCTATAATTGAGTGGAGAGTGGGGACTGACCCTGACATGAACTCTGGTGCCCCATATTTGCACTTCCCCTGGGTGGGGAGGCCTGGTGGCACTCAGAGAAAGGATAAGCAGGCTACCAAGATGAGACTTGATAGGCTGTGACCATATGGTGGGGGAGGAGGTCCCCCTCAGTCACAGACATAGGGGAGGGGAATAGGGTGAAAGCGTGAGGGAGGGAGGAACAGGGAGGATACAAGGGATGAGATAACAATTGAGATGTAATCTGAATATTCCTGTGGTAATAATTCAGTGATTAATTCCTGTTGTTTCAGAAGACCGGAGTTCAGTTCCCAGTACCCAGTCAGTCAGCTTGCAGCTGCCTATTGTAAGTTCAGCTCAAGGGGGTCAGACACCCTCTTCTGACCTCTGAAGACACCTATACACACTTGAAATACAGTTACACACACACACACACACACACACACACACACACACACCTGTAATCCTGCCACAGGGGTGGGGGTGGGGGCTATGAGCATATAGGCAAAGGACTGAAAGTCCAAGGTCTGCCAGGATTACACAGCAAGACCCTCTGTGGAAGAGAAGCAGCATGAAGCGTTGGCTTAAATACACCTAAGCCTCTGCCCCAACGTGTGTTGATAAAATATTCTGGAACAGGACTCATGAATGATTTTGAGACAGGGCCCCAGCTAGCACAAACTGGTCTCAAATTCCCTGTAAAGTGGGGGATGGCCTTGAACTCTACCTGGCTTCACCTCCCAAGTACTGAAATTACAGGCAGTGGCTACTGTGTCTGGTTCACTTGGTGATGGGAATCGAACCAAGGGCTTTATGCATGCCAGGCAAGCACACTACCAACTGAGCTACATTCCCAGCTTAGGAATCTATTTTCTAAGTTTGGGGGGTTTTGGTTGTTTGTTTTGTTTTGTTGGCTTTTTGAGACAAGGTTTTTCGGTGTAGCCCTAGCTGTCCTGGAACTCGCTCTGTAGACCATGCTGGCCTCAAACTCACAGAGATCCACCTGCCTCTGCCTCTCAAGTACTGAGATTAGAGGCATGTACTCCCCCCCCCATCAGTTTTATTTTTTATTTTTAAATATTTTTTAGTTTTTATATATACATTTATATTACTATACATATATGCAATAAACTAACTACAGCAAGAACAACCATGAAACAATCAAGAATTATATGTTACATTCTTAGTGTGTTTATTTTTATTATATATACATTAGTGTTTTGCCTGCATGTGTGTCTGTATGATGGTGTCAGATCCCCTGGAACAGAAGTTCCAGAAAGTTGTGAACTGCCGTCTGGGTGCTAGAAATTGTACCTGGGTCCTCTAGAAGAGCAGTTAGTGCTCTTAACTGCTGAGCCATCTCTCCAGCCCCAGGAATCTATTTTCTATTGCCAGAATTGTAGGATGCTAAGACTTATTTGCAATAAGGTGTGTCTCCACTTTGGTGATACAAGCTTGTTTCCCAAGGTCTCTCACACCTTTTCCCACGAGGGTCGTTGTTCAGCCTTTGTGTTGTGAGGACATGCAGGAGACCACGGGGAGGCATGCCCCACTCTCCAGTGTCAGTGCTTTGGGCTGCAGATATAACATCAGAATGCAAGGCAGGGGCATCCATCATCCTGCTGGTTTTAGAGATAGCCAGCAGATGGCACTAACGTACCACACTTCTCTTGGACTCTGAGCAGGGACATGGTTCTGGAAGCTAACTCAGTGGAAGTCCAGGGGTCACAAATCTTGAAGACTGTGCCAGGAAGTACTTGTTTGATTTGTTTGTTTGTTTTTTGAGTTTCGAGACAGGGTCTCTCTGTGTAGCCTTGGCTGTCCTGGACTCACTTTGTAAACCAGGCTGGCCTCGAATTCACAGCAATCCACCTTCCTCTGCCTCCTGAGTGCTAGGATTAAAGGCCTGCGCCACCACACCTGGCTTGTTTATTTGTTGTTGGTGCATTTTGGTTTTCAAGACAGTTTTTCTCTGTGTGTCTCTGGCTATCCTGGAACTAGCTCTCTAGACCAGGCTGGCCTCAAACTCACAAAGATCTGCCTGCCCCTGCCTTCAGAGTTATGGGATTAAAGGCCTATGGCACCACTGCTCAGCTTTGCTTGAAAAATTTAAAGGACACAGATATTAGGTGGACATATTTTCAAGCATGCGGACAAAATGAAGCATTCCGAATAACTGAAAATAAAGTTGGAGGATTCACACTTCCTGCTTTCAAAACTGCAGCCACAAGGGGGTGGGGGTAGGGGGGTGGGGAAGCATCCACCAGGAAGGTCAGCAGTATTGCTGCAATAGACAGATAAAGCAAAGGAACAGACTGGTGATTCATAGATAAGGTCACTTATAGTCAACTGACTTTCATCAGGGCTCTCAGGGCCGCTCAATGAAGTTTTTTCACCAAATGGTGCAGGGTCAACAAGATAGCCACGCGCCAAAGAATGGAATGGAGTCTGTACCATAGATGAGAACTGAGTCAAAGCGGCTCGGAGACAAGGGCTGCGATGCAGCTCTGAAGGTTGGTGCCTAGCACGCAGGAAGCCCGGGGGCCGATCTCCAGCGCTGCATGTAACGGAGCGCTGCCTCCAACTTTGCTTAAGCCTGGGCCACTCGGGAACCTTGCTCTAGCACCTCAGCTGCTGGGATCTGCAAACTTCCTGTTTGAGCAGAGCAGCAGGATCGGCCCCTCGGAAACAGCTTCCTGCCTGTGCCTCTTCCTACTGCTGCGCCATATGTCTCCTGGTAAACGATGACCTTTCGGGACTGAGTGGTCAGCCGCACCGGCTGAGAATGAAAACTGAGGGCTTTCCTGAAGTGAACATTTGATCCGGAAATGTTCTGGGTTTTGGCTGGTCCGCGCTTGCTTGTTTGTTTTGTTGTGTTGGGGGAGGGGTCCCGTGTGTATGCCACAGACATTTCTAGTTGATTATAAACTGCACTCTCAGGAGCGAGGCAGATGCTGATCTGAGAGGGAGCATCCAACACAGCACAGCGGTGGCCAAAGGAGCTCAGACTGACCAGGGAATCATGGGACGTTTTCCTTGTTATTCTGATAATAAACAGCCTCCTATCTTCCTCCATCCTTTCCTGACTGTTTTGGAGTAGTTGAGAGAAAGAGCTAGGAAATTCATCCCATTCCAATTTTGCACCCCCAGCTCCTGACGGGTTGGTTGGTTGGTTTTGATTTTTCCCCAGCAGGTGCTTTTGTGGCCCATGCTAGCCTAGAACTTACACTGAAGCTTCAGCTGTCCTTGAACTCCTAATTTTTGGGCCCCCACCTCCCAAATGCTGAGATACAATATAGGCTTCTGTGCGCCCCCCCCCCTTTCCTGCCCCTGCAAACTGTTAATGTTCCAGGATTGCTCTGGCCCTTGATTTACTTTTTTTTTTTTTTCTTTTTTTGAGACAGGGTTTCTCTGTGTAACAGCGCTGTTTGCCCCGGACTCGCTTTGTAGACCAGGCTGGCCTCGAACTCACAGAGATTTACCTACCTTTGCCTCCCGAATGTTGATTTGCAATTTTAAACCCTTTACACCAAAACGAAAGCCTGTTCCTGTAGACCAGTGGTTTCACTCCAGGCGTCACCCACACAGAGACCTGCACTCTAGAAAAGCAGAGTATCTGTAGCAGAGCTTGAAAACAGAGAAAGAGAAAACCCATCATTTGGAGCGAGGCCAGCCAGACCAGCTGGAGGAGACAACAGACTTGGGAGAAGTCAAAGGACCAGCTGGCCAGAATGCTAGAGCTTAGGCCAGCTATTGTATAATCTTCATGCTGGAAGAAAGACACACAAATTGGGACATATTTTAAGTCTTGCTCAGGAGCCCAGAACAAGCTCACAACTCCAGGAATCTCTGCTCTTCTTTGAAAATGGAAAATATGAGCTAAGGGAACAAATGTGACTGTTGAAGGTGCCCAGCCCTGTAACTTAGGGACACTGGGTCTTGCACCACCTGTCCCTGCTTTCCAGAGGCCCTGTGCCCTGAGCATCTGGTGTCATGTAAAGGTTGAAGGACAGCATGGTGACCTCAGAGTCAAAGCACAGAATGTGCATGTGGGGATAGCTGCCCTGGTTCTGCTGTGCTGCTAGCAACAACAAAAGCAAATAGACAGGAACGCACGCCCAGGACTGCGGAGGTAGCTCAGTTTGTAGAAGGCTTGCCCACATGAATTGGGTCCTGGGTTTGACATCCCATCACTGCACAAAACTTAGAGCAGTGGTGCATGTCCCTAATTCCAGCACGTGGGAGATGAAGGCAGAAATGCAGGGAGTTGAAGGTCACTCTAAGCTTTAGAGTGAGCTTGAGACCAGACTGCACTACCAGAAACCCTATCTCAAATGAGAAATAAACACAAGAACCCAATATAGGGGCTGGAGAGATGGCTCAGTGGTTAAGAGCACTGCCTACCCTTCCAAAGGACCCGGGTTCAATTCCCAGCATCCGCATGGCAGCTCACAACTGTCTTTGACTCCAAGATTTGACACCCTCACACCAGCACACATAAATTAAATAAAATATTTTTTAAAAAAAAGAACCCAATATAACTGTGGGTACTACGAAATAGTCTTCCCAGAGTTGGCAGAGAAACTATGGTTTCCCTCTATTCGGTACCTTCGGAGGCTGGAGAGACGGCTCAGCAATTAAGAGTACGTACTGCCCTTGCAGAGGGGCCTGGCTCTGCTCCCAGAACTCACATGAGGTGGCTTAACACTTCTAACTCTAGTCCCAGGGGATCTGATGCCATCCGGCCTCCTTGAGCACCCGCAACGCATGTGGTGAAAATAAATTCACACACTGGGCTGGAAGAGCTGGAGAGCAGTTAAGAGCACTAAGCAGCATTTTCCAGAGGTCCTGAGTTCAATTTCCAGGATCCACATGGTGGCTCACAGCCATCTATAATGGAATCTGAATCCCTCTTCTAGTGTGCATGAAGAAGAGCACTCATATACATAAAAAGAAAATAAATCTTTAAAATAAATTCATACACACACACACACATTAGAAAACAAAGAGCCCAATGCAGTGGCCCACACCTATAATCCCAGCACTCAGACACAGAGCAGGGAGGATCTCTGTGAGTTCAAGGCCAGCCTTCTCTATGGAGTGAGTTCTAGGACAGCCAGCCAGGACTAAAACTCCATCTTGAAAAACCAAAAAGAAAAAAAAAAAAGACTCTCCAGTCACCTATGTTTGCATGATTTACAAATTCCCCAAAGAAATAAATGTTAAGCCAGGCATAGTGGCGCATGCCTTTAATCCCAGCACTCGGGAAGCAGAGGCAGGTAGATTGCTGTGAGTTCGAGGCCAGCCTGGTCTACAAAGTCAGTCTAGGACAGCCAAGGCTACACAGAGAAACCCTGTCTCAGAAAAAAAAGAGAGAGAAAGAGAATGTTAATCTTACTTCAAGTAAAAATACTGTTTATTTCCTTATTCACCAGCATTTATATGCATGAACCGCAACAGAGCCTTTGCCTACATCATGTAGGACATGGCCAAGAAACATGCTTCATATTTTTTGTTTGCTCCTCAGTGTTAGATTACCATTAGTGCAGAGGTTGGGCAAAACCGTGCAAAAATAAGTGTATTTTCAGTCATAGCAAAATGAGCAGCCAAAGCTGCAGAAGTTAGCCAATTTTTAATTCCTTTTTGTTTCTTTTTAAAAGAGGATCTTTATTTTGTCATCTTGGGGGCCATGTGCCAATCAGTATCACAAGACAGAGACAGCAATCAAAGGCACAAAGAAGCAAATTTCACCAAAACAGATGTGTTTAAATTAACAAGTGACAGTTTGTGCATCAGACTCACGTCAGCTGTCACATGAGGCGGACAGAGGGGACTATGAAGAACCACAAGACTTAGTTGTTCAGAGGTTGCTGAGCAACACCAGAAAATCTCAGGGAGGCCAGGCCTCCCCGGCGCAGGCCGCCCCTGCTTGCCCGTTGTTGTCTCATGGAGGACGCTCTCCCTTGGACAGTGCCTGTGGCTGGGGCCCGGATGGGTGTGCTTTGAAGGTACTGGAAGGCACTCTGGCGGCCGACCTGTCTCTCAGCACAGTTAAAGGTCAGGGCAACTCCCACATTGCTCTTCATGATTCTGGAGGAGCCATCGGAAGTGCCGTCAAAGCACCGGCCGAGGGCGATCTCCTTAGCTGTACGAGGGTCCTGGTCAGTGACAGTGTAGATACCATAATTGTGGCCCAGAGGGTCCAAGGGTGCCAGCATGGTATACTCGCTGGTGTCATTGTTGACCGCCAGTGGAAGGTGGTTGACCAGGTACTCATGCAGCATAGAGTTAACGCTAGCTCGACGGCAGCTGCCCTGGGGAATGACCTTTACTAACGTGCGGTCTACACGGTCTTGGTCATACAGCATTCCGCTGCACTTGAACTCCAGGCAGGCAGATGAGACATTAGGCTGGTCTCTGTCCCGAGTGCTCTTCACATCCCGGATCCCGTATAGCTTGCCCACGGTCTGCCGGTGCGTGCCCCCCATGTTGCGGGACCGTACGTTAACCTCCAGTGGCCCCACAATCTTTACCTTGATGTAGCAGGCCCTAAACTCCATTGGCTTGGGCCACCATGCCAAGTAGTCTTCAGTCCAGCTCATGGGGTCATCTTCGTTGAAGGGAACTGTGTTGTAGTCATAGCGATCCCCCTCAATCTGATAGAACCGGAAGTGAGCCGCACTGGGCGGGGCCTCCTCGCATGCCCGAAGGTTCTCAAAGGCGTAGATGGGCCCATTGCTTTCCTCAGCTGAGTTGGGCCTCGGCTTGGCCATACTGATTTGGAAAGCTGTCTTTTTAACCCGTGGATCCTCATGGTCTGTCCGACGGTATTTGAGTTTGTTGAGGTAGGGCTGAGGGACACCGATTGCGTTTGGGTTGAATTTAGGAGAAGACTGGACGGCTTCTAGTTCTTCTCCAGAAAGGCTTGCCAAGACATAGACAGAGTAAGCGTCAGGAGACTGGTCGTCACAGAAGGCAGGCAGGCAGGCCCCATTGGGACCTGTGATGACACTGTCAAATCGGCCCCAGGCCCTGGGGTTAGAGGAGTAACCTGTTCTGGGTTCCAGATTGATCGCTGAGACTACAACCCCCTGGATTTGCTCACTGGGCAGGAACCTCTCACTCCGGTAAGTCCTGACCTTGATGAAGCACCTTCGGCTTTCAGGGACGTCCAGGTTAAAGAGCCTCCTCTCCCGGATCTCCATGTTGCCCACTAGGAAGGTTCTCTCTTCCCTCTTGCTCCTCCTTTGGCTTTCAAATTTGAAGTCGCCTTCCTCTTCCCACAGTCCTGTGTCTGGGTTCAGCGACCAGAGTCTCATGGCTGGCACGTGCTCCGGCATCTTGACCTGGGATGAGTCAAGGTGGACCTTCACCTTGCCAGCATTAAGCGACTCAGAAGTGGCCTCGTCTCTGAAGTCCACCGAGAACATACCGTATGTCCGGAGGGGAAAGGTGTCTCCTTCGTCATTGATGAAATTCAGGTCACTCTGGGCAGCTGTGGCCGTAGACATATTCCGAGGATCCAGGAAGGTCACGCTGGCCTTCACCTTCCCTGTGAAGGGCTCCCCATTTTGCCAATAGAAACTTCTGGATGGAATCTCGAGTTCAGCCACAGGATCCTCACCGACCACCTCTCCCAGGGGGATAACGTTGGTTTCCATGGCTTCCAACGTGATGGGCTCCTTCTGCCGAAGCACCTTGACCTCATGGAACACCGCGCTTCCTTTCCTGTTGAAGGGCAGCACTTTGGTGGTGTTGACAAATTTCTGCAGCCTGTCCACAAAGGTGAGCACCAGCCTCTCCGTGTCCTGGGGGATGTGGAGGGTGAACGTGCCCTTGTACCCTGTCATGCTCACACGGTTGTTCCCCATGTACACGTGGCCAAAGCGCATGGGCTCGCCATTGTCAGCAGCACTGACTCGGCCGCGCACGATGCTTCGCGTCTCGGCGCACCGCTGGCAGCTGCACTCCGCGGCCACCTTGGTGGGCAGCGTGTACCCACTGCACTGGATCTCCTTCTCTTCTGTTCTGGAAATGCCACAGCAGTTCTCCACAGCATCCCGGCACCGGATCCCACTGTCTTGTTGCCCTGCACAGGTCTTGATCGGGCAGCGGCCTACATCATAGTAGAAGGAGTTGGTGGCATTCTGGAAGCAGTCGTGGGGCAGCCGGATGAGGTAGCTCTCTGGAGTTGGGTTGCAGGGAGCCTCATCATGTGCTAAAGAAGAAATGGTGTGGATGTTAAAGGCACACAAAGTGCCTCAACTCGATGGACTCTGTCTCTCTCTTTTTCTTTCTCCCTCCCTCCCTCCCTCCCTCCCTCTCTATTTTGTTTTTGTTTTGTTGAGACAAGGTCTCACATAGCCCAGGCTGGCTTCAAACTCGTGTTAATAGCCTAGGATGATCTTGAATTCATGATCCTCTTGCATCAACCTCCCAAGTGCTAGGATTACAAGTGTGTGCCTCCAAGCCAGCTTGAGGTGTCTGTGTGTGTGTGTGTGTGTATGCTTATGTGTGTGTGTTTGTATTTGTGTGTGTGTGTGTGTGGTGGTGGTGGTGCTGCTGCTGCTGCCGCTGCTGAGGGCTAAATCAGGTCCTGTGTATGCTAGATAATTGTTCTATCACTGAGCCACATTTCCACCTTTCTACAGTTTTGTTTTTTGGGGGGTTATTTTTGTTGTTGTTTTTGGTTTTTTTGAGACAAGGTTTCACTGTGTAGCTTTGGCTGTCTTGGACTCGCTTTGTAGACCAGGCTGGCCTCGAACTCATAGTGATCCGCCTGCCTCTGCCTCCCAAGTGCTGGGATTAAAGGCGTGCACTACCATAGCCCGGCCTTCTACATTTTAAAGGACTTCTATATCTGCAACCCTGAGTCTCACAGAACTTTCTTGGAGGGACAGAACAGTTATTACCAATCCTATTTTATATGTACAGAGCAAAGCAGTAGTTGCTGAGGTCCGTAGAGTAACAGTTCTCAATAGATGGATCTTGAAAATGTGTGAGGGTCTTTTGAGATTATCAGCAAAACTGGAAGTGTTGTTGGCATGCACTAGAAAGGCGCTGTTCATGATCTGTGTGTCCTTTAGAGCCTAGCATTTCCCTGAGATCTGTGTCCTTCGGAAGCTGGCATTTCTCTGCACATTCAGTGATTTTCACACACCCCAGGAAATGTACATAGAAACTCCGTTTTTATTTTACATATATGGGTGTTTTGCCTGTGTGTATGTCTGTGTACCATGTGCATACCTGGTACCTACAGAGGCAGGAAGACTACCCATGGAGACCAGAGGATGGCACTGGATCCCCTGGAACTAGAGTTACATAGGTTGAAAGTTACCATGTAGGAATAGAACTGGGTCCTCTGGGAGAATAGCCAGTATTCCTAACCACTGAGCCGTCTCTCTAGCCCCAGAAACCCTATTTTAACAAGGCATGGGGACACACACGTATAATGCTTGTACTTCGGAGGTGGAGTCAGAAGGATCATACATTAAAGGTCATTCTTGGGCTCATACTGTTTTGAGGCCAGCCTAGGCTACAGAAAACAAAAAAACAAAAAACAAACAAACAAAACTTGTCTCAGAAGCAAACAAACAAACAAACAAAGAAGTCTTCTTTTATGTAATGGGAACCCGGTGTTCTCTCCACGGCCTCTGCCACACACTGTAGTTCTCAAGACTCCAACACCTTCATGAGTCAAAGACTCAGATTTGATGCTGAACTTGGAACAAAGCCCAGAACTGTTTCTCAGCTGAGAAGAACCATCTTTCTAGTAGCGGTATTCAAGGACTAAACCATTGGGCTGTGCCTTCTGCGCCTGCCAGCCCTTACAGGTCCCATGCATCGTCACTCTTGAATAAGCACAAATGTCAGATCTTTCTTTCTTCTTCGGTTATTATGCCAAAGCTTTTAGCTACTGACATAATTTTATTTTGTACGAACACTATTTTCTCTTTAGTTCTCCTTTATGTTAAACTTAAAGCAATGCACACATACATTTGGGAAGACTATACAGTTCTATCTATATAAACTGAACTTCCAAATAGGAAGTGTCATGAAAAGATGACTGTGCCAACAGAGCGTACTGGAGCACCTGCCGGCCACTGCAGGCACTGCAGGCACTGCCGGCCACTCCAGGCAGGCCTCTTCTGATAAGGCCCTTTGCCTTCTCTGATCTGAGGCCTGTTGTTCAATTTTCTTGGGAGTCTGTGAAATATTCCATAATTCGTCCAATGAATTTTCATAGGACACCCTCTTCCCTCACTGTCCAAGGACAGGTTGGAGAGGCCTTTTTTTGGCTTGAAGGCTTTTTCCCGCTCCAGTTTTCTTCTAGAAGCCAGCTTTAATCAGGTTACCCCCTATATAACCCGTAGCACTTCTGCCTCCATGAGCCCTGCTCCTGCCCACCCTCTCATGTCAGGGTTTCTCAACCTTCACTGCAAAGCAGAACGAAACAAGGAGCGTTGAAGCCATGTGTGTCCCGGCCACATCTCACTCAGAAAACCCTGGGGGTCATTTCAGAATATCGGTTTTAGAGTTTGTAATTTTTTTGTGGTGGAAGGGCTGGCTTTTTTGAGATTGGGTCTCATATAGTTAAGGCTAGCCTTGAACTTGCTACGTTAGAGAAGATGACCTTGGATTCCTGATCCTCTCTCTACCTCCCAAATGCTGGGACTACAGGCATGTGCTACCATGCCTTAGCCACCTGGGAGGTATCTATTTCTTGTCTATTAAAACCCATGGGACTTTGGTTCCTATTTTAGCTACATTTTTCTGTCTTTGGAGGCAAGGTCACATGATCTCATATAGCCAAAACTAGTATCAATCAAACTTACTATATCGCTGCTGCTAACCTTGACCTTCTGACCCCTGTACTTTCATCTTCTGAAGCTGGGTTTTTGCAGTGCTGGGGACTAAACTAAGGGCCTTCATTCATGCTAGACAAGTATTCTACCAACTGAGGCGTATCCAAAGGCCCTGCATGTTTCCATCTTGTTTGAACTTTATTTACATTTCTACACACACACACACACACACACACACACACACCTCATATGATGATGCTGTGCCAGCAAGACTTAGCTCTGCACTGTACCCCAGAGCCTGGCACTATGAACATCATAGAAAATATCAAACTCTTCCTGACCGGCGATGCAGCCAGCCCTGTTGCAGACCCAGGACCCTGGGGACCCAATCAGGCTTACCAATGACAGTGAGCTGGGCGACTTTGGACTTCACAGCCCCAGCATCACTCTGCGCCTTACAGAAGTACTCCCCTGCCTGGTCCTGCTGCAGGTTCCTCAGCACCAGCTTGCTCTCGTGCTTGTAGAGGGAGGGATCCAGCAACGTGTTATTGTGGTACCTGTAATGATGCAGAGGTGGAGCCTAAGTGGGCCACGGAAGAGAAGGCAGATCTGAAGATATGCCAGGAAGCAAGGGATGGGGGGGAGGGGATGGTTCACTTTCACTTGGCTTGCTCAAGAGCACCCAATGGCTGGGAGTTGGAAAATTGTTTCTAAGTCCCAAGCCCAACTCTTAATTGATGGGGGGTGGGGGGGCATTGCAGGGTCATGGGTTATCTTTAAAAAATTTGCTCATGGGCTGGAGAGATGGCTCAATGGATAAGAGCATTGTATGCCTTTACAGAGGTCCTGAGTTCAATTCCCAGCACCCACATGGTGGCTCACAACATCTATAGTAGAATCCAATGTCCTCTTCTGGTATGCAGGTTAGAGCACTCATACATAAAATAAATAAATAAAAAACTTTAAAATTATTTTTTAAAAAGAAAAAGAAAAGAGAAAAGAAAAGAAATCTGCTCACCTCTCTGAATTACAGCTCCCTGCTCTGTAAAACAAGAGCAATGCTCTCCAGCTGACCTCCCAGAACTGTTGGCATTCTAAGCAAACCTAGTGGCCATACCTGTTTATTGAAGGGTGAAGAACTCACTCCTAGCATTGGGGATTCTGATCTTGCTGTGGGAAACAGGGCTGAGGAATCTTGGAACACGCATGTTAGGGCTCTCAAGTCAAGAGACATTTGGGGAGAAGGAGCTGAGCTTCGAGGTGTAAGAGGGCTGGTTGGTTGTCTAAGCAACCTCAGCCCTGCAGGCCCACACTTGTAAACGTCACCATTCAGGCTTTGCACCAGTAGCCTGCATAAGTCTTTACTCTATCAGCCAATGTTACTGTTTAGACAGGAGGCAAGCAAGCTCTGATTGCTAAGAGAACTAGGCAGGGTAGCTGGCGGAATACGCACCAGAAGTATTTGTCGGGACTGGGTTTCCCTGTGGCCTTGCAGCACAGAGACACACTCTGCCCAGCCCGCCGTGCTTTCAGCTCCGGGTTCATTACAATGTATGGGGTCTCTGGGAGAGAAGATGAGAAACAGTGTTTGGTTTTCTTACCTTGTGACGGGCTCCAGAGAGCCCTGATTCCTCAGGGTCTTTGATGGTATTTAAATTGTATGACCTTATCCCATCGCCTGCCCATCTCCAGCGGCCCCCTAATACCCACTGGATTCCCCCCCCCCACCCTCTCCACCTGAGACCCAATTCCATAAACTTCTCTGGTACCATCTGGATGGGACAATGGAGAATGCAGGGGACCTCGTGCCAGCCACACTCTAAGTGCTACAAAGGACAGAACCAATAGCCTCACTAGTGCATTAGTCATGACCTTCTGCCCCCGGCAGAATCTTTGTATAACTATTCTACACCATTTCTGAGCTTTCCAGGCTCCTCTACAACCTACAAACCTTTTCGATAATTGTCTATTTTAGACAATAGATCAGGGAAGTCCTTATGCCTTAGGGTGCTGGGCCTATCAATATCTAGAAGGGCACTTGCAACTGAATACATACATACAGACAGACAGACATACATACCAAGTGAAAAAGCCCTGAGGCAGGGATGCATCTACACTGAGAAACAGACAAAGAAGCCATTGATTCCGCACAGTAGGACTAAGGAAGAGAAATTAGGGAAAGCCAGAGGATATAGGGCCTGTGGGTCATAGTAAAGATTTTGGTTTTACACTGGGGTTTTACACACTAGCCAGGAAAGGCTCTCTCAGTGCATCCTGCCACAGGGCGCTTAGTCACCTGCCCTCACAAACTCTGCGTTGATGGTGGCTGACTTCAGGCTAGTCTTGGGCACTGTGAGCATAATTGGGGCAAACTTGGTCTTGGTGATTTTCAGGACGCTTTTGCCATCAGGACACACGCCGGGAACTCGGAACATCCCACTGCTGTCTGTCTGGGTGAGCATCTTCGGTGCCTTGGCCAGCAGGTAGACAGTGGCCCCTGGAGCTGGGGCACCTCCAGGGAGGGAGATGGCCCCATGAAGCGTGAAGTCCTGGCACATGCAGGCATCACAGTCAGCATTCACCTGGCCCATGGGGCAAGTCATGTCACAAGCTGTGGGACAAAGAGCCACATCAGCAGGGCTTTCCGGGTTCTGACCCATCTCCACCCTACCCCAGCCTGGATGCTCTTACATGTTTCCTGTCGTCTGTCTTTCGTAACCCTTCCTTACATGCCTGCACAACCAACTCCGAGTCACCCTTCAGATTTAGCCCAGAAAACTTCCTCTGAGCAGCCTCCTGATCTTTTTGTTTCTTTTATTTGGGGGGGGGGGGGGGAGGTGCTTCAAGACAGGGTTTCTCTGTGTAGCGCTGGCTGTCCTGGAACTCACTCTGTAGACCAGGCCTTGAACTCATAGAAACTCACCTGCCTCTGCCTCCCAGATTGCTGGGATTACAGGCATAAGCCACCGTGCCCAGCTGCCAACTGATTTCTCAAGCTGTGATAATTGACAGCGCACTGCGTTCCTAGCTGTCCTATACGTCTCCCATCCGAGCAAACGGCATGCTTAGTGGGGGCTCGGCGAACAACTCTGCCTCGCACTGACGCTCTAGCCCATCCTTCAGGCTGTTTCAATCTCACCTACCATGGAGACCCAGTGCCCCAAGGGAGGTACCTGTGCATGCTGAGCTCACACAGAGCTGGCCTTCCTCTGTGGCCTCACTGCACAGGGACACTGTCTGTGCCAAGCAGGTGCGGGTACGGATCTGGACCCCAGTGTGACCACAGGCGCCCGAGCACTTGCTCCAGGGAGACCAGGGGCTCCAGATGTGCTGGTCTGTATCTCGTCGCAAGGACCCTATAAGAAGAGATCAGCAGAGGTCACTCTCTTCCCCAGGGGATGGGTCAGGTTCTTCTCTCGTGAGGGAGACAAGGTCCCTATTGAAGTCATAAATCTCACCGATAATTTATATTCATTGCAATGAATTAAAGATAATTTCCGAGACGGTCTCATTAACAGAGGCTGGCTTCCAATGTCTGATCCTCCTGCCTCTACCTTCTGAGTGCGCTAACTATAAGGAGGCTTCCATGAGTGCAGTTTAGGTGTTGCTGGAGATAAAACCTATTGCTGGGGCCGGGCGGTGGTGGCGCACGCCTGTAATCCCAGCACTTGGGAGGCAGAGGCAGGTGGATCGCTGTGAGTTCGAGGCCAGCCTGGTCCTCAAAGCGAGTCCAGGACAGCCAAGGCTAACACAGAGAGACCTTGTTTCGAGAAACCAAAAATAAATAAATAAATAAATAAAATAAAAATTAAAAAAACCTATTGCTTTGTGGATGCTAAGCCAGCACTTGACAAACCGAGCTTGCAAAGATTTTTTTTTCCCCCCTCACAAGGGAAGTCAAAAGTCTTGAGGACGTAGTGGCTCTAACTTGCCCAGGGTGTTTTTTGGCCCAGCACTGCTGCCTTAGGACCTGTGTTGTCAGCAGCCCATCATCTTCCACTAGTGTGGAAACAACCACATGCTCCCTGCAGAGAGGCTTTTTTGGGAATTCAGAGCCCGTAGTTCACAATGACATGTATAACCAGACACTTTCTCCCTACCTTTTTACCTCACACCTGCACCCTGTTTATAAAAAGGAGGCTCAGCCCTTGCTGTAGAGTCCAACTGGGCTCCCAACCACAGAGGACTATCACAGGCACTGGGTCTGCAGCATCAGTCTGTGTGGACAGATAGAGCCCCAGGGGCAGGGTGCCCACTGAGAGTGCAGGCTTGCAGCTGGTCTCTTAATACCTACACTATCCAGGGCACAGATGGAGCGGGATAAAAGGAATGTGGATTCCGCAAACATGGACATGGTTCAAATCCCTGTGCAGCATTAGCTGTGTAGCTAGGGGACTAACTTGACTTCTCTAAGCCACTAGTACCCTGTTAAGCAGGCAATGCCTCAAAGGTCAATTGTCAGGGCTGAATGATGAGGGTAGCCAGCATCCTGCACACAGAAATTGTAGCAGCAGTTGACATTTGGCCAACCTGGGCTCAACTTTGTTCATTCACGGTATCTTCATCAAAACCCCTGTGAATGAGGGATACACTGTAATCCTAGCACTTCCAGACCTGAGAGAGACAACTATCGGACTAGCTTGATCTACATAGGAAGTTTGAGGCCAGCCTAAACTACACCACAGTGAGACTTTGTATCAAAAATTTGTAAACAAATGAAAAACAAGAGGCAGGGTTGAGACCATCCTGTTCTATAAAAACACGGCTAGGGCTGTTACACAGAGAAACCTTGTATCAGAAACAAAACAAAACAAGCCTGGTGCCCTGGCACATGTCTGTGATCCCAGCACAGAGGCAGGCAGATCTCTGTGAGTTCAAGGCTAGCCTGGTCTACAAAGTGAATCCAGGACAACCCAGGCTACACAAAGAAACCCTGTCTTGAAAAAAACAAAACAAACAAACAAAACTTTTTTTTTTTACTTTAACCCTTGAAAATACACTGTTACCCCTGTTTCACATGTAAGGCCAGTAGCCATCAGGGGATGGTGACACGCCCTTTTAATTCCAGCACTCCTGAGGCAGAGGCAGTCAGATTTCTAGTTCAAGGCCAGCCTGGTCTACAGAGTGAGTTCCAGGACAGCCAGGGCTACACAGAGAAAACCCCATCTCAAGCCAGTAGCAACGAAACAAGCGAAAATAGAAGCATCATGGCTTCAAGGCCAGTTTGAGTTACAGGCAAGTTCAAGGCCAGCCTGAATAATTTATCAAGATACACACACACACACACACACACACACACACACACACCAAAAAAAAAAAAAAGACTAGGAGTATAGCTCTATGAGAGAGCACTTACCTAATATGTGAGGGCCCTACTCCAACCCCGTAACACTGAAAAGCATGTGAAAACATAAGACCAAGGAGCATCAAAAGTCTTGTTAAACAGTTGCAGGGCTGGAGAGATGGCTCATCGGTTAAGAGCACTGACTACTCTTCCAGAGGTCCTAAGTCCAGTTCCCAGCAACTACATGGTGACTCACAACCATCTATAATAGAATCTGATGCCCTCTTCTGACCTACAGGTGTACATTCAAATAAAGCACTCATATAAACAAACAAACAATGCGGTTGCAGCTGGGCATGCAGGAGGCAGATGGTTGTAACCCCAGCATTCTGGAGAGAGGCAGGAGGGTTAGCAGTTCAAGAATAGCCTGAGCTACATAATGGTTTCCAGCCCAGCCAGGGCTACATAGTGAAGTCCAAGGCTAGCCTGGGCTATGTGAGTACAGTTGCATTGAGTTTGGCTTCACATATTTTAATCCCAGCTACTTGGAGCAGAAGCAGGGAAATCACAAGTTTAAGACCTTCCAGGGCAACTTAGTAAAATAATAACTTAAAAATGGTAGAAGGTGGGCTGGAGAGATGGCTCAGTGGTTAAGAACACTGCCTGCTCTTCCAGAGGTCCTCAGTTCAATTCCCAGCAACCACATGGTGGCGCACAGCCATCTATAATGAGGTCTGGTGCCCTCTTCTGATCTGCAGGCATACATGTATATGTAATAATTATTTTTAAAAATGGTAGAAAGATGGAGATGTAGCTCAGTGGTCGAGGATTTGCCTAGCATAAGGCCCTGGGTTCAATGCCCAGTACAATAATAATAAAATAATAATAATAATAATAATAATAATAATAATAATAATAATAATAATAATAATAATAAAAACAATAACAAAATAATAATGAAGAATAAATAAGCAACACAGCTGCACAAGGTAAGCTAGAGATTCAAAGCCCAGACTCCCTGGGGATCTTATCACACTAAAGATACTTGGTGGCCGTTAAGAGACTAGCCATGTATTGTGCTGTTCAGATCCTGGCCTCTCCTGGGAGGCAAGGGCTGGGGGCCATTCAGACTCACCTGGTGGGCAGAGGAAGCGCACTGTATAATTGGAGCAGTTCTGGCCTGGTCTCTGCTCCCTGTTGAGGCACCAGAAGCCCTCACGGGGATTGCCATGGACTACCTGGCCAGTGCTGCCCGCAGGCATCCAGTCAGTGGTCCGGGCCTCTAGCCGCAGGGGACGGGCGCACACACGCTCCCCATAGTAGAAGCGAATGGCATCCAGACGCTCAAAGTCACCCTGTCCACCTGGGTGGTCGATGTTAAACCAGGTTGTCCACTCACCGGGACCTGAGGGACAGAGGCGGGTTGAGGAGGAGCCGTCCCTGAATAGCAGGCGCGCTCCAGCTATGCTTCCCTGGGAGTACCCCTGCTTCTGTCCGGTCCCCACTTCCCGCCCCCACCTCACCCCTGATTTCTCCAGCATCTCTTCAGTCCCTCCTCTGCCTCACAATGCAGAGCCTTCCACTCCAGTGCTCACCAGCCTGAGGGACCAGGGGCTTTCCACCTGATCTCTCCTCCCAAGACTGACTTTCTTCCCACTCAAGCCCTTTCTAACACTGTGGTCGGGGTAAGCCTTTTCCATGTGGCTTGGTCCACCACACACTCTGGCAGGAAAAGCTCTTGGAAAGGCAAGCCAGGTGTGGGCGAGACGCCTGCGTTATTTCTTCAAACCCCGTCTTCCCCTTTCTTTCCTACCAGCTCTAGCATGTAAGCACCCCGTTTCTGGAACGCATCAGGCAGCTTCCTGACTCTGAGCTTTCTTACACCCCACCTGGAGAGAACGGCCGCGAGTCTTGATAAAGGGAAGTTTCCAGGAAATCCTAACATCCCATCCAGGCTGCCGAGACTCACCAAGCATGCTCAGTAAAGACCCCTTCCCAGCCTTCCCCACTCCAATGGAGACTCACTGTCCTGGGAGTCAGCAGGCTTGGCAAAGGCCTTAGGGGTTCTCTTCACAGGCTGGACTCTTCTTATCGACTGGCTAAGCATTGTCTGCCTCCCTGCAGGACAGAAAAAGAACAGTTAGGGTTCACAGGGCTCGAAGATTCAGAGAGCTGTCAGGAGAAGCAGATACAGCACGGACCCTCAGCGCGGGTTCAAATCCCCACTCTGCCATGCACTGCTGTGACACCCCTCAAAGGCTTTATTTCTCAGCCTGCTTCCCATAAAATACACACTGAGGCTGGCATGGAGGGAACGCTTTTCAGTTTTATTCTAGAAATGGATGAGCAGCTAGACTGGAGTGGTACATGCATGTAATCTCAGCACCTAGGAGGTGGAGGCAGGAGGGTCAGAGGTTCAAGGACAGCCTTGGGTACATATAAGTTCCAGACCAGCCTGAGCTACATGAGACCCTGTTTTTTTAAAAAAAAGAAAGAAAGAAAGAAAAAGAAAAAGAGCCAGGAGAAGTGGTGCACACCTTTAATCCCAGCACTCAGGAGGCAGAGGCAGGCGGATCTCTGTGAGTTTGAGGCCAGCCTGGTCTACAAAGTGAGTCCAGGATAGCCAAGGCTACACAGAGAAACTCTGTCTTGAAAAACCAAAGAAGGAGAAGGAGGAGGAGGAGGAGGAGAAATGTAAATGTGGGGGAATCAGCAGGAGCAGAAGAAGGACCAGAGAGGGCAATGGGAATTAATTTTATCAAAATACACCACACACGTGTGAAAATGACATAACAAACACCATTAAATACATATTTAAATTTTTTTATTTATTCATTTTTTGTTTGTTTTTGTTTTTTCAAGACAGAGTTTCACTGAGTAGCTAACATTGGCTGTCTTGGATTTGCTTTGTAGACCAGGCTGGCCTCGAACTCACAATGATCCACCTGCCTCTGCCTCCCAGAGTGCTGGGATTAAAGGCCTGTGCCACCAGGCCCGGTTTAAATACATAATTTTAAATGGGGTCATCAGATACTTCAGGCAGCTAGTAGGTTGAGACTCCTGCTAGAGAGTCTAGATCTGTCCTTGGCAAGATGGAGCCTTATTTTCCTTTCCTGTAAAGTGGAGACACTGATTTGCCCTTCACAGGGTGCTGCTGGCCTGAGGGTCGCATGAAATGAGATGCTAACATCTCTAGAGACAGCTGCAGGCTGCCATTTTCTAACTAACCTTGGGCAGGTTGGTTAGCCCACCTGGCCCTGTCTCATTCAGCGAGGACAGGAAGAGTTCATTGATTTAAAAAAAATTAAAAACAAAAAACCAAAAAAACAAAACAAAACCCTTACAACAGTGGTTCTCAAAACCTCTTGGGCTTTTGCATACCCAATATCCTGCATACCTGATATTTACATTGCAATCCATAACAGCAAAATTACAGTTATGAGGTAGCAATGAAAATAATTCTATGGTTTGAGGGTCGCCACAGCATGAGGAACTTGTATTAAAGGGTCACAGCATTGGGAAGGCTGAGAACCACTGCCTCAGAATAATTTCTAGCATAAGTCATATGCTGAGTAAATGTTAGCAAGCTATGCTAGCTCAGCACCTGGCACAAGGGCTGGGAGTCCCCGTCCCTTGACTGGTTGGCACCGAGCTTCACCATCCCATAAAGAACTCACTGAACTAACTGGGCACTGTCCTGAGGAGGAGCGGAGGGTCCTCAGGACAGTTACATAAAGCTGGGTTGAGGGTTCCTGAGGGTTCCAGAAGCAATAGAAGGAAGAGCAGAGGCCTGCAAAATCCTCGAAAGGCAATTAACGCCCAGGCAAGGAGCCAAGTCAGAATGTTCTGTGTTGCTTAATTGGGGTGATGGGAGCTCTTTTAATCAACCTAATCTCATTTCCCCTCAGATGGCTGAATGTCAATCATCATCACAAACAGCAGCTGCCAAGGTGGAGAGGGCACGGCGGGAGGCAGGGACACACACACACACACACACACACACACACACACACACACACACACACACACGGTGAGGCGGGGGGCGGCTGGAGCTGCTCAGGGGCCGCCTTTGTTCCTGCAGCTGCCATCATAGCCCGCCACGCAGGGCATGCAGCTTTAAAAGAGGGTTGCCAGCACTCTTTATATTAGTGAAGTCTGATTAGGGGGGGGGGAGGCCAGATGGGAGAGTGAGTTCTTCTCTCTAACCTTTGGGTCACCAGAGTATGGGAGCAGAGGACAAGAAAACCAGCACAGTTTCTGGTGCATCCACCAAACTTGGCTTCGGGGGTATAAAGGAAAATTTGTTATGCGACTGAAAGCAGACCAACCCAGAACCTGCTTCTGAGAGCTCATGGTTCCCCTGTGAGTCCCTTTTGCTCTGGCTACCAGGACGCTCAGAGCTAAACGCAGCGCACAGGGGCAGGGCCTTCCCTATCTTTTTTCCTCCTGCCCCACGAGTGACTATTCACCCTGCTTGTTTGATTCTGCTCTGTGAATTTCAATACTAAGAACAACCTCAGAGTTGAGGTGGAAACAGGGTATGGAACTACCGAACAGCCTCACACCTTCAGGCCAGGCGGACGCATAAATGGGCCTTCACCGTGGCAAGCAGGAGGTATGGGAGCATGCAGAGACTTGGTGCGTACCCAGCGCAGTGGTGACCTCCAGGACCAGGAAAGAGAGTACCCAGGCCTTGGTTGCCGCCATCTCTCCCTCAGGCCTGCTGGAACTGTCACAGATAGGTGACAACGCTGCTTCACAAAGTTGGCCCTGTGGTTCCCCAAGGCTGTTTCATAGAGCCAATGATCTGTAAAGAAGCAAAGGGCATCGTATCCCACACTTCTGAATCCCTCCTCCTGCCTTTTTTTTCCCCACCAGACATGGTCTTCTGTAGCTGAGGCTAGCCTCAGATTCACTGTGCACACAAGGATAACCTTGACCTTCTGGTTCTCCAGCCTCCGTCTTCTGAGTGCTGGGACTACAGGCTTGTACACGGGCTTTACGTGGGTCCTAGGGATGGAGCCCAGGGTTCCCCTCAAGCTAGGCAAGCACACTACCAACAGAGCTGCATCCCAAGCCCCAGCTATGTCTCCTAATGGCTCCAGCAGAAATAGCGCTTGACCTTCCCCGGGATGACAGGAAGGTAAAATAGAGTCTCACAGAACGGCATCTGCTTGAAGTGCCAAACTGAGCCGTTTGGGATGTATTGAAAGTGAGGATCTGACTTCAAATAACTGGGACCCAGGTTCTAGACTTGCCAGGTTCCACAGCAGACAGGCCACAGGGGAGGAAAGAAATAAGGAAGCTCCTTGATAGTAAGAGGTAACCTCTGATCACAAGCCTTAGGCTTTTTTTTTTTTTTTTTTTTTTTTTTTTGCTACAATTTGATGAGGCTTACGGTTCTGTACAGGTGACTGTGTATTAACCATGCAGTCCTGGCCCCAGCGACAATGGGCCCTCCTAGGGTGGGCAGGCAGGCTGAAAGCCACCGAGGCCTCAGTCGCACCACCACTTCCAAGAATGCATTCCCAGATGTGCACGGGCCACAGCTGCAACCCATTCTGGCCTGTTTGTTTGCAACCTGGCTAGGAGCACCATAGCCAGGAGCCAGCTAAAGTGAGAGTAGTGAGAACCCAGGGTTCCCAGTAAGTAGGAACGTGGGGCTGGGGCTGCAGGAGTTGGGAGAAGAAAACATGCCCAGAAGTAATGTTAAGGCACCATGAGGTGGGCATGGGTGGCCCAAGCTCCTTCTCAGCTGAATTTTTTTTTTCTTCCCCAGAGTTAGGGCCAACCCCGAATCGGATCTAAAAAACTATTCCCTCCAGCTGAGCACGATGACTCATACCTACAACCCCAGCACTTGGGAGACTGAGGCTGTGAGCTGGAGGACAGCCTGGGCTATTACAGTGAGTTCCAGGACAGCCGGGGATACGGAGCAAGACTCTATCTTAAAAAAGAAAAAAAGAGTTACCTTCAATCACTAAGTCTGGTGTGCACTGGTGTGCAAAGGGAAGAAGATGTCTCCTTTCTGGAAGAAAAAGATCCCTTGAATTTTCCGATGTCTCAGGAGATGAGCAAATCCACAGTGCAGACTGCCTAGCCCTGAAACCGCTGTACCAGTGGGTTCAGGCTACTCCGGGCTCCTGGGCTCTGAGCAGACCTGCACAGCCAGAGCCAACTTCAGATCTGCGGAAGAGGCCAGGGTGGCCTGAGGCACCTTTTGGAAAAGCCATTTCCCATCTGGCAGCCAGCAGAGAGGCTCTCTGCAGCCCACCATTTCCTCTGAGTAGGCCTGACACTCAGGCTCCCCAGCGCACTCCCCACTGTCCTGGAGCTCGGGGACAGTACCCAGTGGCTGGGGCCATTTGCGGGGGGGTGGGGGGGGGAGGTTGGGGGTAGGGTACTGTGACCAGGTAGGCAGGGCTGAGGGAAGACTTTGGATAATTAGGTGCAAAGGAGAAGAGTGAAGCAAAAAGGCGCATCTTTTTTTGTGGGAGATGAGGCAGTCAGACAGCTAAGGAAGAAGGGATGAGGCAGCTGGGGATGGGGGTAGGAGCAGAGCCAGGCAATGAAACACAGGGATGGGGTGAGAGACTGGGGTCGGAGCTCACCGTGTTCTGAACAAGACTCTTAGCTGGGGGGGTCCAAGACGTCTTCACCTCTCCAGCGGTGCAGCCGTGGGCCTTATATAGCACAGCTGGTGGCTCAGCCCATGGCAGCGAGCCACGGGAAGCAGCAGAAACCAGATCTGAGCATGAGGCTCCCTCCCTCCCTTCCCCAGGGTCCCCAGCAGCTCACAGAGGCAAGAATGTAACATGAAGACCCTTAGGGGGGCGAGGGTGGGGGAGAACGCCACAGAGCAGGGACGACCCACGTGGGCGCCACAGTCTATATCATAGGGACAGGGGTTAGGAGGAAGGTTAGACACAGGGCTCCGTCCTGGGAAAACACCAAGGGGAATTCTCCATCTGGGAAGCATTTCAGAGCTTGGGATGGTGTGTGCTGGCCTCAGCTTTGTCTGCTGATACCCCATGACATTCCCCATGCACAACAAGGTCTTAGTGCTTATTCTGAAAAATCTCTTTGGCACACAGGTCACCTCGGTCTCTATGGATGGGTGTGCCTGGTCTCAGCCAGGCAATGACTCAGGCTCTCCGGCCTTTGAAGGAGCACTTAGGGACCCTCAGAAGGGATGAGGGACAGACCATGGGGTATGGGGTGTCACCTGGTAAGAACAGTTCATCCTTAACCCCCCAACACACACACTTTTACTTGTGTGCTTCTATGAAGCCACTGAGACCAGAGAGATTCGGATTGTGAACTGCTTTGAGACCTTGCCAGATGTCCAGATGTGTGTGTGTGTGTGTGTGTGTGTGTGTGTGTGTGTGTGTGTGTGTGTGTGTGTGTGTGAGACTGCTTGTCTACCAGCAAGCCATACCCACAGGTAACTAAGCAGCTGCCTGTACTTTAAGGCTTCTCCCATCTCCCTCTTCTGGCCCCAGCCTGAAGCTGCCCGTTACCTTGGGCCATGGCTATCTAACTTTAGCACCATCAGAACCAGCTCTGAAGGGAATGGGGATATTGTTCCATTGTTAAAGCATTTGCCTAACATGAACAAAGCCCTGAGTTCCAACTGCATAAACCAGATGCAGTGGTACATACCTGAAATCACAGAACTCAGGAGATGGAAGAAACAGACTCAAGAGTCCCAGATCCAGGCTGGAGAGATGGCTCAGAGGTTAAGAGCACTGGCTATTCTTCCAGAGGTCCTGAGTTCAATTCCCAGCAACCACATGGGGCTCACAACCATCTATAATGCGATCTAATGCCTTCTTCTCACCTGCAGGTGTACATTCAGGCAGAGCACTGTATACATAATGATAAATAAATATTTTTTTTTTTAAAGAGAGGCCAGGCGTGGTGGCACATGCCTTTAATCCCAGCACTTGGGAGGCAGAGGCAGGCAGATCACTGTGAGTTCCAGGCCATCCTGGTCTACAAAGCGAGTCCAGGACAGCCAAGGCCACACAGAGAAACCCTGTCTCGAAAAAAAAAAAAAAAAAGAAGAAGAAGCAAAGGCAGACCTCTTTGAGTTCGAGGCCAGCCTGGAATACAAAGTGAGTCCAGGACAGCCAGGGCTCTGTTACACAGAGGAATCCTGGGGGGTGGAGAGGAAGCACTTACTGCTTTTCCAGTGGACCTATCAGTTCTCAGCATCCAAATTACGCAGTTCCCAATCACCTGAAACTCAGTTCCAGGGAACCAACGCCCTCTGGCTTCCATGAACAGCAGACACACACACAGTGCACATATACTCATGCAGGTACATACACACATACATACACACATACATACACACATACATACACATATATACATACACATATACATACACATACATATATACATATACATACACATACACGAGGGAGGAGGAAGAGGAGGAGGAGGAGAATTAGAAGAAGAAGAAGAAGAAGAAGAAGAAGAAGAAGAAGAAGAAGAAGAAGGAGAAGAAGGAGAAGAAGAACTAAGAGGAGGAAGAGGAAGAAGAGGAGGGGAAGAAAGGGGAGGAGGAGGTTTGTCTCCACCCCCAGGAACATGAGACTCAGACCACATTTTGAGAATAATTAGTTGAAAAGATAGAACCCCAGCTGGAAGTAGAAAATAATAAAGGGAGTCACCTGAATCCTGCCTCATGTCATAGGGCTTCCTGTCCCATGACAACACTTGGATGTGAACACCTGTAGCGACCGCTCTCAAATCCTGTCTGAGCTCGTCTTCATAGGAGGTGGCCAGCTAGCCACACGGAGGATGTTTATTAGTTATATTTCTCATTGTTGGACCAATATAAGAACAACTTAAGAGAGTCCAGCATGATAGCACACGAGCGCACACCTTTAATCCCAGTACTTGGGCGCCAGAGGCAGGTGGGTCTCTGAGTTGGAGGCTAGCCTGGTCTATAAAGCGAGTTCCAGGCCGCCACTACCCAACTAGGCTTGTTTTTAATTTTGTTGTTGTTTTTTTTTTTTAAGGGTCTCATTATAACCTCAGACTGGCCTCAAACTTGGTATGTGTAGCCCAGGATGACCTTCCATTGCTGATCTTCCTGCCTCACCTCAGAGTGCCACAATTATAGGTGTTTGTAGTGCTGGGTTTATGCAGTGCTAGGAATCAAAGCCAGCAGCTGGTGCTTCTTTGTCAAGCATTCAACCAACTGAGCCACATCCCCAGGCCTTTGATGGCAGGTATATGAAATGAATGAATGGGCTGAGGGAAAGGCAGATAGATGGAGACTCAACTAAAATTATTAGAATAAAGGGCAGGAGAAAAATAAGAACCAAAGATTCAGAAATGTGACCTTGGACTTGAGGCATTCCAGGTAACCCTGGGCCTCTGTGTCTCCAACCTTGCAGTAAGAGTTTTAGGCTGAGTGAGTACTTGGCCCCACCAGCTCTAGGATAGCAAGAGCTGTTAAAAGATGGAGAGCAAACACAGCAGGCAGGAGAGAGGGGAAGAAATGGCTCTTCAAGGAACCATGCTGTGGAGCTGGAAGCTTGCCAGACAGCATGACTACTGAGGTTGGATTTTTAACAAGGTGAGATAAAGGCATAGAATTCTTGAGGTCACCTTGTTCCTGCCCTGCCCCTCTCCCATGCTCCCATCAGTTTTTTTCTCAAGTGAAACTGAACTGTGAACTATACAAAACTAGACTTGGGGACGGGGCGGGGGGGGGGGGTCGCAGCTGGAGAGATGGCTCAGAGGTTAAGAGCACGGACTGCTTTTCTGAAAGTACTGAGTTCAATTCCCAGCAACCACATGGTGGCTCGCAACCATCTATAATGAGATCTGGTGCCCTCTTCTGGGATGCAGGCCCATATGTAGGCAAAACATTGTATTCATAATAAATAAATCTTTCTTTAAAAAAACAAAACTAGCCGGGCGGTGGTGGCGCACCTTTAATCCCAGCACTCGGGAGGCAGAGGCAGGCGGATCTCCATGAGTTCAAGGCCAGACTGGTCTACAAAGCGAGTCTAGGACAGCCAAGGCTACACAGGGAAACCCTGTCTCGAAAAACAAAAACAAAACAAAACAAAATCAATTAAAAAAAACTAGCTGGGTGTGGTCCTGCACACCTTCAATCCCAGCACTGGGAGGCAGAGGCAGGCAGAATCGCTGTGAGTTTCAGGCCAGCCTGGTCTACACAGGGAGTCCAGGACAGCCAAGGCTAACACAGAGAAACCCTGTCTCGGAAAAACAAAAACAAAACCAAAAAACACACAAAACTAGACTTGGGGAATCTGAGCCTTCCCAACACTTTCCTCCAACATCCCCTCCTAGGAAGAGGCTGCTGCTCCCTCAGCCAGGACCCCAGGACAGACAGGGCTTGGGAGGCAGCCATAGGCCTGTTACTATCCAAGAGTTGGCCTGGATGGGTCAGCCATCTGGGACTTCTGCCGGCCAAGGTTCTGTGCAATCCCCTGCTTGGAAGCTTGGAACACACTAGAAATTAATTCATCACCCCCACTCCTGCGCAGACAGTAGAAGGGTTTGTGGCCCAGCTTAGCTGGCCCTCTGGGTCCAAAGCCTATGGTCAAGGATCTCTGCTCTGCTGTTGGGAAGGAAGCTTGGCAGGGGGTTGGGGGTGGGCCGACCCTGATGACGCCAGAGGAAGGTGTCATTCTGTCTCTAACACGCTTTGATCCAACACCCCACCACCACCACTATGGTTGCCTTTCTGTGGCCTGGGGAGGCCATCATGTATGCCAAGGCTGGTTTCAAACTCACCGTATGACCAAAAGTGACATTGAAGGCCTATTCCTCCAAATGCTAGGAGGACAGACATGCTCCACCGCACCCCATTTTGTCAGCTTCATGTTCCCAGCCCTTGCTTTATTGTTCAAGACCGGGTCTCGCGCTTCCTTTAACTCAGGCTGGCTTTGAACTGGTATCCCTCTCCTTGACTCTGTCTCCAAAGTGCTGGGATTGCAGGCATAAACCATCAGCTTGTAAAACTAGATCCAGGTAGGTAGACAATGTCTCCAGAACTGTTTTCTCCCTGTGCCTTCCCCCCACCCACCTACCCACCGAGACAGGGTTTCTCTGTGTAGCCTTGGCTGTCCTGGAACTCACTCTGTAGACCAGGCCAGCCTCAAACTCACAGCAATCCACCTGCCTCTGCTTCCCAAGTGCTGGGATTAAAGGCGTGCGCCACCCACTCCCCTACCCTGGCTCTTTCTCCATGTCCCAGCTGCTTCTTTTTTGATGGCTTTGTGTTCAAGGAGGTGTCAGTCTACATTAGCCATTCTTTTTTTTAATTTTTTCCCCGTGACAGGGTTTCTCTGTGTAGCCCTGGCTGTCCTGGAACTCACTCTGTAGCACAGCCTGGCCTCAAACTCACAGAGATCCACCTGCCTCTGCCTCCAGAGTGCTAGGATTAAAGGCGTGTGAGTGACTACACTGCTTTACATCAAGATGCAGGATTGAGTTTCTCACACCTTGAGTCTCAGGTGGCCTCATGACTTCCATGCCATACAGTGCCCACTGTTGGGTCATTTACTCTATGCAGTGGTCCTCAACCCTCCTAATACTGTGGTCCTTTAATACAGTTCTTCATGTTGTGGTGATCTCCCCCAACCATAAAATTATTTTGTTGCAAAAAAAAAAAATTATTTTGTTGCTACTTCATAATTGTAATTTTGCTACTGTTATAATTTTTAAATATGAATTGTTATTAATATAAATGTCTGTGTTCTCTGATGGTCTTAGGTGACCCCTGTGAAAGTTATTTGACACACACACCCCCAAAGGGGTCTCGACCCATAGGTTGAGAACCACTGCTCTTGGGAGATCCAGCTGCTGTGTAAGAAGTCAAGTCTAGTTACCATGAGGCCATTGTACTAAAGAAGCCTAGTTCTGGCTGGAGAGATGGCTCAGAGGTTAAGAGCACTGGCAGCTCTTCCAAAGGTCCTGAGTTCAATTCCCAGCAACCACATGGTAGCTGACAACTGTCTATAACGAGATCTTGTGCCTTCTTCTGGCATGCAGCCATCACCACCAAGGCTGCAGACGTGTGACTGATGTTGTCCTGGGTCTTCTATACCAGTTCACCCACCAGCAGAGTATCATTAAGTGACTTTAGTTATTACCTCAATGAGCATAATTGGAACTGGTCCCAGTATCCATGTTGAGTAGCTCTGCAAAAACCTGCATCCATGTGCACATAGCCACTTGAAGATGTATATGCACATACATATAGTTACAAATAAAAATGGGTGTTTATACATTTAAAGGGCTAAAGAGTTGGTTCAGCAGTTAAGACCCAGTTTGGGGGTGCGGGAGGCGGGGGGAGGAGGCCAGGCATGGTGGCCCACACCTTTAATCCCAGGCAGAGGCAAGTGGATCACTGTGAGTTTGAGGCCAGCCTGGTCTACAAAATGAGTCCAGGACAGCCATGGCTACACAGAGAAACCCTGTCTCAAAAGACAAAAACAAAACAAGACCCAGTTTTGATTCACAGCTCCCAAATGGTGGCTCACACCCATCTGTAACTCCAGTCCCAGGGATCCGATGGCGCCTTTTTGTTCTCTGAGGGCAGCAAGCATGCATATGGCACACAAACATACAAGCAGGCAAAACACTCATACATAAACTAAAAATTTAAAAAGTCTCAAAACTGTAAGAATACAATTGGGGCTGGAGAGATGGCTCAGTGGCTAAGAGCGCTTGCTGCTCTTGCAGAGGACCCAAGTTCAGTTCCCAGCACCCCATCACATGGTTCACAACTGCCTCTAACTCCAGCTCCAGAGCATCTAGTCCCCTCTTCTGGCCTCTGTGGGCACCCGTACACATATGGCATACACTCACATAGGCATACAGACACACACATATTAAATTAGTCATATATATACACGTATATATTCAAAATGGAGGAAATAAAGAGAAAAGAGCACAGTTGTCCAGGCAAGTCCCGCACGGAATCTAGCGCTACTGAGTCTGTGGGACACAATAAAATGGTTATCTTTTTTTTTTTTTTTTTGCGACAGGGTTTCTCTGTGTAGCCTTGGCAGTCCTGTAGACCAGGCTGGCCTCAAACTCAGCATTCCACCTGCCTCTGCCTCTGCTGGGATTAAATGTGTGCGCCACCACACACAGCTCTAAAATGGTTATCATTTAAGGCAGTGAAACTGGAGTGACAGGACCTGGAGCAGAGGGTGACTCCATGTTATCTCTCCCAGTAGCTTCAAGGCCTCTTTAGCGTATCTCAGAAACCTTCAGCAATTGTTCCATTAAAACACCTGGTCTGTCAGCAAATCCTTCCTCAGAGACACTTCCAAGAATATAGACTCGGACTCTAGATTCATGAGATTTTCCCGCCATTTCTATTGTTAGTAAGGTTTGCTAGATACCCACCGTGCCTCTGGGAGCCCTTCCCTCACAGCCCCGGGCTAAGTCAATGGTCCCTCTTTTGCCCTACAATCCCTGAGTTGCTTGCCCCTCTGTGGACAGAGGCTCTACAGAATAAAGCATCTCGGCATTCCAGTACCCAGAAAGCTCAGAAAAAGTGTGGAGTGGGCTAGCCTGGCCTCTCACACTCTGACTGAGATAGCCCATGCTCTCTGCCCTCTCCAGAGTAAGGAATAAACCAAACCTGACAGACCCACAGGTTTCCCTCAAGTCATCATGTCAGGGCCTTCCTCTGGCCCAAGAGAGGCTTGTTGTAGAAGATCAAGACAGGCTGGGATACGATGGTTGACCCCCTGCAGACCTCAGGGTCCTCAGTAACAAGGATATTCCCTCCTTTTCTCTGTACTTTCTGGCTCTGACATGGGCCTTGTTGGCGCCATTGGATTTTTAATATTTTCCATTCCTGGAAGTTAGACAGCACTTCACCTCAAAAATGCTTCTTCCCCCTCACCAAGGGTGTGGTGCCTCTCACTTTCCAGTGAGAGGAGCCCAGGACTGAACCCACATTCTAGGCCTTGGGAGCAGTCATAGCCTAGCCCTAGAACAAGAGGTACCAGGAATGTCTTCCCAGCCATTGGAGTGAGTTCCCAGGCTGCCCGAGGCTTACGGCCCCACAAGAAGCCTAGGTTATGTGACTCTGTTTCATCTGAGGCCCCAGCCGCCCCATCCTGTCGATTCTCTGACCTTGACCCTGAGGTTCTGCCACTGTGCTTGTTTTCCCAGGCACTTGGGGGGCCCTCAGACTTCAAGCTTGGGTCACCAAGGAGCTGGGACCAGACCTTGATTCCCAACATCCCCATGAAAAGCCCAGTGTAGTGCTGCGTGCTTATTTTTCCAGCCCTGCGGAAGACAGACAGATCCTGGAGCTCCCTTGCCAGCCTTACTGGCAATAATAGGTCCCAAAGACCCTGCACAAAGTATAAAGTGGATGGCTCGTACAGAACAACACTCAGGGTTGACCTCTGGTTACCACATATATGCTCACACAGGTGTGTCTGCACACACGTGTGCTCATGAACACACACACACACACACACACACACACACTAACCTAGTCCCAGGCTAGAAAAGCCCTTTTCCAAGATGACTCTCTACTTCTGCTTTGATGATCAAAGATACCATACTACCCAATTTATGCCCCACTGTAGTGAGGGAAGAGAAAGCACTTGAAAAAGAGAGAGGAAGCCAGGTGGTGGTGGCGCACGCCTTTAATCCCAGCAGTTGGGAGGCAGAGGCAGGAGGATCTCTGTGAATTGGAGCCCAGCCTGGTCTACAAAGCAAGTTCAGGACAGCCAAGGCTACACAGAGAAACCCTGTCTCAAAAAGCCAAAAAGAAGAAGAAGAAGAAGAAGAAGAAGAAGAAGAAGAAGAAGAAGAAGAAGAAGAAGAAGAAGAAGAAGAAAGAAGAGAAGAGAAGAGAAGAGAAAAGAAAAGAAAAGAAAAAGAGAGGGCCCCTATGGGTAAGTCCAGAATTCCCAAACCAGCCTTACCCCAGCAGACACTTGGGAGCCACTAGCTCTGTCCCAGACCAGGACCTAACAAACCAGCCTGGAGATCTCCTTCACCCAGGTCCTCTCTAGATAGCACCCAGCCATCTGTGCGGCTGACTAATGGATTTTTCTCCCCAAGCACAGCCGACGGTCAGCCATGAGCATGGGATGTGGGATCAAGGCCACCCCTCCACCATTACCTTCCTCTTTGCCGTGGAAACTAATAGGCTGCACTCACTAGAGGATTAAAGCTTGTTGCCTGGGCTGTGCGGGTAAGAATGACCCATGGCCTGGTAAAGAGAGCTCGCATCTGCTTTTTTCCCCCTGAGAAGGGGGGGATTTGCAAGGGGCTTCGGGGGCCCCCCAGAGGAAAGAATGGAGGAGGAGGCCCAGCCTTTGCCTGTCCCTGGGGGAGACCTGAGCCCTCAATCTCTTAGCCACTTTCCTCACTGACAGGAACCGAGCCTAGCGCTAGAGACGCGAGGTTTGAGCCCCAGGAAGACATTACTGCCTTCTTCAGAGGAGCCTGCAGGAAAGGCCCACACAGAGGGTTGCGTGCAGCCCTCCTTCCCAAGCTTTTGGGCAATGGTGGATGTTAAGTGGTTCTACGTTGGCCCACAGTACACAGACAGTCCTGGCTCAGCTCAGGCTAGACTCCGAGGGAGTAAAAAGGACTGCTGGTGGATAAGCAGAAGCTTACACTCGGCATTCCTCACAAACTTGTGAATTGGTTCTGTCTGTGGGGAAGAGCCACTGCCTCCCTCTTCTCCCAATATAGGCAAAGGGGCATCTAGTCCCCTGTTACATTTAACACATACCGAAGTCTCCAGGCTAGCCCGCAGGGGGCTACAAACCTCCCTACCACTATTCTTTTGTTTGTTTGTTTTTCGAGACAGGGTTTCTCTGTGTTAGCCTTGGCTGTCCTGGACTCACTTTGTAGACCAGGTTGGCCTCGAACTCACAGCGATCCGCCCGCCTCTGCCTCCCAAGTGCTGGGATTAAAAGCGTGCGCCACCTACCACTAAGGTGTTCCAGTTTACAGACTCCCTCCCTAGAAGTACTCCCCGGACTGGCAAGGCTTTCCTCACCTTTTGCTATTCTCTCTGGCCCCCTTCCTTGGAGAAATGTGGTACCTACAGGTTTGCTTTTCCTACTGAGGACACACTGGAAGGACAGCCCATTGGCAAGTGGGAGCACCAGGAAAGCTCCAGGCTTTAGAACTAGAAGTGTCAGAGGGTGTGGGGAGGGGCAGCTCAGTTGGCAAAGTGCTGCCTCATAAGCCCAGGAACCTGAGTTTGACCCCCCAGAACCCACATAAAAAGCCAGGCATGTCAGGGCATGCTTGTAATCCCAGAGATGGAAAAATGGGAGGTGGAGACAGGCAGATGCCAGAAGCTTGCTGGCCAGCTAGCCTGGCCTACTTTGTGGCATTCCAGAACAGTGTGAGACCTTGTCTCAAATAAAAAGTGGAAGGCACTTAAGCCAGGTGTGGTGGCTCACACTTTTGATCACAGTACTTGGGAGCAGAAGCAGCTTGGTCTCTATGAGTTCAAGGCCAGCCTGATCTTCAAAGTGAATGCCTGTCTCAAAGAACTAAAGAAGGAAAAGGAAGCAGAGGCTTGCCACGGTGGCCGCACTTGAGTGACAACTGAATCTGTCTTCTGACCTCCTCAGACACATGTGCACACACATGCTCAAATGCACCTGCTCACATACATTCACCCACTGAAGACCACACACACAGAAGGAAAACAAAGCTTGATGGATTGATTAATGAATTAATTCCGTTACTGAGAAGGGCCTTGACCATGCTGGCCAAGTGCTCTACCACAAGCTACATGCCTGGCCCTCAGCCTTCGACTTTAGAAACAGGGTGTCATACTCTCGATCCGGCTGGCCTTGAACTTACAATCTTCCTACCTCAGCTTCCCAGACGCTGGGATTACAGGTGTGCATCATCACTTCCAACACTTAATTTTTTCCTGTCTCATTTTTTTCCTTTGTAAATTAGATGTCTTTTTAAATTTTAATTTTAGTATGTTTGTGTGAATTCCAGGCCAGCCAGTGAAGATGCTGTTTCAAAAAGCAAACAAAACATTGAATATCTGGTAGCTCTTTTTTGGGGGGGAAGGGTCTGTTTCTTTCTTTCTGTCTTGATTGATTGATTGATTCTATAGCTCAGGATAAGCTGAAACTTGTGGGAATGTTCCTGCCTCAGCTTCCTAAGAGCTGTGGTTATGTGTATAACCACTACACCAGCAGATCTCATGGGAAGATTTGTTTTTGGTTTTATTTTTGGTTTTCAAGACAGGGTTTCTCTGCGTAGCCCTGGCTGTCCTGGAACTCACTCTTTAGACTAGACTGGCCTCAAACTCACAGCGATCCATCTGCCTCTGCCTCCTTAGTGGTTAAATTAAAGGCGTGCGCCACCACCACTCTCCCAGATTTCATGCTTTTTTAACCATAGTAAAAAGTAAAATTATGGAAATAAACAAATATGTCCTTAAGGCAAAAGACAGTTTCATACTTGGATTGCCATGAGGTTATAAATGGTTTTGGCCTGACCACGTCTTGCTTCCTCGCCAGCTCATAGGCCTATGTTTTAGTTTTTTTCTTTTATCCAGAATTATTTCCAGAAGGAAGCAGGATCTGTTTCTTGACCTAAAAACTGAGATAATTGGACTAGAAAATAGTTCTTACAGGTCCTTTCTAGAATCTAATAAAAGATGGAGCCTGGGAATGTCTCCTCGGAAAAGAGCACTTCGGACAAGTGGATGACTGCGGCTGATCTCCTGGACCATCCGTGGGCCCAGCAGTACACACACACATGAGGGACACACAGAGGGGAGCCTGGTCTGTTTTGAATGCCATGTTCAGGTGAGGATGACCTTGAACTCCTGATCTTCCTGTTTCTACCTCCCTTAGGCTGGGACCACAGAGTAGCACCAGGTTCACACAGTGTTGGGGATCAAACCCAAGGGCTTTGAACTCAGAGCCTCATGCGGAAGGTTAGCACTTGTCCTGAGCCTCAGTGACTTTTGATGACAACCATGACTTCTGTGTTTAGCAGAGTTCTTCCTGCCCCGCCCCCACCAAGGGTGGTTTTGAAGAACACTGACTGACCTTTCAGTTACTGAACTGGACTTCCCAAATCTCTGGGTCTCTTGGGGAAGGGGAAAAAAAAAAAAACAGAACCATCAGCTAAAACTACAGAGAGCTCAAACACAGCCACGGTTCACCAGACTGTTTCACTTCTGTTCACGCCAAGCATTTACTGGAGCTAGGCATTGGAGTGCAGACCTGCCATCCCAGTATTTGGGTAGCTAAGGCAAGAGAATTAGCAGTTCAAGGCCAACCTAGGTTAACTAGACCCTGTCCCAAACAAAACAACAAAGTAGTCACTAAACTCTATTCGCACTGTCTACCCCTACTGAACATATCGTCCCCAAACTTAGTGACTCACCATCATCATTTGCCTCCCGTGGTTCCAGGAGAAACTGGCTCAGCGGGCATCCCCTGCTCGGTCTCATATGGCTGTAATCATGTGGTATCATGGTTTATAAGTGGTCTGATCATACTCATGTGCTAGAAGCTTAGCGAACAGTGTGAAGATGTTTCTAATAGAGCTGTTAGAAGGCGGGGCCTAATCAGAAGGCATGGGATGGCTGGAAGGAAGCACTGTCCCTGAAGGGTTTAGCCTAGTTCCTGCAGAACTTGAAAAGTCTTAAAAACTGTGAGCTTAATAAACATCTTGTAGGAAGTGGCCTAAGACCCAGAAGCATAGTAAAGGCTCTGTAGCTCATGTCTAGCAGTCGGTGCTGACCTTAGGCCAAGTTCTCAGTGGAGTTTTCCTTCATGGGACACTGTGACCCTGGTGTCTTTACAGCATGGCAACTATCCTTTGATTTTTGCCTTCTGGGGGAAAGTTAATCTTTTTTCTTTTTAAGATGTATTTATTTATTGTGTGTTCAGTGCTCTGCAGGCATGTACACCTGCAGGACAGAAGAAAGTATCAGATTAGGTTGTAGATGGTTGTGAGCCACCATGTGGTTGCTGGGAATTGGACTCAGCCCCCCGGAAGAGCAGTCAGTGCTCTTAACCTCTGAGCCATCTCTCCTGCCCAGTTGTTGATCTTTTCTGTTTGTTTGTTTTTGTTTTTGTGACAGTCTTGCTATGTAGCCCAGGCTGGCCCTGAATTTATGGCAAGTCTCCTTCCTGAGCCCTCTTAGTGCCACCAGACCCTACTGGCAATTGTTTTTTCCTTTCTCTCTTGCTCTCGCTTTCTTTTTCTCAGTTTTTCTTTCCTCAAGACAGGGTTTCTATGTAGTCCTGGCTGTGCTAGACTTACTCTGTAGACCTGGCTGGCCTCGAACTCACAGAGATCTGCCTGCCTCTGCCTCACTTGCACTGGGATTAAAGGCGTGTGCCACCACGCCATATGGCAACTGTCTTTTGAACACCCACAAAGGAAGCCACCAGGAAGCCAAGCTGTCTCTTTGGCTTGCCTCAGGGGTTACATCTCACTACTTCTGCCACATTTGGCTAAGTAGATACAAATCATTAGACCGTCTGAGACTGATAGCTAGACAGAGAGACAGACAGACAGACAGACAGACAGACAGACAGATGTGCAGCCCACGCAGACCTCAAACACCTAAGAGCAAGTATTCTCTGCTGTAGCCTCTTGGAAGCAAAACCATGACTCTTTAAACTTTGTTTTTTATTATTATTACGTGTGTGTATCCATGATGTAGGGGACACACATGCCATGATGCATGTGTGGAAGTTACATGACAACTTTATGGAGTGTGTTCTCTCTTCTGTTTTTGGTTGTGAGCCTAGCCTTTAACCGCTGAGCCATCTCTCCAGCCCGAGTGTGCTCTCTCATTCCATTATTGTATGGGTTCTTTTGGGACTCGAACTCAGGTCACCAGGTTTGTGCAACAAGTACTGAACCACCTTGCGGGCCCTTAAATTTTTGAAAAATAATATAAATATGAACTTTTTGACAGTATTAGGCAAGATGAGGCAAGAAGCCGTGAGAGTTTGCATCACACATCTGTATGGCCTGAAATGGAGGCAGAACTCCTACAGAAGAAAAATCTGAGTTGAGATCTGAGGCATCAGTGGACACTTATTCAGTGAAGGGCGTCAAAGAGCCTTCTAGAATAAGGGAACACCAGGCCAAGGCCCCCCAAGGCAGGAGGGACGCCAGCCTAAGAAGTGGTAAGTGTCTGGAGACAGCAGTTAAAAGAAAAGACCACACAGGTGGGCGGTGGGGGTTGGGGGAGGCAGGACACTGGGCTTTGTGGACCTAGGGAAGCTTCGAGTGTCACATGGCTGAAGAGTGGTGGGTACAGATTTACAACTTCCAGATCACTTTGGCTGCTGTGTGGATGGCCTGCCGCCAGCCGTTGACTCAGGACTGGGAGGAATGCGAGACTCCTGCCTGCAGCTACCTCCTGGCCCCATGAGGCTCTCCCACACATCCTCAGCTGCAGCCTCAGCCCTATATGTCTGGTCTGGCATACCAGGCCAGGCCCTGTTTTCTTTTTTAGACAAGGCCTTGAGTAATATAGGCTAGCCTCAAACTCTTGATGTAGCTGAGGATGTCCTTGAACTTCTGACTCTCTTTTTCCTGAGTGCTCTGATTACAGGTGTGCACCATCAAGCTCAGTTTTATGGGGTGCTGGGAATCGAACCCAAGGCCCCATATACACTAGGCAAGTACTGTACTGACTGAGCTGCGTCCTCATCCCCTCCCTCCTGGTTTGGAAGCAGCTTTTTATTTTATGGAGATATAGTTAGCATTAATTAATATTTCACATTGCACAATCTGTTACGTGTTGACATATATATCCATTATTTCATCACCAATGGAACAAAGAAGCAGCATGTACCACGAGGTAAATAAGTGCTGGGTGGGGTGGTGTGAGTTCGAGGCCAGCCTGGTCTACAGAGTGAGTCTACAGGACAGCCAGGGCTACACAGAGAAACCCTGTCTTGAAAAACCGAAAGAAATAAAGAAAGAAGGAAGGAAGGACAGAAAGAAGAAAGGAGGAAAGAAGTAAACAGGTGGGACGATGGCTCAGTGGAAAAGTGTTCGCCATACAAGCCTGAGTTCAGGATGCAGCTCCGATAGAAAAGCTGAGTGCAGCAGCGGCGCACACCTGTAATCCCAGCACTGAGGAGGCAGAGGCAGGTGGAGCTCTGAGTTCAAAGCCAGCCTGGTCTACAGAGAGAGTTCCAGAACAGCCAGGGCTACAGAACAGAGAGACCCTGTCTCAAAATATTAAATTAAATTAAAAAAAAAAAGTGGCAAGCGATTGAGGAAGACGCCTGATGTTGACGTCTGCATATACACACAAAAGAAGCAAACAGCTCCTTAAAGTTTCCTCACGCTCGTGTGTGCATGCGCGTGTGCATGTGCGTGTGCAGGAGTGTGTGGAGGAATGGGTTACACTGACCTTACTGGAGTCACGTACAGAAGACCTCGCGCTCTTCCCCAACTCACTCCTATCCCCAAGCATGTGACGATCCACTTTATGTCACTATAGATAGTTATAAACTTACTCATTTTTATGAGGCTTAATTGTGGAGAGACTCGACCATGTCGTTCACTCTGCTCATGGCTCGTCCCTTTTTGTGCTGAGGAATAGACCTCAATTTTTTTTCTTTTTTTTTTCTTTTTTTCTTGTTTTGTTTTGTTTTTCCGAGACAGGGTTTCTCTGTGTAGCCCTGGCTGTCCTGGACTCCCTTTTGTAGACCAGGCTGGCCTCAAACTCACAGCCATCCACCTGCCTCTGCCTCCCAAGTGCTGGGATTACAGGTGTGCACCACTGAGCGGACCTTAATTTTTTTATGCACGTTTCTCATGATGCACATTTGGGGTTCTGGAAACACTCATGTATCCACAAGTCTTTGTGTGGATTTTTGCCATCAGTCGGTGTGTGTTTAACTTTCTGAATGATTGTGTCAGGCTGTTTTCCACAGCATTTACACTCCTTACACTCCCATCACCAGTCTCATCACTGAGTTGCTCCAGGACCCAGGCAGCACTTGACATGGTCCTGTTATGGCTTCAGGAATAGCTGCACACTGACCACTCTAACATTAGACTCAGAATGATGGAAGTTTATTGAATGCTGAACAAAAACTGACCAGTCAGAGCCATAATCTGGGCTTGGGAGCCAAATCATGACACTGGTCTGTTTCTAAGGCAAGTTTGTTTTTGTTGTTGTTGTTGTTTTAATATGAAAAACAGTAACCAGGTAACCAGGTGTCGGAAGCAAGAAGAGGGCAGCATTACATCATTTTGACTAGCTAAACACAATTGACTTTGTTCCAAATGTTTTGTATCTAGATAGCTAGACAAAACATTTTCAGCTGATTGGCTAGGTTTGGGGACTTTCCAGTTCCCCACTGCTCTGGGAGAAAGGAACATAGGATGATGTGGTCTTAGTACTAACAGAACATACATTTTTTTTAAAGAACATACATTTCGTTTTAGCCCAAGCAGAACTTGCATTTATTTATCTATTTTTTATTCTAAGAAGCAAGTATTGAGCTATCCTGGTCTCAATTATGCCTTAGGGCCTGAGAACTTGAACTCAGTTTCACCTTATGATCAAAATGGAGACTTGGAGGCAAAATGGCTTCTGATGTGCTAAAAGTGACAGCAGTCGTCAACAGAGGCGCTACGGTTATGCTAGGAACTAAAACAGGTCTCAACGGAGGGGCTATGGAGTTTAAGCAGGTTATAACAGCCCCACCGTTCGCTGTCACTGTTCTAGTGACTGTTCAGCAGGACTCACTGAGGTTTATTCTACACTTTCCTAATAAACAAGGGCCATCTTTTGTGTGTGTGTGTGTGTGTGTGTGTGTGGCGGGTTATGAGTGTGTAGCAAGAGGCCAACTTCAGCTGTCACTCTTTAGGAGCTATGATCTCACATACCCCAGGCTTGCCTCACATTTGCTATGTGGCTAAGGAGAGCCTTGAGCTCTGATCCCTCTGTCTCTACTCCATGCTCACCATTCGCAGCTGCTTCTAAAAGACTGTGTTCCAAGCCTGACAAGATGGCTCAGCTGGAAAAAGCCCTCACTGCTCAAGCCTGATGGTCTGAGTTCAACCCCAAGAACCCAGAGAAGTGCACAAAGAGAATTGGCTCCACAGGGTCAACCCGACATATATAATAAATAAATAAATAAATAAATAAATAAATAAATAAATAATTTTAAAAGCTTGTATTCTACACTGAAGTTTTTGTCAGCTATATTCTCTCTCTCACTCTCTGTCTCTGAGACTGGTGCTCACACTGGGACTCACTATGTGGCCCTGGCTGGCCTAGAACTCTCAGCAATCCTCCTGCCTCAGCCTCTCAAGTGCCTGGGCCATTGAGTCTGGCTGACCTGTAGTTTTTATTTTCTAAGGTATCTTTTTATCTGGTATTCCGGAATCAGTGGGGAAATACGGCTTCCTTGGCGTTCTCTCTTCCTCAGATGTTTAACGTGCACCCCATTATCTCTGTGTTCTTGGATGTGACACACTTTTGCCGGAGTCCCCAAGCTCTTCTCCTAACACCCAAGTCCTCCCTTGGGCTCATGAGGCAGCCCCCACCCTGCTTTCCCACTCATCTTTCCTGCTTTCCCCTCCTCCCGCCCCATGCACATGGCTCGGCTCTTTGTTCTAAGATCAGGCTGGGTCTTGTCTTGTTCTAACGTTAGGGGCTCCACGTCTCAGCTTTGTCCTCTAACTGGCATCTCTTCCACATGCTCCTTCCTGTGTGGTCCTTCCTGATTCTCCATCCCACACTGTAACCAGGGTAGGGTCTATATAGAGAGCTGTCTTCCATGGAACCTCATCTGCTCCCCTCAGGACCAAAAAAAAAAATGTATAGCTCACATCCTTTGCTTCTCTTTCAGCTCCCTCAAAGCAGGAATCTTGTCTGCCATCTTCCTGACTTTATCTTTTAAACTCAGCAAAGATTTGGCCCAAGGTAGGGGAGGCAGTGAGTGAGGATCTGTTCATTAGGTAGATGAACAGCTGACTGGCCATGCGGTGAGACACGCTGTACATCAAGAGCGGCTGTCAAGCCCATCAGCCAACCCGAGGTCTTGGTTCAGGACCAGGTCAGGCAGCCCTTGAGTTGGGTGGGTTGCTCTGTGGGGTTGGGACTGTTGACTGATGAGACCACAGTAAAGTCCCGGGGTGACAACAAAGCAAAAGACCCAGGCTTTCTTCCAAGAAGTTCCTGGCCCACTCTCTACTCGGTTTCACTGCTCAGGACTCTCCCGCCAGGAAGTGAGGTCTTGTGGTGCGGGGGAGTAGGGAGACTGGTAAACCTGTCCCCACCCCTGGCAGCTGCTGCTGAGAGTCTGCTGTAGAGCTATTGGACCCCATAAAAGCCTCACCTGGGGTGGCGGTACTCAGGAAGAGCCTATGGGACCACAGAGAGGGCTTTGTGGCGTCCCTGCTCCCCACCCTGGTCCCCCCGCAGGCCTGGGATCTCTGCTCATGGAAACTCCCCTGCTGGACTTGGCTGCTGGCCCCAGGAGACAGGCTGTGTTGCACGTTGCCACTCTCCAAGCTCTGGGGGGTGTGGAGGGTGGGGATGGGGGAACAGGACATGACCCTGTGCCTCTAAGGACCATGTTTTATATGTGAACCCACCCTTAATGACCCTCCTTAGTCCAAGGGAGGTCTTGCTCCTAGAGGAGGACAAAGTCTTGCATGGAAAGTAAGAGCTGGGACAGTTAATCCCAGGCATCCCCAAACACCTCTGCTCTGGGGTCATGGACGTGGCTGGAGTCCCATCCTAGAAGATGCGTAGGAGGGCATCCTAGAGGCTTCTACGGGAAGCGGCTGTTCCCAATGACCGATAGTGGCACTGGCCACCAGCACCAAGTAGCCTCCATCCTGTTCACTGACCAACTCCTTGACCAGAAGCCCCCCCCCATGATGACATCATTCCTCATTCCCCAGCTCACACTGTTGAGGGAAATGAGCTCAGAGTGGCCATTGGAGGCGGCCTGTTTACTTACAGAGACCCTGGCCGTCACCGGCTCTTTGACCAGACATTCGCCGCCCCTGGCCAGCATGAAGTAGAAATTTCCTTAAACACATTACTTTGGCTAATCCAGTTGCTCCCTTCCTTTCAATATTTTTTTTTCAGTAGGAAAATTCCAATTCTGATCCCAAACAGAGAAGCCTAGATGTCACTATCACAAAGGCCTCACCCCCACCCCACCACCCGAGGGACTCGGTTTGGTGGTGCGTGCCTGTAATCCTAGCCTTCGGGAAGCTGAGGCAAAAGGATCCGGGCAAGGCTGAGGCCTGTCTGCACTACATGGTGAGGTTAAACCTAGCCTGGGCTACCTAAGGAGACCTGACAGCAAATCAAACCTGAGACTCCACAGGGTCTTTCGTAGCTTAGATTTCTCCAACCTGGAAAACTCTGAGCTCTGGAGTTGTGAAACCACCAAACGGGCTTTCAGTCCCCATAGGGGAAGGTAAGGTGTCACATGATGGCGTCATGAGCTGCAGGGCAGACCCTTTCCTGCCTACCCTAGGCCCTGGGCCACCCTGGGCTCCATTTCAGAGCATTTCCCAGCCTGCAACCCGGGCCACACCTTAGACCCCTCCTTCATTCCCTCCAGGTCAGGGATATTTCAGGAGAGCACAAGAGCCGCCAGATTTAACAGGTTCCAGGGGATTCCCGAGATGGGCAACCCACCAGGCCAAGCTGCCTCCTGCCACGCCCCACAATTCCTTGTATATTTATCCCTCCTGGAACTCAGCTGGTCTAGGAGGCCTTGCGGGGACAGGCGTCATGGAGGTCTCCTGTCTCTCCAATGTCCCAAGATCTTAAGGCCATGCACGCCAGGAGCAGAGAGACCCCCACCTAGGAGTTATCACCCATGTGACAGCTGCCTGAGCTGAGCTGGGGCTGGGTGAGCAGGTGCAGACATGTCAAGGAGCTGAGGCCTGACTTGACCCAGCCCTGCCCTGTGCCTGATCCTGCTGAGCTCAGCAGGCCGCACCCCTGGGATAGTCTGGAGACAGTCCAGGAGGAAGAAGGCATTGAACTTGTGATTCACAGTACCTGTGTGTACATGAGACTGCGAGGTGTCAAAGCTCTACGTTAGCGTAGGGTGGGAGGGTGAACGGGTGGAGGCAACTGCTTCTCCTGCGTCTTCCCCAAATCACAAAAGGCCAGAACTACCTTTGATACGTGGCTTAAATGAATTCAGTTAGTCAGTACATCTGCTGGGCCCAGGAGTGGTGGGGTATGACAGCTGAAAGCTCCAGAGTATTTACTGATCACCTACTTACCGGATGCCATGATCCCTAACACTTCACATCCTATGACTGGGCAGCAGCCCTTGTGTGGCAGATCTGGGATTCAGACTCGGTTCCGTCTGAACCCAAAGATTCTAGATTTGAGCATCTCCTAATTTGACTTCTAAAATTACTTAAGACGACTTAACTCAGGGCTTGCCACCAAGCCTGATGACCCAAGTTCAAGCCCTGTGACTCACATGGAGGAAGGAGAACTGTTTCTCTCACAAACGGTCCTCTGACCTTCACATGTTCCTCTCCACCCCCCTCTCTCTCTACACACACACACACACACACACACACACACACACACACACACACAAACACACACGCGCGCGCACACACACACACATAAACACACACACACACACATAAACAGACACACAAACACACGCGCGCGCGCGCACACACACACATAAACACACACACACACATAAACACACACACACACATAAACACACACACACACACACACACATACACTAAATGTAAAAAAAAAAAGGATTAAACAAATTCCTACTATAAACTAACCTGCACTCTATAATTTTGTGGTAAAAACTATTCCACAAGTGAGATCCAAACCGGGTGTAGGAACAAGATCTTGAATTCTTTGCGGAGGAGGGGAGGGAAGTGAGACAGGGTTTCTCTGTGTAACCTTGGCTATCCTGGACTCACTTTTGTAGACCAGCTGGCCTTGAACTCATAGAGATCCTCCTGCATCTGCCTCCCCAACTGCTGGGATTACAGGTGTGCACCACCGCGCCCAGGTGCAGATCTTGAACCCTTGACAAGTGATCTTTCTATCTTTCTAGGACCCCAGCGGCTCTCATGGTCCTACATCAACCCCAGCTGGGAAAAGCTGTGGTCCGTGCCCTCTAGGAAATCAGACGTACATGTAGCTAACATGGAGGCAGACACCCAGACCTGTCTCCAGGCAAAGGTATACACCAGGCGTCTGGACTGATGTATGCAATTGCTCTTACCTCTCTGCCTGTCAGAGTTCCATCCCATAAGAAATAAATAGGCAAGAAGGGTCCCAGAAAGCCATGCCATGGCTCTACCTGGGTCACCAATCCTGTTCTAGGTTTTCAGGACGTCCGAATACAGGACATCACCGAGCAAGTACTTCAGAAACATCTCCTGAGTAAATGAGCATATAGCTTTATGAATGAATGCATCAATGCTTCTGCATAAAAATAAAGATGCACACAACTCAGTGACCTACTACAGACAAACACATGTGTTTCCACTGACGTATGCCTAAGCTTAACATCCTCAAGGACAAGCTCACACTTACCCCAAAGTGAGGGGAGCAGCTCCACTCACCTCTGTGAAGACACAGAAGCTCATGGTTTATCCTCCACGACAGCCACGTGCAAACGCTTATTCAGAGTGTGCATACTTACACCCAGGCCTAAGTACACATAAGCACACTTTCTACCAAAGAAACTATGTCCCACCAGAAGCTCAGCTGCCCACACAGGCAAACCCCAGAGGATCATACAAACCCACACAGATGTGCACAGCTGGACAACCGCACAGCCTGAGGCCCAAGACAGACCAGGATTGAGACACCTGTCCACAGAGACCCCCTGAGCTACCCCAATCCTCCCACGCTGTCTGCTTCCTACCCTCCTGTCTACAGCTGGACTGGAAAAGAGGAATGAAAATCCTGAAGGAATTCCAGCTGCAGATGGCCGAGGAAGCCGCCCCCTCCCCCAGTAATCTAAGGCCAGGACCCTAGGGCACAGAAGCAAATGGGGTGGATGTGTTGGAGGAGGGGGCTCCTTTCCCTGAGGACTCTGCCTTTAGTCCCTGGCTTCTCTCATGACCTGGCCAAGCTTAGACAGGGCACTGGACTCCTCGGACAGGCAGCAGAGACACTGCTACACCAGCTCCTGACAAGATGACAAATCAGAGCCTGGTGACCGGTGCTTTTCCAGGGGCTGTCATCCTTTTCAGGAAACAGCCCAGCCATGAGCTTGATCTCCAAAACAGGCCTAGGATGAGAACAACCCGCTCCCCTCATGGACAGCCCATCGTGTCATCACGGCCGTATCCACGGCGTTTCCAAGGCCGCAGGGATCCAACGCCAGGATTCTTGTCTCATTCTGCCTCACCCCTCTTTCTACGTCTGTGAAACAAGCCAGTGGGATGTGATGGCTGCAGGTCAAGCTAGGGAGACGGTACATTTTGGGTACCTGAGGTAAAAGGCTCCAAGCCCGGGACAGTGACCTAGTAGAGGTCTCTCTCTGAGCTGACAGAGTTGAAACACAGGTTGAGATTTACAACAGCTCAGTTGATAGCGTTTGCCCAGCATGCATGAAGCCCTGGGCTTTGTCCTCAACACCACATATACCTCACCAAACATGGTGGCACCTGCTTGTGATCCCAGCGCTCAAAAGGTGAAGGCAGGAAGATTAGCAGTTTACCGTCATCCTCAGAACAAGTTTGTAGCTGGGCGTGATGGTGCACCCCTTTAATACCAGCACTCAGGAGGCAGAGGCAGGTGGATCACTGTGAGTTCGAGGCCAGCCTGTTCTACAAAGCTAGCCCAGGACAGCCAAGGCTAACACAGAGAGACTCTGTCTTGAAAAAAGAAAAAAAAAAAAAAAAAGAACAAGTTTGTATGCAGCCTAGGTTACATGAGACCCTGTCACAAACAAAACAAAACAAAAATAAAAACAAAAGCCAGAACCAGGACTTGAGGCTGAAATACCTGGTGTTGTGGCAAAACAGACTCAGAAAGAGTATCCTCTCTCACCTGGAGACAGACACACATAGGCCCCTCCCCTCACCCTCCTACCACTGCCAGGTCCCCCAGGCCTCAGCTGGAGGCAGACACAGAGCTGTAGCCCCACCAACCAGAGGACAGAAATACTGCTCAGCACAGCTGGCTAGACAGTGGAGACTGTTTATTCTCTGATGTCCGGAACAGCTCAGACAATCAGAGAAGGATTTGGCTGCCAGCAGGCCCTGGATTTGTGGTCTCAAAGAAATCATCAGGCTTGGAGGCTTCAGCTCTGAGCAGCAGCCAGGACAGGAGGGAGGGAGACCCCAGCCTGCTCCTCATTCAGTGCCCTGTGGGTCTCACGGTCCTGGCCCTGCAGGAGCACTGGGCTAGATGGGGGACGAGGGCTGAGTGCAGGGCTCTGGTTAATGAGAGAACATTGGGGGAGACTCCATGGGATCTAATTCTTGTACCCCATGTGCCCCCCCCCTTAACTAGGCAGGGCTAAGGAGAGGGTCCTGGCACCACAGCCTTCCTTCACCATCCGCCTGGGTCTTTTTCACAGTTGGATCCTGCTTCTGTTATTATTCCACCTGAGTCCACACTTTCTGGAATCTGTCTCTCATTTTGTGTATATTTGAGTGCATTGTGGGATTATCCGTGGGTTGTAGCATCAATCAAACCTCAGTGGTCCAGATTCACCAGCTTAAAAGCCAAACATTCCTCATAATTCATAGATTTACACCTAAAGAGAATCCAGGACAGTTGAGAACCCCTTGCCAGAGCCAGGCACGGTGGTGCGCACTTATAATCCCACCACTCAGGGAGGCAGAGGCAGGCGGATCTCTGTGAATTTGAGGCCAGCCTGGTCTACAAAGTGAGTCCAGGACAGCCAAAGCTATACAAAGACGCCCCATCTTTAAATAAATAAATAAATACTTTTAAAACCCACAACCACCCTCCCCCCCCAAAAAAAACCCAAAACAAACAAAAAAGAACCTCTTTCCTCATACACACACCTTTATTTCTCACTAGACCCAACTTAACTTTGTTAAATCACAAAGAATATATCGATCACCAAGTGAAAACCCTGGTTTTAAGCACCTGTTTCAGTGTCAACTGGCATCACAGGTTCTGTGCCTCCCACTGTGTTGGTACCAGCCTGAGGCTCCACATGGGAACAAGGCAGCTATGGGGTGGCAGCAGGGTCCAGCAGGATAACACATGCATCTCATTTCAGCACCCAGGAGGCAGAGGCAGCAGGACTGAGTTCTGTGCTAAGCCAGGCTACACAGGCAGACCCTGTCTCAAAAACGAAATGTGACCTGTCACCAAGGCAGCAGAAAGGCCAGCCTCTCTCAGTCAGGACCAGAGGAAACACAAATCTCTTTCCCAGGAGCGTTCACAACTGGGCTTCATCTTGTTGAGATTTTATTATCCAGTTGGGTCTCGTGCCCACTTCTGAAGCCAACTACTGCTCTGTTTCGAGTGGGTGGATGGAAAGCCTGTCGGCCTGCTTTACCAGAACCAAGGGAAAAGAGGAAATGAGCCTGATGCTCCAGAGGAGAAGTGCAAGACCAAGCGGGTGAATGGACCCTGGATGACCCCATCAAAACTGGTGGCCTGATGCAGAGGAAATGAGAGAATCAAAGAGCTAAAAGAATGAGACTCTTTAAAAACAATTTTTAAAAATTTTATACAGTATTCTGCCCACATGTGTGTCTGCCCACCACAAGAAGGCACCAGATCTCAGTATAGATGGTTATTAGCCATAAGTGTTTGTTGGGAATTGAACTAGAGACTTTTGGAAAAGCAGACTGTGCTCTTAACCTCTAAGCCATCTCTCCAGCCCCAAGAATGAGACTTTCTAAGCACGTCTTGCCAAACTACACTTGGTAGTGGGGGATTCAGCTCAGCTGTTAAGAGCATGTACTTTGGGGGCTGGAGAGATGGCTCAGAGGTTAAGAGCACTAGCTGCTTTTCCAAAGGACTCAAGTTCAAATCCCAGCACCTATGTGGCAGTTCAAAATTGTCTATAATTCTAGTTCCAGGGACTCTGGCACCCTCACACAGACATACATGGAGGAAGAATACATATGTAAATAAAATAATAACAAAGAAGGGCTGGAGAGATGGCTCAGTGGTTAAGAGCACTGACTGTTCTGACTGCTCTTCCAGAGGTCATGAGTTCAATTCCCAGCAACCACATGGTGGCTCACAACCATCTATAATGTGATCTGATGCCCTCTTCTGGCATAAAGGTGTACAAGCAGGAAGAGCACAGTATACATAATAATAAATAATTTAAAAAATAATAAAGAATTGTTTTTTAAAAATAAAAACAAAACAAAAAGTTGGGCATGGTGGTGTATGCCTTTAATCCCAGCACTTGGGAGGCAGAGGCAGGTAGATTACTGTGAGTTTGAGGCCACTGGTCTATAAAGACAGCCAAGGCTACGCAGAGAAAACCTGTCTTGAAAAACCAAAACCAAACCAAAACAAAAAAAGCTGGGCGTGGTGGTACATGTATCCCACTACTCAGAGGCAGAAGCAGGTGGATCTCTGTGAGTTCGAGGCCAGCCTGGTCTACAGAGCAAGTTCCAAGACAGCCAAGGCTACACAGAGAAACTCTGACTCAAAAAACAAGATGAAGGAAAAAAAAAAAGAGTACCTATGTATGGCTCTTCCAGAGGACCTGAGTATGGTTCCTACTACTCATTGGGTGGGAGGACCCAGGTACTGCCCCCCCCAATCTCCTGTACATCAACTTTAGAAGGATCAACTATTCCTGGCCTCCAAGGGCACCTACACACACACACACACACACACACACACACACACACACACACACACACATTTAAAAACAAATAAGCAAATACTATAGTTGAAATCCAGCAGACTTCTAGAAACTGTACATAGGGACATACTTGTGTCAGTGCTTGCCCAAGACCAGTGAAACCTTTAAGCTAGTTTGCAATCTATGAGTCCGGTAGTTCAGGCTGATGTTACCTCCTTCCTACAGTTTGACTGACCTGACCCGTGTGACCAAGGCTGGGTGGAAAAGGCAGGAAGAATAGATGCTGTTCTCAATGGGTCCTCCTTTGGCCACAATTGACTCCCCCCACTAGTGACGCTCCTTTCGCTGGCGGGTCTCCAGCTATTTCTCTCTCACCTCCCAGCTCATCCCTAAAGCCTGTCCTTAGAAAGGCTTCGCTTTGAGTTTTGCTATCTTGAGTGTTTCAGGTTTTTGTTTTGAAATGGTCTCACACCATAGCCCAGGTTAGTCTGGAACTCACAAAATAAGACAGGTGGCTAGATGGATATGAGATAATCTGTGGCACAGGCTGGCCTCGAACTTATGGCAATCCTCCTGCCTCAGCGTAGTGGGTACTTCTGTTTGTTTTGTTGGTTTCTCTGAGGCGGGGTTTCTCTGTGTAGCCCAGGCTGTCCTAGACTTGCTCTGTAGTCCAGGCTGGATTAAGGTGAATGAATGTACAATGCCCAGCTAAAACAGCTTTGAGATCAGTCATTAACCAATGTGTAAATAAGCTTCAAAATCAACAGTTTTCCACATTCCAGGACTATTAGCATTTTAACGTGAAACAGAAGGCTCCACGCTCCCCACAGCACAGAGCCTTTGAGGTACTTCTAGGGATACAGCACACAAGGATTCCTGAAGGCAAGCAACAGCCTCCTGAGGAGCCCTCACACCCCACACCCCCGGCTCTTTTTCCCCTTCCCTGAGGTGCAATCCTAACCCTCTTTAGTTGCCATTCAACCACCACTCTTTGTTTTGGGGTTGGTGGTGTGGCGTTAATTCCATAAACCTTTTCATCTCTTTACTCAACAGACCGCTCTTGAGCACACTGACAGAGACAAATGTATACACATTTGTCCTGAGAACCCTGCCCTCAAGAAGCTTCCAGTAAAAAGTCTTTATTTTATTTTTATTTATTTATTTATTTTTAAGACAGGGTTTCTGTGTAGCCTTATCTGTCCTGGACTTGCTTTGTAGACCAGGCTGGCCTCGAACTCACAGCAATCCGCATGCCTCTGTCTCCCGAGTGCGGGATTAAAGGCGTGCGCCACCACCGTCCAGGAGTAAAGTCTTTAAAAGACTTATTTATTTATTTTACACACATGAGTGCTCTGTCTTCATTAACACAAGAAAGCATTGGATCACATTACAGATGGTCGTGAGCCACCATGTGGTTGCAGGGACTTGAACTCAGGACCTCTGGAAGAGTAGCTAGTGCTCTTAACCGCTGAGCCACCTCTCCAGCTCCAGTAGAATCTTAATGTAGAAAACATCAACTTCACCCAAAGCTGCAGCTCACTGGGTCTAAAGTGCTCAGTAGACACTGCTTTCCCTACAGCACATGGACACTACTGTGGAACACTGGAAACTTTCAAAAACCCCTTTCCAGGTGGACCAGGGCGCCAGCAGAGTGGGTGGGGATGGCGGTTTCTATCTCACTTTGGAATGTCGGGGATTTGTTTTGGATGTTCTGAACATCAGGTTGGAGATACACGCAAAGCGGAGGGGCTCCTAACCAGACTAGGGTTAGAGGCAGCCCAGGACACCGTCTCCATGGTGCGCAGCCCCAGACAGTTAAGAAACAAACAAAAAACCCATGGTAGGGAGTGGACAAAGGCAAAAAACAAACAAAGGCCAAAAGACAGAAAACTCTGGGGAGCAGAGCCCGTGGAGAGAGGGGTAGGGGAGTGTTAAAGGGGCTTGGGGAGGGTGTGTTCGTGTTCGTGTTCGTGTTCATGTGTGTGTGTGTGTGTGCACGCGCGCGCGCGCGTGTGTGTGCTGAGTCCAACCCCAGGGGCTCAGAGTCACCATGGCAACGGGGAGGGTGAGTCTGGCAGATTGCATGCCAACACAAACCTCCTGGGTTTACCAGTGGATGGGCGCAGATGTGATGCGTATGTTATAAAGGAAAACACCTGAACTGAGCTCTTTAAATCAACTCTCCATCCCGGGCCTGGCTTGGGAGGCAATTACTATTTAATGGAATGAATTAATCATAACCAACCTGAATCACATCTGCTTCTCTCTCATCTATTCAGGCATATACTAGTAGTTCACGGGACTCTGGGCCCTTCAAAGCCAGCTTCTTACCTGCGAGAGGCCCACTTGACACCTCTCCCCGAAAGCCGCACCCGACAATGACTTGTAATTGACAGAGTTGGGGGGAAGTGTGCTTCTCACAAGGCCAAGGTAGCAGGGACCTCAAAGTGAGGTGGTGGTGACAGAAAGCTGCTTTCTCCTCCTGAGCCTCACCTGGGACCTCTTAGCTTGCCTCCTCTGTAGTCACTGTTCTAACGGCATCTGCCTTGGGCTTAGAGAGGGGGCTGAGTGGAGCTGAGTCTTTTAGAGCTTGTGTCCCTCCTGCCTGATCATTCCCAGGTACCAAGAGGTTGCATACCACCTCCGATGACCCTCCAGCAGGGCTGGTGCGTTCACCGAACAGGATAAGCACAGCCAGGGCTTCAGAGCCATCGTTGGGAAACAGTTTAATTTCTTTTAAAGCCCTAAGAGGACAGCTTCAGATAGAGCTCCATGGTAGATGCTTGCCTAGCATGAACAAGGCCTTGGGTTCAAAACACATGGAAAAACTTAAAAACTGGCCGGGGCTGGAGAGGTGGCTCAGCGATGAAGAACACTGGCTGCTCTTCCAGAGGAGCCTGAAATTTGATTCCCAGCAGCCACAGGGTGGGTTATAAATGTCAGTAACTCCTGCCTCAGGGGATCGGGTGCCCTCTTCTGGCCTTCATGAGTACTGCATATACATGATACAGACACTGGCAAAACACCCAGACGCATAACAATACAAATTTTAAGACAAAAATAAAATAAAATAAAATAAAACCAGACCTGGTGTCCCAAGGCTGTTTTCTCAGCACTCAGGAGGTAGAAGCAGAAGGCCCAGAAATTCGAGGCCAAGCTAGAGTACATGAAACCCAATCCTCCTTTAGCTTTGCCCTGTCCACTTTCAGCTCACCTCATCTCCTTCCTCCTCTCTGCTCCTCTGAGAACTCTAGCTCTTTGCATGGTCCCGCTGTCTGAGACACTCCTCCCTTCCCTCGCCTACACTGACTGCTCTCTTAGGCCTCAGCTGAGTGCAGCCTCTGTGCTCTGTGGGGAGGGAAGGCAATGAAGCTGTGTTGTAGTTTAGCTATGAAACGTTCCCCATAAGCTTGTGCATTCAGTTCTTGGTCCCCAGGCAATAGTACTGGAAAACCGTGGGAGGGGAGGGAAGTTGGGAATGTGGTACAGGGTTCTGTCTTGTCCCAGCCTCCCCCCACAACTTGTGTGTGTGTGTGTGTGTGTGTGGTATATGTGTGTGTATGTGTGTGTGTGGAGTGTGTGTATGGTATGTGTGGTGTGTGTGTGTGTGTATGTGTGTAGTGCGTGTGGTGTGTGTATATGTTGTGTGTGGTGTATGTGTATGTGTGTGGTGTGTGTGTGGTGTGTGTGGTGTGGTATGTGGTGTGTGTGCGGTATGTGGTGTGTATGTGGTGTGTGTGGTGTGGTGTGTGGTGTGTGTGCGGTATGTGGTGTGTGTGTGGTGTGGTGTGTGTGTGTGGTGTGTGGTGTGTGTGTGGTGTGTGTGTGGTGTGGTGTGTGTGTGTGGTGTGTGGTGTGTGTGTGGTGTGTGTGTGATGTGTGTGTGTGTGCACACTCACATGTGTGAGGGCCATGACTGCAAGTCCCACTTACTAGCTACCCTGGTGGCACTACAGCTCATGTCCACCATGAAGGAGGAGAAAAGGTGAAGTTTTAAACCCTGAGTCCAGCTGACTTGAGCTGAGGCTGCAGACAGACACAGAGACAACTGGGTATTTAGGAAAATATCTTTATTGTTTTTTAAATGTCGCACTACTTGATTTAAAAATCATAGCAGTGGCTTTTTCACAAAACTTTACAAATTGTAGATGTGGAAAATGATTTTTTTCCTTCTCTTTGGAAATCTCATTCCCAATAGATGGGGTTCTCTCCTGGTTGAAGCCTGGCAGGAAGGAGGAAGTCAACACCACAGCAAGGGGCTGGGGCTCTCAGCTCACAGCTAAAGCTCAGGCTCCTCAGCCCATATAGAGGTGTGGCCCCCTGAGGCAGGCCTCTGATTTGAAGGCCACCGGGCCCCTAAAAGCCTAGAGTGTGGTCTATCAAGGCAGCTTTGTGGGAACGAGGACCCTAGTGAGCCCATGGCTTGAACCTCCCTTCTCTCGGCCAGGGAAGAGGCTGTGGCCCCAGGCCACTTGGTGTTCCAGATTTAGGCATCTCCCCTTTGACTCGGTTCATAGAGGCTAATTTGTCAAACAGCTAATTAAAAACAAACAACAACAAAAACAGAAAACAAGCGTTTGGTTCTGTTTCGGCTGTAATCAGCAGATGGCCATTTTTAGAAAAAAGATGACAGAGTTGCTGGTTGTTAAGTCTGCACTTTGTTATTCTGCCCATGGCTCCTTCTCTCCTGTGGTTAAGAAGGGAGGGAGGGTACAGAGAGCGGAGAGCATTTGTTGATCTGAGAAAGCCGTTAAAATGTTTTGCACCCGCAGACTAAAGCTGACGGAATCCCCAGATGATCCCACTGATTTTTATGAGAAACACGACTGTCCCTCTTGGGTGTCTCGAGTCAAAACAAGGCAACCGCCTGATGATTTATCACTCCCATTGCACATGTTCTGTCTTCCAGAAGGGTTAGAGCGAGGGCCAGTCTCCACTGAGCGATTGTAAACACGCCACCGACAGCTTGGACACTTTGCTTTTAAATGCGGCAGGACTTTTTCCTTTGGCCCTGGCTGAAAAGCCACCTCCCTAAACTATTTAGGAAGAAGCAGATGGGAGGACACCCCTGAAACCAACATGTGAGGGGCGGGGGGGGGGCCTCACTGACTGGACTGTGACTGGGCACATCAACAAAGGCAATCAGTATGTTTATGGCATATAAGAACTGTCCTGTCGCATCCCCCCGCAACTGGTCCCCACACTCGACCTGGCTGGACGTGAGATGCGGGAGGCGGAGGGCAAGGTTCCATAAGGCACACGGTGAGTGGCCCCCGTTCCAAGCACCTGGGATCATCTCTTCGCACGATTCCAGAAGTGTTGGAAGGCAGAGGAGTTGGTGACGCTCACAACGAGCAGCAGCAGCAGATACAGGGCCATCATGACCATGAACCAGTGGCTGGACAACCAGGAGAGCTGGCTCGAGGCCCTGCCCAGAGGGAAAGAGTGTTGGCAACTCAGGAAAAACAGTTTTAAGTGTGTGCAAGAAGGTTCTGGCTCAGAGAACACAACTTGATGGATTTCATCCTCCGTGTGAGCCGCTAAGTGAAGCTTTGTGCGGCTCCAGAGCTCTAGGGCTGTTTGCCCTGGCACCGCCAACACACCTTTCAACAGAACATTTTCTAAACGCACAAAGACAGCTATGCAATGAGCTCACCCCATTTTCCCCTTTTTAGCTCCTCTATTACCTTTTATAACTCATTTTTTTCCTTAAGCAAGACTTTGGGGGGTCACAGTGGGTGCTGGAGAGACGACTCGGAGGTTTAGAGCACCAGTTGCTCTTCTAGAAGGACCCTAGTTCAATTCCCAGCTCACAACTGTCCCAGAGGATCTGGCACGTTCACACAGACACACATACATACACGCAAAACCTCAATGCACATAAAAATAAATTAATCTTCAAATTAAAAAAAAAAAGATTTTGGCATCTAAAAGGATGTCCCAGCTCAGAGTGTCTGCCCCGATGGTGCCAAGTTACTCAGCAAAGGTCTTTTACATAGGAACAGATACAAATCTGAGCTGAAGAAATCTTTGCTTTAAGTAATTTCTGTGTGTGTGTGTGTGTGTGTGTGTGGCCAGAGGGCAGCTGTGGGAGTCAGTTCTCTTTCCACCATGCGGGTCACAAGGGAATGCACTCGGGTTGTCAGGTTTGAGGGCAAGTGCTCTGGCCAGCCTGGGCAATCTTTTAATTACACTGGGAGGTGTTCTAAGCCATCCAAACATGCACTGAAAATACTCACTAGGGAGAATTGGTTAAGAATGGAGTTTTCCAACTAAATAGCATGTAACTCTAGCTCTATGGGATCTGATGCCTAACCCTGGCCCGCACTTACACACACACACACAAATAAACCTTAAAAAAAAAAAAAGACAGAATAGTCAATGCAGCCCCTTTTCTGTGGGTTTGGCGGAAGCTACACCACAGACTCCAACAACGCAGTAAAATGGCACCATGACAGTCCACGCTAAGAGCCCTGAACATGCTCCCATCACAACACTACGAGAACGGATGACGCCTGCTCTACGGTCCTCCAGAGCCAAAGGCCCTCGTCTGCTACCGGGATCAACATCCTTCTTTTATTCATTCATTTCCTTTATATCTTTCACAGTGCTGGGGATTGAACCCAGGGCCCTTTTTGCGTATGCTAGGCAAGCACTCTACCACTGAGCTACATCCTTGACATCAGCTCATTAGAGAGATGAGGATGCATCATCTGGGGCCCACAGAGGGTCTCTGTGGGGAGCGACTGGGCTGCACATTCTCAGGCACCGTCTGGGTGCCATCCTGCCTCTAGGCTCGGTGTCTGGAAAACGGAGTTCAGGCAGATCACGGGCCCAGAGAGCCCTAGTCTGACTTCATGCAGCCCCTCAAATGGCCTGGTTTGGTCCCCTTGGAGTCAGAGCCACATAGATCTTCTCTGACTTCCCTAGCAACTTCCCTCACATGGCCAGCATTATGAGGAACATGCTTCACATCGGAGGCCTGGGGCTGGGGGAAGGCGATGCTAAAGACTGCACAACGACACTCCGAACACAACCGCATGCCATCTCTAGGGACCATCTTCTTACCTCTTGGGCTGCTTCTGGGAATATACCAGTAGATACTTCACCCGCAGAAGCTGGTTATTGGTGACCACAAAGTACTTAGGGGGCACATCTCCCCCTTCACTGTGCTTGATTCTTGCTCTGCTGCGGTCGATTTCCTTGGAATCTGAAAAAGGAGGGTAGAGCACACTTTGTCAGGTGGGGGGGAGGGGAGTGGGGACCACAACAACAAAAGCAGCAAGTCAGGAACAGAAATGAGTCAAGGCTCATGGTCCTGAGGCACGGGAGGGAAGGTCAGTAGGCTGAGGGCTGCATCTGTGTTCATACATGAGTTGGCACAGAGTCTAGGAGGCTCTGGCAGGCGGAAAGATAAAACAGGAAAATATGAGAGAAGAAAATAAGACTGCTGATTGGAGAAAACAGAAGGCAGAAGCAAACGAAGGCTGAAACAGCAGATCACCGTCACACACTCTGAGACCAGGGCAAGAGGACGCACCAGGGAGCAAAGCTAGAGTAGGGCTGCTGCGTGGTCCATCTGTCTCTGTCTGTCTGTCTACTCACAAGTCTCATGTACCTGAACTCAATACCCAGCTAAGGCTGACCTTGAACTCTGACCCTCCCATCTGCACCTTGCAGGCCTGGACCATCACACCAGGCTAATGCTGTGCTGAGGATGGAACTCAGGGCCTCACCTGCCAGGCAAATACTCCAATGTCCGAGCTACATCCCCAGGGCCTAGGAGGCTCTCTGAACAACCCACACTAGGTTTGAGCTCTCAGAACACTTACTTCCACTGGGCCTCGTGGCACACACCTTTGATCCCAGCACTTTTAAACTCAGCCCTTCAGAGGGAGGCAGAAACCGACCTATTTCCTGTGAGTTCAAGGCCAGCCTGGTCTACATAGTAAGTAGTGAGAGTCTGTCTAGAAAGCCATAAAAAAAACACTTCCACCATATTTGAACCTGCCCTGTAACTGAGGATAACCTTTAACTCCTGTCCCTCCAGTGTCCCAAGAATTAGAGATGTTTATCACTATGCCAGCTGAGGATTGTTTTGGGGTTTTGCGGGGGGGGGGGGGGGGGGTGTTGTTTTTGTTGTTGTTGTTTGTGATCTAGGACAATGCATTTTTATTTATTTATTATTTATACTGTCTTCTGCCTGCATGTATGCCTACAGGCCAGTAGAGGACACCAGATCGCATTACAGATAGTTGTGAGCCACCATGTGGTTGCTGGGAATTGAACTCAGGACCTTTGGAAGAACAAACAGTGCTCTTAACCTCTGAGCCACCTCTCTAGCCCGTTTTGTTTTGTTTTGTTTTTTTGAGTTTTTTTTGGGGGGGGGGATGGGGCTGGGGTTGTCTTGTTTTTGAGATAGGATCTCACTGTGTGGCTTCATCTAGCCTGGAACTGTATAGACCAGGCTAGCCTTGTACTTACAGAGATCAGTCTGCCTCTGCCTCCCAAGTACTAAGATTAAAGGTATACATTACCATGCCTGGCTTTATTCTTTTATTTCTTTCTTTACTTATTAATTTATTTATTTATTAGGATTTTGTTTGAGCCTGGGTATCATATAGCCAGGCTGACCTCAAACTCACTATGTAGCTAAGGCTAGCCTCAAGCCTCTGATCCCCCTGACTCTAATTCCTATGAACTGAGATTACAGGCTCTCGCCACCACACCCAGAAAACTTTTGGTTTGTTTTGCTTCTTCGTTGTGGATTTTATGTGTATGCGTGTAATGCTGACCCCAGGGCCTTGTATGTGCTAAGCGAGTACTCTGTCTCTGCTCTGAGTGAGAGAAGGAAGGAAGAGCGACAGCACCCGAGCTTTTCTTTAACAACACGGGAAGCTTTACAAGACACGGGCTGGGGCTCTGCGGCAGCAGTTTTGTTTTGATGTTTAATGTCACCGGATGAGAACTTGCTAAGAATTACAGACTGAAGTGAGCAATTGTTCGTGCTGCCTGGCTTTGGAGGATGGCGTCAGACCTGGGCCTGTTCCTCGGCATCCAGTTGTTTCACATTAGACGCCAGAACAGTCTGTGTCTTGAATTCTCTTCTTAGCAAAGCCAGCAGCCCAGTTTGGAGACTGGAATGACAGTCTTCTGCCGTGGAGGAGGGTCGTCCAGGGTAGCCCAGGGTAGCCCAGGGCGTCTGAGGACACCTCAGGGCAGCGGGACTGAAGTGGCTCCTAGTTATCTGCTCTTGGGCAGCCCACGGCCTCAGATGCCCCTGTGCTCATCTGGGGATTCCAGCACACTTCTGGGAGCTCAGAGGCTCTGGATCCACTATCCTTAGCTCTTATTGAGAAACATTTACTAAATGTTAAGTATATATGAGGTTCTCTGCTGATACCAAGCGCCCGGCAATAATGCAGAATTCTGACTCCCAAGGAGCCATGCCCTCTCCTTATGTACTAGCTTCCATTTGTCCTTTTTCTTCTTGATTGTTTTTTGGTTGTTTTTTTTTTTTCCAAGACAGAGTTCTCAGTGTAGCCCTGGCTGTCCTGGAACTCTCTTTGCAGACCAGGCTGGCCACGAACTGACAGAGATCTACCTACCTCTGACTCCCAAGTGCTCGGACTAAAGGTGTGCACCACCATGCCCGGCTTCTTTCTTAACTTTTATTTCATATGTACATGTGTTTTACGTGAGTGAATGCATGTATGTGCAGCACCTGAACACCTGGTACTCTTAAAGGCAAAAAAAAAAAAAGTGTTAGACTCCCTGAAATTAGAGTTACAGGTCGTTGCGAATCCCACAGTGTGGGTCTGGGAACTGAGCTCGGGTCCTCTGGAAAAGCAGCAAACACTCTCACAACCGATCCACCTCTCCAGCCTCCATCTGCCTCCCGAGTGCTGGGATTAGGGGACGATATGGTCCTTTTTTGTTTTTTAATTTTGTTTTTTGAGACAGGGTTTCTCTGTGTAGCCTTGACTATCCTGGACTCACTTTGTAGACCAGGCTGGCCTTGAACTCACAATGATCCACCTGCCTCTGCCTCCCGAGTGCTGAAATTAAAGGCGTGCGCCACCATGCCCCGCCCAGCTATGATCCTTTCTCTATCGTGGGTCCAGTCCCTGAGAAGACATGCCCCTCCTTGAAGGCCAGCCTCTGTCCTCTGCTGGTTGGGGTCAACCCATCTCTAAGCATGCAATGGCTCCCCACTGCACACAAGGGCCTGAAGCCAGGCCTGGATCAAGTGCTCACTCACCTTTCTTCTTGGTTTGGCACTTGACATCTGGATGGTCGATGACCTCACACACAGCTACACAGCTGAGGACTGGGCCAAGGAGGCTACGCTGCCACCCACGGCCATGAGGGCTGTAGATGAGGGCCAGGCTCAAGTCACTTGTGAGGTAGGTCCCCTCTCCAAACAAAGATGTCTGGAACAGCAGAGGTGAGCAGAAAAGAAACACACAAGAGTGAATGGAGAGTTGGCGTCACGAGAAGACAAAGATCCTTCTTCCACAGAGCTGCAGCCATAAAAACGGTCACACTCCCCTGGCCCCTTTAAGACAACAATATCAAATGCCCGCTGATGTCATCAATAGGGCTCATTACTAAACACACTGCCCACTGTGGATTTGGCCACCGAGCCTGGCAAACGAGCTGTACCTTGTGGTCAAGGTCGAGTGGGAAAAACAACAACGGTATCAGAGTTCAAACAGACCTCAGCTTCACTGTCCCAGCAATTACAGAAATTCTGTCTCAGTTTCTACTTCTACAAACGGTGGTAAAAGTTCCTCCTCCGAGCTGGCCATGTCGGCCCACGCCTTTAATCCCAGCACTTGGGAGGCAGAGGCAGATGGATCTCTTGTGAGTTCGAGGCCAGCCTGGGCTATAAAGTGAGTCCAGGACAGCCAAGGCTACACAGAGAAACCCTGTCTCAAGACAACAACAACAAAAAGTTCCTCCTCCATAAACTTATGAGAAAGATTTAAAGACATAAGCTAGGCCTGGGGGTGTAGCTCAGTGGTAGAGCTCTTACCTAAGCATTCACACACACACACACACACACACACACACACACACACACACACACACAAACAAAAAGCCAGACATAATGGATAAAAAAACAATGTGTCTGGCCCAGGCTATCTGGCATATAAGACGGTGGCAGCCACGGGTGGGCACACCATCACGGTGCTGCTGTTAAAATGGACAGAGTAACTCCCAATGTATCAATACATTCAACTAAGCAACACCTAGGAGTTAGCAACAACAAAGCCGCACCCTATTACTTGACCAGAAACTAGGACTGAATGCGAGACCTGGCAAGAAAGACAGTGTGAGTTTCATTCTCTGTTGGTGTGGGGCTTAGAAAACATCCAAGAATCCAGGACGCAGCTGCCTGACAAGGGCTGTTAGGCTGGTTCCTCCATAAGGAAGAATGGCAGGTGTGTACTGGCCAGCAGAGCCTACAGCAGGCACAGGGAACTCAGTCTTCCTCCGCCATGACAGGCACCAGTAATTGATCACGACTGCAGTCATAGCAATGCCATTCAAGGTGCCTAGTCACACTGACTCAGAACATTTGTCATCACATTCTAGTATCTTCTATCGATGGGTGAACTTTGATACTCAAGTTGACGTCAACTGCTGTCTGTGGACCCCAGTCCCAGGAGCTTAAGATGACTCAAAGCCTTGCGCCAGGCTGCTTTGAGCAGAGAGTCCTAGGACATTTCCACCCAACCCCCAAGATAACTTCAAAGCTCCCCCCCACCTCCCCCACCCCTGGTACATGAGCTACTAAAAGGAAGAAGAGGCCAGAGATTGAGGCCATGAACCAAAGGTCTCCCAGATTCACCTAAGCGGCAGGCACACTGCCTGGGCACTCAAATGAAGGTTAGTGGAATAGACTGTAAACTTCAGACAAGCTCCAGGGTAAAAAACGGAGACCCCTGGATTCCAGTAGTCCGGCCAATAGTAGGTCCAGCGCCGGCATAAACAAGCTGGTCGTCCTCAGCACAACCCACCCACACTAATCAGACGCAGCAGGGTTGGAAGCTGTTTCTTCTCCAGCCCCAGGGCTACATCAGCTGCAGCTGAGCCCAGGCTCCCGGAGCCAGCCCATCAAGACAAGACAGACGCGCCTCTGCCTGGCGGGGGCGGGGGGGGGGGGGGGGGGCACGGCACCCACTACCTCAGATGCCCTCTCCACTAGCTTACAACAGCAGCTGCTGCTTCTCCTGGTACTTGGGGCACAAAGAAGCCGCTCCGGTCCTCTCGTGTGCTTAAAAGGGTAGTGAGCGCCAGTCCCACAGGAGAGGGAGCTGTCCCTTTGCCCAGGAGGCCTGCATGGCTGCCATGCCTGTTTAGCTACAGGCCCTAGACTGCCATCTTCCTCCTACTCGTTCCTAGGGGGTAGAATATGTGTCAGAGGAAAAGAGGGTGGTTGACACGGTGTTGACTCATGAAAATGAGAGGAAAACAGTTCCAGAGAAGAACCTCCTGTTGGTGAATCTTGGCACACCCCGAAATTTCTCAGGGCTGACAGGAGCTTAGCAATACTCATGGTCACCTGGGGATCCTCTTAAAGTGTGGGTTCTCACTGTGTCATCTAAGGTGGGCCTGAGGCTCCATGTTTCCAACAAGGTGCTCCTGGGCAGTGCTTTTATGCTGCTCCTCCAGGGTCCACACTGTGGCCAGGGCCAGTCACACATGGAGACCACTGGTGGGTTGCTGCCCACCCCTACAGTATCTCGATTACTTGGTCTGGAATGCAGTTGGCACTGGATTTTCACTTGCTTTTGTGTGAAAAGGTCTCATGTAGCCCAGGCTAACACCAACTCCCCCTATGTAGACCAGGATAACCCTGAATTTCAGATCCTCCTGCCTCTACTTCCCTAGTGGTAGGACAATGGGTGGTCAGTACCACATCCAGCTTACAGAGATGCTGGGGACTGAATTTGGAGCCAGGTGCATGCCAAGTAAACATTCTACCAACTGGGCTACATCCCGAGCTCCCAGGTACTGGTCTTTTTGTTTTCTTTCTTTAAAAATTTTATTTATTTATTTATTTATTTATTTATTTATTTTATTTTTATTTATTTTTTATTTTTTATTTTTTTTTGGTTTTTCGAGACAAGGTTTCTCTGTGTAGCCTTGGCTGTCCTGGACTCACATTGTAGACCAGGCTGGCCTTGAACTCACAGAGATCCGCCTGCCTCTGCTGGGATTAAAGGTGTGCGCCACCACGCCTGGCTATTTAAAAATTTTTATTTGTTTGTATGTTTGTGTGTCTGCTTGTCTGTATTGGCACCTTCTGTATGCAGTGCCCAAGAAGGCCAGAAGAGGGCGCTGGACTCTCTGGATCTAGAGCTACAGGCAGCTATGAGCCACTCAGTGTTGAGTGATGCTGGGAGTTGAACCCAGATCCTGGGCCAGAGTAGCAAGCACTCTAGCTCCTGATACGTCTCCACTGCAGCACTGAGATTTTAAAAGACCTCCCAAACTGTCTAATGCAGAGCTAAGGCTGGAAACCGCTGATGCTTCCCAGAGATAATCAGCCTGGAATCTCCCAGAGATCCTGTCAAAATACAGGTGGCCCCAGATTTCTGAAGGTCAGCCCTGGCTAGAGATGCAACTGCATTTACCCAAGTGGCCAAGTGACCCATGCTGCTGGTCCGCAGGTCACTCTGCGTGCTGCGGCCTCTGTAAACCCGCCTGCCTACCTACTCTCCAGCCCCCAGCCTGGACCCAGCACACCCCTCCCGTGCCCCTCAGCAGGGAGCCCCCAGGTGCACCTTGTTCAGGTGACAGTGCAGGCCGTTGTGGATGATGGAGTGAAAGTTCTCAAGGCGGCTGCCATGGAAGGCATAGATCAGGTCTCGTCCTCCTTTGGTCTCATAAAACCTGGCGTTGGCTGGGTCAAAGTACTCGATCTCAAACAGGAAGTCCGGGGTGGGAACAGGTGTGTGAGGGGAACCCGTCAGCTGCTGGATCTTTTCAAACTTGAAAACATGAACGTGAAACATATGTAAGGACCAGACAAACTCCATTTTGTGTTATTCTTACCCAAGGGCTGTACCCAGATTCCAGGAAAACCGCACACTAGTCTAAACAGAAAAAATATTCCCTAGCAACACAATCAGCTCACCTTGAGAAAGTCCAAATATACTCTTTGCTGGTCAAGCTGACCCGCAGGGGGTCTGGCACATAGCAACAAGCAATTAGGAGAAGCCAGGCCAAAGTCCCTAATGTCCCCGTGACTGTTTCAACGAATCTTTTCTATAGGTCACCTTGCCCCTACACTATTACCCAATCATGAAACTCCAAGGCCTCTAACTCCCTGCGTGCAGCTTTTCTGCCCAAATGCCATCCAATCATATACTGTAATATCCATTTCTTTGTCTAAAACCTATAAAAAACACTCTCAATTGAGACTCGGGGCCACTTCTCTGCATCTGCTGTGTCAGTGCACAGGAGGGGAGGCCCAGGTTCGAACCTGCAATAAAGACTTCCTTGCCAGTGCATTTGGACTCGGCTCTTGTGTGGTCTCTTTGGGGAGTCTCCCGAAATTTGGGCATAACACATAAAGGGAGTCACAGTTTTATTTGGAACACTAGTAAGTGTGCTACAAAAATGCCCCCTCCCAATGGCAAGCTGCCTCAGACCTAGCCTCCCCATATTTGGGAGGTAGAGGCAGGACAATGAGTTCAAGGTCACCCACTACCATGTCTGTTCTAGGCTACATAGGCTACATATCGAGACTGTGTCTCAAAAACCAAAAGCAGAGGGCTGGAGAGACGGCTCAGAGTTAAAGGCATCTGCTGCTCTTGAAGAGGACTAGGGCTCGGTTTCCCGCCTCTGTCACTCCACAGCATCTATAACTCCAGTTCCACGGAATCTGACGCCCTCTTCTGGCCAGATACCTCAAGTACTAGGCATGGACCTGGTGTACATACATACATGCAGGTTTACAGAGAGAGCTTCAGGGTAGCCAGGGCTATGCAGAAAAACCCTGTCTCAAAAAAACAACAAAAAAGAGGAAGAAGGAAGGGAAGCAGCAGGAGAAGGAGAAGAGGAGGAGGAGGAGGAGCAGAGGTGGCAGCAGCAGCAGCAGGAAGAGCAGGAGGCAGAGATCCTGCAAGAATCCCAGATGATGATCCCAGATTGCGAGTGCCAGCTACAGGCTCCATATACCGATTTTCAACAGATGTTAGAAAGTGAGAAAGACTTGGAAGAAGCTGAGGGGTGTAAAGAAACACGTATAATACTGGATCCAATGAAGTTAGGAGCCTTAAACTTTTCTGTACAGGATGGGTTTTTTGTATTAAATCCTGGGATCCATTCTACAATTCATTATTTTGGGCCAGTGCTGTGTTTAGTAATATGAAAATGTGACTTTTACGCAGTTTCATATTTTTTCTTTGCATAACTTAATGTGTCAAATAAATGAATTCATCTAATTTTTTGTTTTTTGGTTTTAGGTTTTGGGTTTTTTGTTGTTGTTGTTGTCTTTTGTTGTTGTTGTGTGTGTGTGGTTTTGTTTTGTTTTGTTTGTTTGGTTGGTTGGTTTTTGTTTTTTGGGGGGTTTGTTTTTTTGGGGGGTTGGTTTTTTTGAGACAGGCTTTTTCTATGAAGTCTTTACTATCCTGGACTCACTTTGTAGACCAGGCTGGCCTCCAACTCACAGAGATCCACCTGTTTCTGCCTCTCAAGTGCTGTGATTAAAGGCGTGCGCCACCACCCCTGGCTCCACCTAATTTTTTAAAAGATTTATTTATTTACTATTTATACAGTATTCTGGCTGCATGTGTGCCTGCACACCAGAAGAGGGCATCGGATCTCATTATAGATGGTTATGAGGCACCACGTGGTTGCTGGGAATCAAACTCAGGGCCTTTGGAAGAGCAGACAGTGTTCTTAACCTCTGAGCCATCTCTCCGCCCCTCATCTAATTTTTTATTTTTATTTTTTAAATTTAAAATTTATGGCCAACAAGATGGCTCAGGGAGGAAAAGACGCTTGCCAACAAGCCCGTGAGAACTTGAGTGCAATCCCCAGGACCTACATGGGAGAAGGACAAGTTTCCCCTGACCTCTACACACATACCACCCCCAATGCAAAAACACCTAGTGTAAAATTAAACACTTATTTGAATACTTAATTGATTAGCTTGGTGACAGCACAGATAACCACCCTACTGTTGCCACTCAGAGGACACAACAGCAGATCAGGAGCCACATGTCACATGACACACTGTGGGCCTTGCTGTCCCAGCCAGTTCCTGAGAGCCCCCCAGCAGGTGACAACTGGCTTCTGGCAGAAACCGTGCTTGGGTCACTGCTCCTCTGGGAGATGACTCGGGAATGGACTGAGTTAGGATCTGAATGTAAAACTGAAGCCTCCCACTAGTGTGGGATACTTTTCAATTAACAGCTGGGCTAAGCCTACTCCCCCCCCACCCCCCCTCCACCCCCACACACCCCCACCCCGCCCTGCTCTGTTCTCCCATTCCCTCCCTCCCCTCGAGCGCTCAGGATAGAACTCAAGACCTTGTGCATGCTAGGCAAGTGTTCTGCCACTGAGAGACATCTCTGAGGCACAGACAGGGCCTTCGCTTATCAGAAATACTTTTCTGAACCCTCTGTATTGCCCTTAGATATTGCCCCAGTGTGAAAACTCATTCCCATGGATGAAGCTCATTTGCCCAACTGAAATACGCCATGGCTATCCGAATTTACACGTGAGGAGAACCATGCTGAACTGTGTAAGTCTCCAGACGTACAACGAGAACCTCTGAATCTGCATTTTCCAACCAGCTGCCCAGAGGGGCGCAGGGAGGTCTCAGAGCCACAGGACTGGCACTGTCCCACAGGAGCCAGCCTTAGGAACCTGTGACCCTACACACCAAAGTCTCACCTCTGCCTTCTCTGCACTGTGAACTGTCAGGATCTTGGAGGATAAAATCCAGCTCACCAGATCCCAGGCCTGCTCGTCTGTGTCTCTGGAGGACTGGAGAAGTTCCTTCAAGTTGGGTAGCCTGCCAGCATCTGCAAGCTGAAAGGAGAAAGAACCTCCATTAGCTGCTGATCCCGGATAAAATGGTGATCGATCGCCCTCTAGTGGTGAGGTGTAAAACTTCACTCCTAACCCAAGGAATTTTCCAAGTTAAAGCCTTCCTAAATAATACCAAACCCTGAAATTTTTCAATTCTTTTTTTAATTTTACTCTTTTATTTTTTGCTCCTCAATACAGGATTTCTCTGTGTAGCCTTGGCTGTCCTGGACTCACTTTGTAGATCAGGCTGGCCTCAAAGTCAGAGATCCTCCTGCCTCTGCCTCCTGAGTGCAGGGATTAAAGGCAGGTACCACCACACCCAACTAATTTTCAATTCTAAAAAGCTTTGCTTTGTTTTATTCACTTGGTTCAAAACATGACCCAGGCTGATGCAGGTTCCAGCACTCCTACTCACATATCTCATCCTGTGAGACATGGCCGTATCCACCACCCAGATCTGGGCTCACAGCCCACAAAAGGGCAGTAGTTAGACCTCTTTGAGGGGCTTTGGGCAAATGGAAAAGACCTCTACCAGCTCCAGTCTGGACCCAGGCCCTGCCCAAGCTCTCTGTCGGAACAGCTGACTTCCAGGCCCTCCCAATGCCACCTGCCCTGAGAGGGTACCCTGCTGTGTCCTGCCTTTCTCGCCCTCCATCTGCCCACACTCTCTAGCCCTCTTTTATGGCCCATTTCACTTTTTTCAATACTCTGTTCTAATAAGCTAAGAGTCTTCCCTGTCTACACTGTAGGACCTCTGGAGTGAAGACACACGAGTAGGGTTGCCAGAGAGAATACAATATGCCCAGTTAAATGGGAATTTCAGATGAACAACAACAAAAAAGAGCTGGGTGTGGTGGCAGGAGACAGGAAGACCACAGAATCAGGGCCAGCCTGGTCTGTATCAGGCCAGCCTGGTCTATATCGGGAGTTCCATGACAACCAATGCTACACGGCAAGAACTTATCTCACTGAATAAATAACCTAAATGATTTCTGAGGCACAGTGTCTCACTATGTAGTTCAGGCTGGCCTGGAAGCCATCATGTAGAGCAGGCTAGCCTCAAGCTCCACACTCTCCAGTGCAAGGACTTCAGGGTGTGCCACCATGCTGGGTTTATGTGGTGCAGGGGTGGAGCCCAGGGCTTCATGAAAGCCAGGCAAGCACTTACCAAGTGAGCTACGTCCCTATCTCAATAATAACTCATTTTAGCTGGGTGGAAGTGGTCCCCACCTTTAATCCCGGCACTCAGGAGACAGAGGCAGGTGGGGTCTTTGTGAGTTCAAGGCCAGTCTGGTCTACAGAGTAAGTCCAGGATAGCCAGGGCTACACAGAGAAACCCTAGCTGGAGAAAACAAAACAAACAGAACAAAATGTATTTTAAAGGCAAGGAAACTGAAGTTCGGAGTCCTAAGTGCCTTGCCCAGGGTCATGAAGCTAGCTGTTCCATGGCGGGACAGGAGTACATGAAGCCAGGAGGCCAGACTGCAGGCTTCCTAGCCTCAACATCCCGCTACTGGATGAACAGCGATGTTCAGGGACAGCCTAGGCAAAGGAAGAATTGGGCCAGACTTCACTGCTTGGAATACTAACCAATCATGTCGTAATCAATGAACTGTCCCCCTCCCCCCACCGCCTCCCCTTCAATACAATCCGGACAGCTACCGGCTCTGCCTGAGGCCTGTCAAAGGCAGAGAGAAAGAAGTGTGTTATGTGCAGAGTGGGATGGAGCCGGAGACAGAAAGCTTCCATGTGGGCAAAAGATCTACACCACGGCTCCTGACTGGATGTGTTTACCAACGCCTGGGTGGAAGAGACTAAGTGTTCAGGAGGTAACGGGTGGGAAGGGTGAGGGGAGCACTGTGAGAGGCAGAGCAACTGGACACCCAGAGGAGTGAGTAGTCAGGCACCCAAAAGGTACATCCTGGGCCCAAACAACCCCTGGGACAGAAAAGTAGAACATGTGCAAGGGGGGGGGCAGGGGGGGGGAGCCTTAGCGGCTGTTGCACAGGAGATCCCAGCCTCACAAAAGGCCCATCTTCCGCCCACCAGCTCCAGGTGGTTTCTGTGCAATGACAAAGCCGCAACGTCTGAGACTTCCCTGGTGTACAAAGAAGTTAAAGGGCCAGAGAGACAGTTCATCAGTTAAGAGCACTTCCTGCCTCAAGAGATCCAGCTATATCACTGCTGGGCATATACCTGAAAGACACTGGACCATACAACAAGGACATCTGCTCAACTATGTGCATAGCAGCTTTGTTAGTAATAGCCAGAATCTGGAAACAACCTAGATGTCCCTCAACCGGATAAAGAAACTGTGGTACATCTACACACGGGAATACTACTCAGCTGTTAAAAACAAGGAAATCTTGACATTTGCCTGCAAACGGATGAAACTAGAAATGATCATGCTGAGTGAGGTTACCCAGACCCAGAAAGACACACATGGCATATACTCACTTATAAGTGGATACTAGCTCAACATAGATGACCTCTGAGAGACTCCACCCAGCGGGGGATGGGGGGGGGACTCCCCCCGGCGGGAGAGGCCTGCACAAACTGATGTACCAACGAAGGACAATGCATGCCGAGAACCCAGACCCCCTGTTCAGATGTAGGTGATAGACAGCTAATTCTCCAAGTGTGTGTGGCGGGGGACAGGAAGAGGGGACGGGGACAGGGGAGATGGGGACAGGACCTGCCTCTGAACTTTGACATGCACTCTGGTGCCCACGATTTGATCATTGCCCCTGTCAGAGGTCTAGAGGAGGGGAATAGCGCAGAAGAGGGAGAGAATAACAATTGGGGTGTAATGTGTGAATAAATTATAATAAATAAAGATAAAAAAAAAAAACAAAATAAAAGGGCAGAAAATCAGGGGGAAAAAAAGCACTTCCTGCTCTTACAGAGGACCTAGGTTCAGTTCCAGCACCCATGTCAGGTGGCTTGAACCTCCTGTAATTCCAGCCACAGGGGACCTAACACCCTTTCTTTTTGGCACCTGTAGGAACATGGCATACACTCATACACACATACACACACACAAATAAAAAATAAATCATTTTTTAAAATTGAAGACAGGCCAGGCAGTAATGATGCACCCCTTTAATCCCAGCACTTGGGAGGCAAAAGCAGGCATATCTCTGAGTTCGCGACCAGCCGGGTCTACAGAACAAGTTGCAGGACACCCCAGGCTACACAGAGAACCCTTGTCTCCAAAACAAAACAAAAGGAATTAAACTGAAGGCAGAAAGAAAGAGATCCATCAGTCACTTGAGCATAGTGGTACACCCCTGTAATCCCAGCACTCAGAAAACAGAAGCAGGAGGCTCTTAAGTGGGAGGTTAGCCTGGGCTACACAGTGAACTCCTGTCTTCAAAAAATTTTTTAAATGAAAAACAACCAGCAAGCTGAGTTCTTTTTTTTTTTTTCTTTTTCTTTTTCTCCCCCCTTTCTTCTTCTGAATTTCTAATTTCTAGAAAGCAAGAGAACAAACTCAGGCCGGCAGTGGTGGCGCACGCCTTTAATCCCAGCACTCGGGAAGCAGAGGCAGGTGGATTGCTGTGAGTTTGAGGCCAGCCTGGTCTACAAAACAAGTCCAGGGCAGCCAAGGCTACACAGAGAAACCCTGTCTTAAAAAAATAAAAAATAAAAAAGCGGACAGACCTCTTATCTCCTAACAGTCTACATTTGTGTGTTTGTCCAAGACAGTCTCAGTCTTCAGCAGAGGTGGAGATCTCCAACTTCCTGCCTCAGGCTCCTGCAAGCTAAGACTGCAGGTCCACCTCCACACACACGAAAGGTGAGCGAAGCTGAGAGCTTGTGACCCGGAGACAGGAAGTGACTAGCAAAGAGCCAGAAGCAGGCAGCCCAGCCTCCTGGATCTCCAGGAAGTAACGAGGCAGCCCAGGGGACGTTTACAACTCCCGAAATCCACAGCTCCTCAATCAGAGGTCCGGCAATCTGTCTGCCGGCATGATCACAGGCGATGCTCATCCCAGGCAAAACTGGAGCTACCCAGATGCAGATGGCGGCTGCTGCTGCCGTTCCCCACCCCCCCTCCACCCACCCCCCCTCCACCCCCCTACCCCCCACCCCCCTACCCCGCTACCTCCACCCACCCCCCACCCCCACCCACCCACCCCCACCTCCACCCACCCACCCCAAAAAAGGTGCAGCAGGCAAGAAAACACTTGGAAAAAGTAACTGTCTAGGAAAGTGCCAGAAGGGATGAGGGAATGTGGGGGGGGGGGGGCAGTGCTGAGAAAAGAATGAACCAAGGGGCATTGGCCTCCTGGACCAAACAATGACGTCTGCAACAATGAGAGGCGGGGCTGACCCAGGAGCATGGAGGGCTGCCAGGTGAAGGCTGAGCGGTAAATGCCGCCAACTCCACACAGGTGTGCCAGGCCTAACGCACGCCTAAGCCATGAAAATCTAGATGGACTTAAAATGGATTGGGGTAGAAAGCAAGCAGATGGGTGGGTGTGGTCGTGAATGCCTGTCACCTCAGCATTTGGGAGGCTGAGGCAGGAAAACTGCCATGAATTTGAGGTCAGCCTTGCTTACAGAGTGAAATCCTGCCTCAAAGACAATAAAATACAACAGAGTCTGGGGTTGTAGTCCATTTCTGCCTAGCAAACTCTGGGGTTAACCCCCAGTACCAAATAAGGCATGCATGTATCTGTACCACATGTGTACATGTAGTCCAAACACGCATAAGCAAAAAACAAAACAAAACCTCTCAGCCTCTGGTTCAGACCGCGGGCCCATGGTGTCCCTACTTAATCCTGCCCTTCCTTGTAGCCTGTCTCTATTCACTTGTGACTAGAGAAAAGCTCTCTGCCAGAGACCCACAGCTACCACACTTGGCTAGGACTCACATCAGTGCATCAGTCAGCTCTCATCAGAAAAGCTTCTTCTTGGGCTGGAGAGATGGCTCAGAGGTCAAGGGCACTGTCTCCTCTTCCTAAAGGTCCTGAGTTCAATTCCCAGCAAGCACATGGTGGCTCACAGCCATCTATAATGAGATTGGTGCCTTCTTCCGGCAGGCAGGCACACATGCAGGCAGAACATTGCATACTAAATAAGTAAATAAATTGGTTTTTTTTTTTTTAAAGAAAGAAAGAAACGCTTCTTCTTGTAGGAGGCATGAGGTTTTGCGAGCACAGATAAACACTGGGGAAACCAGGGATGTTAAATACACAGGTTGTCTCTTCAAAGGAAGAGATGTGTATAACCTGTTTTTCAGCAGGAAGTCGGGGGTGGTGTAACAGCCTGGTGACCTCTGCTCCACCTGTATGACCCAGACCACATCAGATCCTCCCGCACACCCTTAAGACGTCACATGTAGTGAATCTACAGAACTCATCTTTACAACGAATTTTGATCTAACTGTCTTAAGTTTTGTTTTACACACATACACACAGGACTGAGTTAACATCAGGAAACTTTTTTCTCAATTGTGTTATGATTAAATATGCCTAAAATAAACCGCCTCAGCTGGATCAGATGGACACTCCCCTGGCCATGGTGTTTGCAGAGACCCCACCCAGTACATAGAAATTGGTATGGAGACACGCATCTATACAATGTGAGGAAAGTGGGTGTCTTTGAAGCACTCAGCCCTAATGGAATGGGGGTTTTTTGTTGTTGTTGTTGTTTTTGTTTTAATTTCATGTGCATTGGTGCTTTTCCTGCATTTATGTCTGTGAAGGTGTCAGTTCTCCTGGAACTGGAGTTACAGGCAGTTGTGAGCTGCATTGGGGATGCCAGAAACTGAACTTGGGGTGGGGGGTTCCTCAGAAAGAGCAGCCAGTGTTCTTGACCACTGAGCCATCTCTCCAGGTCTGGATGGAAGGTTTTCATAAAGCTTCTCCCCACAAGGCCCGGGGATCTATGGGAAGAGGAAGCAGAAAGATTGATAAAAATCAGAGGACAACGACTCCAAGGAGCATCACCCACCTACAACAGGGCTGATGCACACGTCAACTCACAGACTGTGACAAGACACACAAACCCTGCACGGACTTAAACCAGACAGAGTCTCAACACTGAAAGGAAGTGGACACCGAGGTCCCCTAACCAGGAAGCCTACCTGCTGGGAAAGGGAACCTCAGTTTCCCCCAGTGGAGCGTCACTGGGTAATCTACACACCCCAGAGCTGGCCCCATGCTTAGGTGCAGCTGGCCAGCACAAGATGAACCCCATGTTTTTTGTCTGAATTTTTCCATTTTGTTTGGCTGTGGTATCTTTTTTTTCTCTTACTTTGTTTTGAAAGCGAGAAAAAACATGAAGTAAGTTGGGAGGTAAGGGGAGGAGTATGATCAAACTATATTGTATGGAAAGAAATCCATGGGCTGGAGAGATGGCTCAGTGGTTAAGGGCACTGACTGCTCTTCCAGAGGTCCTGAGTTCAAGTCCCAGCAACCACATGGTGGCTCACAACCATCTGTAATGAGATCTTGTGGAGAGTCACACATGCAGGCAGAACATTGTATACATAATAAAATAAATAAAAATTTTAAAAAAAAAAGAAGAGAAAGAAATCCAAATAACATAATGAAACAGAAATCTCAAACACGTAACAAAGGAATTAAGGCTGTATCTCAGCTGGTTGAAGCACAAAACCCTGGACCCAACTCCTGGGGCCCATAAACTGTGCGTGGTGGTGATGCTGGTACCTTAGCACTCGGGGTGGAGGCAGGAGGACCAGGAAGTTGAAGACCAGCGTAAGTTACACAGGCTCCGTAACAAGCTGGAGGCCAGCCGAGGCTACATGACACCTGTCTCAACAGAAGAAAGGAAGGGGTTAAGGAGAGAGAGAGAGAGATGAGAGACAAGAAGAGGCAAAGAGGAGATGGGTCCCGGCATAGGCAGCTTTGTAAAAACGCCTTCTTTGCTGTTAGTTATGATTCTCAGGCAACAGAATGTGAGTTGAACTGACCTGTAGAAGCTTTCTGATCAGCAAATAAAGGCATCAGGCCTGACCACGTGAATTCCATCCCTGGGACCCACATGGCAGAAGGAGAGAACCGATGTGAACACACACACACACACACACACACCATATACACACATAACACATGCACACGTGAGCCCAGCTGCTACACTGTGATTGCCCCATGCATAAAGCCCTGGGCTGCAACCCCAGATCTGCTTAAAACATCACCTTCAGGGCTGCAGAGACGGCTCAGAGGTTAAGAGCACTAACCGCTCTTCCAGAGGTCCTGAGTTCAATTCCCATCAACCACATGATGGCTCACAACTATCCATAAAGTGATCTGGTGCCCTCTTCTGGCCTGCAGGTGTTCATACAGGCGTAACACTGTATACATAATAATGAATTTTTTAAAAAACATCACCTTCATCACCAACCAGTCTAGTGCACACCAGTGAACTTACTAGGATGGCTGGAAGGAGGCGGTTGATACTGGAGCAGAGACCCCACCCCCACCCCTCCATTTCTCCACACTCCTCCCACAGCTGAGGCATCTTTCCCAGCACTTATCCTCCAGAAGGTACTACCCAGGCCTTTTGGAACTGCGACATTTTATTCTCCCTGCTCTTGATTCACCGTCTTTGAGTGGAGCTGTTAAATATGGTGGTAATCAGCGGTAGAACACTTGCCCGGCGAGCTGAATGCCCTCACTTTGGTCCCCAACACTGAAAGGTACAGTTAACCTGAAAGACTAAGAGCCACACTTTAAAAAACTAGGTATTGCTGGGCGGTGGTATAGGACACCTTTAATGCCAGCAGTCGGGAGGCAGAGGCAGGAGGACCTCTACAAGTTCGAGGCCAGCCTGGTCTACAGAGTGAGTTCCAGGACAGCCAGGGCTACACAGAGAAACCTTGTGTTGCAGAAAATTAAAAAACAAGTCTAATAATGTTTATTATTAAAACCTATACTTATGATGGCGGTATTATCTAACCAGCTATCGTTGTATTTTAGAATACCCTCATCTTACCAGGGGCTGGGCAGATTAAACCTCCCGTTATCTCCAGCGCCCCCACCCCAGGCCATCTGCTTTAATTGCTTCTGTCTGGGCTACTTTCCATCCGTAATCCCAAAATACTCGCTAATGTTGCTCATCCAGGACACTGTTTTCCATGCAGAACTTCAGAGCTCCTCCTCCTGGTTCTCGCTTTCCCAACATCCTTCTGTCCCCAATGCCCTCGAGCCTTAGCCATGCCTACCTCTTGTCTGTGCTGCCCAGCTGTAGGCCTTTTTATTAACCAATCAACTGTAAATAGGTAGAGCAAGGTTTCCACAGAACAGGTGTACTTGTGAATGTCCCCATCTGAGCAACAAGTAGATCTTGGGGGCCAGTAATCACATACTCCAGACCAACCTCCAACACCCTGTCTCAAAAACCCAAAACAAACAAAACTATTTTCCTAAAGCATTTATTTTTGGGGTTTGTTGTTGTTGTTGTTGTTGTTTGTTTTGTTTGAGGTTTTTTTTTTTCCTTTTTTTGGTTTTTCAAGACAGGGTAGCCTTGGCTGTCCTGGACTCCCTCCGTAGACCAGGCTGGCCTCAAACTCATAGCGATCCACCTGCCTCTGCCTCTCCCTAAAGCATTCTTATTAGACAAGACCAAACCTAAGTGCTATAATTTCCTCCCTACCCAGCACCTACCTACCTGTGGGATCCCTCAAGGCAGTTCATAGGAAAATTAAAATGTTACAGATGATCTACACACGGTAAGAATCCCAGTGCTAGGGCTCTAGGGATTAATTAAACATATGCTGTATGGACGATACCCAGACATCAGGGGGTTCTGCTTGTTTTATAGCTTCCTCGGTGACTTCAATGTCAGACAAGGCTGAGAGCCTCTTAAGAGTGATCTACCCTGTAAATGCCAACATCCAGGTTTGTTTGGTTTTTTTGTTTTTGTTTTTCTGGTTTTTCAAGCCAGAGTTTCTCTGTGTAGCCTTGGCTGTCCTGGACTCGCATTGTAGACCAGGATGGCCTCAAACTCACAGGGATCCACCTGCCTCTGCCTCCCAAGTGCTGGGATTAAAGGCGCGCGCCATCACCATCCGGCCAATATCTAGTTTTTAATCTGAAAATAATCAAAGGCCTTCCTCACAAAGCTTCACTAGAATTTGAACCAGCAACATCATGTCTCGAGAGTTTGTCTCAAGAAGACATGAGGAATATGAACAATCCTTTACATAGAAGGGGGTTTTATTGTGGCATTATTTGTGAGAGCAGTTTTTTATTTACTTTTATTTTTTGAGACAGGGTTTCTCTATGTAGCCTTGGCTGTCCTGGACTCACTTTGTAGACCAGGCTGGCCTCGAACTCACAGAGGTCCTCCTGCCTCTGCCTCCTGAGGGCTGGGATTAAAGGTATGTGCCTCTGTGCCCAGCTGTGAGAACCATTTTTTTTAAGTTATGAAAGAAGCATAGTAGTGTACACCTGTGATCCCAGTAGTGTGTGTGTGTGTGAGTGTGTGTGTCTGTCTGTCTGTCTGTGTGCCTGTGTGTCGCTGTGTGTGTGTGTCTGTACGTGTGCCACAGTGACTGTGGAGGTCACAGGACAACTTTCAGGAGTGAGTTCTCTCCTGCCACTGTGAATTCCAGGGACAAACCCAAGCCCTTGGCCTGTGCAACAAACAAGCCCACCAGCTCCATTCTGCTATTCTAATAAGCCCCAAGGTATGCTGGCTGGGATGCGGATGTTGATTTAGGTCCCCACAGGGAGCCATCACCGGCCACCTCCTGCCCCCACAAAGGGTCTGCGGTCTAACAGAACACCAAGCCATAGTATGTTCTAAAGGAAAACAAACAAGCAAGCAAAAGCTCAGCAGTTGTCACAGCCAGTGACAACGTGTTAAATGACAACACAGTTAAGTTTGGAGACAAAAGGCAGAGGGCTACAGATTCTCTGGCCCGATAAGGGCTTACGCAACCCTTGTGCCAGGAACAAGGTCAGAGGCTGCAGCCGGGGCAATCAGCACAGGCTCAGATGCCTCAAACCTGGGTCAGCACCTCCCGGGGGCAGGTCCAGAGAGCACAAAGAATTCTCAGTGCAAAAAAAAAAAAAAAATCAAAGAACTGAGGGCTTTGGGGACAGTGGCAGGGTAAGGCCAGACACTGCCTAAGGCCAGGGACTTGACTCATCAAAGGTGTTCTCTAGCAGGCAACAGTCAATAAAGTCATTCAAACCAGGGCACTAACTGTTCAAAGATACAACACCTAGGAGTGTGGAGAAAGTAATTGTAACTGGCCTAAAGTGACAAATCCGCCCAGATGCTTTCAGTAAGAAAATGAGGGATGTTTTCAAAAAGCAGCTTCCTAAGTTTCCTTTTTCAGCCACAAAATGATGCAGAAAGTGAAATCCAGACTGGGTTTGACTTTCTTTGAAAATTAGCCTTTGGGCCGGGCATGGTGGTGCATGCCTGTGATTCCAGCACTCAGGGAGGCAGAGACAGGTGGATCTCTTGTGAGTTCAAGTCCAGCCGGGTCTACAAAGTGAGTCCAGGACAGCCAAGGCTACATAGAGAAACCCTGTCTCAAAAAGCAAAAAAAAGAAAAATAATAATAATAATAATTTTAATTAGCTTTTGGAGTCACTTGACCTACGAATAAATCTCTGTTGTCAAACCTACGCATGTTTTGTGCTTGTTCCCTTACACCACAAACTCAGAAGAGTGAACACTAGAGCTCTGCAGAACAAACCATGGTGGAAGTCAACTTGCCACCTCCTGTACCCCAACCTGCCTCAGCAGTGTGGTCAAGACTTGGGGTAATCTCAAGCCACAGTGAGGACTGCAAAGGCCAGATGGAGCCAGAAGGCTCAGCCTTTGTTGTTTGGCCTCCAAAGAATCAAAGCGAAGAGGGAACCCAGTGCTCACGAACTCCATCAGTGACAGCAGGAGATTCAACTTAGTGTCCGTGCTGAGCAATTCTCATCAGTTCCCACAGTTCATTGCATCAGTTGACTTCCTAAGCCTGAAAGGCCTCCACTTGGTGGTGATGAATTCTCTGTTTCTTTCTTTTTTTAAGTTTTTTTTTGTTTGTTTGTTTGTTTTTCAAGACAGGTTTGTGGGCTGGAGAAATGGCTCAGAGGTTAAGAGCACTGACTGCTCTTCCAGAGGTCTTGAGTTCAATTCCCAACAACCACATGGTGGCTCACAACCATCTAGAATGAGATCTGGCACCCTCCTCTGGCCTGCAGGTGTACATGCAGGCAGAGCACTCATGTACATAAAAATAAATAGGTATTAAAAAAAAAAAAAAAGACAGGGTTTCTCTGTATAGCCTTGGCTGTCCTAGAACTCACTCTGTAGACCAGGCTGGCCTCAAAGATCCGCCTGACTCTACCTCCTGACGTTGTGTTGGGGCCCTAATATTTTGTGGAGGACATTTAAAATACATTTTTAATGAATGTGGGTGTTTTGGCTGGATGTATGTCTGTGTACAGTGTGCATTCCTGGTGCTGGCAGAGGACGGAAGAGAGTCCAAGACCCCCTGGAAGTGACATTAGATGGTTGTGAACCACCATGTTTGTGCCAGGAACTGAACCAGAGCCCTCCGGAAGGGCAGCCAGTGCTCCTAACGTCTGTCTCTGCATTTCTATGAAACTGCAATTATTTATTAACTCTGTATTTGAGATAGAACTCATCAACGAAGCAGTTAGGCTCCAAGATTTGTTTCCTTGTTTCTTTTTGTAGCCCAGGCTAGCCTCCCACCTCATCCTTCTCAGTGCTGAGATTGCGAGTATACAACTACCAGAGACCTTCTATTTTCTTCACTGAGTCGAGTTTGGCAAGTTATATCTTTTCCAGGTAATTCCAAATATTTGGATTACCGACCCTAACTCTTCAAAAAAGTATATGCCTTACAGGCCATGCGCGGTACTGAAGCTTGTAATCCCAGCACTCAGAATTTTCAATCATCAGAAAGTAACAACACATGTGCACCGCGTGTGACATTTTACACCAGAACTCTTTTTGCCAACTTCCTCTGAAGGGCGAAGTCTAGCTACTTGTAAGGGGAGAGACAACTTCCTAGCAAGGCAGAACAGCTGGCTCAGATCAACGCCCCTTAGGGGCCACAGCTGAGCGTTTCGTGGAAGACTAATGAAGCTATTCCTCACGTCATCCCTCCTGACACGAGGAAGCGGCCACCAAATGACTTGGCAATGTGTCTGTCCACACGAGGGTGTTCAGGGAGTGTTCTTGCTGATGGGAACCTTCCCCAAGACCAGGCTGCGAATGGGGGAAGTCCAAAGGCGTGTTTTCTAACGCGGGTGGAGCCGCCTCCTTTGCCTAACCATTCCACGGGGCCGCTTGGCCCGGGATGCAGCGAAGAACGCTGGGTCAGGGCGCACTCACCAGGGCCTCGAAGTCCTTACAGTCGTGGCGGGCGTAGGAGGCGGGGAAGGGCCGCAGCACCGAGTCCCGCTTGTAGCTCTGCAGCGCCGAGGCGAAGAGGCTGCAGCGGAGGTCCGCGGCCAGCACGTCGCGGCTCGCCGCCTCCCTGGCTGCCGCCCTGTTGGAGAGCTGCATCCCGGGCTCGTGGCGCGTGGCCGGGGAGCAGACAACGCGGGCCAGCGCGGGACCTGGGCCCGGGGCACCGAGGACAGTCAACGGCCGGGTTTCCCAGCCCGGAGGGTGGAGCTAAGCAAAGGGGTGACAAGATGACAGTGGTGAGAACGCGCTGACGAGCGTCCTCTGCAGGACACTGGGCTCGACCGCCTCTCGGACCCCGCCAGCCCGGGGGTCCCCGACCCGGAGGAGCGGCTATTGCACCCGGTGCCGGGCGGCACCGCGGGGACCTGGGCCGACCGGGCCTGACCGCCACACTGCCTGCAGCCACGGCCTACCTCCCCGCCCGCCGCTCTCACGCCGCTCCGCCCACCCGGCCCAGGCCCGCCCCTTCCCGCGCCCTAGCTCAGCTCGCTCCAGCCCACCGGTTCCGGAGGATCCCTGCTGCCCAGGGAGAAGGGTAAAGGTGCCCCAGCCGCTGCCAGTCATCCTCGCCACAGCCACAGGTGGAAACCGATTCCGAACCCGCCCCGGAGCGTTAGCCTTTGTCCAGGCTCTGCGGGGTGAGCCAGCCTCTCTCACCTTGGGAATTGGCACCTGTTGAATGGATCGGTCCCCTCCGGAGCTGACTCGCTGCACAGAAGAGGCACTGGGCGGACACTCAGGGAAACTGAGGCTCGGAGTGATGCAATACTTTTTTCAAGACACAGTAGCCGACCCAATGCCCATCATCTCTACCTTACAGCCTCCGGAATTCTCTGAATAGCTCAAATGTTTGACCTCAGATTTCCCAAGATCCTCCTCCTTTCAAGGCTTTAACAGGAAGCCCGGGATAACAAGCACTTGAAGGCAGAGGGAACAATGACCTAACTAACCTGAGGAAGGGAAAAGACCGACTCCAAGATGACTCAGCAACTAGACGGATAAAGGCATTTTCCGTCAGTACTGATGACCTGAGTTCGATTCCCGGATCCCACATGTTAGGAGGGCACTGACTCCAGCAATTTGTCCTGTGACTTCCACACATGCCCCAAGGCTCGAGAATACCCACACATGAACATATACACAAAATAAATAAATGTAACAACAGACTCCCAACACCTAACCTACTCAAGACTTCACAGGAAAACAAAACTGTTTGGCTTCCTGATCGCATAGAAATCTAAGCATAAGCCAGAACCGAATTATTAGACTAAAACGTCCCTTTAAAACCGTATACACGCCCTTTTTTTTTTTTTTTTTGGTGGTGGGGGCCGTGGGCCCCGTGAGACAGGGTTTCTCTGTGTATCCCTGGCTGTCCTGGACTCGATTTGTAGACTAGCCCTGGCCTCGAACTCACAGAGATCCGCCTGCCTCTGGCACATGCCTTTAATCCCGGCATTCAGGAGGCAAAGGCAAGTGGATCTCTCGAGTTCAGGGCCAGTCTACATATCAAATTACAGGACGGCCAGGGCTCTTCAGAGAAACCCTGACTCAAAAAAATAATCAACAATAAAACTTAACCAAACATATTAATTAGATAAATAAACATACACATATACTCACCCTGCTTTCTCTGAAAAGTAAACCCCCTCCTTGGCCAGGCAGGAGGGGCGGGGCCCTGTGCTCTTTAGACTTTGAGAGGGATGGCAGGCATCCCCACACCTGGGAGAGGTTCCCAGACCAGGCAATGGTGCAGGCTACCCCCAGGAGTCCTCATGTTAGTGGTTGTTGTAAGCTCTGGGCTGATCTGGAATCATCAAAGTGTATGAGAGCCTCATGGCCTCAAATAAAACCCCTTAGGCCCCCAAAGTCCTGAGGCCCATGGGGCACCCATACCACTAAGGTGGCTGCTGCATAGCTGAAGGGATGCGCCTCCCCCTGGGAAGACATTCTGACCATCTCTCCTGCCAGGTAAGTGTAATAAATGTGATTAAAAAAAAAAAAAAAAAAAACTAATGAAGGGCCAGAGAGATGGCTCAGCGATTAAAAGAGCTTCCTGCTCTTGCAGAGGACCTGAATTCCGTTCCCAGCACCCACATCAGGAGACTTGCAGCAGCTGGTAACTCCATTTCCAGGGGACCTAACACTTCCGTCCTCCATGGGCACTGCACTCACATGTGGCGTGCACGTGTTACTTATGTGGAGACACACATAATTAAAAACAAAGGGGCTGGAGAGATGGATACCTGGGTGGTTAACAGTGCTGGCTGCTCTCCCAGAGGCTGCAGGTTCAATTCCCAGCACCCACATGACAGCTCACAACCCTCTGTGACTACAGTCCCTGGCGATCCAGTGTTGTCTTCTGATCTCTTCGGGCACCAGGCATGTATGTAGCACACAAACATACATACAGGCAAAGCACCCATACACATAAACAAATAAAAACATCTTCACAATTCTTAGCCGGGCATGGTGGCACAGGCCTTTAATCCCAGCACTCGGGAGGCAGAAGCGGGCAGATCGCTGTGAGTTCGAGACCAGCCTGGTCTACAAAGTGAGTGCAGGACGGCCAAGGCTAACACAGAGAAAACCCTGTCTCGAAAAAAAAAAAATCTTCACAATTCTTTTTAAAACAAAAGATACTAATGAATCAGAACAACAGTGACTATATACTTAGAGTTTTGTTATATCAATCTTATCATTTCTGGTTCTTTTTTTTTTTTTTTTTTTTAATGAACGTGAGCTTACCACCTGGAGACATTTCTGAGGCCCAGCACAGAACTGCCCCACACCATACCTTTGTGCTTGCGCTGCCGACGGCTTTTCTACACTTCAGAGCTCAACACTGCTTTATTCATGCGCGCTGTGGATTGAGCCAGGGGCTCCTGCAGATGAAGTCTACCTCTCAGCCACATCCCAGCCCACTTAGGATTTCGTGGAAAGTGTACTGAGCTGTTGATCGTTCCGAAAGGCTTCCCGGTGTGCAGCTCCAGTAGCTGATTTCTTAGAGCTGGGCTTCACTGTTTCTGCTGAGGGGTCAGCAGTACATTTTATCTGAGTTGCCTTGTGACAAGTTTGTTTTGCTCCTGTTTCACAGAGTACCATCTTTGTGATGGAGAGACAGCGCGGGTGGTTACAGGCGCTGGCTGCTCTTACAGAGGCTCCAGGCCTTTCTAGCATAAGGTGGCGCTAACGACCTGTAACCACAAGTCCGGGAGATATGGCGCCCTCTTCTGGCCTCGAAGGGCTCCTGCACCACATGTGACCACATTAACACTCTCCCTCCCTCCCTATCCTCTGTTAGAGAAAAGTTATCTCTGAGTTTGAGGCCAGCCTGGACTACAGAGCAAATTCCAGGACAGCTAGGACTATCCTGTCTGTAAAAAAAAAGAAAAGAAAAACAACAACAAAAGAAAATTAAAGGGGCTGGAGAGATGGCTCAGAGGTTAAGAGCACTGGCTGCTCTTCCAGAGGTCCTGAGTTCAATTCCCAGCAACCACATGGTGGCTCACAACCATCTAGAATGAGATCTGGCGCCCTCTTCTGGTGTACACGCAGGCCAAACACTGTGTATATAATAAATAAATAAATCTTTTTTAAAAAAGAAAAAGAAAATTAAAAATATACTCCCTCCTTGTCTTTGGCTCTCAGTATTTTGCCATGTGTCTTTTTATAGATGTTTTTTACATCTATTCTACATGAAGTTCATTGGGCTTCCTGGAAGGCTGCAGATTTTTGTGGTTGTTGCTGTTGTAGTTTTTTTTGTTTGTTGCTTTTGTGCTGGGATTCAAGGCGTGTGGCACCAAGCTCAGCAACAAGAAAAATCTATAAAATCTTGTTATTTTCTTTTTCTTCTTACTCTGTAACACAGGCTGGCCGAGAGCTTTATGGTCCATGCTGACCTCGGACCAGACAAAACTATCTCTCTCTATACAGTGATATACTCCATCTGATGTGGCACTGTCCTTTGACATTGTCCTTCTTTCTTTCTTTTTTTTGGTTTTTCAAGACAGGGTTTCTCTGTGTAGCCCTGGCTGCCTTGGACTCACATTGTCCACCAGGCTGGCCTTGAACTCACAGAGCTCTGCCTGCCTCTGCTCCCTAAATGCTGGGATTACAGGCGTCTGCCACCATACCCGGCTTGTCCTTTCCTTCTTTAATCATAATTATTTGGCTCCTTGTTTATTTATTTCCTATTTGCTTATTTATTTTGGTTTCTCTTTCTTTTTTGTTTTTGTTTTTCTGTTTTGTTTTGTTTGGATTTGTTGTTTTGTTTTTCAAGACAGGGTTTCTCTATGTTATCTTGGCTGTCCTGGACTCACTTTGTAGACCAAGTTGACCTCGAACTCACAGCGATCCACCTGCCTCTGCCTCCCGAGTGCTGGGATTAAAGGCGTGCGCCACCATACTCGGCCTTTTTTATTTTGTTTTTCAAGACAGGGTTTCTCTGTGTAGCCACCAGGCCTGGCTGGCTCCTTGTTTATAATAGTGACTTTGAAAGCTATGTCTGTCAAATATGACCTCTGCCCACTTACGCAACTAGTCCTGCTGACTGTTTTTGTGCTGTTTGAGTCATATTTTCCTATTTCTTTGCATGCCTTGTGCTTTCTGTTGCTTTGGAGGAAGGGTGTTTCAGAGAATATGCTGTTTCTTGTTCTATTTCTGGAGCATGTGGTTATTGTCTGCTTAGTTATCTATCTAGTGATGTCAGGAGAGGGAAACAAGTCCATCTCACCCGTCAGGGCCTCTAAAGTTGCCTCTCATACCACACTCATGCCCTCAGTGCAGTAAGTGTGCTCACAGCAACTGCAGTGGGTGTGCCCACAGTGACTGCAGTGGGTGTGCTCACAGTGACTGCAGTGGGTGTGCTCACAGTGACTGCAGTGGGTGTGTTCACAGTGACTGCAGTGGGTGTGCTCACAGTGACTGCAGTGGGTGTGCTCACAGTGACTGCAGTGGGTGTGCTCACAGTGACTGCAGTGGGTGTGCTCACAGTGACTGCAGTGGGTGTGCTCACAGTGACTGCAGTGGGTGTGCTCACAGTGACTGCAGTGGGTGTGCTCACAGTGACTGCAGTGGGTGTGTTCACAGTGACTGCAGTGGGTGTGTTCACAGTGACTGCAGTGGGTGTGTTCACAGTGACTGCAGTGGGTGTGTTCACAGTGACTGCAGTGGGTGTGCTCACAGTGACTGCAGTGGGTGTGCTCACAGTGACTGCAGTGGGTGTGCTCACAGTGACTGCAATGGGTGTGCTCACAGTGACTGCAGTGGGTGTGCTCACAGTGACTGCAGTGGGTGTGTTCACAGTGACTGCAGTGGGTGTGCTCACAGTGACTACAGTGGGTGTGTTCACAGTGACTGCAGTGGGTGTGCTCACAGTGACTACAGTGGGTGTGTTCACAGTGACTGCAGTGGGTGTGTTCACAGTGACTGCAGTGGGTATGCTCACAGTGACTGCAGTGGGTATGCTTTCAGCAACTTTGGCACAACACTGAGAGTTTTTGAAGGATTTTTGTTTGTTTGCTCACTTGGTTGGTTGGCTGTTTTTTGTTTTTTATTTATTTTATGAGTGAGTGCTCCGCTGCATGTAGACCTGCAGGCCAGAAGAGGGCACTGGATCCCTTTATAGGTCATGAGCCACCATGTGGGTGCTGAGAACTGAACTCAGGACCTCTGAAAGAGCAGCCAGTGTCTTAACCGCTGAGCCATCTCTCCAGCCCCGGTTGATTGGTGTCATTTTGTTGTTGTTTAGACAAGGTCTCACTATATAGCTCTGGCTGGGCTAGAACTTAACATGTAGCCCAGGCTATCCTCAAACTCACATGGATCTTCCTGCTAGCTGAGTACTGGGACTAAAAGCGTATGACACCACAGCTGGCTTGACTTTTGTTACATTGATTTGGTTTTATGGGTCTCATTCTACATAGGCTGGCCTGGAACTCTATGTTCAGCCAAGGCTGGCCTCAAATACACAGCAATCCCCTTGCCTCAGCCTTGCAAATGCTGAGAGATTTTTTTTTTCAGGCCTTTTGTCTTTGTCCCTGACCACATCCAGCTGTTGAAATCCACTCAATACTGTATGATTGCTCAGTTGTCTGGACTCCTTGGAAGGAACGGTCCCCTGAGCTGATGCTGATATGGTGTTTATTTCCCTAGAAACTCGCCCATTTTATAGATTAGCCCATAAAGCCAGTGAGATTGTTAATCTCCCAATTGCCCTTCAGCACAGCCTCCAGGGCTGCTCTATTTTATTTCTCTATTTATTATCACTACTATTTTTTTTGTTTGTTTTTTGAGACAGGGTCTCTCTGTGTAGCCTTGGCTGTCCTGGACTCACTTTGTAGACCAGGCTGGCCTCGAACTCACAGAGATCTGCCTGCCTCTGCCTCCCGAGTGCTGGGACTAAAGGCATGCGCCACCACGCCCGGTTTATCACTACTATTATTGCTGTTTTATCATCTTTGTATTTGCCGTGCTAAGGATTAAGCCCAGAGCCTCTCCCATGCTGGGAAAGTTCCCTGCCGCTGAGCCACACGACACCCCTATCTGTCTGCAGGAGGCTTCTCCCTGTTTTTATTACAAATGAAGTTCATAGGCCAGGTGGTGGTGCACGCCTTTAATCCCAGCACTCAGGAGGCAGAGGTAGGCAGATCTCTGTCAGTTCCGGGCCAGCCTGGCCTACAGATGGAGTTCCGAGACAGCTAAGGCTAAAGACAGAAACCCTGTCTCAAAAAACCAACCAAACAAACAAGATGAAAGTCATTCCTTGGTGAAACCATTAGTCTTCCTGTAGGTAAAGTCCCTGGCCTAGGACTACAGAGATGGGGTGGGGACAATAATAAGCTTCTGAGTGGCACTCTTGCTCTGTAAGAAATCTGCTAGTAGCAGAGTTGGAGGGATTGCCCAGTGGTTAGAGCACCTGAAGTGCAATCATGAAGACAAGAATTCAGATCCCAGGGCTGGAGAGATGGCTCAGCAGTTAAGAGCACCACCTGCTCTTCCAAAGGTCCTGAGTTCAATTCCCAGCAACCACGTGGTGTCTCACAACCATCTATAATGAGATCTGGCACCCTCTTCTGGCCTGCAGGTGTATGTGCAGGCAGAACACTATATAAACTTAAATCTGGCTGGTCTTGGTGGCAGCACAAGCCTGTGGCAGAGGCAGGTGGATCGCTGTGAGTTCGAGGCCAGCCTGGTCTACAAAGCAAGTGCAAGACAGCCAAGGCTACACAGAGAAACCATGTCTCAAAAAACCAAACCCTGCCGGGCGTAGTGGTGCACGCCTTTAATCCCAGCACTCGGGAGGCAGAGGCAGGCGGACTCGCTGTGAGTTCAAGGCCAGCCTGGTCTACAAAGCGAATCCAGGATGGCCAAGGCTACATAGAGAAACCCTGTCTCGAAAAAACAAACAAACAAACAAACAGAAACTCCTTTAATCTGGACAGAAGGGCACCATCTGCAGGACCCAACAACGAGGACATGGAAGCTTGAGGACCAGGAGGATTTTGATGTCATCCTTGTTCCCAGAAACAACAACAAAATAGTGCTAGGTGCGCATCTGTAACCCCAGCACATGGGAGGCAGAGGCAGGTGGATCTCTATGCACTCAAGGCCAGCCTGGTCTACATGGAGAATTACAGGCCAGGAAGCTCTGACTTCAAAAAAAAAAAAAGTAAAAGTAGAAAACCCAGAGCTGGAGAGATGGCTCAGTGGTTAAGAGCACTGTCTGCTCTTCCAGGGGTCCTGAGTTCAATTCCCAGCAACCACATGGTGGCTCACAACCATCTGTAATAGGATCTGGTGCCCTCTTCTGGTGTTGAGGCAGAATCATCTTCAGATCCAGAACACTAGAAATTATATATATATATATTAGAATTCCTCCCAGAAACCTTGAGCAGCTTGGAGCAGAACGAAAATGCAGGGACATGAGTGACTCACTAGGAAGGGCTGGGCTATGGCTCAGCAGCGCAGAGCACTTGCTTAGCAGTCACGAGGCTCTCATGCAATCCCTAGTGCTGAGTGAGTTACTCAGAACACCGTGAGGGCAGCAGCAAAGCAGGACAGCTACTCCTTAGACCTTACGCAGTTGCGCAGGCTCCCTGCCCCGGAGCCTGGCTGTTCTACTGCAAATTTGGCACTTAACAGTGATCACTAAGGCAATCACTCAAAAAACAAACAAACAAACAAAAACCTACTACAACAACAAAAGTAGATAATATACACAAGGCAGGATCAAAACAGAACAAAGCAAAACCAACCAAACAAACAAAAACAAAAAAAAAACAAGGAACGTTCCGGGGACAAGGAAGGGGAAGCAGCTCCTTGCTCCAGGGTCTGGTTAGCATTTCTTTCTGGCTGAGGGTCAAGAGCCTCTACAGAACTAACCAAAGCAGGAAGATTGCCCCATAAGACATCATCCAGACCTGTAGAGATCACTCAACTGTGTCAAGCAGGAAACAGGTCACAGTTGCTTAACACCACATACTACGCAGCCTTCGAATTTATCAGCATTTTCTCCTCTCCAAACCTGAGCATGCACTTCATAAGCCACCTTAAATTTTTTAAAAAAGATTTATTTGTTATGTATACAGATCTCATTATAGATGGCTGTGAGGCAACATGTGGTTGCTGGGATTTGAACTCATGACCTTTGGAAGAGCAGTCAGTGCTTCTAACCTCTGAGCCATCTCTCCAGCCCACCACCTTAAATTGTAATAAAGAAGCCAGGCGTGGTGGCACAGGCCTTTAATCCTGGCACTCAGGGAGGCAGAGGCGAGCTGATCACTGTGAGTTCGAGGCCAGCCTGGTCTGCAAAGTGAGTTTCAAGACATCCAGGGCTATACAGAAAAATCCTCCTTTCTTAAATAACAACAACAACAAATATATATGTGTGTTTGTAAATACATATTATTTTATGTGTATGACTTGTTTCGCCTGTGTGATGGCTGCTCTTGGTGGTTAGCTTGACAGCACCTGAAATGAACTCCACTCCAGAGGGCACCCCTGGGATCTGGATCTTGAGGCTGGAGGGCAGCGGGCTTTTGACCCCGACAGATACTCACCTTTAACCTTGGCCATACCTCCGGCTGGAGGCCTATATACAGACTGCGGACGCAGGAAGGAAGGGTCGGCCTGCTCGCACTCACTCCGCCAGCACATCCCTTGGAGGCTACTTCTTCAGGATTCCAGCTTATACAGAAGAGCAGCTGAGACACTCAGCCTTGTGGGACTGAGAAACCACTGGATTCTTGGACTTTCCATCCACAGCTGGCCACTGTCGGATTCGCTGGACTGCAACCTGTAAGTCATTTCAGTAAATTCCATATGCATATACATAGATGGAGAAAGAATGGGATCCGTTCCATAAGTTCTGTGATTCTAGAGAACCCTGAACCATACATCCTGCTTGCATGCATGCATGCACACATACCGCATGCAGGCACACATACCACATACAGGCACACATACCGCATGCATGCATACAACCACATGCATGCACACATACCACATGCATGCACACATACCACATGCATGCACACATACCACATGCATGCACACATACCGCATGCATGCACACATACCGCATGCATGCATACAACCACATGCATGCACATATACCACATGCAGGCACACATACCACATGCGTGTATACAACCACATGCATGCACACATACCACATGCATGCACACATACCACATGCAGGCACACATACCGCATGCATGCACACATACCGCATGCATGCATACAACCACATACAGGCACACATACCGCATGCAGGCACACATACTGCATGCAGGCACACATACCGCATGCAGGCACACATACCACATGCATGCACACATACCGTATGCATGCATACAACCACATGCATGCACACATACCATATGCATGCACACATACCACATGCATGTATACAATCACATGCATGTACACATACCACATGCAGGCACACATACCACATGCATGCATACAACCACATGCAGGCACACATACCACATGCATGCACACATACCACATGCATGTATACAACCACATGCATGCACACATACCACATGCATGCACACATACCACATGCATGCCTTATGCCTTCTGAGGTCAGAAGAGAATGTTGGATGCCCTGGAACTGGAGTTACAGATGGTCGTGAGCCACCATGTGGGTGTGGGGACTCAAACCCAAGTCCTCTGCAAGAGTGACGAGTGCTCTTAAAACCACTGGGCCAACTCTTCAGCCCACACAGAAGACAATGGGTCTTACAATATAACTATAAAACTACATTAAAAGAGATTTTATGGTAAAGTGTACATTACTTTAAACATCACACACACACACACACACACACACACACACACACAGGGCGGGACAGATGGATCCGTGGTTAAGAGTGCTTGCTGCTGCTAGGCATAGTAGTGCAAGCCTTTAATCCCAGTACTCAGGAGGGAGAGGCAGGTGGATCTCTGAGTTTGATGCCAGCCTGGTCTATAGAGTGAATTCCAGGACACACACACACACACACACACACACACACACACACACACAGAGAGAGAGAGAGAGAGAGAGAGAGAGAGAGAGAGAGAGAGAGACAGACAGACAGACAGACAGACAGACAGAGACAGACAGAGACAGAGAGAGGAAGAAAAAATTTAAGGTATTAAGTACTTAACAGAAACATGGTTTCCAAGACTTTATTTTTGACATGGTGTTTTAACAGAGTGTGCTGGATGTGTCTCTACAGTTTTGTTCATGCCTGCAGAACCCTGAAAAGCTGCTGTGGTTATTGATGCTGAGAATGCTGGAATTATTGATCTTCTTCTATAAATAAAAAAGTATGGCGGGGCGCGGGGGTGCACAACTGCAAACTCAGTACTCGGGGACAAAAAGGCAGGCGGATCGCCGTGAGTTCTAGGCCAGCCTGCTCTTCAACGCGAGTCCAGGACTGCGAGGGCTACCCAGAGAAACCCTGTTTCGAAAAACAAAACAAAAACAACAAAAAAGTACACACACACACACACACACACACGATACATATATCAACAGTGGAAAAAAGTACCTCTGCTTACCACATTGAATTAGCTCAGTACGGAAATGATGAACCACATTAGTTTAGAAATGCTAAACTTCATTTTTCCCCCTTTTGTAGAGAGGTAACTCACTGCATTGAATATATTGAAAATGCAAGGTCTTATCTACGGTGGTTTCACTACAGGAACTACTGTTCTCAGTAAAAACAGAAAACACGTTGCCAACGCCTTTGAAACCCTCTGTGCTCCTGTCCCAATCCCACCCCTCAGAACAGCGAATCTGTCCGCTATTTCTTCCTGCTTTACAATTCCTCGCTGCCTAAACCATCGGGAAAATCCTTCATTTAAAAGAAACCAGGTTCAAATTCCAGAGTAAGGAAGTACAAACCCGCTGCTCCGAGGAGCAGGAGGTGGAAACCTCCGCCCCGCCCGCTGTAGGAGGCCCCTGGGAACGGGGCCAGTCTCTGGGGCGATTACGCGATCTCGTTTACATACCCATAACACACCGCGGCTAAAACAGATTTTTTTTTTTTAAAGATGCTTATTATTACTCGAAGTTTTTTAACTAAAACTAAAATATTCTTTTAAAAGATCAGAAAGAAATTTCTGCAGATAATGGCGCTTTAGGTATAAACTCACCATCACTACAGTAGGAGTTTGTGTTACTGTAGAAATGTGTTAAGTGACCCTATGTTATACTCTGGTTTCTCTTCAGATCGTATAAATCTTTCGCCTTTTACTAAAGATTTCCGTGGAGAGGAACAACTCTGAGTCTTAGACCAATTTTTTGAGGCCTTGTTCTTAACAAGGCTCCACTTGCTGGTTCAATAACAGAAATGTTACGGGATGTTTGTTCCTGTATCGCCTGAGAGTTTCAGGCAGAGTTATCCACGTTAAAGGTGCTATCTCACTCCCGGAGAGATGGCTCGGAGATTGAAAGTCTGGAGTTTGATTCCCAGCAACCACATGGTGGCTCACAACCACCTAGAGTGAGATCCGGCGCCCTCTTCTGGTGTGCAGGCGTACAAGGAGGCAGAGCATTGTATACACGACAGATAAATAAATCTCCTTGGGGCTGGAAAAACGGCTCAGAGAACTCTGCTCCTACGGAGGTCATGAGTTCAGTTCCCAGCAACCATATGGTGCCTCACAATGTGATCTAGTGCCTTTAATCCCAGCACTCAGGATGCAGAGGCAGGCATATCTCTGTGAGTTCAAGGTCAGCCTGGTCCGCAAAATGAGTTCCAGGACAGCCAGGGCTACACACAGAAATCCTGTTTCAAAAGACAAAACAAAACATACCATTACGTGTATATATATGGCATGCTGTCTGTATCAGGGTGTCAGATCCCTTAGAACTGGAGTTACAAACCACTGTCAACTGCTCTGTGGGGACTCGGAATTAAACCAGGATCTTTCTCTGTCTCAGTTCCTGTCCTGATTTCCTTCAATAATGAATGGCAATAAGCCAAATAACCCATTTTTCTCCCCAACTTACTTTTTGGTCATGGCATTTCGTCACAACAATAGAACCCCTAAGTAAGACAAGTGGGCAACACCTTTCCATGGGCTGGGTCTCAGACACAATGAAGGGGGTGGGGGAAACAAACAAACAAACCTCAGCAGCAGCATTTGTCTCTCTCCTCTTCCTTGGATGCAATGTGACAGCTGCCTCTCACTGCCATTGCCATGACTACTGTACGGTGATGAGCTACACCATCTTGTAAGCCCATGTGTGCCCTCCCTCCCTCCCTCCCTTCCTTGTCAGGTATGACGCTACTGGCTGCTGTTCACAGGCTGGTATGTATTGTGGCCTCCCATGTCTGTTTCCCAGCAGTACCTACACTGATCTGGTGAAGTGTATAACTTGACAGACGTCTCCAGGGGCACCATCTGCCCCTCTGTTTCATACTTACAAACTGTGGAAAGCCACTCTGCTCTTGTCATCATGACCTGGAGCCTTCTGAATTGTAAAACAAACAAACAAACAAACAAGCAAAAAACCCAAAACCAAACCAAACATCTGTAGGGAGCGGCCACAGTACTTGGGAGGCAGGAAGATCTCTGTGAGTTGAAGGCCAGCTTAGTCTACATAATGAGTTTAATAGTAAGCTTAAGTACAGCCAGGGCTATGTAGAGAACACCCCATGCCACTCCCCAAAAGAAAAGGAAACCTATAAGGAGACTTGGGGGTGGGGGGTTGGTTTGGTTTTTCATCTTGGCACAGCCAGCGTTATCCAGAAAGAGGAACCTCACCTGAGAAAAAGCCTCCGTGAGACCAGTCAACATGGCAAGTCTGTAGGACATGTTCCTTGATCTGTGATGGCTGTGGGGTGCAGCTCACTGTGTGTGGTACCACTTCTGGGCAGGGAGTCCTGACTTGTATAACAAAGCAGCCTGAGCAAGCCAGTGAGCAGCACCCCTCCATGTTCTCCGTCAGTCCCCGTCTCCAGTTCCTGCCCTGAATGTCTTCCCTGACTTCCCTTCAAGGTGGATGGTGGTGGGGGCTGGAGAGATGGCTCAGTGGTTAAGAGCACTGTCTGCTCTGGCTCACAACCATCTATATTGTGATCTGATGGTCTATTCTGGCATGCGGGTGCACATACAGGTAGAGCACTCATATACATAAATAAATAAATAATTTTTTTTAAAAACATGGACTGTGGTGTGGAAGAGTAAATAAACCCTCTCCAAGCTGCTTTGGTCATAATATTTTACCACAGTAAAAACCTAACTAGCATAAGACTGAAGGAAGCTGGGAGCTATTTTATCAAGGTTTGCCTGCATAGCTTTCTCTCAGCTGGACACCCTATCTCTGATGACCAGAATGTTCTTTCCTTGTATTGTAGGGGGAGAATCTTTCATAGGAAGCTAGCTTACTTTCTTACTCTGAGAGAGAGGGGGGGGGGGGAAGAGAGAGACAGACAGACAGACAGACAGACAGAGATCAGAGGGCCATTCATGTGCAAGCTGTCCCCCACCCCCCAAAGGTCTTTGGCTCAAAAGAAATCTTATGCCTCAGTGTCATATTCTAGTACTCCTTAAACCTAAGTGCAGATGGGCTGGAGAGATGGCTCAGAGGTTAAGAACACTGGCTGCTCATCCAAAGGTCCTGAGTTCAATTCCCAGCACCCACATGGCAGCTCACAAGTTTCTATAACTCCAGTTCCAGGGGATCCAACGCCTTAACATAGACATACATACAGGAAAAATACCGATGCACATAAAATAAATAAACGAATGCATCTTTTAAAAATAATCAATCAGGGGCTGGAGAGATGGCTCAGAGGTTAAGAGCACTGGCTGCTTTTCCAAAGGTTCAATTCCCAGCAACCACATGTTGGCTCACAACCATCTATAATGAGATCTGGTGCCCTCTTCTGGCCTGCAGGTGAAACACCGCATACAAAATAAATAAATAAATCTTTAAAAATAATCAATCAATCCGCCGGGCGTAGTGGCCCAATGCCTTTAATCCCAGCACTCAGGAGGCAGAGGCAGGTGGATGGCTGTGAGTTCGAGGCCAGCCTGGTCTACAAAGCGTACACAGAGAAACCCTGTCTCAAAAGCAAAAACAAAAACAAAACAAAACAAAAAACCCAACCAACCAACCAAACAATCAAAATATTTAAAAAATAATAATCCAGGAGCTGAGCGTGCACGAGGTGCCAACATCCGGTTCCCAGATGCACTAATGTTTAAAGAGCCCAGCAGTCACAGAGTGACCGCGGCTGTAACTTGGCACCTATCTTTTCTGTCACAGCCATTCCAAACCCAGAGCTCCAATACCTTCCTTCCGCCCCAGAGGAGAACTGCTGGTCACCTCATTGCCAGTGAGGCTGGACTCGCTCTCACGGCAAAGGAGAGGTGGGTGGTCAGCGCTGGCTGTGGTGGTGCACGCCTGTGTCCCAGCATTTGAGAGGATGAGGCAAGAGGATGAGGGGTCACATTGCAAGACTGTCTCCAAATACATGAAAAGAGAGCTGGTTTCTATTCAGGACAAGGGGTCAAAGGTCCCGGGTGCCCCCGTACGCCACCTGGGAAAGGACAGCGAATTTTAGAAGTTCAGAGCTAGAGACCCACAAGATCGTATCTATAGCAGTAGCGTGGCCTATTGTTGTTGTTTTGTTTTTGTTTTTTTCAAGACAGGGTCTAAGTAGCTCTGGCTGTACTAGAAGCCACTATATAGACCAGACTGGCCTCGAACTCACAGAGATCTGCCTTCCTCTGCCTCCGGAGTGCTGGGATTGCAGGTGTGCACTACTACCAGCTCCAATTTTTTGTTTTTTTGTTTTTTGTTTTTGTTTTGTTGTTGCTGTTTTTGTTTTTCGAGACAGGGTCTCTCTGTGTAGCCTTGGCCGTCCTGCACTCACTTTGTAGACCAGGCTGGCCTCGAACTCACAGAGATCCACCCGCCTCTGCCTCCCGAGTGCTGGGATTAAAGGCGTGCGCCACCACGCCCGGCTTGCCAGCTCCAAGTTTAAGGCAAGAGCCCTCAGAGATTCTCAATGACAAACAAGAAAGCAGAGGATTTACAAGTGAAGAGCCGAGTGCACGGCTAAATCAGCTACCACCACAAGCCACTCAGACGCCCGCCGTACACGGTAAGTAACAGGAAAGTGCACACTGTTTAAACCACCTCTCGCTGTTGCTCAAGTGGCGTTCTGAATTTAACGTCCCCACAGTTGGTTGCTATTTTCTTGTTGGAATTTATTGCAGTCATTAGGGTTGGGAATATAGCTCGTTGGTAGAGTGCTTGACTGATAATGTGTGAGGCTCTACGTCCAATCCCCAGGACCACAAAATTTAAAAATAAAACAAATACGGTGTAGGGGTTTGTTTGTTTTTTCGAGTCAAGGTTTCCCTGTTGTCATCTTGGCAGTCCTGGACTCGCTTTGTAGACCAGCCTGGCCTTGAGAAATCCACTCTGCCTCCCGAGTGCTAGGATCAAAGGCGTGCGCTACCACCGCCCGGCTTCTAAAAACAGTTTTTTAAAAGTCAATAAAGTAGACAGAAACACAAAACATAAAACCTGAACTGAAAAGCCGATCCGCTCCCAGCCAAGCCTCGGCGTCGCCCTCTGGTGGCCCGGCTCGGCACTGCGTGGAGGCGCCGCTTCCACCCTCGTCCACAGGGCGGGGCCACCCACATATTTGCATACCCAAGGAACACTGCGCACAATACAACCACAAAACGAAAAATTAACGTGTGGGTCTGAGAATGTCGTTGTGAAGCTCAGTTTTAACTTATAAAACAAAAATAGTGGTTCTTTTTAGCTAGAGTAGTCTTGAGTCAAGTAGATACCGTCACTGTGCTAGGAGCTGTTCTTACTCCAGCTGTGACTGACAGCAATAACAGGTATACTCTGGTTTCTCTTCAGATCGTATAAATCTTTCGCCTTTTACTAAAGATTTCCGTGGAGAGGAACAACTCTGAGTCTTAAACCAATTTTTTGAGGCCTTGTTCTTGCAAGGCTACATATAAGTTGTCTAAAATCAGGCCTACTGAGGTTTCTTAGTGTTACTTTGCATGACTAAGGCATAGTGTACTTGGAAGGTAATCTGCTTTGTGTATACCTTCTTTACCTACAGTTTTGCTTTGTTTTCTCAATTGTTGGGTTTACAGTTATGGCTCCAGTTACAAAAGAAAAGTACTGTTTCTTTAAAGCCCCATGGCAGTAGTGTTAAAATGCAACTCGTGTCCCATCTCCGGGGGACAGTATCTCTTCTGAGTCTTGGCCTCCCACCTAGCTGTATGCTTTTCTGAAAGCCTGTCTTGCTCAATTCTGAATTTCACCATGGAATTGGTGGGTTCCAAGCAATCGGAATAAACCTAAGAGGAGCCGATCTTCTGTGACAAAGAGGTGGCTACTGAGTGCATGGTAGACACACACACACACACACACACACCACACACATCTTGTGTGATGATGGAGAAAAGCCAGCCTGGGTCAGATTGCAATGGCTCCCACGGTAGAAACCCTTTTCCAGTCTAAAAACTAGGGCTGGAGGTCCCAAGAGAAGTCAGTTTTGCAGACTGCAGATTTTGTGGCTGACAAAAGACTCAAGGTTGTTTGCTGTGACTGGAGAGAGAAGAGACTGGGGAGATGCGGTTCTCACCTGGCTTAGGGGAAATGTTGTGTGGCCTCTGCAGTCCTGACTCAGGGACCTGTCTGGGGCCTGGTCTTCCCTTTAGTTTTTGTTTTTTGAGATAGGGTTTCTCTGTGTAGCCTTGGCTGTCCTGGACTCATTTTGTAACCAGGCTGGCCTCGAACTCACAGAGATCCACCTACCTCTGCCTCCCAAGTGCTGGGATTAAAGGCATGTGCCACCACGACCGGCATCAACAAGTGCTCTTAACCATTGATCCATCTCTCCAAGCCAACATTTATTTTTCAATGCTTTTTATAAACTGACCATAAAAAAGACTTGGGCTGAAGAGATGGCTCAGAGGTTAAGGAGCGTCGCCTGCTCTTCCAAAGGTCCTGAGTTCAATTCCCAGCAACCACATGGTGGCTCACAACCATCTATAATGTGATCTGATGCCCTCTTCTGGTGTGCAGGTGTACATGCAGGCAGAACACTGTATACATAATAATAAACAAATCTTAGAGAAAGAAAGAAAGAAAAAAAGAAAAAGAAAAAGACTTAATTCAATCATGACAAAAGACTATCAAACACATCCACACAGCAGGGCATAATCCCAGCACTCAGGAAGGCAGAGGCATGGTGGCACACGCCTTTAATCCCAGCATTTAGGAGGCAGAGGCAGGCGGATTACTGAGTTCAAGGCCAGCCTGGTCTACAAAGTGAGTCCAGGATGGCCAAGGCTACACAGAGAAACCCTGTCTCAAAAAACCAAAAAAAAAAAAAAAAAAAAAAAAAAAACCAAAAACAAAAAACAGGAAGGCAGAGGCAGGTGGATCTCTGTAAGTTTGAAGCCAGCCTAATCTACAAAGCAAGTCCAAGGCAGCCAAGGCTATACTGAGAAACCCTGTCTCAAAAAAAGCACAAACAAACAAACAAGAATAAAAAACTTCTTCAGTGTGAAACAGGGGTGGTAGGAATACTGTGGTGCACGCCTTTAATCTCAGCACTGGGAGGCAGAGGCAGACAGCTCTCTGTGAGTTCAAGGCCAGCCTGGTCTACATAGTGACCTCCAGGGCAGCCTGGACTACCTACAATATGAGAGCCTGTCCACAAAATACAAATTTACACTGGCACCAGGAATCATACATTTTGGAAAAACAAGGAGGGCAGAGGAATTTCCCCCCTTGGAGGTCTTTAAAATGGGTTTCTGTGAGTTTCACTTAAAAATAGGCAAGTAGTTTATGATAACCTATAGCAACTTGTTTTTGTTTTTGAGAGTTTTTCTCTGTGTAACCTTGGCTGCCCTGGACTTGCTTTGTAGACCAGGCTGGCCTCGAACTCAGTGATTCACCGGCCTCTGCCTCCCGAGTGCTGGGATTATAGGCGTGCGCTACCACGCCAGGCTGGCTTTCCTTTCTTTTGAGAGATGGTCTTACTATACATTAAGTCTGACCTGGATTCAGGCTCCTGCTGCAGGCTCCGGTCTTCAGTTCCTCTAAGAAGGAAGCTTTCTTTTTGCCATGAGAGAGATTCTTCACACGGCTGCCCCCACCCCCACCCCCCACCAGGATGCCAGTGGCGAGGACCGTCTTCAAGTTCTTCCCCGCCCCCACCCACCCCCATCCAGGAAAGGGTCCCCTTATTCATCCTCGAAGACACTGTTAATGGTCCCATGTGTCTGGACTTTTTGCACCTGACTCAGTTTCCCAAGGAAGCCACGGAGGAGACAGACAGCACAGTATGTCTGTGGCAGGGTGGCCTGGGCTGAGTGGACAATCTGCCGCCATCTCCTGGAATCTGTATCCCTTACCCAGAACCTACCTGAGCCTCCGTCCCCAGGAGCTGACATCTTGGCCACGGTAGATGTGGCCTTGGTGATGCAGGCCACTGCAGGGCTTAGTGGGGCTCCAGAGGGGCCATGTAAGGTGCTGTGCAGTGGGAAATCTCCACAGAGTTGGGGCTTTGGGAGGGATGCTGGTGCCTGAGTGGGCCCAACCAGTCACACATTCCATCCCTACATGCCTGATCAGTTAGAGGGGACAGCTTCTGGCTCTTCTCTGGGCTGGACACCTTGGAGAGAACCATGTCCACCCTCCATCCAGCGAGGTGTAGCTTTTTGTTGTTGCCTCTCTCCCTCAGGGCCTGGACGTGGCCGCCTCTCTGGGACCTTGTTGCCAGGAGCTCCAAGGCTGGCAGGCTTCGGAAGCTTTTGCTTTATACGATGAAAAGAAAAAGAACCTTATATTTTTCAGCTTTCTGTGCTGTGACAGCGGGAGGGGTGCTTCCAGCTCCCGGCTCAGGGGTCCAAGGTCATAGGCTCACTGCCGAAAGGAGGCCCACTGTGCCGAAACCCTCAGGAGGCTAACTAGCAGAGACCGGAAGTTTTCTCAGAGACATGCCCCTGACGTGCAACTTCCTTCCTCTAGGCTCCGCCCATCTTTTTTTCCCCCTTTTTTTTGGATTTTCTTTCTTTCTTTTTTTTTTTTCTTTCTTTCTTTCTTTTTTTCTTTTTTTCCGAGACAGGGTTTCTCTGTGTAGCCTTGACTGTCCTGGACTCACTTTGTAGTCCAGGCTGGCCTCGAACTCACAGCGATCCACCTGCCTCTGCCTCCCTAGTGCAGGGATTAAAGGCGTGCGTCACCACACCTGGCTTTTTTTTGGTTTTTCAAGACAGGGTTTTTCTGTGTAGCCTTGGCTGTCCTGGACTCACTTTGCAGACCAGGCTGGCCTCAAACTCACAGGGATCTTCCAGTCTCTGCCTCCTGAGTGCTGGGGTTAAAGGCGTGCACTACCACGCCTGGCTTTTTTTTTTTTTAATTAATTACTTTTAAAAAAGATTTATTTATTATTATGTATACAGTGCTCTGCCTGCATGTACACCTGCAGGCCAGAAGAGGGCACCATATCTCACTATAGGTGGTTGTGAGCCACCATATGGTTGCTGGGAATTGAACTCAGAACCTTTGGAAGAGCAGTCAGTGCTCTTAACCTCCGAGCCAGGAAGTTTATGGGTGAAAAAAGACAGTTTTTGTATACACACAAGCACCTGTGTGCATGTATTGTGGGGGCCAGAGGTCAGCTTCCGATATTGTTCCTCAGGCACTGTCCATCTTGGAAGACATTTATATTTAGCTCATCATCGTCATCACCATTATTGCTTGTGTGCACAGAGTGTGCATGTTCCAAAGTGCACACGTTGGAGAAGAAAGGACAGCTTTTTCTTTCTAGCTCTAGTTCTAGCTTCCTGTGGCTTCTAGGTGCACTCAGGGGAACAGGGGCCTTTACACTCTGAGCCACCTCATCAGCCTTTGAAATTTTTATTTTATTATTTCCTTTGAAATTTTGTTCTGCCGGGCGGTGGTGGCACACGCCTTTAATCCCAGCACTTGGGAGGCAGAGGCAGGCGGATTGCTGTGAGTTCGAGACCAGCCTGGTCTACAAAGTGAGTCTAGGACAGCCAAGGCTACACAGAGAGACCCTGTCTCAAAAAAAAAGAAGAAGAAGAAGAAGAAGAAGAAGAAGAAGAAGAAGAAGAAGAAGAAGAAGAAGAAGAAGAAGAAGAAGAAGAAGAAGAAGAAGAAACAAAGAAAATTTGGGGCTGGAGAGATGGCTCAGAGGTTAGGAGCACTGACTACTCTTCCAAGGGTCCTGAGTTTGACTCCCAGCAACCACATGGTGGCTCATAACCATCTATAATGAGATCTGGTGCCCTCTTCTGGTTTGCAGATGTACATGCAAGCAAAAACACTGTATACATAATAAATAAATAAGTCTTTAAAAAAAAAAAAAGAAAGAAAATTTGTTCTTTGAGCCGGGGTGGCTGCGTATGGTGGCGCACGCCTGTAATCCCAGCACTAGGGAGGCAGAGGCAGGTGGATCTCTATGAGTTCAAGGCCAGCCTGGTCTACAACGCACATCCAGGACAGCTACACAGAGAAACCCTGTCTCACAAACAAAAATGAAAGAAAGAAAAGAAAATTGTTCTTTGAAAATTTCATAGATATATAAAATGCATTTTTGTTGCAGGGTATTGGGTTATACTGTGAACCCCAAGATTACGTACTAGAGAACCCTGTTTCTAATTGTGGTGTGGATCAGCCCTAGCACACATCTTTATTCCAAGAGCCTTCTGTAAACAGGCTTAAATAATGTCAACCATAGTTCAAGAGGTGGAGCAAGCCAGAAGTGAACATAGGAAAAAAAAAAAAACATAGTGAGAGAAAGTTCCAGAGGACTAATAGAGAAATTTGGATGGCTGTGAGTTCAATGCCAGCCTGGTCTACCAAGCGAGTCCAGGACAGCCAAGGCTACACAGAGAAACCCTGTCTTGAAAAACAACACACACACACACACACACACACACACACACACACACACACACACACCCCAAAACACCAGTGTGGAAAGGGGCTGCTCTTTCAAAGGTCCTGAGTTTAATTCCCAGCAACCACATGGTGGCTCACAACCATCTGTAATGTGATCTCATTCTCTCTCTGGCCTGTGGGCAGAACACTGTAAACCTAATAAGCAAATAATTATTAAACAAGAAAAAAAAGACAGTGTGGAGAAGGGACTATTTATTTCTGAGATGTCAGCTGAGTAGGAAGGTCAGCTGGGTGCCTTCTCTGCCTCTCTGAGCTGAGAGGCTTTCACTCCAGCATCTGGCTCCTGAGCCTTTTTATTTTTTTAATATGTTATTTAAAGTTTTATTTATGTGCGTTGTTGGTGTGAGGGTGTCAGCTCTTGGAGTTACATACAGTTGTGAGCTGCCATGTGGGTGCTGGGAATTGAACCCTGAGTCCTTTGGAAGAGCAGCCAGTGTTCTTAACCACTGAGCCGTCTCTCCAGCCCCCTGGCTTTTGAGTCTTCATTGGTAAAATCAAACCTTTGGGATTTTGTTTTAAAACAACACATTTTGATTAGATCATCTCTCCAACAGCCCACCCCAAGTCTCGGGCCACCAGTGAGGTCCAATGCTCTACCAGTTGAGCTATCTGGGATAATGTATTTTATTATCTATGTATTTATCTGTGAGACAGGATCTCACTGTCTGTGTAGATCAGCTGCCTTTAAACTCATAGACATCTACCTGCCTCTGCCTCCAGAGTTCTGGGATTAAAGGTGTGCACCACCATGCCCAACATTTATTTTATTTCACCGCTTATTTACTTGTTTATCTAGAGACAGAGTCTCTCGCTGGCCTGGAACTCACCAAATAGCCTGGGCTGGCTGGCAGGTGAGCTGCAGCCACCAATTTCTACCAGTTTCTACCCATTTCTACCAATTTCCACCAATGTTCCACACTGGGATTATAAACATGTGCCAACCAACCATGGGTGGCTTTGTAGCAGTTTTTATGTGGATTCTGGTGAATGAAGTTAAATCTGTCTACACTTTCATAAACAAATTCCCCAGACCCAGAAGACTCTAACTTTATAAGCAGGAATATACAAAAGAAAAGAAAAACCCTACCTAGGCCTTGTGACACTTGCTGTTGGTGCCATGACTCTCTATAGGGAAAACAAGCATTGCCATGTTGCCCATCTCAGTGGTCAGTGAGCATGCGTGGTGTGAGGAGGCCCTGGCCAGTTAGCTCGCCATCACGTCAGCCTTAGTAGACTCTTGGCTGTGGTAATGGCACCAGCAGGGTCCCTCTTCATAGCAGATAGACAGACGACAGACTCGGTGGGCTAAAGCCCTAGGCTCCCCACCTACCTCTCTGCCAGCTCTAGCAGGGGGAGCCCAGCAAGACTTTCCAGCTGAAGGAGACAGTGTGAACACGTGGCTCATATCCTTTTGTTGGTTTTCAGCAAATTAAAATCTATCTCTCAGGGAGGAAATGAGAGGTCAGGTTTTTTGGTTGGGGTTTTTTTTATTTTTTAAACCTCTTCTTCTTCATAGTGGGCTCTGATGAAGGAAATGAATTGAGGGAAGGAATCAGAAATTTGATCCACCTCTTCTGGCCCAGAAAGGGAGTGGGGGCTCCCTGCGCCCTCAGAAGGGCAGCCGAGCACAGTGTGTTTTATTATATAATTAACCTTGACCCTTCTGGGTTCAAAGAAAGAGGTTAGTTGGAAATAAATCAATAGTCTGGTCTGGTCACTTCAAAGGCTACAGAACCCGCTGGAAAATCCCATGTTTGTTCAGTGTGTAAATTGGAATAGGTATGCAATTCTTCTTGAAAGGGAGAAGGAGGACTTTAGGTCTAAAATTGAAATTAATTGTACATCCGCTTCCTCTAATCAGGCAATCAGGGGCCTTTATTGTGTGTCGTGCAGGAAAGGGGGAGGTGGGTGGGTGGAAGACAGGAGGAAAGCCTTGTGACCTTTGTGTGACTACTGGGCTGGATTCAAGGACAACCACGCCTGGAGAGCCGTAGCAGGGTGCAGTCCTTTGTCACACGTCCGAAATAATCTTTTTTCTGCCTTACTCCCTGGGGCCGGGAGTCGAACCCAGGGCCTCTTGCATGCTAGGCCAGTCCCTTTCCCCCTCAACTGTATTCCAACTGGAGTCCTCAGACAACCAGCGCGGCAGCACAGAACGTTTGCTGAGTGCCGACACCGCCCCAGGCGCCAAGATCTGTCCACTTGGCTCCTCATTCCTTCACCTCACAAAGCAGCTATTTAAGTCTGGCTGTGATTGCCCGCTGGGTTGAGGAAATACTCAGAAGGTCAAAGGTCAAGCCTGGAGCTGCCTGCTCGGAGATTCTCAAGGTCTGTTTTCATGCCTTGGGGATATGAAAAGGGAGCTGGGGTAGTTGGGTGGTGCTGGTGCTGGCGAGAGAGTGCAGTGATATTTTAAACTGCCAACGTCTCCAGGCTCTTTGATCACTTCCCTCAAGGAGTTAGACGGTAGCTAGGGCTGGAACCCAAATCCTCACTCATGCTAAGTGTTTATTTTACCTGCACTACACCTGTAGTAGCTGAAGCAAGCTTATTTGTTTGTTTTTACTTTTAAGTATTTGCTTATGTGTGTCAATGCCTCAGTGTCCGTGCACGGTGTGTATGCAGCTTTGTGGGACGCTGGCTCGTTGCATTGGGGTCTGTACTCTCTGGTCCTCAGGCTCGCACAGCAAGCACTCTTACCCACGGAGCCATCGCTCCAGTCCTGTTACTATTATAATTATTATCAGTTTTGGAAATATGGTCTTGCTATGTAGCCAAGGGCTGAAATTACAGGGTGTGCACCAACATTTCAGCTCAGGTTTATCTTGTGTTTTGTTTTGAGAGACAGGAGCTCACTGTATAGTCCTGGCTGGCCTGGAACTTACAGAGATCTGCCAACCGATTCTCCCAAATGCTGGAGCTAAAGGCATCAGTGTCTCTAGTGCATCTTCTGATTTTTTTCCCCCTCTCTTTTCCCTTTCTCTTGTGCCACAAGATTTCACTTGGTGTCTACCGCTACCACCCCAGCAGGTCGTAACGTGACAAAGGCCCTCTGTCTTTGGGAAGTTGAAGGCTAAGTTTTCCAAGCAGCTGAAGACGCCATGTGGGCTATCGCGTTTCAGGGGAGAGGGCTCAGAACAAGAGAGTTGAGCAAGGCGCAGGCGGCAGGCACAGCCGTGCTTTTAGCTGGAGAGAGAGCATGGGAAAAAGATGTCCCCAGACCAAGGTGGTGGTCGCTGCAGACTGAAGGCAGAGCCTGCGGAAAGGCCCAGAGATCTCACTACAAAGCAGGCCCAGGAGAAGCCAGGACTTGGTGATGGAATAGAACATTAGCCTCGCTCCTCATTAATAATAATGTGTGCTCAGCCCCGAGGGCTTCCTGCACCCAGCAACCTATGAGGGAGGAAATTAGGACAGAGACCAGGGTGTGCCTACCAGTCACTCAGCTGGATAGTGACAGAGCCGTGATTATAACCCTTAGCCCTCGGCTGTGGCAGCCGTCTTGCCAAAATGACAGACACAAAGGGAAAGAGGAGGGGCACTCGTTATGTGTTCTCCAGGCCTTTTGGGAAGCATGGAGCTGCTCCTCTGACCACATATGTGCGAATCTACAATAAGGATGATAGTGTAGACATCCAGGGAATGCCCCGTAAGTGTTACCATGGCGAAACCGGAAAAGTCCTCAACGTCACCCAGCGTGCTGTGGGCATCGTTGTGAACAAGCAGGTTAAGGGCAAGAATCTCGCCAAGAGCATCAGTGTGCGTGTTGAGCACATCAAGGACTCTAAGAGCAGGACAGCTTCCTGAAGCGCGTGAAGGAGAAGGGAGGGCCAGAAGAAGAAGGAAGCCAAAGAGAAGGGCACCTGGGGTCAGCTGACGCGCCAGCCTGCGCCACACAGAGAAGCACACTTCGTGAGGACTAATGGGAAGGAGCCTGCGCTGCTGGAGCCTGTTCTGTACGAACTCATGGCCCAGAGTACAAAAAGGAATAAAGGACTTGGACTGTAAAGTGTAAAAAACAAAATAAACCTTAGCAACTCTCTTAACCACCCCTGCCTCTTGTGAGGAGACCATGAATGACGGTCATGAGGTACTGGTCCTCGGCCTGTTGTGAGGTCTGTTGTGGGGTCTGTTGTGGGGTCTGTTGTGAGGCCTGTTGTGGGGTCTGTTGTGAGGCCTGTTGTGGGGTCTGTTGTGAGGCCTGTTGTGGGGTCTGTTGTGAGGCCTGTTGTGGGGTCTGTTGTGAGGCCTGTTGTGGGGTCTGTTGTGAGGCCTGTTGTGGGGTCTGTTGTAGGGCCTGTTGTGAGGCCTGTTGTGAGGCCTGTTGTGGGGCCTATTGTGGGGTCTGTTGTGAGGCCTGTTGTGGGGCCTATTGTGGGGTCTGTTGTGAGGCCTGTTGTGGGGTCTGTTGTGAGGCCTGTTGTGGGGTCTGTTGTGAGGCCTGTTGTGGGGTCTGTTGTGAGGCCTGTTGTGGGGTCTGTTGTGAGGCCTGTTGTGGGGTCGGTTGTGAGGCCTGTTGTGGGGTCTGTTGTAGGGACTGTTGTGAGGCCTGTTGTGAGGCCTGTTGTGGGGCCTATTGTGGGGTCTGTTGTGAGGCCTGTTGTGGGGCCTATTGTGGGGTCTGTTGTGAGGCCTGTTGTGGGGCCTATTGTGGGGTCTGTTGTGAGGCCTGTTGTGGGGCCTATTGTGGGCCTGTTGTGGGGTCTGTTGTGGGGTCTGTTGTGAGGCCTGTTGTGAGGCCTGTTGTGGGGTCTGTTGTGGGGTCTGTTGTGAGGCCTGTTGTGGGGTCTGTTGTGAGGCCTGTTGTGGGGTCTGTTGTGAGGCCTGTTGTGGGGCCTATTGTGGGCCTGTTGTGGGGTCTGTTGTGGGGTCTGTTGTGAGGCCTGTTGTGGGGTCTGTTGTGAGGCCTGTTGTGGGGTCTGTTGTGAGGCCTGTTGTGGGGTCTGTTGTGAGGCCTGTTGTGGGGTCTGTTGTGAGGTCTGTTGTGAGGCCTGTTGTGGGGTCTGTTGTGAGGCCTGTTGTGGGGTCTGTTGTGAGGCCTGTTGTGGGGTCTGTTGTGAGGCCTGTTGTTGGGTCTGTTGTGAGGCCTATTGTGGGCCTGTTGTGGGCTCTGTTGTGAGGCCTGTTGTGGGGTCTGTTGTGAGGCCTGTTGTGGGGTCTGTTGTGAGGCCTGTTGTGGGGTCTGTTGTAGGGCCTGTTGTGAGGCCTGTTGTGAGGCCTGTTGTGAGGCCTGTTGTGGGGCCTATTGTGGGGTCTGTTGTGAGGCCTGTTGTGGGGCCTATTGTGGGATCTGTTGTGAGGCCTGTTGTGGGGCCTGTTGTGGGGCCTATTGTGGGCCTGTTGTGGGGTCTGTTGTGAGGCCTGTTGTGGGGTCTGTTGTGGGGTCTGTTGTGAGGCCTGTTGTGAGGCCTGTTGTGGGGTCTGTTGTGAGGCCTGTTGTGGGGTCTGTTGTGAGGCCTGTTGTGGGGTCTGTTGTGAGGCCTGTTGTGGGGTCTGTTGTGAGGCCTGTTGTGGGGTCTGTTGTGAGGCCTGTTGTGGGGTCTGTTGTGGGGTCTGTTGTGGGGCCTTTTGTGAGGCCAGTTGTGGGGTCTGTTGTGGGGTCTGTTGTGGGGCCTTTTGTGAGGCCAGTTGTGGGGTCTGTTGTGGGGCCTGTTGTGGGGTCTGTTGTGAGGCCTGTTGTGGGGTCTGTTGTGAGGCCTGTTGTGGGGTCTGTTGTGAGGCCTGTTGTGGGGTCTGTTGTGAGGCCTGTTGCGGGGTCTGTTGTAGGGCCTGTTGTGAGGCCTGTTGTGAGGCCTGTTGTGGGGCCTATTGTGGGGTCTGTTGTGAGGCCTGTTGTGAGGCCTGTTGTGGGGCCTATTGTGGGCCTGTTGTGGGGTCTGTTGTGGGGTCTGTTGTGGGGCCTGTTGTGGGGCCTGTTGTGAGGTCTGTTGTGGGGCCTATTGTGGGGTCTGTTGTGAGGCCTGTTGTGGGGCCTGTTGTGAGGCCTGTTGTGGGGTCTGTTGTGAGGCCTGTTGTGGGGTCTGTTGTGAGGCCTGTTGTGGGGTCTGTTGTGAGGCCTGTTGTGGGGTCTGTTGTGGGGTCTGTTGTGGGGCCTTTTGTGAGGCCTGTTGTGGGGTCTGTTGTGAGGCCTGTTGTGAGGCCTGTTGTGAGGCCTGTTGTGAGGTCTGTTGTGGGGTCTGTTGTGAGGCCTGTTGTGGGGTCTGTTGTGAGGCCTGTTGTGGGGTCTGTTGTGAGGCCTGTTGTGGGGTCTGTTGTGGGGTCTGTTGTGGGGCCTTTTGTGAGGCCTGTTGTGGGGTCTGTTGTGAGGCCTGTTGTGAGGCCTGTTGTGAGGCCTGTTGTGAGGTCTGTTGTGGGGCCTATTGTGGGGTCTGTTGTGAGGCCTGTTGTGGGGCCTATTGTGGGCCTGTTGTGGGGTCTGTTGTGGGGTCTGTTGTGGGGCCTGTTGTGAGGTCTGTTGTGGGGCCTATTGTGGGCCTGTTGTGGGGTCTGTTGTGGGGTCTGTTGTGGGGCCTGTTGTGAGGCCTGTTGTGAGGTCTGTTGTGGGGCCTATTGTGGGGTCTGTTGTGAGGCCTGTTGTGGGGCCTATTGTGGGCCTGTTGTGGGGTCTGTTGTGAGGCCTGTTGTGAGGCCTGTTGTGAGGCCTGTTGTGGGGTCTGTTGTGAGGCCTGTTGTGGGGTCTGTTGTGAGGCCTGTTGTGGGGTCTGTTGTGAGGCCTGTTGTGGGGTCTGTTGTGAGGCCTGTTGTGGGGTCTGTTGTGAGGCCTGTTGTGGGGTCTGTTGTGGGGTCTGTTGTGGGGCCTGTTGTGAGGCCTGTTGTGAGGTCTGTTGTGGGGCCTATTGTGGGATCTGTTGTGAGGCCTGTTGTGGGGCCTATTGTGGGCCTGTTGTGGGGTCTGTTGTGAGGCCTGTTGTGAGGCCTGTTGTGGGGTCTGTTGTGAGGCCTGTTGTGGGGTCTGTTGTGAGGCCTGTTGTGGGGTCTGTTGTGGGGTCTGTTGTGGGGCCTTTTGTGAGGCCTGTTGTGGGGTCTGTTGTGAGGCCTGTTGTGGGGTCTGTTGTGGGGCCTGTTGTGGGGCCTGTTGTGGGGTCTGTTGTGAGGCCTGTTGTGGGGCCTGTTGTGGGGTCTGTTGTGAGGCCTGTTGTGGGGCCTGTTGTGGGGCCTATTGTGGGGTCTGTTGTGAGGCCTGTTGTGGGGTCTGTTGTGAGGCCTGTTGTGGGGCCTGTTGTGAGGCCTGTTGTGAGGCCTGTTGTGAGGCCTGTTGTGGGGCCTGTTGTGGGGCCTGTTGTGGGGTCTGTTGTGGGGCCTGTTGTGGGGCCTGTTGTGAGGCCTGTTGTGAGGCCTGTTGTGGGGCCTGTTGTGGGGCCTATTGTGGGCCTGTTGTGAGTTTATGGCAGGTTCCCGGTCCACTTTATGATATATTAACACTCCTTTGGACAAGAGGCATGTCTGACAGTCCAGGAGCACCTCATTCTTAAAACAAACAGCACACAAGTAACGTTATACAGACTGAGAAGGTTGTTTTTATATATTTAGAAATGCAACATACACACACACACACACACACACACACACACACGCACACACACACACCAACAATGAAAGAAAAAGTGGCCATGAATTTGAGAGAGCAAAGGAAATGCACAGGGAAAGGTTAGAGGGAGGAAAGGAAAAGAGGGTAAATGATGTAATTATATTATAAACTCAAAAATTATAATAAGCAAAACCAAAACAACTATGTTTCAGTTCATTTCTATTTCATGCCCCAATTTTCTTTTGGAAACACGTAACAGGTCAGTGCCTGCTTAGGACAAGGAAGGAATGTGAGAGTGGCCCCGATCCACCCTTCACTTCTCGGGGACTCGGCTTCTTCATCTGGTAAACGCACCTGTTTTAAGTCTGACGCTCTGAGTTCAGCCCTTGGGATCCTGTAAGTAGTCCTTGTGACATTCACACGTGCACGGTGATACACCTGATGTCCTCCTCCACAGTCAAGGAACAAATGTCACACACAGATTTAATGCAAAATAAAAAGAAAGCTCAGGTGTTATGGTTGTTCACTGAGCCCCTTTCTTCCCTGAGGAGATTCCCGGCAACACACAACCATGCAGAGAGCATGTGCTTGGGAACCCAGTGGTCATTCCATTTAAGTTTTCTACTCGGGTATCTAAGTGCCACGCCCCACACAGCAAATGACAACCTCTTGGCTGCCTGGCTACTTCCTGGTGCCCTTCCCTGGATGGCTTCCCTGACCTTCCTTTCTTTTTTGTTTGTTTGTTTTTGAGACAGGGTTTCTCTAGGTAGCCCTGGCTGACCTGGCTCGCTTTGTAGACCAGGCTGGCCTCGAACTCACAGAGATCTGCCTGCCCCTGCCTCCCAAGTGCTGGGATTAAAGGTGTGTGCCACCACTGCCATGGCCTCCCTGCCTTTTCTACTCCTCTTCAAAGCCTTTCTTAATTTACTAAAGATCCCATGCCTTTTCTTTCAACACAGTATGCTTTGCATACGAGACAGGCTTTTGATACTTGTGAGTTATTTTTAAGTTCATAGAGGCTGGCTCTCTCTTGCAGGAAGTGATGTGCGTCTTGACTGCTAAGGCACACCTGTCCCACTGACTGTAGTCTCATTAGTTCCACTAGGTGGCAGCCTCGCTCTTTCAGTGCTAGGCTACCAAGCTGCCAGGCTGGGACCAGGGCCTGCAGGGAAGCCAGGCCAAGTGGAGGCAGTTCCTGTACTTTGCTGCTCCCCTAGCCAAACTTAAGCCTTGTTTGCTTGCTTCTATGTGTTATCTGTGTGACTGTGCACACCATAGTGTGCCTGCGGAGGAGAACTTGCAAGAATCAGCTCTCTCCTTCCACCACATGGAATCCAAGGGCATCAGGTTTGATAGCAAACGCCCTTACATGAGGAACCATTTCATCTGCCACCCTCTGTTTTTGACAGGGTCTCTAGCCCAAGTTGGCCTCAAATTCTCTATATAGTTGAAGATCACCCAGACCATCTGATCTTCCCGCCTCTACCACCCAGATGTTGGGACTACACATATGTACCACCACACCTGGTTTATGCAGTTCTGGGGACTGAACCCAGAATTTCATGACAAACTACCAACAGAGCCTCTGATTGTGTGTGTTGCACACCAGATTGTGCAGGTGTGTGTGTGTAGCCAGAGGTGGTTATCAGGGAGTGCCTGACTTGTCTTTTGTATGTTTTTATTTATTTATTTATTTATTTATTTATTTATTTTTGGTTTTTCAAGACAGGGTTTCTCTGTGTAGCCTTGGCTGTCCTGGACTCGCTTTGTAGACCAGGCTGGCCTCAAACTCACAGCGATCTGCCTGCCTCTGCCTCCTGAGTGCTGGGATTAAAGGTGTGCACCACCACCCACGCCCAGCTTTGTTTGTTTACTCTTGAGATATCATCTCTTGCTGAGCCTGACACTCATAGTTTGGACCAGGCCAGGCTGGCCGGCCAGTGAGTCCCTAGGACTCCCAGCACTGGGCTTGCAGAGGGACGCCACTGCACTTGCCTCCTCTGTGACTGTTCTTTAGAATATGTCCACATTTTCCCTGACCCTCTTCCCATCGGCTGTAATGGAATCCCCTAAGTATGACCAGCCTTCATGACTTGCTTTAACAAACAACGCAGCAGTTGTATTGTGTCACTGGGACCAGGTTAGAAACAATCACACATCTGTTACTTAGCTTGTGCCTCTGACAGAATGTATCAAGCACTGAGTGAGGCATGGGAGGAGCCTCCAGCCCCCAGCCGCCCAGCTGAACAGAGCAGAGCAGAACAGAGCCAGCTGCTCACTCCTAGCCCTGTCCAAACCATAGCTCATGAGCAAAGTCGACGCTATGTTAAAACACCATGCATGGCAGCAGTCAGTCAGAAGGAGTTTCCAGGCTTGGCTACGACCATCTCAAGCCTTGAGATGGCAGATGGGGGGGGGGACGATGAGAGGGGAGGGGTCCCAACATAACTGAGGATAACCCCGAATTCTTATCCTCCTGCCTCTACCTCCTGAATTGTGGGGTTACAGCTGACCACTACCTTGCCCAGTATATGCAGTGCCGGGGCAGGAACCGAGGGCTCTGTGCATGCTGGGTAAGCATTGCGCCAACTGAGCCACCGCCGACCTCCTCCCCTTTTTTGAGTTACGTATCTAATAACAGAACTGATGGTCACCAGCAGAGCTATTTCACAAGGCCACATCGTGCCCACTCATTAGGTACCTCACACAACTCAGACGGTTTGGTTGTCATTATGTCCTGACCCTGTGAGGGGTCCTTCCCCCTAAAGTCCGCAACCCCCACCCTCTGCCCTCCCTGGCCCAGAACCTGACACAGTATGAAAAACTCAGTGTTCACTTTGGCAACAGTACCTTTATTCAGTTAAAATGAATAGACTGTGACAATCCCAAGTCAGGCCAAGGAGGCTGCCAGTCCCCTCTCCCCAAAGAGAACGGGATGCTACAGAGAAGCAACAGGGACAGAGGGTACTGCCTCAGAGTGGGAAAAGCCCTGGAATCCACCTACCATTTGGGAGTAGGGACAAACTGCCCTTCCCAAGTCCACTTGGACAAGACTCTAGTTTTCTAACAAAATGCCACAAATTCTACCTTTTCCAGCTAATTACCTAGAGTTCAGGGTGGGCTGTCCCTAGAGGATCTGGGGTCAGGGACTTTTGTGTTCTAACCTCATTCTAAAGGAATACACTTACTCTCTCTCTCTCTCTCTCTTTCTTTAAAAAAAGTTTTCCTTCTGCTATTTAAAAAAATGTTTCTGAGTGTAACCAAAAATAGGTATTTTGTCTTTTTTTTTCTTTCTTTCTTTTTTTCCTTCTTTTTAACCTAAGTAGTTCAAAGAACAATACAACAGAAAAGCGAAATAAAACGTAAACACACCTCGTACAAAAATAACTCCTGGCCACCCCTGATGACTGGGTAGGTCAGGTTACCTGGGTCCCATAATACAGAGAGCTGGGGTGCCTCTGTGGGGGAGCAGCCACCTCCACGCAATGCAGTACATTCCAGAGACTGGGCTCTGTGTCTGGGCAGGACAAGGAGACATGGCCCACCTTCCCCAGGCCCAGGCAGGGAGGACTCTAGGGATGTGGATGGCCAGTGTGTTGTCTGAGAAGGTCAGAACAGGGTGAACAGACTGAGGAGGTGGAGTACAGGTGGTGTGCAGCAGGGAGGTGACCAGTTTGGGACAACAACTTATATACTTCAAGGAACAACTTTCCTCTTGCTTTTTTTTTGGCTTGTTTCACATCTTCTCTCTAACCAATTTCATCTCTATTTCTGTAAGCCCCCACAGTCACTTAGCTACAGCCTCCCCTGTTGGGGAGGGTAGGCAAGGCTAGGGGAGGAGGAGGCCCTGGAGGGTCCAGTGACAACACAGGCCCCCACACAGGGAGGGCCTTGAGGCTTGAGGTAGACGGTTTCTTTCACACTTGGAGTTGGGACAGTGGTGTCTGTCTGTCTTTCTTTCTTTCTTTCTTTCTTTCTTTCTTTCTTTCTTTCTTTCTTTCTTTTTTCTCCTTTTTCTTTTACTCTGGACAACAATTATAGGGTGGGAAGGGTACCCATAAAGGGGCTTGAGGTAGAGTGCATTCGGGCTCTGTGGGGCAGGAGGCTGAGGCTACTGCCTCGCTATCCCCCCACGGACATTCATTCCGGCTGAGGTAGGTGCTGAAGAGCCAAAACAGCTAAATAAAAAAAAGCATCCTGAGAAAACAAGGTCAGAGCAGGGTGACAGCATCAGGGACAAGCCACAGCAGGGACACATTTCTGGAGTGTAATTCACTTCCTCTCTCTTTTTGTCTCTTTTTTTGACTTTTAAATTTAGATTCTTAAAGGAAAACTTTTGTTTCATTAGAAGTCCTGTGGGCGGCAGGCATTGGTGAGGGGACATTAGCTCTAGCAGGGAGATGCCTTGCTGTAGGACCCACCGGCTCCTACGATTTGAGAACCCTGTCCTTCAGTGACGAGCTCCTAGAATCATCCAAATCCCATGGAACAGGAGAAACCTCGCCTTTGACCTGAGAATGGGGCACCGCCCCTCGGGAACACACCAACCAACGGTGGCTCTTGTCCCAAGTAAGCTCACTGGGAAGCTGGGGCTGCTGGAGGCTGGCCGGTCTGCCCTTCACTGAGGAGGCCAGAGCCTCCATCCTGGGGTGCTGGGGCAGGTCCAGGCCCTGCGCAGGGGGATTTGGCCTCTGTTGCCCTCCCCTCCACAAGGCTGAAGCCTTGAAGCTGCACCACAGAGAGCTGGGTCTCCTCACACAGAGCAGGGGCTGCGGGATCCTGAAGGAGGAAGGGTCAGGTATCAGCGCCAGTTGCAGGGAGAGGACTCCATGCCACCCCAGGGTGTAGGTCCAGCGTGTGTGGCCGAACTTTTCACAGGGCAGCACATTGTCATCAGAAGGACTGTGCTGGAGAACATTCAGTCAAGTCACAAAAAAGCTTTCTTTTTTTTTCTTTGAGGGTTTCACTGCGTGGCCTTGGATAGCCTGGAACTTGCTATGTAGGCCAGGCTGGCCTAGAACTCATAGGGCTCCTTCTGCCTCCTGAGTGTATGGACCACCAGGACAGGAAATATATATATATATATATATATATATATATATATATATATATATATATATTTTTTTTTTTTTTTTTTTAAATTTTTAAAATTTTTTTATTTTTTTAAAGAAGGTATCTTGTAGCTCAGGCTTGCTCTCTATGTAGCTGAGGATAACCCTGGAACTCCTATTCCATGCCTTCGCCTCCTCAGCACTGAGATTACAAGTACACACCAGGGCACCGAGTTCATCCTGTTTTAAATAAATTTACAGTTTTGTGTTGGACCATACCAAGTGTGTTACCCACCAAATGCATGTGGCCTGTGGGCTGCAGGACGGACATGCCTAGCCATCCTCAGACCTCCCAGCCTGACTCAGGACCCAAGGAATTAGATATCCCAGGAAGATCTTGCCTTGTGGCCAAGATGAAGGGGGAGGGGGGACCAGAGACTGAGGGCCATGGGTTAGAGGCACGGGGCACTCACAGTGGATCTGGAGCCTGGCTGCCCAGCTGACCCAGTTGCGGGGAACAGCTGCTCCAACTCCTTGACGTCCACACGCTTTTCATCTCGGCTTAGCTGGCCCCCCTCTCCTCGGCTCACTCCATTCAGGGACAGAATTCCAGGGTCCCTCTGGCTCCGGGGACCCTGGGGAGGGGAGAGCTGGTTTTCCACATCTTTACACAGGAGGACCCTAAGATGTGAGCCAAGTGTTAGGGGAGCACCATCGGGGATAGAGACAGACAGAGGAACTGAGGTGCCGCCAGCCTGCCCCCTTCCCTAGCTGCAGTTTCTCCCCCCCTCAACCCGCAACCAGCCCCGCCCTCCCCTGCCCCCCCCCCCCCCCCCCGCTATGCCCGACTCAGGACCCACCTGCCCCTTTGGCCAAACAGGAGGAAGAGAACGCAGAAGATGATGCAGGTGACTCCGATGTGGATGCCAATCACAATGCCTGTGGTGGATGTATGGTTGGTGACATCTTCCTTCCGGCAGTCACATGGGGGACTCAAGGCTAGAGGGCAGGGCAGGTTGGGGCACGGCTTGCCTGGCCTGAAGTGTGGGTCCCCAGTCCTCTCCCTCTGCTTGACCCCTTTAACTTTTCCTTTAGGACCCCATCTTGTGTAGCCCAGGCTAGCCTCAGACTTGCTATATAGCTGAAGATGGCCTTGAACTTCTGATCCTCCAGCTCTGCCATCCTGAGGGCTGTGATTAGAGATGCTACGCCTGGTTTCTATGGCCCTAGGGCTTTGCAGATTCGAGGCAAGTGCTCTATCAGCTGCTGTATTTCCAGCTTGGACCAGCTGCAGCTCATTTTGTTTTTACGGACTGTCTCATCCCTGCCGTAGTTTATTAAGCAAGTATCATTAACCCTGTTTCATAGTGGAAGAAACTAGAGTCGAGAGAAATGAAACAACGTGTCCAAGGCCACGTGGCCGAAGAGCTGCACACACAGTTAAGCTTTATGTTTCTGTCTAAGCTGTGTGCCCAAGGGTTACAAACACTGTCCCCCCCCACCCCGAGCCTGCCTACCACCCATCCCCCTCCCTGCAGGCTGGGCGCAGCCATGTCCTGTCCTCAGCCCTCACCTGTCCTCTCAGAGGCTCCCTTCAAAGACACAAACCGGACCGTGGCGTTTCCGTCTCCGTGCTGGTTGTAGGCGAGGAGCTTTACCTCATACACAGTGCTGGGGTCTGCAGGAAGCAAGCTACTGAGTAACCTCCCTTCCGTGCCAGGCATCTTTGTCCTGAAAGGACACCACCCCGGCCCCCCTAGTACCACGCCTTACACCCACACCCCACAGGTCTCACCGAGCTGGCTGAGGTTGTAAGAGGAGACGGTCCCAGGGAGCAAGATGGGGCCTGTGAAGGAGGCTGCGCTGGCCGGGCGGTAAAACAGCTTGAAGCCACCATTGTGTTGGGCCAGCCGTGGCCAGGCCTTCCACAGCAGTTGCAGAGAGGAGCTGTCCAGTAACCTCACTGATAGCGGGGGTGGGACAGGGGCTAGAGGGCCAAGATGTGAGCAGTCAGTCAGCACGCTAGCTTTCCACATGCGGCCTAAACCTCAAGAACCTGATGGCCCTGTGGCTTCTGGCGTAAGGCCCTTGCTCAGCTGGCACTCATCCATGAATCAGAAAAAACCCGCCCCTTCCTCCCAGCACAGCCAGTCCCTACACAACCTCAGGGCCAGGCAGTATACAGTGTGAACAGGTGTACGTGACGGTTCTGCTCAATTCAATGGCCTGAGCATCTTCCACTTTGGTTTTGTTGTTGTTGTTGTTGTTTTTGTTTTTTAATTTTTATTTTTTTATTATATATACAGTGTTCTACCTGCATATAACTCCTGCAGGCCAGAAGATCTCCTTATAGATGGTTGTGAGCCACCATGTGGTTGCTAGGAATTGAACTCAGGACCTTTGCAAGAGCAGCCAGTGCTCTTAACCTCTGAGCCATCTCTCCAGCCCCCAGTTTTTTTGTTTTTTGTTTTTTTTTCTTTTTTGTTTTTTGAGGCAGGGTTTCTCTGTGTAGCCTTGGCTGTCCTGGACTCACTTTGTAGACCAGGCTGGCCTCGAACTCACAGCGATCCTGCCTGCCTCTGCCTCCCAGGGGCTGGGATTAAAGGCGTGCGCCACCACGACCTGGCTGCATCTTCTGCTTTGTATCCCGCACTTCTTACCTTCACCAAGGGTACTGGCCAGGGTGGGGACAGATGCTAAACTGGCCCCCCGTGGTGTGTAGGCTTTGATGTAGAAGCTGTAGGCTGTGGAGGGTTCGAGGTCTCTCACGAGGTGCTGAAAGGTGCTCTTGCTCACGGCTTCCTGATACTCCAGCTTGGGGGAGTCTGGGAGGCAGAGGGCCAGGGCGTGTTAAGGGATACGGAGGGAGTCTTGAAAGCTTTGGTGAAATGAAATGGCCAAGGAGTGAGGGTGCTGACGGAAAGGGCGGTGTTAGGATGTGTGTGAGGGACAGAGGGTTAGCAACAGTGAGAGAGCTTTCCTTGATGGTCACTACCCACCGGTAGCCTTCCTGATGTGCAAGACATAGCCAATGATCTCCTTGGTGTGGGCCAGGGGCTCACTCCAAGACACTCGAACCTCGGTGGAGGACACAGAGACAGCCCGGACATTGCGTGGGGGGCCTGGCAACCCCTCAGCCCACAGCACGGTCAGTCTGGCGCTGGCTTGTGATGAGCCAGCAATGTTTTCAGCCACACATTGGTAGATGGCCTCATCTTCAGGACCGACTCCAGAAATGCTCAACGTGCTGCAGGGGGAGAGGGAGAGCCTCAGAGGTCAGCCACACCTTCCACCCAAGAGATAAAGAGACCGAGCAAGACTTGTCTGCATAAGGGGGGCAGCCGGGCCTAAGATTTAGGAAGCCCCAAGCCCCTAGACTCCTCTCTTAGCACTCTCCCCTGGCTAGAAATACACAGTATATTTGGGCCACTTATTTCAGATGTGTCTCTTCCCAGGATAGCATTCCAACACACACACACACACACACACACACACACACACACACACACACACACACTCGAGCACACACCTGTTATTGTTCTTGAGCCTGACGTGGCCTCCTGGGCCCAGCACTTGTCCGTTCTTCAGCCATGTGACATGAGGGGGCGGCTCCCCCTGAGCTTGGCAGGTGAACATGGCTGTGGCCCCAGCTGGCCTAGAGATGGACTGAGGGTGCTGGACAAACTCTGCAGGAGCTGAGTGGACACAAAGAAGCGTGGAGAAGTCACACGGGTCATGCAGACAGGGAAAGGGACATCCGTGAGTGAGGGCGGGAGGACAGCACGCGCCAGAGAGGACTATTCCCGGGTAGGTAGGCCAGGAGAGGCTCCCAGCTTTTTTTCTTCACCCCAGCATGTAGGAAGAGGACCCCATCCTAAGGACTACCCAAAAGACTGACATCTGTATCCAAAAGCAATCAAGTTGAGCCCCCCTGCTCAGGAAGTTGCTAAATAAATAAATGTGCTAATAGGGCTGGCTGCACCTCCGAGGCTGTAATGACAGGAGATGGATGAGCCCCCCCATCCGCCTTCACCACCCAATTTCACTTCCCTCCAATCCCTGGCCGCAAGCAAGCCTCTATTAACACTCAAGAATGAAATACTCCATCACTTTCATGTGGACAGATTAACGGCACATAGCATGCTAAACAAACGGCATTTAAGTTCCCAATGCCCCCCCCCCACACTTCCCCATTCCCATGCCACAGGAGGAGACAGCAGCCCAGCCAGCGCCGGGGAAACCCTGAAAATGGAAATCGAGCCTGGCTGTGGGCCCCACATCGTGTGAGCAAGGTAGGAGCTGCCTTGTGAGAGGGAGATGACAGGCACACTGGAGCGCACAGCAGGCAGGTGTGAGCGTGTAAGTGCCACATGTGTGAATGAAACGGCTCCGGGGAGTGACCTGCTGAGATCAGAAAGTGACAGTGCCTTCCAGGGTGGAGGGGTGGCACTGACATCTGTAGGGCAAGTGGGTTGCAAGGCTGAGAATGCCACACCCCTCTGGTGCTAGTTCACATATTCTGGGGCACACATGCAGTCTCTGACCTGGCCAGGGACTTATGAGGGGTGAACAGCAGGCCTAGAGTGAGGACGGACAGCTGGAGTGTCAGAAGGTACTGGTCTCCCACACAAACCAGAGATCCCGAGGGGGCCTGGGAAGAGTTTGGCTGCTCTGTACCTTGTACCACCAGCCGGCCCTGGGCTGTCCTCCTCACCCGGGTGCCAGGTCTGTTGGCGGCACAGACATAGACACCTGCGTGCTGGACGGTCACATCTGAGATGATGAGGTTTCCCGTGCCTAACACCTGGATGCCCTCCACCCCTATGGGGCGGCCATCTGCAACAGAAGCAGAGGGGGGAAGGAGCAGGGTCAGGAATGTGGAAGATAGGAAGGATGAGAAGATTCCAGAAGGCTCACCCCTCTACCAGTCCTCCAGAAAGTCCTGGCCTATGGCTTTGGCAACATCCCTCCCAGATTCCAGGAGTGGCAGAGAAACGCATAGCACTGGAGCCTGGCAGCAAGGGTCAGCATCCTGATTTTTTTTTTTTTTTTTTTTGGTTTTTCAAGACAGGGTTTCTCTGAGTAGCCTTGGCTGTCCTGGACTCACTTTGTAGACCAGGCTGGCCTCGAACTCATAGCGACTCACCTGCCTCTGTCTCCCAAGTGCTGGGAGCAGCATTCTGATTCTAATGTGATGGTTGCTGGGTGGTTTTGTCATTGTTAGTTTTGTTTTTAAGACAGCATCTCTTGGCCGGGCGTGGTGGCGCACGCCTTTAATCCCAGCACTTGGGAGGCAGAGGCAGGCGGATCGCTGTGAGTTCGAGGCCAGCCTGGTCTACAAAGTGAGTCCAGGACAGCCAAGGGTACAAAGAGAGACCCTGTCTCGAAAAACCAAAAAAAAAAAAAAAAAAAAAAGACAGCATCTCGGAAAAAAAAAAACAACAAACCAGCATCTCGCTGCACAGCTCGGGGTGAGAGCCTCCTGCGTTAGCCTCTCAAGTGCTGGGATTACAGACCTTATAGACCAGTGGTTCTCAACCTGTGGGTTGTGACCCCTTTGCGGAGGTCTAATGACCTTTTCACACAGGGGCCACCTAAGACCATTGGAAAACACAGATATTTTTACACTACGATTCATAACAGAAGCAAAAAAAAATTTTTTTTTTGAGATAGGGTTTCTCTGTGTAGCCTTAGCTGTCCTGGACTCACTTTGTAGACTAGGCTGGCCTCGAACTCACAGTGATCTCTGCCTGCCTCTGCCTCCTGAGTGCTGGGCTTAAAGGTGTGAGCCACCATGCCTAGCCCAACAGAAGCAAAAATTACAGTTATGAAGTAGCAATGAAAATAACTTCATGGTCGGGGGGTGGTGGGGTGGTGGTGGTGGTGTGTGTGTCACCACACCACAAGAGATGGTGTTAAAGGGTTGCAGCATCAGGAAGGTTGAGGATTTGAATTTGACTGACAGTTGTAAGTTACATGGCTGAATATCTGTTCTCCAGGATGCTGAGGCACAGGCCCATGAGCATAAAGACTCCGAGAAGTCCCTCAGTGAAGGATCTTGGTTAACTTTGTTCCCCCACACTTATCAGGCCCCTGGGCTGTTGTTCCTCTCCTGCTACAGATGGCCCCTTGGAGTACCTAGTGGCTCCTAATGGTAGCCTACTCTTCCTAGCCTCTCCCTGGGACCCAGGCCCTTCCCCCCACCCCAGGGATCAGATTAGCACAGCCAGAACACAAGGAGACAGCTCCCCATTCAGGCCCTGAAGTGGTGAAATCTACTCCATTATCCCCGCAGGGCCCCTCCCCCCCCATCACTCAGCTGCCAGTGTGGCGTGGTCTCCCTGTGAATGTGACCTCGGCCCACCCCTCCAGAGGCTCCTTCCCCCAGTGACCTTTTCGGCTCAGACTAGTAGCCCATCTGCACCCTTTCACTGCTTTTCTTTGGCTGCCTGGGGATTCTGGCTGGGGCAGACTTGGGGGCCAGGCAAGCCTGGGAAGTGGGAAAGCAGCAGAGCCAGGGTGAGGGGCTAGCTGGGATTTTGAAGGCTGAGGGTTGCGCTACAGCTGAGGGTGTGGCCAGGCACAGAGGATGGATGGGGTGGGAGGGACTGGGTGCTGAGGGCTGAAGAGAATTCTGGGGGCCAGGGAGACACTGCCTGTACTGTAACCCAGGGAACTAAGCCAGCCCTGCAGGGAGAGAGGGAATGCAGCAGTAGGCTGACCTCCAGAGAAACTCAGCTCCCCTCCCCCCCCCCCCAGGCCACAGGGAGGGGATTGAACTGACCCCTGTGGGGAACAAACACAATTTAACTTGCCCCCACCCACCCGCCCCCCAGCTGGGTGATGGGACCATGAGGCCAGCCCTCCCAAGGGGGTAGGCTGCGCCCAGAGAGCTGGGGCTATGGATAAGGCTCACCCAGGCGGCTCCAGGACACAATGGGGCGCGGGTTGCCCGTGGCGACACACTCCAGCACAGCAGTCTGGTGGACGGTCAGGGTGAGGTTCTCAGGCCCCACAAGGATGGTGGGCTCCTTGTAGGCCCCAGAGCCTGAGCCTGGGAAGAGAAGTCCACGTTTCCTTTATTTCAGTTGGAAGCTTCTCCACTTCCTAGCTCCCACTCATGACCCAGGATACACACCAACCCCAAGCCAAGTTCTGAGGACAAGGAGATGTTGGGGAACCTGTGGGTTCTGGAAACTGTCCCTCCTCGCCCAGCCAGGCCTCCAGCACTGGGAGAGCCCAGGAAGACAGGGCTAGAGATCAGCCTCAGGTGCCTTCGGCTTGTGCTCATAGGGCCTTTAGATACTCTTGGACACCCGGGGTGTGGGGGGGGGATTGGGTCTGTCTGGGAGACCAACTGGGCTGGCTGAGAGAACTGGGCAGGCCGAAGGAGCTCACCTGACACAGTAAGCCTGGCCCCGTGGCTGACCCGCACGCTGGCAATGTTTGAGGCCACGCAGTGGAAGATGCCGCTGTCCTCGGCCTGAAGTCCTGTTATCTGCAGGACCCCCTTCGGCAATAATGTGTACCTGTTAGGGGACGGCACAGTTAGCGACCTCAAGCCACAGGGACAGAAAAGGAGGCACACGGGCACTCAGCCAACCTTACTGTCGTGATCACAGATGCTCTCCGGGATCCTCCCAGGTGGACGTCCCATCCTTCTAATCATCTGACAGTCACACAGTCTTCTCACACACTCTCACGAGCCTAGAATCTGGGCCCAGCAAGCCACACGGACTCACGATTCTGACTGCAGCTTGTATAAATAGCAGTGTCCTAGGCTATCGGTGTGGGTGGTAGACACAAGGCTGCCACAGGCTCCACCCAAAGCTAGCATCCATTCATCCTCTGCCCTTCCCACAAGGGGCTCACCTCTCATCGTCCGTGTCAACGGGGACTCTGTTCTTCTCCCATGTAATCAGGGGCTTGGGGAGCCCATGGATTTGGCACTGGAAGCGGGCCACACCGCCCTCCTCACCCACGATGGCCTGGGGGTGCACATGGAAGTCTGACATGGCTGGGGACACAGATAAAGGAGGGGTACAGATAAGGTGGGGTGCAGAGGGAGAGCTGAGGGGTCGCCCACTGAAGGGCGGAGTGTGCTCGAGGCAGGACAGTAGCTTAGGAGGCATACTAGCCGTCCCTCAGCCCTCCGCACCTTGGGGAGGCACACTCCAACCCCAGAGATGACACAGTCTTTAAGATAACTGAGGAGATACGGAGACAAGATGCTGTCATCCACAAAGTTCACAACTGAGAACCATACAATCAAGTTATCAAAAGAAGGTAGAAAGAAAAAGACAATCATGGTTCAATTACATTTACAACATTTTACTGGACTGTGTGCATGGCTTTCCTTGGCTGTAGGACAGACCTGGCAGACCAACTCCTGACTGGAGCCACTCTGACAAGGCCTGTGCAGGCGGTGGGAGGCTTTCCTAAGAGAGGAGGGTCCCTCAGACCTCACTCGTGAAGGCTCCCTAGAGAAAGGCACTTCTTCCAAGTTGGCTAGCGTAGTTTTACTCTGCTGTGACCTGAGCAGTATGCGGCCACATTCTACTGAGCTGGAAACTGCGGCCCAGAGAGGGAACTGGTTCATCCACTGTTCCTAGTATGGACACTGTCAACAGTGGCTTTGCCAGACTCTCCTTACCAGGAGGGCCCAGTGGCCTTTTATCTTTTTCTTCCTTCCTTGTGTTCTCCCAGGACAGGCTGCTGTGCAGTTTCCACAAGCACCCCAAGAGGGTAGTGTATCCACGCAGGGTGACAGGCCCTCTCAGAAGACTGTCAAACCTACCAATCTACATTTCAATGTGTCATAAATATTCAGGACCCCCTCCCCACCTTTTGGGGGTGGAAATCACACTCACACTTAAACTCTGATCTGCAGAGGGGGCTATGGTGCCCCCCTCACCATACCCCCAGCTGGTTAAGTGATCTTCCCACCCTGTTCCCACCCTGGCTCAGGCCCCTACACTGCAAACCTGGGGAAAGGCCCCTCCCACGTGAGCTCCCAGCCTCAGCACCGGGACTGAGATTTCATTAAAATCCACTTTGCTTCAAGTGCAGGAAGGCGGTACACCATCTGTCCAGGCTGCGGCCCCTCCCCTCTGGCACTCCATCAATTGGGACAGTGGCTCCCTCCCTCTCTCTCCCTCTCTCCCAGAAGGAGCCCCCCCCACCACCACCACCACAGCAGCAGCAGGGACTCCAGAGCTTGTTGCTGGCTGTTCCTGCTCTGGACTCCCTGGCATGTCTAGACGGCCCTCCTCGTGGCCTCAGCATTCCCTCTCAGGGTCCCTGAATCCACAGCCCTGTTTTGGACTCCTGAGCTCAGCAGCATGAAAGGATGAGGAGGAGCCTTTGTGCCTTCCCTCAAGAGTCTCTGGGGGCTGGCTCCTTTGTGGCCCATTCTCTATCTCATTTGCATGTGGTTCATTAAATATAAACATGCATAAAAATCCCCTGCCCAGCCTCCTCCTCTCTGCTGGCCTCCTGGGAGTATGGTAGATGGGTGTGTGTGCGTGTGCACGCACGCACGGCTCCTGGTACATGTGTTCCCAGGCTGGGTGTTTGCTGGGAAGCCTGGCTCTGTCTCCTCCTATATGTGGCCTGGCTGTCCCCATCTGGACAACAGTAGGGGTCTGGATCTGCCAGCTATCCATGACGGGTGTTGTGTCTGCCTGTGGGAAAAGCTCTTGTGGACAGGATCTGGGGGCTGGGTTTGAGAGGGGAAGGCTCCAGCTGCCCCCACCCCCCACCCCACCCCCACATCAGGATTGGTGAGAGGATCCTCAGGGAGCATCTAGAGATTGGCCCGCCCTGCCTCAGGCCAAAGTCTGTGCTTGGCCAAAGGCCTTGTGGTTTAACCCACAGGAGTTGGGGGGAAGCGGGGGTGGGGGGGGGCAGGGGGGTGGAAGTTAGAAAAAGCTCTGGGGCTCTGCCCATATTTCAACCTCCAGGAAGGTAGGGCTGGAGACAGATCTTGGGGGTTAGGGAGAGAGCACCCAGGCTCCAGAGGCTGCTACCTTGCCTCCTACCTAGACCCTGCCTATGTAGGAACTACAGTTCCCTCCTCACTCCGGCTAGAGCAGCACTGTAGCTCCATACCACTGCCACCTCGTCGCCCCTGACCTGGGGCTAATGGTTCTGCTGACAGCAGATGCCTCCTCATTAAAGAAATAAGCCTTTCTTTCGTGCCTCTGGCCCTCAGGCTGGCCTCCCTGGAGGCCCTAGAACTGGCTGAGGAAAGACACGGAAGAGGCTCCTGCTTTTTTTTGGGGGGGGGGGGGAGGGCTGGGTGCTAGGCTGGGGCCATCTGGCCTTTACTCCGAGCCTTACAAGGAAACTGTCACACAGGAGGGTTGAACATGGAGATGCTGAAAAGAAAGACCTGTGCTGGAAGGGGCAGGACAAGGAGTCAGTCCTCACACGGGTAGGGTCACTGGGCTCATAAAGGTCCCCTGGGACCTGCCTGACCCTCACTGCCTGCAGCAGAGTGGCCCTTTCGGTCCCTATGTGCTGTGCTGACTGGTACGCTCATTCTGGTTTTTTGTTTTGTTTTGTTTTGAGACAGGGTTTCTCTCTGTGTAGCCTTGACTATCCTGGACTCACTTTATAGACCAGGCTGGCCTCCAACGCACAGTGATCCACCTGCCTCTGCCTCCCAAATGCTGGAATTACAGGAGTGTGCCAGCGTGCCCAGGAGGCTCTTCTCTTAAGATTTTATTTATTTATTTATTTATTTATTTATTTATTTATTATAAGATTTATTTATTTATGACATATACAGTGCTCTGCCTGCTTGTACCCCTGCAGGCCAGAAGAGGGCATCAGATCACATTATAGATGGTTGTGAGGCACCATGTGGTTGCTGGGAATTGAACTCAGGACCTCTGGAAGAACAGACAGTGTTCCTAACCTCTGAGGCATCTCTCCAGCCCTATTTATTTATTTTTAACAGTCCAGTGGTGGCACATACCTTTAGTCCCAGCACTTGGGAGGCAGAGGCAGGCAGATCTCTGTAAGTTCAAGGCCAGCCAGGGCTACACAGAGAAACCCTGTGTCAAGCAAACAAACAAACAAGACATTGTTTACTTTATTTTATATTATGTGTATGGGTATTTTCCCCGCATCTCTTTGTATGCACCATGTGTGTGCTTGTTGCACAAATAGGCCAGAAAAGGAAGTCTGATCCCCTGGAACTGGAGTTACAGACAGTTGTGAGCTACCTGGCTTTGTTCTATTTCTTGTTTTTGTTTTTTAGACAGACTTTTGCTATGTAGCTGATGCTGGTCTCAAACATAACATAGTCCTCCTTGTGTAGCCTTCCCTGTGTTGGGATTCTAGGCATAAACTACCACACCCCAGGCGGTCCTGGTGGCACATGCCTGTAATCCCAGCACTCAGGAGGCAGAGGCAGGCGAATCTCTGTGAGTTCGAGGCCAGCCTGGTCTACAAAGCCAGTCCAGGACAGCCAAGGCTACACAGAGAAACCCTGTCTCGAGAAACCAAAACCAACCAACCAAACAAACAATCCCCCTGCAAAAAACAAAACAAAACAAAACAGGAAAACAAGGTCTCTTCATGTGTTTGCCTGTAATAGCAGTGCTGGGTTCCTGGGCACACGTCGAGCATCGGCTGCCATGGAGGCCTCTGAGTTCCCTGAACAAGTCATCACAGAGGCCACCACATGGTTGAAGACTGTGGAGGCTGTTGAGGCCGTGGCCAGTATTAGCTCCTGAACATTAAAGAAGTGCTGTGACCTGGCTGTTGGCACTTTCCACTTCTTGTTGGTTCTCTAAAGTCAGTTCGGGTTCCTTACTTCGAACTGTATGACCGGAGAGGTAATGAAGCAGGTGAGAGTCCTGCCAAGAGCCCTGAGAGCCAAAAGGAAGCAACAGGGGAAAGCGGATGGCACGCACTGTCACCATGCACTTCCGGAAAGGGGCTTCCAGCTTCCCTTCGATGCACCATGGGTACAGCAGGTTGTGTGAGAGGGGCCTAGAGTGAGGCCAACAACCCTTGGTTGGAAGGAAATAGGAACGACAGGAAATGGTCCTGGACACCCCTATAAATCACCCAGAGGGAGGGGTCTCCCGAGAGCCGGGTGTACAGCACCTCCAGAAGGGAAACTTACTGCCTTGTCCAGAGCCTCTGCAGAGGTCAGGCCTGGATTTGATTAGACAGGCTCCAGGGGAACACAGGGGGCAGCGAAGGGTTGAGGCACAGCCCTGGGAAGGAGGCTCAGGTCTCCCACCTTTTGACTGTAGTAAGATTCCTATCTGGTAGGTGATGATTAAAAAAAAAAAAGCCATGTATATTTCGAAAACTTAAGACTTTGCCAAAATTAGCAGCCCCATGGGGTTGGGGACGGGGTTCTGAGAGCTGACTCCCCCTTTTCATACAATTGTTCTGGACCATTGTGAAAACTTACCCAAAGATCCTGGAGGCTTAAACACACACACACACACACACACACACACACACACACACACACACACTATCTATCTATCTATGGAAGCATTACGGGCACAGAACATTCTGGAAACCCAACTCCTTATCAGGCAGCACGGACACTGATGACATTGTGCTCACCCCAAGCGCATCCCTGCAACTCAGACACTTCTGCTCATTGCTTCAACTTTTTCTTCTAGAATCACATTCTTCGCTAAGTCATGTCTGGATACCCATGAAGGGTCAGTTCCAGAATCCTCTGCAGATAACAGACATCCATGCATGCTCCATCTTCCTTATATAAAATACTGAACACACTATTTGCATGTATGTATACACCTATGCAAACCTCCCATATCCTTCAAATCATCTATGAGTTACTATAATCTTACTTTTAAGTATATGTATAGGTGTGTGTGTGTGTGTGTGTGTGTAGTTGCCTATGAAGTACAGAAGAGGGTGTCAGAATCCTCAGAGCTGAAGTTATAGGCAACTGAAGCTGCCTGACCTCAGTGCTGGTAACTGAGCTCTGGTCCTTTGGAAGTGTAGCAAGTGCTCTTAACTGCTAACATCTCTTCAGTCCGTAAATTAGTTGGTTTTTTTGTTTGTTTGTTAGTTTGTTTGTTTTGAAGATTTACTTATTATGTGTACAATGTTCTGCCTGCATTACACCTGCACGTCAGAAGAGGGCATCAGATCACATTATAGATGGTTGTGAGCCACCATGTGGTTGCTGGGAATTGAACTCAGGACCTCTGGAAGAGCAGTCAGTGCTCTTAACCTCTGAGCCATCTCTCCAGCCCCCTAAGTTAGTTCTTATGATAACTAATAAAATATAAATGCTAGCAGTGTTAAACTGTTTTGTTTAGGCCCTAGACTTTAGGGAATAATGATAAAGAAAAACATCTGTACATGCTCAGTCCAGATGCAATTCCTTTTGAAAAGTATCTTTTCAAAATAAGACTGTGTAAACGTGTGTGTACACACACACTTATGTATATTCAATCTATAATTTATGGTTGATCTGAATTTGAGGACTCAACCCACTGCTACAGGACTGATGGTATGGTGGAAAGCTATGAGGCACTTGACATATACCCAGGTAAAATTGAGATGTCCTGTAAACATAATATACATACTAGACTTTGAAAATTAAGCAACTAAAAAAAGTAGAAGACACTGATCATTCAGGAGTTGCAAACCAATAACTATAAACAAGACATCATCACACACTCATTAAGATGAGTGAGGTGGGGCTGGAGAAATGTCTCAGAGGTTAAGAGCACTGACTCTGCTCTTCCAGAGGTCCTGAGTTCAATTCCCAGCAACCACATGGTGGCTCACAACCACCTATAATGTGAGTTGATGCCCTCTTCTGGCCTGCAGGAGTACACGCAGACAGAGCACTGTATACATAAATTTAAAAAAAAAAATCATTAAAAAAAAAGCTAGGCATGGTGGCACACACTTTTAATCCCAGCACTCGGGAGGCAGAGGCAGGCAGATCGCTGTGAGTTCAAGGCCAGCCTGGTCTTCAAAGAGAGTCCAGGATAATCAGTCTACACAGAGAAACCCCGTCTCAAAAAGAAAAAAAAATCAGGGTAGAGGCAGAAAGATCAGGGGCTCAAAGTCATCCTCTACTATACAAGTTCAAAGCCAACCTGGCTATGTGTGTCCCTGTCTAGGGAAAAAAAAGAGGGCACTATTCTAAAAACAAGAAAAGGAAAAAGGTGGGAAATGGTGGTGGTGGATGTCTGTGGGCTAAAGCAGCCAAGTCATTTGAGCCTATGAGTTAAAGACCAGCTTGGCGGGCTGAGATTCCTCAGTGGTTAACAGCATGTGTGACTCTTCTAGAAGACATGAGTTTGATTTCCAGGACCCACTTAGGGCAGTTCACAACTGCCCAGGGTATCTGATGCCTTCGTCTGGATTCTGTGGGCATCTGCACACACACACACACACACACACACACACACACACACACACACACACACACACCTCTAACACATACACAAAATTAAAATAAAATAGATGCTTATAAAAAAAAAAAAGACCAGTTCAAACATAAGCCCTCCTATGTCAGAAAAACAAAACAAAATAAAAACAATAAATGGAGACCAGGCATGGTGGCACACACCTTTAATCCCAGTACTCCGGAGGCAGAGGCAGGTAGATCGCTGTGAGTTCGAGGACAGCCAGGGCTACACAGAGAAACCCTGTCTCAAAAATCAAAACAAAACACAAAACACAAAAACAAAAAAACCTCACAATAAATAAGATTTGAAGGAATGGTTCAATAGGTGTGTTTCCCCCTAAAAGACCCAGTCCCAAAGCAACAACAATATAAATATGCTACAATATATATTATACAATAATATAATAATAATAATCTGGAGACAGTGGGTGGTGATGTTTGAACAAACGTACTTTATATCACTGAGCTACATACTTAAAACGATAAAATTTTTATCTTATGTAGATTTTTGTTTTGTTTTGTTTGAGACAGGTTCTCACATAGCTTAGGCTGGCCTAAAACACTCTCCAAAAAAACAAAAACAAAACAAAAACAAAAAGAGCACCTTGAAGTCCTGATCTTCCTGCCTCTACCTCCTGAGTGCTGGTGTTACAGGCCTGTGCCACCACAGTGGGCTCTGTTTTGTGAATCGTTTTTTTTTTTTTTTCGAGGCAGGGTTTCTCTGTGTAGTCTTGGCTGACCTGGACTCGTTTTGTAGATCAGGCTGGCCTCGAACTCACAGAGATCCACCTGCTACTGCCTCCCAAGTGTTGGGATTAAAGGCGTGCGCCGGCTCCATGTTATGTGAATATTTTAAAACATTTTAAAATTAATTAGTCCCTTTTGGTATATGTATGTTGTGGTGTCGTGTATGTCTCATCGTGCAGGTGTGTGCAAGCGTGTGTGCATGTGTGTGTATGTGTGTGTGTGTGTGTGTGTGTGTGTAAGGTCACTAGCTGGTGGCAAGTGTCTTCTCTCAATTACTGGCCACCTTTATCTTTTGAATCGGATTCTCTCCATGAAGCTGAGCCTCGTGACTCTGGTTGAGGTATCTGGCCAAGAGCCTGAGTGAGCACCTGTCTCTGCACCGCTGGCCCTGAAGTGAAGGCACCAACCACTATGCCAGAATCGGATGTAGGTCTGGGGATCTGGACTGAGGCGCTCATGCTTTTACAGCAGACGTTTTACCAACTGAGCCCCTCAGCCCCTGTTATGTGTATAACATATAATAATTGTTAGTTAGAGTGATTTTTAAAATATTAATTATAAGTTGAGATGGTAACGGTCTGACCTTCAAAGAGTCCACAAAAGAACATAAAAATCGCATTAATAACTTAAAAATACTGATAATGTTGAAATGACATGTTAGAAATATCAGGTAAAATAGAACGTATTAAAATTAACTACACTTTGATCCAGCACTCAGGAGGCAGAGGCAGGCAGATCTCTGAGTTTGAGGCTAGCCTGGTCTACATATCAAGTTCCAGGCCAGCCAGGGCTACAAAGTGAGATCCTGTCTCAAAAACACAGACAGACAGACAGACCGACAGACAGATAATAGATAGATAGATAGATAGATAGATAGATAGATAGTCGGGAGAGATGGCTCAGTGGTTAAGAGCACTGACTGCTCTTTCAAAGGCCCTGGGTTCAATTCCCAGCACCCACATGGCAGTCCACAACTGTCTGTAACTCCAAGATCTGACATCTTCACACAGACAAAACACCATGCCTCATGCAGGCAAAACACCAGTGCAGATAAAATGTTTTAAAAAATTGTAAAAAAAAGACAAGATAGATAGATACATAAATAGATAGATAGATAGATGATAGATAAAAATCAAATCTATTTGTGATTCATTCTTACTTTTTTGTAAATGTGACTAAAGGAATTTAATTGCCTATGGCACTAAAATACTTTCACTAGCTAATGAGGCTCCAAAAACCACAAACAACTTGGTGCACACATCTGAGGCTGGGGTCGTCCTACCTTCTAAAGGACCTCCCAATCTTCCACTGTCTACACAGTCAATTAGAACCAGGCCTGGCAAGATGGCTTAGCACATGAGGGTGCTTGCCACTGAGCCTGACGACCTAACCCCCATCACTGGCACTTTTCAAATGTTCAGCAGCCCAAACTTGGCTATTGACAGCATCACAGGGCAACCCCACCAGAATCTGAGTCACCGCAAACTTCCGTCCATAAAGCTTATCTAGAGGCAAGGCCTCGGAGTCCTAGCCTCTTCTCTCTTCCTCACAGCTGCCCGTTCAGAGAGGAGCCCCTCCTCGCCATCCTCACCCCTGTCCATCCCCTGCCTCTCTGGCTTGCCCTCCTCTTGGTCATACGAGCACAGAAACAGGACGAGGTCCACACTTGGTCTGACGACCTGTGAGCAAGGTGGCTTCACAGGGCAAGATTCTGTCGTGTCCCATGTCAGGAAATATTTGCTGACAACTTTTGGGGGACAGCAGTGCAGACAACGCTAAAGACTGAGGAATCATCCAGAAGGGAGTTCAAGGTTCAACACTACAATTGCACTCACCCCAACTTTGGCTCACTATTTGTTTTTTGTTTTTGTTTTTCGAGACAGGGTCTCTCTGTGTAGCCTTGGCTGTCCTAGATTTGCTTTTGAGACCAGGCTGGCCTCAAACTCACAGCGGTCCACCTGCCTCTGCCTCCCGAGTGCTGGGATTAGGGTTACTGCCAGTACACTTGGCTCTCAGAACTTTTTTTTTTCACTTATAAAATGGCTGTGCACCCCTCAGCAGGCTTGCTGCTACCTGCTGTTGGAGGGGATCAGGAAAACTCTGAGCTAAAAGAGCAAAGCTGGGGGTGAATGACTCCATTCAGGGTCAAGCCATCTTACCCTGGAGAGGACAAAGCAGAAGCAGGCACCCCAAGTCCTCAGGACATGGAACTGAAGAGAATTTGCAGGAGATTGGTGGATGGGGAGGGGGGCCCATTGGGGGTGGGGCCAACAGGGTATTGACCAGAATGTGGTGTCTTCTATCTGACTCCCACTTGGAGGTTTCACAGAGGCAACCTGTCAGTTGGAAGAGGCCGCTGGGTAACGGAGGCCTTGATTTCTCTAGTAAAATGTTTATGAAGCTCATAAACTCATGCCTTTATTGGCCAGGCTCATTCTGGGCGTTGGATGTGGCTCTCCGAGGTGTAGTTAAAACACCTGCTGAACTAGGTCCCGGCGGCGACTCTGGCCCCTGTCCAGAGCCACTCATCAGAACCAGCGGTGGGGGCCAAGTGAGATTTGGCCTCAGGAGGGCGAGGAGCCAGCTGTGTCCCACCTCACTTGTTCTTTAATCCCATGAACACTTCTGTAAATACCCCATCCCCAAAAGACGAGGGGGATGAGGACAGAGAGGGTGAGGAACCCCGGGGTCCTGGAGTAGCTGGTGTATTGCTCTTGCTGCCCTTATGCCAGGGGTGGGAAGTACTGGCCTCTAACACAGTCCTCTGGTCCCGCTCACCCCTTCTAACACGGCTCTCATTCCCCACCATCCAGATCCCTCTTAGCCCTCGACTCTGGCTCCGTTAAGGAGCAGCAACACGCCCTGCCCAGCTGTGGTCAGCAAGGCGCTCTAAAGGACAACTCAGTGGGCCGATGTAACTTCCCTGTGGGTGTTAACTGTGGTTCTGAATCCAAAAAGTGCACTGGGTAGCGGGAAGGGCTGTGTGGACACTGGAGCAGCAGAGGCGGGTGAATGGACCTGAAACAGCTTCATTAGACTGTGCTGGCTCAGAAGTCTGCTGGGCTTTGCCCTCGCCAGGTGACCCTCCCGTGAAGCCTCTGCATCCTTCAGTTTGCCTGCTCAAGCTCCTGACCCCTTCGAGGGCCCCTCAACTGCAGGCCTTCTCTCCCACCCTCTGGCTCCACCACCAGCTCACCAATCCCCCCTACTCTGGCCCCAATTCTAACACAGAAGGCAACTTTGTCTTTCAAGTCCCCAGCCATAAATCCACAGCTCACCCCCTCTACAGCCACCTCTGACAAATGGGGTCCTGGAAGGAGGGGGTGGTACAGGATGCTGTTGGGGTGGTGGGGGTGGGGTGGGGGGGGGTTGCATTCTCCTTAGGGAAGTCTGTGCTCCTGCAAGACTGGGGGACCTCCAAACTTTGATACCACATTAGGTCAAAGGCAAGATGGCAGGGGAGACCAAAGGCTGGGGGTGGGGGGGGGGCTACCCACAGACCCTCCTGGATGCTCTACTTTGAATCACTGAGCCCAGGAGTTTAGAGGCTCCAGCTCTTCCCTGATCTCCACCTCCTCCTCCAGCCTCCTGTGGGGAGTGTGACGTGTGCCTGGAGAGGGTGTGCTTGCCTATTAAGTGTGTGTGCCTAAGGGTGGATGTGACACATTGTGGTGGTCTCTGGGGCATTGGGGGTGGGGTGGAGGGTGAAGGGGACACAGGAAGTGTTAGAAAGCCCCCACTCCCACCATCACCCGGGCTCCATGTCCTCCTCCTACCACGGCTGGGGTTTCAAAAGCCGTCCCAGTTTGAGGTATTTTGTCGTGTTTTCATGCCACATTTCAGGTGAACATATGTCCTGGGGTTTTGTTCGGAAAGCATAGTCACCTGTCCCAGCCCACAACCGACCCGCCGAGCTCAGGCTGAATGGGAGTGCCAGGGTCAGACGCTCCAGCGCCCCAGGAACAAGGCTGCCCCACGCCTGGGCACTGTCCTTAGCTGCTCCCATTACACTCTGAAAAAAATCTGGTGAAATCACCAGGCTCTTAGGTGCTGTCGCCTTAACGTGGTTGTGAGGGCCGGAGAGGGTGGCTCGCAGGCAGTTAAGAGCACAGGCTGCTCTTCCAGAGAACCCAGGTTTGATATCCAGCACCCATCTTGTGGCTCACAATAGTTTATAATTCCAGGGGATCCAATGCCCTCTTCTGGCCTTTGAGGATACCAGACACAAACATGGTACATAGACATACATGCTGGCAAAATACCCATACACATAAAACAAAACAAACAGTTTAAAAATAGGGCTCTAAAAACAGGTCCATTGAGCTGGGCAGAGGCGGTACATGCCTTTAATCCCAGCACTGGAGAGTGAGAGGCAGGCTGGATCTTCTGAGTTCAAGGCCAGCCTAGTCTATGATGCAAGTTCCAGGACAGCCAAGGCTACACAGAGAAACCATATTTTGAAAAGCAAAAAAAAAAAAAAAGGAAGAAAAAGAAAGCAAGAAAGCAGGCCCATTGGAGCGGAAGTTTAGATATTACTTACACTGGCAATAATAACCATGAGAGGTAGGAATTGCCAACTTTTCTAGGGCTCAGAGAGTTAAGAATTTGAGCACGCCTGTAATCCCACCAGGGAGGCAGAGGCAAGCAGATCTTCATGAGTTTGAGGCCAGCCTGGTCTACAAAAGCGAGTCCAGGATAACTAAGTCTACACAGAGAAACCCTGTCTCGAAAAACAAAAAAGCAAAACAAAACAAAACAAAAAAGACTTCGCTAAAGGTCACCCAGACAATCAACGGAATTAATGTTTGAACTCATCCCCACAGCATCCCTCAATAAGAAAACACACATTCCCAAAACTGCTCAAATATGACTGACACACCCTCAGGAGAACACATGATCCCTTTTAGAGGCAGCCCCACACACAGCCAAGTTCATGTTGGTTTGATTGCCGCCCCCCCCTAGACTTTGGTGGTTTTATAGGGTGACACTAATTCAGGAGAGCACACATGATAAGGTGGTGTTATCACCCCTAAATTCTATTAACACAGGTAAATAAACAGCCAAGATGTGCTTGTCTTAGATGGCTCTTCTCTAAGCAAGTACAGACTCGGGGGAGCGGTGGCAGGGGCTCAGGAAGGGAGAAGTCATTTGTCCTCAGGCTGGGAGGGCAAAGAATGGTGAACCGCCAGTAGCTTTCATGGGGTAAGGGGGAGGGCCATCAGCTCGACCCAGCTCTAAACAACCGGTTACATAATCGTGGTACTCTCAAAGCCCATCTCTGGGCCTCAGGTTTTTTGCTTTTGTCCCCCCCCTCCCCCCCCTCCCCTGTGCAACAGGGGAGTTGAGGCTGTTGAGTTCAAAGTGTTGCCCGGATGTAACCGGCAAGGCACCAAGTGCGGCGCAGGTCACAGCGTGGACCCAGGAATGAATCTCTGCCTTGGGTTTGAAAATGCCCAGGTTCAGCGGAGCCTCTCAGTGCAGACTGTGTGTCTCTGTTAGTGTCAGGGTCACCAGTCTTCCTTATGTAAACCTGCTGGGTCCCACCATATCTTTGACTTCCGTTGTTCTGGTCCGGACACCGGATCTCTCTCACCTCCCGGAAGGGCATCTGGTTAGGGGGCCCAGGCTGGAGCTATTAAGTAAATTGCTTTCACATGACCACTAGGACAACTCAACAAAAACAGACACTTCCCCCAAATTTCCAGAGCCATATATTAGGATTTGTAGGGATGGATGGAGCAGGGGTGAGGGAACAGAGAGGCGAGTTGGATCAGGCAGGACTCTGTCACAGGCTATGTATCTTTTCAAGTCTAACCTTGCTTTTACTCATCTGTGAAATGGAAGTAGAGAAGGATAGAAAAGGCAATACCTAAGAGCTGGACCTAAAAATGGAAAAGAGAATATTTAAGGTTCTAAAACTGGGCTGGGGCTGTAGCTCTATCAGTAGAGTGCTTGCCTAGCACGCACAAGGCCCTGGGGTCTATCCTCAGCACAGCATACTTGGACTCCCGGGAGGGGGGAGGTGGGAGGGGGGGAGGGAGGGGGAGGGAGGGGGAGGGGGGAGGGGGAGGGGGGAGGGGGGAGGGGGGAGGATCAGAAGTTCAACTCCACTCTTAGCTACATATCAAGTTGAGACCAGCTTGGGCTACATGAGACCTTGGGTTTGGTTGGTTGGTTGGTTGGGTTTTTTTCTTAAAGACTAGAGAGGTGGCTTTGCGGTTAAGAGCGCGTGCTGGTCTTGCAGAGGACCTGAGTTCATTTCCCAGCTTCGACGCTGGGGAGCTCACAACCACCTGTAACCACAGCCCAAGGGGGACCTGATGCATCTGACCTCCAAGAGCATCTGCATTCTTGTCCACACACAATTAAACATTTAGCCCAGGCGATGGTGGCACACACCTTTAGTCCCAGCACTTGGGAGGCACAGGCAGGCAGATCTCCATGAGTTTGAGGCCAGCCTGGACTACAGAGTGAGTTCTAGGATAGCCAGAGCTGTTACACAGAGAAACCCTGTCTCGAAAAATCAAAAAATAAATATTAAAAAATAAAATAAAATTTAATTTAATTTAAAAAATTAAAACATTCTAGGACAACACTAGGCAATGCCCCTCCCCATCCAGGAAATCACACTGTTGCTTCCTGGAGTATCTGGTACCTTAGCACTAAACCCCAATAGATGGTACCTGTGGGTCCTCAGTCCCAATAACTCTCTACAACAAGCCCTATCTATTTTTCAGAGGCAGGAGGTACATGTCCCTGAGAGGCCCGTGGGGTTTCTTGACTAGAATGGCCAGTGTGTGGAGGGAGGGCTGGCTCCTATGGCCAGTGCTTGGAGGGAGGGCTGGCTCCTATGGCCAGAGCTTGGAGGGAGGGCACAGGAATCACCAGACCTACTCAAATGGAGACTCTCTTCCTCCTTTACACTTCATCCCTAGCCTCATCATGTGCCAGGAGGCTGGGTTACATACAAAGGAGTCACTGACCCACCTTTCCCCTCCCATGGCTAACTGGTCCTGATCTATCCTGCTGCCAACTGTTGCTGAAACAGCACACCCACCTCTACCCTTCTCCCTTTCAGTCTTCTGTCCCTCCTCCCAAGAGTCCCAAAGCCATGATGCTCTTAAGGCTTGGTTAGTGTCTCTCCTTTGTGGTTTGTCAGGAGACTCTATTTAGATTGGCATATTAGGGCAGTCCTCTCTCCATGCTCAAAGGACAGCAATTCTGTAGTCACATGATTTGTACTCGATCACATGAGATCAGTTTTCCTTCCCTGAATATGGCACGGTTGTCATGACTTTTGTTTTGTTTTTTGAGACAAGGTTTCTCCGTGTAACCTTCCCTGTCCTGGAACTTGCTCTGTAGACCAGGCTGGCTTCAAACTCACAGAGATCCACCTTGCTTCTGCCTCCCAAGTGCTGGGATTAAAGGCATTCACCACCACCTCCCAGCTTTGTTTTGATTTTTAAAAGATATTTCTGTTTATGTGCATATTTATTTTATGTGCATGAGTGCTTTTCCTGCATGAATAGGTCACCTCAGAGGCCAAGAGGGCACCAGATGCCCTGGAAGTGGAGTTAAGGGTGTTTATAAGGTTCTGGGAACCCAATGCAAGTCCTCTGCACAAAGAACAAGTGCTCTTCTTCTTCTTCTTCTTCTTTTTTTTTTTTTAAGATTTATTTATTTATCATATATACACAGTGTTTTGCCTGCATGTACAACAGAAGAGGGCACCAGATCTCATTATAAATGGTTGTGAGCTACCATGTGGTTGCTGGGAATTGAACTCAGGACCTTGGGAAGAGAGCAGCCAGTGCTCTTAACCTCTGAGCCATCCCTCCAGCCCCAAAGCAAGTGTTCTTAGCACTGAGCCATCTCCCTAGCAAAACACCCTCTTCACCTGCACTGCACCCAAACACACACTTTAAAAAAAATATGGTTCTCTGTGTAGCCCAGGTTGGCCTCAGCCTCACAGAGATCCACCCACCTGCCTCTGCCTCCTGAGTGCAGACGAGGGCTCCAGGCTATCCTAGATGGTTACACTCACAGTTCTTTGCTTCTCCTCTTCACTGAGCCTGGAACTCTTCTGTACCTTCCCCTGGCAAACATATCTGTCTTCCACGTCTCCCAAAAGCATTGCTTACAGCTCCCAGGTAGCCCTTATCCAACTGTATTAGAGTCAAGTGCCCACATAGCTTTCCGCCTATTCACCCATGTGGGCTATGAGGCCCATAAGAACGGACTAACTTGCCTTCCTATTTCTAGCACCAAGAACAGACACAAAGTAAATACTAAGACCTCATAAACGGTAGTCTACTGGAATGGTCCAGGAGGCCAGTTGTTCCTCATCATCTTATTCCGAGACAGGGTCGCCAGCAACATAGTGTAGCAGAGATCGATCTTGAACTTTTTAAATTTTATTTATTTATTATGTATACAGTGCACATTATATCACATTGTAGATGGTTGCGAGCCACCATGTGGTTGCTGGGAATTGAACTCAGGACCTCTGGAAGAGCAGTCAGTGCTCTCAACCACTGAGCCATCTCTCCAGCCTCCCGATCTTGAACTTTTGATCCTTCTGCCTCCACCTCCCAAGTGCTCGGATTATAGATATGGGCTCTGACACTCAGTTGATGAAGTACTAGGGGTCAAACCCAGGGCTTCATGCATGCTAAGCATGCACTCTACCAACTGAGACACGTCCCCGTGCCTTCCTCATCTTATGTTCCACCCAAGTCCCCACTTTTGCACAATTTCCTCTCCTTTAGTCTAAGCTTCTTCAGTAAAAATGTAAAAGTTGGACAGGTGGCGGTTCTCAAACTTGTTTACTGATCCGAGCAACCCAGAGTTCTACCTAACAAGGCAAATAGTAGTATCCCACTGTCAGGGAGTCCTTGGTCTGGGTGGATGAAGGGGACACGATTCCGTTTCTATTAAAGGCCCAGGAGACGACTCACATACTTAGCTAGTTTGGGGCACCTCTTGCCCCTGTGCAGGTTCTTGAGAACTGCGTCAAAGGCAGATTCTCAGCCGGCTCCCCACCTCTTCCTGGAGGGCCCGTTGGTCCTAGTATATCGACTCCAGCGCCCTAGGCAAGACGAGGCGCAGAGGGCAGCAGGAGGTGGGGGAACCTTCAGAGCGCAGCCCCCGCGGGGCCCCCGTGGAAGCATTCGGGGGGCGGGCGGGCGAGGTCAGGGCCTGAGCCGGGGGCCCTGGGAGCCTCGCTCGCTCAGCGGCAGGAGTAAGTGGGACCATCTGCTCCACTCCTCCGAGGTCATTGCTTTGTGTCAAGCTCCCCCTCCCCCCTCCCTTCCCTTCCCTCCTTCCTCCCCCTTTGCCCTTTGACTCCTGGGACTCAAAGGGAGAAAAACACTTGAGGTCCTGATGAAAGTGGCGGTGTGATGGGGAGCGACACCAGCCGCCGCGGCACCGCACAGCCGCCGCTGGGTATCGTATCTCCGCAGCTAGAGCGCAAGACGCGCGATGCGCGATCTTGGTGAGCTGTGCAGGCGCAGGCGGCGGGCGCTCCCGCAAGAGACGGCCCGGTTCCCACAGCCCGCCCGGCCCGCGGGGCCCCTTTGAAGTGGCCGCAGCTGCACACCCCGCCCCGCGGCTAATCCGGGCCGACGCGGGCGTCCTCGTCCCCCCCGCATAGCAATAGTGTCCGCGCTGAATGGCACTGGCTAATTACCTCGCTCGCACCACCGCGGGTGAATGAGAGAATCCGACATTGTGCGCGGCGAATGGAGAAAATAAGACAGCCATTGTCCTCGCACGCCAAACGAGGGTTTGATGTCGCTGGGGCGAGCGAAGCACCATTTCCCGCCACCCCCTCCCTCCCCAGCAGTTCGAATTCCCGAGCAAGGCCTGGCCCCCTGTTTCGGTATGGTGAAACTGAGGCAGCAGTTCCTGTCCCTCAAAAAGAAGATGGATGAGCCAGGCGGCACCCCTACTGGCTCCTCAACTAGCCTGTTCTTTCTCAGTCATTTCTTCTGGTCCTCTGCTTCCATGCTTGACTCTGAAAGCCAGGAAAGGCCTGCATTCACCAGGGCCTAACTGGATTTCGTGAGAACACATAAAACCATTGGCAGGAGAGTGGGGGTAAATTGTCCACCTTGGTGCCCACCTGTGGGTCACCAACTGCAAGCGGCAGAGAAGTTTAAAGAACACATGGTTGGGAGAGATTAAGGAATGAGAAGGAAGGGCAGAGTGACTCAGAAAAACCTAGAAGGGTTAGAAAAAACGGATGGGTGAAAAGTCTGGGAGGCCGGGAGGCAGGATTTGTTTTCATTAGGAGCACTGAAGCCGCAGCTTTGAGGCAAAAGGTGATCTTTGCCAGCAGGGTGGTGGGCTGGCAGGCACCAGCCACAGACAGGTGAAAACAGGCTCCCCATCAGCAACCAGCCGAGCCTGAAGCATTCTGTCATCTATTAGGATAGTCAGCTCGGCTAAGAAATCAATCAGAACGGAAGGGAACTGATCCAGATGGGCAAGCTGATGTCCTGCTGTGTAAGATGCTCCATACTGCACTGGGGGCTGCTGTCTTTTCTTCATCTCTACCAAATAAGACAACGGTTTTCTGGGTAAAACAGACAGCACACCCTTCCATGTTGGGAGTGCCTTCCCTCTGCCCTCTGTTCTGCCCCAGGGTTATAGGTGTGTGCCACCATGCCTGGCTTTAATGAGCATCATCTTTCTGGCACATTCCAAAGAATTCTCCCTGCATGTCATCGCAACATCGAAAGCCTTTTGCAGGCAGCCACAGCCAACTCCTTAATCGGGGGTGGGGGGGGGTAGGGGGGTGTTAGCCATCTACTTTGGGAAATAGCACGAAAGACTAGAGCGAGGGGTGTGGCTCGGAGAGCAGCGGTTGCTCGAACAAAGCCCTGAGTTCAGCCCCCAGCACTGCATGCTCCTAGCAGCCAGGGCTCAGGAGGACCAGAGGCTCAAGGCTATTCTCCGCTACATAGTGAGTTCCAGGCCAGCCTGGGCTGTACCGGGGAGGGGGGGCGGGGGGGGGATTGTCGCAGAAGAGAATGGAACAACACTGGAGGGAATGAATGGGCAGCCACCAAGCAGTCCCTGGATGTAAAAGCAAGTGTGTTTAATATTACCAAGTACTAGCTGTAATCACACGTGAAAAGCACGACTTAAAATTTTAAGCGCAGCTCACTATTGTTTTCCTCATCCAATTCTGAAGCAGCAGTTAGTGGAACCCTGGCCCCAGCCCCAGATGTGATCACAATGTTTTCCTTCATAACTCTAAGTAAATCTTTGTCATGGACTCTTATTTCTCCTGCCTAAGGCTGTACGGGACCTTTTCAGCCTGCTCGGCTTCACAACACCTGCTGCTGTGAACGGCTTATGTTTGAAAGATCTGCCTAGTTAGAAAACAGCAGAACAAAACAAAGAGATAAAGGCAGAGCTGCTGTGTAGAGGGTAAAGGCAGGAGGTCTGACGCCGCCCCCCACCCCAGACACGCCCCCCACCCCCCTCTTCTCCCACGGTTAGTTCTTGAGCCCCTTTTGTAGAACCACGAGACTCTAAGAAATGATGTTCAGTGTTTGTTTTTCTATAGAGGAAAAGTGCTTATCCAAGGAAACAGCTATTAGTAGCAGATCAGAGATCATTTTTAATTTGATAGAGGCCACTACCTTCACTTTGTGTGTGTGTGTGCGCGCGCGCAGGCATGTTTGTAAATGTGTTTGTGTGTGCAGATGCACGTAAAGGCTAGAGGTTGGATGTCGGGTGTCTTCCTTAATTTTTAGATTTTTATTTGTGTGTGTGTGTGTGTGTGTGTGCGCGCGCACCCTCATGTGCACCATGTGTATGCACATGCCATTGGAGGCCAGAAGAGTGTGTCGGATCCCCGGGATCTGGAGTTACAGGCAGTTGTGAGCAACCTAGTCACTGGAAGCAGGTGCTACAAACTGAACTAGGGTCCTCTGGAAGAGCAGCAAGTGCTCCTAATGGCGGAGCCATCACCTTCACTTTTGCGACAGGCTCCCTGGCTTACCTAAGAGCTCACCAAGTTGGCTAACTGAATGCTTCCCCAGAAATCCCCATGGCTGTCCTGCCTCTGCCTACCCAGCACAGGACTGGAGGCACGCACTGCTGCGTCAGGATTTTTATGTAGGTGCTGGAGATCAGAACTCTGACCCTTATGCTTGTATGGCAGTCACATTAGCATCTTCTCGGGCCAGGTGTGGTGGCGCATACCTGTAATCCCAGCACTCGGGAGGCAGAGGCAGGGAGGTCGCTGTGAGTTCAAGGCCAGCCTAGTCTATAAAGCGAGTCCAGGACAGCCAAGGCTACACATAGAAACCCTGTCTTGAAAAAAAAAATAATAATCAGGCGGAGCGTGGTGGTGCACACCTTAGTGCGTGTCTTTGTAGTTTGACCAGATTTCACCGACGGTGCTGAAAGCTTAATCCTCAAATACAAGATGATTTGGAAGATGGTCCGCTCACTATTCAAAAGTGACAGGAGCCACCAGCTCCAACTAGACTCTCCTTTTTTGATGTGTTTTGTTTTGTTTTTTTGAGACAGGGTCTCTCTGTGTATCCTTGCCTGTCCTGGACTCACTTTGTAGACCAGGCTGGCTTCGAAGTCACAGCGATCCGCCTGCCTCTGCCTTCTGAGTGCTGGGATTACGCCACCACGCCCGGCGACTCTCTCTACTTTTAACTGAAGGCTGTTTCACCCCAAATCTTCCTAACCCAGCTAAGTGACTTGTGAGAAAATGCTCCACAGGTAAGAGCTCTGGGAGAAAGAGGAAAAGGATAATGACAGGTAAGTTTTTCCTTCCCTTTCCACCCACGCGACGCTTCCTGCGGCTATGTTTGTGACGTTTACAAGTGACAGGAAGGGAGCCATATTTACGCACAGTCCTTCCAAAGAGCTTCTCCAGAACCTGAAGAAAAGGGGAGTCTGGCCTATTACTGCTTTTCAAGTTGAGGTCAGTAACCTGAGATTCCAGAATCGCCTCTCCCTTTCCTTGGAGATAGCCCCACAGTGGCTGTGAGTGGGTGCTGGCTAAGCTAAGTGACTAGAACAGGGGCTAAGGCTACAGTCGGATGGATAAAACTCTCTGGTCATCACTGAGCTAAGAGTAGCTGGATACATCCACTGTGCACTCCAGATGTAGGGACTGGGATGCTCACTGAGATTGGTCCAGGGGAAACCACTGCAGGAACCCTTGGAAATAAACTCAGCTTCATCTGTCTTCCCCATCCTGGCTGTGGAGCCCCAGAAGGCAGGCAAACCACAGCAGGCAAGGTTCTATCTTCTCACATCCGACGACTCCCCAATTCAATCCTCAAGCACCAACTCCAGGCCATGCATTAAGGCTGCAGGAAGGAAGGCTGCTCTCCTGTGTCTGCAGACCAGAGAGCGAGCTGAGCCATATGCTCCTGTCCCAGAAAGACTGAGCCTTCCTAAGCCTCCAAAGTTTGAAAAAAATCTGTGGCTGCAACCCCGTGGGTCCTCCTCCCAGGGATGCAGCGCTTTGTGGCACATGCTTGTAACCCAGCACCAGCACTACATGAACCAGGCCTGGTGGCACACGGCTATAATCCCAGCACAGAGTTCAGAGATCAGGAGTTCATCGTGATCATTAGCTGCACCGTGAGGGCAGGGCCAGCCTGGGAGACACAAGACCCTCTCTTAATAAAGTAATTTAAATTAATACATTAAAACTTTTTAAAAAGCTGCATCACTTTGTCTCACAAAAGTCTTTTTCTTTTCTTTCTTTCTTTCTTTTTTCTTTTTTGGTTTTTTAAGACAGGGTGTAGCCTTGGCTGTCCTGGACTCACTTTGTAGACCAGGCTGGCCTCGAACTCACAGCAATTCACCTGCCTCTGCCTCCCGAGTGCTGGGATTAAAGGCGTGTGTCACACAAGGTTGCTTGTTGTGATCTTAATTTTAACACAGTTTGGTGGGGAAATGATTGACTCAGGAAGCCAAGTCAGAAACACAGGAGGGAACAGGAATAGCAAACAGGTGCAGTGCTGGGCTAATTCTATTTAATACCATTACTTGTGATCTGAACCAACTGAAACTGAATATCCTAATGCAACCTGCAGGTATATTACATTAGATAGGGCTTCTCTGGGGCGCTAGAGGAGTGTGACAAGATTATCAGGGCTCTCAAGAAAATCAGGGTGGCGGCTGGAGAGATGGCTCAGTGGCCAAGAGCACTGCCTACTCTTCCAAAGGACCCGGGTTCAATTCCCAGCACCCACATGGCAGCTCACAACTGTCTGTAACTCCAAGATCTGACACCCTCACATCAATGCACATAAATTAAAATTAAATAAAATATTTTTTAAAGAAGAAAATCAAGGTGAAGAGGGCCATTGCCGAGAGAGAGAGCGTGACATTCCATATAAACTGGGATGTAAGAGACATGATGAAAATGCCCCAAAAGGGCCAGGTGTGGTGGCGCACACCTTTAATCCAAGCACTCGGGAGGCAAAGGCAGGTGGATCACTGTGAGTTCAAGGCCAGCCAGGTCTGCGGAGTGAGTCTGAAACAGCCAAGGCTACATAGAGAGACCCTGTCTTGAAAAAGAAAAAATCCCCTAAAAGGACAGCCAAATGTGATGGCACACCTTTAATTCCAGCCTGCAGAGGCAGGCCGATCACTGTAAGTTCAAGGCCAGCCTGGTCTACAAAGTGAGTCCAGGACAGCCAAGGCTACACAGAGAAACCCTGTCTCGAAAACGCAAAAAACAAAAACAAAAACAAAAATAATAATAAACTAAAAAAAAAAAGATTTAAAAAAAAAGAAAAGAAAAAAATCCCCCAAAAGGAAAGGAAAAAATAAGGCAAATTTAAAGGAGGCAGAAAAAGATCCAGGAATTGTTGTTTATCACTAGGTTCCAATTCTCTCAGGACCTATTCAACTCTGGCTCTGAAATTAAAACCCAAATCCCATTTGACCAATCAGTGCATGGGAAAGAGCATCTGGTCCCTTGCTAGCTTTGTCACAGTCCTACATTCAGGACTTGGGACAAGGTTCTCAGTTTCCAGGGCAGCGGTATGAGAAACAGACTGGTCAGGAGGCTGGGAAGAGGGATGGGCAGAGGCGGTGTGAGCCTGCAACACCTGCGGATGCACTCTGGGCAGAGGCCCTGTCAGGAGGTCGTGCCCCGCCCCCCATACTCGGCTGCTCTTCTGCAGCCTCTGAGACCTTCTGCTTCTTCCCTCCCCACTTCAAATTGCAAATAGATTGTCTAGTCCACCCCCTTGGTCAGAAATCCTTGGCCAAGCCCATTGGGAAGAAAAGAGCTGGGAGCCCAAGGTCTCATTTCTCTTCTGCATTTCCCTACTGTTCCAGATTCCCGGACTGAGTGGCGGTCAACTTTTCAGAGTTAACCGGGTAAAGATGTCCCTGTTCAAAATGCCCGCATTAGACTACAGGAGTAGGCGCCCTGAGACGCCGGGACCTGGCTATCCAGAGCCAAGGATGTAAGGCAACACACACAACGGCCCAGACCTACATTCTTTTTTGTTTGTTTGTTTTTCGAGACAAGATTTCTCTGTGTAGCCTTGGCTGTCCTGGACTCGCTTTGTAGACCAGGCTGGCCTCGAACTCACAGCGATCCGCCTGCCTCTGCCTCCCGAGTGCTGGGATTAAAGGCGTGCGCCACCACGCCCGGCCCAGACCTACATTCTTACACTTGCACAGATGCTTGTGGCTGCAAGGGTGAGTCGGCAGCAAGGGGCTAACAAACTACGGAAGTGGGAGGGGCACGGAGAGCCGCGCATGGCCAACAGAGCGTCCCAAGTGCTGGGCCAACGCAGTCATGAAACTCCAAACTCAAGTGACTTCAGGCTGAGCACCGGGCAGGGCAGAACCAGAAGTAACGTGGCTTGGGGAAACTGGACCCTTGAGCATCACAGCTGTCAGCTGAGTCCCAAGAGGATCCCAAGAGGGTCTTGGAAGCCATGGTCCTCCACTGGCATTTCTCACCCAAGAGATACAGAGATCTATTTTGGGGCCTCTCAGCCACAGCTACCCCCTCGCTTATCAGGATCTCTACTCTGCACCCTTCCAGCAGATACCTGCATTTAGCTCTTCCCTCTTTTTTTTTTTTTTTTTTTTTTTCCCGAGACAGGGTTTCTCTGTGTAGCCTTGGCTGTCCTGGACTCGCTTTGTAGACCAGGTTGGCCTCGAACTCACAGCGATCCGCCAGCCTCTGCCTCCCGAGTGCTGGGATTAAAGGCACGCCTGGCTTTAGCTCTTCCCTCTTGACCAGGCTGCCAAGACGGCAGGGGAACCACTATAGACTTCTCTGGATTAGTGGGAGGAGGCGTTCATGTGGCCTCCACTCTAACCTTGGGTAGACTTAGGCAGGTAACTCCCAGAAGCACTGGGCCATCAAAGGCCCTGGAGCTGTTAGTCACTGCCTAGGCCAGGGGACAGCACAAGGACAATCAGCAGCCAGGAGCTGCTTCCTCCAAGCTGATTGGGGGGGGGGGGGAGCTTTCCTGACACCCTCCTTCTCCTCCCCCTCCCGCCGGGACCCCCTGGGGAGAAGGAGCCGTCACAAACCAAGCCAGTTCCTCTCCTGTGATTTGTTCTGAATTTTCAAACAAAGAGTAATTATGACAGATGTGGAGCAATCAGCATCATTATGCTCGAGGAACAAGAAAGTGAAAGGGAGCCTAGGGACCCTGTGTGTATGTGGGGGGGGGGGGGGGTTGTCTTCCTCCTTCAGGAACAGGCAACTCCCACCTCTACCTCCTGCAGCAGCCCAAGCAAACCCCCCAACTTCCTTCCCTGGAGCCCCTCCAGGAAGGAAAGCAGTGTTCAAGCCTACCTGGGAGCCGAACCCTCATCCCCTACCCCCCCACCCCCGCCCACCCGCAGTGTCTCAGAGTAGCAGGGGAAGCGGACCCTCCTTGCCAGGCTTCTAAGCTGTTTTCTCTTCCCCTGTCCCTGCCCTGTCCCAGTGGCATGCCTATCTGGGTTGTTCCGGCGATCACAGCAGCTGGCTAACCTGGCTTGGAATCTCAGCTTCCCTACTTCCTGTGTTCCCCGGAGCAAGTTAATCATTCTGGACCCCCATTTTCTCATCTATAAAACAGCACTAGAAGTACTTACTAACGGGACTCTTGTGGGAATTAAGTCAGTGAGCCCAGAGAGGGTTTATCACAGACCAGCCGCCCCCATGACCACGACTACTACTACCACTTATTATTATTATTATTATTATTATTATTATTATTATTATTATTATTATTATTATTATTATTAATCTGGTGCCAACTCATGGCCAGTCCCCTGTATCCAGTGTGCTTTGGGAACTCATTAAGTCCTCTGCAATTGGCCATGGGTGTCAGCAGTCCTCATCAGAACCACAACCATGACAAAAGCAAAATAGAAACATGTGCCAGTTTGTCCTAGGGGAGGGGCACAAGGGACCTCCCATCCTCTTTCTGAAGTAGGGAACATTAAGGTTCTTGGAGAAAGCCGGCACCCAGAGGGGTGACGAACTGGAAGGTTTCTTTTCTTTTTCTTTCTATTTATTTTATTTATTTATTATGTATACAGTGTTTCGCCTGTATTTATTCATGCAGGCCAGAAGAGGACACCAGATCTCATTACAGGCTGTTGTGAGCCACCATGTGGTTGCTGGGATTTGAACTCAGGACTTTTAGATGAGCAGCCAGTGTTCTTAACCTCTGAGCCATCTCTCCATCCCTGGAAGGTTTCTTAAATAGCTGACACAGACATGGCTGGGAAAATTCTTGAGGAATGGAGTGGAGAAACGAGGTTGAGGGAACTAGGTACAGGCTGCCCTGGTTCACAAGGAAGAGCAGCTTGCTGCCCAGGCTGGATGAGCAGGTCTTTAAAGGCTTTTTTTTAAGGCAGGGTTTCTCTGTGTAGCCCTATACTCGCTTTCAGAGATCCACCTGCCTCTGCTGGGATTAAAGGCATGGGCCACCTCGCCCAACGTGTTGTTGTTTTCACTGTGTCTGTATGTGCAACTGTATGAGTGTATGCCACGTGTGTGCAAGTGGCCCGCTCACACCAGGTGAGAGTACTGGATCTCCTGGACCTAGGATTACAGACGCTGTGAACAGCTGGATGTGGGTGCTAGGAACCGAACTAAGGTCCCTTGCAAGAGCAGCCAGTGCTCATATCTTTTCAATCTTGAAGCCTGGGTTTTTAAATCTACAAACCCAAGTGCTCATGCTTGTTATCCTAGCAGTACGATGACAAGGAAGACTACCATGAGTTCAAGGTCAACCTGGGCTACATAGGAAGACGCTGTACAAAAACAAAAAGAGCAAAATGGGGCCAGATTCACTCTCCAGTTTCTTCTGGTTTTTCTTGGAGATTGGGAAGGCCACTCACATCCCTGTGGGCTGAGCATTTCAGGATCCCTTTCTTTCTTTCTTTCTTTTTCTTTTTAAAAAATATTTTATTCAAGTTTTAATTTTTGTGCATTGGTGTGAGGGTGTCAGATCTTGGAGTTACAAACAGTTGTGAGCTGCCATGTGGGTGCTGGGAATTGAACCCGGGTCCATTGGAAGAGCAGGCAGTGCTCTTAACCACTGAGCCATCTCTCCAGCCCCCTCAGGATCCCTTTCTGCAGCTTGCTGTCCAGTGAGAGAGCTTCGACTTGGTTCTCTCTCATGGTGGTCTGCCCCTCACCTGCCCCTCCTCTTCGTTTAGGTGGTCTGGTCTCCATCTGCCCACCCCAAGTCCCCAGGGCCTCTTGATAGTCTCTACTCCCTCACATTCCAGTGGCCTTGGGGGCAGCAGCCAGACCAGAAAGTCCAGTTTCTGCCCATTATCAATTGCTAGCATCTCTGTGCAACCCAACACCAGCATTCCAGAGAGCAGAGGGCTGCCCCATCTCACTGCCAGGGTCAGTGTCCAGCTGGGAGGTAGCCAGTTTCTCAAATTCCTCCCTGTGAAGACTGGCCTCCGGGGAGGCCCTTACTTGTTGGGGGAGCCTGGGGAGCCCTCCCTTTTGGGGTCCTCTTTGAAGCTCTCTCTCTCTCTTTGGCTCTCTGCAGAGGCCATCTGTTCCCGTGGCGGAGGGTTCCCTGGGAGCACAGGTTAGAGAGATCACTATGGAGGAAGGCAGGAGAAACGACAGACCAGTAAAAGGGGAAAGAAAGGACGGAGGAGAAGCGAGGGAAAACAGAAGAAACTGGCCCTGGGGGTTATTAACGGCAAACACATCGAAAAGTTGCCTCAGCGGATGGCAGAGGTGGGTAGTGTACGGAAGATGCCGTGAGCAGCAAAGAGACGGAAGTGATGGCAGGAAGAGCCGGGATGCAAGGCCCTGACGAGACCCTCTCCTCTGCCTGAGCCAGGCCGGCCTGTGCCTAGGTTCAATCCTCTCCAGGCCTTTCCCCACTTTCTTAGCATTGGACCTGAGGTGTCTAAGAGTCCCTCTCTTTGGGATGTGCACAGGCATTCCCTTTCATTTGAGAGTAGCAAATATCGGAGTTTTATTAGCAAGTCTCAGGCCAGGGCAGCAAGAGGGAGAGGTTCCATGGGATGAGTTAGCACGTGTCCATAGGCTCACTTGGGATGGCAGACAGATTTGGGGACCCACCTAATGAATGGAAAGTAGGAGCTAGATGCCTGGGGAGTTATGGCTATGCTTACAGTCTAAGGCCTCGCCAGTCAACGGCCCATGGCTTACCTGCCTTCCTTTCACCTCAATCCATTCAGGACAGGAAACTATCAAACCCTTTACAGGACCTAAGCCACCTCCAGCTCCGCAGCTGGGCTATGCTGCTCATCCTGGTGGGGGTGGGGGGTTGGGGGGTAGAGGTGGGGGAGGCTCTCCCACAGGAGAGTCCTTTGAAGATAGATAAACCTAGCCCAGGTCTCTCTCTCTCTCTCTCTCTCTCTCTCTCTCTCTCAATTTAGGGTCATAGGTTAGCTGCACACACACAGGACAGAGATTTTTGGTGGAATTACTCAGTCCACTTTAAACAAAGACAGGAGAGAGCTGTCTGGCTTGCCATTCTGGGTACCATTCTGTTCCATTCCACTTTTATTAAGGGAGTGTAAAATAGCCTTCAAGCTACTGTGCAGAAGTCTCTCTTCAAGATACACACACACACACACACACACACACACACACACACACACACACACACACCAGCCTGCAGGGGCTCTGGAGAGGAGAGAGAAAGGCGATATAAGTAGGCCAGGAGTGAAAAAGTCCTTTCTCCCTAGGGGTGGGAAGGGGGCAGAGGGTTAAGGGGGGCTGGGGGCCTGTTTCATTTGCAGGCTGCAAATGCCTCTCCTATTCACGGGCCCACATTCCCAGCCCAGGCGCCTGGCCACTGACAATGCGGGGACAGGAACAGAGAAGATTTGCACATTGTGTTTAAGGGGCCAGCTGGCTGCCTGCGACAGTGGAGCCAAGGTGTGGGAACCAGAAGCAGGTCCACAGTCCTGCGGGTGGAGTCGGGGGGGGGGGGTGCCCTGAGCCCTGCTCAGAGCTGTGCTCCCCTCCCATCAGGCCCAAGTGCCCGGGGCTGCAGGACCCATCCGGCCAGAGAAGAGGGTCCAAGGCAGGAGATCCAAGACCCTACGTGGAGGAGAGTCAGGCAATTGAGTGTGAGTCACACCCCATCTGGTGGGGCCCACAAAGGTTCAGTTCCTCAAGAGCAGAGCGGCCACCCCGTGATCCTGCCCTGTGTGAACACACTATACTTTCAGACCCATTCTCCATGCTCACGGCCTCTGTTCCTTGGAACTGGGCATCAGCCTGTCGATTTAAGAAATGAAGGTGCGTGGGGGGGGGGGGGAAGGGAAGAGGAGGAGGGAAGGGCGGGGGGGGGGGGGAGAGAATAGGAGAACACACACTTTGGGCCCAGAAGGCCACATGTTCATTTAGTTTTTACCAAGCTCCTCAGGCAGGGGATGTGAGAAAAAAAAAAAGTGCCCCCCCCCAGCTTAAAATCTAGCTGAAGAGACAGATGGGGTATGCAGCTATAAAGCAGGTACTTAACAATGCAAGCTGCCATCACCAACGGGAAGGGCTCTGACCTGAATGCCACAGACCACAATTGCTCCCACCATAGAAGAAGAGATGACTGTAAGATAAAGGATTAAGGAGGGACTGCGTATGAGGAAAAGGGCAAGCATGGACGGGAAAGTCACAGCACAGGCAGGTCCATCCTGAGAACCTTACAGGCCCGGGCCACATTCTCAGTGACCTTTTCACACACATGGGACTCCTGGGGTCTCAGGAAGGCCTTTCCACTCTCCTCTTTCTACCACCCCTCAAAGCTTCTCAAGAGTGCCAAACAGTGGCCTCCAGGTGGACTTGGGAGACAGCCTGGTCAGTAAAGCGTTTGTCTTGTAAGCAATGAGGACCTGGGTTCAATCCCCAGCATCTGCTTGGAGCAGAGAGATCAGTCCTAGTGCTCAGGAGGTGGATATGGGCAGATCCTTGGAGCTCTCTAGCCAGGCAGCATGCTCTACTTTAAGAAGCCCCAGGCCAGTGAGAGACTCAGGTGGCCTGGGTGTGGTGAGCCACGACTTTTCTTTCTTTCTTTCTTTTTTGGTTTTTCAAGACAGGGTTTCTCTGTGTTAGCCCTGGGTGTCCTAGACTCGCTTTGTAGACCAGGCTGGCCTCGAACTCACAGTGATCCGCCTACCTCTGCCTCCCGAGTGCTGGGATTAAAGGCATGCACCACCACGCTCGGCCACCACTAGGGAGGTAGAGGCAGATGGATCTCAATGAGTTAGAGGCCAATCTGTTTACACAGTGAGTCCCAGTCAAGGAGACACTGTGAGACAAAACAAAACAATTAGAGTGGATGGCACCTACAGAGTGACACCAAGACTGTCCTTTGGCTTCTACACTCAAACACACACATATCAACAACACACATACATATATACACACACACATACATACACACTCATGAACATACACATACACATGCGGATGACTGGCAGGTAAAAGGACTGACCCTTACCCATTTGTCACGTCCTGATAGAAGTGAACTCCCATAGAAAATACGTCCACACATGGACGCTCACCCACCAGCTGACACTTCAGCTGTAGTGCCTGCTTCCTGCCCTGACAGTAAACAGATATGTCTTGGAAAAGCAGTGAGGGACATTTCCCACGGTCCCTTCAGCTGGGTTGCCCTTCAAGGACAGTAGGGAAGCTTTAGTTCGGAATCCTGAGCCTGGCCAATCAATTATCAGGTGATAAAAGCCTTCGCACTTACCAGCCACGGTGCCAAGACCCACTTCCCCCATGACCCACCACTTTACTCAGGGCCTTGCAAATACACTGCAGTCTCTCACCAAGTGCAGCCTCCAGCAGCAGCATCCAGCCCACACTTCCCCTGGCCCCAACCAGACCTAGTCCCAGATCTACACAGCCACCAACCATGTGGAAAGCGGATCCAGAGCTGGCCGACCTGCTCTCTCTTCGCACACGCTGAGTACGATTCAGTCCTTGTAAGTTCCTGTGAGTGTCCCTTCCTAGGAATCACACCACAGCCAGGACTAGAGTCACAGCTCAGGACAGTAACAGTTCCTTATCAACAGTCAAGAGCACTGCCTATGACCTGTGCTAGGCCCGCCGTACACATAATTCTACGGGAATCTGGGGCTTCGAGAGGTTAGGTAACTTGCCCAAGGTCCCAAAGCCAGTGGGTAGTCTGGGGGGTGGGGTGGTCCAAGGCCCAAATCCATCAACCCCAGGTCTGTTTGCTGCATCAGCCCACATCTGAAGTCACTGGCAGGCCTCCCCGGCTTCTTAAGTATGCACTTGGCATTAGCGGACAACACCTACCACTACCCAGAATGCTCACCAGCTTTTCCTAGGTACCAAGCCCACTCCACTGCCTTACAGAACTTTCCCACAGCCCAGATCTGCTAAGGGGAGGGATTACAGCCTTTGTCCAAGTGGAGATGCAATGGCTCAAGAGGATTAAGTTGACACTTGCTCAGGACCTCTGATCAGTGGTGAGTGGAGTGGCAGAGCTGGTTCAAGGGCACCCTTCCGCCCCGCCCCCCCCCCCGACCTCCCCCAAGTCCTTGCTCTATGGACCTCACTAGGCCAACTACAGTTTCCCAAACTAGAGATTATGTTGTGGGCCAGCAGCGTTGACAGTACCTGGGCTCTCATTAGAAGCAGAAACTCCTGGACTTGTTCAGATGTTTATATTGAAAATGGTATCTTATCAAGATCTCCCACACACACCCTAGGTGGTTGTCAAGAAGGTTCAATTTGGGGAATCCTGCGCTTGATCACAACGGATTTCTCTTCTGTTCCCCCAGGGCGCACTGGGACCAAGAATCAAGAGGCAGGATCTGCTGGAGGGCAGAGGGCTAGGAATGGGTCCTCTACTTATTTCTCGCTCTTGAGACTAGCTCACCTCCCCGCCTTTTAAATTTTTTATTTTATATGTATGGATGTTTTGCCTGCATGTATGTACCACATCCATGCCCAAGGAAGCCCAAAGAAAGCATTCTATTCTCGGGGATTAGAGTTACAGACAGCTGTAAGCCGCTACATGGTGCTGGGAATTGAACCTGGGTCCTTTGGAAGAGCAACAGGTGCTCTTAATCACTGAGCCATCTCTCAAGACCTCTAAAAACTTTTTGGAGTAAATCAGGCACAAAAATCTCACTCAGCAAGAGGGAGCCAATGTATGTTCCCAAGAGACTGGGCCAAGGGAACAGGAGCTCCACATCGCCAAGTCTCAGTTTTCAGGCCTCACACTATTAGCCTGTGAGAGAGCAAGGCTGAGTCCAAAACTCCTGGGATCGTGTACTTGAGGGCTTAGACCCCTGAGCTGCTGATCCCAAACTGAAGTTCTAAGGCAAAATCCGCCTGCAGCACAGCCAACCTCTGGGAAGAATGTGGTTCCAGGATGACTGGGGTGGACAGAGTGCTCTCTGGCCCCAGCAGACCTGCCTGAGAGCAGTGCCAAGCGTGCCCCTCTACCCGGCCAGCACCTATGGAGCTCACGGGAGAAGCAGGGGCCTTGGAGGCTCCTCACACCTTTTCAGAAAGCCACCATCCCGTGTCACATAACATGTGCACTGCCAGCCGGCAAGGCCAGGGGATGACTAACCAAGGAGTAAACCAAGGCTGATAATCAGCTTTGAGGCTTCCCAGGGATATTAGCATGGGAAGTAAAAAAGATGGAATCATGGGAGTAGTGGCACATGCCTTTAATCCCAGCACTCGGGAGGCAGAGGCAGGCGGATCGCTGTGAGTTTGAGGCCAGCCTGGTCTACAAATTGAGTCCAGGACAGCCAAGGCTACACATAGAAACCCTGTCTTGAAAAACCCAAAAAAGAAAAAAATAAATAAATAAAAATAAAAAAGGAATCACACAGGTACTTGTGAGCCAAAGCAAGTGCCCACAGGGCACAGACTTAAGGGGGAAGGGAAGGCTGTTTTCAGACCCAAACACTCAGAAACAACTCTCTTAGCTATTAGCCAGTCCAACCCTAAGCACGGCTCAATTCCTTATGCTGCTAGAATTGAAAGAAACAAACTTTTTTCTTTTTCTTTTTTAGACAGGGTCTCTCTATTCAGCCCTGGCTGTCCTGGAATTCACTCTGTAGACGAGGCTGGATTCACTCTACAGACCAGGCTGGATTCACTGTATAGACCAGGCTGGCCCTGAACTCACAGAGGTCTGTCTGAAAGATGTGAACCACCATTCCCAGTTCAAAACAAGCTATTATCACATATAGGGAAACACATTTAATAGCTGGGGAGATGGCTCAATCAGTAACATGCTTGCTGCACACTGGTGAGGGAGGGCCTGAGTTCAGGGCTTCAGAACCAACGTGAAAAACTAGACAGGGCTGGGGAGGCAGAGATAGCAGGATCGCTGAGGCTTGCTGGGCAGATGGTACAGCTACTAAGTCAGCGAGCTCTGAGTTCAATGAGAGACACTATTTTAAAAAGTAAGGCTGGGGGCTGGAGAGATGGCTCAGAGGTTAAGAGCACTGTTTGCCCTTCCAAAGGTCCCGAGTTCAATTCCCAGCAACCACATGGTGGCTCATGATCATCTGTAATGAGATCTGGCGGGCAGGCACATATGTGGGCAGAATACAGTATAAATAATAAGTACATTGTAATAATAATTAATAAATAAATATTATTTAAAAAAATAAAAAGTAAGGCTGGTAGTGACTAAGGAGGACACCTGGCATCTCCTCATATGTGTGCATACATGAACCTGTGTACACATACAGTACACATACTATGAGGCTGGAAGATAGAATGCTAATTTAGTGTGTTTAAGTCCCTGGGTTTGAATCCCAGCATGAAAAGAAGGAGGAAGAGGAGGAGGAGGAAGAGGAAGGAGAGGAGGAGGAAACCTACCTCTTCCTCCCTCACAGCTCTTCTCTCTTCTTCTGAGTCTTTGCGGTGATGCTAAAATTCAACAGCCCGCTATCTTTCCACACTAAGAGAACCCACGGAACTGTAGAAGGACTCATGATCACACAGAGTCCGTGCCATCACTGCCACCCAGACGACTGGATGGTCCCTCTGGAAAGCTGTGGCATGATGGCCGTGGGGCTGCCCGGAACATCACTCCTGCACCCACTGCCTGTGGGCAAGGTCACCCTAGAGCTGAATGGAATGCTCCTGGCATAGCCTTCCATAGTCCTACCCCCCAGCGTGTCTGTCACGGATCTGACAAGCCACCTGGAGAAAGCCGCCATGAATAAGGACATCAAGAAGACGGCGAAGCAGGCTTCAGATGGCCCAATAAAGGGCTCCACCGAGGGCCGGGATGTCCTCTAAGCCTTTAACAGTGCCACCCACCCCTCTGCCTTTGACACTGGGGCTGGCATTTGTTTTCAGTGACAACTTTGTAAAGCTCATTTCCTAGTATGACGATGAATATGGCTCACTGCAACAGAGCGGTGGGCCTCATAGCCTGCACTCGCCCTCCAAGAAGAAGCCTTAAGACTACACAGCCAGGGGCTGGAGAGATGGCTCAGAGGTTAAGAGCACTAACTGCTCTTCCAAAGGTCCTGAGTTCAATTCCCAGCAACCACATGGTGGCTCACAACCACCTATAATGAAATCTGGTGCCTTCTTCTGGTGTGAAAATATACATGCAGGCAGAATACTATATATATGTAATAAATAAATAAATCTTAAAAAAAAAAGTCTACACAGCCCTGCAAGAACAGAGAGGAAGAGAGAGGCCCTCGGCTGCTGAGGAGTCCCTGTCCCAACTCAGTCCCCCAAAACTGAGCATCTCCCCTCACAGTTTCCAGTCCAGACCCACAGAAGAAGGGGAGACGTAGGGAGCCCTAACTCTCTTGAATACCATCAGTAAAGTTTGCTGTACCCACAAAGACATACAAACAAACAACGGAGTAAAAGACGTCATGAGGTAAGGCAGCATTTTCCTGGGAGGTCTCACTCCTGCCATCCCCAGACTCCAAGTCTTCCTCTGGTTCCCAGCCTCCACCCACACACAGGCCATCTGCTCAGAGGCTGTATCAGTCTCCCTCGCCTGGATGAGAGGGCCAGGGAAAGGGGTGGCTGAGCCGGAAGTGATTCCCTTCTCCAAGTCTAGGGCTGCTCCCCAGCAAGCTCCATATGGGGGCCTGGACCGGCCTTCCTCAGAACAAAGGGGGCATCATCTGCCCGGCAAAAGGACTCCTGCCTGGAACAATTCATCAACCACCAGCCTGTTCAAAGTAGCAGTGTGGAGTCCTCCGAGCCAGGAAGGAACTTGTCAGCGTTCACAGGGAAGGAGGCTGCATGCCACAGGGGTTAGGCGGGAGGGTATAGAACTCATGTTGCCCAAGCTGCAGCCTGGCTCTTCTGCCTCCCAGAATGTTAGCACTGAATCCCACCCTCCTCCAGGTCCAGATTCCTCATCTCTAAAAGGGGAGTGTCAGCTCATGTCTCCCTTAGCCATTGTGAAGAGTCCAGAACGCGTTCTGGGTGCCCAGCATGCAGCAAGTATTAAATAAACGCTGCCTAGCATTACTACCAAAACCAAAGCAGCTTTTTAAGGGACAGCTGTTTCCCGGAGAACATTGTTCACTGACCTTAACTGTTGTCATTTCTCAAGAGAAGTAGCCTTCCTTCCTTCCTTCTTCCATTTTTCTTCCTCTTCCTCCTCCTCTTTTTAATATCTATGTGTTTGTTTATTTATTTATTTATCTTTTGGTTTTTGGAGACAGGGTTTCTCTGTGTAGTCTTGGCTGTCCTGGCCTCACATTATAGACCAGGCTGGCCTCGAACTAACGTCAAGCCGCCTGCCTCTGCCTCTGCCTCCGCCTCCGGAGTGCTGGGATTAAAGTCCTTTATATCATCACACCCGGCTTCTATGTGTTTATTCACTGTGTGTGTGTGTGTGTGTGTGTGTGTGTGTGTGTGTGTGTGTGTGTGTGTGTAGGGAGGTCAGCTTCAGGTCTCTTCCTCAGCAGTACTGTCTACCTTGTTTTTTTTTGAAACAAGGTCTCTCTTTGGCAGCTGCGGCTTGCCAACTCAACTAGGCTGGCTGGACTGTTGAGCTAGCTTCAGGGATGCTCCTGTCTCCGTCTCCTCACTACTAGAACTGCAGGCTGCTGCTACCACACCCAGCTGTTAACAAGAGTTCTGGGGATCCGAACTCAGGTCCTCCTGCTTGTGCAGCGAGTATTTTGCCAGCTAAGCTGCTTCCCTAGCACCTCTCACCATTATGATTTTGTTGTTGTTGCTTTTAATGAAAATTGTTGAACTAGTTTGAGGCTCCACTACTGGCACAGTGAAGTCTTATTCTACTCACAATGTTTCAAAGTTCACTTACGATTAAGATTTTCATGTTTTTACAATGGCCCTTCAGAAATCTAAGTGCCCCCACAAATCCTTCTGTGCTTAAACACCAGAACCATATTCAATGGACCAGGATGTATGTCATGGTATGACACATTCATGAAAGCCTTGATAAGCTGAACAAAAACATGGATGAGGCTCTGCCTCCAGCCCACATGAGCTACATTCTTGTCCATTTACATCCCAGCCACTAACAGAGCACAGGACATAATTGTGCCATCCAAAGTCACCACTGTGCCACCTGTCAACTGATCCAAGCTAGGCCATTTGTTCTTCTGAGCCTCCTCCCTCCCATCCATGATAGGCTAACCCTGGTCACCAGTCTGGTTTATACAAGGGGACATCTACTTACTTGCAGCCTGGAGACGAGCCTTCCGACTGACCAGCAGCCCAAAGCGGTTCTGAGCCACACATTCATAGTCCCCTTCATCTGAAGGGCCACCGCCTTGGTCGAGCCTAAAGTGGTGGATCAGCAAGGAGCCGTTGGCCAGCAGGGTTGAGTGGGTGCCCTCAGGCAGCTCTGCTCCGTTCTTCCTCCAGGAGACTTGCACTGGAGGGGTCCCCTCCACTTTGCAGCCCAGCACTATGGGCTGTCCAGGGACTGCAATAGCATCGTTTGGTTCCACAGCAAATGCCAGTTCAGCAGAGTGGCCCAGACCTGAACCAGAGAAATGGAAGGAAAGGGGATGTTAGCATGGGATGTATATGCAGCGAGGAAGAATTCCATACACACGAGATTTCAGGTTCCATGGTTCTGTGCGCCCACCACATCCCTGTGAGGTATCTGTCGGCTCAATAGGAATCCCCATTAGACGCAGAACTTTTATCTATTACAGAATGACATCCCGTGCAGTAGTTTACTTGAATCCAACCACTGCGGAAGAACGGATGCCACTCGTATCACTCCATCTATCACAAATAAGAAAACTAAAACCTGGAGATGTTAGGTGACCCGGCCAAGGCCTCATACTTAGTCATTGCAAATCAGAGTCTGGGAGGGCTGGAAAGATGAGCTGATGCTTAAAAACACTGGCTGCTCTTCCAGAGGACTCAAGCTCAATTTTCAACACCCACAAGGGGACACAGCAACCATCTGTCTCCAGTCTTGGGGACGGTAAGCCCTCTACTGGCCTCCACGGGAACCAGGCACGAAGACACATGGACGTGCAGGTAAGAAAAACACCCACACACATTAAAATGAACTAAAAAAATTTTTTTAAAATTTAGATCAAAAGCAAGACTGAGCCCAACACTTTGCTGTCTCTTTTGTAGTTGCCCTGCACAGACAAGGAAGCCTCACAGACTTTCAGGATGTAACCTTAAAAAATTCAGTGTATCCTGCCTTCCCCCTCATCAACTATTTAAATCAAGGAACAGCAATGAGGCTTGTGTCTTAGGGTTGTTTGGCATGATTAACAAGAGAGCACTGCAGGAAATTAAAATTGCTAAAGCAATGCAAAGGGCTGGGATGTAGCTCAGTCGGTAGAGTGCTTGCCTGGAGAGGTTAGGGACTTGCATGCATACTGGTTCTGGTCCCCAGCACTGAAACTCAATATAGTTGCCTTCATCCCAGCACTGGGTGTGTGGGTGTGGAGGTGTGAGGATCAAGAATTAAGCCAGGCCGGGCGTGGTGGTGGTGGCGCACGCCTTTAATCCCAGCACTCTGGAGGCAGAGGTAGGCGGATCGCTGTGAGTTCGAGGCCAGCCTGGTCTACAAAGTGAGTCCAGGACAGCCAAGGATACACAGAGAGATCCTGTCTCGAAAAAACCAAAAAAAAAAAAAAAAAAAGAGAGAGAGAGAGAGAGAGAGAGAGAGAGAGAGAGAGAGAGAGAGAATTAAGCCAGAAAAAAAAAATCATTAAGCCAGGTCGGCTGTGATGGCACACACAGCACTTGGGAGGCAGAGGCAGGTGGATTGCTGTGAGTTTGAGGCCAGCTTGGTCTACAAAATCGAGTCCAGGATAGCCAAGGCTACACAGAGAAACCCTGTCTCGAAAACAAAAAAGAATTACGCCAGAAGGCATTCTGGCCGTCCACATACAAGGGAGATATAGATGCCCCCTCACTGTGAATAGAAAAGAAGCCTTTCCTGGTGGCGCACGCCTTTAATCCTAGCACTTGGGAGGCAGAGGCAGGCAAATCTCTGAGTCCCAGACCAGCCTGATCTACAAAGCAAGTTCCAGGACTGCCAGTTCTACACAAAGAAACCCTGCCCAGAGAAACAAAAACACAACCCTAAAAAGTGGAGCGAGATAGTAATAAGTCAGGGTTCCTGCTAGAGAGCAGCAGGTCTGGGACCAGTACTCAGACACAGGCTGTGTGTGGCCTGCCCCCCTTAGCCCAGGTGTTGGTCCTTTGGGCTTTGTTATGAGGAGAGTTGGGGAATAGCAAACACCAATTTACATTCCCTAAATTGATTAGAGAGAAAGAGAGAGAGAGAGAGAGAGAGAGAGAGAGAGAGAGAGAGTGTGTGTGTGTGTGTGTGTGTGTGTGTGTGTGTGTGTGTAGAATCTTCACTCCCAGGTAACCTCAGGATAAATATGATAGGGCGAGGTGTGTGTAGGAGCGATAAAGATGTCAAGGAGTGAATCAGGGCCCAGGCAGGAAGAATAAGCACTCATAGCCCAGAGGTGACAGCAACTCTCTCCAGCAAGCAACTTACCAGATCAGTTATGACTTTTCTTTACTCGTGGTCTAAAGGGGCGGGCACAGAGCTCCCTCCTCACATTTCCAAGGAACTAGTGATCCCGGACCTGGTCCCTCCCTCGCAGACTCAAGCCCTTCCCTCCTGGGAGAAACCTAGTTGGGGGGGAGGGGGCGGGGAGCGGGGGCTGGGTCTAGGCATTGCCTCCACTCTAGGGTAAGGGCAGTTTAAGACAGCTGAGGCTCACACGCTTTCAAGTCCCTCACATCCTCCACTCATCCTAAGTTTGAGCCGCCTCTGCCCCCAATTCAACCCCGCTGTCGCCACAGAGGATAAAGTTTCTCCCGGGTGCAGCTGCAATATTTTGCTTTTGGGGAGGGAAGGAAAGGAAAGAGAATAGTTCAACTGTGTGTCTGCGAAGGACTCGAGAAGGAGGAGGGCCTAGATCCACACCCTTCTTGGGTGAGATGAAGCTTTCACGGCCACAGAGGAAGCGACCGGTGGCCCGGCGGGCGAACGCAGGGCAGGGACTCCTAGAGACCTCCCTCGGGGAAGGGCGGGGCCCAGGGCAGCACCGCTAGCAGGCTCTTGCCTGGACGACAGCACCTCTCCTCCGGCTCTCTTAGCTTTTGGCAGGTCCGCCAGCTCCGCCCACCGGGAATCTTTCCTTCCTTCTTCATCGGATGCCCCGGGACCCACTCCTAGCTTTAAACCCTAGGGAATGCCTTCTTGGCCCAACGCAGGCGCGCCCGGATCCCCAGACCCTGACTGCCGCTTCCGGCTTCGGCCGCCTAGGGCTACTCAGGGTCTTTAGCCAGGCTCTGCGCACCCTGGCTCGCCTTCCTCGTAGGGGACTCGTCCGCTCTTTCTCCTGGAGCTTGTTTCCTTCAATCCCAACGGCAGCCTGCCTCCTGCCTTCCAACTCCCGCTTTGCCGCGCTCCCAGCTTCTCCATCTAGAATCGGGGTCCTGTCCTGGACCTATCCTGAGTCCCCGGAGGCGCAGAGAACAGAGCCCCGGCCCTCTCCCAGGGTTCAGTCCCCCATCCCTCCGCCCCGCAATCCTTCAAACTACGGACAGCCCTGACCAAGTGGCTCTCCCCACGCCCGCAGCGCGCTGTCCCGCCAGGTTCCTCTAGCACGCGCTCCTAGCGCAGGTCCGCCCCTTTCGCCTGAGTCCTGAGCCCCGGCTCACCCTGGCTTGGCGCGGGCAGTAGCAGCAGCAGCAGCGGCAGCAACAGCGGCAGGAGCCCGGGCCGGCGTAGCGCGGGCGGGCGGCGCGGGGACGCGGTGCGCGGCGCAGCCATGGGGCTCTCGGTCCGCTGGGCTCGGCGACGCGCGGCACTGCCCGGCTGGGGGGGGCCTCTCCCGGGCTCACAACGTCCCGCGGGGCCGGCTCCGGGGCCGGGGCCGGGGCTCAGGCCGGGGCCGAGCCCGGGCGGCAGGAGGCTGGGGCCGCATGCCGGTCTTAGCGGGGAGTAGGTATCAAGGAGAGCGCCGCTTGCGCCATCTTGCACCCACCGCGGCGATCTGTCAGCCGCGCCCGGGGTGCGCGCTCCGCACTCCGCCCGCGCCCGCACCGCCCTCCTCCTCTGCCCGCCGCCCCCCTCCCTTCCCCTCCCCCAGCCCCTTCTCCCCGGAGGCCGGGTCTGGGGAACAAAAGAGCCGGCGAGCGCTTTAAGCGGCCGGACATTCCCGGCTGCGCAGCGGACGCGCCCCCTGCGCTTTGAACTGCAGCGGGAGCAGCCGGCGCCGACCTGGGCTGCAGCCGGGTATCCGCTCCTCGTGGCCGGTCTGGACTTGAGGATCTGGGAAAGTGAAGACTGCTAGAGAGGGTCCCGGCTGCGAGAAAACACACAAAGCTGAGGGGTTTGCTTTTCCCCACTTTATCTGCGGTGCCTTCTTTCCCAATATCCAACTCTGTTTTAAAGACAATTCCCTTTAAACTGCTCAAACTTATTAGAGATTCGGCATTCTCTAGGTTCCTTGTCCTTCTTTTCAAGGGATGGGTTACGTAGCTGCAAGACTGGCCCCTCTAGACTGAGGTAAGTTAGGGCACTCCGGTAGATGATTGGCAAGAACAACCCCAACATGATAGTAAGAGCCCATGAAAGCCGGAGACCCCACCGCGTTCTCACAGAGTTGGGCTGAAACCTGAAGACCACACTATCTCCCGTCAACTTTGCAGATCTTTAAGAGCTGACCTGGTAAGCACGCTGGAAGTTTATGGTCGCCAGCACCATCTCTTTGCCGTGTCTGATGTTCCACATACGGGGAGACTGCTGATGAGAGAGACATTTGTATGTTGCCCCATAGCGATCTTGAATCTTGGCCTTTCACTGCTCTGTGCAGCCATATGTTGGGTCCAACTTGATGGGTGAGTCCATCCAAATTATGGAGCACCCACTTAAATTCTGGAAGCGAGAGACTTATAGGTGGCAGTGTCATGTCTCCCAAAGGTCCTCTCTGGCAGGATTGGAGGGTAGGAGTGTATAGTCTCTCTCACCTCTCATAGCACAGCCTGGCCTTGAATTCACTTTGTAGTAGAGGCTGGCCTCGGAGGCCTTGCTCCTCCTGCCTCCACCTCCCGAGTGTTAGGGTTACAAGTATGTGTCACCATGCTTTGGTACAGGTGAGAAGAACTGCAGGTGTGGGACCAGTAGGGAAAGGCACTGCCACCAAGCCTGACCAGCTGAATTCAGTCCCTGGGACCTACGTGGTTGAAGGAGAAAGTGACACCCACAGCAAATTGTCTTCTGACAGGCAATCACCAGTAATCCCAGCGCTCAGGGAGGCAGAGGCAAGCGGGTCTCTGTGAGTTCGAGGCCAGCCTGGTCTACAAAGAGAGTCCAGGACAGCCAGGGCTACACAGAGAAACCTGACATGAAAAAACAAACAAACAAAAAGCAAACAAGAAGAAGAAGAAAGAAAGAAAGAAAAAAGCCAACCCCCTCCCCCGCCAAAAAAAAAAAAAATCAGAAGAGCCGAACATAGTGGTGTACATCTTTAGTCCCAGCACTCAGGAAGCAGAGGCAGAAGGATTTCTGTGAATTTGAGACTGGCCTGGTCTACAGAGCTAGTTCAAGGACAGCTAGGGCTACACTGAGAAACCCTGTCTCAAAATAAGGAAAATAAGTAAAATTTAAAAACAAAAACAAACAGAGCCGGTCAGTGGTGGCGCACACCTTTAATTTCAGCACTTGGAAGGCAGAGACAGGCAGATCTTTTTGTGAGTTGGAGGCCAGCCTGGTCTACAGAGTGAGTTCCAAGACAGCCAGAGCAGTGACACAGAGAAAACCCTGTCCTAAAAAACCAAAAAGAAGCCAGGCGGTGGTGGCACATGCCTTTAACCCCAGCACTCTGGGAGGCAGAGACAGGCAGATCTTTTTGTGAGTTGGAGGCCAGCCTGGTCTACAGAATGAGTTCCAAGACAGCCAGAGCTGTGACACAGAGAAAACCCTGTACTGAAAAAAAAAGAGAAAAAAGAAAAAGAAAAAACAACAAAAAACCAGAAAACCTTTAGGCCTCTAGAAATCAGACGCAGATGTCTGTACATAGCCAGGTCTGCATTAAACATGAGCTGAGAAGATAGCGTGGAGCTGCGTGTGCAATGGAGAGGGTGAGCAGCAGACACCGACAGTCTGCCATTGCCACAAAGGGAAGGGCGGGAGCGAGGCCCCCACAGACGACAGGGAAGGTATAGTGCTGAAATAGGGGCTTCCCCGGAGCCTGAAGTCCTGGAATGCCCTCCTGCAGGCCTTGAATCATCAACCACCCCTTCTTGGCATGTTCTGGACTCCAGAGAGGTCAAACCGGTGTCCTGAGTTGCTGTCATTTTAAATTCATCTTGACAAGTGTTTAATTCTTCTTTATCACAACCCTTGGTCTGAGAGTGATATGCAAATAAAGGCTATTCTACCACGTGCAAAATGTGCAGTGTCTCTCCGCACGATCTGTCAATCAACTCTGAGCCTGGCCCACCAGCTACTTTGGGGGTGGTCCTGGGCATGGCAGCCTCTGCTGGCTCATGATTCCTTCCAGTGAAAAGGCACTTTCTAGGCTCCTTAAAGATATCAGCAAAGGATGCTGGGCGTGGTGGCGCACGCCTTTAATCTCAGCACTCAGGAGGCAGAGGCAGGCGAATCGCTGTCTTCGAGGCCAGCCTGGTCTACAAAGCGAGTCCAGGACAGAGAGACCCTGCCTTGAAACACCAAAAGGAAAAAAAAAAATTTTTTTTTCAGCAAAGGGCAGCTGTCAGCTGTGATCCTGAGAAGTGTGGAGATCGGGTCTAAGCTGGGAGATTTGTGAGACTGTGTACACACTAGGGGGTAAAGAGGATGCAGGGTGAGCCTAAGAATGCATTGATAGCAGGTGCACCCAGGTCAGTTATGAATGTGGCTCAGCACATCTGTGGACCACAGCATGTGACAATTTTAAAAGGATGGCAGGGGGTCTGGTACACTCTTCCAACCTCTTCCTGCCCAGTCATGCATGTGACACACATGTGTACATGCAGGCAAACACCCATTACACACTCTAGGTAAGTTCTCAATCACACAATGAGGTTTCCATCCCTCTTTCTTTGTTTTTGCTTTTGTTTGGTTTGGTTTTGATTTTGATTTTTCCAGTTTTCAAGACAGGGTTTCTCTGTGTATCCTTGGCTGTCCTGGACTCGCTTTGTAGACCAGGCTGGCCTTGAACTCACAGAGATCCACCTGCTTCTGCCTCTGGAGTGCTGGGATTAAAGGCACATGCCACCACGCCTGGCCCTGGTTTTGTTTGTTTGTTTTTTCTTTGGGCCCATGTCCTCTCTGCTCTCAAAATTTACTGTTTCTCATCTTGGCAGGGCCAGGTAGACTGCAGAAATTCTGGTCACTTGGCTCCCTAAAGGATGCAGCGTGAGGGAGGGATGGCTCAGCTGTTGCCAGTGCTTACCGCTCTTGCAGAGGACCCTGATTTGCTTCTCAGTGCCCGTATTGTACAGCTCACAATGACTGGAAAGTCTAGTTCCAGGGTATCTGAAGCACTCTAGCCTCTGTGAGCACCTACATGAACACATAAACACACACACACACACACACACACACACACACACACACACAAACCTTTAAAGAAAAGTTAAAAAAAAAAAGAGCAATGTGTCTGGAAAATAGTTTATTAATTCATTATAGGAACAGATACATAATCAATGCCTTAGTATAACACTAAAGAATTATCATATTTGTAAGGAAGAAACATGATGCTGGAAAATGCAATTAAATAATACAGCATAAACTAAGTACAGGTGAATAAGTGAGCACATTAAGTATTGAGTACACTTGTCATGCTTCGAGAAAAGCACGATTTTTAAATGAGACTCAAAAGAACTTAAGGCATCCATGGCAAGCGACAAAGGGATTAATACCCTGTAAAAGGCCAATAGACTCTTTTCTAATAAAACCTGCTGCTACAAAGAAACAACCCTAACACTCCGCAGTTACTCAGAACCCAAACCATGGAGAGCACTAGTGAGTAGCGGCTACTTTCTTATCAACTGTGAGTTATAGGCAGATACTAGATTTATTACTTATTTGCTTTTGAGAAACAATTTTCCACCCAACCTAATGGGTTATAAATTGTCTCATTTGTAGCTATTTAATTTAAACCAGAACCTCAGTGCTTGTTAAACAGGAACGTGAGAAATGACTATGTGGAACCTACTGTTAAAACCGGCTATTTCATTTGAGTCAAGGACAGGAAAATATAACCAGCAAAATAAAATGAGGCTTTTGACCTTCAGAGCAATGAAGAAACACACAGTGGTGTTGGCTGTGCCCACTCTGAATGCTACAGAAGTAGTTCAAGTGACAATCCTGTCTTTAACGAGATACAAAACCAACATTAATAATCTTTAGTGTTATAGGCTGGCTGAAGAAGTGGGGGAGGAGGACATGTAGGTGAGGTGTCAAACGTGAGTGACACACGAGGGTAATAAACACAGATGCTTTCAGGGGCTGAGGAGGCTGCAACTCTGCTGAAAGACATTAGCCAAAAAAAAAAAAAAAAAAAAAAAAAAAAAGACTGGTTATTTCTAATTGGCCCAGAAGCCAGAGTTAACACTTGATGTACTGGCCAGTTAAAAATAAAAAGATCTGCAGTACACTCTGCATGGCTGAGGTGAGTAATCAAATAGATGGCATTGCTTTCATGACCCAGCAACTAAAAGCCAGGGTTGTCCCTAGGTGGTAAGGTGATTTGGGGATTTGACTTAAAGAAAAATCAAACCAAAAGGAACCAACCACCCTTTTCCTGTGTGAAGACTTCCCTTCCAGCATCTTGGAGGAAACACTTTGTCACCCTGAATGCAGCCAGGCTCAAGTCTCGAGGGTCAGGATGCTGAGTGGCAGCAGCTCGGGAGCCTCCCTTCCCCTCCCCCGCTTCAGCCTCAGCTTCTGCCAGGACTGGAGGGCAAAAGCTCCGGCACTCACTTCTCTGTGCAGATGGGGGGCAGTCGTTTCATCCAGCCTCCCTGTTCCCCCTCCCCGCCCCTTCTCAAGGCGTCCCTGGCGCGGCCTGGAATCATCTCTTCCGTAGAAGACCTTCTCATCTCCATACCAAGGATGTAGCAGCTTGGGGACGCCGGGTCTTCTCCAGATCTGCCTGGAGTGGGTCATCTGCTCAGAAAGGCGGTTGCCAGGGGGAGCCGTGGGGACCCAGGGGTCACGTTATGGTCTGAAGCAGACATGAGGTAGTCGTGTTGTTAGGGAAGGGTGCATAGGTTGAATTCGGGGATGGAGGAGAAACACATGACACAAAGACAAGCATGGGAGGCACAAGAAACAACAGTGAGGAAATAAGAGGCATCGCAAGAAAGGGAAGGGCCCCAGGCTGAGGGAGCGAGGTGACAGGAAACAGATCCCTGGAACAACGAAGGGGCACAGAAGAGGTGACAGAAAAGATTTCCCAAACCAGGCACTTCCCAAATCACAAAATTAGGTACAGAGTTGTTCAAAGGAGCTGAGCTGGGCTCACCCAGCCATCTGGGCCTTAGGAGGCTGGAGGGATGACGGAGGGCCATGCTGCTGTGGGTGTAGGCCTGCGGAGTTGACTGGCACTCCATTCGCCCCAGCTGACAGCAGAGGGGCTGGGGCTGTCTTTGTCGACACGGCACTGGAGACACTCTCAGAGTGTAATAAAAGGCTGGGTGACAGGGCTATGGCTCAAAGCGCTGCCACCAATCACTGTTACGCCATCCTGCCACGGAGGATCAATTAGGCCACAGTGACTGCTACATAGGGTGAGGTTTCCCAGCTCAACCAGCACACACACGTGACTTCTCACATGTCCATCACATGGAGCCGTGTCTCAAGTCCTTCCAGTATCACAGATGTGGTGCTGAATACAGGGGAGCAAGTAAAGTTCTCCCCCACCCCAGCCAAAGCATCCTAAGAGGCTCCAAAAGGCTTGTTGAATCTCGTGCACACAGGTGTGGCCGTGCATGCCAGTCCCTGTGCCAGATCAGCCTCTTGCTCAGGAGAGCTGAGCAGAGGAGTCTGGGGCCCTGGGGAGGCTTGGGCTCGCTGCTAGAGGGCACAGGGCTTTGGGCTGGCAGCTTTTCCCAGGGGCATCCTCTACAGCAGTGCTGGGCTGGAGGTCTGGGCAGGAGCAAAAGGCACTGGCTGCCTCTGGCAAGCAGGTGAGCCTCTCCGGCCCAGTGGTTGCCTGTTCACACCCTTCCAGCTCCCTGCCCAGACAGTCTGCTCCTTCAGACAGATCCACAATGCCGGAGGTGGAAGGCAGAGCCTCTGCAGGCGGGGGCTCCTCGGCCTCCAGGTCTTGGAGGTGGAGGTCAGGACATCCTTTGGACGCACCAAAGTCAGAGTGGACAATGACCTCAGCCTCCACCTGATTCCTGCAGGCTGAGGGCGGCTTCTTCCTCCCGTTGTTCTGGCAGAGCAGAGAACAAAAAGTTAGGCGAGCAGTGCTGAAAATGATCTTCAGAAAAATGTTCAACGTGAGGTGGACACAAGCACTGTCCCAACCAAGACGATGCTCAGGCCCTGGCAAAGGCGTGAAGTACAGAACTGCACCGGTTTGCTCTTATTCGGGGTACCTGAAAGTACTAGACACAGGACCCCCCATGAAGAGCGGGAAGGGCTGAACACAGCTGAGGGGTTAGGCCACCTTGAGGTGCTCTATAACTCTATTGCTGGCCACTTAGGTCCAGGTAAAGAACGAACTGGCTTTTCTGTCACTTTCACTCTCCTTTGGAAGCTAAAAGGTCTTCTGAAGGAATACAGTTCTGTCCCTAGAAAGGCTTAGGGGCCCATCTCTCCTGCCTCCCTTCCTCACCTTGTGACACAACACTGACCTTGATGGCATCATACACCAGAGCTTGAAGCAACAGTGTCTGCCCAGTTCCGGCTGGAGGTAGCAGGGCACGGGTCAGAGCTGGCCTAGGACCACCACCCTGGGGCAGCTCACAGCCTGCCCAGGAGCCTGGCCAGCTCGGCCCCGCTGGCTGAGCCCAGGAGATCTGCAGAGAAAGAAGAGGACACTAGGGACATGCAGGGCCCAGATCTGTGGACCTCTGTTATCCCCAGACAGGTTCCACGCTAAAGCCCCTCCCCGAGGCAGGGGTAGAAACTGAGGTCGGGAACATAGAAAGGACAGACAACACTTGATGTGCAAAACCTGAAGCTCCCAAGACTTTTTCTTTTTTTCCTTTTTTTTAAAGATTTATTTATTTATTTAATATAGATGAATGGTCTATCTGGGTGTACACCTGCGTGCCAGCAGAGGGCATCAGATCCCATTATATATAATTGTGAGCCACCATGAGGTTGCCAAGAATTGAACTCAGGACCTCTGGAAAAGCAGACAGTGTTCTTAACCTCTGAGCCATGTCTCCAGCTGTCTCCCCCGCCTCCGCAGACTCTTATCACAGAAGAGGGAGGAGAAATGGGAGAACAGACTGCCCACTTGATCAGGGGTGTGCCACCACTGTAGCTACCAAGGGACCTGGCTTACCGGGCCTCACTTATCCTGGGCCCAGCCCTACTTGGCCACAGCCAAAGTAACCAGCCTCTTTCCCCCATACTAGCTTAGGGAGGAGAGACCTGAGCTCTCTGAGCAAAGACAGCTCTGAGGCCCTCCCAGGAGGGATGGCCGGCTTTCTCTAGCTGGCTCAGAGCCTGATGCGCATCTCATAGTCAGAAGCTGTGCTCTGGCGCCACCAAGTGTTTAGTTTCGGAATGGGTCCGTGTGAGACTTCACCTTTCTCTTGGAGTGGCCCCGGCAATCTGAACTGCTGCCACCCATAAGGCTGTGCACTTCAGCCTTGTCTTCCACATCTGAGGGAGGTGGGGACCAATCCTGAGGGCGGGGATGCACGAGGGACTCCAACTCATGGGCAGCAGGGAGACTGGGGGGCCCAAGCCGAGCTCTTGAGTACAGAGCTGGGTTCCCTGGGGTGGCTGTGGAGGACAGTCCCGGGAGGGCTTCCCTGCAAGCAACAGGAAAAAGCTATGGGTCAGACAAAAGTGGATTTGGTTTCCTGGAGTGGTGCGTGCAACCAGAAAGGAAGGAGTACAGTCCATCCAGCCTGACCCCTCAAATGGCAAGCTGCTGGAATCTATGAACGAAACATACAGGTAGCTCTGGCGTGTTCTTGCTGAGGTGGGACTCCCCTATGTTTATCCCACATTCTCACAAGAACAGCGCCCCAATCCTTCACCTCAAAATCCTAATAAATGAATTATCAACTTGCTTTTGTGCTACCGAGGGCAGCACATCCTCATACACGCTGGGCAAACTCCACCCCACCTCTACAGTCCTAATTTTAATGGGGCTCCAGGAGCAGCGAGGATGCCCACACGCCTTTGTCCACTCTGCGGCCCTTTCTGGTAACCCTCTTAGTCTCGATGGTTCCCTGGTTCACCTGCGGGAGCTTCGTCGTAGGCCGGCACACATGCAGGCCAAGAGGCAGAGAAGACCCAGGCAGACGCCCACAACGATGCCTGTGACAGAGTGCACATCCAAGGAGTCTGGTGGGGAGGAGGACACAGCAATTCAAGGACAGAAGGGCACAGTGCTTGGGACTTCTGCAGACCCCCCCCCCCACCCGATGCTTCAGTCTCGCCCTTTAGGATGCTCGCTCCCCTCCCCCACCACTTCCGGGACCCCATACACGCCCCGTTTGAGACATTGTTTCTCTGTGTACCCCTAGCTGTACTGGAACTCACTCCCTAGACCACACTGGCCTTGAACTCAGATTTGCCTGTCTCTGCCACCCAAGTGCTGGTATCAAAGGTGCGTACTACCACACCCGGCTTGGAAGCTCACTTCCTTCTGACTGGAGAGTAGAAAGCCACAGGACCTCACTGGGCCTCCGTACTGAGCCGACCGTGGTCTTCCCTGCTACACACCGCTTGCCTCGCCTCGCAAAAGCGGACTTTACAGAATCAGCTTTTTGGTGACGCAGTCTCCCACTTGCCAACGAGGGCTTTTGTGGTGTATTTATGTACAGCCTAGAAGGGCTCGGCGTGTGGTGTGTACACACACATGTGGGGAGGTCCGTGTATGCTGTGGGCAGAGGTCCACATCAAGTGGCTTCTTCCCTCTCAGCCCCAGAGACGTTCTCTCAGCTTCCTCAGCCGGGATTACAGCACAAGCAGCCACATGCAGCGTTTACACAGGTTCTGGGAAATGGAACTCAGATCCCTGTGTTTGGATGGCAGCATCTTACTAAGTGAGCATCTCTTCTGTCCTGTGTGTGGTTAATGCCCTGTTGGACCCATTTTCATATCATATGTAATTACATACAAAATCATGTGCAATGACTCTCAATAAGGAGCCCTGGTTCTTATTTTGTATATTTTTTTGTTATTGCTATTGTTTTGTTTTTGTTTTTCGAGACAGGGTCTCTCTGTGTGTAGCCTTGGCTGTCCTGGACTCGCTTTGTAGATCAGGCTGGCCTAGAACTCACAGCGATCCACCTGCCTCTGCCTCTGGAGTGCTGGGATTAAAGGCGTGCGCCACCACGCCAGGCTTGTATCTTGATTGAGCCGGTGAGTTTCTATCTACCCTGCAGTCTACTCCCCCTTCACAGACCTCCTGAGCTCACCAAGCCAATCCTCCACGCAAAGCAAGATCCCCCAAGAAACCATCTCTCTGATGTCCTCTGACCCTCACATGTGCACTGTGCCCCCCCACACAAAATAAAATTATAAATAAAAGACTTCTCAAAGCTATGACAGTTCCTCTAGCAAGCTGTCACTGCCCCACCTCCACCCCACTTCCCTGGGCTCCCAAGTCAAGAAAATGCCGTTTCCAGAAGGAAAGGCCTTGGCAGCCAATGCAGGGCCTTGGGACCCCGGGTTGCCCAGGGGCCTCCTCCCTCCTGCCTGGTACCTACCTGAGAATGTTTCCTGGAGAGTGATCACATCCTGCAATCTGGAAAAGGGCCCAGGCCCCACCTCTGTGCGGGCCCCCATCTTGAAGAAGTACCGGGTGTCACTCTCCAGGCCGTGCACCTCTGCACTGAAGATGTTTCCTGGAGGCGGGGCGGGGGGGGGGGGCGGACACACGGGACGGAGGGAGAGCAGAGCGGCAGGGAGAACGGAGTGAGGCGGGAGGCCAAAGCGGCACTGGCGAGCCAACCTTGCACCAGGACCGCAGCTTCTGCCTCCAATCCCAGAAGGCCCCAGAACATTCTCAAGACTAACGTAGTCACCTGAGAGTGCGCAAGGGCAAGGAGGCCGGGGCGGGCGTCCTTACCCTCTGTGGTGAGCAGCGTCCACTGGTGCTCTGGCTGGGTGTGGTTGTTGCTGTAGAGAATGAGATACTGCAGGATTTCACCGTTGGGCTCCGTCGGAGGACACCAGTGTAGCCTAACGGTGGATGGTGTCAGGGGACTCAGGCGCAGGTCAGAAGGTGGGGTTGAAGGTCCTGCCGCACAGGGGAGGCGGGCGAAGAGTCAAGAGACGCAGCCCCCAGCTAAGGGGTCGAGAATGTGGGTACGGCCGGCCTCCCCTTCTTCCTCCTTTACTGGGCTCAGCAGACTGTGGCACGCGTGCAGAGAGGGCTGTGGATACTCACGGTCAGGCAGGGTGGAGCGCTCTACGACGGAGCCAAAAGGCCCATCTATATCCACACCGTGGGACTGTACAGCAAACTCATACTTGGTGAACGGCTTCAGCCCGCCAATGAGGATGTCTTCTCCGGAGCTTCCCGAGGGAAGGGATGGAGACAGGATTCAAGCCAGGCAGAAGCCCAGACTAAGCCCCGCCTCCAGCCAGGCCCCACCCTGGAGGAAGCAGGCCCTTGGTCCTACACACCTACACACCCCGAGGCAAGCTAGGCAAGGATATATGCTACTCTGTGTCTAACCTCCAAAGCCAACACTCCTCTTCTTCGGGAAGCCTTCCTGAATTGATCTAAGTTATCCTGCGTATGGGGGACCAATCACTTTTTTGTTTGTTTGTTTGTTTGTTTTTGTTTTTCGAGACAGGGTTTCTCTGTGTAACCTTGGCTGTCCTGGACTCACTTTGTAGACCAGGCTGGCCTCGAACTCATAGTGATCCGCCTGCCTCTGCCTCCCGAGTGCTGGGATAAAGGCCATGCGCCACCACGCCTGGCTTGGGACCAATCACTTTTTAAGCATCTTTCTTAGGCTTCTATCTCCAGCCTTTGACGGGTTTTTTTTTTCTCAGTCACACCAGCAGCTCCTTGAGCTATCTCCTGCATTGAAGGAGCTCAGGCTCCCAGCAGATGATGGAACTCTCGTGCTGGACCTCTCGCTCACTCACTCTGTCACAAGGGGCTGGGACCAGCCAACTCTCCCTTCTTATTGTCACACTCTGGCCAGCAGTCAGGTGAAAGACTTCTGTGTAGATCCTGAGTGTGCCCTTGCTTCCGCAGAGCATGGTAGTCTATCCCACTCCAACTGCACCCCCCCCTTGTCGGTACCTGGTATAGTAGGTGACCAGGGAGGCGTTCCTGAGCCCCCAGGGGCCGAAGCGCACAGTGTAGTTGACAATCTTGACGGTGGTAAAGTCTGGCTTCTTCCACCGGAGCCAGATGGAGGTGGAGCTGTTTGACTCTGCATGGACGTGGGCGGGAGGCAGGGGGGGACCCCTTTGGATAGGCAGGTCTAAAAGGGAAAAATCCAAGTGTGGGCAGAGGGGACAGATACAGTCTCAGCAGGCTTCATCTGACTCCGCCCCCTCGCCCTCCCCCACGGCCGCCCCGCCAGCCCCCGCCCCCGTACACAGTAGCCCAGGCTGGCCTGTAAGTAAGTCTCCATCCTCCTGCCTCTGCCTCTCTAGTTGCAGGGGTTGCAGCGGTGTAACACCACAAGTGGCATTACGCCTCTCTTTTGATCCTGCGAGTTGGGTGGTGTTATTTCTGCTGCAACTGAGGTTCCGAAGAATTGAAGTGATTTTTGCTACGGTCACACATAGAGCGACCGGGAAGCATTGCTGGTGAGACCGTGACAGGGAAAGCATGCCATGCCTCCAGAGCCAGGCTCCCTTGATTCAAATGACATCTCTGCCACTTGGTAGCTGTGTAACTTTAGAGAAGTTGCAAAACCTCTCTGTGCCTCCATTTCCTGTTCTTATAGGACCTGATGACAGTTCCTATGCCTTCAAGGTTTTTTCCTTTACATTTATTTATTTAAAATATTTTTTAAAATAAATGTATTTATTTATTTTTATTTTATTTTATTTATTTATTTATTTTTTGTTTTTCGAGACAAGGTCTCTCTGTGTTAGTCTTGGATGTCCTGGACTCACTTTGTAGACTAGGCTGGCCTCAAATTCACAGCGATCTGCCTGCCTCTGCCTCCTGAGGGCTGGGATTACAGGCATGCGCCACCACGCCTGGCTTGTTTATTTAAAATATTTAAAACTCATTTTTAAAATTTATTTTTTATTTTTTTGGTTTTTCAAGACAGGGTTTCTCTGTTTAGCCTTGGCTATCCTGGACTCACTTTGTAGACCAGGCTGGCCTTGAACTCACAGCGATCCACCTGCCTCTGCCTCCTGAGTGCTGGGATTACAGTCATGCACCACCATGCTTGGCTTTCATGGGAGTTCTTATGAGGTTAAATTAGTTATACTTACAAAGCAGGTAGAAAAGTGTCTAGTATAGTGTATACTATTTGGTGACAAATGTTTATTAGATAAGCATAAAATAAACTCCAAGAGAGCAGATACTTTATTTGTGTTCCTTATCACTAATTTTCCAGAACAGAGCTGGCACATTGTAGATATTTAGTAAAATATTTGCTGAATTAAAAAAAAAAAAAAAGGCTGGGCATCTCAGAAAAAAAAAATTAATGAACTAACTGGAATTAGACCCAGGTTTCACCCCACGTGGTGGCACAAGCCTTTAATTCCAGCACTCAGGAAGCAGAAGCAAGCATACCTCTGTGAGTTTGAGGCCAACCTTATCTACAAAGCAAGTACACGACAGTCAGGGCTACACAGAGAAAACCTGCCTCAAAAAACAAGCAAACAAACAAACCAACCTGAACGTGAGGATGGATCTCAAGGTGACAAAACAGGGTCACAGGGCAGCACACATCACCAAACCCTTCCCTGGGAGCCAGGGCTCCTGGTCCTAGCTAGTCTGGGTTTTATGAGGCCTTAGATGAGTCCCTTAGTTTCTTTGGCCCTTGTGACACTGTGACAAGATGTTGTCACCTAGAGTTTGTTTTCAGGAACTGTGAAATTAGCCCAGTGATGGCACAAGCCTTTAATCCCAGGACTCTGGAGGAAGAGGCAGGTATACCTCTGAGTTCGAGGCCAGCCTGGTCTACAGAGCAAGTTCCAGGACAGCCAAGGCTACACAGAGAAATGCTGTCTCAAAAAGCAACAAGCGCTGGGAAATTGCTGGGCATAGTGGCACACAGCTTTAGTCCCAGTGCTAGGGAGGTAGAGGCGGGTGGGTCTCTTTGAGTTCAAGACCAGCCTAATGTACAGAGGGAATTCCTAGGCAGTCAGAGATGAGTAGTGAGACTCTGTCTCAAGAAAAAAACAAAACAAAACAAAACAAAATCAACAAACATTGAGCAGTGAGATGGCTCAGTTTGTAAAGGTACCTGTCACCAAGCCTGAGGACTTAAATTTCATCTCTAGGACCCATGTGGTTGAAGAGAAACAGATTCCTCTCACCCCCAAAGAAATACGATGTAATGAAAATTAAAAATAAATTTTCAACTATTACCTGCAAACAAACCAACCAACTTTAAAATAGTTTTGACCTGAGCAGAGGGTTGGGCAGAAGCAATACCCCAGGAGCCGGGGAGGCGGCTCAGCAGTGAAGAGCACTTGCTACTCTTCCAAAGAATCTGGATTTGCCAGGCGTGGTGGCCCACCCACTCAGGAGGCAGAGGCAGAGGCAGTCTATCTCTGTGAGTTCGAGGCCAGCCTGGTCTACAAAGCGAGTCCAGTACAGGCAAGGATACACAGAGAAACCCTGTCTTGAAAAACCAACTCTGGGCTTGATTCCCAGCACCCACATGGCAGCTCCCAACTGACTGTCACTCCAATCCCAGGAGATTTGGAGCCCTTCTTTGGCCTGGACGAACACCAAGAACACATGTGGAGCACAGATATACACACAAGCAAAAACACTCATACACATAAAAATATTTTTTTAGATAAACCACAAAAATATTCTCCCTGCTTAAGAATTATGGGATAGTGCAGAGAAATGGCTCAGAGGTTAAAAGCACTGGCTGCTCTTCCAAAGGTCCTGAGTTCAATTCCAGAAACTACATGGTGGCTCACAACCATCTATAATGAGATCTGGTGCCCTCTTCTGGCATTCAGTGTATATGCAGGCAGAACGCTATATACATAATAAGTAAATAAATCTTTTTTTCCCCAGAGACAGAGTCTGTGTATCCTTGACTGTCCTAGACTCGCTTTGTAGACCAGGCTGGCCTCAAACTCACAGCGATCCGCCTGCCTCTGCCTCCCCAGTGCTGGGATTAAAGGCATGTGCCACCACGCCTGGCTAAATAAGTAAATCTTAAAAAAAAAAAAAAATAATAATAAAATATATATATCATAATCTGATGGATCCTGTGGTATAGATGGGTGTGATTTTTAAAACTGTCTACAGGTTTAACATTGGAACCAGAAATCACTCATCAGACAAGGTGTTCCTCATTTGCTCTGCTTTGCTTGAGAATGAGGGGTCCCTTCTGACAGCAGAAGGGCTCCTGCCCAGGAGGGTGGCTAGGCAGCTGTGGCACCCAAACTGTCTGAGGGCTGCTAAGGAAAAAGGAAGCTGAGACCCCGCCCCCGCCTCCCCCTCACCTGGCGTGGGCGCCTTCTCCGTCTTGCCCTTCCACACAGCAGCGTAGCCGTCCTCATGTTTGTTGAAAGCTACCAGCTTGACCTCGTACAGCCTGCCAGGGACTAGAGAAGGCCACGAGGGTCACTCTCCCCGCACCCAGCTTGCCTGGCGCACGTGACCCTCCCAAGCCCCGGCCCCGCTCACCTAGCTGGGTCAGCTCGTATTGCTTTACTTTCTTCTTGAGCCGCACGGGTCCCACGTCCCAAGCCTGGTCTCCACGGCCCCCCGGGGGGCGGTCACCAGCTGTCTCCTCTTCTGTCCCCACCTCACGCCAGTAGAGTTTGTATCCAGAGATCTGGGTTGGCTGAGGGGGCGGCTGCCATGACACCACCAGGGACTCCATCTTTGCCCTCACCTTCAATTCTGCAGGGGCAAAGGGGACTGGGGGCAGAGGGAGGTGTTGGGGACAAGAGGAAGAGAACGAGGTGTGAGGTTGTCAGGAAGGGGGACCAGCGCTGGCCAGGAGCGGGGCACAGCATAGCTTTGTGCCCACTGCTCCACTCTGTCACCACCCGGTGGGTCTGAGCTTGCATCTTAGCTGTGCAGGAGCATCTTGCCTGCACACAGCACAGGGGCGCCTCTGTGCAGGCCAGCTGTCGAGGAACAGGGGTCCTGCAGGTCTCTTGCAAGAGTAAATACAGGCAAGGGGCTATTGAGGCCATGAAGGTCTGGGACCATTAGCGTGGGAAGGCATACTTGGAGCTTAAGAACAGAGGGCTGAGGCCGGGTGTGGTGGCACACGCCTTTAATCCCAGCACTCGGGAGGCAGAGGCAGGCAGATCGCTGTGAGTTCGAAGCCAGCCTGGTCTACAAAGTGAGTCCAGGATGGCCAAGGCTACACAGAGAAACCCTGTCTCGAAAAACCAAAAAAAAAAAAAAAAAAAAAGGAAAAAAAAAAAGAATAGAGGGCTGGCTATACTGTCAGTCTTTCTTTCTTTTCTTTCTTTCTTTCTTTCTGAGACAGGGTTTCTCTGTGTAGCCTTGGCTGTCCTAGACTCACTTTGTAGACCAGGCTGGCCTTGAACTCACAGTGACCCACCTGACTCTGCCTCCCGAGTGCTGGGATTACAGGCTTGCGCCACTATGTCTGGCTTGTCAGACACTTTTAAACATTCTGTATACGTATCTTAATTTTTAAAAGTATTTAATTAATTAATTTATTTAGTCAGAGGACAAGTTGTGGGCTCATTTCTTTCCTTCCACTATACAAACTCTGAATTCCTGAAAAAGGAGCAAGCCCCTTTACTAGGTAGCCTTTGTATATTTTTACTTCATTCTTATAATTCTATAATTCAGATATATATTTGTTATTTATTTTATGTGCATTGGTGTTTTACCTGCAGTATATCTATGTGAGGGTGTCAGATTCCCTCAGGCTGGAGTTGCAGACAATTATGAGCCACCATGTGGGTGCTGGGAATTGAACCCTGGTCCTCTGGAAGAGCAGCCAGTGCTCCTAACTACAATGCCATCTCTCCAGCCCCAATACAGAGTTGTTTGTTTGTTTTGTTTTAAATAATTCATTCAGATTACATCCTGATTGTTATCCCCTCACTTGTATCTTCCCATCCCCACCTTTTGTTTGTTTGTTTAAAGCTATTATCTTCATCTTACAGATAGAAACTGAGCTCATAAAGTCAACTAACTTGCTCAATGTCTGAATATGGCAGCCAACTTTGTAGACATTTAATCACTCTATTCTTAGTGCTCTTGGCAAAGCCAGCTTCTATTTAATGGGGTTCCTTCCGTTCTTTGAAACAGAGTTCCATGCGTCCTCGGCTGGTCCCAGGCTCACTATGTAGGTGAGGTAGACCTTGAACGTCTGGTCCTTCACTGAGTTTATGCAGTTCTGGGGGTCGAACCTAGGTCTTTGTGTGTGCTAGGCAAACACTCTACCATATGAGCCATGCACTCAACCCAGGGAGCTCCTATTCTGTGCCAACCACTTTCTGCATTAATACATTACCAAGCCTGCTACCACTTGTTGGTAGGGAAGAAGTTTTAGAGCTATGAGTGGATTGTCAAAGTCACAGAGTAAACAGGGAGCTATATGAGCCCAGCCCTTCGCTCCCACACCCAGGCCTCCCTGCTGCATCAGGTGTGTGTGTGTGTGTGTGTGTGTGTGTGTGTGTGCGCGTGTGCAGGGGTTAGGGGACAGAGGAATGGAAATAACTGGTCTGTGCTGGGGGGTAGCTAGGTTCCAAGGCCAGAGAACCCCTGTACCCACTGTCCAGTCTGCCCCTGTAGCTCCGTACCATGGGTCTGGTTGTGCACACCGGGTGTCCTGTGCTGCACCCACTGGGAAGGGACTCCATAGCCAGCCCCAGTGCCGGCTGAAATCCGGACTCGGTACACCTTGTTTGGCTGGAGCGAGTTTAACGTAAGTTGTGTCTCGTTTCCGGGCACTTCAGTGGAGAAAACCTGATCTTCTGGGGCAAAAAAAAGATAGGCTACTGAGTGTCCTTCATTGGAGACCATGATCTTTAAACTTACCACACTGACTCTTCCGTGTCAGGTGTCTGAGGTACTCTGGGCACTCATGCCCTGGCATGGAAGCAGGCCCCATGCCTCCAGGGAAGCCCACTGGCCTTGGTTCAACAGAGAAAGTCCAAAGCACAATCTTCTTTCTCCTCCCCAACGATAGACAGTACCCACCCCTTGTCCAAGCCTGAGGACTAGCTACGGGCACCCAAGAGCACCTGGTGTCTGGAGCCCTGGCTGCTGCCTTGGGTCAGCCTCCGGTCTCTCTCTTTTTAGCCATTCCCCACCACACACACACACACACACACACTCTCTCTCTCTCTATCTCTCTCTCTCTCTCTCTCTCTCTCTCTCTCTCTCTCTCTCTCTCCTCTCCATTCCTTTCAGAACCACACCACCTCCCCTGGACCAGCACCATCTATCTCCCCAGCAGGACCAGTCTGTGCCCGCCTGCAACCGCCCACCTCTTCTCTGGTTAAGCTAGAAAGGTTCCAATGAACAACTAGGTGAATTGCTTGCTTCACAGAAAGGAAACTGAGTCAGAGGCCCCACTCATTATGCGCACAGCACCTCCTTACCTGTCTTCCCCCTTTTCTCTACTGCCTCCCAATACTGTGGGTGTCCATGAGTGTGAGTATTCATACATGTGCAGGTACATGTGTGGTGTGTGTGCACCACGCACATGTAGAGGTCAGATGGCGACCTCTGCTGTCATTTCTCTGGTACTGTCCACCTTCCCTTGTGTGACAGGGTCTCTCACTGGCCTGGAACTCAACAATTTAGCCCAGTGAGCCCCAGGGGTCCTCTGTCTCCATCTCCCCTGAGCTGGGATTACAAGCAGGCGCCACCACCGTGCCAGGCTTTTTTTTTTTTTTTTAAACACATGAGGTCTGGGATTGAACTCAGGTCCTTAGGCTTGCACATTGAGCTATCTCTCTAGTCTCCCTTTTCCCGATGCTCCTCCTGGGCCCCACTCCCACAGACTCCCCATCTGGTGGAGAGCCACCCCCCCCCCACACACACAACTCCACACTGCCCCAGCTGCACTCACCTTCCTTTCCCAGGCCGTACTCTATCCTGTACTTCACCACCCGCCCATTGCTCAGGCTGGAGGGCAGGGGCAGCCATGCTACCCTGATGTCCGAGGGGTTGGGGCTGGCCAGGGTAAGCTGGGGTGCCGCGCTGGGGACTGAGACAGAACAACATGGACGTGAGCTCCGCCCTGCCGGTGGTGGCGGGGAAGGTGAGGTCAGGGGCGGTCAGAGACTTGCCCAGGTTACACAGCGAGTCAGAAGCAAGGCCCAGAGCCCAGGATCCGAGGGAGGAAAGGGAGCCTCTCAGGGGAGCCCCAAGCTGGCGAATGAGGAGACAATCCTTCCTACCCCAAGGCTGGCAGACAGTGTGGCCCAGGAGCTTTTATAGCCAATGGTTGGATGGTACGTGGGTGTTAGGACGAAGAGCTGCATGATACGGGGATTTACAAGAGGTGGGCTCTAGTCCCAGCTGTCCTACTGACCTTGGGCAAGTCATTTCCATTTTCTGAGCCTCAGTTTCCCCATTTTACACTGGGAAGAAGAACCTCTGCCCACTCCTTTACAGGGCACAGCAGATTATCACAAGGCAGGGAAGAGGGCCTTAGGGCGCACTGTCGCTGTGTGGGAGCGTCCCTGGGTCCCAGGCCACTGCAGGTTCGCCTGTCCCTACCGTCATCTAGCGTGTGCACCAGGGCCGGGCTGGAGGTGCGGCTGGCCCCTAGCTGGGAGTAGGCCACCACGTAGAATTCATAATCCGTGTTGGGTTCCAGGTCCCGAACCTGCAGCTCTGTGGTGTCATTGTTTACTGCAAACTGGTACTCCACGTTGTCCACTCCTGAAGTGGTGGCATGGGGGGGACAAAGGAACTGTCACAGCCCACACCTTGTCTAACTAGCTCCCGTCTGTCTGGGGATCCTACTGGGCTATGTGTAGCAAAATCATCGCAGATGATCTAAGGTAAAGGAGATAAATGTCCTTGCCATCTAGTCTACCCGTTGTATTAATTCCAGAAAAGGTCAGGAAGTTCCCTGCGCTGTCTAATTGAAGTGGCTCTTACTGCAGATAGACGGCTGGGATGAAAGATGATGACACCATTAGCCTTGTAAAGAGAAGCATCTTCTCGGGAAACGAGTGTGTGCGCGCTGAGAACTCTACAGCTAGACCGCCTAGCAGGATGGCCTCCCCATCCTTTCCCGCCACCAGCAGAAGTCACCACTAGGCAATTCTTCAGACATCTAACCCGTGCTCGCCCTAATTGGGGTCCCTTGGTCATGAGTAGACATACCCCTTGCCTTTTGGTAGTGAAGGGAGAAGCCAATGATTTGCTCGCTGTGCAGCTCAGGCCGCTCCCAGGCCACCAGTACAACCGAGCTGCTCAGAGGTGTGGCCGTGACCCGAGTCGGGGCGCTGGGCAGCCCCTCGCGCACCACCACCGCCAGGGGCGCAGCCGCACACGCGGTTCCCGCGCTGTTTTCAGCTACGCACTGGTAGTAGCCGGCGTCTTGCAGGCCGATCTGAGTGATGACCAAGCTACCGCCACCGCCCTGCACCTTGACGCGCCCGTTGGGTCGCAACGGGGCCCCGTCGTGCAGCCAGCGCAGAGCCGGCTGTGGCTCCCCGGACGCTCGGCACACGAAGCGCGCGGTGCTGGCCCGGGTCCGCGACAGTGCCTCCGGCGCCTGCGAGATGGCAGGGGCCGCTGGGGGCAGGAGAGAGACTCTGAAGAGAGGATCCATTCCTCCCCAAGTGTCCCAACACCGCGCCCCTAGCCTCTTTCTGAGGTCGTCTCCTCGAGTCACCCGGGCCCAGCTCGGGTCCATTTGCCTACCCATCCGCCCCGGGCTAGTCCTTCTCTTCCTGTGCTCGGCAGATTTCCGGTTCTTGAGTTCTAGGCTCTAACTTCCCTCCCTCCTCCCCAGTGCCTCGTTTATCCAGCAGCTATTCAGGGTTGTTGTTTGTTGTTGTTTCTCGAAACAGGGTTTCTCTGTTTACGGCTGTCCTGGAACTCTTTGTAGAACTCACATCGATCCGCCTGCCTCTGCCTCCCGAGTGCATGACAAAGTCTTTTGTAGCCCACACTGGCCTTGAATTTCTGATCCCGCTGCTGCCTGACCATCACCCCAGCTGCTCTTGTTTGTTTGATTGGTCGATTAATACATTTGTTTTGAGATAGGCTTTTTACCCTCTAGCTGGTCTTAACTCTTTTGCACACTCCTGCCACAGCTTTCTAAGCACTACCACGTATGGATTCTGGCCCCAAGGCTTCACACCCCTCAGACCGTTCCAGTACCTCCTTCCGTAACCCCATCCCACTGCTGCTCCCCCACTCTCTCACTCCCCATCACCCAAGTCAGGCCTTACACACCCCTTTCTTCTCCATCCTGTAGCTACCAAGTCCAGTACTCCAACAGTGACCATTGGTAAACAAATACTTCTCCCACGTCGTCCCCCCCGCATTTCGTCTTCTAGGATCGCCTCTCCCCGCCTCTAACACCCACCCGTCCTTAGTGTCCCACAGCTCCGGCCCTCACCCAACACTCGGAGCTCGGCGGCAGCAGTGGCGAAGTCGCGGGTGTGGGGCTTGTTGGCCCGGCAGACATAGACACCAGAGTGCTGGGGCTGTGCACTGGCGATGAGTAGATTGGTCCGGCCCAGAACGATGACATCCGTGGAGATTGGCTTCCCATCTGGTGACAGAAAAGGAGCAGGCTGAAGGGGGACGCTCTACCCCTGCCCTCTTTTACTGCGAGGATCCCACTATGCGCTCCGCCAGCCCCCTGCAAAGCAGCACCACAGTCACTGGCTTGAATCCTAGTTCCTTCTGGTCCTAGTCCTGTAACTCTCATCCCTAGATAGAAAGGCAGATGGGCCAGGCGTGGTGGCGCACGCCTTTAATCCCAGCACTTGAAAGGCAGAAGCAGGTGGATAACTGTGAGTTCGAGGCCAGCCTGGTCTATAAAGTGAGTCCAGGAAAGGCAAGGCTACACAGAGAAACCCTGTTTCAAAAAACAAAACAAAACAAAAAAACCAAACAAACAAACAAAAAACCCAACAACAAAAAAGGCAGATGAGAAGTGGGTGGACAGTGATTAAATGGCCTCTGGTAGGAGGAGACATTTAATATTCTGTCTCTCCTTGTATTTTTAAAAGCTTGATTATTTATTATATATACAGTACTCTGCCTGCATGTACACCTGCAGGCCAGAAGAGGGCACCAGATTACATCACAGATGGTTGTGAGCCACCATGTGGTTGCTGGGAATTGAACTCAGGACCTCTGGAGGAACAGTCAGTGCTCTTAAGCTCTGAGCCATCTTTCCAGCCCTCGCTCTCATTTTTCAAGACAGGGTTTCCCTGGGTAGCTCTGGCTGTAAACCAGGGTGGCCTGGAAGTCAAAGATCCTGCCTCCACCTGTCTAGTGCTAGGATTAAGGGCAGGCGCGACCATGTCCGGCTCTCCTTCAGAGGAGAGCTTTGTGGAGTCAAAGCTCTTTTTTGGGTAGAAGCCCCTGAGTTGGAGCCTGTGAGATACAGAACCCGCCCTGCCCCCCCCGCCCTGCCCCCCCCCGCCCTGCCCCCTGCCCCCTCCTGCCACCCCCCCCGCCCTGCCCCCCCCGCCCTGCCCCCTGCCCCCTCCTGCCACCCCCCCCGCCCTGCCACCCCCCCCGCCCTGCCCCCCCCGCCCTGCCCCCCCCCCGCCCTGCCCCCCCCGCCCTGCCCCCCCCCGCCCTGCCCCCTGCCCCCTCCTGCCACCCCCCCCGCCCTGCCCCCCCCCGCCCTGCCCCCCCCCGCCCTGCCCCCTGCCCCCTCCTGCCACCCCCCCCGCCCTGCCCCCCCCGCCCTGCCACCCGCCCTGCCCCCCCCCCGCCCTGCCCCCCCCCCCGCCCTGCCCCCCCCCCCGCCCTGCCCCCTGCCCCCTCCTGCCACCCCCCCCGCCCTGCCCCCCCCGCCCTGCCCCCCCCCCGCCCTGCCCCCTGCCCCCTCCTGCCACCCCCCCCGCCCTGCCCCCCCCGCCCTGCCACCCCCCCCGCCCTGCCCCCCCCGCCCTGCCACCCCCCCCGCCCTGCCCCCCCCCGCCCTGCCCCCCCCCGCCCTGCCCCCTGCCCCCTCCTGCCACCCCCCCCCGCCCTGCCCCCCCCCCGCCCTGCCCCCCCCCCCTCCTGCCACCCCCCAGTCTCCTCCTTCTCTTTCCTCTACACTCACCCTGTCGGACCCAGGACACAAAAGGGGTGGGGTCAGCGGAGGCCACACACTCCATCACTACACTCTGTCCAGACACCACCGTGGTGTTCTCCGGGGCTGCCACAATGATCACATCCTGGCCCCTGGGAGCTTCCAAGGACCCTGTCGAGAAGATAAGAGGACAGAGTCAGCCTACCACCTGCTGCTCCTGAAATGCCTGAGGCAGGAGAACAGGGGCATCATGGTTCCTTCTGTCAGAAGAGGAAAAAGGCTGCCAAGCTCAACAGAGCTGTGCGGGTGTGGGTGTGGGTGTGTGTGTGCGCGCGCGCGCGCGCGTGTGTGTGTGTGTGTGTGTGTGTGTGTGTGTGTGTGTGTGTGTGTGTGTGCTTAGAGCTCTTTCTCTTGGAGCCAGAAGGATGCTCTCCGACACAAAAGAAACCCCAGAATTACTGGGCAGACAACACACACACACACACACACACACATACACACACAGAATTACTGGGCAGACAACACACACACACATACACACACAGAATTACTGGGCAGACACACACACACACACACACACACACACACACAGAATTACTGGGCAGACAACACACACACATACACACACAGAATTACTGGGCAGACACACACACACACACACACACACACACACACAGAATTACTGGGCAGACAACACACACACATACACACACAGAATTACTGGGCAGACACACACACACACACACACACACACAGAATTACTGGGCAGACAACACACACACACACACACACACAGAATTACTGGGCAGACAACACACACACACACACACACACACACACACACACAGAATTATGGGGCAGACAACACACACACACACACACACACACACACTTCCCTTCCAAATCCAGCCCAACGGCATCTGCTTGGACTCAGCACTCAGTCCTAGATCACGCACAGCCTATAAGGCGTTGTGTGAGCTAGGCAGATCCCTTCCCCACGGGCCTTGGGTTTCTACATGTAAAAGCAAAAGCTGGGCTCCAGTTTTTAGCCAGGAAGCTTCGTGCTGTGTTTCTGTGCCAGATACTCTCTCTCCCCCTGCGGCAGAACGGTTAACACCTTGTTTGTCCACCAGGGGGAGGCAGAGATCCAGTACCTGAGAGAGCTCAAAGACCGCCCAGAGAGGCCCAGGGACGAGAGGATGCAGGCAGCGAAGGGGAGGGACCGCCCTAGTGAGTGCGGCCTTGGGGAAAGCTTGCAATGAGATCTGTTGAGCAGAAGCTGAGTGCCAAACACGTTCATTCCCATCTCAGGGTCACACAGATGGTGAGGAGAGGCAGGATTCAAAACAGGTCTTCGTGACCCGGAAACTGGTGCCCTTGTTACTACCCTGGCAGGCGCTTTTCAAAGATAGGCAGAAAACGGACTCAACAGGTAAAAATGCTTGTGGCCAAGTCGGGTCCCAGGAACCCACCTAGTGGAAGGAAACAACTGGCTTCCACAAATCATTCTCTGTTCATGAATGCCATGGCACTTGGGAGCAAACACACAAAATGAATTAAAAAAAAAAAAAAAGCTGGGCGCATGCCTTTAATACCAGCACTTGGGAGGCAGAGGCAGGCGGATCGCTGTGAGTTCGAGGCCAGCCTGGTCTACAAAGCGAGTCCAGGACAGTCAAGGCTACACAGAGAGACCCTGTCTTGAAAAACCAAACCAAACCAAAACAAAACAAAACAAAAAAGACAGAAAAGGACCAGAGTACAGGTGGCAAGGAGCCAGACTGGCAGTACATTAGAAGGAGATGGGGATGAGTCCCCCCCCCACCTGCCCAGAGTCCTTAGGGCACCTGGAGGAGCAGAAGGGACGAGAGACTGCAGGGTACGGACACCCCTCTTTTGATGCCTTGCCTGCTCACCAGTCACAGGTACGCCATAAGGAGGAAAGAAGCCCTGACTGAAAAGTTGCAGTCTTGGGTCGCAAGAACTACTACCCAATCAGCTTTCTGAATACCAGGGCCCGGCCCTTACCTCTGAGGGCCACACTGAGTGAGGCCCCACGGCTGAAGCGTCGGCGGGCTGAATTGGTGGCTACACAGCGGTAGGAACCCGTGTCACTGTCCTGGACATCCAGGATCTGGAGGACGCCATTGGGAAGAGTGACGAGCCTTGGGAAGAAGCAGAGGGAGCCTGTGAGCTGGGGGAAGGTGACATAGAAGGTGGCCTGTGAGCTGGGGGAAGGTGACACAGAAGGTGGCCTGAGGTAGGGGAAGGTGACACAGAAGGTGGCCTGAGGTGGGGGAAGGTGACACAGAAGATGGCCTGTGAGCTGGGGGAAGGTGACACAGAAGGTGGCCTGAGCTGGGGGAAGGTGACACAGAAGGTGGCCTGAGCTGGGGGAAGGTGACACAGAAGATGGCCTGTGAGCTGGGGGAAGGTGACACAGAAGGTGGCCTGTGGTGGGGGAAGGTGACACAGAAGGTGGCCTGTGGTGGGGGAAGGTGACACAGAAGGTGGCCTGAGGTAGGGGAAGGTGACACAGAAGGTGGCCTGAGGTGGAGGAAGATGACACAGAAGGTGGCCTGAGGTGAGGGAAGGTGACACAGAAGGTGGCCTGAGCTGGGGGAAGGTGACACAGAAGGTGGCCTGAGGTAGGGGAAGGTGAAACAGAAGGTGGCCTGAGGTGGAGGAAGGTGACACAGAAGGTGGCCTGAGGTAGGGGAAGGTGACACAGAAGGTGGCCTGAGGTGGAGGAAGGTGACACAGAAGGTGGCCTGAGCTGGGGGAAGGTGACACAGAAGGTGGCCTGAGGTGGGGGAAGGTGACACAGAAGGTGGCCTGAGGTAGGGGAAGGTGACACAGAAGGTGGCCTGTGGTGGGGGAAGGTGACACAGAAGGTGGCCTGTGGTGGGGGAAGGTGACACAGAAGGTGGCCTGAGGTGGGGGAAGGTGACACAGAAGGTGGCCTGTGGTGGGGGAAGGTGACACAGAAGGTGGCCTGTGAGCTGGGGGAAGGTGACACAGAAGGTGGCCTGTGGTGGGGGAAGGTGACAGAGAAGGTGGCCTGTGAGCTGGGGGAAGGTGACACAGAAGGTGGCCTGAGGTGGGGGAAGGTGACACAGAAGGTGGCCTGAGGTGGGGGAAGGTGACACAGAAGGTGGCCTGTGGTGGGGGAAGGTGACACAGAAGGTGGCCTGAGGTGGGGGAAGGTGACACAGAAGGTGGCCTGAGGTGGGGGAAGGTGACACAGAAGGTGGCCTGAGGTGGGGGAAGGTGACACAGAAGGTGGCCTGTGGTGGGGGAAGGTGACACAGAAGGTGGCCTGTGGTGGGGGAAGGTGACACAGAAGGTAGCCTGAGGTGGGGGAAGGTGACACAGAAGGTGGCCTGTGGTGGGGGAAGGTGACACAGAAGGTGGCCTGAGGTGAGGGAAGGTGACACAGAAGGTGGCCTGTGGTGGGGGAAGGTGACACAGAAGGTGGCCTGTGGTGGGGGAAGGTGACACAGAAGGTGGCCTGAGGTGAGGGAAGGTGACACAGAAGGTGGCCTGTGGTGGGGGAAGGTGACACAGAAGGTGGCCTGTGGTGGGGGAAGGTGACACAGAAGGTGGCCTGTGGTGGGGGAAGGTGACACAGAAGGTAGCCTGAGGTGGGGGAAGGTGACACAGAAGGTGGCCTGTGGTGGGGGAAGGTGACACAGAAGGTGGCCTGAGGTGGGGGAAGGTGACACAGAAGGTGGCCTGTGGTGGGGGAAGGTGACACAGAAGGTGGCCTGTGGTGGGGGAAGGTGACACAGAAGGTGGCCTGAGGTGAGGGAAGGTGACACAGAAGGTGGCCTGTGGTGGGGGAAGGTGACACAGAAGGTGGCCTGTGGTGGGGGAAGGTGACACAGAAGGTGGCCTGAGGTGGGGGAATGTGACACAGAAGGCGGCCTGAGGTGGGGGAAGGTGACACAGAAGGTGGCCTGAGGTGGGGGAAGGTGACACAGAAGGTGGCCTGAGGTGAGGGAAGGTGACACAGAAGGTGGCCTGAGGTAGGGGAAGGTGACACAGAAGGTGGCCTGAGGTGAGGGAAGGTGACAGAGAAGGTGGCCTGAGGTGAGGGAAGGTGACACAGAAGGTGGCCTGTGAGCTGGGGGAAGGTGACACAGAAGGTGGCCTGTGGTGGGGGAAGGTGACACAGAAGGTGGCCTGAGGTGGGGGAAGGTGACACAGAAGGTGGCCTGTGAGCTGGGGGAAGGTGACACAGAAGGTGGCCTGAGGTGGGGGAAGGTGACACAGAAGGTGGCCTGTGAGCTGGGGGAAGGTAACACAGAAGGTGGCCTGAGGTGGGGGAAGGTGACACAGAAGGTGGCCTGAGGTGAGGGAAGGTGACACAGAAGGTGGCCTGAGGTGGGGAAGGTGACACAGAAGGTGGCCTGAGGTGGGGGAAGGTGACACAGAAGATGGCCTGAGGTGGGGAAGGTGACACAGAAGGTGGCCTGAGGTGGGGGAATGTGACACAGAAGGTGGCCTGAGGTGGGGGAAGGTGACACAGAAGGTGGCCTGAGCTGGAGGAATGTGACACAGAAGGTGGCCTGTGAGCTGGGGGAATGTGACACAGAAGGTGGCCTGAGGTGGGGGAAGGTGACACAGAAGGTGGCCTGAGCTGGAGGAATGTGACACAGAAGGTGGCCTGTGAGCTGGGGGAATGTGACACAGAAGGTGGCCTGAGGTGGGGGAATGTGACACAGAAGGTGGCCTGAGGTGAGGGAAGGTGACACAGAAGGTGGCCTGTGAGCTGGGGGAATGTGACACAGAAAGTGGCCTGAGGTGAGGGTGAGGGAAGGTGACACAGAAGGTAGCCTGGGGTGGGGGAAGGTGACAGAGAAGGTGGCCTGAGGTGAGGGAAGGTGACACACAAGGTGGCCCATAGTCACATGAACGCAAAGCCAAACTTTATGATACAACCTCACCTAACAGACTGACCAAAGGATTAAAAAACAACTCAATCTTCTCACTGGAAAGCTACTAACCTGCACTCCCAGCACACTCAGGTAACCAAGTTTATTCCTTCTCAAGTCTCTGAAGGAGTTGAAGACCAGGTAGCTTAGTTTTACAATGAAGCTTAGTAGTTTAAGGGTTAAGATGCTTTTAGGTCTAGGTAGATGTTTTAAGTTGATAATGACAAGATGTGATGGAGATTGATCTACATTCAGAATTTTAGACTCACCAAGATAGGAAAGATGTTCTCTTCAAGGCTGTCAATACAAATAGCCAAAACACTAAGAATGTAACACTTATATAATTCCTGATTGTGTCACGGTTCTTCTTACCATAGGTAGTTTATTGTATATATGTGTAATAATATAAATGTATATGTAAAAAATAAAAAATGTTTAATTAATAAAAACAAAAACAACTCAAGTGGGTGAGGAAATCCGGGAAAGCACACTAGTCTTGCAGGCATCACCTAATATACTCACTCTCTTTCCTGGGCAAGCTGGTGATAAGATTTGATATCAAGGGGGGTTCTAATCTAGCCCTGGCATTTCCAGGACTCTCTATCACTGTCTCAGCCATGTTTACTGCAGCCCTGGCCACAAAGCCAGAGGCTGGGAACTGTTGGGTATCTCCTGGCTTCACAAGTTTGGCGACTTCCTGTGATGGAATGCTGCAGGTCCAAGAGCCATCCCTACAGTGTACTTTGTGCCACAGGATGACATGAGTGGAGATTCAAATCCTTACTAGTTTGGATATGTACTAAGTGTCCCTATAAAAGGAGGCTGTCTCTGGGAAGGGGACTTGGTAGCCTGGAAGCTGGAGGCATGAGAAGCTTACTTTTTTTTTATGGTTTGTTTGTTGTTATTTTGGGGTTGTTGTGTTTTTTGTTTTGTTTTGGCTTGGTTTTTCGAGACAGGGTTTCTCTGTGTAGCCTTGGCTGTCCTGGACTCACTTTAAATTAAAGCCGGGAACCGGGGGCTGGAGTGTGGCTCAGTTAGTGGGGCGTTTATCTAGTATACACAAAGCCCTGGCTTCCACCTTCAGCGCTGTATAAACCAGCAATGGTCCATGCCTGTAGTCATAGCATGAGGGAGGGTGGAGGCAGGAGGATCAGAAGTCCAAGGTCACCCTGTGCTACACAGTGAGCTTGAGGACAGTGTAGATGACCTGGTGTCATGCCACAAAACGTCTTAAACCCAGGTCTCCCGGTCCTAGAGGCCATGGTCAGCCCCTCCTCATAGTTAGGGATGCCCGTGGGAGGGAACGGATGTGGTTCCCTGTAGGTCCCACACAGCAATCCACACAGCAGTTTAGAGGTCCAGGAGGGCAGAGGCCATTGTTATCCCCAGCCTCCTGCAAAGAGGGTTGAGGCAGCCAGGAGACCTTGCTTGAGAAGTTTGAGGCAGGGAGGTTAAGGTGGCGGGTTCTGAGTAGGCTCAACCAAGCGGGAGGTGATGAAGCCTTCTACAGTAGTGTCCTCCCTAGGTGGGGAAGTCTCAGGTGTATGGACTGGGTGCAGTCAGATGGGGACAGGGCAGAGTCATGCTGGAGGAAGACCTATTGCTTCCCCCCCCACACACACACAACCGCCCCCTGGCCAGAGACGCAGGGGCTGAGAAAACCTAACTGTGGGAGCCGCGAGTGGCCAAGGGACTGAAGGAGAGTATTGAAAGACATTCTAGAGTGGTGCTTGGAAAGCTGCCATGGCTGTTATCAGTCCTCACCCTCGCCCCCGGCCCCCAGGTGACCCTCCAACCCACACCCAACCTCCCGCCTCTGCTCCAGATCCACTCACAGATGTGCTAAGGTAGAGAGAGGTGGGGACAGTGAAGCGGGAGGGCGTGCAGGCAAATACCTGGACCAGCACCCAACCTACTGTGAGAAATCAGATGAGAAAGAACGAGCAGGGCCCCACCCCGACCCCATCCTTCAGAGCCTTTCCTTTTCCGTCTATCCTCCAGTCAGTCTGTGCACCTGGGAATCCCCTGCCGACGCCCCGCCCCCCACACTTTCTAACCCCAAGGGTCTCTGGTTGTGTCAGGGAAATGGTGCATCAAGTGCCAAGAGAAAGCCAGGTCATTGAGCAATAACACTTTCTTAGCTTTGCGTGCACAAATCGGCAAGCTACTGCTGCAGCCGGAGGCCAGGTGCTGCCCTGCCTGCTCAGAACTGGCTAACCCTTTTCTGGGTTTGTTACAATGTGGTTTTGGAAGCTCTAGCTTCTGGTGTGTTTAGTACGGGAGGAGTCACAGAATCCTGCTTAGGAAGCACTTCTGGTTTTGGAAAGCAGATAAATGATAGGTTGGGGTGCACGGGGGAAGAGCTACGGTTGGCACAGCTTGGGTAGTGCACGGGGTTTCCTCCGTGAGGGGGATTATTGGTGACTCTTATTGGTTGTGCTTTACAAAATGAAAACGTTTTTTGTGATAGGTTATCACAGGCTGGTGATGGAGCACACTGTGTGTGACTAGGGTGAGCTTGACTTTCCAATCCTCCTGCCTCTACCTTCTGAATGTTGGTAGGAAATGTTCTTTTGTTGTTGTTTTTTGTTTTTTGTTTTTGTTTTTGTTTTTTTTGAGACAGGGTTTCTCTATGTAATATCCCTGGCTGTCCTGGAACTCTCTTTATAGACCGGGCTGGCCTTGAACTCACAGAGATCCTCCTGCCTCTGCCTCCCAAGTGCTGCGATTAAAGGCATGAGCTGTCTCCACCACCACCTGGCAGGAAATTTCCAAATTTGAAAATGATGAGTGTTTCCACACTTTTTGCTTGTTTCTTTGTTTTAGGTTTTTTGGTTTGGTTTGGCTTGGGTTTTTCAAGACAGGGTTTCGCTGTGTTAGCCTTGGCTGTCCTAGACTTGCTTTATAGGCCAGGCTGGCCTTAAACTCACAGTGATCCACCTGCTTCTGCCTCTGTCTCCCCTCAAGAGGCACACTTAAGGCTCCACACTTCCTTTTGTAACTGTGGGCTTCGACACAGACACAGCAGTGGCAAGGGATGAGAGAACCAGTTCTAATGTGTGTGGCTGTGGTAAGTGACATGACATGTCTGGGCAACAAGTTTCTCATCAAAAAAAAAGTGTCCAGTGATTCCTGTCCTGCATACTTCACTACCCTAGCCCTCGGTCCACGAGCTCACGTTCCCTAACGGTCAGAGATACTATAAGTTACAAACTCCAAACACATTTACACAGGTGTGACCCACACATGTATTTCAAAGGACCTGGATGGAACACTCAAAATGATAACTGTTTAGTCAGTAGGCGACTTCGTTTTTTATTCTATAAGGCTGTGTATTTTTGCATTTTTATATAAATTCAATTTTTTAGTCTCACTCATGACTGGCTCCCACGGAAGGAAAAGGATCCTCTATTATTAGAAACTGGTGCCAGGGGGGCTGGGGTGTGGGTCAGTTGGTAGAGTGACTTTCTATCGTACACAAAGCCCTAGGCTCTATCACCACCTCATGAACAAGGTGTGGGGGTGTATGCTTGCAACCCCAGCACTTGGGAAGCAGAAGCAGGAGAAGTGGGAGTTCAAAGCTACATGAAACTCTGCTTGAAACGAATAAATAAATAAAATACTAACTACCAGAGAGCTGCCTCAGTATTTAGACTTCATCATTAGGTTTTTTTTTTTAAGTCCCTTTTCCCTGACAGAGTGTATTTGTGCTACAAATGCCCAGGGCTAACTCTAAGGCGTGCGATCTCTAACTACTGGGCTCTTTATGACTAGCATATCAGCATAGCTGGGCACATGCAAAAATACATACCTTGGCTGCAATCAGGTTGCTGTTTTAGACATTTCTTTATTCCCTGACACAATGTGCTGGGACATGTGAGCCTGGGCTATTTATAGGCCAGGATCAATTTTCAGAGGGTTCGGTGGCAAGCACTGCTGGCCGGGGAGCTGGCAGCCGCACCTCATGGGTGAGGTCTGTGGCTCCATGGGATGATGCCTGAATTAGATGCTGGGAGGAGAAGTCTGATCCCCACTATTTTGATGAGGACAACCTGGTCTACATGAGGAGGTCTAGACAAGCCTGGGATACACAAGGAGGTCCTGTTTAAAACAAAACAGAAACCTCACAATGAGAGAAAAACAAAAATGCAATTAATAAATGGGGCCAGGTATGGTGGCACTGATCTATAACCCAGAGGCTAGCAAAACCTGTGTCAAAAAGCAAACAATTGAGGCCGGGCGTGGTGGCTCACACCTTTAATCCCAGCACTCGGTAGGCAGAGGCAGGTGGATCGCTGTGAGTTCGAGGCCAGCCCGGGTCAAAGCGAGTCCAGGACAGCCATGGCTAACACAGAGAGACCCTGTCTCGAACCCCTCCCCCCCAAAAAGCAAACAATTGAAACCCCCTCAAAATAACAGTGGCTGGGAAATGAGATAATTTTTCTTTCTTTTTTGTTTATATGTTTCTTTTCTTCTTCTTCTTTTTTTTCAAGACAGGGTTTCTCTGGGTAGCCTTGGCTGTCCTGAACTCGACTGGTAGACCAGGCTGGCCTCGAACTCGCAGCATATAAAGAGAGGAGAATGAAGCAAGATAGACCTGCCGATCGAAGACCGGGGCCTGGGGGAGTAAAATGGAGACCAGAAGGAAAGTAGGAGTCTAGAGAGAAACTCCAGACGAACCTTGGAAAGAACAGTGTAAACAGAAGCCAGCCTTCTGCCAGTGGCTCCTGGTGTGGTGTAGATAAAGCAAGTGGCGCAGGGGAGGTCTGTTGACTGTCCCCCAGTTCTATGCACCCCAGCCTGACATGTGGCTTCCCTTCTAGCGCGTGAAAACCTTCTCAGTAGAAGTCAGGGTGGTGGTTAGCTTTCGGGTGAGTTTAGGTGACTGGGGCCACCTTGGCGGTAAGAATCCCAGTTCTAAGCATGGCCCAGAACCCTCTGCCCTGCACACTGGGGCGGACTCCCTGTGGGACACTCACCGAGGCTCTTCCGGCACCGGCACCTGGTCCTTTTCCCAGGTAATGGTGGGAGCTGGCAGGCCCTCAGCGTGGCATTCAAACCGTGCTGTCCCATTCTCCTCCACCGTCTGGGACTCCGGGTGCAGAGAGAAGTCTGCAAGTGCTAGGGGTGAGCAGAGCGAGGAGGAAGAGGGAGAGCATGAGAGCAAACGCAGTAAGCTCAGCGACACAGAACACCGAGTCATGGAAACACACAGCCAAGCAAACCCAGAACACGCGAGACACAGTTGGGGAGCAGAGTGAGGTGGCCAAGGGAGGAAAAATAATTACTGGGGGCTAGAGAGATGCCTCAGAAGTTAAGAACACTGCCCACTCTTCCAGAGGTCCTGAGTTCAATTCCCAGCAACCACATGGTGGCTCAAAACCATCTATAATGAGATCTGGTGCCCTCTTCTGGCCTGCAGGTGTACATGCAAGTAGAGCACAGTATACATAACAATGAATACATCTTTTTTAAAAAGAAAGAATTACTGGTCAGATGGGGCTGGCAGCATGAATTCTAAGGTACCCATGCTCAGCGTTACCATCATGGTCACACCATTGGATTCCTGGTAGCCTGCGCCTCTAGAGAGCCCTGAAAGGCCAGTGCCAGGAGGACAGGATGTGGCTCTAGCCCTGTACACTGTGCCCCTGACCTCTTCCTGGCAGACAAGCCAACCCTCCACACTAGAACTTAGGGGGTAGGGAAAGGAGGGTGACGGAGTAAAGACACACCTGAACAGTTACAGGCAGAAAACAGCAGGAGGGGACCCACTGAGTGGGACGGGACAGGAGGCAGGGGACCTGGCCTGGGCTCCTGGCTTTGGTGCAGATAGCTAACTTTAGCTCCTTCTCCCCACCCCATCCCTTCCCTTTGGTCTCCAAATCTCAGTCCTCAGCCCACATGCAAGCACTTACTGGCAAGCCTGACCACAGCAACCTGGCTGGCCACCACTCCCAGCGGGCTGTGGGCCAGACAGGAATAGCTGCCCTGGATGACCTTCCAGGTCTTAAGGGCTTCTTCGTCTTCATCACTGTCTTCCGGTTCTAGAGGTGAGGACAGCCACAGGGAGCCGTTGGGTAGCAGGTGCAGGTTGTCCTGCTCCAGCACAGTGTCCCCATCCCTGTACCATGTCACCCTGGTCGGCGGTCCAGCAGCAGTAGCCCCCGAACTACATTCCAGCACCACAGTCTGCTCGGGGCCCAGGACCACTTGCAGAGGCCCCACATCACAGCTCAGCTTGACAGTTGTCTCTGGAGGCAACAGCAGCTGCCCTGTGAGGAGGAAGAGGCACCAGGGCCGTGGATGTGTGGCCTCCTGGTCCCTGATTTCCCACCCAGTGCCAATCACTTATAGAAAGACCCTGTGTCTATCTGAACCTTTGTCAGCAGTTCCTTACTTCTTGCGTCCGATATCCCCATAGCTTGACTTGTTCACACACACACACACACACACACACACACACACAACCCAGCTCACAGCAATCTATTACAACAGCCAGAAAGGAGCCTCGACCCAAATGTTTGCTCTTCACTTGATAAGTGACTAATATTTTACTCAGTCAACAAAAGGAATGACGCGCTCCGCATGCTGGTGCAGAGAGGAATCCTGGAGACTTCATGCCAAGGGAAAGACAACCATCACCAGATGCCACAAACTTCGTGATCTCACTTCTGTGAAATGTCCATAAGTCACCAGGGATCTTGAGCAGAGAGGAATGAGAAGTAACTGCTAAGGAGCATGAGATTTCTTTTTTGATGGAAATGTTCTAGAAGCCAGGTGGTGGTGGGTCACTCCTTTAATCCTCAGGAGGCAGAGGCAGGCAGATCTCTGTGAGTTCGAGGCCAGCCTGGTCTACAAAGCTAGTTACAGGACAGCCAAGGCTACACAGAGAAACCCTGTCTCAAAAACAAAACAAACAAACAAAAAACACCCAAAAAGGTTCTAGAATTTGACAGTGGCCAAGGCAACACAACTTTATTAGTATGTTCAAAATCACAGGGTAGGATGTAGCTCAGATGGCAGGAGAGTTGCCGTCTGTATAACCAGCACTGTGTAAACTGGGTGAGGTGCACACCTGTAATCCCAACACTGTAGGCATGAAGACAGGAGGATCAATAGTTCACGGCCATCCTCATGTTCAGCTATGTAGGAATTTGGAATCTAGCCTGGGCTACATGAAGCTCTGTCTCAAAAAGAAAAAAAAAAGGCCTATTTGTACACATCGTAAATTTTATGTAAATTGTCAGCCCTATCTTGGTTTAAAAAAATACATAGCAGCTCTTTGCTTTTAGGGCTGTCATGAGCATCCACTGGGATGATGTGTAGAAGACGTAGCTTTGCCTGGCACTGCGTGGTAGCTTCAATGGTTTTGTTCCCTAGGGATCCAATGGATGATCTCCACCACGATTACCCGAGCAAATACACACACCACGAGCTGGAAAAGTGCTGTAGTTGGAAAACTCTGAGAAATGTACTATGAGTGTAAGGCAAGTATGAGTGTGTGTGTGTGTGTGTGTGTGTGTGTGTGTGTGTGTGTGCACATGCATGTGTACTTACATGCTGTCTATAAACCCTAACACTGCCCCTGCCACATCAGAGCAGAATGCCCACTATGCTGTATCAAGGCAAAATCACCAAGGGAAATATTTCCTACCACAACCAATGCTTCAGCAGGGCCCGCTCACCATCGTCACCATGGAGCAATGGTTTCCCATTGGCTGCTTCAGCACATGTGTGGAAAACACTTTCCCAGCTGGGCCATCTCCCCAGCCCCTGGTACCTTGACTGTATACCCGCATGAGAGGGGGACTGCCTTTCTCAAACATTAAGGCGGGGCCTGGATAGACAGCTCGTCCGTTAAGAGTTATCCGTTACTCTTGCGGAGTACTGGGGTTCAATTCCCAGCACCCGCATGGTAGCTAATAATCATCTGTAACTCTAGTTTTTTTTTTTTTTTTTTTTTTTTGGTTTTTCGAGTCAGGGTCTCTCTGTGTTAGCCTTGGCTGTCCTGGACTCACTTTGTAGACCAGGCTGGCCTCGAACTCACAGCGATCCACCCGCCACTGCCTCCCGAGTGCTGGGATTAAAGGCGTGCGCCACCACGCCCGGCAACTCTAGTTTTTTTTTTAATTTTGTTTTCAAGACAGGGTTTCTCTGCGTAGCCTTGACTGTCCTGGACTTTGTAGACCAGGCTGGCCTCGAACTCACAGCGATCCACCTGCCTCTGCCTCCCGAGCGCTGGGATTAAAGGCGTGCGCCGCTACCACCCACTTGGCTTTGTAACTCTAGTTCTAAGGGCCCATGCACCTGCACACACATATCCACAAGCAAAGCACTCCCATTGTACATTTATAATATATATTATATTATAATATATATTATAATGTTATAATATATATATATTATCACTATGACATTGCTTTAATGGTGGCTATGTCAGGACAAGACAGCAAATGCACACTTGACATGGCTAGGAGACAGGCTGAATGACCATTGCTTCAATGCTTTAGCTTTAGCTTCTGAGACAGCTGGCGGCCATCTCCCCCCTCAAAATCTCCCTTCTCCGCTGTAGCATCCCAGTTCTGCTGGTATACAGGACACCAGATGTTTCATGTTGTGTTAGCCTCAGCGAACCCAGTCTCATCCATCCCCTCAGTTAAAAAAAAAAAAAAAAAAAAAAGGTCGATGACCTCTGACCTTCTCATGCCCACCACCTACACACGAATGTGTACATACATCATATGTGCCAGCACACGAGCACACACACACACACACACAGATCAGGGTGCCAGTCTTGCCTCACCTGTCAGCTGTGACAATCAGGTTTCCTCTCTGAGGCTCAGTTTCCACGTATTTAAGATGCAGAGACTACTGAGCCGCCCTGAGGATCAACCAAGCGCTGTCTGTCAGGGGTTCAGTGCAGAGCCTAATGGGCATCGCTCAAGAAGTAGAGGCGCCCATTCTTTTTTGGTGGGGTGCTGGGCATAGAACCAAAGGTTTTTTTGCAGGTCAGGCAAAAGCTCACCAACAGCTACGCCGGAAGTCCCATTCTTTAAGACCCGAGCACTTGGTAAGGAGCTACACAGGCGCTCTTTGCTGCCCTTAGCATCCAGCCCTTTCTCTTGTAAAGCCCCAGATCCCATGATTCAAATTCAGAGTTGTGGAAGGCGCCTGGGCTCTCCGCCCAGCAGCTTCAAATGCTCTGGTCCAGAGGCAGAACTGTAGGCTTGGATTTCAGGGGAGAAAAGCCCCACATAACACGAATCCTCGAGCCCTCTGGCAGCCTCCCCAACCCCTAAAGCATGTCCGGGGCTTGGAAAATCCCCTGCCGCGCTGAACAAACAATGTGAACAGTTGGGGCCTGAGCAGCTGCTGGGTATGTCAGCAGCCTGGGCTCTGGCGGGCAGGACAGCCGCCAGAGGGGCTGGTGGCTGGCAGGGGGGCCCCAGGAGCTCCAGTTCCCTTCCTGAATATTCATGGATCAGCAGATGTCTGGCTTCGCCACCTCAGAGGAGCTCAGCAAAGCGGAATCAAGGAAAGCCACGCGGACGAAGACACAGAAAGACCAGGGATCCGCCTCAGAGAGAGGCAGGACTGCGCCACAAGCCCTGGCGGACCCATTTCAATGGCTGCTTCCTGAAGTTTAAGGTCTACTCTGCGGATTAGGAAACTAGAGACCAGAGAGAGTGAGAGAGAGAGAGAGAGAGAGAGAGAGAGAGAGAGAGAGAGAGAGAGAGAGAGAGAGAGAGAGAGAGAGAGAGAGAGAGAGAGAGAGAGAGCGAGAGAGAGCGAGAGCGCGGGGTGGGGAGAGCTGAGCAAATCGTCCTTTGACTTTCAGGAGAAGATGAACCCGCAACTGGGGTCTGGGTGAGCGGACTGTCTCTGCTGAAAAAGAGGTTTTCCAGGAAACCTCTCCCAGATGCCAGCCTCTGTCCAGGAGACTCCTCTGCCTTCACTACAGAGAAGGTTTTGCAAGTCTCTTAAGCATTCTTCCTAAAGGTGAAACAACCTCTGTGTCACACACCCGCCCCTTCCCGGGAAGTCTAGGTTCACTCAGTCGGGTTGGGGGTGGGTTAGGGGGCGGGGCCCACTGTCTCAGTTTCCCAACCTTAAACAAGAGAAGCAAATATTTGCATCAAATTTGTTTAGCTGCAAGCCCTGGGTTTGATCCCTAGCTCTAGAAAATTAGGGCTTAGAGGGTACACATCTGAGAAAGCTGGAGGCAGGAAGACCAGAAGTTCAAGAGCAGGCTAGGAACATAGCTCAGTGCTAAGTGTGCATGCCTACCATGTTTGCACCCCTGTGTTCAATTCCCAGCACCACACACACACACACACACACACACACACACACACAAAGTTCAAGGTCATCTACCTCAATATAAGGAGTTCAAGTCTCGCCATGGCTACATGAAACCCTGTTTCAAGAAAACCAGACCAGACCAGACCAAACCATTCTTTCAGCAATAAGAGGATTTATGTTGGAAGCTCACTGACAGCTTGAAATGTCATTTAATTTTTGTTTTGTTTTTTTGTTTTTTTGAGACAGGGTCTCTCTTGTAGTCCTGGCTGTCCTGGACTCCTTTGTAGACCAGGCTGGCCTGGAACTCACAGAGATCCTCCTGCCTCTGCCTCCTGAGTGCTGGGCTTAAAGGCGTGCGCTGCCACCGCCTGGCTCATTTAATTTTAAAGAGGATTTATTTTTATGTGTTGAAGTGTTTTGCCTGATGTATGCATGTGCATCACATGCACGCATGATTCCTGTGGAGGTCAGAAGAAGGCCTCAGATGCCCTGGAATTTGAACTTCCATGGGGGTACTGGGAACCACACTGGAGTCCTCTACAAGAGCAGCTCTCGCTCTTAGCCGCTGAGCTGTCTCCCTAGCCTCTATTTTTATCTTTAAACTTCACTGTACTCTGTTCCCATAAAATAGCAACGTTGACTTTACTATGTGTATGGCTTCTCCACCACCAAGCCCATAAGAGTGATATCTAAAAGCCGGGAGACCTTACTTGTCCAGCAGCTTTTGCCACCCCGACCCATAGACTGACAGCCCATTTGGCTGACTGATTGCCAAGGTCCTTCACACAAGCATTTCCATTCTCCTGTAGACTGGTGTGGAGGGGGCACACAGCAGGTACCAGGAGAGGCTGGTCACCAGTCCTTTGCCTGGGTGGGGTGGGGTGGGGGTAGGTCCCTCAATTCCCTCCTATTGTTTTGGTGAGACCCTATCAGAGGCACAGAACTTCTATTTAGGGAGTCTCTCAGCTATTTCTGAATCTTATTCTTTTCTTTTTGAGACAAAGTCTTTCTACATAGCACTGTCTGTCCGGGAACTCACAGAGATCTCCCTATCTCCGCCTCCTGAGCGCTGGTACTAAAGGCTTGTCCCACCCTGCCTGGTCCTCAACGTTGGGGTTTTTGTTTGTTTTGTTTTGTTTTGTTTGTTTGTTTTGAGCTTTGGTCTCACTATGCAGCCAGGGGTGTCCATGATCCTCCTCCTCCCTCCTCCCCCTCCTCCCCCTCCCCCTCCTCCTCCTCCTCCCTCTCCTCCCCCTCCTCCTCCCCCTCCCTCTCCTCCCCCTCCTCCTCCTCCTCCTCCCACTCCTCCCCCTCCTCCTCCTCCCTCTCCTCCCCCTCCTCCTCCCCCTCCTCCTCCTCCTCCTCCCCTCCTCCCCCTCCCCCTCCTCCTCCCCTCCTCCTCCTCCCCCTCCTCCCCCTCCTCCTCCCCCTCCTCCTCCCCCTCCTCCTCCCCCTCCCCCTCCCCCTCCCCCTCCTCCTCCTCCCTCCCCCTCCCCCTCCTCCCCCTCCTCCCCCTCCTCCTTTTACAGGTTCGGGCCACCATGCTGGGCTGTGAGAAGCCTTTTGCTCACCTAAGAGGATAAATTAGATGCTATGAAATGTATGAGACCCTAGTCAGAAAGGCAATTTGCTTGGAGCTATTTGGTGAGGTTATCAGGAGCGTGAGTGGGGTTCCATCCTCCAGGGAATGTTCAAGAAGGATAGGACAAGCAGGTGGGGGAGGGGAGCAAAGCGGCGAACAGTGCGGTGCTTCCTCGCTGCTCTGCACAGATTTACAACTTGTTTTCAGTTGAGGGCGATCCTCCCTGACACCATAGACCGCTCTTTATTCCCAAGAGACACAAGTCAGTTTCTCTCAGAACCTTGGCCACCTTCCTTACCACACACTAAGTCCCTCCCTCCAACAGCTGGAAGGAGAATCTGGGTGGGTGCCAAGGACACAAGGAGGGGGCCTCAGCCCTCTCTCTACGATCCTAAGAGGAAGGCCCAGTGTCATCTAGGGTGACAGCGAAGCCACATGACACGTGGCCTGCCTTCCCCTGGTCCCCCTGATGTCCTTGCCCACCCCACCATATGTAACAAGCCACTCCCAAGCCTCTGGAAGGGCCTTGTGTGGCCCCTCGCTACCTCTTCCTAGAGGCCTTGAATCGGCCTGATTTAGACATTTGTTGCCCCCTCTTCTTCCTGCCCCTAGGAAACTGGGTACCCAGACTGCAGCAGAGACAACTCTAGGCTGTTGTTTTGTTTTGTTTGTTTTTGTTTTTGAGACAAAATCCCATGTAGCCCAGGCTGGTCTTGAACTCTACGTGCAGATGAGAACAGCCTTGAACTCTTGATTCCCTTGCCTCTACCTCCCAAGTGTTGGGATGACAGGCTGAGCCATAGGGTCACCTGCATGCTTGGCAAAGTGAGTTACAACCCTGGCCCTGTTTTGAATCTGCCCTTAACAATCTCTTAGGATTATATCCTGGTTGGCCTTTAGGCTTTAGCATCTAAAACAGCGTGTTGTGTAGAATACACACTCAATACATGTTCCTCAGTGGCTGTGTGGGCCTGCAGACCCTCTCACATAATATCATAGAATAATCATCCCTTATGCTTTTCCAAGCCTTGGGTTTGCTGTCTGTGAAAATACAGTAGCTCCCTCCAGGACTAAGAGTGATCCGAATAATACAGACAGAAACCGCATGGCACATTATGTGGGCTCTACGAGACAGCTAATAAAATGCTATAATCACACCGAGACTGGGAGCAGGGACATGCTCAGTAGGTAGTGTGCTTGCCAACCCTGGGTTCAGTTCCCAGTACTGTGTAAACTGTGTGTGGCGGAGAATCCTGTGATCCCAACACTCAGAGAGCAGAGGCAGAAGAATCAGAAGTTCAAGGCTCAATAGAGAGTTCAAGGCCAGCCTGAGCTACATTGGACCTGTCTGAAACAATCAAACAAAAACAGCAAGTTTAGAGCTGGGCAGTGGTGGCACACGCCTTTAATCCTAGCACTTGGGAGGCAGAGGCAGGCGGATCGCTGTGAGTTCGAGGCCAGCCTGGTCTACAAAGTGAGTCCAGGACAGCCAAGGCTACACAAGAGAAACCCTGCCTCGAAAAACAAAAAACAAAAAACCAACAACAGCAAATTTACACATAACTTTGTCTATACCTCATCGGGGCAGGGAGCCCTTTTATCTTTTGGGATCTGCTATACACCCCATATGCTTAAAAGTATCTTTCTTCTGAGCCCACTTGTGTCTCCTCAGATGTATCAGAGCTGTGTCTTCAAAACTACATAACAAGGTCATGATAAAGTAAGAAATTTCCTATCAAGTGAGGATAGAGGAGAAAGCTCATTGGACCTTGGCTTCCTTGACCTGAGGGACCCATGGTCCCTCCACAGCCACAGAATGGAGGCCTTGCCAGGAGACAGTAGGAGCTACAGCTGGCCTGGCTCAGGAGAGCATGCTGGACTTCAGGACATCCCTTCTGGTTTTCCTTCACTGAACCCCATTTTCCATTTCCTTGACCGAGCTAGGATCTTCTCCACAGAGCCTCTTATTCCTCCCCCTGCCCCGCTGGGAGCCCCAGGGATGCCTGGCAGGGACATCTGTTCTGCATCTGGAATTCCGAGTCTAGTTGCTATTACCTCAGAGACATTGGAGCGAGTAGGAGGTGTGCAAAAGAAGACTCCATATCCTTGGACCAATCAGAGAGAAAACTCAGGCCTAAAGCTGCTAATGTCTCTGATGGGAGGAAGTGCAAACTCTATGAACTTGTTATGTGTGCACCAAATCACCAGGAAGAGTGGCAGTTTGCTTACAAAGAGCCAGGAGACTGGTCTGACCCCAGATCAGTTTCTAACTGCAAAACTTCAGGGAGTTGCTCAGGTTTCTCATCTGTAAAATGGACACATGACAAAATTCTTTCCTCTGCAGGCAGATCTCTGAGTTTGAGGCCAGCCTGGTTTACACAGAAAAGCCTTGTCTTGGGCTGGGCCTGGTAGCACACGCCTTTAATCCCAGCACTGGGAGGCAGAGGCAGGAGGATCTATGTGAGTTTGAGGCCAGCCTGGCCTACAAAGTGAGTCCAGGACAGCCAGGGCTACAAGTAGAAAGAAGAAAAAGAAGAAGGAGGAGGAGGAGGAGGAGGAGGAGGAGGAGGAGGAGGAGAAGAAGAAGAAGAAGAAGAAGAAGAAGAAGAAGAAGAAGAAAGAAAGAAAGAAAGAAAGAAAAAACAAACAAACAGAAGGGCTGGAGAGATGGCTCAGAGGTTAAGAGCCCTGGCTGCTCTTCCAAAGGTCATAGTTCAATTCCCAGCAACCACATGATGGCTCACAACCATCTAGAATGAGATCTGGTGCCCTCTTCTGGCCTGCAGGTGTACGTGCAGGCAGAGCACTATGTACATAATAAATAAATAAGATAAAAAACAAACAAACAAACAAAAGCTGGGAATGGTGGCGCATGTCTTTAATCCCATCACTTGGGAGGCAGAAGCAGGTGGACCGCTGTGAGTTCGAGGCCAGCCTGGTCTACAAAGTGAGTCCACGACAGGCAGGGATGTTACACAGAGGAACCCTGTCTTGAAAAACCAAAATAACAAACAACGAAAAACCCTTTCTCTCTCTCTCTCTCTCTTTTTTTTTTTTTTTGGTTTTTTGAGACAGGGTTTCTCTGTGTAGCCTTGGCCGTCCTGGACTCACTTTGTAGACCAGGCTGGCCTCGAACTCACAGCGATCCGCCTGCCTCTGCCTCCCGAGTGCTGGGATTAAAGGCATGCGCCACCACACCCGGCTAAAAACCCTTTCTCTTTTTTGAAGGCAGTAAGTGTAGTGCAGGTTGGCACTGAACTCACAACAATGCTCCTGCCTCATTCTTTCAAGCACTGGGGTTACATATAGGCACCATGATGCCTCACTTTCTGTTTTTTTATGTGCTGACATTATACAATGCTATGAGCATGCGATTCCTTAATTTGATGGAGGTACCTTCAAGAAAAAATTCATATATAAATATGTAATTAATGAGGCCATGAAAATACACATAGGCTCACCTGAAGGTCTAGGTAAATTACAAGAGTCACTATTAAAGCTGGATGGTGCACGCCTTTAATCCTAGCACTCAAGAGGCAAAGGCAGGTGGATCTGAGTTCGAGGTCAGCCTGATAAACAGAGCAAGTTCCAGGACAGCCAGGGCAACACAAAGAAACTGTCTTTTTTTACTTTTTATTTTTTTAGGGTCAGGCCTAGGGATGCACGGATGCACGCCTTTTTTTTTTTTTAAGATTTTATTTATTTTATGTATGAGTGTTCCATCTGCATATACACCTGCAGGCCAGAAAAGGGCATGAGATACCAGTACAGATGGTTGTGGGCCACCATGTGGTTGCTGGAGATTGACCTCAGGACCCCTGGAAGAGCAGACAGTGCTCCTATCCGTTGAGCCATCTCTCCAGCCATTTTTTTTAAAAGATTTATTTATTATGTACACAGTGTTGTGTCTACACCTGCAGGCCAGAAGAGGGCGCCAGATCTCATTCTAGATGGTTGTGAGCCACCATGTGGTTGATGGGAATTGAACTCAGGACCTCTGGAAGAGCAGCCAGAGCTCTTAACCTCTGAGCCATCTCTCCAGCCCTGAGAAACTGTATCTTGAAAAACATAAACAAAAATAACAAACAAAAAGAGTCACTATTAAAGGAAGGTCCTGGGGCTGGAGAGATGGTTCAGTGGTTAAGAGCCATGACTAGACCATTCTTTTTTTGTTTGTTAGGCTGGTTGGTTGGCTTTGGTTTTTCCGAGACAGGGTTTCTCTGTGTAGCTTTGGCTGTCCTGAACTCACTTTGCAGACCAGGTGGGCCTTGAACTCACAGCGATCTGCCTGCCTCTGCCTCCTGAGTGCTGGGATTATAAGCGTGTGCTCTCTGTCTGCTTTTCAAAGAAGCAGAGATCAATTCCTAGCACTCACATCCTTGTAACCCTAAGTCCAGGGATCTGGCACCTTCACCCAGATATCTCAGATATACATGCAGACAAATCACCAATGTACATGAAATCTCCCTCTCTCTCTCTCTCTCTCTCTCTCTCTCTCTCTCTCTCTCACACACACACACACACACACACACACACACACATATAACCTTCTAGTGGTGGACTGGGTAGCAAGCCTCTAAGATGGGCCGCTGAGTGTCAGGGATGAGGAAGGGATGGCAGGGAACGGGTTTTCCAGGTACAGAACAGGCTCCTATGTTCTCAGAGCTCTCTGTGTTCCCAAGTCCCCAAGTGGAGAACGCAACTCTTCACACGTGAAATAGCTTATTTTCCTACCATTGCCCTCAGATGAAAGTTTCATTCCTCTGAGCTCACAGCCGCAATCTCTGGCCGAAGGGCAACATCAGGGGACTAGCCAGGCGCTGGCATTGTCCTACCCCAGCACCAGCCCTCCATTCTGGCCATGTTGACTTTGCTGGGGAGACTATTATATGTGACTTTCTTCTCCCTCACCTTTTATAAACCCCATCTAGCAGGGCAGTGGTGGGTGGCGCACGCCTGTAATCCCAGCACTTGGGGGAGGCAGAGGCAGGTGGGTCGCTGTGAGTTCGAGGCCAGCCTGGTCTACAAAGTGAGTCCAGGACGGCCAAGGCTACACAGAGAAACCCTGTCTTGAAAAACCAAAAACAAACAAAACATCTTTAGGAATGAGCTAGAAGATGGCTCAGTGGTTAAAAGAAATGGCTACTCTTCCCGAGGACCAGGATTCAGTCCAGGCACCCACGTGGTGGGTCACAGCCAACTGCAACTCCAGTTCCCAGGGATCTGACTTTTCAGCTGGCTTCCACAGGCACTGGACACACACGCGCGGTGCACAGGCATATTTGTAGGCGAAAGGCCCATACACCCATACACATAATAAAATTGAAAACAAACAAAAACCCACTGATCTCACATCCTACTGATTCCACTTTTTGTGTTTTGTTTTGTTTTGAGCCAGGGTTTCTCGGTGTAACAGGCCTGGCTGTCCCAGACTTGCTTTGTAGACCAGGCTGGCCTTGAACTCACAGAGATCCACCTGCCTCTGCCTCCGGAGTACTGGGATTAAAGTTGTGTGCCACCACACCTGGCTGACTGCACTTCTTTACTACCTCTAGAATCCAGTCACGCTGGCCACCCAAGCCACAATTGCACTAGCTCCGCCACTCTGTATCGCCACCTCTACCTTGGGAGTGGAGCTTCCTGCACAGGCCTGCACCATGGATTCTTCACACTGGCTGCAGAGATCTGACGCAGAGCTAGTCTGAAAGGCTGCCCACAGTAGGGCAGGAGGGTTTCAGGCCAGATACCTTGGCGGGGGACTTGCTTCCTCAGCCTCCTCTCTTGACATGCTAGTGGCCCACCCATCCCCCACCTGCCCAACTCCCACCCCTGTGTTCTAAAGTCCAGCCATATTTAGCTTGATGCAATGATGTGAACTAAATCGCCTCCCGGTGTTGGCAACCCCTGCTTGATCTGAAAGACTCCCTCCCTCTCCAAGGCTGGCTCTTCCTCTCCACCATTTTCTTCAGAACTTCCCAGTGTGGCTGAGGAACCTCTCTTCGGCAGTACCTTGCCGGAGGCAGGTCCTGGCCTCCGACCCTAGACCCCGACCTTAGGACTGACAGCCTCGGGCTAGGACCTTATTCACAACGTTCTGGGCGTCGGGCAACATCTTAACCCAAGTAGAGTGCTCAGCAAATACTGTGGAAGAATGCTCATCTCTACTCTACAGAGATGTCCGCAGATTGCAGAGGCTTACACACTCAAAGGTGGTTAAGCCAGAGCAAGAAGAGTAGTTCCTGTCGCTATTCTGGTGACAGCCAAGAAGAATCCCGATGCCTGCTCCTCACAGCCCCTGCACTGAGGAGCAGGGAGAGTTCAGTCTCCCAACTCTTTCTCCGGTGCCCCGGCCCTGAGGCCTCAGAAGTATTTAATAAAGCGCGGGTGCGGTTGCCAGCCAGGATCCCGCGTTCCTGGAGCTTTGGGAAGAACAGAAGAGGAGAAGGGAAGGCGCAAATATTCCTTAGTCCACGCAGACAGACACCTCTCTGACATTTCCCCCACGTCGCGTTCACCTGACAACTCCACCCGCCACCCCCTCGCGGCTCAGCCCCACGCACCAAGCATCTACCGGCTTCCAGCCGGGTCCACACTCTCAGAGGGAAAGGGGCGTGTCTTGCGGGGCGAGCTAGGGTCCGAGCTGTTTCCAATACTCTCCCACCCGCTGTTTTCCTGGAGATGGGCCTGGGGTTGGCCAGGCTGAGGCTCCTTCTCGCCCCCCCCCTCCCGCCGCCCTCCCTGCCTCCCTCCCACGTGGCCTGGCCCAGTCTCTCTGGAAAGCCGCAGCAGCTGGAGAGAAATCCCCCTCCCCACCCCCACTGCCAAGTCCCTCCCCGACTCGCCCCGGACACATCCTCAACTCCCCCCTCCGCAGGGAAGGCAAGAAGTAATCGAACAAAGCGGGCAGCCCATCCCCCCCCTCCCGGCCCTACCACCTAACCTTCCTTGGGCTGCCCACCAAACGTACACCCCACTGAGAGTGAGAGAGGCCGGGGATGGGGGGTAATAGAAGAAGCTCTGACACACACACTTGGAAGCTTCGTTACCCCCCTCAGCCCTTTCTCCCGTGTGGACAATTGTGATCTTTACCCCTGACCCTACCCGACGCTAGGACTCAGGGATTGGAGGGGGCCTTGCTGACCCCGTCCACGCTTCCCTGGTCCGCCCTTGGGGGTGGGGCAGGAGTGACACGCGTCCCATCCAGAGAGCGAGTGTTGGACGCGTTCACCAAAGCAACTGGTTTCCTGCCCTTCCCCCATCCTCCCCCGAACCCCGGGTTTGGGTCCACAACACCCCCATATTTCCCCACCGACCTAGCTGGCCCCAGGGGCCACACCCACTGGGCAAAGTTGAGTGTGGTTTTTCTCACCGCCGCCCCCACCACGAGCAAGGACACTCCCCAAAAGCCAAGGCCAAATATTAGCTCAGCCCCATCCAGTTACACACGCACCGGACACAAATGGAGGTGTAAGAACACACTCCTGCCCCGCCTGCTCTCTCAGGCACACTCGCGACCGCGAGACGCGTAAGGGCACCGCAGAAGCATACCCGGCTTGGAGCCACCCGCGCCGCAGCCACCCGCGCATTGGCGGTGCCACCCGGCACCTTAGGCGCGGGCCGTGGACACATTCTCCCTTAGGACACCCCCACTCGGACACACACATGCACACCTCACACGCAAAAGGACCACGCGCAGGGGGGACACGCGCGGTTCCAGGCTGTACACTGCAAGGACACACACCCCCTGAGGGCAAGTCTCCGCAGCCCCCTGTCGCGCAAGCATCTTGGGCGCCGGGGACGCCCACTCGCGACTGCGGCCACCCGGGCCCTTACCGCGCGCGGACAGCAGACAGAAGGTCAGCGCCAGGAGCCCGCGGCCCGTGTCCGCCCGCGCCATAGGGCCGGCTCGGGCCGCCGCTGCTGCGTCCGGGAGCCTGGGCCGCCGCCGGGGGAGGGCGCGCCGGGCGTCAGTGGCTCCGGGAGGCGCGGCGCCGCGGGCGGGGGCGCGGCCTCCGGGGCCCGGGCCCGAGTGGGGGCCGGCGCGGGGGCCAAGGCCGCGGCCAGCTCGCCCGCCCCTCCATCGCCATCTTGGGCAAGCGGCCCACGCGGGGGCGCCCCGCCGGTGTGGCCACCCTGCACCAGAGGACCCCGTGCCCGCGCGCCACCAGTCTACTCGCGTGCCCCATTCTGGATGCGGGAGCCTCCTGCTCTACCAGTCACCTCGAGCTCCTTTCTTTTCATCTTCTCACTTCAGCCTCTGGGTCTGTTTCTTGCCCTTGCCTTGACCCTACCTCAGGGTCTCCTCCATCTCTGTTCCAGGCTCAGTGGAGGTCAGTTCCCTGAGCCTTGTCCTTTTCCAGCTCACGCCCTGACCCGACCTGAATCCTGCTTAGCCTCTCCACAGACAGCACCAACAGACCCATTGAGGACACCACAGTCCCTGCTACCTCTGCCATGCCAAGCGGAGGGACTCCTTTGGCTCCTTTCCTTTCTCATCAGTAGCCAACCCATTCGGTACTGTGTTCTGCCTCTGTGAGGGACAGCTAAGGCTTGCTTGCTCCCATTTTACATACCTGCATACTGGGAACACTGGGGCTTGGAAGAGGGCTTTCTAAGAACGGGAGGGTTGGGGCAGCAGGTGCAGGGCCTGCCCATGATCCTGTGTCCTTCATCCTTCTGTTCCAACTGTGTTCTCATTTTCAGGGCTGCTTCTTCGCTACAGCTCTCTAATTGACCTAGCCAGGTTAGTTGCCTCAGTGTCTAAAGCTGGGAAACCAATGGTCAGGCTGGGATGGGGAGAGGGACGCACCCAGAATGGCTGTTTAAAACGCCATGTTTGGAGCCGGGCGGTGGCAGCGCACGCCTTTAATCCCAGCACTCGGGAGACCCAGGCAGGCAGATCACTCTGAATCCAAGGCCAGCCTGGTCTACAAAGCGAGTCTAGGACAGCCAAGGATACACAAAGGAACCCTGTCTCGGAAAACAAAAACAAACAAACAAACAAACAAACAAACAAAAAGCCATGTTTGGGATCGGAGAGATGGCTCAGGAGCTAGAGTGCTTACTGCATTTGCAGAGGACCTAGGTTTGGGTTCCAGCACCCGCTCAGGCCATTCACAACCCTCTATAACTACCTGGAGGAAGTCTGAGACCTCTGGCCTCTGTGGCACCTGCACCTTCAAGCAGACACACAGTACATAGAATTTAAAATGAAATTTTATTTTTTTTTTGGTTTTTTGGGTTCCCCCTCCCCCTTTTTGTTTTTCGAGACAGGGTTTCTCTTGTAGTCCTGGCTGTCTTGGACTCATTTTTTTGTTTGTTTGTTTGGTTGGTTGGTTGGTTTTTTTGGTTTTTCGAGACAAGGTTTCTCTGTGTAGCCTTGACTGTCCTGGACTCACTTTGTAGTCCAGGCTGGCCTCGAACTCACAGCGATCTGCCTGCCTCTGCCTCCCGAGTGCTGGGATTAAAGGTGTGCGCCACCACGCCCTGCGTTTTGTTTTTTTTTTTTTAATTTTTAATTTTTATTTATTTTATGTATGAGTGTTCTATCTGGATATACACCTGAATACCAGAAGAGAGCATCAGATTCCAGTATAGATGGTTGTGAGCCACCATGTGGTTGCTGGGGATTGAACTCAGGACCTCTGGAGGAGCAGACAGTGCTCTTATCCACTGAGCCATCTCTCCAGCCCTTGGACTCGTTTTGTAGACCAGGTTGGCCTCGAACCCACAGAGATCCGCCTGCCCCTGCCTCCCGAGTGAGTGCTGGGATTAAAGGCATGAGCCGCCACCACGCCCTGGCATAAAAATGAATCTTTAAAAACAAAACAACAACAAAAGCCAAACCACCAGATTTGAGGCTGGAGAGATGGCTCTAGAGTTCTTACTGCTCTTACAGAGGACTTGGGTTCTGGTCCGAGCACCTACATAGCAGCCACAACCATCTGTAACTCCAGTTCCAATGGGTCTGACGCCCTCTTCTGGCTTTCATAGGCGCTTTCATGCCCATGATGCATATAAACTCATGCAAGTACATATATACACATAAAGAAAAATTTAAAGGAAAATGTTACATTCTTCCATTTCATGTATCTATTGGTTTTCTCATGACTTAGAACCATTTAGATTCTGGCTCATATGCTCCAGGTAGCCCTTACTATGATTGTACTTTTTAGGGGGACAGAGAGGTTAAGATAGGGGTTCCCTTGGAAGGAAGAGGCAGGCAGATCTCTGTGAGTTCGAGGCCAGCCTGGTCTACAAAGAGAGTCCAAGACAGCCAGGCTACAAAGGGAAACCATGTCTCCCAAAACAAAAACAAAAGGGGTTCCTTGTACCCTCAAAAATATAGTCAAAAGTGACCTTGGACCTCTGATCGTCCTGCTTCCACGTCTAGAGTGCTGGGATACCAGGTGTGCACCACATTGCCCCATTGATTAGTGCTGGGACCTGAGCCCAGGGCTTCACAGATGTTAAGCAAGCACTCAGCCAGCTGAGCCACAGCCCCACTAAGTCTGCACTTTGCAGATCTGATGGAACCTGGCATTGTCCCTTTTCCTGATCAGCCTCATCTTGTTCCAGCGTTATCGTTAGCATTTGACTTGGTGGATGCTCCTTCCTTGAAACCGAGTGATCTCCTGGTCCTCAGGCTTTGATGGGCTCTTATATTTGTACCAGGGATGCTGAACGGATGCCTGCAGCTGGAGCCACCTGCCTAGATTTGTGTTTCCAGCTAGCTACCTGCTCAGCAGTTTACATCCTGGTCTTCTCATCTCTCCTGCTCTTCCAGACTTTGCTGTCTCAGTTCCTAGCACTAATAGCCTTCCTGTAGCTCAGATCTAATTTTTAAAAATCATTAACTAATTAATATTATATGTACGAATGGTGTGTGTGTGTGATCTGTGTGGGGGTCAGGCATGGAGGTCAGAGGACAGCTTTGGAATTTCCTTTCACCTTTCACCTGCCACCTGGAAACCTTGGCACCAGCAGCTCATCAGGTTTTGCACACCAGGCACCTTTACCAGCTGAGCTGCTGCCATGGCCTTGCAGCTCAAATCTAAAAATCTAAATCAAAGCATACATTCACCTTTGACCCTTCTCCACCTGACTTTCCTTCCTGCCTTGCTCACCCTCCTCACCTTTCACCTGGAGCCTCCTGAGCCCCTCGCTTGTGTCCTCCCTTTCGGGGGCTACTCCATACAGCAGCCAGTGGGTTCCCCTGAGACCCTGCCCCGTTCTGCTCAGCTCTCACCAGTGGCTTCCACTTCAGAGAAACAAAACAAAACAAAGTCCTGTCTCCTCCGGCTCCCCGGTTGACACCATCCTGTTTGCTTACCCCATCCCCAGCAGCACTAAATCCTTCCTTTCCAGCCTCAAGACCTTTGCCCGGGACTAGGGCTGTTACTTAGAAACTTGCCTAAGGTACACAAGGCCCTAAATTCAAGCCTCATCATTGAGAAGAAGAAAAGGAAGAGGAGGGGGGAGGAGGAGGGAGGAGGAGGGAGGAGGAGGGAGGAGGAGGGGAGGAGGAGGGGAGGAGGAGGGAGGAGGAGGGAGGAGGAGGGGAGGAGGAGGGAGGAGGAGGGGAGGAGGGGGCAGATGATGATGACCTTTGTCTAGCTAACACAAGTTAAGGTCTACCCTTCCATATTACCTGTTGTCAAGAAGTCTCCCAGGAGCTGGGGGTGTATGCTCAGCTGTTGAAGAAACCCTGGGTCCAGTGCTAGCACTGCACAGTCATACATGCCTGTAATCCCAGCACTTGGAAAGCAGAGGACCAGAAGTTCAGTATTATCCTCAGGTATGTAAGGTGTTCAAGGCCAGGCAGAGTTATTTGACACCCTGTTTCAGAAATAAAATAAAACATGTGGAAAAAATAAAATAACATATGTGTTACAGGGGCTGGAGAGATGGCTCAGCGGTTAAGGGCACTGTCTGCTCCTCCAGAGGTCCTGAGTTCAATTCCTTGCAACCACATGGTGGCTCACATTTATCTATCTATCTATCTATCTATAATCTTTGTGTTTTACAGCTGGGGGGTGGTGTACGCCTTTAATTTCAGCATTCAGGAGGCAGAGGCAGGTGGATCTCTGTGAGTTTGAGGCCTGGTCTACAAAGCAAGTCCAGGACAGTCAGAGCTACACAGAGAAACCCTGTCTCAAAAAACAAAACAAAGAAAAAAACAAACAAAAAGTATGTATCGTGTGTGTGTGTGTGTGTGTGTGTGTGTGTGTGTTGTTGTTGTTGTTGTTGTTGTTGATGAAGCATGCGACAGTCAGGGGACAAGTTTCAAGAATCAGTCTTTTCCTTCCATCTTGTGGGTCCCAACATCACCACAGGCTTGGTGGCATCACCTTAACTCACTGACCTGTCTCACTGGCCCCTACTTCGTTCTTGTCCTCACACTTAATGCTTTCTCACATGCTCTACGTTTTATTTGTCTTATTTAGTCTGAGCTCCCACACCTTGCTGTCTATGCAGAAGGACAGGATTTTTTTTTTTTTGAGACAGAGTTTCTCTGTGTAGCCTTGTCTATCCTGAACTTTGTAGACCAGACCAGGCTGGCCTCGAACTCACAGAGATCCACCTGCCTCTGCCTCCCGACTGCTGGGATTAAAGGTATGCACCACTATGCCCGGCCTAGAATAGGAATTTTTGCTTGCTAGGTTCATTGCGGACCTCTCAGCATGAGTTCCAGAGCTTTGAAGTGTTGGATAAAAGGTATTCACCACGCAGGGACCAGGCCTAGTAGCACACGCCTTTAATCCCAGCACTCAGGAGGCAGAGGCTGAAGGATCTCTGTGAGTTCACGAGGCCAGCCTGGTCTACAAAAGAGTCCAGGACAGCCAAGGCTACACAGAGAAACCCTGTCTTGAAAAAAAAACAAAAAACAACAATAAAACAAAACAAAAAAAAAGAGGAAGGATGAAGGGCTTGTGGTGGGGGACTGCGAGCTGCAGGAGGAGACTTGGGAGCTGTTGTTGCTTGCTCTGGATGTCTGTCCTGGGTCTTGACAACATAAGGAAGGTGGAACTGACAGGAGAAGCCCAGTACAGACTTCTGGAGACCACTGCACTGCAGAGCACAGGAAGCATGGCAGCAGTGGCAGTTGGGGCCTAGAAAGTGGCCAAGAGCTTAAGAGCACCTGCTGCTGTTCCAGAGACCCTGCCCTCAGTTCCCAGCATAAGGAGTCAAGTAGCTTGCAACCCACCTGCAATTTCAGCTCCAAACGCAGACACACAGACACACATACACACACACACAGACATGCACAGACACACACACACACAGATACACACACAGACAGACACACAGACATGCACAGACACACACACACAGACATGCACACACACACACACACACACACTGTTGCCTGCATGTGTACCACAGCTCTAGGTGGGAGCGCAGAGCTGAAGAAGGCCCCTGTCTGCCCCGTGTGGTGCTTGAGCTCTTGAGTGCAGTTATAATGCGCCCTTTTCAATTGGAAACAGGTAGTAAGGACAGGCTTGGTGAGGCAGGGAGGGTTTACTACACAAATCCAGTAAAGCAGAACCCAGGAAGTGTGAAGTTAGCAGAGCATCAGGCGCAGGGGAGGCAACCAACAGAGAGGCTGGGCTAGACAGGCGGCCTTGCATCTTCCCAAAGCAGCCCAAGTGGTGGCTTTGGCATGAAAGTGTAAACAGCCCAGCACTGTCGAAACAGGTAAATTCCACAAGCCACCAAGAGGGTCAGCTAACTTTTCTCTAGTCAGATCTCAGTGTTGGGGGGTGAGCAGGGGCAAACCCTAGGTTCAAGACAGTGCCAGAAAGTAACAAGGGAAAATAAAAATGTATCAGATCAGTGGTTCCCAACCTTCCTAAAGCTGTGACCTTTTGTTACAGTTTCTTATGTTGTGGTGACCCCCCAAACATTTTGTTGCTATCTCATAATTGTAATTTTGCTTCTGTTGTGAACTGTAATATAAATATCTGTTTTCTGATGGTCTTAGGTAACCTCTGTGAAAGTCATTAGTATCCTAAAGGTGTCCTGACCCACAGGTTGAGAACCACCTCTCTAGAGTGAGAGGAAAGGAAGGAGGAGCAAGAGCACCAGACAAAGAAGCAGAATATGGTTGTTTTCTTCTTCTTCTTCTTCTTCTTCTTCTTCTTCTTCTTCTTCTTCTTCTTCTTCTTCTTCTCCTCCTCCTCCTCCTCCTCCTCCTCCTCCTCCTCCTCCTCCTCTTTCTCCTCCTCTTCCTCCTCCTCCTCCTCCTCCTCCTCCTCCTCCTTCTTCTTCTTCTTTTGGCTTGTTTATCAAAACAGGGTTTCTCTATGTAGCCTTTACCTGTCTGAACTCACTTTGTAGACCAGGCTGGCCTCGAACTCACAGATGTCTGTCTGCCTCTGCCTCCCTGAGTTCTGATGACCTTTTTTTTTTTTTTTTTTTTTTTTTTTTTAATACATATGCTCTATCTGCATGTACACCTGCATCCAGAAGAGGGCATCAGATCACATTATAGATGGTTGTGAGCCACCATGTGGTTTTTGGGAATTGAACTCAGGACCTGAGGAAGAGCAGACAGTGCTCTTAACCACTGAGCCATCTCTCCATGCCTTGGGTGACTGCTATTCTCTCTCTGGCCTTTGGTTTCACCGTTGAGACTCTAAGGTCTAGTATGAGTTGGACATTTCTAGCCTGGGAGTACAAAGAGTTCACATGATTAAAAGTGAACCTAACACCTACTTTATTATTGTTGTTGTTGTTATTACTATTATTATATACATTTCTTTGGGCTGGAGAGATGGCTCAGCTGTTAAGAGCACTGACTGCTCTCCCAGAGGACCTGAGTTCAACCCCCAGCACCCACATAACTGTTCATAACTCTAATCCAGCTTCAAGTGCTCTGACACCTTCACACAGACATGCATGCAGGCAAAAAACCAATCCCCATAAAATAAAAATAAAGAATTCATTAAAATAAAAATAATTGCATGGGTGCACAGGCCATGGCTTGCAGATACAGCTCTCTCCTTCCACTGGTTCAGGGGACTGAACTCAGGTCATCAGGCTTGGTGGCAAGCACCTTTACCCACTGAGCCATCTCTGTGCCCCCCCTCCATTTTTGTTTATTTATTCTTTTAAATACTGAAACTTTTCTCTATTATTTTCTCTTTAACAGTCTAGGAAGTTTGCAGCCATCAGCTGTTTCTGTGGCATTTCAGGTGCAATTTGGAAATTGGAGTCCATCTGGAAGAGTCGTCAGCGCTCCTAACCTCTGAGCCAACTCTCCAGCCTCGAGATCTGATTCTCTTGACAGTGTCCAGCTCCATCCGCATGAGCTAGGCCTAGAACAACAGCTCATCTCCTGTTGCTTCTGGATGAGCCAGTCAGCTCAGGATTAGCATCCCAGTTTTGCATTGTGGCCTCTGGAAAAAATAAAACCCAGGAGAATAATGTACCTAACCAATATCCTTTTTTTTTTTTTAACTCTCTTTGTAGACCAGGTTGGCCTAGAACTCACAGAGATCCACCTGAGTGCTGGGATTAAAGGTGTGGGCCACCACATACACCCGGCTCCAATATCCTTATTATACTGTGAAGATCAAATTGAACATGTTGGGGCTGGGGCATCGGCTAAGTGTGCGCACCCAGAACCAGACACATCGAGTTGGGAAGCTGAGACTGTAGCTCACCCGGCTTGTGCTTTGGTGAACAAAAAGGGCCCCTGTGTCAAACAAAGTTGGAAGTACGGCTGACAGCCGGGTGTGGTGGCATACGCCGCCTTTAAACCCAGCACTCTGGAGGCTGAGGCAGGTGGATCTTTGTTCAAGGCCAGCCTGGTCTACAAAGCCAAGTCCAAGACAACCAGGGCTACACAGAGAAACGCTGTCTTAAAAAAAGAAAGAAAGAAAGAAAGGGAAAGGAAAGCAAAGAGGAAAAAAGAAAGGAAGTGTGACTGACTCCTGAGTTTGTCCTCTGACCTCCACATGGCTACATGGCAACACACACATACCAGCAGCTAGTAACAAGTGGATGGGATGTGGCTTGCTCACTTGGTAAAATGTGTCATTCTTACCACTGGCCTTACAGTTAGAGATGCTTGATTCAATGCAATGCACTATACTGAAAGATCGGCTGGCGTGTCGGTCACCAGGATCGAGGCTTCTGGAACCCTGTGTTGCTCATGGCCCAGAAGCTGCCTCTCTCTCAAGATCCCAGAGGCTGAGTCACAGTCCTTCCCCCACCCAGCATCTGTCATCTCCCAGTGGCTGGGCCTTACTTACATCCAGGTCCTGGGTAGCAGACAGCTCCCACTGGCAGCTGTGAAGGGGTGGGGTCAGACCAGTGGCAGACAGCCAACTTCGGCTTCGCAAATCGCCAAGCACCACCTCCTGCACTCCAGTTTGGCCTCACAGCGGCTCGCAGAACAAGTCTGAAAAACCCATGTTAAGTCCGGACCGCCCCAGCGAGGGAAGCGGAGGGGTCGCCCAGAATCACAGCTGCTGGGCGTGAGCCGAGCACCGCCAGAGTTGCCTTCTGTTTCCCATGCTCCCCGTTGCTCCCTTGGGCACAAAGATTCATCTCCAAGACCTATCCGAAGCCTGCTTTTTGCACTAAGAAGGAACTCAAGCAAATATTACACTTCCATGATTTTTAAAGATACACTTTAGCGGGGTGGTGTCGGCACATGCCTTTAATGCCAGCACTTGGGAGGCAGGTGGATCTCTGAGTTCGAGGCCAGCCTGGTCTACAGAGTGAGTTTTTCCAGGACAGCCAAGGCTACACAGAGAAACCCTGGGGGTGTGTGTGGGGGGGAGGAGAGGGACAGGAGGAGATATATCTCTCTCACAAGGTCCTCTTAATGCTGGGGACTGAATCTAGGGCTTTGTGTGACAGGCAAGCTCGCTATCATTGAGGCACACCCAAAGACTGTATTCACAGGGTGAAAGAAAATGAGGGGCCTGTGATATTTGTACCTCATGTCAAGCCAGAGGCCCTGAGTTTGATCCCAGGACCCATATGATGTAAAGAGTGAACTGTCTCCTGCAAGTTGTCCTCTGACCTCCACATGCTAGCCACTGCATGTGTATGCAGACACACATACTCAAAATAGCTGACTAAACATACATACATACATACATACATGTAAAAATAGAAGAATAGTTCACATAAACCGGCTACAATGGCCCTGCTTATAACTCTGACAGGGAAATAAAGACAGGAGAATTGGAAGTTCAAGGTCATCCTTGGCAATGTAAAAAAAAGGGGGGGAGGGGGCTGGGTGTGGTTGTGCACGCCTAGCCAAGGCTACTCCGAGAGACCCTGTCTCCAAAAACAAAAACAAAAAGGTTGAGATGTTCATACATCTAAAATGATTTAGAAATTCCACACAATTCCTGTCAAAATACAAATGTCAGAGCTGGAGAGATGGCTCAGCAGTTAGGAAACCCAGCAGAAAGTCTGGAGAGATGGTTCAGTGGTTAAGAGTGCTGCCTGCTCTTCCAAAGGACCTGAGTTCAATTCCCAGAAATGAGATCTGATGCCCCCTTCTGGTCTGCAGGTGTACTTGCAGGCAGTGCACTGTATATATAATAATAAGAAAGTCTTTAAAAAGAAAGAAAGAAAGAAAGAAAGAAAGAAAGCAAGCAATGTAGCAGGGCAGTGGTGGCCCTCTTCTTTAATCCCAGCACTCAGGAGGCAGAGGCAGGTGAATCTCTGAGTTTGAGGCCAGCATGGTCTTCAGAGAGAGAGTTCTAGGACAGCCAAGGCTGCACAGAGAAACCCCATCTCCTGTCTTGAAAAAGAAAGAAAGAAACCATGTTGCTTTTCCAACATGGGTTCAATTCCCAGCACCCACATGGTGGTTCACAACCATTTGTTACTCATCCCAATGCCCTCTTCTGACCTCAGAAGGCACCATGCATGCATATAATGCACAGATATACATGCAGGTAAATTACTCATGCACACAAAATAATTAAATAAATACATCTTTTAAAATGTCATTCTGGGGGGCTGGAGAGATGGCTCAGTGGTTAAGAGCACCGCTTGCTCTTCCAAAGGTCCTGAGTTCAATTCCCAGCAACCACATGGTGGCTCACAACCATCTATAATGTAACCTGGTGCCCTCTTCTGGCCTGCAGGTAAACAAGCAGATAACACTGTATACATAATAATAAATCTTTTTTAAAAAATGTCATTCTGGCTGGGCGGTGGTGGCACACGCCCTTAATCCCAGCACTTAGGAGGCAGAGCTAGGAATTGAACTCAGACTTCTGGAAGAGCAGTTAGTGCTCTTAACCACTGAGCCATCTCTCCAGCCCCATAGAATGACTTGTTTGTTTGTTTGTTTGTTTGTTTGTTTGAGACAGGGTTTCTCTGTGTAGCCTTGACTATCCTGGACTCGCTTTGTAGACCAGGCTGGCCTTGAACTCCCAGCGATTTGTTTGCCTCTGCCTCCCAAGTACTGGGATTAAAGGCATGTGCCACCACACCCAGCTCGTTATTTTCTTAAGAATATTTTAATTTATTCTTGTTTGTTTGTTTGTTTTGGTTTTTTTGAGACAGGGTCTCTCTGTGTAGCCTTGGCTATGTTGGACTCACTGATCTCAGAGATCTCAGTGCCTCTGCCTCCCGAGTGTTGGGATTAAAGGCATTTATCACCATTGCCTGACTACAAAGCATTTTTCAAAAGATTTTATTTGTTACTTATACAGTATTCTGCTGACATGTTCATCAGCCCACCACAAGAAAGTACTAGATCTCATTACAGATGGCTGCGATTCACCATGTGGTTGCTGGGAATTGAACTCAAGACCTTTGGAAGAGTAGATGGTGCTCTTAACCTCAGAACCATCTCTCCAGCCCTATGATGTATTTTTTAAAATTAAAATTTATTTATTTATGTTTATGTGTCTTGTGTGTATGGATGTCTGTGTATCATGTGTGCACCTGGTGCCCTTGGAGGCCACAGAGGACGCTGGACCCCTGGAACTGGAGTTACAGACAGTTGTGAGCGGCCATGTGGTTGCTGGGAATTGAACTCAGGTCCTCTGGAAGAACAGCCAGTGCTCTTAACCTCTGAGCCATCTCTGCAGTCCTGTACAATGCATTTTGATCATACCCACTTCCACCTTCCTCAGTGTCCTTGAACACAGTCCTCTCTTAACTTCAAAGCCTCTTTAATTTTTATTTATTTATTTATTTAGTTAGTTAGTTTTTCTTTTCTTTCTTTCCTTTTTTTGGGGGGGGGGGTTCGAGACAGGGTTTCTCTGTGTACCCTTGACTATCCTGGACTCTCTTTGTAGACCAGGCTGACCTCGAACTCACAGTGCTCCACCTGCCTCTGCCTCCCAAGTGCTGGGATTACAGGTGTGCGCCACCACGCCCTGCTCCATCCTTAGATTTTTAACGGGATTGATCTTGTGCATATAAGGACAGCTGTGTGAGTTCATGAGCGCAAACACATGCCATGTCCAGAAGAAAGCATTTCACAGCTCTTAAATTCTTTCTATCTCTCTTACAAAATGTTCCCTGGACCATGGAGAGAAGGGGTTTGCTACAGAAGCTACACATAGGGCTGGGTACCCAGCCACTTAGTTTCAGCACTCTGACCAGTGATGAGTCTCTGCTCTAACCACTTCCCACTGCAGAGAAGTTTCTCTGGCTAATGCTGAGAGCAGGCAAGTCTTGGGGTACATATGCGATATTTAGAAGGCAGTTCAAAAACATTGCAGTTTGGTAAAATAACAGTAGTAGATCTCTCTCTCTCTCTCTCTCTCTCTCTCTCTCTCTCTCTCTCTCTCTGTGTATGTGTGTGTGTGTGTGTGTAGGTGCACATATGTATGTGTGCACAATATGTGTAGGCACTCATGTGACAGGGAACGTGTAAAGGTCAGAGGACAGCCCTATGGAGTCTGTTCTCCTCTTACATCTTTATGTGGGTTCTGCAGCTTGACAACGGCTTCCCAGGCTTGTGCAGCAGGCAGCTTTAGCAGCTGAGCCATTCCTTATATTTTGAACTGCCTGTTTTTTGGTGTGGGTCCTGAGGATTTGAACCCGGGTCTTTGTGCTCCTTTGAAGCCTCCCTCCAGCTCAGTTTTTGGCTTTTTCCCATTTACCATACTTCCCCCCAGTCACCCACGGGAGAAAGCCCAGCTGCTCAGAATGGAGGAAGACTGGAGACCCAGAGCCCTTCCTGCACCTTGGCAAATGGCTCTGCAGAGAGATGGCTTAGTAGACTGATGCTCCCGACAGCGGAGGTAGACCTAGAAGACTTGGGCAGGGCTCTCTTTCTCTCTTTTAAAGGCTTTGTTTACTTGTGTGTGTTTGTGTGTGTGTTTGCCTGCATGTATGTTTGTGCAGTATGTGCATGTCTTGTGTGTGTGGAAGCTAGGAGAGGGTGTCCTTATCCTGGAGGTGGAGTTACAGACAATTGTAAGCTGCTACATGGTTGTTGGGAATTGAACCCAGATCCTCTGGAATAGCAGCCAGTGCTCTTAAGCACTGAACCATCTCTCCAGTCCGGCAGATCCTCTCCTCCTCTCCTCCCCTCTCCCCTCCCCCCTCCCCCCTCCTGGCATGGCTGAAGTGTAATCACTTCCCAGCACAGCCTCAGCTCCCCTGTGAGGCAGCAGATTGGCCCATTTGGAAGATTCCAAGCAAGCTCGTGTTCTGTGAAGGCCATCTTCAGCGGCCCACCTCAGAGGCTCTTTACTCTGGCTGCACGCTGCGATCACTTGGGGAGTTTATAGAAATTAAACGATGGCAGGACCCTCCTCTTGGTTTTGATGTAATCGATCCCAGGAAGAGCTCAGACATCCATGTTTTTAAAAGCTCCCCAGGCAACTGTAACAGCAAGCAGGCGGAGGAAAGCAGTCCGCTTGGCTTAAGGCCTCAGTGGGACGTCATGAGAAAGGACCCCAGTGCTCTGTTCTGTTCTGCTGATCTCAGTGTCTCTTCTGCTACCCTGCACTATTCTGGTTACTATGGCTATGCTGCGTTATGATCGGATATTATACAGATATTATAATGCCTCCAGCTTTGTTCTTTTTGTCCAACGTCTTTGATTATTTGTGTCTGTGTGTCTGTGTGTGCACGTGCGTGTGTCTGTTTTTAAGGAGGCTAGAGGTCAGCCTTAGGTCTTCCTCAGGAGAGATCCACCTTGTATGTGTATTGCATGCATGGGCTGTGGCCATACATACCTATGTGTGTGTTCCAGAGGTCGGAGATAAACTCTGGGTGTCTTCCTCTCTCATTCTTTGCCTTTTTGACTCCAGACTTTGACTCACTGAACCAGAATCTCATTATTTCATCCAGGCAGGCCAGCCAGAGAGCTCTCAAGATCTGCCTACTTCTATTCTCAGGGCCCTGTTTCTATTCCAGTGCACGTGTGCACTGGCATGCCTAGCTTTTTATGTGGGCTTTAGGGATTTGAACTCAGGTCCTCATGCTCTACAAGTTCTCTTAGCTACTAAGTCACCTCAGGATTTTAGCGATAAGGTCTTTTGATAGCCTAAAGCTACACTGGCTACCCTGGCTGCCACTGAGCCCCCAGGAACCCACGTGGCTCTGCCTCCCTGATGCTGGGATGACAAGTGTCTCCCCCTGGAGACTCTCCAGCTGCAGAGCAGATAGCTCAAGGTGGTGCCTCCCCAAATGTGCAGAGCAGAGCCTTGCTCTTAATCTCAGTTTATATAATGTTCTGTGGACATCGTGGGGTTGTAGTCATGGTCTGGTTATCTTGAGTGAGTGATGTCACTGAGTTCTGGCTATCAGGTGCAGCCTTGGGTATAGTAGGGATCCTGAGTTTTTATTTGTTTGTTTGTTTTTCAAGACAGGGTTTCTCTGTGTATTAAGCCCTGGCTGTCCTGGACTTGCCTTGTAGACCAGGCTGACATTGAATTTACAGAGATCTGTTGTTTCTACCTCCCAAATGCTGGGATTAAAGGTGTGCACCAACATGCCTGGCCCAAAATACTAAGCTATTTTTACATGTCTAAATGGCATTTAAAAAATTATGCTTATTGCCACTTCTTACACCACTGAGCTTTATTTCATAAAGTCCTGATTAAAAAAAATTTTTTTGCAGGGCTGGAGAGATGGCTCAGAGGTTAAGAGCACTGTTTGCTCTTCCGAAGATCCTGAGTTCAATTCCCAGCAACCACATGGTGGCTCACAACCACCTGTCATGAGATCTGGTGTCTTCTTGTGGTGGGAATGCACATGTGTGGGCAGAATACTGTATAAATAATAAATAAATCTTTAAAAAACAATTTTTTGCAAGTATTTTTCAGGGCGTGGTGGCACATGCCTTTAATCCCAGCACTGGAGGGGGGGGGGCAGCGGCAACAGAGGCAGGTGGATCACTGTGAGTTTAAGGCCAGGCCAGCCTGGTCTACAAAATGAGTCCAGGACAGCCAAGGTTACATGGAGAAACCCTGTCTCAAAAAACAAAAGCAAAACAAAAATTTGCAAGTATTTTTCAAATATATCAAAAAATATGGAACCTTTAACAAATTTGCATGTCATCCTTGTGCAGGGGCTATGCTAATCTTCTCTGTATTGTTCCAATCTTAGTATAGGTGCTGCCGAAGCCAGCAGGTCCTGAATTTTTTACTCTTTATTCTGTTGAATAACATGCATATATGGAGCCACCCTTTCAGCTCTTGGATGAATTTAGCTTGATTGCAGTAAACACACTTTCTGATACAGTGTTGGGCACAAGTTGCTAGAACTTTATTGCTTTTGTACATATTTTTGTTCTGTGTTTCTTAGGTATTGGTCAAGAGTTTTCTTTTCCTAGCCGGGCGTGGTGGCAAACGTCTTTAATCCCAGCACTCAGGAGGCAGAGGCAGGCAGGCAGATCACTGAGTTCGAGGCCAGTCTGGTCTACAAAGTGAGTCTAGGACAGCCAAGGCTACACAGAGAAACCCTGTCTCAAAAAAACAAAAACAAAAACAAAAAAAGGTTTCTTTTCTGTAGAGATCCCAGAAATAAAACCACAATAAAACCGTATCTCTACAGCCAGCTGGTGATAAAGGCATAAAGAAACACATCAAGGAGCAGCATTTCTAACAAATCAAAACAGATTAAATGGTGAAGCTTCTCTCATACTCAGCTGAAAAACCAACTCAAAATACATCATCGAAGTTCTAAATGTAAAACTGTGAAACCGGGCATAGTGACACACACCCGTCATCTCAGCACATGGGAGGCTGAGGCAGGAGAATTGTGAGTTGGAGACCAGCCTGGGTTATACAGTGAGATCCTGTCTGAAAAACAAAGCAACAAAACAAAACCAAAAGCAAAAGCAAAACAAAAAAAAACCTCACCTCTTTCCTAAAAAACAAAACCCAGGGCTAGGAGATGGCTCAGCCGTTAAAAGCACTTGCTGCTCTTGCAGAGGATGAGAGTCCAGTTCTCAGCACCCATGTAGTGGCTAACCATGACTCAGGGCAACTCCAGCTCCAGGAGAGCCGACACCCCCTTCTAAACTTCCTGGCCCTGGCCATGCACACGGTACACATACTTACATATGCTCCCATTGCTGTCACAGAACACTATGACCAAAGTGACTTACAGGTGAGTTTCCTTGAGGCATATAGTTCCAGGATCCATCACCATCGCCGTGGGGAGCGTGGCAGCAGGCAGGCAGACATGGTGGCTAGGGCAGCAGCTGCCAGCTCCTATCTTCACCCACAGGCGGGAGCAGAAGGAGTGCGCTCAAACAGCACATGGGTTTTGAAACCTCAAAGACTCTCCCCCTGACATATTTCCTCCATAAGACCAAAACTCATAAAACTACCCAAAAGTGTCACCAACTAGAGACAAAGTACTCAGATATCTCAGAATATGGGGAACATCTCATTCAGACCAACATACTCAGATACAGTGAAACAAAAGAAAAAGAAAAATGAAAACACTGACACTCCCCCCCCAAAAAACCCAAGCAAATAAACCAACAAAAACAAATGGCTAATAAATTCATGGAAAGTACTCGGTATAATTAGCTACCAGGAACAGGCAAAAATATTTCATTTACCCCAGGCAAATAGTTATAAAAACAAAACAAAGAAAAACGGCTATGTGGAGAAGAAATGCAGGAATGTAGCCTGGGGCCAAGCTAAGCACTCTACCAAGTGAACCACATCCCAAGCCCTCTAGCACTTATTTTTTTTATTACCTTTAGAGTGTGTGTGTGTGTGTGTGTGTGTGTGTGTGTGTGTGTGTGTGTGTGTGTGTGTGTGTGTGTAACTCAGAGGACAACCTTCTGGAGTTGGCTTTCTCCTTCCACCGTTAGTTCCCAGTGTGAACTTGGGTCACCAGGCTTGGAGACAAGCACCTTTACCCGCCGAGCCATCTCAGTGGCCCACGTATTTATTATCTGGAAACCCTGGCAGTAAGTATCTAGCAAGTGATTCCTACTTGTCTGACTCCACAGGAGTTTGAGGAGAAGCCAGCTAGCCCACTGGCCCCTCCAGTGTCTGTAATCTAAGCCGGTAAGGAAGAGTAGGACATAAAACGACGTGCTGAGTCAGCTGACCTTCTCTGAGCCCTCCAGGCAGCTGGTGCTCCCCGGGATGGGTCTGTTGAGGAAGGTCTTGCTACTGCCATCTCACATCTAGGAACACAGAGGGGTAGGATATCGTGGAAACATCCCAAGCCCCTAAATTGAGCAGGGACCAAAGGTGCAGCCAGGCTCAAAAGCTAATGTGGGTGTTATTTTGTTCTTCCATCTTTCTTGGGCAGCAACCCCAAACTCCCACACAGGCAAAGTTCTGAGGAGCTGGTTCTGATGGAGACCCATGCTATACTGACTCTAAGTGGAAAGCCTCAAGAGCCTCCACCTGTGCTGAGGAGAGCCCCCTCCCACCGCCTCTGACAAGGTCTTGCTGTACTTAGTGCTCAGGCTTTCCTCTAATTCCTGTGCTCCTGTGGCCCCAAGTGTGGCCATGGTGTATACCACTACACTAGCAGACTCTTAGTAAAATGTGTTATTGCTGCTGTGGAGACAGGTCTTGCTGTGTAGCCTACAGTGAGCGGTCTCCAATTTATGACCTACCTGCTTCCATCTCCCCAGTGTCAGAGATAAAGGTACGCACCATCATGCTCAGAAGTTTTTTCCTTTTTTATTTTCTTTTTTTAAAAAAAGATTTATTTTATTTATTGAATATGAGTGCTTTATCTGCAGAAGAGGGTATCAGATTACATTATAGATGGTTGTGAGCCACCATGTGGTTGATGGGAATTGAACTCAGGACCTCTGGAAGAGCAGGTGGCGCTCTTAACCACTGAGCCATCTCTCCAGCCCGCTTTTTTATTTTCTTTCAGGACTTTTGCTTTGAGGCAGGGTTTCTTTGTGTAGCCCTGGCTGTCCTGGAACTCACTCTGTAGACCATGGCTTCTGCCATCCACTTGGCTTCAGGATTTATTTTTAATTAATTAACTAATTTATTTATTCTGAGACAGGGTTTCTCTGTGTAACCTTGGCTATCCTGGAAGTCACTCTCTAGACCATACTGGCCTTGAACTCAAAGATCCACTTGCCTCTGCGTCTTGAGTGCTGGCATTAAAGGCATATGCTACCTCTGGCCAGTTAGGGTTTTTCTATCTCCCAACGCCTCCACCGCCCCCCTCCTACCCCAGGTTTTTTAAGACAGGGTTTCTGTGTGGCTCTGCCATCCTGGAACTCCCTCTGTAGGCCAGACTGGCCTTGAACTGAGGACCGCTTGCCACTGCCTCTTGAGTGCTGGGATTAAAGGCATGTTCCACCACTGCCTGGCTTACTTAATTTTTATTTTATTATGCATTATGCATAACGTACACTATGTGTATGAGTGTTTTGCCTGCATTATGTGTACCATGAATATGCTTTGTGCACATAATGTGAGAAGATGCGAGAAAAGGGCTCCATATCCCCTGGAACTGAAGTTACAAATGGTTATTAATTGCTATGTCAAGTGTTGGGATTTAAACCCAGGTTCTCTGGAAGAGCAGCCGGTGCTCTTCTGATCTGTCTCTCCAGCCCCAAAATTACCTTACTTAAATATCATTTTAATTCCTAATTTATATATATAAGAGACAGTCATGGTTGGCTTAACCTGTTTGCTCACACAGTGTTTTAAACATAACTACAGAGAGCCATAGAACCCAGACAAAGTCTCTGTTCTGGGGCATCAACAAACTCAAAGCTTCTGTGAAAAATCAGAATTGTTCAGTTGGACACTGAGCTCATAGGCTGAGTACATTCCTGGCATGCCATAGGCCCTGGGTCTGTATCACAACTGGGAAAATACTGAGGGCAAAACCTTCAGAATTGTCAAAGAAGGAACACTACACCTGGCCAGGAGGATGACACAGCAGTTAAAGGTGTTTGCTGCCAAGCCTGATATCTGAGTGCAGTGCCTGGCGTGCACATGGTGGGAACAGCACTGATTTCTATAGGTTATCCTCTGACGTCCACACTTGTGCACAGCATAAATAATTACAATTACAGATTAAAGCAATACATTGAACCCTCTGAAAGATGTTCTGAACCTGTACAACCCCCACCAACTGTCAGTGATGTATGCCAGAGCCTCCAGCTGCTCAGGGGGTATCTGTTAGTCCCTGGCTCCAAGCACCCTCTGCCCTGGCATCTGGGAACCTCTGGCAGGTACCAAGAAGCACTCTACACATCTCTCACCCAAGTGTCTGTACTGTAACTCCCACACAACCCTGCAACCTAACCACAACACCTCTCGTCATGGCAAGCACGTGACCTTGTGTATCGGCCCCTCCACAGTTGTGACTCATCAGAGCAAGGCTGTACAGACGGGGTAACGGGGAAGAGCAGAGGGGCAAGGAACACTGAAGTCGATTAATTTCAGCAGCATCTTTATTGCAACCAAGAACCTGTAATAAAATGCAGCAAAACTAATGCTTCACATCACACGATTAAAAGCCATGGGACTGAAAACGAGGAGACCCATATGCTTACTGGAGAGAGACATGCAGACCATGTGCAGGTCAGTGCTGAAACAGCAGGCACTTTATGCGCTAAACTTAAAGACCTCCAATTCCAATTTTGCTGAAAACAACATAAATTTGTATTATGGTTACTTAAAACCAAACATACAAAGCCAGCATCTGTGTCTGCAGGGGACCTCCAGAACAACTGTCTAGAGCTGAGCATCCTGCTTGTGCTGATGGTCGGTTGAGAGGGTGGGGGGCGGGAGGCCGCAGTGTGGGGCGTTTTCAGTTCCCTTCCATCTGCAGGGAAAGGATGCTCTCGCATTACATAGTCTAGACCTGGCTGAGGCTCTGGTCTCACATCAAGTAAGCCGTACGACGGGCTCCTGTGTCCCCACCTCCCACGACCCAAGGAAGACATCTAGTATGATGATTCCAATTAACTGCAGAACGTCACACACTTGTCAGTGCTGCTTCATTAATAAGCATGCTTAGCATTTACTCAGAAAGAAAAACGAACCATTTTATGTGGTTTCCTTTAAAATGTTTTATAGAAACATATAAATACTTTTAAAAAAAAAAACCCTACCTTTCTTAAATATCACGAAACTACCATGAGGCAGGCCTTGGATGGAGCCTGGCTCTGAGTACTAGCCGACTGTGGGGTCCTGGGTGTGCTTCTTTCTCTCTAGAACACAGGCTTTTCCACTAGCAAATGAGAACACTGGGCTAAGTTAAAGGTTGGTTCCAGCTGGAAAATGTGTGATTCTGTAACAACAGAGCTCTGACTAGACTCATCCCACCTGCAGAGAGAACTGTGTGGTAAAGGCAGAAAACACCTGAACAAAAGCATCCCCCGTCCCTCCCAACCATGGCTCAGGGTTTAAAGGGACAAAGTGCATCGTGACTGCGTCTTCCTGTATGAGGCTTTGGAAGGGGGGGCGGGGGCAAAGCCATTATCCCCAAATAAAGTTTCAGACCAAGGGCATGAAAAATACTCGCTCCTGCTTCTTCAAGAAGAGGTGAGCAGTCATCCGAGGTGAGCGGGTCTGTTTTGGGTTCATAACAACCATTTACTGTATAAGTCAACTGTTCTCTGACTGCAACTGTGTTCTTTACAGAAAGTTTACAAAAGCAGCCAGCAGACATGACTGAAAGCGCCCAGGAAGCTCACTGTGCTAGAGGCACGTGCTCCTGGGCTCCACCCAAAGTGATGAGCTCAGGCTTCTGAGAGCTGGCTCAAGACTCCATTTCTTGTGCTCCAGTGCCCTGCTGCTCTGAATGTTGAGAACTGTTACCTGCTGCTCAAGTGTACTTGTCACTAAGCCTGTGAAAACCTCACTTTGGTAGGTGGCAAGAGTGCTTTCTGGCTCCCGTCAAACTTGTACTTTCTCGGACTCTTGCCGCTTTCATTGACATGCAATCAGAGGACAAAGTTTTAGAATGGTTTCTGATTGCTCCCACTGACTGATGCCTTTCACACTGGTGTTGACAAGCAAACCCGGTCATGGCACCTTTCTGCCTGTGAGTCAAGCACTTTCCCCTTAGAGAAGTAGGACAGCATTTAATGACAGTTGTAAATGCCTTCCCGGAACAGCAGGAGAGAAGGCAGGAAGAATCTAGGATAAGTGAGGGTTTCCAAGGCTTGTTTGTGTAAAATAAGGGATGTCTCATTACAAAGCAAGCATAAAGGGGGTGGGGGTGGGGCTGGGGGCAACGGGAGGGTGTGTCACTCCTACCAGGAATGTGGGGAGCTGCCCTTGGAGGCCACCTGGTCCAGCAAATGCCACCCTCAATGTCAAAACAGATACTTAAGTCATAAGGGAAATATTTGTTGGGGAAGGAAAATTATCCGAGTCAGTTTAATTTAACTTGAAAAATATAAACAAATTTTGGCACAAGAAAATGTCATAAGCATGAAAGTCAAAATAGACAATAAGAAAAGGCGTGGAATCTATCATACAGCATAAATACACAGCTGGCAAGGCCCAGCCCTCCCTTCCCAGGACAGAAGGCCACGGTCACCAAGCCACCCACCTCTCAGTTGACAATCCTCATCCTCACTGGGCTCTCCTGGAAAGGGCTTTGATGTGGCAGCGAGAAAGAAACACAGCAAGTGTTCTTGGATTTTTATGGTGACTGCCTCCAAACACTGGAGTTTGTGATTTAAAAGAGTCACACCCACAGGTGCCTGGCTCCAAAGGGACCCATCTAATATTGGAAGGCCCGAAGGGAAGGCACCCACCAGCACGTGAAAGCTCATGCGTTCTCTTTGTAGTTAAGCAGGGAGGCTAAACCAGGAGACTGTTATGGCCTAGTTACAAAACTATTGATAGGCTTTCAACGCAGAGAGGGCCATGGTTTGTCAGGGATTAGCTCACAGCAAAGAAGTGATCTGGAAATCTTTTTATTTTAAGCTAGTGATATCTAAATTACATTCAAATAAAAAAGTTAAAAGTTTAGATTTGTAAGGTTTCTAAAGTTGAAAGGAAAGATAACCAAAAGCTGGAATTATAAAACACCTGCCCCTGGGGCTGTGCTGGCGGAGCCTGGCTCCCAGCTCTGGCTCCCAGCCACAGGGGAGGTTCCATTTACTCCGGCTTTTCTCAAGAGTATTTCTGCTGGACTATTCTGCTCAGGTCTTAAGCCGAGCCCTGCTGCCTCCTTTGTCCATCACTCCCTGCACCAGGGTCTCCCTCTTCCTTCTGTAGTCCTTCTACCTCCTGGAAACTGTGGAACACTTTAATTAAGGAAAGGTCAAATGGAAACAGGCACCATTATATTTTCAGAGTACAGGCGAATGTGTACATTTTCTGTTCCTAAAAGGAGAAAAAAACTTGTCTGCTATTTTTCAAGCTCTCAAATAATTCGATTAAAAACTTTTTTTTTTGCCTGTAATTGTCAACATCTATTTTTTTCTTTTTTCTTTTTTTCTTTTTCTTTCTTTCAGACAGGGTTTCTCTGTGTAGCCCTGGCTGTCCTGGACTTGCTTTGTAGACCAGGCTGGCCTTGAACTCAAGGCAATCCACCTGCCTCTGCCTCCCTGAGTGCTGGGATTAGAGGTGTGTCCCACCACGCCTGGCTTGTGTAATCGTCAACATCTTGAGACTTGTGATTACACTCACACTACAGTTACTTGCCTTTATGTGAAAGGAAACCCCACTCCATCATACCATTGAAGAAAAAAAAGGATTATGCTAGATGCTGTTTAAATGGTTAAAAAACTGGTCAGAGCTTAAGTAAATATCTTTAGGAGGCCACTAAATTATCCTTGAAAAATCATTAATGACTGGGAAAGTCATAAGCTTAATAGTAATTAGTTCATGACATGCTGGGTACACCCCAAGTGACGAGGCATAAGCTATTCAGTTAGACATAAGTGCTATCGAACCCATAACCAGTCAGAGATCCTGGAATTGAGCCAAATCAATCTCTACTATCATCATATTTTAACAAATTCAGAAGTATACTGTAAAATCCACTAATTAAGTCCGAGAGGCTTATACTGCTAGTAAAAGTGAAAACAGGCTAGTTTGAGTATGTGGCGCTGATGCCTTGCTTCTTTTAGTGTCCTCAAGGTCCTGATGAATCTCTTGGGAACACTCAGTTCTGTGGGCATGGTTAAGGTATTAGATTACTATCCACGAACTGCAGATCTCTGCATGGCACCAAATTTACTTTCAGAAGTAGATTTTATGTATCGGGTACCAAAGTAGGATCATCAACTCCGGCTTCTCTATTGACTAACCCTCCTTGTCTGGTTAGACAATGTACAGCAAGTTCTATACAGGTCAGGGCTATATCACTTTCAGAGCAGCAATACGTGAGCCAAGGTTCTCCTGAAGGTAGTGCAGCAGGTGCAGCTCATAATGCTCTCCAGACTCAGGCACTCGGATGCTGTGCCTCTCCTGAGGGTAGATCTGCAAAACAGAGAGGAGAGGCAAGGAAGCAAAGTTCAGTGATGCTCTTCTTTCTAAAACGTTCTCAACATATCCAGGCTTACCATGCAGCCACGGATACCCTCAAACTCCAGACTCTCCTCTCTCTGGCTCCCATGTGCTAGGATACTTTCCAGAGGTTTCTAACTGGATTGTCAGAATGGAACAGTGCCTCTCTGTAGTATCACATTAATACACATTATCCCAAGGCTTAGGAGTCTTTACCACCCCCCCCCTTAAAGCTTCAGGAGGGCTCTTCAGTGGTTTATTGCCCGAGTGTGGTTGCTAGGATTCCAAGAGTCCTTGAAAACCAAAGGCTGTACGAGGTCTAAACTATCTCCCAGCCAGCACATGGAAGGTAGAGACAGGAGGATCATAAGGCTGGCCTGACCTACATAGTGAAATCTTGCTAACAAAACAAACCAACACAAACAACTACTTTAAGAAATCTGTACGCTGGTCTACAAAGTGAGTCCAGGACAGTCAAGGCTACACAGAGAAACCCTGTCTCAGAAAAAAAAGAAAAAGAAAAGACATCCGTAGGTAGCCTGGTGTGGTGGCGCACACCTCAGGAGGCAGAGGCAGGCGGATCACTGTAAATTCGAGGCTAGCCTGGTCTATAACTCGAGTCCAGGACAGCCAAGGCTACACAGAGAAACCCTGTCTCGAAAAAACAAAAAACAACCAAACCAAACCAAACCCCAAACCTGTAGGCAACTGATCTTGAATGTGCTTCATTCACTGGATTTACTATGCTGCTCCAACAATGTAAAATTAATGAATTCACAAGTGGTAGTGTCCTAGCATGGTGTGAGGTAAGGCATTATATTATCCTGGGACATCTACGCCTGGCTTGGTAGATGTCTTTTTAATCCTTAAGCTACATGATGCTTTAACCAGCAGTTCACTTTACCTCAGTTGTATACTATTGTAGGTGGGACTATAAAAATATAGGCATGTGGCAGCTGAAGGGATGGCTCATCGGTTAAGAGTACTGACTGCTCTTCCAGAGGTCCTGAGTTCAATTCCCAGCAACCACATGGTGGCTCACAGCCATCTACAACATGATCCCATGTCCTTCTGGCCTGCAGGTATACATGCAGGCAGAGCACTGGATGGGCATATGGGCATTGGGGAAAAAAAAGGGCTAGAGAGATGGCTTAGCGGTTAATAGTACTGTCTGCACTTCCAGAGGTCCTGAGTTCCATGACCATCTAAAGTGAGATCTGGTGCCCTTTTCTAGTGTGCAGGCAGAACACTGTATATGTAATAAATAGATCTTTAAAAAAAGAAAAAAAGAAAATATTAGCTGGGTGGTGGTGGCACACGCCTTTAATCCTAGAACTCAGGAGGCAGAGGCAGGTGGATTGCTGTGAGTTCAAGGCCAGCCTGGTCTACAAAGTGAGTCCAGGACAGCCAAGGCTACACAGAGAAACCCCGTCTCAAAAAAACAGGGGGGATAAAAACCAAAAAACAAACAAACAAATAAATCAAACAAACAAACCAAAAAAATAAAAATAAAAATAAAGAGAGAGAGAGAGAGAAACTATGGGCCTGGGGCACATGTCTATAATCCTAGCTAACAGAAGGAACATCACCAAAAGGAAAAGAACAACAGTTTTCTCAGGAAGTTATTTTGGAACAGTTTTCAACCAAGCTAATGTGATTTGTGCTAACATATAGTTATTTATTACTGTTTCTTTAAAATAAACATTCACCTCAGTTTTAATACCCTATGGGGCTTGGGGTGTTTTGTTTTTGAGTCATGGTCTCACCATGTATCTCCCCCTTTCTGGAACTATGTCGCCCAGGTGGGCCGTCAACTCTCAATTCACCTGCCTCATCCTGCATGTGTCAGTGTGCTCAGTGTGAAATACTGACAGACATAACCCACACAAACAAGGCTTTTGGGTATGTAAAGGACTTCTGCGATCAAAAGGCTTGAAACTGCTACTATAGACAAATATCTCACAGTTTAACTGGGCAGAAATGTCAACTGAAATATCAAAAGGGAAGGTATAATTTCTCATGAACATATAATCTTAAGGAACAAAAGGGACTAGTGGCTCCTGTACATGCCTCTGTGTGTGTGTGTGTGTGTGTGTGTGTGTGTCTGTGTGTGTGTAGAGCTGCACCTCATGTGGCCTAGCCTCTAACGTGTTATGCAGCACTGTGCTCCTGATATTCCTGTTTCTATTGCCCAAGAGCTGGGATTACAGGTATGTAACACTCCACCTGGTTAAAAGCAATTTGTCTTAAAACCTTCTTCAACATCTTTATTTATTTTTCATAAGAAGCTATGAAGAAGGGTAACCCATTAGTTTTATTTGCATAACAATGTGAACGAAGATTTGTAATCAGGTCTTTTAAAAAAAGACTTAGCCAGGCATGGTGGCACATACCTGTAATCCCAGCACTCAGGGAGGCAGAGGCAGGTGATCTCTGTGAATTTGAGGTCAACCTGGTCTACAAGTCTAGGATAGCCAAGGTTACACAGAGAAACCCTGTCTCAAACAAACCAACCAAACCAAAAAAGGACTTATTTATCTTTTCGTGCGTGTGCGTGTGTGTGTGTGTGTGTGTGTGTGTGTGTGTGTGTGTGTGTGTGTGTGTGTGTCTGAGCACCATTTGTATGCAAGAGTTCATGGAGACTAGAAAAGGTGTCAGATCTCCTGGAGCTGAAGTTCTAGGTGTTAGTTAAGTCGCTTCTCCAGGTGACTTAAAACCCTCTTACAACAATGAAACTGTACACTATTTCCTCATCCATTGAAATAGGGAGTGGAAATAAAGCAAGACAGTGAGTGGGTTCAGCGCTATTTCCAGGCCTACAGGCTGAACAGACAGACACTTAAGGCATGCAACTGAACAGGCCTGAGTTTCTTCTGCCCTCAGCTGATAGGTTTTTGTTTTTGCTTTTTTGAGTTTTTGAGACAGGGTCTCTTGGTGTAGCCTTGGCTGTCCTAGACTCACTTTGTAGATCAGGTTGGCCTCGAACACACAGCGATCCACCTGTCTTTGCCTCCTGAGTGCTAGGATTAAAGGCGTGCGCCACCAGGCCCTGCTGGTTTTTGTTTTTTAATTTTATGTGCATTGGTGTTTTGCCTGCACGTATGTGTAAGGGTGTCTGATCTTGGAGTTACAGACAGTTGTGAGTTGCCATGTGGGTGTTTGGAATTGAACCCAGGTCCTTTGAAAGAGCAGTCAGTACTCATTTTGTTAGATTTTAGAGTAATCTTTAACTATTTACTACCACATTGAATTTGAAAATGTAGAACAACCCACCTGTAAGTCGTACGGCTTTCCAGCCCTCACTAAAAAACTCAGCAGTATACTGGTGTGTGCAAAATGAACATTCTCATCCAAGAACCCGTGTAGAAGCAGCAAGCGGTTGGGTCTAGAGGAATGAGGACAGTAGAGGATTAGGCACACAGAAGGCGAGCGTGAGGCCTGAGCGCTCAGCTCCTTACACCGTGGGCAACTAGTGCTGCTGCTCCGCTAGGAGGAGGAAGGCCTGTTTTCCTCAGTATCAATCTGTAGCATCAGGTGCCGCATGCAAGGACGAATGAAAGAAAAGCAAGGTCCGCTTCTGGTCAATACTCGCTGCACATTCCTAGAGTACATTTGTGGAAACACCAAAGCCCACAGCCTTTCTTCCATTCTCACACAATTATGGACTTAATTTTTTTCAGTGTAAGCAATTGCTTCAAATATAATTTATAAAGATAAATAAATAAACCTAATTATATATTTTTTTTAAAGTCTCCTCCCAATACTGTATCTGAACTATCTTTTAATTTGGCTGAGTGACATCCATGTCACTCCAGCAGTTTAGCAGCTAGTGACAGAACACCTGTCTATGCAATGGTTTGGGCTCAACTCGCAGACTGAGGAAGGAAAATATGAACTTTTTAATATTTCTAAAACTGTAAAATTTCAGTATTTAGTTTTATCATCATTTAAAACTGATAGCCTTAATTTTAAAGCATGAACTTACTCTGAGGGGAACTTCTCCGCTTGCATGGCCACAGATCCTAAGTAATAGCCTTGTTCGTTCTGGTCAGGGTGACCCATATAGCGCTCCGTGTATCCTGTATCATAGAAGATCCACAGAGTGACTGGGGCCCCAGCAATAGCAACCTGCATGACAACATGGGCAGTCAGCTGTGTCCCAGAAAAGAGTGCTAGCAAAAATAACTTACAACTGCAAATGTATAAGCTAAAATTATCCTTTCAAGGCTTGAGTCCCAACTACTGGGCACAGAAACCTGAAGGCAGGTGCCAAGGTCACAAATCTGATAGTCTGTGAGTCAGTAAGCTTCATGTCCCACAGGCACACCCCACACCAAGCCCCGAAACTGGGACAGTTGAAATACAAACTGAGTTCCTTTTTTCAAAGCAGATACTGAATAGAGTGTGTGAGGACATCTGTGGAAACCCATTCCCTACTGGGAAACAGGTGTGAGAACTGCCAACTCCATATACAAAAAGCAGCCATGGTTTCACATTTCCCCCTCTTTAGCTTTTTTTTTTTTTTTAAGCAATTGGACTATATGTAAATAAAACTTGCCTCATTTTAAGGCTTCTATATAGTTTTATATTTAGATATTCTAATTTATTTTGTTTTAAAGATAGTGTTTCATTATGTAGCTCAGGCTGGCCTCAAAGTGGCAACCCTTCTGTTTCTTTGTGCCAGGTTGCAGGATTGCAGGTGCGTGCTACCATGCCTAGCTCTTTACTTCCTAAAGACTACTTCTCATAAATAGTCCAGGGTGGTGCACACTTGTAATCCCAAACCTTCTTCAGCCACACATGAATTAGAGGCCCAGCTTTAGGGCACAAGAGACCTTGTATCAAAATGAACCCCCCAAAACAAAAAATTAAAAAATTTTGGGTTGGGCGCGGTGGCCCATGACTTTAATCCCATCACTAGGGAGGCAGAGGCAGGTGGATTGCTGTTGAGTTTGAGGCCAGCCTGGTCTACAAAGTGAGTCCAGGACAGCCAAGGCTACACAGAGAAACCCTGTCTCAGAAGACAAAAACAAAACAAAACAAAACAACCCCCCAAAAAAACCAAAACCAAAAAAACCCAACTCACTGTAAAATAGAACCATATTACTGACATAAAAATTACTGCTCTTTTTAAAAAATTTACATTTATTTATTTTTTATTTATTTTACACTGGTGTTTTGCCAGCATGTTTGTCTGTGTGAGGGTGTCAGGTCCCCTGGAACTGAAGTTACAGACAGTTGTGAGCTGCCATGTGGGTGCTGGGAATTGAACCCGGGTCCTTTGGAAGAGCAGTCAGTGCTCTTAACCACTGAGCCATCTCTCCAGCCCCAAAATTACTGCTTCTAATTAATATTTTTGCTATTTTTAAAAAACACTTAAGTAGCTAGCTGGCTGTCTGTGAGTGTGGTCACGCTCATGAATGTCAGCTGTTCTCCATCCACTGCGGGGCACTGGCCCAGTTGGTCAGGCTTGGAGGCCTCTCACTATACTCTTTCTTTTTTTAACTAATCTAATTATTTTTTTAATTACATTTTATGCTGGGCATGGTGGCACATGCCTTTAATCCTAGCACTCAGGAGGCAGAGGCAGGTGGATTGCTGTGAGTTCGAGGCCAGCCTGGTCTACAAAGCGAGTCTAGGACAGCCAAGGCTACACAGAGAAACCCTGTCTCAAACAAACAAACAAACAAACAAACAATCTCCCCCAAATGTATTTATATTGAATGTGCACAAGCATGTGTGTATCTGTGTAGGTGCACACATGAGATGACATGGCTGTAGAGGTCAGAGTTCAGAGGAGTTGGCTCTTTCCGTGAAGCACTTGAGTCCTGGGGATCAGACTCAGGAGGTCAGGATTGGTATCGGATTTACCTGCAGAGAGATCTCATCTCTCCACTCATCCTTAGTTTCTTAGTAATTAATATCTTTAAAAAATATTTATTTATTATTATGTATACAATGTTCTATTTGCATGTGCACCTGCACACCAGAGAGGGCACCAGATCTCATTGTAGATGGTTGTGAGCCACCATGTGGGTGCTGGGAATTGAACTCATTACCTTTGGAAGAGTAGGCAGTGCTCTTAACCTCTGAGCCCCTTAAAATCTGTATATATCTTCTCTACTATAAAGTTCTAAGAATTTCAAGAATGCCAAGCATGTAAATATTCACTTAATTCAACATGATTTTTAGGGCCTGTACTGGACCCAGAGGAATCACTGTGTTCAGCACTGATAGCTGTTGAGGATATACAGGGCCTAGGGCAGAGATGCAGTCTAGTAATTAAACAAATAGTTTCAATCCAGTAAGTATGTGTGTGTTTTATTAATCACGACTATCAATCTTTGACATATATACATAGTTATGAACTGATGCTTAGGCTGACAAGTGTTTTAAAAAAGCAACATTACAAAAGATACATTTTCCATGTTATAAAACACATAAACCTGGGGCTAGGGAGAAGGCTCAGCAGTTGGGAGCACTGACTGCTCTTCCAGAGGTTCTGAGTTCAATTCCCAGCAACCACATGGTGTTTTACAACCATCTGTAATGGTTATGCATGAAGACAGAGCACTCACATACATAACATAATAAATAAATCTTAAATAAAAATTAAAAAAAAGCACATAAACCCAACATTCTATAATACCAACAACATCATGAACTTTTCAAAAAAAAAAATCATCATTTTCATGTGCCTACAATTAACAAAGAATTATGAAAACAAACAAACAGAATTCTGTCCAAATACAAAAACAAATACAGAGCTAGGTGGTGGTGGCCCACATGTTTGATCCCAGTACTTGGGAGGCAGAGGCAGGCAAATCTCTGAATTCAAGGCCAGCCTGGTCTATGATTTGAGTTCCAAGGCAGCAGGGCTACACAGAGAAACTTTGTCTTGGAAAAAACAAAAAGCTAAAAAGCGAACAAAAACAAAAACAGAGAATCAAATACAACAGTAGCCACATACCCTGAAGATATCCGACCTCTGCATTAATGCCATCAGGGAGAGGTAGCCTCCATAGGACCAGCCGTGGATGCCCACGCGATCCAAGTCAATGAAGTCATACTGCGATGCTAGGTACTGGAGTCCTTCCACCTGATCATCAATTTCTATTTGACCCTGTCAAAAAAGGGGGAAGAGCTCACTGAATGTGAACTAGTCTTAGAGAATTTCTACTAAAAATTCCTGGAGTTTTTTTCCCTGATTAGAGTTTACTAATAACTGACATTCTATTTTCCCTCAAGAAATTTAAAACAAAAGTGCATCTATAGGACCAGGCCCACTACTTCTGTTGCTACCCTGTTGGGAGTTCAGGTCCCATGCAGTCACCAGTTCTTCCCTGTCACTGCCCACACAGTGCCCACAGCGGCAGGGTGTCTCCCACTCCATTTGTTCTGTTGTCTGCTAAGAGGCCAGCAACTTCCTTGTAACAAGCCTTCCTCTATCCAAAGACAAAAATTCAGCCCTTTTAAGAGATTAGTTTTATTCTCCTTTTAGCAGCTAGTGCAGTAAAACAGAGGGCATTACTCCTAAGGCTCTGCCGTCCTCTTTCCCAGCATGTGACCTCTAGCAAAGCTCTGGATGTCTTAGTTTCTATCGGCACCACCCGGGTATCACTTGGCCTGCCAGTGCACACAGTCTCACTTCACTGAGCCAAAACCAAAAAATAAAACAACAAAAAAACTTACATGAGAATACAACATAAGATCAAAGAACTGGCTGTGGGAGACCATCTCATGTCTTACTCAGCATGCCCAACACGCTGGCAACCACAGGGACTGCCTTACTGTGCAAAAGGAACATCGGACTGTCATCATTTCCCAAAGCAGCAGGAAGGACCTGGGGCATCTCTAAAAGGTAGCATTTAAAGCTTCCTGCAGAGAGAAAGAGGCTTGTCACAAGGAAGGAACTAACCAGTCGGTTTCCCTCTTCACAGAGGACAGAACAAATTTCAATTATGCCTCAGTAGTATACAGGACTCTGCACGCTAAAAGGGGCTGTCTTGTGGTAAGGTGAAAGCACGAACTGGAGGGGATTTTTACGCAGAAGTGCTTGTTTCAGCTCCTGAGAGTTACATCTGGGTAGCCAGGAGTGAGCCTGATGTAAACCCAACAGGACCTTTCTTCCCACTGCAGTTCTAACACTCTCTCCTTCACTCTGTCTCTCAGGTCCTCCTCCCAACTCAAATGATGTGCAAGAAAATGACAACAAAGTGCTCTATGGTCACACACCATTTTATATTTAAAGGCGCCTTCAAATTTAAGTCCTCGGTGACAGGATCCCCTGTTGTCTATCACCACAACCACGTAACCCAGGGAGGCCAGGGTGTTCAGGCGGAAATACTTGACCCCTTTAAACCGGTTGTTCACCAGCTGCACCTGGGAAAGAAACACATCTTTAGTGAAATTACATGGCAGCAGGCAAACCATGAGATGCAAAGACACTGCATTTTTTGGTTTTTCAAGACAGGGTTTCTCTGTGTAGCCCTGGCTGTCCTGGATCTCCCCTCGTAGACCAGGCTGGCCTCGAACTCACATAGATCTGCCTGCCTCTGCCTCCTGAGTGCTGGGATTGAAGGTGTGCGCCACTACCATCATCACCCAGGCCTCAGGTCCCTTTTTACTTGTATTTTTAGAAAGAGTCTCACTAAGTTGCCAAGCCTGGACGTGAACTCATTCAATAGATGAATCAGGTTTTAAACTTGCCATCCTCCTGCCTCTGACTCCACCAGGCTCAGCTTATACAGTATTTAAAAAAAAATTTTTTTTTGGAGTGTCCTCCTGCTAAAGTTAATGGAAAGAGTTTAGATTTACTTGTGTAGCCAAGTCATGGACTGAATAATTAGTATGCAAGAAGTCCTGGGTTCAATGCCCAGTGTCATACATGAAAAAAAGGTTCATGTATAAAAAAATGTGGTTCTGCCGGACATGGTGGCACACACCTTTAATCCCAGCACTCGGGAGGCAGAGGCAGGCCATAGTGTCACTATGTATGCCAGGCTATCCTGGAACTTGCTCTGTAGAGCTGACTGGCCTTGAACTCAGAGATCGGCCAGCCTCTGTCTCTCTAATGCTGGGATTAAAGGCGTGTGCCATCACAACCCACTAAATATCATGTCTTAACAGAGGCCTGACTGGCATGTTTCTGCTGTGTACCAATAGCTATAATGTAGGCTATCACCATTTTGTTTATGAAACATACTTATTGATGGCAATGATTTAACATAGTCTATGACATGATTATGCTCATTATCCAAGAGTTAATGGCTTCATTAGTTTACTTTTACCTTGTTTTCTGTACAATATGTTTAGATGTACCAGAGAGTAAATAATTGAATGTAATTATAAGATATTGCTGAGTCCAAGAATGGCATTATAAAAATGCTATAATTATATTCTAATTTACTTAAGAAATCAATGGAAAAATGTATACAACTAGGTATAAATATCTTATTTAAAATTTTAATTTATTTTGTGGTGCTGGGATTTGCTGAACCTGAGGCAAAAACACCAAAAGCCTGAGGAGCAGCTCCCCATGCACAGTGCTCTGCTTAGCAACGGCGCTCCTCAGCCGTCACATGCTAGGACTCCGAACTCACTGAGCCGAGGGCAGAGAAGGCTGCTTCTGGTGTCCTGGTCTGCCATTCTTTTGCCTTATTCCTTTCAAACAGGGTCTCCCATTGAGCCTGGAGCTGCGCAAACCTAGTGGTCCTCCTGTCTTCACCGCCACAGCGTGAGGGTTCCAGGCTCACAGGCGCACACCAGCGTTGTACATGAGTGCTGGGCCTAGAACTCATGCTTGCAAGGCTAACGCTCTTACCCACTCGCTGGCAGCAATCTGCCTGCTTCTGCCTCCTGAGTGCTAGGATTATAAATGTGTATCAGCATTTCCACCCTTCAAATTCTATCTGAACTGTCTAGACATTAAAAAAAAAAAAAAAAGGCTGGATGTGGTGGTGCACATTTTTAATTCTAGCTAGCACTTGGAAGGCAGAGGAAGGCCACTTTGTGAGTTCAAGGCCAGCCTGGTGTACAAAGTGCATCCAGGACAGCCAAGGCTACAGAGAGGAACCCTGTCTGGGGGAGAAAACAAACAAACAAACAAACAAACACAAAAAACCATAGCTGGAGAGATGGTTTCATGGTTAAGAGCACTGGCTGCTCTTCCAGAGGCCTCAGGTTTGAGTCCCAACCCCCACATGGTGGCTCACAAAAGTCTGTAACTCCAGTTCTAAGGGATCTGACACGCTCTTCTGAACTCTGTAGGCATTAGGCATGCACATGGTGCACAGACATACATGCAGACAAAAATACTCATACATATAAAATAAAAATCACGTAAAACTATAAATGTGTATGTTTATTTAAGCTTATGTACACATATGAATTCATGTGCACGTGTAACTGTGTGCTCATATGAGCGTGTATACCCACCTGTGGGCCACCGTATATGAAGAGCACAGTGGGGTACTTCTTTCCAGGTTGTAGGTCATGAGGCTTATATAACATCCCATACAGCGTAAATCCAGTAGTACTTTCAAAAGAGAAAATTTCTGGAGGGGTGTAGTCAGGAAGAGGACCTGTGGGTAGCAGCAGAGCAGTAAACAAGGTCTCAGAGGAGCCCTGCAACCAGAGTCAAAGAAGGAAGCACTGACACTCAGCTCCCTCCCCAACAACTTCTCTCTCTGGTAAAATAAGCAATAAGCAGGCATTTTAAACAAAATGAATGGCTACCAAATTGCCATTTTAAGACGCAGACACTGAGTTTTGACTAGCCCTTGGAGCATGGAGGTGCTTAGGTGCAGAACTACATGGTGTCTAGTGCTGAGCTCAGTTCTTGCCTATTGGTGGTTTAAGCACACACCTGAGGAGCAGCTGTGGGAAGGGCACAAGGACCTTGTATTTAACTGAGTCTCAGCAGAGCTCTGTGGTCCTCTCCTCAGTGCTGTCACGTCAAGCAGAGGCTATTACCATATTACCAGCTGTGCTCCTGTTGTTTTTGGTTTTTTCCTGAGACAGGGTTTCTCTATGTAGCCTTGGCAGTCCTGGACTCACTTTGTAGACCAGGCTGGCCTGGGATTCAGAGATCTGCCTGCCTCTGCCTCCCGAGTGCTGGGATCACAGGTGTGTGCCACCACGCCCAGCTAACAAGTCTATTCTTTGCCTTTTTTTTTTCTCTCAAGACAGGGTTTCTCTGTGTAGCCGTGGCTGTCCTGGACTCACTTTGTAGACCAGGCTGGCCTCGAACTCACAGCGATCTGCCAGTCTCTGCCTCCTGAGTAATAAGTCTACTCTTAAATAAATCTTTAAAAGAAAAGAAACAAGTCTATTCTCTACATTTAAGAAATTCTAGGGCGAGCGTGGTGGCGTACGCCTTTAACCCCTGCACTCGGGAGGCAGAGGCAGGTGGATCTCTGTGAGTTCAAGGCCAGCCTGGTCTACAAAGCAAGTCCAGGACAGTCAAGGCTACACAGAGAAACCCTGTCTCAAAAAACCAAAAAGAATAAAAAAAAAGAAAGAAAGAAAAAGAATTCTAGGGGCTGTTAAGGAATTGGTGGCACACACACTGACACATTTAATCCCAGCAGTAGGAAGGAGACAGAGGCAGGAGGATATCTGAGTTAGAGGCCAGACTGGTCTAGCCTTTATGGGTGTAAGCACACACGCACGCACTGGCACATATATGCACGGGCACACAAACACTGTGATAAGGGATCTTTTCAGTTGTGAATGAATCTCTAGGCATGCCTATGAGGGAATTTCTAGGCTAGGTTAATTGAGGAAGACCCATCCTAACAGTGGATGCCATCTCAGGCTGTGGCCCCTAACAGGATAAAAAGGAGAAAAGTTGAGCAGCTGAGTCTCTCTCTCTTTGCTTTCTGACTATGGGTGCCATGTGACCAGTCACCCGAAGCTCCTGCTACCTCAACTCCCTTCATTTTGGATTCTACCTTGTACGGTGAGTCACAATAAACCTTTCTATAAATTGCTTTCGTCATATCAACCTGTAAAGTAATTAATATAGAAAGTCAGCATTTGCCGGGCAGTGGTGGCGCACGCCTTTAATCCCAGCATTTGGGAGGCAGAGGCAGGTGGATCACTGTGAGTTCGAGGCCAGCCTGGTCTACAAAGCGGGTCCAGGACAGCCAAAATAACAGAGAGACCCTGTCTTGAAAAACAAAACAAACAAACAAACAAAAAAAAAAAAAAAAAAGAAAGAAAGAAAGGAAAGCCAGCATTTGAGAAACAGATCACAAAAGTAAATCAGCTCATGCCTGAAATACCAGCACTTAGGAGGCCAAGGCAGGAGGACTTCTAAGGTCAAGGTTAGCCTGGGTTCCATAGTACGGCCAAACTTGGGCTACAGAGTGAAAGCCTCTACGTCTACAGTGCTCTCTGCTCCCTCAGTGACCAACGGTGCTGGCTACTATTAAGATGGCCACTGTAAGGACTTGAAAGTTCCAGAAAGCACCCAACCAGTGATGCCCTAAAGCGTCAGCTCTGCTCAAAAGGTCCTACTGGTTTAGGCTCTCTAAGTCTGCCTGTCAGAAAGGCTTTCCAGACATGCTTCTGCCTGGACGAGAGGCGGCCCGGCTCATTCAACAGTGGACAGAAGAGGAAGTGAGGTCCACATGAAGCCCAGCAGGTCCGGGGCAGGCAGGACGGAGCAATGGGAGGACAGCTCAGGAGACACGGACACAGGACAGTGGCACAGAACACTGTGGTACCAATCCTAGTTAAGCCCGGGTTCAAGGGAAGGGGTACCTGCTGAATCCAAAATGGTGGCCCAAAACTCCTTTGTTTTACGAACGGGGTCATCTTCAGGACTGGAGAGTTTGTAGAGGGACACACAGTGTGGGTTCTTCTGGTTGCTGTACTTACTTATAAAGAAGTCACAATGCTAAAGAAAAGACAGACAACAGCTGCTTTCAGGCAAAGCAAGGAAGGCTACCTGTACTTACACACCCCAATGCTGGGGCAATAGGACAGTGAGACTTTGACAACTGATGTACACACACATGCTTTTCCTAGACAAGGCTTCTGTGGGCCAATGCCACCAATTTTCACATTACTCAAAAGGAATGTTATGTGAACACAGGCTTTGCTGTGACAGGATCCCTCGCAGCTGGGACACAGTACCCGGCTGAGGCAGCAGGAGTGCGAGTAGCCGCGGTCAGTCAGCCTCACCACTTCGCCAGGGTTTGTGTAACTGGTCACATACAGGTGATGCTCCAAAGGAGAGTCTTTGGTGCCTTCAAAGTACACCAGCTTTCTGGCTTCATCAACCCAGATCTGCAAAAATCACAGCACAAATCAATACTGGCACACTTCTGACGAGGCCAGTGACACAGATCTTGTACACAATCTCCCGAGTCCTCTGACTTGGCTACTTTTGTCTTTATTTTGCTACTAATGATAATGTGAGCCAGTTTTGCTTATGGCTAAAACCAGATCTTATGCAGAAAGTAAAGGGCTGAGTTACATACTTTTGGGATAATGTCCTGATCGACTGTGCTGTGTATTTTCCTTACAATAAGACAACTATTTCCTTATAGAATATCCCTCGGGGGAAATACCCTACATTATACCCAGTGCCCGCTTGGAAGGGATTAACTTTATTTCTCTCTGAAGTCAGCGCAAGGTTAGTTTAGTGCTTTTTTAGATCTTTCCTACATATTTGCAAAAGCATTTTATCTATCGGGTTGAAAAATAACTGGAACCAAGCAGCCTGAGCCACACTGTAGATTATAAGTAGGTAAGGGCAAGATTTATTGTAAGTACCGACACTGGATAAGATCTGGACAATTTGGAACTGAATTCACTAAAAACCTCCCCAAATTACCAATCTAAATCAGTGGTTTTCTTTCATTTTTCTATTAGCCTACTGATAATCTATTAGAATTTAAAATGTTTTATAGAGATATAGGAGATTTCTAAAAGCATTTTAAATGCCCTTCTCTCACACGTACTCCCACACGCCCTTCATTATTAGCTTTGTAAAGTAGATGCATCCATTCCTAAATAAATACAGTTGCCATAGGCAACCAACATTCAAGAATCTCCCCCCCCCCCAAAAAAAAAAGAATCCTCACAGGCATGTGTTAGCTCTCCAGAAGGTCAGGCTGATTTTACCACAGACGCGGTGGGGACTCAGGCCTTCCTACTCTGTCCTCATGCCCATCTGCATGGATCTTTTCTGTTTCATGTAAGCACTTATATTCAGTAGGGTTAGACTTTCTAGGGACATTGGACAGGTTGATTGCTGGGTCCTACACCCAGTTTCTTGGAAGGACTGGGTTGAGCTAAATCTGCACTTCTAACATGGCCCCATGCGATCTGCATGCTCCACTCTTGGTTGGGACCTCACTTTGAGTATCACTGAAACAGAAAGAGTAACCCGAGCTCAGGCCTGAAGGCTTGACTCAGTTGTTGCTGTGAGAAGGCTGAGTGGGACAGTGACTCGTAAAAGCTGAGGAGGTAAAAGGCAACATAAAGACAAAAAAGCAGAGCAAACATATAGAGGAAAAGAGGAAGGATTTGAGAGGAACAAACAGGTCACAAAAATTAGAGTGACATGAAAAACTGATGCACACAGGGCGAACAGGAGAGTCATTTAGGTTGCCCAAATAATTCTTCTGCTCATACAAATTTGGGTTTTATGTCAGTATCATCTAGTAGCTCTTAACTCCAACTACTACAATTCCTGGAATTAAAAAAAAAAAAAAAAAAGTGGGGCTGGAGAGATAGGTCAGAGGTTAAGTGCAATGACTGCTCTTCCAAAGGTTCTGAGTTCAATTCCCAGCAACCACATGGTGGTTCAAAACCATCTATAATGTGATCTGATGCCCTCTTCTGCAGATAAAGCATTCATATACAATAAATAAATAAACATTTTGTAAAAATAAGGTTAAATCTGTGAGATAAGATAAACAGGTGGATGAAACAAAATTTCTATCTCAGACATGCTAAATACAATTTCCAATGTAAAAATATTAACAGTCTATCATGTCTAAAAAGCATTTTTCAGGTTATTTGCTAACTCACAACTTTGTTAAGCCCTAAACATACAAACTGTTTCCTCACTAAATGGCAATAATATATTTGAAAATGGTAATCTTGGGCTGGAATGATGGCTCAGTGCTTAAACACAAGAAGAGCATGGAGCTCGGAGCTGTTTCTGCCTCTAGTTCCAGGGGATCTGATGCCCTCCTCTGGCCTCCCCAGGCACCCGGCACGCATGTGGTACAGACATGCATGCAGTCAAAACACCCCCACACAAAAAACATAATAAAATAATTGAAAATGGCAGTCTTTAGTAACTACAATATATCTTATGACTACAGCCATCAAACAGGTGAGCTTTATAATTTAAAATTTAAAAATGTAAAGACAGGGTCTTACTAGATAGCTCTGGGTGTCCAGAAACTTGCTATGCAGACCAGGCTGCCCTAAACCTCAGAGATTCACCTGCGTCTGTCTCCCAAATACTGGAAGTAAAGGTGTGCATCACCACATTTTGGTTAAACTAAGACTTCCCTTTGTGACAACTTGCATTCCTCTAGGCCCTGAGTGAATATTATAAAACACTGCATTATTCCTTTTGTTCTGCACTGCACACACAGGGAAGAGGCTGACCAAACATATCAGTAAGATAAAGAGACGTACATTGGATCCATGACGGCCAAGAACTTCCCATTCACCACTGGTGATCACTATTTCCTCTTTGATAGGACACTTGAAATCACCTGAAGAGGAATACAATCAAAATTCAGTACTTTATTCCAGATCATAAGCAAATGAAACAATGTAGAAAAGATTTCTAAACTGTCTTTCCCAAAAAGCTGCAATAAAACAAAAGCAAAAACAAAATCGTCACTGCTGGGTCTGTGCTACTGAAGCTGTTTTGGAGCTAGAGAAGTGCAATGGTTGACAATGTTGCACTGAATTGAGCTGTTTCAAATGGTTACTAAAAATCACAGCTAAGAACCTGAGCTAGGCCGGGCACAGACACCCTTACTGCTGCCCCTTGAGAGGCAGGGGCAGGGGGGTCTCTGAGTTCGAGGCCATCCTGGTCTTCATAGTGAGTTCCAGGACAGCCAGGGATACACAGTAAGACCCGTCTCAAACAAATAAGAAACCCAATGACAAATCCAAGTTAGGAGTTTTAAAAATATTCATGAATAATGAAAACAACAACAACAACAACAACAACAACAAAACCCAAAACTAACAGACAAACAGCTCATGCAGAAATCATGAAACTAGGACAATAGATCCTTTTCATTTGTTTGTTTGTTTTTCAAGACAGGGTTTCTCTGTGGAGTCTTGCTGTCCTGGAACTCACAGAGTCTGCCTGCCTCTGACTCCAGAGAGCAAAACGCAGATTGAGACAGGGTTTCACTAGGTACCCCTGGATGGCCTGGAATTGGCTACATAGACCTACTGTTCCAGAACTCAAAGTGATGCACGTGCTCCTGCCTCCTGAGTTCTGGAATCAAAGGAGCGTGTCACCACATCAGCTCAAAATAGATTCTTATGGTAAAGCCAGAGAGGAAGGCCCGGCCTTCTTGGATAGTGATCCAACATGGCGGTTTACTAAGCTGACAAGACATTAGTTCAATACATTTAACAAACCACTTTAAAAGCAAAGAAGAAAAATTGTAATGCAATTCTTTTTCATTTGCCAAAAAATAAGTTGGCTGTTTTTAAGCACACTAATATCAAATGCAGCACGTGCTGCATGGAAGCCTGTCTGGATGGGGTCTCCTCACAGGAAGAGACTGAAGACGAGAACTCACTGCTCTCCTCCAGCTGCCTAGATCTCTAGCTGTACAGAGTCACAGCTAAGGATGCTGAGTTAAGGAACCAGTTTAATTTTTTTCTGAGATATAGAATGCAGCTTGCTATTTTATGAACAGGAAATGAAGCGTATGTAACATGTCTCTACAGAGCAACCAGAGTTTCACATAGCCATGAAAGGGAGAAGACAAGACAGAAAAAGAAAAATCAAGTGAACAGCACCTGGGATGCAGAGGCAGGGGGATCTCTGTAAGTTAGAGGCCAGCATGGTCTACAAAGCAAATCCAAGTCGGCCATGGCTACACAGAGAAACCGTGTCTCAAAAAACCAACAAAACAAAAACAAACAAACAAACCCCCTCAAAATCCCCAAGTGAACATAATTTCAAAGTATAAAAACTGAGATGGAGCAAGTAAAAAAAATATTATGTATATATGATACATTCATACATATATATACACATATATATGTGTATATATATATAATATATCCAAGCAACATGGGAAAACAGGTGCTGATGGGAGCAGGGATCTCATTCTGATGTTGATATTGACTGAGTAATAACACATTTTAGATACCTTATTGCTTTAAAAGTATTGTTCTTTATTCGTTCTTTATCTTGAGTGAACCTGCTCCTGAGCAACAGAGGAACTAGTAAGGCAATTTTAAGTCCACAGCTAAGCTAAACTGATGCCCATGGAAAGAAATTCCCTGTTTGGAATATATAAGACCTTGCCTAGCTTTAAAGGAAAGTGCATAGTCCTATATAGTATGACATGCCTCTTCAGGCTGAGCTCGGTGCCCACGTGTGATGCTAGCTACTCAGTCTTCTCAGCCTGTCTCAAACTAAAACCCAAGACAGGCAGGGATGTAACTCAGTGACAAAGTCTTATGTTCAACCTCCAGTACAGTACGTATGTGTATAAAAGAAAGAACCGAAATGGAAGATACTACTTTACATCTATTGGAGTGGCTATTAAAAAATAAACCCACTCTGGGCAGCGGTGGCGCACGCCTTTAAACCCAGTACTTGGGAGGCAGAGGCAGGCAGATCTCTGTGAGTTCGAGGTCAGCCTGGTCTACAAAGTGAGTTCAGGACAACCAGTGCTACATAGAGAAACACTGTCTCAAAAAACAAATAAACAAACAACAGAAAACAAACCAAAAAAATGCACACAACCCCCCTCCCCAAACTCAAAAACCTAAAAACAAAAACTAAAATAAAATAAATAGTATTTTATAATAAAAAATAAACAGTATAATAACGCACACCTTTAATCCTAGAACTCGGGAGGCAGAAGCAGGTGCATCTCAGTGAGTTCAAGGCCAGCCTGGTCTAGAGAGTGAGTTCCAGGACAGCCAGGGCTACATAGTGAGATCCTGTCTTTAGAAAACTAAGATAGGGGCTGGAGAGATGGCTCAGAGGTTAAGAGCACTGACTGCTCTTCCAGAGGTCCTGAGTTCAATTCCCAGCAACCACATGGTGGCTCACAACCATCTATAATATGATCTGATGCCCTCTTTTGGCCTGCAGGTGTACATGCAGACAGAACATTGTATACATAATAATAAATAAATCTTAAAAAAGAAAAAAACTAAGATAAATAAAATAAACTCACAACAACAAAACCCAATAAAACATACACACATGAAAGCAAGAAAACAGAAAATAACAAGTATTGTCAAGGATATAAAGAAATAAAACTTGAGCTAGGTATAGTGGCATACACCTGTAATCTCAGCACATGGGAGGCTGAGACAGGATTGTAAAGAATTGGAAGGAAGCCTGAACTACAGAGTAAGAAAGAGAAAATCTTGTCTTTTATTTTATTTTATTTTTTTGGTTTCTCGAGACAGAGTTTCTCTGTGTAGCCTTAGCTGTCCTGGAATCACTTTGTAGACCAGGCTGGCCTCGAACTCACAGAGACACACCTGCCTCTGCCTCCCAAGTTTGGCATTAAAGGCATTTGCCACCATACCCTGGAATGAAAATCCTGTCTTAAAAAAAGAAAAAAAAAATCTGGGGGCTGGAGAGAGAGCTCGGCAGTGAGCAGTGAGGAGTGTCCTTGCAGAGGCCCAGGTTTGCTCCCCAGAACCTATGTGGCAGCTCACAATCATCTGAACCGTCAGCTCCAGAGTATCTAAGCCCTCTTCTGCCTTTTACAGGCGCCAGGCCTGCATGTGGTACACAGGCATACATAGAGGCAAAACGTTCATACATGTAGAAATTAAATAAATTAAGCATGCCCTCTAAACCTAGATAAGCAAACCAAGACCCCTTGCATATTGCTCCTAGGATATAAAAAGTGTAGCCCTTACCACTAGTTTGCTATAGAGTATACGAGTCACTGCGCCACTGCACTTCCTGCAGCTGTACCCAAGGAGACCACGCGTGGTTGTAGCAGTGCCACTCTGCCACCCAGGTCTCCACCAGGGAACACGGGATATGCGGTGGCACACGCCCATAATCCCAGCAGAGGCGGAGGCGGGCAGATCGCTGTGAGTTTGAGGCCAGCTTGGTTTACAAAGTGAGTCTAGGACAAACCGGGCTACACAGAGAAACCTGGTCTCAAACAAACAAACAAAACAGCAAAGAACTCTAATGAAGGCAAACATATCTTAAAAACAGGTATTCCAGCTGGGCGTGGTGGCGCATACATTTAATCCCAGCACTCGGGAGGCAGAGGCAGGTGGACCATCACTATGAGTTCCAGGCCAGCCTGGCCTACAAAGCAAGTCCAGGACAGCCAAGGCTACACAGAGAAACCCTGTCTCGAAAAAAATCAAAAAATTGTGTCATTAAAAAAAAAAAAACAGGTATTCCAATAACTCAGTGATTACCCGTTATTAATAGCTTATTGTGTCTTCATTGAAAACTCGCTCTTTTTTTCATGTGCCGAGACTTGTGCTTCAGCTAATATAGTTATTAAGTTTTACTGACACAAGTCCTGATGCTTATAAAGATTACAAAAAAGACATTATGGTCCTGAGACAGCTCTGACACTAGGTCTGTTGCCCTGAGTTTGACCCTGGAAATCATACAGTAGAGGGACAGAACTATGACACGAGCTGTCCTCCGACGTGCACATGCTTGCTCTGGGATGCAATATGTAAAACAGATGAACTATAAAGGCATCAAATGCATACACAGTAAGTGAGGCTTCTTACTTGGGGCAGGCAGTCCACCACTGGATCGCTTGTATTTGCTCTCCTTCAAAGTGGATGTGATTTTATACAAATGCCGAAAACCTGTTTTGCATTCAGAGGCAAAAATAAACTCAATTTCATCTTCATGAGTTTGAGGAAAAACATGAAAAATATCGTGGATCTGCAAAATGAATAGCTTAATTTACTATATGCATTAATAAACATACTGAATAGATAACCAAATGAGAGAAGAAAGGGTTACTTTAAATATAGGCAGTGCTTAGTGTGGAATATACGGTACACTTAACAACAACAGGTTTTGCCTGGGCTTTTCCATTTGTTTTACTGTAGACATTGATTTCACACACTGAGAAGTCAACATTTCCCAATGGAAGAAAGCAAAAAGAACAACATGTCCGAGCTGCTGCTTTCCGTCTCCTTAATCTCTGAAGCACATAAAGTTTATGTAACAGTATAAATCTTACTATCCGAGCACGGAGAATAACATGCTTTACTTTGGTTTTCCAAAGAGAAGTATTCTAACACTTGAAGGGAAACAGATGTTCATCTGTTTTGGGTGAATCACAGGAAGCTCACTCTCAACTTCAGACAGACACACAGAGAATGCTTTCATTTTATATCTAATTTTTATGTTAAAATGGAAAATTTAAACTCAGTTAAAAACTAGTATATTTGGTATGGTTTGCTAACTTAAAAGGGAGTTTCTAGAGACAGCTCTTCAAAGTCCTCTCAGAAGCACCGGAGCTGGAGCTGGGGCCGTGGGCCCACTACCTGCTGTGCGCAGAGCCACATCTGTGGTCATTTCTGAGCTGTCACTTCTACTTCTACTTAGGCCGCACACTACTCCATTCTAGAACCATCATCCCAGCTCAAAATGTTCACGGTCCTTTCAACTTAAGGATGCATCCTGCTAGCTTGCTATAGAACATCATCTGCCTGAGTATACTGAGGAAACATGCAGCCAAGTTCAGGAAACAGCAATGCATACGTTTATCCAGATGTCTGTTGTTTCTTCATAGATGATCAGTGGTGTCACAGAGTCAGGAACTGACTCGATGAGTCTCTGTCTGTCCATGGCATCATCTTCTACTGGGATGAATAACTCAGGGGAAATGAGAACGATCTGTAGGTGAGTCTGGGAACGATCTAGAAGGATGGACCAGGCACTGTTCAAAGGAATGAGAAATCAGGAATAAAACAAGCTCTCGGAAAATGAATAATCTTCTGATCTCCCTTAGTACCTATCAGTATTATTATTATTATTATTATTATTATTATTATTATTATTATTATTATTATTATTATTATTATTACTGCTACTGCTACTACTATTAGTTTTGTTTTTCAAGACAGGGTTTCTCTGTGTAGCCTTGGCTGTCCTGGACTCACTTTGTAGACCAGGCTGGCCTCAAACTCACAGTGATCTGCCTGCCTCTGCCTCCCAAGTGCTGGGATTAAAGGTGTGCACCACCACGGCCAGCTTTTTTTCTTTCTTTCTTTCTTTCTTTCTTTCTTTCTTTCTTTCTTTTTTTTTAAAGATAGGATCTCACTATGTGTCCCCTGGCTGGCCTGGAACTCACCATGGAGATCAGGATGGCCTTAAACTCACAGAGATCTGCTTGCTGAGAGCTATGATTGAAGGTGTGGGCCACCACATACAACAATTATCCCTATAATCACAATATATGTGTTTTATGCTTACAGGACTGCAAGCCTGCAAGTTCACAGGGTTCAGGGAAAGGTCTGAGCGGAAAGAGCAATGCCAATTTACATGGGAAGGTAAATCCTACAGCACTGACTTTCTAAAGCTCTGGATCCTAAATTGGTTGTAATGAAGTGACAATTTAACATACGCACTATTTTCCCTCTGGAGTCCATCCAGCTCTGGCAATATATTCAACTCCTTCGAACAGAATCTCAAAAGGTTGAACCAGTTCTTTATCTATGACATCTATAATCTAGTGAGAAGAAAATGGAAAACAGTTATAGAAGACAGAGAAAATAATGTGCTCACTAGTCTACTTATATCAGCATCTTTTCAGACAGGGTACTTAAAAGGGCATGAAGTGGACAGTAAAACAGCAGTCAGTTGGAGGTTTCCTGAGCTGGTGCTTTCTATACCCAGAAAAATCCTAGGACGAGCACTGACAACATGATTTCAAAGTCTTCCATAGGGTTTATGCTAACAAAGCCTTGATAATAAATGACAGGCTCAAGTTTTCACTCACTCTAGGTCTAGAATCTAGGAGAAGTAACAGTCCTTAAATCCCTACCTTAGCTTAAAATATATTTGTGTAATATATTAATAAAATGGACTTGGTGGCAAACATTTTTTTCCTTTAGAAGTTTTATAAGTACAACTCAAAAAATAAGTCAATTGAAAAAAATAGTCAAAGGGTCTGAATAGACAGTCCTTCAAAGACAAGTGGTCACAGGGAGATGTAAACTGAATCACAGTGAGCTATGGCCTCTAAATGGATGGCTGGGACAAACAGCAGGGACAATTACAGGTGTAAAGATGATGTGGAGTAACTGAAACCCTCATATACTGCTGGTGGAGTACAATTTTCAAAGCAGCTTGGCAGCTCCACAAAGGGTTAAATAGAGCATTATCACATGGCCAACCACTGTCCCAAGTATACCCCAGAGAAACAAAGCCATAAGCTTTCAAAAATACTTGCACACAGGCGCACACACACACAGCAGCCTCTCTCTAATCCCTCCTTTTTACTGTTTCAAGAGACACAGTCCCACTATAAAGCCCAAGCTGGCCCCAAACTTTTGATGTTCCTGCCTCAGCCTCCTGCATACAGGCACTGCTGGGGTAACAGGCATGTGTCACTGTCTATCTTCGTGACAGCTTTCCCTTTTGTTGTCTTTGTTTTTGTTTGTTTGTTTTTCTAGACAGGGTTTCCCTGTGTATCCCTGGCTGTCCTCGACTCACTTTGTAGCTGGCCTTGAACTCACAGTGATCCGCCTGCCTCTGCCTCCCGAGTGCTGGGATTAAAGGCGTACGCCACCACGCCCGGCTTGACAGCTTTCATTTTAAGAGCAAAAAGAATGAACAACCCAAATACCCATCACTGATGAATAGATAAATAAAATGTGGTATACCACACAAAGAAATAATACTCAGCAATAAAAAGATTCAGAGATGAAGGGGACGGGGAGATGGCTCAGTTGCTTTGTCTGTGCCTGACAAGCATGAAGCCCTGAGTTTGGCCTCCAGTCCCCGTGTGAACAGCAGGCAGGGTGGCACTGTGTGTCTCTGCGTGGGGGAAACAACAGGAGGAACCTGAGGCTTGCTGGCTGGTCATCCAGTCTAGCCAATCAATGAGTTTCAGGTGCAGTGAGAGACTCTATCTCAAAAACTAAAGTGAAGGCTGGAGAGAGGGCTTAATGGTGAAGAAAACTGGCTGCTCTCCCAGAGGATCTGGGTTCAATTCCCAGCACCCATGTGGTTCTTACTCTCTGTAACTCCACAGGACCTAATACCCTCTTCTAGCCACCAGGCACACATGTGGTACACAGGCAAGGATTCAATCAAAACACCCATACACAAAAAATATTTTAAAGATAAACAACAACAAAGCAAAGTGAAAGCCAGGCATGGTGGCACACGCCTTTAGTTCCAGCACTCTGGAGGCAGAGCCAGGCAGATCGCCGTGACTTTTAGGCCAGTCTAGTCTACAAAGCAAGTTCAGGACAGCCAAGGCTACACAGAGAGACCCTGCCTTGGAAAAACAACAACAACAACAACAAAACAAACAAACAAACAAACAAAAAAACGAAGTGAAGACTGATCACAAAAAATACTTGACATTTGGGTTCCAAGCATTTGCATTTACTGCCCCCACCCCTAGCACATACACAATAAAAATAAATAAAAACAGCTCTACACAGGCTAGAGCTGTAGCTCATTAGTAGAATGGTGGCACCACTGAGGCCTGAGTTAGATCTCTTTAGCAACACACACACACACACACACACACACACACACACACACACACACACACCAATGCATGATGCAAATAGATAAATAGATGGACTTTGAAAACATTAAACTAAGACACCAGGCAATATATTGTATGATTGTGTTCATGTGAATGCCCACAACAGGCACGTCTACAGTGGCTGCTGAGACCTGGGGGACGATAGCTGGAGGGTGAGGTGTTTCTCTATGAAGTAATGATAATGCTCTAAAATAGACTCTGGGTCCCACCTCTTGTGACTACATAGGAAGTCACTGAGTTTTAAACTTTAACAAATGAACTGTATTGTACATAAATGATATCCCAATAAGGCTATATCTTTAATTTTTAATTTTTTTTTCAAGACAGGGTCTCTTTGTGTAGCCTTGGCTATCCTGGACTCACTTTGTAGACCAGGCTGGCCTCAAACTCACAGAGATTCTCCTACCTCTGCCTCCATAATAATTTTTAAAAAGGTCTTGAAAGAGAAAAAATTTTTGTTTTGTTTTGTTTTGTATGCTTTTACATTTATTTTTAGGTATGTGCGTGTCTATATGTGGGTACATGCACATGAGTGCAGGTACTCAAGGAAATCAGAAGATGACATCAGAGCCTCTGGAGGTGGAGTCATAGATGGCGGCAAGCCTTCTGACATGGGTGCTGGGAATGGAATTTGGGTCTTGCACAAGAACAGCAAATGCTTTTAACCACTGAGCCATCCCTCCAGCCCCTCTAAAATCTGCATTTTAACTGATCTTGTGATCATGTCAAATGGAAAGCAGCAGTACAAGAGAAATATGGGTATTCAATCCACCACAGATGTGAGGTCCACCCATCATGGAAGGTAAAGCACTGTTTTACACTGATTGAAAAATTGATAGAAGCAAAGAACAAAACCCATTTGCAAGGAACAAAGATGTGGTTGTGTGGGGCCTGCATGTGTGCAGAGGCAGAAGACTTGTTCCCGCCTCAGATTTATTTTTTTGAGACGCTGTTTCTCATTGGCCTGGAGTTCACTAAGCAGCCTAAGCTAGCTGGCCAGAGAGCCTGGGGCCTGCCTGTCTCCACTGCCTCAGTGCTGGGATTACAAGCACACTACAACAGCCAGCTTTTTAATGGGGGTTCCAGGACTGAACACAGGTCCTTACCTACCCCTCTCCTCGGGCCTACCATGAGTGCTTTCAAGGGAGAAGATAAGGTCAACTATCAATCATGACCCACAAATGTCTCAGCAAGTTCAGCAAGCAGACGAAGAAAAGTGCGTCACAGCAGTGTTCGGAGCCTCACACTTACCGCTCCTTCAGCATCCACAAGTATCTCTGACATCTTGAAAGTGACCTTTGGGTTTGCTGTGCCTTTAGAAAGAATATAAATAATAATAATGCCCAGAATTACTCCAGCCAACTGCTTCAGATCAATGACCTTCAGACTGTAGTTAAGTTAGGGATGCTGTATACAGCTGGGGCTTTATTGTGCAAAAATCTTAGAACCTATCTCAGATTCACATGGGAGCAAATAGGAAAGAGGCTAAGAAACCTAGAGTCAGTATGAAAGCACAGGGGACTTGTCTACCATTTATGTAGTTGAAATGTTTGCAAGCAGCAAAATGGACAAAACCTCACCTACTGATTAAGAACAAAACCACATAAAAGTCTCTGACATGGACGGACACCTTCCTGCCGAGCCCCTAAGCCTGAGTTACTAGTTTTACGGGCACACCCACCTCTGAGAGCAAGTAAGGATGCCAAGGCTGTGCTCAGTGAACAAACAACCTTGTCAAAAGCTATAGATGATCAAGCTGACTACACATGGGAATGACTGCAGTTTTGGTTTTGAGACAAGGGCTCATCTTGCAGTCTAGGCTGACCTGGGACCCCAGACAACCCCCCTGCTGCCACAGGCTTCCAAGCACAGGACCGCAAGCATGGGCCACCACACTCAGAGCAGGAAGTGAATAAATAACAACAGTGACTACGATACCTGTTTTAGGGTAACGGAACGAGTCTGCCCTCCTGGTTTCCAGCATGGGGGACGTAACATGAATGATCTCCACCTCAGACTCATCATTTTCTTCATAGAGAATTCTAAGAATTTTGCCTCCACTAGGAGCTTAAAAGGAATTTAGGTATTAGAATTTTAGAATAATTATTGCAGAATACTCTTGACTCACAATTCCTTCTAAAACTGGGTTTTTCAGTAAGAGAAATAATTTATGCATTAGACCGCGATTATGAATTAGTGGTGACAGGGGCTGAATCCGGGTCCTTGAACATGCTGGGCTAGCACTCTGCATGGGGCTGCACTCCCAGCCTGTGCTGCCTTCAAAACAAAAATTTTCAATTACACTTACTTATTCACTGTGGTGTATGTGTGTGTGTCTGTGTGTATACATAGGCCTTATTACTGGTTTACAGCTAGAAGTCTGAACACTCTAATAGAACATGAAAATTTTTATTTAAATGTATCAGAGATTGGGACATTTTATTTTATTTTTAATATTTATTTATTTATTTATGTATACAGTGCTCTGCCTGCATGTATACCTGCGGGCCAGAAGAGAGCATCAGATCACATTATAGATGGTGGTTGTGAGACACCATGTGGTTGCTGGGAATTGAACTCAGGACCTCCAGAGGAGCAGTCAGTGCACTTAACACTCTGGGCCATCTCTCCAGCCCAGACATTTTATTTTAAAATGTAAATGTTTTGACACAGTTACACAGAACAAGATAGTGAAAATCATTCAACAGAACTAAATTCTTTAGCATCTTCTAGTGACCTCCAAGTTTCTTCTACTAGACTTAAAGATTATTTTGGGGGGAGGGAAAAAATGTAAATGTGTGTGTTAACATATATACACACCTATATACAAATATACAGGGGAAACATTTTGAAGAATTTTGACATTATATACCTTAAAATATATTTTGTTGCAGAGGCAGGCGGATTGCTGTGAGTTCAAGGCCAGCCTGATCTACAAAGTGAGTCTACGATAGTCAAGGCTACACAGAGAAACCCTGTCTCAAAACAAACAAATATATATATATATATATATTGTTTTGTTGAAGGAGATTTAATACAACATAATATTTCCTATAAAATGCTAATAGTCTAGATGTTTTAAATGGTTTATGTGAAAATCTTGTTCTGAATAATTATGGAAAAACATCTACATTTTAAAATAAAAGTCCAAATCTAAGACAAAGATTAAAATATGTATTTTTCATTGCCCTATAAAGAAATGGTCAGACTGCTAGCTGTAAACCAATAGTGATGTCAAAAAATTTATTAATGGGTCCTGGCCAGCACTTAAGAGCACCAGCTGCTCTTCCAGAGGACTCAGCTAGGTCCCATGCACCTATGCAGCTGCTTACAACCATCTGTAACTTCAGTTCCTAGGATCTGATCCCTTCTGGCCTTTGCAGGCCCCAGGCACACAGATGGCACATGAATACACATGCAGGCAAACACTCACACACATAAAATTAGGAGTAAATAAATCTTAAAAAATAAAAAACGAAGCAGAGAAAAAAGTATCAAAGTAAATAACACCTAAGAAATACTGCTTCAGCTGGGCATGGTGGTGCACGCCTTTAATCCCAGCACTCGGGAGGCAGAGGCAGGTGGATTGCTGTGAGTTTGAGGCCAGCCTGGTCTACAAAGTGAGTCTAGGGCAGCCAAGGCTACACAGAGAAACCTTGCCTTGGGGGAGGGGGGGAGAAAGAAAGAAAGGAAAAGAAGAAAAGAAAGAAAGAAAGAAAGAAATACTGCTTCATGAATTGTTTCTAACTTTGCCCACAAAACATATGCATACTTTACATTAGGCCACACCTGACTGTAATTTAATTTCTCGCTGAACTGTGGTTAGACAGTGTGTTGGCCACTGCTTTAAGCATCTCACTCATTCACACACTCATCTGTTTACGCAGATGCTATTCAATCTTTTTTTTTTGTTTTTTGAGATAGGGTTTCTCTGTGTAGCCTTGGCTGTCCTAGACTCGTTTCATAGACCAGGCTGGCCTTGAACTCACAGAGATCTGCCTGCCTCTGCCTCCTGAGTGTTGGCTGGGACTAAAGATGTGCGCCATTCCCACCCAGTGCTACTCAGTGTTTGCCAGCACATCACTAGTGTGGATCTTGCTATAATACTGCTTCTTAGCTGAAAAACCAGCAAGAAGCACCCTAGGTACCAAGGCAGAATGTAATTATCTCTGCTAGAATAATTGGGAATAATGGGGAGACATAGCCTGTATTTTCTAAGTAGTTACTAGTAGGATTTAGTCTTCATCACATTTTTACTTACTGCCCCAGCTTTAAGCTCTCTGCACTCACCCGATTCCCAGTCAAATCCTTTAATACTTAAGGTGATCTGTAACATACTACTTTGAACTTACTTCTTTCAGCTTGTGGACACCACCAATAGCCCGAATATCTATCAAATTCTTCTTGAAGAACAAAGGTAGCAACTCCAGCCGATCTGGGATCGTCTTCCATGTTGGCTAGCTCTGGACAAACATAAAAGGCAGAACTATCCTTAAACTCTTTTCTTTACAATAGGACAAAGCAAAATGATTCCATCACTTCTAAAGACAGGTAACTGATGGTAGTGGTCAACTATGAAGCCAAACAGAATGAATTCAAATCTAAGCCTTATTGGAGGAGGTGTATCACTGGGGGGTGGGCTTTGAGGTTTTAAAAGTCCACACCAGGCCCAGTCTTTCTCTGCTTGCAACTTGTGGATCAGCGGTGAGCTCTCAACTACTGCTCCAGCTGCATGCCCGCCATGATGGTCATGGACTAACCCTTTGAAACTGTAAGCAAGCTCCCAATTAAATGCTCCTTTTATAAGCTGCCTTGGCCATGGTGTTCCATCACAGTAACAGAACAGTAATTAAGACAGACAGGGTCTTGCTATGTGAGAGGCGCCTGCCTCAGCCTCCTGAGTCCTGAGTTATAAAGGCGGGGGCCACCATGTTGGGTGATGCTGTGGACCTTTTTCATCCATTCTGCTGCTGACATGTGAGCTGCTTTTGGTTACTATGAATAAAGATGACGTGACATTTATTCTTGCACAATAATTTCCATAGACACGTGCTTTCATTTCTTCTGAGCAGACATCTAGGAGTGGAGCGTCTGGAGTATGTTAATTCTGTGGGGATGCGTTTCTATTGTTTTACACTGTTACTAACTGTGTGGAGGTTCCAACAGTTGGTGTTCTCAATCTTTCTCATTTTTGCTTGTTTATTTGGTATGCAGTGAATTATCATTATGATTTTATTTTCTTTTTAAAAGGCTAGTCTTGAATTCCAAGGAATTCTGCTTCAGCCTCCTGAGTGCTGGGACTACAGGATTATTCTACTGTGCCTAGCACAGGTAAGATTTGATTTCCCTTCCTTCCTTCCTTTCTTTTTATTTTTTTCTTTCTTCTTTTCTTATTTTTTGTTTGTTTGGTTGGTTGGTTGTTTTGTTTTTTGTTTTTGTTTCTTAAGACAGGGTTTCTCTGCGTAGCCCTGGTTGCTCTGAACTCACTTTGTAGACCAGGCTGTCCTTGAACCCAAAGAGCTGCCTGCCTCTGCTCCCAGAGCACTGGGATTAAAGGCGTGCGCCACCACACCAGCGTCAGTTTACCATTTGTGATCCTCTATCTTCTACACTGTGTGAAAAGACTGTGCAGTAAGAACCAACGCTCCCTTACCAAAACGGAGTCAGGATTTGGAACTCAGACTCCTACAGTACGCATCTATGACGTATTATGTGACACAACCCGCAGCTGTAACCCTACACCCCAACATTCCAGCAGCGAGCTGCAGGGAAGGCACACTGAGCAGGGCAAACTTTATAAATACTCTCAAGCCAGTTCAGGTCAGGGTTTGCTACCAAATGATTTTTAGCACGAAGCTAATGACAACAATGTATTCAGAACTTTATGAAATGTGGAATTAGTAAAAGAGCCAAGATCAATGCTAGGTTTCTTGGCTCCCTAAAGTACTGTAAACTATACCTCCAACTTTGTTTTCTATTTTGCTCTCCTTTAGATGTGAGGACAGGTACCATTGGTTTGTATCTCCATTACTTACTACAAGTTACTTACTAGCTGGATAGCTGGTATCATCTTGTCTTTCTAGCAGAGGGTAACTGGAGTCAGGAACCAGTACTTTTAAAATTCTCCATCATATTGAATAGAGAATAGACACACATGCACCCTGAATGTTTGACCTACTGTGACAAACACACTGGCTGACCGTGCTCCCTTCCTCCACCTCTTTATATATAGACAGACAATTCAGCCACTCTTTTCTAAACACTACCCAAAAGTTAACCTTTAGGCCTCCCGATAGTCCTGTGATGATGCTCAGTTGGTTCAAATTTCTACAAATGTAGAAATGAAGAGGTAAGTTAATTAATTTGATGATGTCAGAATTAATGAATGGTAGGTCTAACGTTCAAACTCAGATAGCCTGGTTCTATATTCTGTATTTTCTGTCTGTGCTCTTAACAACTACACTAATACTAGAAATAATAAATATATCACATACCTACAAGTATAGTGAAAAAAAAGAACTATAACATTCCCCAGAATTTCAGCACTTTATACTTTTAATTCTGCTAATCTTCACAAAATTCTCTGTGGAAAACAATTTTACAAAAGAAAGAAAGGCAGGCATAGTGGTGCACACCTTTTGTTTTGTTTTGTTTTGATTTTCAAGACAGAGTTTCTCTGTGTAGCCTTGGCTGTCCTGGACTCGCTTTGTAGACCAGGCTGGCCTCGAACTCACAGCAATCCTCCTGCCTCTGCCTCCCAAGGTAGTGCACACCTTTAATATCAGTATACTTGGGAGGCAGAGGCAGACAAATCTTTAGAGTTCAAAGACAGTCTGTTGTACACAGTGAGTTCTGGGACAACCAGGGCTACAAAGAGAAAGACAGCCTGTCTCAAAAAAACAAAAACAAACAAACAAACAAGACTTTAAAATGCCTTATTTCTGACAGTTTTGTGAGAGCTATACAGCCCCAGTCTCAAATACAAGGGGTACATACTGTTCAGTATTTGTTGATAGCATGAAAAATAGCTCAATTTTCTTTTTTTTTCTTCTTTTTTGTTATTTTGTTTTTTGAGACAGGGTTTCTCTGTATAACCTTGGCTGTCGTGGACTCTCTCTGTACACCAGGCTGGCCTTGAATTCACATAGATCCGCCTGCCTCTACCTCCCAAGTGCTGGGATTAAAGGTGTTGGAAACCATGCCCGACAAAGGGCTCAGTTTTCAACAGACTGGTTAACTGGCTCACCCAACATTTCTGCTGCCCCTGGACACTCTTCTCATTTCCTGGTGTTAAAGAAAACTCAAGAAACACCAATTGTGTACTTTTCCAACAATTTTTTTTCCTATTCCACCCTCTTTTCCTCCATGCTGTCCTCTAACCTTGGGTCATATGACTCCAGCGATGGCAGCTGGCAAGCTTTGGTGTCCTGGCCCATAATACCCAAAACCATTCATATCTAGTACAACCACAGCCTCTGGCTCAACTGCTGAAGACGCCTCCATCGACCCCGCCAACACTGGACAACTGAGTGCTTCCAGCACCTCACAAAGACAATAGCATGTTTCAGAATAAGACCTTTCTCACACAGTCTCCTTTCTGCCACACTCTGCCAACGCACAGACATCACTTGAGGTCAGGTCACTGCCTCTCTTGGTGCTCTAAAGCACTCCACATTTGACTTACTCTGTTTTTGCTGCCATTAGTTTATTTAACTGCATGATAGCTACCATCGCCTTATTAGTCTGTACCATTGGTACAATTCTCCTTTAGAGTCACTAAAGGTTGACTCCCTTAACATCTTATTCAAACCAGGCACGGTGGCACACACCTGTAATCCCAGCACTCAAGAGGCAGAGGCAGGCAGATCTTGGTGAGTTTGAGGTTAGCCTGGTCTACAAAGCAAATCCAGAACACCAAGGCTACACAGAGAAACCCTATCTCGAAAAACCAAAAATAAATAAATAAATAAATAAATAAACCTATTCAAATACCACAATCTGCAAATGCCTGTCTCTCTACATAAAACAACACAGTGTTTCTGTAGAACCCAACTGCATCCTCATGTAGACTTTAATGAGATTACTTACTTACACTGTTGACAAGGTAAACATTTGTTACACTATGTTTAGGGAATGACCAATAATAAGATGACAAAATGTCTGCCTGTGTCCCTTACAGACACAGCTATCGCAGCCCTAACTGCACATAAGAATGAGATTAGTACAGTGAGTGACCCAACAATGCCAGAAAGAGTGGGGTGGGGAAAACGGTGGGAAGCTACAGGAAGAATCACCTCTTCCATGTGAACTCAGTCCAACAATCAATTTATGACAAATTCAAGTTCTGCCTTTTGGAATTTTGGGTTTTGTTGTTGTTGTTGTTTTCAAGACAGGGTCTCACTATGTAGCTCTGTAGACCAGGCTGGCCTCGAACTCAGAGATCTTCCTGCTTCTCCCTCCCAGGTACTGGGTGGGATTAAAGGCGTCACTATGTCCAGCTCTTGTTTTTTGAGACAGCATGAACGTGTCTTCTTCTTGCCTTAGATTCCATTTGTCACCCATCAAAGCTATTTAAATAATTCCACAATGCATGCGGTTCTACATTCCACTTTTCCGATTTCAACAGCAGCTAAACAGGCTTTCTAAAAAAGGAAGGTTGTTTTCAGACAGTTTCTGATCATGTGTAATTTTCTTTAATAAGAAGTGTTTTGGGGCTGGGAGAGGTGGCACACGCCTTTAATCCCAGCACTCGAGAGGCAGAGGTCCAGCCTGGCCTACAAAGCAAGTCCAGGACAGCCAAGGCTACACAGAGAATGAAAGAGAGAAAGAAAGAAAGAAAAGAAGGAAACAAACAAAGAAAGAAAGAAACAAAGAGAAAGAAAGAAGATGGCTAAGAAAAAGTGGCATTATTTAAAGGGGTACAGGCCATGTATTCTGGCCTTCTCTACACCCTGAAAAATTTAAATGCCTGCACTTAAAAATGACCACCCAGCTTGCTTTAATTTCAAAATGCAAGTACAAGCAAATTTAGCTTTCCAAATACACGTTAGCCAAGCCCGTGGCAGAGCCCGCCTTACCACTGTGCACATAGGTGACCCTCCGCTCTTCCCTGGTTACCAGGTTCGATACCCAGATATCGTTGCTGTGAATGAAAGCTATCCAATCTGGGTCAGCCGGGCATAATTTTGGATCCATCCGGATATTGGGACAACTAGTTTCCACTAAATTGGGCCGTAAAGGTTGTTGCTAGAAAAGTAAACAATTTAAGGTAAGTTATCAGGTTGACAAACACAAATTTGTTTTCCAGCACTCTTCCTATAAGATAAAGGCATTTCTAACTAAAATATACATTGTGACAACTACATCCCAGAAAAAATATACTTTCAATTGATTTAACTAATTAAGGACTTTTTTTTTAAAAGATCTATTTATTATATATACAGTATTCTGTCTGCAGGTCAGAAGAGGGTATCAGATCTCATTATATAGATGGTTGTGAGCTACCATGTGGTTGCTGGGAATTCAATTCAGGGCCTCTGGAAAAACAGACAGTTCTCTTCACCTCTGAGCCATCTCTTCACCCCTATTAAAGACTCTTTTAAACAATGAATGGAAAAGCTACAGGTAATAGATAATAAATACTGTATTACACACCAAGATGACATAATAGCATTTCAAAAAGTTTGCTGCCCAGACTGTTTAATGGAACAATTACTATCTGTTGAACTTTTTTTTTTTTTTTTGAAACAGGGTCTCACTATAGCTCTTGGCTAGTCTGGATCTCACTAATTAGTAGATCAGGCTGACCTTGAAATCACAGAGATCACCTGGCTTCTGCCTCTTTGGTACTGGCACTAAGGGCATGTGCCACTATGCCTGGCTTGTTGAATTTTTGTAAACACAATTTTGAAGATATCATTAAACATTTAAAAATTAATTTTACCAATAAAAGTAAGCTTGCTTATAAAACATGTAATGAGGAATGGTAAGATGGCTCAGCAGGTAAAGAAAGGCTCCTGCTGCTAAGCCCAACAACGCAATGCCTGGGTCCTACCTACATGGTGGAATAAGACAGCAGAGCAAAGCAAGTTGTTCTCTGACCTCCACACATACCCTGAGGCATGTACACATACACACTAAATAAACAACTAAATGGAAAAATGTTTAACTTTTTAAAAATTCAATTTATTTCCATTTTATGTATATGGTGCATTGTCTGAATGCTTGTCTGTGCACCACATGTGTCTGGTGCTTGATGAGGCCAGCAAAGGGCACTGTATTCCCTAGAACTAAGGTTACAGACAGCTGTGAGCTGCCATGTGGGTGCTGGGAATTGAACCTGGGTCCTCTGGAAGAGCAGCTAGTGTTCTTAACCACTGAGCCACCTCTCTAGCTCTTCCAAAATTATTATTTTTTTTCTTTTGGCTCTTTGAGACAGGGTTTCTCTGTGTAGCCTTGATTGTCCAGACTCATATTGTAGACAAGGCTGGCCTCGAACTCAGATAGCCACCTGGTTCTGCCTCCCTAAGTGTTGAGATTACAGATATACGTGTGCCACCATGCTCAGCTTCCAAATTATTTTGTTTATTTATTTATTTTGTTTTTTTGAGACAGGGTTTCTCTGCGTGGCCCTAGTGTCCTGGAACTCACTCTGTAGACCAAGCTGGCCTTGAACTCAATCAAGGTCCCTGTCTCTGCCTCCAGAGTTCTGGGATTAAAGTCACTGGCTACCACCACCCGCTTACCAAAAATTTTAATGTAATGCTAGCTAAGACCAATACAATTCTATAAAAAGAATAGCTCCAATTATTCATAAAGAATTACTTTTAAAAAATTACTTGGGGGCTAGAGATCAGCATTAAGAGCATTGCCTGCTGTTCTAGAGGTCCTGAGTTCAATTCCCAGCACCCATACCATCTATACTGAGATCTGATGTCCTCTTCTGGCGTGGGGGTGACCTGCAGATAGTTCTATGTACTCACATGTAAATAAATAAATAAATATTAAAAAAAAAAAGACTTACTTGGAGTAAAACCAAATATAAATTCATTTATTAAGGTAATTAATTTTTCAGGGTAATCAAAGAAATAAATCATATGTTATAATATCTTTCAAAATTGCCCCCCCCCCCAGCACTTGAAGAAAATGGAAATTAGCCATTTTCTGTATCTTCTAGCACAGAAAGGATTTTGAGCATTTTAAAATCGTGGCCGGGCATGGTGGCGCACGCCTTGGAGTTATAGGTGGTGGTGAGCATCCTGATGTGGGTGCTGGGAACTGAACTGCCATTTTTCCAGTGCCGATCTGTTTTTGTTTGTTTTAATTTAAGATTTTATTTTTTTCTTTATTTTGTGTGTATGAGTGTTTTGCCTTTGTGCATGTATGTATCACTTGCATGTCTGATGCCTATGGAGCCCAGAGAGGGCATTGGATCCCCTGGGACTGCAATCCACAATGTGAGTGCTGAGAATTGAACCTGGATCCTCTAAAAAAAAACAGCTGGCATTTTTAACTGCCCAGACATTCTCCCTGCTCCCAAACTATCAACTCTTAAAAATAAAAATGAACATTAACAAATTAACCAAAGGGTCAGTTAAAGGAAATTAACAAATTAACCAAAGGGTCAGTTTACCAACTGCTAAAGAAATTAATTTCCTTTTTGCGGAGCTGGGGAGATGGCTCAGAGGTTAAGAGCACTGTCTGATCTTCCAGAGGTCCTGAGTTCAACTCTTAGCAACTACATGGTGGCTCACAGCCATCTGTAATTTGATTCGATGCCCTCTTCTGGCATGTAACATGCAGATAGAGCACTCATATATATAAAATAAATAAATCTTTTTATTTTTATTTTTATTTATTTATTTTTTGGTTTTTCAAGACAGGGTTTCTCTGTGTAGCCTTGGCTGTCCTGGACTTGCTTTGTAGACCAGGCTGGCCTCGAACTCACAGCGATCCGCCTGCCTCTGCCTCCCGAGTGCTGGGATTAAAGGCGTGTGCCACCACGCCTGGCAATAAATCTTTTTTTAAAAATCCTTTCTGATGTAGGTACAAATTATCTTGTTTTGGGGGGGATTATTTTTATTTTTTTACATTTATTTAATTTTAGTTTATGTGCATTGGTGTGAGGGCGTCAGATCCCCTGGAACTGGAGTTACAGACAGTTGTGAGCTGCCACGTGGGTGCTGGGAATTGAACTTGGGTCCTTTGGAAGAGCAGTGCTCTTAACCACTGGGCCATCTCTCCAGCCCTGGTACAAATTCTCTTTAGGACCCCAAACAGTTAACAGGCAGGAACTGCAACTCACTGTGAATCCATGTGGCCCTCCATCTTTGATATGGTAAATTCCACTACCAGCTTGGAACAGGAACGTTCCACTTTCAGCGTGATAGTCGTAAGCTGCGATTCCCACCGTTCCGATGCGCTTTCTTTCTCTGAGCAGCTCTTCCTCTCGAGAATACATCCCGTAGTCTAGTGTCGCCTAAGACAAAAGAAAGTCACCACTCCAGTCTTCTGAGAACTGGTCTTTGCAACTCATTGAAACCTAGCATCTCTACTGTGCTCAATCGGCCTTCTTGTTGACTCAAAAGTTGTCAGCAAGTCTAACCAGGTTAACTCCAGACCGTCTCCTGAGCTGAGCGCGGTGGCGCACGCCTTTAATCCCAGCACTCAGGAGGCAGAGGCAGGCGGATCGTTGTGAGTTCAAGGCCAGCCTGGTCTCCACAGCAAGTTCCAGGGATAGGATACATAGAGGATACATAGAGAAACCTTGTCTCAAAAAAGAAAAAAACAAAAACCCCAAAACAAGAAGCAAGCCCATCATCTTAGTAGCCAAGGCCTTCTATAACTAACCATAAATCAGTAGTTTTGTGTAGTTAGTTGTAGAGCAGAGATCTCCCCAGCTACATTAGTAGGGATTGAACACAGTAGCGTAGTTTATTCTAGGCAAGCCAAGAGAATAGACTGGTGTGTGTGCGTGTGTACGTGTGTGTGTGTTGGGGGACAGAAAGCACTAGCTAGCCTCAAACGTTTGACTGACCTTCCTGCCTCCACACCTCCAGAGTACTGGCTTACAGGTGTATATCAAGTTCCAGGAGGTAGAGGCAGGAGGATCACCAGAAGTATGTGGGGCCAGCCTGGTCTACACAGTGAGCTTCAGGACAGCCAGGAACACATAGTCAGATTTTGTCTAAAAAAAACAAGCGAAATAAGGCTGGAAAGATGATCAGTGGTTAAGAGTATTCGTTCTTCCAGAGGAACTAAGTGTGATTTGCCAGTACCCACATCAGATGGCTCACAGGTCCAGAGGATCCAGTGACTTCCCTGACACCTACAGATACCAGGCATGCACACAGTGCACAGACACACACGCCAGCAAAACATTCATATACACAAACGAAAACATTTAAAACAAACGAAACAACACCAAAAAAAAAAAATCGAATTATAACATCCTATGGTTTTAGATACAGGGAATTAGTACTTTAAAGGTTACATATGTAAAAGCAATGAAATATTTTAATTCCTTTCCATTCACATCTACTTAAAATATAAAACCCTAGATGAACTTTTGCCCTGAAAGAAATAAAGAACTGTGTACCAAATCACAGAAATAAGAATCTGTGTTCCTACCTGAAAAAGATCCAAAAGAGGCTTCCAAGAAAGCATTAAGACTGCTGCTTTGTTGATGGTTTTAGGGATTTCAGAATAAAATAGTGTATTTTCTCTATTCTCACCAGACATAGCTATAAGGAGGAAAAAATTCACATTATTATTTTGTAATACTGTCCTTATTACAACAACATTTACAAATACATAATGTCTTCTACATATTATAATATTTTCCATTCCACTGGAACCAACATGCCTTGGAAATTTCCTTGAATAAACACAACGTTTCGGGGCTGGAGAGAAGGCTCAGAGGTTAAGAGCACTGTCTGCTCTTCCAGAGGTCCTGAGTTCAGTTCCCAGCAAACACATCTTAGCTGACAACCATCGATAACGTGATCTGATGCCCTCTTCTGACCTGTAGGTGTGCATGCAGATAGAGCACTCATATACATAAAATAAATAAATAAATAAATCTTTAAAAAACAAAAACAATGTTTCCTTGGTCATGGTGACACACCTTCAGTTAGTCTCAGCACTTGGGAGGCAGAGGTAGGCAATTTCTGTGAGTTTGAGACCAGCCTGGTCTACCAAGCATGCTCCAGGACAGAATCTACACAGAGAAACAAAAGAAACAAACAAACAAAAAAAGACAACAAAGCAATGTTTCAAACTAGGCACTTGCAGCAAATACATGTAATCCTAGAGCTCAGGAGAAATAGCAGTTTGAGGTCAGCCTGGGCTAACTGAAACCTTGTCCCAAAAAAACTAAGTAAGGAAAATAGCAACAAGACTGCCAAGGCTCCTGTGGTATCATGGCACATGTCTACAATCTCAGCTCTCAGGAATGGCAGCACTGTGAGCTGCAGGACAGTTTGGGCAGATGGAGAGGCTGTGATTTTTTAGTCGGGTGTGGTGGCGTACGCCTTTAACCCCAGCACTCAGGGAAGCAGAGGCAGGTAGATCTCTGTGAGTTCAAGGCCAGCCTGGTCTACAGAGCAAGTCCCGGACAGCCGAGGCTACACAGAGAAACTCTGTCTCGACCCCCCCCCCCAAAAAAACCAAACACACACACACACACACACACACACACACACACACACACACACACTTGGGCTGGTGAGATGGCTTAGCCATTAAGAACACTGGTTGCTCTTCCAGAGGTCCTGAGTTCAATTCCCAGCAACCACATGGTGGCTCAAAACCTGTAAAGGGATCTTATTCCCTCTTCTGGTGTGTAGGAGTACATGCAGACAGATCACCCTACATTTCTGGGTTTTGTTTGTTTGTTTCGTTGGTTGGTTTTTCGAGACAGAGTTTCTCTGTATAATAGCCCTGACTGTCCTGGAACTCTTTGTAGACCAGGCTGGCCTATCTCTGCCTCCTTAGTGCTGGGATTAAAAGCATGCGCCACCACGCCTGGCTTTATACTTCTGTTTTAATGCTTAAAAAAAAAAAAGTGATTATTACTACCAAAATCAAATCTGAATTACTGGTAGCACTAAGACTTGAGGAAACGTGTCCTCTCTGAAAGTGCAACCTCATACTCACCAAGATAATAGACCCTGTCTGAGTGAGGTCCATCTGGATCCGTCCTCTTCACAAACATAAAATCATGTGGTGCCTTAGCCATCATGTAGCCATGGTATTTTCTGGTATCAGCAAGCAGCTTTTTCAACTGACTCCAAGAATATCGTTCCACATAAAACGGCTCCAGTTTAGGTCGATTCTGTGATTCAATAGTTCCCTCCTCGCACTCTGCAGTTTCAAATATCTCAACACCCAGCTGTTCTGTTTCCATTGCTGCAGCCATGTTGCATTTTCCTGGAGAAATAAGGCACAAGAAGCTGCTCCCAGGGCTGTCTTCTATTATAGTACCACAATGGTAGGGCCAAATAAATAAATAATTACAAGCCTTCCAGCACAGCTGCAATGAAACCTAATAAGAAAAGCAACGGTGGTGTCCCCTACCCCCATCTCTGTGCTCAGTTCCAAAACAATTTTTTAAAAAATTGAGGTCATGTCAATTTCACAGTGACTATAAATCCCTTCGGGAACTTTTTATAAAAGGCTCTCCTTGAGTATCTCCTGCCAAAATTCCTTTTCCTTTCCCACACTGGAAGGAAACAGGCCATGTGCCAGCTGGCTGCTACATTCCGCCCCAGAGCACGTCAATAGCGAAGCTAGGTGCCAAGGGAGGTAAGTGTTTTCGCATTTTAAAAAGTAACACATCTAACAAATGCTGATTGCTCTGTTTCTGAAATATAACAAATTAGGATAGTAACAACATTGTTACAATAAACTTACAATGACTTAGGGCAGTAACCTAAGAAAATACATTGTTTTCTCTTACAGGAGGACTCCTAACAAATAAACACCTACAGTTTGATACAGTCTGAACCTTCTGTTCTCCTCTACACACTGCCAAGTATTTGTGGTACTTAGTGTTTTACTGATGGTTATACGAGTAGTCATCCTAATTATGTAATTTCTATACTGTTCAAAAAAGGAAAAGGCTATCTTTAAGTGGCTTCAATTAGTCAAAGTGGTCAATCAAGAAAGCATATGGTGTTTACATCAGCATTTTATAAGTGTGAACCCAATTTGCCAGTTCAACACCATACTTATTTAATAGCCTTGAGAACTAATTATACTTATTTTACAAACCCAGAAGATACACTTTCCCCCTTGATATTTTCTGATATTCGAACATAACATGCACAAACTATCAGAGAAAAATAATCACAACAAAAAAGCTATCATCATATGATGCAGAGATGTAGTTCAGTGGTGGGTTCAATCCCAGTTCCGCAAGTTAAAACAAACTACACTTATATAACCACATTTCACATAACCATTAACTACTTCTCCGACAATCAATATTTAAAGTTCAGGTTCGCAGTTAACATCAATTCATGCTAAGATATTATCTACAATCTAGCAAATTACTGGAAGGTGTGGGCTGTGAGTCAGTCCACCTAACTTGCATTACTGGTACGCATAAGTGCTGAACTGCACACAGGGGACTTGTGTCATTTTCTGTGCATGATACTATTACTTCTAAAGTATCAATGACAAAGTAGTCTAAATACTGTTACATCAAGTATAACTGTAACATTGTTGTCATTGAGCATCCACGGCTCCACTGACTAAAATCCCACAGGGAACTGAGTTTTTAGAGCAACTGGGGACTTAAGAGTATCAAGTGACGTATGTGAGCGGTGGCTGCTGGACCACCTAAAAGCTGGTGGGGGCCTACTTTCAAACAAGCATGTCAAAGGACCTAATTTTCTGCTGCAGCAAGGGACTAAAATGCTATGAATCTATACCAATCTGACTCAATTCTCTTACAGTGTGAAATCCCGTATCTACTCCACCCCTTGCAAATACAAGACCAAGGAACAGAAAAGAGTAGCTCAGTATGGACTTCGAGAACTCTTTAATGCCAGATGTAGTCATTACCAACTTAAGAATCCTATGTAAGGGCTGGAGAGATGGCTCAGTGGTTAAGAGCACCACTTGCTCTTCCAAAGCTCCTGAGTTCAATTCTCAGCAACCACATGGTGGCTCACAACCATCTATAATGTAACCTGGTGCCTTCTTCTGGCCTGCAGGTAAACAAGCAGACAACACTGTATACATAATAATAAAATAAATCTTTTAAAAAAACATCCTGTGTAAAAACTCACAGCAGCTTCTACTTAAAACAGAATTCCTAAATGGGCTGTGCTGTTTGTCCCCACACATACATGGACACACACACTGTAGAGTTCAAATGACATTCTTCCACTCTGTTGATAGTAAATATTTACTCTGCCCAACAGTTATTATACAATGTATGAAAAAGTTTAACTAATTTCCAGGATTCCCTGACATTCTATATACAAATACATTTTCGAAACATGTGGCCTGCATTTCCTAAAACACGGTGCTATTCGTTCTCAGCACAGTGTACACATCTCAGTTCCACCACCCACTCCACTTATGGACCTTCCCTGGTGCCTACCTGATTGTATTTTCATCTGCTCAGATCTCTTCTACTTTCAAAGAGATCATTTTCACCTGGCCCAACTTTAAGCACAGATCTCTCCGTTCATCCTGATCTCTTCTTACAGGAATTTTTCCTTTTCTCACCATCCAATCCTGCTCACCAGATAAGAGATTGTTGATCATTAAATTGGACCATATATGGTAAAAAAAAAAATTAGCCTAAAAATCCCAAAATGATATTTAGCAGATAGATTTCCTTTTAGTATATGTAATGCCTGAATTATTTTGGAGCTCCAATTTATTAAAACTTTGTGACATATATATGCTTTTTTGATAGGTCTTACAAATCCTAGGCAGGATTTGATAGGTCTTACAAATTCAAAGCAGGTCTTGAATTCTTAGTCCTCCTGAGTGCTGAAATTTCAGGCCTATGCTAACAAGCCCAGAACTAAAGTTATTTTTCCAGAAACATATAGCTCAAATTGAGTAGTTGAGTAGTCAAATTGAGTAAGTATATTGATGTCCAGGTGCATTAAAGGGAAAACTATAAAAGGGCTTTAAAAATTACAAAAGTGGGCTGGAGGTGGCTCAGCGGTTAAGAGCTAATAATGCTATTGCAGAGGTCACAATTTTGGTTCCCAGCAGCCACTTCTCAAAACCACCCTAAGACCAGTTGAGGGGGGTAGGGGTAGGGTGGAATCCAGCACCTTTGGTCTCTACAGGAACTGCATTCATATGCACAGGACCTCACATATACACACATTTTTTGGAAAGATTAAAAAAAGCATATAGATGTGAGGTGTCAATTGTAAAGCCTTGAAATTGGCAGATTTAATTTACTTTTAAGGCCAGTGATTTGGTTCAAAAGGTAAAAGCACTTGTGGCAGAAGCCTGAGGATCCCCGAGGGCCAGGAAGGTGTCGGCGCATCTGCAAACCAGCACCCCTAATGCGGCAAGGGAGGCAAGGCAGGAGACGCGGCTGAAGTTGGAGGGCCAGCTAGCCGAGAGTATGCTGCAATCGAGACTCTGCCTCAAAAAAGAGGAAAAGGAGAACTGACTCCCAAAAGTTATCCTCCGACTTCGACACGATCCCCAAGGCATGTGCGTGTAGAGTCGCGAGCACACACAAGCATGCACACACACAAAGAGAGAATTTATTTCTGTGTGCCTATGTCCCTTTTACATGGTGTTATATCGAGCTGGGGAAGAGAATAAATTCAGTACAATAAAAATGTGCATTATAGGCCTTTTTTTTTTTTCCAGAAAGGGAACTTGATCATCTGAATTATGTTCACTTGTCTGTTTGGGGACAGGGTCTCATTTTGTAGCCCAAGCCCGCCTTGAACTCAAGATCATTGTGCCTCAGCCTCTTAAATGCTGGGGCTGCAGGTATACACCACTGTACTCAGCTAGGCTTTTTTTTTTCTTACAAGATAAGGACGTCCTATTCATTTTAAGCACATTCCACTTTTGCCTTTTTTCTTGGCGTAATATTGAGGATAAGTGAGATGAATAGCTTTTCTGGAAAAATAATCACTAAGCCTGTAGATACTCTCGTTAGGAAAAAATGTTATTACATGTTGCTTATTAGTTTAGACTCCATGCTACATAGGTGGAGAGGTGAGAAAGCTATGTGGCAAGTGGGGCATAAGAATGTTAGCAGCAACTGGCTGGGATTCAATACACCTCTCCAAAGCGCAAGTCCCTCATACCAAGAACGGCAGGTTGGGTTAAAAAGACCTTGGAGATCGGGGCAGTGGTAGTGTACACCTCTAATCCCAGCACTCTGGGAGGCGGAGGCAGATGGGTCTCTGTGAGTTCGAGGCCAGCCTGGTCTACAGAGCGAGTTCTGGGCAGCCAGAGAAACCCCGTCTCAAAACACAAAAACAAAACAAAACAAAAAAATGAATAAAGCTTCGGGTCTTAGGGTGGGTCCCACAGAAATGGCATCCGCAGTTTTCACGGTAAGGATCAATCAGTCGTCTAGACCCCGCGCACACCTCCGTGGAGCCTAGCCAGTGCACTCTTCGGTGTCTACAGCTAGGAAAGTTTATCAGAGGCAAAGGGGCTTGAAAGCCATGAATGAGAAGGGAGGTGAGGTGTGGCAGGCAATGTGGCGACAGAGGACAGTAGGAACACCAAGCCTTAGTGAAAGAGGATGAGCAAGCTTGGCAGGAAGGGCAAAGACCCTGCCGCGAATGGGTGGAACAGAATGGCAGCGAGACAGCGAGCGCGGAGGAAATGGATCTAGAGTGAGGCGGGAGGGAGGAAGGGACACCGGCTGGGGAAAAGCAGCGAGTCCGAAGGCGAATCCCATCCGCCACTGGCGGACCTCAGGCGAACCCCTTCGCCTCTGCGGACTTCCGTTTCCTCCTCCGTAAGCCCGGACCGTCCCCGGCATCCCAACCCGAGCCAGGCTCTATCAAGATAACGGACGTGCGAGTCCGAGCGGGCAGCAGCCAGCGATCAGGGCCGCCTAGCGACGTCGGCGGCCTCGCAATCCGAGTCTGCGCTTCCTCTTCCGGCCAACGGGGGTCCAGCCACCCGCTCTCCCGGCGGGGAGCGGCCCGAGGGCGGCCGGCCGGAGCGCCGCGGCCTCGCGGGCGCAGGGGAGGAAGAGCGGGCGGATACAGCACCTTCCCCCGGGCCCGCCCGGACCGTCCCGACGCTCTATGGAGCGGGCCTAGGCCGCTTCATGCCGCGCCGCCTCCGCTCCCGTCGGGGCCACAGCAGCTTCCTCGGCGGCGAAAGCAGCGGCACCCCTGGCAGCGGACGAAGGGACTTAGGGGCGGCAGCGGCGACGGCAGCGGAGGCCTCGGCACTTCCGGTACCTCGAGCCCCTCCCTCCGACCGGGGGGAAGGCTAGCAGCCGGACGAAGAAGGACGACTCCCGCCGCTGCGTGCAACCGGGCCCCACAGCGCCACTCAGCGGCCGGAGGAGGCGCGCCAAGTAGTCCGCCCGACAGGAAGATGACAGTAGGGACTTGATGAAAAGTCCTAGGGGGCATCAGCAGGCATTCGCAGCACCACGCAGTCCCCATATCACTATTGGCTGCTCAAAGTAGGTAAAGTCCCTGTTCACGGGCCGGTGAGATGGCTCAGCAAGTACAAGCACTCGGACCCACAAGGTTTCTGAAAGAGCAAACCGGCTCCTGCAGGCTGTCATCCAACCTCTAAATCCAGTCTCAATCTCTTTCGCTCTCTCTCCCTGCCCCTCCCCCTTCCCCGCCTCTTGCATTAGAGCAGGAAGGCGAAACGTCCTGCCTTTTTGGGATGACAGGGGCCAACTAATTTACACAGTTATGATGGGAGGAAAAACATGATTTGGATAGAGAAATTGGTCTTTAGTATTAAAGATCTTGAGTAGGCCACCCAGTCTTTTTTTAGGTTAGGGTCCACCCCTCTGTATAATGGCTATAAGGACACATCATTCAATTGTGACGAAAGGGAACAGCGTCTATGGCACTGACACATTAAAAATGGAGAATAAGGCCAAAGGTGGCAGTTACAATCAGAGGCAAGTCCCTTGACCTATAATTTATTTCTTAATCTACACTATGCACTAGCTAAGGCAAAGAGAGGGGGGAAAAAGTAGTGTAAGGAGAGCTGAGAAAGGAGGAGAAGACCAGATTGCTGGAGAAGCTGCGCCCTCCCTGGGTTCTGTCATTATTGCCTGCGGGAGTTGTGTGTCTTCATCGGGGATTACTCTAATGGCACTAAGAAAAGAGCCACAGGCACCATGTCCCACTGTATACTGACACACTGTAAGGATAAATAAGTTTAGTTTTTTGTTTTTGTTTTGTTTTGTTTTAGTTTTTTTCTTCCTTCTCCCAGGGAGCTTTGCTTCTTGGTTTTTTGTTTGTTTGTTTTGTTTTGTGGGTTTTTTTTTTGTTGTTGTTGGTTTGCTTTGGTTTGTTTGTTTGTTTTTGTTTTTTTTTTAATGTGGAGCTCCCTAAAAGATAGGAAGGTGATTTTCTCTAAGTATCCCATATGAAATTTCTGGCCTGAGAGCAGGTTTTAAGACTAAATGCACACACCTACCCCAGTATCAAAATACAGTGAGCAACCTTGTACCACCTTCTCACACACGGGTCCTCTACCGTGCGCTGGCACTATTCCCAAGCCTGCAATTTGCATCCTCATATAGAAGTAGAGGATGGTCTTGGTGGTAGAGGTTGGACATCCCACTTCTCAGAACGTAGAGGCAAGAGGATCATCAGTTCAAGACTGGGCTGGGCATCTTAGGTAAGAGAGGGTCAAATTCAGATTGATATATTTTCAGACTCATTTCCCTCTCCTATACCATGGTTAAGATGAACAAACAAACTGTCCCTTGGCTAGGAGGGCAGCTCTGTGGGAGAACCGGTGGTTGGCAGCAGGGTGTGGTGGCTTGTACCTGTACCTCCCACTTAGGGAGGTAGTCAGGAGGACTGCTGTGAGTGTGAGGTTAGCCTAAGCTGGCCAGTGAGGAGGAGGTCAGCCTGGCTTCTATAATGCATTATAGACCGGACAAGCCTCGTTACAGAGTGAGGTCCTGTCTCAAGCTCCTCGTCCCCACAAAGGCGCTAAGAACGTGTGAAGCCCTGGGCTCAATCTCCCAGCGCCAAGGCTTATGAACAACCATCAAATTCTGATTAGGCTGAAGGGCAGTGCCTGTATAGCACAGCGTCTCAGCAACACCACCCACACGCATACGGCTACAGAGCAAAGGTTCTAGCCAGAGCTTAGCTGGGTCTTCGTGGAGAGGAAAGGAGGTTTGTGCTGAGCTCCAGGCCGTCTCCCCTGGGAAACTGCCTGCATACGTCTCTCGCTGCAGTTCCTTGTGGCCTACGTGGCTTTCTTTCTCCCTTGGCAAGAACATAAAAACCATTTAGCGCAATCTAGAGTTGCCTGTTCAGGCATGGGCGTCCCATAACTCCCTTTTGTTCAGCGCTGCCTTTTTCCATGTACAGATCAAGAACGCTGAGAAGTGAGGGTGTGGTGGTGTACCCCATTAATCTCCAAACTGGAGAAGCAAGAAGCCTGGGGGGGGGTCTAGGTAAGCTCAAGGCGAGCCTGCTTATCAAAGTGAGCTTCAGGACAAATAGAACTACACAGTGAAACCCTGTATCAAAAACAAAAGCAAAAGCTGGGCATGGTGGCGCACACCTTTAATCCCAGCACTGGGAAAGCAGAGGCAGGCAGATCTCTGTGAGTTCAAGGCCAACCTGGTCTACAAAGTGAGTCCAGGACAGCTAGGGCTGTTACACCAAGAAACTCTGTCTCAAAATAAAACAAAACAAAAAAATGAAAACTAAACAACAACAACAAAAACCTAAGAAGGTGCTTGATACCTTTGTGCACCCTTCATCTGAGCATGTGAGTGAAAGGCTGAGTGTAAACATGTCTCGTTGTATGCCAACTGCTCAAGCAAGTAGGGCCTTGCCAAGTCTTGTGAGTAACTATTAATAAAGCTTAGATGGCTTTATGCTGCCCTGCGGTCTTGGCACAGAACAGGAAAAGACAAGTATAGAGAATATATAGAGGTGGTAGGTAAAAAAGTAGATTATTGAATTTACCCCCCAACTTAAGGCCTTAACTGTTACTCACAAATAACGTACTTTTTAATTCGTTGGTATAGAATTGTATATATTAATCCAAAAGTAAACTTAATTTTGAAACATTGGTATAAAATTCAATTTGAGATTATTCTTCACACACACTGTATATACACACACACACACACATATATATATTTTCTACTCTGTTGTACTCATACAACTCGTTTATTTCCAATAAAAACAAGGTTTACTTCCAATACACTGAAAGTGCTATTGCAGGCTGTTTAGGCTAATTAAGTAATGCAGGTTAATTGTTAGTTGATCAACTCATGGTCATATCAAATACTAGTATAATTTGTTACAGGGAGGCTGGGCGTGGTGGTGCACACCTTTAATCTCAGCACTCGGGAGTCAGAGGCAGGCGGATTGATGTAAGTGCGGGGGCCAGTTTGGTCTACAAAGTGAGTCCAGGACAGCCAAGGCTACACAGAGAAACCCTGTCTCAAAAAACAAAACAAAAAAATTTATCACAGGAATATACATCCTAGGTTTAACAGATATATATGATTCTACAGATAGATAAGATAAAAATAGTTAGATACTGTCTCCATACAGAATATGGCACTTAAATTTGTTTTTATTATTTTAAGGATTATTTGACAATGAGACAGGTCAACTCCTGGCAGCACCCAGCCTACCTCAAAGATGATGATGAGCGTCAAAGAACCTCCTTGTGGAGACGGCTTCAAATATGGCAAACAAGCCACTGGAAAATGCCCTTGTTTCTGCCATAGACAAAATTCTGTCTGAAACGTGTAAGCTTCAATGCCGGCTGAGTCGGCTCCCAAACTCTGCCAAGAAAGGGTAAGCAATCCCTCAATAATTCCTGCCTCACAAATATGTCTGTCAGATATACTGGGCCAAAAGGCTAAAGCTGATGCTCCAAAGTTATAAAGAGTTTTGGGTGGCTGTTCAGGCAGCAAACTGTCTCTGTGATTTTTTTCATTTTGGAAGCTGCTAACCTGCACTTCCTGTTTACTCAGGTAATTAATTTTATTCCTTCTCAATCTCTGATAGGGCTGAAGACCTGATAGTTCAGTTTTACAATTAAGCTTAGTTGTTTAGGAGTTAAGAAGACGCTTTTAGGTCTAGATAGTTTTTAGGTTGATAGAGATGAGATATGGTAGAGACTGGTTTATTGGTTTAGGTTCAGAATTTTAGACTCACCAAGACAGAATAGATAATATTTTCTTCAAGACTGCCAAACACATTTAGACGTTATGCATGTAAGTCGTGCCTATTGGTTTCTATAATTGTTTCATAACCGTTCTTATTGTACACTATACCAAAGATGGCCTGTTAGAGCAGCCCAGGAGCCTTAGCCACGCCCATCCCGTCTGCCCTGCCTGCATGTATTGGCTTTTTATTAGTCAAACAGGAATAAGTGCTTAGGCAAGGTTACAAACATTTTGGGGTACCTGAGTCTGCTCACTTGGGCAGCAACCAGACCAAACCCCAACAGACAAGTTACCTAGAACACAAAGCATAACTAAGAGAGCACACAGGGAAGGGGGCTGGAGAGGTGGCTCAGCGGCTAAAAACATTTGATGCATGCCAGGCGTGGTGGCGCACTCCTTTAATCCCAGCACTCGGGAGCCAGAGGCAGGCAGATTGCTGTGAGTTCGAGGCCAGCCTGGTCTACAAAGTGAGTCCAGGACAGCCAAGATAACATAGAGAAACCCTGTCTCAAAAAATAATAATTAAAACAAACAAACAAACAAAAAACACTTGAGCTGGGTGGTAGTGGCGCAAGATCCCAGCACTTGGGAGGTGGATCTCTGTGAGTTCCAGGCCAGCCTGGGATAGCCATGGCTAAAACAGAAAAGCCCTCTCTTGAAAAGAAAAGAAAGAAAGAATGAAAGAAAAAGAAAAAAAAGCACTTGATGTTCTTGTTGGGTCCCAGCACCCACATAATGGCTTATATGACACACTTGCAAGGGCTCCAGAGGACCTGATACCCTCTTCTGGCCTTCTTGATCAGGAATGCAATAGTACATATGCAGACATGCAGATAAGCTCATCCACATAAAGTAAAAACAAATAAGTGTTCTCTCTCTCTCTCTCTCTCTCTCTCTCTCTCTCTCTCTCTCTCTCTCTCTCTCTTCCCGAGACAGGGTTTCTCTGTGTAGTCCTGGCTGTTCTAGACTCACTTTCTAGACCAGGCTGGCCTCAAACTCACATCGATCTGCCTGCCTCTGCCTCCCAAGTGCTGGGGTTAAAGGCGTGCGCCACTGTCGCCCGGCTTAAGTCTTCTTTAAAGGTGGCACAACAAGGCCGATACAGGTGTACCCTGTGTAGACTGAAGCAAACCGACAGGTAGAGAGAAAATGTACATGGAGGTGGGTGGTCAGAATCGAGACTCCTTCCTGTAGGATCCAGTCCTGTTGAATGAAGCATTGCATCTGTAGGACAGACGTTGAGAACCTTCCTCACATCCTGGCTCTTCTCCCTGACAACAGTGAGGCCAGCCCTTTCTCAGTGCTGCCTCCCTCAGCTGTAAAATGAGAACAGTAGCACAGTTCGGATGGACACCAGCGAGTGAAACAATGCACTGAAAGGAATTAGAAAAGCTTGTGCAAAACAGGGGTCCCATGTGTCCTCTGAGTTATTAATGAGGGAGACGTGAGCGATACAGCAGGAGCCTCTGAGAAGGTGGAAAGCACAAAGCCAGTCCTGGCGTCTGAGCCGCCCTCCCTGGACAAGACCCTTCTGGATCTTGTGCACAAGTGTGTGTGCACACATTCTATCTACCTATCTATCTGTCTGTCTGTCTGTCTGTCTGTCTATCTATCTATCTATCTATCTGTCTGTCTGTCTATCTATTTATCTATCTATCTATCCATCTATTTATCTATCTTCTAGTATATAGTTGAATTGTTAAAAGGAGAATTTGGCATCCCTGCCCGTGGGTCCTCCTACCGGCTCTCCAAACCCGGAAGAAGGAAGTGCTGTTCTACTTTCCTTGCCCATGGCTGTGTTGAACTATTCTGACAAGAGCTACTTAGGAGAGAAAGGGTTTGTTTTAACTCCCAGTTCCAAGCTGCAGCCCATCAGAAGAGGGGAGTCAAGAACCTGAAGCAGCTGCCACAGCACAGAAGAGAGTCACAGCCGAGTCACCAGCAGCGGGGGACGCATGCACGTGCGGCAGTGCTCAGCTGACTCGCTCCTTTTCACACGGTCTAAGACCCAGTCTGTGAAATGGCACCGCCCACATTCGTGGTGGATCTCCCCACTGCAGCTAACCCAATTAGGAGAATTCCTCACAGTTAGACCCCACAATGTAACACAATCCAGAAAATTCCTCACTGAGACTCCTGGGAAGCCAGGTGATTCTTGACTGTGCCAGTGGACAAGAAAACTAACCTCCACAGTTACACAGGAAGAAAAACAAGCCAAATCCAAGCTACTTGTTAGTATCTTGCCTCTGTACAATGTTAATAGTATTAAAAAAATTTAGGCCCGGCGTGGTGGCGCACTCCTTTAATCCCAGCACTCAGGAGGCAGACAGGCAGGTGGATCTCTGTGAGTTTGAGGCCAGCCTGGTCTACAAAGAGTCCAGGACAGCCAGAGCTCTGTGTAACAGAGAAACCATGTCTCAAAAAACAAAGCAACAACAACAACAACAAAAAACCCAAAACCAAAACCAAACAAACAACAACAAAAAATTTAACAAGTCATGAACACATTGTGCTGTTAGTTTTGAACTTTCTACTGTCCCCAACTATGGCTTCCTGCTGGGTTGTAATAATACAACTGGCTTGGTCCCTTTTTAAAGACCTTGTGTGGTGTTTATAGACATTAGTATATCTCTCTTCCTTGGAACTATTTTTTAGACTAAAATCCACAAAAGGTAAATCACTAGGCTGTATAGCACAAGTGTACTGTTTATTTTTCTCATTACATATTGTGACCCTGCTTTGCCAAATGACTCAGCAAATTTAGGTTGCCCATAGTTACACTAAGCATGGGTGTACTATCATTAACTTTTTTTCTTTTTATCTGCCAATTATCTTTAGCAAGTATGTTTTAAGTATGTGCTTTCTGAAAGATATCATGCTGGATGTTTTTAGATGCCAGAGCAGACAATCCAGGCCTCTAACATAGTGGGGAAATGTTATGTGCGTGCTGAGAACTGATGATTGCAGGGAACAGTGGGCGAGATTAGAGGCACAGCATGCACCAAACTGCAATAACAAAACATGGATTTTCTTTTTATAGTTTTCTTTCTTCCTTTTTCTCGTTCTTTTTTGGTTTCTGGAGACCGGGTTTCTCTGTGTAGCCTTGGCTGTCCTGGACTCACTTTGTAGACCAGGCTGGCCTGGAACTCAGAAATCTGCCTACCTCTGCCTCCCGAGCACTGGGATGACAGGTGTGCGCCACTGCACCTGGCTTATAAACTTAAGCTTTTGAATGGACAATTCTGTCCTGTATTTATAAAACATTGGGAAGGCCTGACAGATGGCTCCATTTTAAAGTGGCTGCTGTGCAAGTGCAGATACTTGAGTTTGTATCTGCAAAAGCCAGGTGCAGACCCATCTTTAAACCTGGTGCTGAGACAGTGGATGTAGACAGATCACTGGCGCTCACGTCCAGCCAACAGTCAGTTCAATGAGCCCCAGAGCCAGTGAGAGACCCTACTTCAAAAACTAAGGCAGAGAGTAGCTGAGAACAACTAGGCTCCACACACATGTATACACACACACACACATATACCCAGACACACCACACACAGCCCCCCCCCAGGCACACACCTACACACACACACACACAGCCTCCCAGGCTCACACCTACATGAACAGGTACACACACTCACATATACCCAGACACACCACATACACAGCCCCCCCCAGGCACACACCTACACACACACACACACACACACACACACACACACAGCCCCCCCAGACACACACACACACACACACACACACACACACACACACACACACACCACAGCCTTGCAGGCATACAGCTACATGAATATGTATACACACACACAGCCTCCCAGGCCCATACCTACGTGAACATGTACACACACACACACACACACACACACACAGAGCCTTCCAGGCACACACCTACATGAACATGTGTACACACACACAGCCTCCCAGGCACACACCTACATGAACAGGTATACACACACACAGTCTCCCACGTGCACAGCTACATGAACACACACACACACACACACACACACACACACACACACTAGCTTTAAGGTATAAGAAGGTATTTGGTGAAATGTTTTCTCTTATCCTGGTCTACCAGGCACTCAGTTTCCTTCTCCCCTGCAAACTGCTTGTGTTCATGCATGTACTTACAATAGTGTTTTAGGATCGGCAAACAAATGCATGAATCTGACTCACGCTGCTGCTGCACTATTTATGCACACACATTTGCTGAGCGTCTGTGTTTGGCAATCACATATCAGCTAAGAGAACCAGAATTCTCAGGCAGGACGGAGAGAATCTGGGGGAAAGGCCACGGCACCCAGGCAAGGCTGGCGCGGAGGGAGGCCCGCAGCTCAGGTGCCGTTCCCTTTGATCTGGGATTGATAAATTGATCTTTCTGGCAAACACTGGGTGCATTACTCATCCTCCTGGCAGAATTAGGAGGTTTTAGGTCTCTGATCTGATTGCTCCCCACTAGATACCTGAGTCAATCCAGCCAGGTCTTCTCCGTTAGTGGTTTGGACAGACAAACCTGGTTTTGGTTATGGACACCTGGTTAGATGATTCGTGAGGCTCCAGATAGCTGAGGTCAGCAGCTCCTTCTGCCCTCTTCCTTCCTTCCTTCCTTCCTTCCTTCCTTCCTTTCTTCAGACATGGTCTCATGCATCCCAGCCTAGTCTCAGGTTCTAAAGATGACCTTGACCTCTTGATCCTCCTGCCTCCAACTTCCAAATCGCTAGGATCACACGTGCGAGTCACTAGGCCTGGGTTACATGGTTCTGGAGTTCCAACCCTAGGGCTTGGTGTATCCAGGGCAAGTGCTCTACCAAATAAGCTACAGCCCCGTCTCCACCAACTCCTTTCCTAAAAGCCCATCAAGCATTAGAAGAGTCTAAAAAGGTGAACACCAAGGCCAGGCAAGATCTCTTACCAATAGCAGAATCTAGGCTTAAGCCCTGGCCTAGCCTTCGTGGGACCTTGCAACCTGGCAATTCTCATCCTAAAGATTTCCCCACAAGAATTAAGTGTCTATATCCACCAAAAGGCAGACATGTAAGTGATCACAGCAGTGTTATTTATAATACCTAAAAATTAGAAACAACACAAATGTCTGCTAAGAGAAAATGGACCTGGTATGGTGGAGCACTCCAGTGGTCCCAGCACTTGCACTGTGGAGGCCTCAGGAACTGAAGAGCTGCCTGGGAGCTGGCAGTGGTGGCACTTGGTTAGTGCCAGCAATTGTGAGTCAGAGGCAAGCAGCTCTTTGAATCCAAGAGCAAGTCTAGTGTACATGCTGAGTTCCAGGACAGCCAAGGCTGCTTCACAAAACAAAACAACAGGCCAGCCTAGGCTACATGAGACCCTGTGTCAAAATATAAGAAGAAATGAGGAAAATAAATCATTTGTGCTACATGCATACAATTAATTACATCACCCCCCAAAAAGCAAAGAATGAACCAACCCACAATCCAATAAATCTCATGCATGTTACGTTGAATGAGAGAGCCAGATAGAATTTTAAAAGTTTATTTTATGTGTATGGATGTTTTGCATGCATGTGAGTCTGCATACCATGCGTGTGCCTGGTGCCCTCACAGGTCAGAAGAGGGTGCTGGATCCTCTGGAGCTGGCATGTGGGTGCTGAGACTAAAACCTGGGTTCTGGAAGAGCAGCAGGTGCGTCTAACAGCTGAGCCGTCTCTTCAGCCTTAAAAACGCTTATTTATGTATTTACTGTGAGCTGAGGAGAGAGTGAAATGCTTGTTGTACAAGCATCATAACCGGAATTTAGGCCCATGTGATTGATTCGAGTGCTGGGGAGGCAGAAGTGCTTGGACCTCTGGGGCTTGCTGGCCAGTCAACCCAGCCTAATTCACTTGCCCCAGCTTCCAGTGACCCTGTCTCAGTGGATGGCATCTAAGTAGTAATGCCCAAGGCTGGTCTCTGGCTGCTATATGCCCATAAGCATGTACTTCCCTACCTGCACACACATGTGCTCTCACACACACATGAAACACCCCCCACACACACACACACATACACAGGAAAGGAGCCAAAAAAAGGATATAAAAGTATACATATCATAGGTTCCATTTCTATGAAAGTCAAGATTAAGCCAGATGATAGTGGTGGCATACCCCTTTAATCCCAACAGTAGGGAGGCAGAGCCAGACAGATCCTTGTGAGTTCGAGGCCAGCCTGGTCTACAGAGTGATTCCAGGACAGCCAGGGCTACACACAGAGAAACGCTGTCTCAGGAAAATGAAACAAAAACAAACAAACAAACAAACAAGCCAAGATTAGACAAAAAACTGGCTGGCTAACTCAGGTTAGTACTTAGAGGAAGGGAAGCCATGCTGACAGGAGGTCGCCCCTGAGATCCTGGAGCCATGCTGACAGGAGGTCGCCCCTGAGATCCTGGGAATCTGTCAGATCTTGATGTGGGCTGTAAGTACACAGTCATATACACATGTGAGCCACTGTAAGCAGAACATTAAAGATCGCTCATGTCTTTTGCTTTGTTTTGTTTTTAGAGACAGGGTTTCTTTGTGTAGCCCTGGCTGTTCTGGAACTGGCTCTGTAGACCAGGCTGGCCTCGAACTCACAGAGCTTCACCTGCTTCTGTCTCCAGAGTGCTGGGATTAAAGGCCAGCAACACCACACCTACCTGATGGGCTGCTCAGGTAGTACAGTTAGAAAGAACTGTCTGTAGAGCATTTGCTCTGAGATGTTCACCACCTCTAGTTAGTACCTCATTTTTAGAGTCCAGGGCTCGCAGGCTTACTGATGTCTGTATCTCCTAGCTGGCAGATTGCATCACTGCCAACTGGTTCACCAACCACCACTTTTTTGGTGTAGAGAGGTTGTTTTTCTGCGCATGTATTTTATGACCCTCTAGTTTGAAAAACTTTCTTGGCTCCTGTATGTCTGTGGGATACAACCCAAGTACTTCTTTAAAGCAAACAAAGACTTTCCTAATCTAATCTTTGTACCTTTGTGCTTTTCACCTCCTTTCCTCCCTGGTTCACAGACCCGTCCCTTGATTGCTTCCCTTTGCACCTATGGCCCCCTATGTTCTCCTACCGCCCTGCCCATAACAATGATTCTGAAAATTCCTCCTTAACTCTCACAGTTTTGCTCTCAAGGCTGCCATGTCACATGTCTGACCGTGCTTCTGTCCTGACGTCCTACCTTGGTGATTTCAGCACATTTGCCATATTAACGTCTCTACAGTTTTTGTTCTGAGTTAAATGACTCCTGGGGACACAGCTCAGTTGGGAAGAAAGCATTTCTGTGACAACGAACGGAGGTTGGGGAGATGACAGTTGAGCAGGTAAAATGCTTGCCACACTAGCATGAAGACCTGAGCTTTATCCTCAGCACTCTGTAACAGAGCCTGGCAAGGTGGTTATGGAGGGAGGGCAGAGACAGGCAGATCACTGGGACTAGCTGATGAGCCACTGTAGCCAAGCCCTGGGCCCCAATCGCTTCCCATTATGTTCTTGTTGTGGATTTTGGAATCAGATGAGACACTCAAGACATACATTAGTGTTGCTTTTAGTTTGGCTTTGGTTTAGTTTTTTGTTTGTTTCTGTTTTTGGAGACAGGCTTTCTCTGTGTTATAGCCCTTGATGTCCTAGACTCACTTTGTAGACCAGGCTGGCTTCTTAACTCATGAAAATCCACCTGCCTCTGCCTCCAGAGTGGGATTAGAGTGTGCCACCATGCCCGGCTCTTGGTATTGCTTTCAGTTCAGGCCTTTTTTTTTTTTTTCAGACAGTCTTACTAGCTCTAGGTCACTTGAAACTCACTAGGTAGACCAGATCTAGAGATCTGCCTGCTTATGCCTCCCAAGTGCTTCGATTAAAGGTGTGCAACCCCACACTTGGCCCCAGGTTTCCAGTTTTAAGACAGGGAGGGCTTTTGGAAGCTGGGCGGTGGTAGTGCACACCTTTAATCCCAGCACTTGGGAGGCAGAGGCAGGCGGATCACTATGAGTTCAAGGCCAACCTGGTCTACAAAGCAAGTTCAGGACAGCCAAAGCTAACATGGAGAAACCCTGTTGTGTGTGGGGGGTATGGAGGGTTGCGGAGGGGGTTAAAGAGCACTGTCTGGTCTTCCAGAGGCCTTTAGTTCAATTCCCAGCAACCACATGGTGGCTCACAACCATTTATAATGTGGTCTGATGCCCTCTTCTGGCTTGCAGGTGTACATGCAGGCAGAACAATGTATATATAATAAATAAAGCTTAAAAAAAAGGACAAGGCTTTCTTTCACTGCCCAACAAACAAAACAGCCATTCGATATAAATAATTAATTACATTAATAAGTAAATTTTAAAAAGTCAGCTGGGCATGGCGGCCCAGGCCCGTAATCCCTGCTTTTATGATTAAGATACGAGGCAATAAGATAAGATAGATACAAAGTACGAGATTTCAGCACCAATTTTACGTATGAGAATAAGATAAGATGATAAGATAGTAAGGTACCAGGCAGCAGATATTATGTTATAGAGGAATTTATTAAATGAGCATGGGGAGAGAAGGAAAGGCGGAAGGGGTACCCGAGAGAGAGAGAGAGAGAGAGAGAGAGAGAGAGACAGACAGACAGACAGACAGACACAGAGAGAGACAGACAGAGACAGAGAGACAGAGAGACAGAGAGGAAGAATAAGAATAAGAGGAGGTAGAGAAAGAGTAAGAGGTAGAGATGGGGTAAGAGGTAAGAGAGGCAGCCAAAAGGAGGGTTTGCTTTTATATAGTCCTGGGCAGGGCCACAACCCGGAGGCAGGCAGGCAGGCAGCGACATCACAGGCATGCAGACTGAAGCAGAATCCTAACTCTGCGCTCTGGGAGGCAGAGACAGTTGGATCTCTCTGAGTTTGAGGCGATTCTGGTTTATAAAGTGAGTCCTGGACAGCCAAGGCTACGCAGAGAGACCCTGTCTCGTCAAACAAACAAACAACCCCCCTCCCCCGCCCTCCAAAATTCAGTTCATGGCATTGCTAGCTACATTCTGACAGTTCAACAGCAACCTGTAGTGAGTAGTGGCCGCCGCACTGGAAAGGACAGAGAGCAACATACCTATCATTGCTGGTAGGTGTTTGTTTTATTTACAGACCTAGGGGTCTACTCTGGTTTTCCGTGCGTGACTTTGAAGCGCAGGGAGAAAGTGTGCTTTCACCAACCGCTAAGTTCACAGTAATAACTCGTAAGGGATTCTTGCACACAAGCCTCTTCCTACACCGATCCGCCCTTTCATTTGTAGATTAGAGCCTCTCACTTTCACGCTCCCGTGTAGAGCCGGAAAGCCTCTGATCCCAAGGCCGCCGCAGCCGCCGCGGATCACGTGGCACGGCCCCTCGCACCCCACCCCCACCCCACCCCCTAGGCTCGCACCGCCCCACTTGCCCTCACTGCGCAAGCGCGGGCCGCGAGCGTGGGGCATCTCGAGACAGCCGGGCTGCTGGCTGCGGAGCGTGGGGGGTTTGCGGCCTGCGTTCCGCCAGCTCCAGCGGCTCACAGGCCGAGGTAACGAGGCGCAGTAAGCCGAGCCTCCCTGCTCCCCGGTCAGCGTGGGCCATGGAGACTCAGGTGCTGACGCCGCACGTCTACTGGGCTCAGCGACACCGCGAGCTGTACCTGCGCGTGGAGCTGAGTGACGTGCAGGTAAAAGGATGGGATGCGGGCTGTGCGCGGGATCGGGGCCCTGGATACCCGCCGTCCGCCCTGCGCGTCTGCGCTCCTGCAGTGCGCCAGCAGGAGCCGCGAGTGGGGCGCCCTCGGTCTCCCCCAGGGCAGCAGGTGCCGTCGGGGGTTCCGCTTGTGCCCTCCCCCGCCTCCCCTTTGTTCCTGGCGGACGCCCTGGGGACCCTCAGCTGGGTCCTGGAGGCCTAGCCGCTGGCTCTCGGGGTGCCTGAGGCCCTCTGAGACGTAGGATGAGCTCTGTGGGTTTGAGGTGCGGCGTGACAATGGCCTGCTGGGCCGTGGCTGGACGTCAGCGCTGGCCTCTGGTGTCCAGCCAGGGCACCTCTCATTGACGTTCTCAAGGTCCGCCACAGAGCTGGCCAGGGGGCAACCCCCCAGCCGTTCAGTGATGGAAATCTACACCACCCCTCCCCAAGGAAATGATTTCCATCCTTCTCCTAAAGGCTGCGAGCTCAGCTTTGGCGACATGCGTAAAAAAAAAAAGATCTTGTTACACAAAGCATTATTTTCATCTCATTTACCTATTAATATGAGCAAATCAAGTCCTTGGGAACTTCCGTGTCTCTAACTAGACCATCCAGTATTATTGTCTATGTGGAGCAAGTGGTTTTGGTCTGGAATGTTCTTTCTGCAGTCATCCTTACTCCCCAGTCTCCTTGACGTCCAGGGTATTCTAACGTCCTTCATTGAACTGTTTCTTGGAATTAGACACTTACCTGGATTCACCAATCCAATTGGCATGTTTTCTTGCAGAGCGTAGGTACTGGGTGTGCACCTGAGTCTAATGTTTGCTTCTGGAATGTAAATTTTGTTCCTTTGTGAACAATGAGGTTAGTACTGGCCAGACTGTCTTTGAGTAAGCAGTACCATTGCATGATGTGTCGTTTATTGTGTTAAGCCCGAATTAAGCTTTACTTGTAGTAGGATGAATAATTTTCTGTGCTGTCTTCTACTGTGCTGCAGGGTTCTTTGCTAAAATAGAAAAAAAAAAGATTTGTTTATTTATTTCTATGCTTTGGAGACAATCTTGTTTTGTAGCTCTGCCTGGCCTGGAACTCAAAGAGATCCATCCCCCAGCCTCTGCCTCCTGAGTGCTGGAGGTAAAGATGGCATCACCATGCCCAGGGATACATGTTAGAAATAATGTTAACAGGGAAAACTAATGAAGGTGGAGAAAAAGGGTGAGATTTTCTTTTGGAGAGAAAAATCCTTTTTGAGAAATTTTGGGCCAGGTGTGGTGGCTCACACCTCTAATCCCAGCAAGGAGTGGGGGGTGGGGGGGGTGGGGGGGATGGGGAGGCAGGCTGATCGCTGAGAGTTCGAGGCCAGCCTGATCTACAAAGCAAGTTCAGGACAGCCAAGGCTACACAGAGAAACCCTATCTTGAAAAACTGGGGAAAATGTTTTTTTTTTTGGGGGGGGGGGTTGGGAATAAGTCCCTTACCTCTCATGGAGGTTTTATCTTTCTGGGGCTTCCCATCGGCTATTCTGAGGCATTAATTAATTTTACAACATGCCAATTCTATGTGTAAAATATTATAGATTTACAGAGGTGAGTCAGACTAGCTTCACTTTCCCAGGGCACAGGCAACTTTCCCAGGGCATTCTGTCTACCAGGAAGCATACTGATCATAAAACCGAAAAGGTTTGATCATTAATATGTCTCTTGGTAGCTGGGTGGTGGAGGGGCACATCTTTAATCCTAGCACTCGGGGGTGAGAGGCGGCAGATAGAGGCAGGTGGATCTTGGTGAGTTCGAGGCCAGCCTGGTCTACAAAAACGAGTCCAGGACAGCCAGGACTATACAGAAAAATCCTGTTTCACAAAACAAAACAAAAATGTCTCTTGGTATTGAAACGGGTCCCCAGAAATAAAGGAATTCTTTGCCTCTCTTTCATTGGGTTGGAAATGACTTCCAGAAATGAGAAGGCTTCTTGTCTGCCTGTTATTGGGAGAACTTTCCAGAGAGCCCACCTGTAGCTAACATCAAGTTCATTGTAATTACTCTCTGCAGATTGGGGTGACAGTGTCTATTAAGAGGGTGTTAAAACTGATTATAGGATTTGAGCATTGGTGCTAGGGGACGACAAATGGGAGATGGGCCCTCACTGCAGCTTAGACACTGTGGATAAACAGGCCGTTCTGAAAAAACAGTAGGGAGGAAAGGCTGACGTGGGAAGTAAACTGTTGAGAAATAGTGTTCACTTTGGCCAAGAGAGGGAAGGTGTCTGGTATATTTTGGTGGCAGTGTGACCTGGTGCTTGTTTTTATACACAGTTATTCATTGGGCTTTGCCTCATTTTGTATTTTGTTTTCAGAGTTATCTTTTCTGAAGCTGTTATTTTATTTTCTGAGACAGGGTCTCTCTGTGTAGCCTTGGCTGTCCTGGACTCACTTTGTAGACCAGGCTGGCCTTGAACTCACAGCGATCTTCCAGCTGATCCTCCAGCCTCTGTCTCCCTAGTGCTGGCATCAAAGGCGTGTGTCACCACGCCTGCCTCTGCCTCTGTTTTCTTGATTAATCTACTCAGGTTCTGCGGAAACAAGTTCTAGTTCAAGGTCTGGCTCAAGATGAAGTAATTTGTTTGCTTCATATAAGCGTTTAAGGAATGTTGGCTGTTGTTGGTCCTAAGGCGGGTCCTGGGCCTCTTTGCCTCTGATAACTTGTCCTATGGCTGATAAGTGAGTTTCAAAGGGTTGAAAACTACATACCAGTGTTGGGGTGGTCAGTTCTGCCCCCTCCCCCCTAGGACATGATGATGATCTAGTTGTGACATCAGACTCTGGGGCTGCAGAGTTAACACTGAGGAGGGCCGTGTCCAGTGACAGCTTCACTAGTGGCCTGCACTTGAGGTGAACAACAGCAAAGAGGCAGCGCTACTGGGCAGGCCTGTCTCAGCCACCATGGCTGTGAACGCATGTGTTTATTTAGCAAGATTTCAGTGCTGTTAGGACAGAGTACACAGCTAGTTTGAAAGATACTAATTTTTGTCAGTGTCTGGTAGGAAAAGAAGTCACCCAAGGTGCGAGATGGGGCCTTTTTTCTTCCCTTTGCTAGCTGATGGCCACAGATAACATGAGCCTCCTCCGCTTGGTTTGCATAAATGTGAATAATACTGTCTAATTCACAGGAAGGGCCCTTTTGATGTTTGAACTGGGGTTAAAGGTGATTTGCAAACTCTAGTGTGCCCCCAAGCATGTGGGCTTCTGTGGCTGTGCTGCTAAGTCTTAGACACACAGCCGGCAAGCAGAATGCCGCCTGTTAGCAGGCTTGCCCGCGTGTGAAACCTTACCACACGACCAAGCCGGCTTCACACACTGAGGAAGGATGAGCTGCTCAGAAAACTGGATTTGGAGAACTATTAATCCAAGTGGCAAAAAGATAAGATTCCTGCCTGTGTCCTTCACAAAAATCAATTTCAGGTGGGTGGATGACCTGACTGCATATAGTGAAGCTGCTAGCGAGAGTTGAGGAGACCGTGGTATTAGAATCACAGAAGAGGGGCTGGAGAGATGGCTCAGAGGTTAAGAGCACAGGTTGCTTTTTTGTTGTTTTTTTTTTTTGTTTGGTTTCGTTTGGTTTGGGTTTTCGAGCCAGGGTTTCTCTGTGTGTAGTCTTGGCTGTCCTGGACTCACTTTGTAGACCAGGCTGGGCTCGAACTCACAGCGATCCACCTGCCTCTGCCTCCCAAGTGCTGGGATTAAAGGCGTGCGTCACCACACCTGGCACTGGCTGTTTAAGAGGTCTTAAGTTCAATTCCCAGTAGCCATGTGGTGGCTCACAACCATCTATAATGATGAGGTCTGGTGCCCTCTTCTGGCGGGAAGGCACACATGCAGGCAGGATGTTGTATACATAATAAAGAAATTTTTAAAAAACACAGAAGAACATCTTTTTAAAAAACTTTTTATTTATTGACAACTTTCATTTTCTAATGTAGGAGTGTTCTGTCTGCATGTACACCTACATACCAGAAGAGGGCATCAGATCGCTTTTTTATAAATGGTCATGAGCCACCATGTGGTTGCTGGGAATTGAACTCAGGACCTCTGGAAGAGCAGCCAGTGTTAACTGCTGAGCCATCTCTCCAGCCCCAAAAGAACATCTTAAGAAACAAAATGTGAGTCAGGCATGGTGTTATATGCCTTTAATCCCAGCACTTGGCAGGTAGATTTCTATGAGTCTACAAAGTGAGTCTAGGACAGCCAGTGCTACACAGGGAAACACTTGCTGCAAAGACCCTACCAAACAACCAGCATCTTGCCTAAAGAATAGCGTAAGAAAACAGATGTATTTTCCAGCAGAAGAAAGAGCAGATAATAAAAGCAGGTCAAAGAGTGGCCAGGAACCCTGAAATGATGTCTACCTAATTTCAGTAATAATCAGGGGCTATTATAGGATGCTATTTATTCACATAAGATTGGGAAGTACAGAAAGTGCTGAGGATGTTTGGGAGAAAGACAGTAAACATTTTTTGGGGGGAGGGGATGGCTCTGGTGGTGCACTCCTTTAATTCCAGAACTTGGAAGGCAGAGCCAGGTAGAGTTTGAGGTCAGCCTGATCCACATAGCAAGTTAGTGTGCCCACAAGTTTAAGTTTGAGACACAGTGCATTTGTGGAGGTCAGAGTTCAACTTGCCGAGTTAGCTCTCTGCTTCTATTATTTGGGTCTGGGGAACAGAACTTATGTGGTCATGCCTGGCTAAAAGCTTCCTTGCTTACTGACCCAAGATGAGACATTTTTTGTTTTTGTTGTTTCGCTGGCCCTCCGTGAGTCATTTTAATACAGTTACTGTGAGTGTTAATTGGTAAATTTTATTTCTGAGAACAGTTTGGCAGTGTCTGGTTGAGTTGAAGATGTACTTTAAGTAATTGCAACTACACCAGTGTCTGCTTTATTTTCTTTTAAGCCACAGAAAAATAGAGCAGAATGCCAGTGGATATTAGTGATGGGTGGCAGTGTTTGTTATAGTTTTCAGTGTTTGGCTAATTGCTTGAAATATTTCACAATAAAATTCAGAAACTCTAAACTGTTCATAACCACAAAACAAAAATACTCACAAAGCAGCAAACTAAATAACTTGGTTATTTGAATTGATTCAGACACAAGGCCATGGGGGAAAACAAAGGGAGGGCTGAAGTGGTAGAGGCCATTGTAAATAGAGTGGTCAGGGAAGGCTTCATGGAGGAAGTGGTGTTTGAGCCAAGCGACATGCAAGGCTAAAATGAGTTATGCAGGAAGCAAGGAGTAGGACTGGGGCTGTAGCTCAGCAGAAGAATGTTCTTTGAATGCTTGAGAGGCTGTGGGATTGATCCCCTGCATCACTCGCAAAAAGACGGAGCAGCCAAACCCAGGGGGGAGGGAGGGGGGGTGGGGGTGGGGGGAAGAAGGGGCCCAGAGCCGTAGTGTTCTGACGAGTGCACAGATCTAAAGGCAGGCCTGGGGCTTAGAGGGTTCCCGGAGAACAGAAAGGCCATTAGTATGTGTGGGGTGCTGTAAGGAAAAGGGGGAGAGGAGGGTGAAGGGTTTGAAGATGTAGGTCATGCAGGGCCTTGTTGCCATGGCAAGGAGCTTAGAGTTCACTGTCGAGCGATGGGAACTGGCGAAGAATTCTGAGCAGAAGGATGACTCCTTAGGGTCTGTATTCTACAAACCTCTCAGGAGCCCGCTGGGACAGCGCGGTGCTAGCGTGCTTGTCTATACTTGAGTCCCAGCACTGTGGGCCGGGGGTCAGATTCTCTACACCTGCTATGTGGATCATAACAGGGCTTTCTTTTAGACAGGGTGACATGTAGCCCAGGTTGGCCTTGGACTGACTCTAGCTAAGGATCACCTTGAACTTTGCCTTCTGCCTCTACCTCTTTGGTTAGAAGGATTTCAGACCCAGCTTTGGAAGACCCTGTGTTTCTCCCCCCCCCTTTTAAAGATTTATTTTTACTTTGTGTGTGGATGTCTTGTCTGCATGCATGTTTGTGCGCCATGTGCTTGCAGTGGCTGCGGAAGCTAGAAGAGGGGCGTCAGGCCTCCTACCCTGGAGTTTAGACGGTTTGTGAGCCGCCATGTGTGTGCTGGGAGCCACACCCAGGTTCTCTGGAGGAGCTGCAAGCTCGTAAACCAATGAGCCCTCTCTCCAGCCCTAGAAGACCATTTTAAAAAGGAGACTGTTACAATAATGTGGGTGAGCAATGGGGGGGGGGTGAGAATCATCTAGAGATGACAGTGGAGCTGGAGACTGAACAAAGTGAGGTATTTGGAGAGAAAGACATTGTCAATCAAGCATGGAAGGATTGTATTTCCGGGAGGGAGAGAGGAAAGAAGCAGCGGCCTGCCTCTGGATGCTGGGATTGAAGGCCACTAGGCCCAGCTCAGTAAGAGATCCTTAGAACTGGTGGTGGGATGTGTGATTCCGTTGAGCGATTAGAAGGAAGGGTCTGATGGCCTTGTAATCCACAAGGACTTCTGTAGCTTCAGTTATCCAGGGACCATCTCCAAGAAGATAACATTTGAGCAGAAACCTGCATGCTATCAAGCCATTCAAGGAGGCTGGAGACCCGGTGGTTAAGAGCACTGGCTGCTTTTGCAGAGGACCCAGGTTAAATTCCCAGCACTGACATGGCGCCTGTACTATTTGAGTTTACTGTTGCTGTGATGAAACGCCATGACCAAAAGCAAGTTGAGGAGGAAAGTTCATGTGGCTCCCACTTCCACATTGTAGTCCATCGTTGCAGGAAGCCAGGGCAGGGACCAGGAGGCAGGAGCTGATGCCCCACTTAAGCTTCTTTTGGTTTCCCACCCAAGGGGACTAGGGTGTGTGTGAGGACCACAGGAAAGGCCTAGGTAGCAAACTTACCTCTACCGCATTCCAGACCTGTATAGCCTCCACGGTAATATTTACATAGAAAACCATTTGTTGGGCTGGGAAATACAGTTCAGTGGCAGAGCACCCTCCTAGCATGCACAGGGCTCTGAGTTTGGTCTCCAATACTGTGAAAAACCAAATTAAAAAAAAAACCTGTTTCTCTTACTGAGAATCCCCTGAACTTCCAGAAGATAGCCCCCGCCCCAATCTTTAGTGGTCATTATCATAAGAGTACAGTCATCGCTGCCATGTTTAATGGAGGAGGTTAAACATTTGGTCCAGTTTTCCTCCTGGGATAACTCTTTCCTTTTTCTCCTTATCGCTTTTGAAAACACAACATCAGAAGATGAGAGCCCCAGTTCCCCACACAGCTCCTACAGGTGAATCCCTGGGAGTGGGTCTGAAATTAGGATAGATGCTGCTGGTCTTGCATAACTCCAGCGAGTCAAGGCAGGGTCTTTCACATGTCCTCAGCATTTGGGGTCCATGTTCTGGACAGATACTCTGGCTTAAGCTGGGATCTTACGCTCCGCCGTGGGTTTTCTGCAGCTCTAGAGTACTGGGTACCGAGAGAGAGTGGCCAGGGCACAGGAATGGACTGGGCAAGCTGTAGCTTGGTGCCCTGGGGCACAGCTGCCTGTACTCCTCCTTTCTCAGATACTGTGGCCCCAGATTCTGGCTCTTCTGTGTGAAGTCTTTACTTCTACCCAGGAGGCCGTTCACTGAAGGGTGGCACCCACCAAGTTCTCACTCGCCCCTTTTCCTTGCTGCTCTTGACTGTGCACAGAGCGTGGAGGTGCGCAGCGATCTGGTACACCTGCCCTGCAGGCTTCGCTCTGCCTGGGCGAGTCTGTCCTTTGGTGAGTGACAGAACACAGAGTGCTAAGAGTCGAGCAGAAAATATGGGGATGTTTTAATTATGACACCTGGACCGCACCACCTCTTGAAGAGCTGCCTTGAATTGTAGGAGACGGGCTTTTTTATCCACTGGGGAAAAAAACTTAAGTTTTACTTTCAGCTGCTGAGCGTGTGCATTAAAGCACTTCCTGGGACTAATGAGACATTCGGAGAAACTTGCGCCCGATCCTCCTTTTCAGTTAGAAGTTGAGGGAAGAAGCCAGGCACAGTGGTACACACCTATAATCCCAGCACTTGGGAGGTAGAGGCAGGTGGATCTCTGTGAGTTTGATGCTAGCCTGGTCTACAAAGTGAGTCCAGGACAGCCAGGGTTACACAGAGAAACCCTGTCTAGTAATAACAAAAAAGAAGAAGAAGGAAGAAGAAGAAAGAAGAAGAAGGAGGAGAAGGAGAAGGAGAAGGAGAAGGAGAAGGAGAAGAAGAAGAAGAAGAAGAAGAAGAAGAAGAAGAAGAAGAAGAAGAAGAAGAAGAAGAAGAAGAAGAAGAAGTTGTTGTTGTTGTTGAGGGAATCTGTCATCTGGAGCCTGAGGCTGTTAGAACCACAAAGCGTGTTTGAGTGTGTTGGGATGTTGTGAGCCTAGCCCCGTTCTAATTCTTCTCTTCTTCATTTTGGTAAGAGGCTGTCACCTTGGCAACAGTTCCCAGCCTGCTTGTTCCCTTTGTGCTTGTTCTCTTTTCAGTTCAATAACCCTTAACTGCCTGTCCACTCTCAGTCTTGTTCCTTGCTGGGCTCTCACAGGAAGTGACTCATCTGTTCCGCTGGGTGCTCAGGGATGCAGCGTCAGAGATCTATCTGTTCCCCCATCTACCTCACATAGCCCCCTGCCTGCCTCGCCATCGTTGTAATGGAGTGATTCACAGCCTGATCATTCTGCAGAGTTAGAGCAGTTTAGAGCCCTTGGAGGAGCCTCAGTCAGCGAGGTAGACACAGAAACCCACAGAGAGAGATGTGAGCAGACCCCTCACCCTTAGCCAGGAGGCACAGGGTAGGAGGAGGTCAGTCTCCGGGAGGAGGTGAGGAAGTTTCTGCTTTATTGTAATTTCTCCACAGTAAAATGTCTCTTGTGTCCCTGGTCTCTCTTCACAGAATCCTGCCATCAGCATCACGGAAAATGTGCTCCATTTCAAAGGTCAGTACTGGGCAAAGGCTTGAAGCCCTCTGCATGGGTCAGGAGGCCTCATGGCAGTTTCTCATTTTAAACAAATCAAAACAATTTCTCTCAACATATCTCTATATCTATCTATACAAACATATCTGTCTTTCTGTCTGTCTGTCTATCTATCTATCTATCTATCTATCTATCTATCTATCTATCATCTATTGAAACAGGCTTTCAGTATACAGCCTTGGTTGGCCTGGATCTCACTGTCTAGACCAGGCTGGCTTTAAATTTATAGAGATCTGCCTCCCTCTGCCTCCTGAGTGCTGAGTGCTGAGATTAAATGTGTGCACCACTGTACTTTGCAAACATATTTTTTTCCAAGACAGGATTTCTTCCTTCCTTTCTTCCTTCCTTCCTTTCTTTCTTTAAGATTTATTTATTTATTTATTATGTATACAGTGCTCTGCTTGCATTACACCTGCAGGCCAGAAGAAGGCACTAGATCTCATTATAGATGGTTGTGAGTCACCATGTGGTTGCTGGGAGTTGAACTCAGGACCTCTGGAAGAGCAATCAGTGCTCTTAACCTCTGGGCTATCTCTCCAGCCAGAGACAGAATTTCTTTGTGTAGTCCTGGCTGTCCTGGACTTAACTTTGTAGACCAGGCTGGCCTCAAACTCACAGAGATCCGTTTGCCTCTGCCTCCCAAGTGCTGGGTGGCACGTACCACCACTGCCCAGCTATATTAAAACTCAGTGTGTGTGTGTGTGTGTGTGTGTGAGAGAGAGAGAGAGAGAGAGAGAGAGAGAGAGAGAGAGAGAGAGGAGAGAGAGAGAAAGGAGGCGGGGACACAAAGGTCAGACAAATATGTAAGAGAAACAGTGTGTCAGAGTGTTTGGAGCATCTAGATGGTTCTCTTTGAGTCAAGCATTCTCACACATCAGTGGCTGTGTGCATCTGTGATCCAAGCTGAAATGCTACCACTGACACGCTACACAGACACGCATGCAGGCAAACACTCTCACACATAAAATAAGTATTTAAATCTTCAATTTTTTAAGATTTATTTATTTATTGTTATGTATACAATAGCTCTGCCTGCCCATACACCTGCAGGCCAGAATAAGGCACCAGATCTCATTATAGATGGTTGTGAGCCACCATGTGGTTGCTAGGAATTGAACTCAAGACCTCTGGAAGAGCAGCCAGTGCTCCTGACCTCTGAGCCATCTCTCCAGCCCTAAACCTTCAATTTCTTAAAAAAGATTATAATAGAGACAGAGAGAGACAATTTATCACACGTGTGCTGAGGAAGGTGGGGGTAGGGGTGGGGCGGGAATCAACCCCAGCATCTCCCACATGTACTCTGCCATTGAACACTGTTCTTAGCCCAGTGGAACATGCCTTTCTTTCTTTCTTTCTTTCTTTCTTTCTTTCTTTCTTTCTTTCTTTCTTTCTTGTTTGAGATATTGTCTTGCTATACATCCCATTCCAGGCGTTATTATAGGCCTGTGTCCACCACACTTGGGTGACATTTTACTGAGACTTTGCTATTCTGATGGTCTTTGATTCCAAGGATCTAGCTCATGTTTTCCTGTGGCTCCTGAGGAGAGAAACTTCCTGCTGGGCCCAAGATACTGAACCAGTGTTAACAGGCAGCCAGTGGCTAGGCCACCTTACGTTCTTACCGTTCTAGTTTTCCAGAGTTTTGTGTGTGTGTGTGTGTATGTGTGTGTGTGTGTGTGTGTGTGTGTGTGTGTCTGTGTGTGTGATCACAAGTAGCCCAGGCTGGCTTCAGATTTGCCATGTAGCTGAGGATGACCTTGAACATCTGAGCCGCCATGCCTAGTTTCCTGGGGTTATTGGAAAATGGGATTTACGTTTTTCCTTCGTTCCGTTTTTCAAGAGAGAGTTGTGGTGGTGGTAGTGCAGGCTTTAGGGTTTGCATGGTCTAGAGTATTACAGCCACTCATAGCAAACATCAGGCAGGTTGTACTAAAATGGCCAGAAGCGGGAAGAGAAACCCGAAGGAACCAAGTGAAAAATAGCAGAGAGCGGAGGAGAGGGGTGTCCTGTGGCAGCTGCTGGGTCTAGTGGTCACGGGAGCTTGGGCAAAGAGTGCTTGATTTGGGAAAAGAGCCATATTATGGCTCAGGGATAGAGTGGCCACCTCCGGGATTGTTCCCTCAGTTCTGCCTGTCCTCTGCCCTCTTGCACTTGGGACTGCTAAAGGACAGGTTGGCTTCTGCCTTCCTTATGTGTCTTTGGTTGGAAGGTTCTAGATTAGAGTCATCTTTGAGATATGTAAATATTTCCATCTCTCCCTGAATCTCTGTCTTTCCTCGATTCTGCACCCCTCCCCCCTTGTATCTCTGTATTGGGACTTGAACCCAGGCCTGGTGCATGCTGGCAGGTACTCATGGGCTGCTGAGCCACATCCCAATCCTGCGGCCTGCCTTACACAGCCAGCATGGCATACACACCTGATGTTTTTTCTGCCCAGGATTTAGAAGCAAAGTAAATCAAAGTAAATGGCAAAGTTAGAGTTTGTTTTCCTACCTTGGGCCTTCCTTGTTTTCTTCCTCTTCCTCCTCTTCACCTCCTTTTCCTTCCTTTCTTCTTCCTCTTCTTCCCCCCCTCTTTCTCCCCATTCTTTATTTTCTTTTTTCTGTTATTGTATTGGCTGTCATACAGGTGGTTAACAGCCCAAATCAGACTATCAGTGACCTCCTTAGGCGGTTCACGTTTGCCTATAGTTTGGCTTATCCAGCCGTTGGCTCACTCTGTCCTTACACTCCCACACTTTTGATGGAACCGTTAACTTTTGCCTTCTTTTCCAAAATATTGTTGTAGGCTGTTTTTTGGGTGGCCTTGCTCTGCTCAAATTCACAAAAGTCCACGTTCTTTTCTTTGAAGCTCAGGGACATGGTGCCAAAGGAGACAACGTCTATGAATTTCACCTGGAGTTCTTAGACCTCGTGAAGCCGGAGGTACGTTCTCTGCTTCCTCATAACCTTTCCGTCTTAGGAAGTGCACACTAGTAGTTAGGTGACGTGAAGGGTCTGAAGATGAAGAGGGAAGGGGCTGAGACTGTTCTGTTGGGAGCAGAGCCCTGGATCTAGCCGCAGAGGGACGGGAATGCCGGGAACCCAGAGCTGCCTCGGGGCTTGCCCGTTATTTGCAACATGAACTTCCATTATTTTCTCACGTGTTAGATGAGGGCTCAGATGAAATCTCTACGTCTCTTCCAGTTCTGGTCTCCTCTCATTTTAGTGGTGGCAGAGGAGAGCAGGGCGGCAGGTGGTTGAAGGCCTCACTGTGGCTTTGGTGAGATCCAGTCACTGTGGCAGTAAGGATCCTAGGAAGCAGCGAGGATGAAGACAGCTGGTCTTGAAAGAAAATGCTGGGAGTAGAAAAGAAGTTTCCTATTTTTAGTCTCAGGAAGCTGATGGTTCTATTCCTACTTCTTGCTTGGGGGTTTGAGCTCAAAATCTCCGTGTGCAGGGCTTCTTCTGAGGTAGCCTGAATAGTCAGCCGTTGTGTAGGGGCCGGGAACCTGTCGTGGGCTTGCCGTGGAGGCAGAGGGAAAAGCCAGACCAGACACCGCTGTTCTTTCCAGTCGCCCTTGGTCTGGGATGCTCTCCATGGGTCATGTCTGGCAGAAGCGGAACAGGCAGGGGGAGCACGTGCAGCCTCTCTGGAGCCCCGCCAGCAGGGGAGGAGGGCTCACACTCTCACCTGTCTTCCAGCCAGTGTACAGGCTCACCCAGAGGCAGGTGAACATCACGGTCCAGAAGAAGGTGAGTCAGTGGTGGGAAAGGCTCACCAAGCAGGAGAAGCGGCCCCTGTTCTTGGCCCCTGACTTCGACCGCTGGCTGGATGAATCTGATGCAGAAATGGAGCTGAGAGCCAAGGTGAGCAAGCATGCTGGGCCCGCATTGCTGAAGACGGAGACGGTGAGGGTTTGGTAGAATGGGGACACATCACACACTGACTTGCGGGCCCTCCCATGTGGCTTGCTTGGGGTTCATGTGGTGGGTACCTCAGGGCCAGGCTAAGGTGATGGGTTGGGGAAGGGGAAGATAAAGGACCATTCTTATCAAGTGCCAAAGATAGAGTCAAAAGCCAGAGCACTGTTGACAGCTACCTTGGGACTGCTGGCCACGGCAGCGTTCACCACGGTCCTCCCCCAACTCCTCACTGAGCTGTTTGGAAGGAAGGAATTCCTTGCATGGATCACACTTTCAGAGTAAAGAGTTTTGTTTTCATATCATTTGAAAATTTCCTACATGAGAAATTCACCTGTTCTCTTCCATTTCTTTTTTTTCCCTATTTTTTGTTCGGGTGTGTGTGTGTGTGTGTGTGTGTGTGTGTGTGTGTGTGTGTGTGTGTGTGTGTGTGTGTGTGTGTGTGTGTGTGTGTGTGTGTGTGTGTGTGTGTGTGTGTGTGTGTGTGTGTGTGTGTGTGTGTGTGTGTGTGTGTATCCCTGGCTGTCCTGGATTCACTTTGTAGACCAGACCTCCCAAGTGCTGGGATTAAAGGCGTGCGCCACCACACCTGGCTCTCTCCCATTTCTTCACTCATTTCCATTATTTTACGTTTAGGGTTGTGATCTAACACTGTTTTTGTTGCTCACATCATCCCAGCTGTGGCCATTGGATGCTCTTCCCAAAAGCTTCACACTGTAGGATTTAAAAAAATTTTCTCCTCACCCTTTGTTTGTTTCTTTGTTTTTTTCAAGACAGGATCTTTCTGTGTTAGCCTTGGCTGTCCTGGACTTGGTTTTTAGACCAGGCTGGCCTCAAACTCACAGCAATCTGCCTGCCCTGCCTCCCGAGTGCTGGGATTACAGGTGTGCGCCACCACGCCCAGCACTCTCCTCACCCTTTCTTACTTTTGCTTACTCTATAGTCTATAGCTTGTATATCCTTTTCTTGAGTCCTGGAATAACCATTTCTTTAAGGAGCGCTCTCTCTCTCTCTCTCTCTCTCTCTCTCTCTCTCTCTCTCTCTCTTTTTTCTTTTTATGTGTGTTGTTATTTTATCTGCATGTAGGTCTGTGCCCACAGAGGCCAGAAGAGGGCATCAGATTCCCCTGGAACTGGAGTTAGAGATGGTTGCACGTCACTATGTGGGTGATGGGAATCGAACCCAGGTCCTCTGGAAGAGCAGCCAGTGCTCTTAACCACTGAGCCAACTCTCCAGCTCAAGCTGTCTTATTTTTGCAGAGTGATAATTAGCAGCCAGATCATCTGACAGTGAGGAAAATCAAGTGTGCCTGCTCACACATACAGTTACTTAGAAATACAACGCTATGTGTGTTTGTATGTTAAGCTAAACATAAGTTTACACTGATGCTAATCATGATCTTAGCTTCTAAAAAGAAAAACTTGTTACTAGAAATGTAGAAGTCTGAAACAGCACTTCCTGCCTTCAGCTTCTCATCCCTTCGGCACTGTAACAAGTCTACAAAGTATCCTTTACAGCTGTAAGAGTACACGATTGCTCCAGGCAGTCTGGAAGCTAGCTGTTAGCCATCAGATGAATAAATATCCTGCTGTCAGTGCTGACACTGTGATCTGGGACAGTCCCCTCAGCAGGCCACCGACCACAGTGGGAAGAGGTGTCTGGAATCAAGTCACGTTCCCAGCACCTGGGCTTTTGTAGCATCTGGGAATTCTAACTTGTATTCTTGGAAACTTTCTGTCTAAATTCTAGGAGGAAGAACGCCTAAATAAACTCAGACTAGAAAGTGAAGGCTCCCCTGAAAGTAAGTGGCCGGGGCGGTTACCAGTTAACCTGTGATGGAGTTGGGGGTGGGTGGATGTGGCGTGGCAGGAGAGTGGGAATTTCACCCCGATGAATGCTTGGCTGTGCACAACACTAGAGCCTAGCCTTTAAAGATGTTTCCTTTCTGTTTGGGACTGGTCTTGTCTGAGTAAACGATGGCTACTGTAGCAGTAGCAGAAAAGAGCCTTGGTCTTCTGTATGCACTAAGGGCAGATGGCACAAAGCCTTTACAGGCCGAGGGAAAGGTGCTAGACCAAGGCCGCACTCCTTCAGCCTGGTGTTTACTCCCACTTGAAGTCTGAAGGGCTGGGCCGCAGATTCCTATAGATACCAGGTGGGAAGCGTTCTGCACGTGTGTCTGTGCACCGTGTAGAGAGCGCTGTAGCTCCCGGCTGGAGTTACAGCCAGTTGTGAGCTGCAGTGTTGGTGCTGGAACCAAACCAGGGTCCTCTGCAAGAGCAGCAAGTGTTCTTCACCACTGAGTGGGCTTTCTAACCCCCTCTTTCCAGAGTTTTAATTTTCATTGATTTACTCGACAAGATCTCCTGGATAGCTTGCAATCCAATATGTAGATCAGATTGGCCTCAAACATGCAGAGATCCACCTGCCTCTGCCTCCTGAGTGCTGGGATTAGAGGCGTGTGCCACCCTGCCCAGCTATTCAGAATTTTAGGAAAAAAATAATTTTGTCTAACGAGACATTTATTAGAAAGAAGGTCTATAAGTAAATGTATAATGTTCTTAGTGATGGTGCTTAAGTCCAGTGCCTGCCTGATACACACCTGCCTGGAAGCCCTGGAGCAGCTCTGGGTGAGTTAGTCGTGAGTACTGCCCTCAGCAGCTGATGATCTAGCGGCAGGCTCGTGCAGGGCTTGGGAAAATTACATGAAAACAGCAGACCGAGATGAGGCTCATTGCTCATCCTGAAGCAAACCTTTGCAAGGGCTTTATTTGACATGCCACGAGTAAGGAAGGAGACGGCTTTACAGAAGCGCCTTCCATATTGCATCCTCTGGTACCCTGATGGTTCCCGGAAGTGCTTTGGGGGGGGGGTAGGTCTTGCAAGAAGCTCCACTTTAATTGACACAGATCTTGTGTTTTATACATTAAGATTCTAAGTGTGTGTGTGTGTGTGTGTGGTAAGTGAGCTTAAAAAAGGACTTAAATGGCCACTAATTTAGAGAAATCGTCTTAAAAGAATGAAAACATAGTCTTTAAAGAGGGTTAGTGGAGGCAAAGACCAATGTAAGCGGTCACTTTGATGATGATGCTTTCCTTAAGGACCTAAATTCTCTGAAACACACATAAAGGTGGGAGGAGAGACTGACATCACAGAGTTCACCTCTGACCTCCGCACTCGAGCCCTAGCATGCACACCCACCCGATAATAATAATGATGATGAGAATAGCTTTGTATAAGATTTTTGAGACAAGGTCTTACAAAATAGCCGTTGGCTGGCCTGGAACTCACTATATAGACCAGGCTGACCTCAAACTCACAGCTATCCTCCTGCCTCTGCCTCCAAAGTCCTGGGTACCAAAATGACTGGCCCAATAATAAAGTGTTTTTTTTTTAAAGCTGTTTTTCTTAAGACCACCTTTGATATTTACATTAACTTGTGTATGTGTGTTTAAACTTTAATATATGGATTTTAGGATGCTAGACAAGGCTTTAATTCATAGTTTCCTGGTGATAGAGCCAGAAAGTATACATTTTTGTATTATGAAGAAGTTTGATCAAGTGTGTGATGTCTGGTATCTTTTGGTCTCGTGGAATGGGCTGATCTTTGTTTGATCACACTATTAAATGTGGTTTGAGTATCAGCCAAGTGTGGATGAGAATATTAATAACACAGTTGGCCTGGAGCGAGAGAGGTTGATCCCCCCCTCTCTGCCTGAGACCTGTCCTTTCTGTCCTTTCTTTACTTCTGTCTTGTGAGGAGGCTGTAAGGCCAAGCCCTTCATAACACTCTGTATGGACTGAATGAGTGTCTGCATCTTCCTTCCTCTGGCTGGATCCTCATCCTGCCCATTTCTAGAGGCACAGCTCAGACCCTGGCTTACCCATATAGACCAGCCTAATGCCTTCTCCCCAGCCTAATGTCTGTTTTTTGAAAGGCATTTTGTCTCCCTCTGGCTTGTGCTGTGGCTTTCCAACGCATCATAAGCTTTTAGAGACAGCGCTGTGCTCTCGCTCTCTTCGATCCCCATTGTGCCCTTCGTGGGCTGGCACACTGTGTTGAGCCAGGACTGGCTCTGTGAATATATGACCAAACATCAGATTTTTTTTTTCATTTACTGTTTCTACTGTGTGAGCCAGTTTGACCTGCATGATCTTAAAAAAAATTTGGAGAAGAGGAATCTGTAGATTATGTTAACTAGACCAACAGCTGAAGGCATTGCCACGGGTGGGGTTTTCCCCTGAGCTGGTCACGGCTATGAAAGGAGACTGGTGAGCACACCCATTGGCAGACAGTGTTCCACATATTTTCTTTATAGGAGAAGGAGCCCAGGTTGGAAGACATGGGCCAGGTATTGGTGTGCGGAGTCAGGGCCGCCAGGGAAAGAAAGGGTTGGAGCTGCCCAGGGCTTCTCTCAGGGGCTTGGTCCAGTAGCTCACTGCCCTGTTTTGCTTTGCAGCTCTTACAAGCTTGAAGAAAGGGTACCTGTTCATGTATAACCTGGTGCAGCTCCTCGGCTTCTCCTGGATCTTTGTCAACCTGACAGTGCGGTTCTTTATTTTGGGAAAAGGTAAGTATAAAATCTCAGGGCTCAGGTGAAGTAGCTCTCTCTGCCTTGCACATGTCCTTGGTTTCCTGTCCTTCCTGTCCTTGGCTGTGCTTCCACACACTCATGTCCCACCTCCTGGTGGCACAGGCTGACTGGAGCAGGGCTTCACTTCTGCACATGTGACACATGTGGCATTAAGTTAGAAATGTCCCACGTGTCTTCATCAGGGAGGAATTTCTGTGGAATATTCACTAGTGTAGTGTTACAAAGCATATAGAAAGAGTTAACAATAGCATGAGAGGCTAAAGTTAATGTATAAATTGTTTTTTCCTGTTTGATTGTAGCCATATAAAAGAGAAAGTTACCAAACCAGCTTGTGAACCAGTATATACAAAGATTAGAGAAAATAGTTTTCCATTATTTTGAAAGTAGATGATTTGAAGATTCAATTTCTTTTGAAAAATAGGTATGGGAAAAATAAAATATAATAGAAAATATAAATGTTTGAAAAGAGAAATGAATTCTTTTTTTTCTTTTGGAATATTTTAAAAAAGATTTATTTATTAATTCTGTATATATGAGTACCTTATCTGCATGTACACCTGCAGGCCAGAAGAGGGCATCAGATCACATTATAGATGGTTGTGAGCCACCATGTGGTTGCTGGGAATTGAACTCAGGACCTCTGGAAGAGCAACCAGTGCTCTTAACCTCTGAGCCATCTCTCCAGCCCCATTTTGAGCTTTTATCCAGTAACTTACTTTAATGTTCTGTACTCTTAGATGTTTAGACCACTTATATAGTAATGCACTTAGAAATGTTTCAGAAGCTGGGTGCGGTGGTGCATGCTGTAATCCCAGCACTCGGGAGGCAGAGGCAGAGGCCGGTGGATCTCTGTGAATTCGAGGCCAGCCTGGTCTACAAAGAGAGTTCCAAGACAGTCAGGGCTATAACACAGAGAAACTCTGTCTTGAAAAATCAAAATAACAAAACAAAACAAACAAACAAACAAACAAAAACCTCAGAAATGTTTCAGAGGAAAGCCTTAAAAAAATGGACTTTTGTTTTTTGTTTTTTTTAGTTAAGATAGAGTCTCAAAATTCTAAGAACTATTAGCCCTAAAGCTACAAAGATACAAACACAGTTAAGGCCTTTTAAATCTTTTTTTTTTTTTAATTAAAAATTTTTTTTTGTTTTTTTTTCAAGACAGGGTTTCTCTGTGTCGCCTTGGCTGTCCTAGACTTGCTTTGTAGACCAGGCTGGCCTCAAACTCACAGCGATCCACCTGCCTCTGCCTCCTGAGTGCTGGGATTAAAGGCGTGTGCCACCACGCCCTGCTCTTTTTTTTTTTTTTGTGGTCTTTCAGACAGGGTTTCTGTTGCAGTTCTTAATTGTAAGGCCTAAAAAGCCAAGAACTGATACAGTGGGACTGTAGTGTATTTGAAAGCTGCAAGCACTACGCCAGGCAGAACTACTACTAATCTACTAGTAAACTAAAATAAACTACTCTAATCCTATGTCCTCATAACCTACATTAGACCCCCATCACTTGCCAAGCTGAGCCTCCGCCAACTCTCAACCCCCTCCTTCCGGCTTCTCCCCGCCCGCTCTCAACTGACTGGCTCCCGGCTCTCCCCTCTTGGAAGCTCCGCCTTCCACTTCCTGTCCTTCTGCCCATCTGATTGGCTAAACAGCACTTTATTGACAACTGTTACATCCACTCAGGACATTCCGCCACAAGTTTCCCTGTGTAACAGCTCTGTCCTGGAACTCACTCTGTAGACTAGGCCATCCACCTGTCTCTGCCTCTCAATGCTGGGATTCAAGGCATGTGCCACCACTGCCCAGGCTGAAGTCTAATTTCAAGGATTTTATTTTTAGGGGCTGGAGAAAAGAGCACTGGTTACTCTTCCCGAGGACTTGGGTTTGAGTCCCAGCAGCCACATGGTACAAATGTCTATAAATCCATGTCCAGGTGATCAGATGGCTCCTATAAATCCATGTCCAGGTGATCAGATGGCTCCTCTGGTCTGCCTTGGCCCCAGGCATACAAGTGGTGCATAGACATACATGCAGGCCAAACAATAAAATACATTAAAAAGTAGTAGTAGCAGTAGCAGCGGCAGCAGCAGCAGCAGCAGCAGCATGTGTGCAGATATGCGTATGTGCAATACAATGTTTGTGCCCTTGGAGACTAGAAGAGGGAGTTGGATCTTTTAGAGTTAGAGTTGTCTGCCTGATATGGGTGCCGGGTACGAAACTCAGGTTCTCTACAAGAGCAATATATGCGTCGAACTGCTGAGCCATCTCTACAAGTCTTCCTGAAATCTAATTTTATTCAATACTTTTATCTCTGCATTTATGTGTAATTGAATTTTTGATTGCCCGTATAATTTAGATGATAGAGATTTAGATTTAAATTAGAACAGGTAATTGATCTGAAAAGAATTTCCACTTTGTCTTGTACATAGATTTTTTTTTTCAACAGATAGTAACAGAAGGAAGCTAGGTGTGCCGTTTTCTTTGTCTTTTAACCAGGAGAAGGGGATGCAGAGTTTTTGTGTTCACTTCCTGGAGTCAGGAAGCCTGTCCTGGCTTAGGCTAGAAACACAAACCTCACTCCATGTCTGTTTTCTCTCGCAAGTTCTTTTCCTGTAAAGCCCGGTCCAGTTTGAGAACTGCCCCTGCTAGGACTCGGTTGACTGATCAGGCATGTATGCTTGTGTCCTAGAGTCCTTCTACGACACGTTCCACACCGTGGCTGACATGATGTATTTCTGCCAGATGCTGGCACTAGTGGAAACCCTCAATGCGGCGATTGGTGTCACGAGTTCCCCAGTGCTGCCTACTCTCATCCAGGTATGCAAGAGTTGACCGTGAGTGAGGAGTGCATGACTTCAGTGTGCTTCCAGTAGACAGCTCATAATCTGCCATGTTTCCGTTATTAAACATACTCGCATAGAATAGCACTATTTTATTTTATTATTATTATTACTTTTCTTTTTGGTTTTTCGAGACAGGGTTTCTCTGTGTAGCCTTGGCTGTCCTGGACTCGCTTTGTAGACCAGACTGGCCTCGAACTCACAGTGATCCTCCTGCCTCTGCCTCCCAAGTGCTGGGATTAAAGGCGTGCGCCACCACCCCCGGCTACTAGCACTATTTTATTTCAGCACATAGGGAAATTTTAGTTTTTTACTTTTTAAATTTGTTTTGAGTCAGGGTCTCCTTAGTCCTGGCTGTCCTAAAATTTGTTCTATAGATCAGTTTGGTCTCAGACTCTGAGATCCTCTTTCCTCTGCCTGCCACGTACTAGAACTAAAGCACCTGGCCTTGAAGGAAAAAGTTCAAGCACTGTTATTTTCCAAAGCATATTTTCACATTGCTGGCCTGTTTTGTTGTTTATCACACTTTCATAAAATGACAAAATTATCTAGGGATGTTTGATTGTCAGGCAAGAGCAGAGAAGCTCAAGTCTTGGTTTAGACAAGGAATTCCTGCCCCTCTGTTCTTTCTGCAGTGTGTGTAGATGGCATTAGCTGCTATAGTTTGTTTGTTTATTTATTTATTTTTTTTTGAGACAGGGTTTCTCTATGTAGCCTTGACTGTCCCGGACTCACTTTGTAGACCAGGCTGGCCTGGAACTCACAGCGATGCGCCTGCCTCTGCCTCCCCAGTGCTGGGATTATAGGCGTGCGCCACCACGCCCAGCTAGCTGCTGAAGTTTAGTAACTGGAAGTGTTTTTGTTCCCTCCAGTACTTCTATGTTGCCTCAGTCGGTTGCTGTCAGCAGTGGGCACCGTGGCCTTTGGTCCTCCTTGTCCTGCTTGTTAGCAGGTCACATGCTGTGAAGAACACACTGCCCAAGGGCAGAGGCAAGCAGCTGGGCACAGCTGCTGGGCTCATCTCAGGGCTGATGTTGTGTGCACTCTGTGCTTTTCTGCTCTCCCAGCTGTGCATTCTCACTGTCAGTTGCATGGAAAATTATAGTTAATACAGGTATAGTTAATGCAGCAGACGTTGTTATTTATGGGGTTTTCTTTAGCTTAAAAAGTAGCAGGGAGCTGGGTGGTGCTGGCAAACGCCTTTAATCCCAGCACTCAGGTGACAGAGTCAGGCATATCACTGAGTCTGAGGCCAGACTGTTCTATAGGGTGAGTTCCAGGACAGCCAGAGCTACACACAGAAACCCTGTCTCAAAAAAAAATTAAAAATTAAAAATTAAAAAGTAACAGGAGGTAGTGTGTGATGCAGTAATATGGAATATTAAGTCCTGTATGTTAACAACTATGACAAGTAAGAATTCTGGTTTTTTGTTTTGTTTTGCTTTGCCGAGTGGAAGGCATAGACTCAGAGTGAGCATGTATCCAGGGAGCGCTGTCCATGTGGGCCAGGGCCGCTGGGAAGCTTCTGGGCCTGGGCAGGGTGTGTGCAGGGGCGGGGCTTGCTTTGACTTGGATGTGGGGCCTGAATTTGCCACAGCAGGTTGACTGGAGCACCTGACATACGCTGAGGGGTTACTGTGGGTTACTATGCATAATGAGGCATGAGGAACTCAAGTGACATTTCCTGCATAGGGAGCAGGAATAATACAAAAGCACTGGAGACTAAAAGCCCAGGAAGCACCAGGCGTAGTGGTGCACACCTTTAATCCCAGCACTCGTGAGTTTGAGGCCAGCCTGCTCGGCAAAGCAAGTCCAGGATAGCCAGGGCCACACAGAGAAACCCTGGCTTGAAAAAAACAAAACAAAACAAAAAACAAGCAAAAGCCTAGGAAGCAAGGGAGGAGTCACTTTATTGATCTTTGAGGAAAGATTGAAGAATCAGGCCTGGTGCTTGGCTGAAGTGGTTTGATGGAAAACATTTTCTGTATAAAATGTCATGGACCAGTAGACTAAAATGTGTTTATTTAGCTTTCCAAAACATAGCAGAGTTTTTTTTTTTTTTTTGAGGAAATGCTGCAGATTAGGTGTCTAGATGAATACACATGGTGCTAATGTAGACACAGGAAGGAAGTACCAGCTTAGCAAGGAGTAGGCCAAAAGACTAAAGTGACTTTGGGCATGCAGAGCTGAGCTGAACACCCATCTGTAAAAGCACAAAACCTCAGTTGCAAGCCATAACGAGGTATGCGAGACATGAAGTAGAGAAGTGAGAACCTCTCTCTGGGAGCTGGCATGGTGGCCCACGCCTGCAGCCTCAGCACTTGGGAGCTGGCATGGTGGCCCACACCTGCAGCCCCAGCACTTGGGAGCTGGCATGGTGGCCCACGCCTGCAGCCCCAGCACTTGGGAGCTGGCATGGTGGCCCACGCCTACAGCCCCAGCACTTGGGAGCTGGCATGGTGGCCCACGCCTGCAGCCCCAGCACTTGGGAGCTGGCATGGTGGCCCACGCCTGCAGCCCCAGCACTTGGGAGATTAAGATGGGAAGGTCTCAAGTGCAAGACCAGCCTAGAGTAGCTGGTGAGTTCAGTCTCAACAAAACAAAACAATAGACCCTGAGTCCTCCAGAGGGATCTGTAACAGAATTCCTGTCTCCTTGCTGTTTATACAGTCTTTACGGTACAGACGTTAAAGTCATCCCAATTATTGTTACTCTTGGACTCTAGAAAAAGCAAACAGATCTCCTCTGTTGAAATTACCTCTGGGGGCCCAGAGAGATGGCTCAGTGGTTAAGGACAGGTCCTGTAGAGGATCCGAGTTCGGCTCTCAGTACCCACATTGGGTTGCTCCCAACCACCTCTGATTCCAGTTCCTGGACATGTGTGCCTCTGGCCTCCAAGAGCACCTGCATTTACATACACATTAGTAAAAGTATGGAGAGTGGCCCAGAAGAGTACTTCCAAAGGTCCTGAGTTCAATTCCCAGCAACCACATGGTGGCTCATAACCATCTGTAATGAGATCTAGTGCCCTCTTCTGATGTGTAGGCGCACATGCAGGCAGAATACTGAATACATAGTAAATACATCTTTAAAGTGGGTTTTAAAAAATAGAGTAAAATGAATCTTAAGAAAATTCTTTGTCTAGCCTCAAAGAATTTATAGATTTGTTTCCAAAGAAAATGGGAAGCTTCCAAACAAAGATCATAAAACTAAAGAAACAAGACCCTGTATGCAAGAAACATTGGACTGTAGGCCACAGCCACAGGAATTGTAGCTGTGAGAGTTAACACTTGCAGAATAGAAAATATTCATGTGGCCGGGGTAGGGAGATGGCATGGTGACACATGCCTTAAAGTCTCACCACTTTAAGAGATCAATTGAGTTCCAGGCCAGCCAGGACTATGTATCATGACCTTGTCTTAAAAAAAGAGGTTAAGAGGTTAAGCCGGGTGTGGTGGCGCATGCCTTTAATCCCAGCACTTGGGAGGCAGAGGCAGGCAGATCTCTGTGAGTTCGAGGCCAGCCTGGTCTACAAAGCGAGTCCAGGACAGCCAAGGCTACACAGGGAAACCCTGTCTCAAAAAACTAAGCCCCCCAAAAGTTAAGAAGATGTTGAAATGTAAAGCAGTGAGGTGATGGCTGTGTGGTGGTCGCTCCTGTCCTTCAGCTACTGTAGAGTTGAGTGTGGGGAATAGAGAAGCAGGTTACAGAGTAATGCAGGTGGCATGAGTTCTAAAAAAGCCAGATGAGAGGCACGTGGCGCTGGAGAGATGGGCTGCTCTCCCCGAGTACCCATGTCAGGTGGCTCCAGCCTTAGGGCATTGAATGCTGCCTTCTGGCCGTCACAGCCATCCACGCACAAGTGCAGTACACATATATACATAAAAATACATCTTTAAAAACTTCCCATGAAATAGCCTGTTATGTAAGCTGCGTACCCAGGCGGTGGTCGGTGTAGACCAGCAGTGGGATGAGGAGCACAGACAGTTCACGAACAGTAAAGCAGTCACTGCGTTGATGGTGCTCTGTTCCTTTGGGCTGTGCAGGCACCAGTGTTCACTGGCAGTGAGTACCCGATACCTGAAAAAGCAGAGGATGCTAGCTCATTGTAGTAAAGGATCTGCTAACCTCGCCCAGGAGACACTAAGTTACTCAGAGCAGAACTTAGCTAGGGGTGCTCCTGGTTCTTACGAGCGTTCATGATTCTGCCAGACAGGCAGGGTGAACCTGGGTAACAGCTGTCTGTAAAGCAGCCCCCTGTCTGTCTGGAGATAACAGACAATAGGTTTACATTGCAATTCTCCTCATTTGTCCAAACAACCACTGTCTGTCTATAAAACATGTTTATTTGTTCAAAGTGTAACTTGGGTCCCTGAAACCGTTTAAGCTGATGGGGTTTCTGCTCAGGGCTGGTTCTCCTTTGTGCCAGCAGCAGTTTTGTGCTGTTATTACAGGGCTTTTCCTTTATTAAATCTCTAAGTGGTGGAGTGATTTTTCACCAGGAAGGCACACTCTATAACAATTTAATGTACACATTATATAGATGATACATTTATATACATAGAAAAGTACCTATTTATCTAGAAAGACTGGTTTGGATAAATTTTCCAATACGTAACAAGGGACCATGAAATGGGTAAAAGCTCCAAGCCATAGTTCAATTCTGGCAACCCACGTGGTGAGAGAGAACTGACTCCTGCAAGTCCTCTGACCTCGCACAGTACATCATGGCGTACTCATCCCCCCCACATACACACATAAAACATTAGAAAGAAAGGGTTTAAGAAGGGAGTCTTTAGCTGGGTGTGGTGGTGAACACCTGTAATCTCAGCACTCGGGAGGCAGAGGCAGGTGGATCACTGTGAGTTCGAGGCCAGCCTGGTCTACAAAGGGAATCCAGGACAGCCAAGGATACACAGAGAGACCCTGTCTCAGAAAAAAAAAAAGAAAAGAAAAGACACATGCATGTCTATGCTATGCCATGGCTACACAGAGCATTTACATTTCTCTTTTGGGTCTTTTTTTTTTTTTTATAGTTTCTTGGAAGAAATTTTATTCTGTTTATTGTCTTCGGCACCATGGAAGAAATGCAAAACAAAGCTGTGGTTTTCTTTGTGTTTTATTCATGGAGTGCAATTGAAATTTTCAGGTGGGTACAAACGCCTGCGCCTGTCTGGAGTGTATGTGGCTGCCTTGGCTGGACGCTTCACTTGGTTTGGGACTAGGATTACACATGTGAGGACCTTAGCTGCATCAGGTGCTCTGCTGCCCTGAGACAGCGTCCTAAGGCGCTGGCTAGAGTCCAGACTGTAGGGAGCAAAGGGAACCGGGGAACACACGACTCATCCTGCCGCAGCTCCAAGGTCTCACCATTGGGTTGCAAAGAAGGGCCCAGGGCCCATCCAGGAGGAAATACCTGAAAAGACTGGAGGAACACGAGGCCAAGTGGCAATCCAGGCTGGATGGGGTTGGTTAAGAGCCTTCCTGAGGGCGTGGTAAGACGCTGTTACTAAAGAGTACTCAGTCTCCAGTGTAGCTTCTCTGTTTTTTTTTTTTTCCATGCTGGATTGGTGATAACAAATATCTTTTTTCAAGTGACTGGTGTAGTGGCATACACCTGTAATTCCAGGACTCAGAGAGTCTGAGACAGGAGGATTGCCATGAATTTGAGGTCAGCCTGATGTACAGATTGAGACTTTTTTTTTTTTTTTAAACAAAATCTGAAACGTTTGATTTTTACCAATGAAGACTCAGGAGCCAAATGCTGGAGTGAAAGCCTGCTAGCTCAGGAGAGGTAGAGAAAGCACCCAGCTGACCTTCCTCCCCAGCCAGCGTTCCCAGAAGGAAAAAAAAAAAGCATGCCCCTTCTCCACACTGCCTCAGAAACCCTCAAACTGAATGTTCCTCCATTCTCCTCCCCGTGCATCCCTCTATCCGTCCTGCTGACTTCTTACTTTCTCTGGTTTGTTTTTTTGTTTTTTCCTGTGTTCACTCACTGTCAACTGGTTGCTTGCTCCAGCTCTTGGCCTATGGGTGACTTTAATTCTGTTTTGGATTAAAGGTGTGTACTAAGGTGAGTCACACCACGATTAGAAATAGTCCCGTCCCCCCCCCCCCCAGTTAACAACACAATGTTGGGGTTCCCAGTATGATCGACTATCCTGCAACAGAGACTCTCAAAGACAAAACAAAAATCTGTCCACTTAAGTAGTGTTTAACCACTTTAACTACTGATACATATTGCCTGCTTTTTCCCATTGAGTCATATGCAGTGAGGCTTCTGCAGATTGCCTCCTCAGCTCTGGGGTTGCATAGTGACAGTTTGACAGGGTTCATGGTGCAGCGGGAAGAGGCAGTGGGTACCTGCACCATGTCTTAGAGTGCCTGGGTCTGTACCCTCAGGCACACTGGATGCAAAGGTTTGAAACAGATTCCAATGAATTTCTTCCGATGTTTATTAAAATAGGTTGTTATTGTTTTTTGTTTTTTTGAGACAGTTTCTCTGTGTAGCCTTGGCTGTCCTAGACTCACTTTGTAGACCAGGCTGGCCTCGAACTCACAGCGATCCACCTGCCTCTGCCTCCCGAGTGGTGGGATTAAAGGCGTGTGCCACCACGCCAGCTTTTTTTTTCTTTTTTGAGAGACTAGGTATCATGATGTAGCCTTGGCTGCCCTTGAACTCAGAGATTTGCCCGCCTCTACTTCCTCTGTGCTGGGACTAATGGTGTATTCTACCATGGCCAGTGTGGTGTCTCTTTAAGATTGGGCCTTTCTGATTCTAGATTAGAGGCTTTCTGTATGATTATATAGACCCATTTATCACTTATCCAGCGGCAGTTTGGCACCTCTACCTACTAAGAACATAGATGGGAACTAGGAATAAAGCCAGATGGGTTCTAAGCATCCAGCATGCACACTGAGCCTCTCAGCAGGGAGGTGGAATGGAGTCTGATGGGAGTTTGGAACGCCCCAACCCGGGACTATAATTCTGTTCTGAAGCCACATGCTGCACGGGAGGACTCACTCTTTGGTATTTGTGAGCACTCATCTCTGCTGGCGGCTGCTATGTCTGAACTCTGTTTTCCAATAGGTACCCCTTCTACATGCTTGCCTGCCTCGACATGGACTGGAAGGTGCTCACGTGGCTTCGCTACACTGTGTGGATCCCCTTGTACCCCCTGGGATGCTTGTCAGAAGGTAATTTTAGACACTTTAGGTTCCCATAGGGTGGCTCCTAGGGGTGCTCATGTGGATAAGAGGCTTTGCTCTAGTCAATGTGGGGTTTCTTCCTGGTGGTTTCTTTTTGTGTGACTATTCCAGAGACACGAGGCTGGTTTCACGAGGTGTGGTAGCTGGGTCTCATGTGCTGCCTGCTCCTCAGTTATGTGCTGTTCTTATGTTAGCCAACTCTGAGTAGGTCAGGCGGGGATTTCTCCCTCATTTTATAGGTGAGGAAACGGGAGCCACTGCAGTGCTGGCTATTTCCATCAGTCTCTGGTGACAACTTAGAGGCAATGTGAGAAGTCACTGGGAGCTCTCTGTGCAGGGGGAGTGGGCTGGGGTGCATCTACTGCAGCCTGCTGGGGCTGTGGGCCTGAGGTGCGGAGGCTGCTGCTGCTGCATGCACCTGCTCCATCCGCGTCTCACACCTGTTTCCAGCTGTGGCCGTGATCCAGTCCATTCCGGTGTTCAGCGAGTCTGGACGGTTCAGTTTCACCTTGCCATATCCAGTGAAGATGAAAGTCAGATTCTCCTACTTCCTTCAAGCTTACCTCGTAATGTTATTTTTAGGTAAGTACTAGCTATGTGTGCACATTGCTCTTGCCATGCTTTAATCAGGATAGCTAAGTGGTTCTGTTTCCAGCGTCCTTAGCATAGCTCTACTTTCTGAAAGCGTGGCCGGGGAAGGTTCTCAGTGGGAAAACACCCTGTAGAAGACTATGCTGCATTTGGAAATCTTTTCTCTCAGGTCTACAGTAGCTGAACTGTGACTGTTCCTGGTCACTGGGAGGCTGTCATATATATGGGCATTGGGGAAATAGCGTACGTCATCTCTTAATGAACCCCTGAAAGCTCTTCTACAACAGCGGGAGACAGGAGCTATGCTACCTGGATTCTGACCTGCTTGGGGGCTGAGGCACAATTGCTTACACAAGGGAATCTGAGCCTAGTCTTTTTTTTTTTTAAACATTTATTTATTTATTAAGTATACAGTGTTTTGCTTGCATGTGTGCCTGCACACCAGAAGAGGGCACCAGATCTCATTATAGATGATTGTGAGCCACCACGTGGTTGCTGGGAATTGAACTCAGGACCTTTGGAAGAACAGACAGGGATCTTAACCTCTGAGCCATCTCTCCAGCCCATTTTTTCTTTAAAAAAAAAAATTTTTTTTATTTAGTTAATTTATTCAGATTACAGCTCAATTGTTTTTTGTTTTCTTTTGTTTTTGTTTCTGTTTTGTTTTTTTCGAGACAGGGTTTCTCTGTGTAGTCTTGGCTGTCCTGGACTCGCTTTGTAGACCAGGCTGGCCTTCAACTCACAGTGATCTGCCTGCCTCTGCTTCTCAAGTGCTGGGATTAAAGGCGTGCGCCACCACTCCTGGCTTTTGAGCCTAGTCTTAATATAAAGAAGAATAAAAGAGAGTTCCTGTTACATTTACACATTAGTTCCTCACCCACATGTTGAGAGGTAGGAAAACAAGCCGAGTGGTGGTGCATGCCTTTAATCCCAGTACTCTGAGGGCAGAGGCAGGAGGATGGCTGAGTTTGAGGATGTGGTACATGAGAGCGAGTTCCAGGACAGCTATGGAATGCACAGAGAAACCTTTTCTTGGTGAGAGGAAAAAAAAACCAAACCAGGTGGAAGGTATAGATGTTGGCAAAGGTGGTGATGGCCTCTGAGCAGCCGGGGTTGTTAGAAAGCCTCCTGCAGATCATCACCACCTGCTAGGTAACTTAGGTTTGTATAAAACACAATTTCTAGATTACTTTATAAAAGCTAAGAACCAGCAGGAAGGGCTGGAGAGATGGCTCAGTGGTTAAAAGGACTGACCGCTCTTTCAGAGGACCCAGGTTCAGTTCTCAACACCTACAGGGTAGCTCACAACTGCCTGTTAATCCCAGGATCTGACTTTCTCCCAGACACACATGCAGGCAAAACACCAATGCACATAAAATAAAAATAAGTTAGTTAAAGGGGAGGAGGAGGAGGAGGAAGAACAAGAAGAAGAAGTACACTGTAATTACTTGAAAGCGATTGTAACTCAAAGGGTTCCTTTAAATGTCTGTGATTGGCTTGTGTTGTATACAGCAGGTTTAGCTACTGCCAGTATATTAGTTTTCTTGGTGTGTAACAAATTATCAAGACTTAGCAGCTGAAAACAAGTATTGTTACCAGTTTCTGAGAGCCAGAAAGTGGCCTAGGAGGTGCTTTTGGTTCCAGGTCTCAGACTTTCACTCAGAGGCCTGCTGGGGGTGCAGCTTCTTGGTCAGGCCCCAACAGGCCAGAGTATTAGTTCTGAGCTTACTCTTGAGGCTGCCAAAGATCCTCTCCATATGCTCCTGCTGCTGACATGGCTTTACTGAGGGCAAGCAACTAGGTGTTTAGAGACAACCAGAAGCCATAGCACCTTCTGAACCTGCCAGCCGGGACTCAAGCCATTCCCCAGACTGGTCAGGCTCAGTGCGAGAGACCAGGCAGGAAGTACCTGGGGGAAAGGGATCAGGATGGCCATCTTAGAGGTCACCACCCTCAACGACAAGACCAACAGTACAAGTATTTTGAGAAGGTAGGAAGTCTAGTGATCACCATCATTTAGTGCAGGAGATTTATTCCCTTTATGAGGTCCCTAGATCTAGTAAAAAAGTTGGCGCTGTGTTGGGGGCTCACATTTGTAATCACAGCCCCAGGGAGACAGAGGCTGGAAGAATGCCTCAGGTCCAAGGTTAGCCCCGGCAATAGAGTAGGACTCTGTCTCCAAGAAAAAGAGTAGAAATATTTTAATATGCACTGTTCCTATTATCTTTCCTTCATGCGTTGTTGTTTAATTTAAAAGATACCTGCATATTTTTCAAAAAGAAGTAAATCCGAAATTCAAAATTTTGGGTCTTAACCAGGTGGTGTATGTTATACACTTTCCTTTCAGAGTGAGTCTGTGAAGTGTTTATCCCGATTGTACAAATGAGGGAGCTGAGGCAAGGCTAAGCTACAGAACTTGCTAGTTCAGTAGAACTGAAAAATTTCTCTGGAATCCTGTTTCCTCACTTACTGCATTGCACTTATAGACTGCTGCTTACTCTGTGTTCTTGAGTAGACTTCCATATCTGATTCAGGCATTCATTAAATACATAAGGGGAAAAAACAGGCCCAAAAAAATCATGAGCATCAATCAGTGTAGGGGTGAGCTGTATTGATGAGCATTATTAATACTCAAATGTCTTACCGATTGAGGCATGCAGTCAGATGAGCAGACTGTAGGCAGGAGATGAAGCTTGGTACATTGTTGGTCCAGACCTTGTTCACCAGACAAGGTTTATCTTTGTCTAAAGCTGCGGAAGAGAACAGAAGCCGGACACCCCCAGGAGGGGCTGGGCCACCCCTAGTGCAGAGCTGCTGCTGCTGGGTTAAGATGCAGCTAAGCAGATTTAGTGCTGTGAGGCATGGGGAGCACCACACACCTCCACTCCTAGTTACAAAGACATTCTAATCAGTTGGTTTTTTGTTGTTGTTTTTGTTTTGCAGGGTTATATATTAATTTTCGTCACCTTTATAAACAGCGCAGGCGGCGGTATGGACAAAAAAAGAAAAAGCTCCACTAAAGAGAAATTTGGTAGCTTTATTTGAGCTGATTCTATTATTCTTACTGTTTTACCTTCTTGTACTGATGTAAATGTGTTTTGTTTGGTTGTTTTTTTTTTTTTAAAGTAAGGCTGTCTCCTTTCCCAGTAACATTCCTGAATTTACTGTCTTATCTTAGTGTTGTACTTGCATGACAAGGGTCTCTGGTATCTGACAACAGGTTCACTCTTGTGTACTTAGCGACAGGGACTAGCCGACACCTCTTCACGGCTGTGCTCTTCCCTACCGTGCTGTCTATCTTCACAGTTAGGGCTTGGTCTTTCTGCTATTGCTTGTGAAAAATGAAAAAACAAGACTACATTTTTCCATTGAACATTGTCAAAAGTGACCCAGGCAGGACCGAGGATGTATTATACCCACGCCATTACTTGTGTAGTGGGGTAGCACTGACTTTTTGAACATCAGGTGAGCTTGGTCACTGATAATACATTTTGAGTCGGAGTAGGGCTAGAGAACTCATCGTATTTGATGTCTTTTGGCCTAAAGATACTGATGACTCAGTACTTACTAAGCACTGAAGAGGCAGAGTGATTAGAGAAAGCAAGTAGAACCTGGGAACACCACGAATACGTCATTCCTGGCTAAACCAGAACTGTCTGCAATACCGGAGAAAGAAGGAGCATTACTTGCAAAACACTGAGATTATAAATTCCAAATGTAATGGCTGCAGGGGTTGGAAGACAACACAGATGCAGGAATCAGCTGTAGTAATGGTGGCGCTGGCACATGTGAACACTGAAGTAGACCAGACATGCCTACAAGCTGTCTTGGGCTGTATACACAGTCAGCCTACAGTTCTTGGGCTAGCTCAGTCTGTTAACTTACGTATTTCTCTGAGTGAGTGGTGACACTACTTTTTTGACCTTCAAACACCTATTTTTCTTTTTTTCCCCCCCAGTAATTAGGTGGGTTTTGTTTGTTTTTTTTTGTTTTTGTTTTTTGAGACAGGTTTCTTTGTGTAGCCATGGCTGTCCTAGAACTTGCTCCATAGACCAGGTTGGCCTTGGACTCACAGAGATCCTCCTGCCGCTGCCTCCTGAGTGCTAGGACTAAAGGCGTGTGCCACCACAGTCCCCCTCCCCCCATCTCTCTCCCTCCCTCCCTCCTTTTTGTTAAAGCTGTGCAGTAGGAGTCCCAGCTGGATTCCTGCAGGAAACTCCCCTAAGGGGAGCTGAGCAGAATCAGGAGCTGAGGGTTGGCCACTGCACGAGCCTTCAGTCTCCCTACCGCATTCCACAGAAACCAAGTAGTGAAGTAACACTGGAAACAGGAGCCTAAGAAGTGGCAGCTCCAGATCTTCCACTCTGCTGTTCTTGGGGAAAGGAGACTTGTGTTGTTGCAATGAGCTCAAAGCGGATTAGCATTAAGCTGGCTGGTTTGACACATCTCATCTCACTGAAGAGTATTTTCCAGGTCTTCAGCTTCTGTCACCGGTTGTTGGAATCACCTTCTGTATCTCTTCCACTGATGGTGGGAGCCACCCAGCAGGTCAGCTTTGCAGTCAACTACGCCGCATCCTTGTGCAAAATCCCGTGTCCTAGTTGCTGTTAGCTTCCCCTGTGTTGTTGTCTGATAAAGTGAAAGACTGTATTTCTATTAAAACATTTACACTCAAAATCCTAATGACTTGTGCTTAAAGATTATTCAGCCTAATGGTTTTCAGGTGGATGAAGCCCTTTGTCTTGGCATAGGACTGCATAGTACTTACCTGAGCACACTCAGCCACAAAGCAGCTGGCTAAGCACGCAGACACAGCCTTGGGAAGCCCGACTCCCATCAGTGCTCTCTCAGAACCTGGCTAAGGTGCAAGACTTGACCACTGTCAGCAACCAAGAAGTTAAAATGGAACCCAAGAAACATTAGGATTCAGGAATCTGACATTTTGGAAGCTGATTTATATCCAAGGGATAAGATAGATAAAAATGCCATTTGTTTCTTAGTGAAATAATTTTATAGAAATTCAAATATTTAATTTTCATTTAAAAACATGAACAGGAGTGATTTTATACATACTGTAGTTTCTATCTAAAAATTTGTACCTCAAGATACACCAGAAGCACCTGCGCATTACCACTGTATTTTAATAAGTTCTAAGAAAAAATCTGAAACCACCCAGTGGCATCAGGTTTGTACTTAGGCAAGTTCTAGATGTCTGGATTGCTCATTCCCTGCACAGTAGTTTATAACTGAGACATACACCTGTAGAAGAGTTGCTTTCTGGATGTTGGAGGGCCATGCTGGTCAGGCTTCCTGAGCGCTCTCATCTGTCCAGCTTCTCAGGAGCTGTGCCCATGACAGAGCAATGGCTGCTTCTGGACCTAAAGCCTGAGTCCCATACAGCTAATGTTAGAGCCCAGACAAGCACCTGTCAGACCTCCTCTGACTGCAGTAGAAACAGTCAAACTGGCAAATGCTGTTTGTGGGGCAGCTCAGGGTCTGTGGGTAGAGAGGGAAAGCTCCAGAGGTCAGCATCACATTCTTTCAGTGCTGCTCCCTGAGAAGTCCGTATGCAGGGGTGTGATGTTGTGGTCATATGCAGCATACTCAGAGGTGCCAGTGCTGGCCAGCTTGAGCTGCTGGGCAGCATGCGTGAGCTGGAATGCGGCGTCTGGGTGGGCTGTGTCAGGCAGCAGGGTGCACTCCCTCTCCAGCATGTCTGCCACCCCTTTAAGCAGGTCCAGGAAACCAAAGGCTAAGGCAGCTTTCCGTAATCTGTTCAGCTCCTGAAAGACATGAATAATTCTGTTTATACAACTGCCCGGCACTGCTCAGAGTCTGCTCTCTCCTAGCCTTACCTTAGGAAGTGTTTTTAACACAAGAACCAGGGATAACAGTGTGGTGCATAACTGGCAAGTGTTGTCTGCAGCAAGCCCAGCACCTCCATTAGTCAGCAAGCTCATCACAGATAACGCACAGTTATGCCAAACACATCAAGCACCTTGTATACAGCGTTCATGCCAACTCTGGGGAATAGTTTCCCTCCCTTAATCAGGCATGGAAAAGACTTGCTCCAAATCTCATAGGCTGGCGCCTCTCTGATTAGACTTGGAGTGTCATGGTGAACACACTGGGAAGGGACAGCAGAGAAACACAAAGCACCCTGTCAACCGTGCGGGCATGCTGTGGGCAAGCTGGATGACTGCTGTGCTCTCACAGCCCTTGTTTACACAGGGAGGAGACCCCTTCCTCATCCACTTGAGGAACCGAAGCAGCCACTTGCCCTGCGCCCTTTTTAATCCCCAGACGTGAACTGGTTACAGTGAATGAGAAAAGATAAACATCTGGCTGGCTGAGAAGCTTTCTGGTTGAACTATGATTAAAACTGTATTTTGTCTAACTTCCCTAGATTGCTAGAAACTAGGTTTAAAGACAACAACGATAAAGAACCAACATTACAGATGGTAGTGAGCCACTGGGAGTTGAACCCAGGTCCTTTAGAGTAGAAAGTGCTCTTTAACGTCTGAGCCATCTTGCTAGCCCCTATGTACTACATTTAAAACAAAGACACAGGCTAAGGCCCATCTCACACTGCACTTAATCTAATTCAGCCAAACTCCAAAAGGACAAGTGGGTAAAACTGAGTGTGGCCAGATCTTTGTGAGTCCCATGCCAGCCTGATCTACACAGCAAGCTATAGGCCAAGACAGTGAGACCTTGTCTTAAAAAACAAAAAACAAAAAACCCCAATGTCCCCACTCCACTCCACTCTTTGCCACTTTAGTCCACCAGTCTGGTTCTGGATTAGCTAGGCAGATTACAAAGCACATCCATTTCCTTACACTAACTATTGGCTGGTCATTCCTGGAGGCAGCTTCTGGTGTGTTCTGTGTGAAATTCCCTAGAAGCCACATGCAGTGCTTGCCTGGGTAGCCCTAATGCCCACAGAGCAGTGGTGAGGAGGTCAGGGATTCACGGTCCCTTTAAGCTGCTTGCCTGTGCCCCTTACAGCAGCCTTCTACTGCACAGCCCGGGTCACTTCAGCACTTCAGCTAGACTGTGAGGGAGGAACAGATTACCCAGCTGTCATCACTGTAATCACTGTACACATGCACACCTGTGTGCACACCCGAGCCACTGCTGAGGGCGCAGCCCCTAGGCACACCTTTCCCTACTGTAGTTCTTACAGTCTCACCTTGTAGAATGTCTGTGTTTTTTCAGGGAGCTTCCTTGCATTTCTTAAGATCTTCTGTACATCTGTCTGTGAAGCATAAAAAATTCAACATTAGAATTCTGTGGCTTTGGAGAAAAAAAAATGAGTGTTTGAAGACATGGAAATGAGAAGAGACAGTATTAACATCAAGATTGCTTCTGAGATGCTATTAGTATCTGTCCTCCTTTAAAAAGCTTGATAGTATTAAAGTAACTGTCTTGTAGAAATAGGCCCAGGATACCCATGGATCTATGGCTAGACCCTGTTGGGGAAATAACTGCTGTTGAGATAACTGAATGAATGCAGAAGAATGAAGTTGACACTTAGCTCACAGGACATTAAAAAATCAACTTAAGGGGGCTGGAGAGATGGCTCAGTGGTTCTTCCAGAGGTCCTGAGTTCAAGTCCCAGCAACCACATGGCGGCTCACAACCATCTATAATGAGATTTAGTGTCCTTTTCTGTTGTGCATGTGTACATGCAGGCAGAGCTCTGTACACATAATAAATAAATAAATAAATCTTTTTAAAAGATTTAAAAGATATCAACTTAAAATAGGGCTGGAGAGACGGTTCAGTGGTTAAGTGTAGAGGGATTTCTGGTCTGGAACTAGAGAATGCCAACGATCATCTAACAACATAAACAATCGTCAACCTGTACATTTTTAAATGGTTGAAATGGTAAACTTAATGTATACCATATATATAATGTTTGCAGGCAGCCTGAATGCCTCTTCTCGGTGCACAGAGGTTAGAGTAACTTTTACACGTAAAAACAGTACCCAAAAGAAAAGGGGCTTTTGGAGAGATGGCTCAATGGTTAAGGGCAAATCCCAGCACCCACATGGCAACTCACAACTGTCTGTAACTCCAAGATCAGACACTCTCACATGCCAGTAAAACACCAATGCACATAAAGGTAAATAAATTTTAAAAAAGAGAAAAGAAAAGGGGGTTTCCCAAGTGACTGTTACAAACAGAAATAAGTGCCCATGTCAGTGGAAGGAGAGTGCCCAGGGCTGTCCTGCCTGAAGGCAGCATTCCTTGGTAACAGTTGTAACTCCCATGGATGTGTTTTGTGAGTGTTAATGTACTGTGGCTGAGCCTCCTGGAGGGTACAACCATGAAGGAAACGAGGGGCCTTGGCCTTTATCTGCTCTCTATTTTGCTCCTCTGTGTATTCCTGCCATGATAATATCATAGACCCAAAGCTCTGGAACTCCAAGACCCATGAGCCCAAACCTTCTCTGTTTATAAGTGAACAGACATACAAAACCACTACACACACACAGAGACACACCACACAGACACACACACATACCACAGATAGACACACACAATGGCTTGGTTTTACTGTAGGGATAGAGGAAATAACCAGATAATTTAGGCCTTTTCATATACTGTTATGGTCAACTTTGCCCTGAGGAGCCTTGCCCACACTTGGGTCTGTCTGACATTTTGTAACTCACTCAAGCTCTTGGGCCCCTCTTTCCCTCTATGCACCCCTCTTTCCTTATAATTCACAAGCCTATACCAACATTATTAAATGCTAATTCTGCTTCCTTCATTAAAAACAGTAAAACTGATTTTGAGGCCAGCCTGGTCTACAGAGCGAGTTCCAGGACAGCCAAGTAAAAAATCCAGTGTTGGTAAACTAGGTGTGATGACGGTAATCCCAGCACTTGGGAGGTAGGTGCAAGAGGATTAGAGGTTCAGGGCCAACCTAGACTAGATAGTGAGTTTGGGGCCAGCCTGGGCTGCATGAGACTGTTTCAGAAATACAAAATAACTAAAAATAAGGCCCAATGCTGGGAAAATACACCTCTCCAGAAATGTTTCTGTTATTAGATAAGAAAAACTATACAACCATTTGCTTCTTTTTTTTGACCTTGGTATCACGAAGTCCAGAACCAAAGTTCTCAAATACAAGTACCATTTTGCCTTTGGTTCCAGGCACAACTGTTTCCATCTTTTCCTCAGGTTTTGTTATTGCTGTAGATTTTGTAAACAGTGACTGTGTTGTGTGTACATCTCACTGTGGGCCATCTCACATCCTTTTGGGCAGTCAGGGCAGACATTAGAAGTGAGTTACACAGTTATCAGAGGAGAGAACAGCCCACGCAGCCCACAGCAGCCCGCAGCAGAGAGCAGCGTGAGCACTGTGGTGTACCTGCAGGCCACTGGGCTTGATCCAGACAGTCACATTCTGGGCATAACTTCGTTTGTTTTTGGGCTGCAGGGGGAATGGGCTTTTGTTGTCGTCCTCCCCATAAGGGTTTTCTTTAGCATCTTAAAGAAAAAGACAATTTTGAAAATGACACCTGGCAAACACAATTACATTCCCAATTAGGCAATTAGCTTTTAAATCACTCCATCATTAATAAAGAAATTAACATTAACTTCAGTCATGGTGGAGACCGTGTTCTCAATAGATAAGTCACTGACATGGGAGATCAAACAATCAGCAGGGACCCAGCTAAGCGGAAGCCCAATGTCCTTCAAGAAACCAGCTTCTCGTTAACTTTATGCATAAAGCCCAAAGAAGGCAGAGCAAACATATGCACCAGGGAAACTTACTTTAAAGCTACACCATACGCACAACTCGTCACTCAAACTTTCTGTGGTGGGAGAAACATCTACATCTGTGCTAATATCACAGCCACCAGCTACTGAACACTTTTCTATGTTCCTTAATTTTTAATAAGTTTAAATAGTCTCATGTGGCTGGTGACTATGAAGTCACATAACCTAGTTGAGGCAGGAAAAAAGCAAGAGTTGCAGTACAAGACCTTGTTACAACATAGACATGCACACCAGGAAATCTTATATAGGCAAACTCCTTAGTTAAAGCTGCTGTAGTTTCATAGTCTGCAGATCAATGGGGTTTGAATACTTGGTCCTGCTTCCCAAGGCAATGGAAGCGCCACAGAGCTACAAAGCACACTTAGAACCTAGGAGCCTCCTTTGCCTTTTTGTTACCATGGTCTGGGCTGAAGAGAGCAGGCGATCTTTCTTTCCTCCCAGTTCTGAAAGCTTTAAGTCTTTTGCCCAATTACTCATGTTGAAAACTGGAATAAGACCAATTTGTTTAAGTGAGTCTCCCCCGCTTTTTTTGAGACAGGGTTTCTCTGTGTAGCCATGGCTGTCTTGGACTCATTTTGTAGACCAGGCTGGCCCCAAACTCACAGAGATCCAGCTGCCTCTGCCTCCCGAGTGCTAGGATTAATGGTGTGCACCACCATGCCCAGATGCTTTTTTTTTTTTTTTGAGACAAGGTTTCTCTGTAGTCCTAGCTGTCCTGGAACTTAATCTGTAGACCAGGCTGTCCTCAAACTCAGAGATTCACCTGCTTCTACACATCCCCACCTCTACCCCAAAACTGAGATTAAAGGCATATGCCACCACACCTAGCTGAGCCCAACATTTTTTATTTCTGATTTTGGTCATTTATCAAAACATCTTACAGGCGTGGAGACTCAGCCCTCAGGAGACTGAGGCAGGACTGCTGTGAGCTAGCTGAAGGCTAGGCTGGCTGAGTGGACTCAACCTCAAAACCAGCAAGCAAGCAACCCAACCCCTTAATACTGGGCCAAAGCACCTCCATCGACAAGCATCTCCTCCAGCAGAGGCATTGCTCCAGCTTTTCAGATGTATTTCCATTTCCTTTACTCCTTGTCAAAATAAAAACCCCTTGAAGTCAGGCAGAGGCCCCTAGCTCTGTTCCACACGCTTCCTTGAAGTCAGGAAGAGCCCCTAGCTCTGTTCCACACACTTCCTTGAAGTCAGGAGGAGCCCTTAGCCCTGTTCCACACACTTCCTTGAAGTCAGGAGGAGCCCCTAGCCCTGTTCCACACACTTCCTTGAAGTCAGGAGGAGCCCCTAGCCCTGTTCCACACACTTCCTTGAAGTCAGGAGGAGCCCCTAGCTCTGTTCCACACACTTCCTTGAAGTCAGGCAGAGGCCCCTAGCCCTGTTCCACACACTTCCTTGAAGTCAGGAGGAGCCCCTAGCCCTGTTCCACACACTTCCTTGAAGTCAGGAGGAGCCCCTAGCTCTGTTCCACACACTTCCTTGAAGTCAGGAGGAGCCCCTAGCTCTGTTCCACACACTTCCTTGAAGTCAGGAGGAGCCCCTAGCTCTGTTCCACACACTTCCTTGAAGTCAGGAGGAGCCCCTAGCTCTGTTCCACACACTTCCTTGAAGTCAGGAGGAGCCCCTAGCTCTGTTCCACACACTTCCTTGAAGTCAGGAGGAGCCCCTAGCTCTGTTCCACACACTTCCTTGAAGTCAGGAGGAGCCCCTAGCTCTGTTCCACACACTTCCTTGAAGTCAGGAGGAGCCCCTAGCCCTGTTCCACACACTTCCTTGAAGTCAGGAGGAGCCCCTAGCCCTGTTCCACACACTTCCTTGAAGTCAGGCAGAGGCCCCTAGCCCTGTTCCACACACTTCCTTGAAGTCAGGAGGAGCCCCTAGCCCTGTTCCACACACTTCCTTGCCCTGACCCCCATTGCCCACCTTGCACACAATGCTCTCCTGCCTACACTCAGTCATTTACTCACCAGTTACACAAGAGCCTTGTACACAACACACAGGGACTCTGCCTAGAGAACATATTTCTTTTACATCAGACTTATTAAAAACAACAAAAAGATGTATGTTCAAGGCCAGCCTGACTTAAAAAGTTCCAGGACAGCCAAGGCTATACAGGAAAACCCTATCTCACCCCCTACAAAAACACCCCAAAACCAAACAATCAAAAACAAAAACAAAAAAGAATCACTAAATTCCAACTAGGTGTCAGGCAGTTCAAATATACAACTTCTCTCCATAGAGCTACCCTGAAATAAATAGTGACAGCTCTATTAAAAACAAGTAAAATAAGGCAGGTGTGCTGCACGCGCCTTTAATCCCAGCATTGTGGAGGCAGAGGTTGGCAGATCTCTGTGAGTTTGAGGCCAACCTGGTCTACAAAGTGAGTCCAGGACAGCCAGGGTTACTACACAGAGAAACCTTGTCTTGAAAAACCAAAACCCCAAAATAAATAACAAGAAAAAACAAAAACAAAAACAAAACAAAAAAACAAAAAGCAAAACAACCAAGTGCAATAAGGCTCAGAATGGAGGGCATCCTCAAGCTTCCGCAGTGATTCAATACCCTGGTTGGTTGGTTTGTTTTGGTTTTTCGAGACAGGGTTTCTCTGTGTATCCTTGGCTGTCCTAGACTCACTCTGTAGACCAGGCTGGCCTTGAACTCACAGGAATCTACTTGCCTCTGCCTCCCGAGTGCTGGGATTAAAGGCGTGCGCCACCACTGCCTGGCAGTGCCCTGGTTTTGATGCTAGCATTTTCCCATCATTCAACACTGCTGTTCCCTACCTACTCCATGTACCTGTGAATATTACAGGTCCGGATGCTAATCTACTCACCCATGACTGTCATCTAAGGTCTTCTGACACTGGTTTCTTTGCATCCTGTTCTTCTATAGCATTCAGGGTTAGTACCACATATGCCAACACCTACCTATAAACCCTGGACTTTGTTTGGAGCTTATATACGATACCTTCATTAGCAGAGATTGCATTAACAGGAAATATTGTACTTAAAAGAAAGAACAAGAAAATCTTAGAAGAGACATAATAATAGAAATAAAAACAACAGAACCAGAGAGGTGCATGGTAAAGTTGAAGATACAACAGAGGAAACAATGGGAAAGTGAAAGACATACACACACTGTGCCCCGAAGGAAGGAGACCAGAGAGAAGAAACACTCACAGGTGCAGACACACAGAACAGAAGGAACGGAGAGGGGGAACCACTGAACTCATGGGCTCAGGCAAATGAACGCAGAACCCAACAGCTATGCTCCTCATTCTGAACACTCGGAATACCAGAGATACCAAGACAGCGGCAGACCAAACTGCCAATCAAGTGTAAGGAAGGAAGTGAGATGTTTCAAAACACTCATGTCGCTGGCACCCCTTGCTCAGCCAGTCATGAACCAGGAGATCCTAGAGAACAAGAGCTAAACAGTTGTCCTTCACAAGCCCCGTGTCCCAGCAACACACCTTCGCACTCCATCTAAGTGCTGGCGGTGCTTAGGAATGCAGGTAAAAATACCAAGAGAAACCAGTGACTGTCTCTGGGGCAGAACAGGAAGGACTGGTGTAAGCAATGCATTTGTATGTTCCGCTCTGATAAACAAAACGGCATTCGTAATTACATGCCTACTGTGTACCATGTACTTTACACACAGTTCTTGTTGAGATCTGAGTGGGAAATGTCCTCTGGGGAACCTTTTGGACAGCGGAGCCCAATGGGGGCGGGACCTGGGGACTATCGGCCAGTTCCACCAGCTTCAACTCTGTACTTCCTAATCCGTGCAGGTCGAACAAGAGTTTAAGTTCCCAATGCCATGAACCCATAAACTTCCCTACATGGCTTCTGGCTGGTGCTCTATCACAGTGACCACTACACTGCCTTCTTAACTGTCATGTGGGGTCATGACAATCCCATTTTGATATTAAAACAAACGGTAAATTTCAGTGTCTAGCTGATGCTAAAATTCTTTTCTGGAGGAACTATAAACGTCTCCTATTGTCCTGAAGGTACAAATAACACACCAAGGTACAATTCCACCTAGTTCACTGATGCTACTTACAGAGACTAGGGGAGGGGTATGTACAGCTGCCCCTGAAGCCAGACCAGGGCAACAGCATGTATGATGGCTGCCCCACAGCGACACAGGCGGAGCCCCTCCTTTAGCATGTATTCTAGTCCCTCCCTGGGGACCAGGTGCAATCAGGGCAGAACTGCATACAAGTGGTGTGGGGGAGTAAACAGATTCTGAGAGTCCCATGGCCTGTCTACACCCCCTGTATGAGGAGGGAAGGTTGACAGTCATCAGGCCCAGCTGGGATACTCTGTTGCAGGTGGATACAGCTGAACCTATGAAGATAGTGGCAGTTTGGCTGGGAGGACAGTCCTGTACAACACTCCACAGCGCCTGACAACCTGAACTTCAATAAATGACAGATTACTAGCCCCACTGAAGAGGAGAAAAACACTGAAGGAAAAACACCACCAACACAAAACCAGGCAATACAAAACAGTAGTTTGGTGCTTATTGTTTAAATACAAATCTCAACAGATGGGGCCCAGAAAATAGAACTTTTAAACATGTTGATTTTATATATTAAAAACTCAAATTTGGGAGCCACCCCTTATGTAATCCCCTACTCTCACCTTTGTGGCCCTGAGTGATCGGCTATAACTAAGAGCTCTCCATTTCTGTCACTTTCCTCACTTGGCTCCTGCAGGGATTACCTCTGGGCACAGCCACCTGTGTTTCACAGGCTCACATAGCATGAACAGAACATGTTTCCCCAAGTCTATTGCCCACTCACGCCGTGGGTGTGTGACTGAGAATGGCCCTAGAGGCTCAGGTGTTTGAAGGCTTGGCCCCAGTTGGTGGGACTGTTGAGGAAGGATTGGAGTGTGGCCTTGTTGGAAGAGAAGTGGGAGTGGGTTCTGATGTGCCAGAAAGCCCACAGCATTCCCAGGTAGCTCCCAACCCTCTGCTTGGGGTCAGATGTTAAGGTCTCAGGTACAGCTTACACACTGTGCCTGGATGCCTGCTGGCATGCTTTCTGCCATGATATTCATGGACTCACCGTCTGAAACTGTAAACCCTAATAAATAACATCCTTCGTAGAAACAGAAAAGTAAGTGTTCACTGTGTACCTAGGCCTGAAGCTGGGGTTATTTCCAGGTGCAAACACTGCTAAGCGTCTTTCCCCAAGCCTCTTGCGTCTGCTTCTCATCTTATCTGCAGTCTATGGCGACCTTTAACTGCAGGATACCCCAGTCATTTCAAATCTGCATTTGACAGCAGAATTCAATTTTCTTTTTTTTTTTTCTCTTGCTCTTTCACCTCTTTCCCCACCTTCCTCACTCCCTTCCCTAGCAGAGTCTCAAAGTCTCTTTGTAGCTCAGGATAATCTTAAACTTCTGATCCTGCCTCCACTCTCAGAACCCTAAGATTACAGGTGTGCACCACCACACCCAGATATATGAGGTGCTGAGGACTGAGCTCAGGGCTTCATGCATTGCCAGGCAAGCACTCTACCAACTGAACTGTACCACTAGCCCCAGAGTGCAAATTGATTCTTATCTCTTACTCGGATTAGGACACCAGCACACAATCTCATAACTGCTGTCACAGTACACAGAAGGGGCTAATCACATTCTTTACTCCTCAGCTGACGCCTCCCTGTCTCTGCAGAACATTTCAGGGGCCTCTTCTGCTCTAACTACTGCTCTAACCTACCATCTGCTCCTGCTGTGCTACAGCTTTTCTCCCAGCAGGCCGTTGCTGGCTTTAGCAGCCCTCTCTTCCTCTATCAGCTCAGCAAACTTTTCTTCAAAACTCAGCTGGTGTGCTTCTGCCCTGTGAAGAGCTTTCTGAGCCACAGACAGCTGAGCTGATCACCTTGTCCTCCTGGCTGAGCTGACCTCTTGCATTCTGTTGAGTCTACTTCCCACCAGACTTTAAAACCTCCAGCTACTGAGCTGAGCATGGTAGTGCACTCCTTTAATCCCAGCACTTGGGAGGCAGAGGCAGGAGGATCTCTGTGAGTTTGAGGCCAGCCTGGTCTACAAAGCGAGTCCAGGACAGCCAGGGCTACACAGAGAAACCCTGTCTTGAAAAACCAAAACAACAACAACAACAACAACAACAACAACAACAACAACAACAACCCTCCAGCTACCTCTTTTATTCATATGCAGATGTCTCTGGAATGAAAATGGAATCAGCTGGGTCAGGGGTAACCGGAAGTACAGAGATGGAGGCTGAGGACAAAGGCTCCAAACTAAAGGAACTGCACAGTGGGGAGAGGAGCAGGGACAGGCAGTAGGAGACAACGGCCTCTGTAAGCACAGCCTGCAACTGTGAGGTGAGACTCAAGGTGCAGTCTGGGAGCCTGAACCCACTAGAGCTGAAGAAACAACAAAGAGAGAACACAAACAACAGGAGAAAGCAAGGGACATTCTGGAAACTGAGGCAAAAGAGGAAAAGACAAGGTGACAAGAAATAGAAAAGCTGTCAGAGAAAAGCCAGACAAAAACCAGCAGCAACAAGCCGGGCATGGTAGCGCATGCCTTTAATCCCAGCACTCCGGAGGCAGAGAAAGGTGGATCGCTGTGAGTTCGAGGCCAGCCTGGTCTACAAAGTGAGTCCAGGACAGCCAGGGCTACACAGAGAGACTCTGTCTTGAAAAAACAAAAACAGAAACAGCAGCAACATCACTGAAGTAGAGGGAAGAGTTTCTAAAAGGAAAACGGCAGCATGCACAAAGGAAACACGGCTTTTCCATTCTGAGCAGCTAAGGGCACCATACGTACTTTAGTGAGTATAAATGTTTACTTTCCTTGAACCAAGAAAGTTGAGTTCAAGCCTTAAAAAGTCTGAGATCCTTGGGGCTGGAGAGATGGCTCAGAGGTTAAGAGCACTGGCTGCTCTTCCAGAGGTCCTGAGTTCAATCCCCAGCAACCACATGGTGGCTCATGACCATCTATAATGAGATCTGGTGCCCTCTCCTGTTGTGCAGGTGCACATGCAGGCAGAACATTGTGTACATAATAAGTAACTAAATCTTTTTTTTGTTTGTTTGTTTTTCGAGACAGGGTTTTCCTCTGTAACAGCCCTGGCTGTCCTCAACTCACTTTGTAGACCAGGCTGGCCTTGAACTCACAGCGATCCGCCTGCCTCTGCCTCCTGAGTGCTGGGATTAAAGGTGTGCACCACCATGCCCGACCTAATAAATCTTAAAAAAAAAAAAAGTCTGAGGACCTCCATGTATGCACCCAGCATCAGAGAGCTCAGGAATGCTCCAGAAACACTCAAAGACATTCACAACAGCAGAGAAAACAACATCAAACTAGTAAGAGCTGGTCTGGGCTGTACCTGAAATGGGACCCAACTGTGCCATTTTCCCTAGCCACGGGAGAGGTTCTGGGCCAGGCTCAAAGAGAGACATCATGAGGTTTGATTTCTTCTTGCTGTCAGCTTGGGAGTAGAGCATTCCATGCCATTCAGAACTAGAGGGCGAGAAGGTGAAAGACATCAGTTAGAGAAGTCTAGGTTCTGCTTTTCTGCATACACAGACTTAAGCTTTCAGGTCAGGTATATTACTCTCCTCTGCCCCTAGCCTCCGAAAGGGTCCTGTTAGTTCCCATAGTCAGAGTCAACAGTAGCTTGGGTGCCAAGACACAGAGAAGGTAACTATTAAAGGCACTTTGTTTGGAAGGTCACAACCACCTGCCTCTGCCTCCCGAGTGCTGGGATTACAGGCATGTGCCACCTCGCCCAGCTCTGTGATCAGTCTTAGCCCCGTGATCCCACATATCTGTCAAGGCCAGGTCAAGGCCAGGCCACCTTGTCTTTTCCAACAGCAGGTGTTACAGAAAGGGAAGCAGACAGCTCTGCAAGTGTCATGACTACAAAGCAAGTTCTTGTTTTACAGGGAAGGGATTCAATGGAGCGGCTGCAAGAGCTCTGGATTAAGGGCACAGGTTAAGAACTCTGGCTCTTGGGCGTGGTGGTGCAGGCCTTTAATCCCAGCACCTGAGAGGCAGAGGCTGTGGGTTTGAGCCCACCTGGTCTACAAAGTGAGTCCAGGACAGTCAAGGCTACACAGAGAGACCCTGCCTCAATGAACCCCCCCCCCCCAAAACAACAACAACTCTGGCTCTTCAGTTTGCTATCCCTGTGACCTTAGGCGATTTCCTGTGTCTCTAAGCTTCAGTCTCCTCACCTGTTCCGTGTCCTGAGGACATGAGCTGACATCCAGCAATAGCGTGGGCGTCAAGATATGGAGCAGGCAACTATTAAAGACACTTGTCCACCTTGCAGAGGACCAGCACCCATGCAAGATTTAATGAGAGGAAACCCTGCTGAGTGTGGCTGCTATAGCTGCGATCCCAGCACTTAAAAGTCTGAGGCACATGGATCATGGGTGTGAGAGTAGCCTGACTCACACAGCAAAATCCTCTCTCAAAACATCAAGTAAATATGTGACTAAAAAATTAAAAGCGGACAACAGAGAAAGCATATACCATAAAAATCAATGTAATTTAAAAAGTTGCCTTACAATTACTTTGCAGGATGATTAAGGAGTAGAAAGTAATAAAGGTGACAGGAAAGCCAAAGGTGACCAGGATCTTTCCATTTCTTTCATTAAAGTCTACGGAGAATTTCACCTTGCAGTTCCTTTTGGGTCAACCAAATATAAATGAAGTCTTCCTACCCTAGTTGAACAACTGCCACCATTCCTTCCACTTTCAGGCTACCGTGGAGCAGTACACAGAAGTTGGGTATTTTGCCAGCAATCTGATTGGCTGAGTTCTCATCTTCATTGTCATCAGTGATGCCGGTACCCACCTCATCACCTTCTGTAAAACAGGTTAGCGTGAGATTATCTACAAAACTCTAAACTCTTGACTGTTTCTTTCCTTGAAGGGAAAATACATAGAACTATAAGTGAATATTATAACAAGTTACAAAAACACATGGTTTTCCAATAAATGTCCATATGAGGACTTTTCAAATAATGTATTAATCCCATGTATATGAGACATACAGAAGAGGCAACCCACAGAGAGAAGGGACACTAGGATCCATGGTTAATAGGGTTTCTTTTGGTGGGTGATGAGAAAGTTCTGAAACGGATGGTGATGATGACAATATAAACTCTGATAAGTATACTCTGCAATGACACAATCTGGGCCTTATGTGGTGGTGCACACCTTTAATCCTAGCACTGGGGAGGCAGAGGCCGGCAATTTTCTGTAAATTCAAGGAGGCCAGTTTGACCTACAAAGTAAGTTCCAGGATAGCAGGGTTGTTATACAGAGAAAAGAAACCCTGTCTTGGGGTTGAGGGGCAGGGAGAAGGATGTCACTTAATTATAATTATAATTTTTATCTTTAAAAAATGCATGTGTACATGTCCATGTGTGTAGATGCATGTGCATATGTGCACACATGGAGGCCAGAGGGCAATCTCAAGTGTTATTTTCAGAAATGCATCTACTTTGAGCAGGTTTGTAATTGGCTTGGAGCTCACCAATCAAGCTACAAAGGCTGGCCAATGAGCCTCAGAGCTCCTCTTGGCTCTGCCTCCTTAGCCTTGGGATTATAAACTTTTACCACCTTATCTAACTTTCTCTTTAAAATATTTATTTTGTTTATTTACTGAGACCTACCTACACCAGGGTAGCTGACCTACAAGTTTAGTCCCACTCAGCTTTACACAGGTGCTGGTAGCTGAACGTAGGACCCTGGGCTTGCAAGGCAAGTATTTATTTGAGGCAACATTCAATTTCTAAGACTCAATTCAGTTAACAGTTCTTTTCCTTTAAATTCTGTCCAGTGGGCCAGCTTATTATATAACACTGAAGAATGATGTTAGAAAACATAATGCTCCATGTAACCCTAAGGCATAAGAAGAGAACTCACCTTTGTTAAGTGCTATGGGCAAGACCAAATGCCTCGACAAAACTGGGGGGCTAGAAATATCAGCTATGTCAATAAAGCCCACTATTTCCAAATCTGTAAGGGAGGAATCAACACAGAATTATTCATAATAGGGAAAATACATTAGTGTCTATGTATTAGATTCTACAAACACTGTTTTAAGGTAAAAATTTCAAGTATAATACTGGGAAAACTATTAAATTTTTCTGAGATTCATGGATAATTTTAATTTTAAGTAACTCAAACTATAATGATGACTTTATTTAATGAATTCAAGTTCAGTTTGTTTTTGTTTTTGTTTTGTTATTTTGGTTTTTAGACAGGGTTTCTCTGTGTAGCCGTGGCTGTCTTGGATTCTCTTTGTAGACAAGGCTGGCCTTGAACTCATGAATTCAGGTTTTATAACAAAACTAGGTAACCTTTCCTTTCCTTTTTTTGTTTTGTTTTCCGAGACAGGGTTTCTCTGTGTATCCTTGGCTTGGCTGTCCTGGACTGGCTTTGTAGAACGGCCGGCCTTAAACTCACAGCGATCCACTTGCCTCTGCCTCCCGAGTGCTGGGATTAAAGGCGTGCAGCACTACACCTGGCTTGGTAACCTTTCTTTTTATGAAGCAAGGACCTTAGCCAAGGCAAAAGCTTACAGGCCAAATTTTTCTGTATGGTCAAGGACAGTAAGGTCACAGGGAGAGTTAAGATCAAGCATTTACAACAACCCTATTCTGCCTTTGGGAAGTAAAGCCACCGCTTTAACAACATTCCTTTGGGTGGCGAGATGGCCTGGTGGTTAAGAGTGCTTGAGCATGAGGACTCCAGTTAGAATCTCCAGCACTTCCACAACAGACCAGGGTGTAACGGGATGTCCCAATCCTGTAACTCCCCGACTGAGAGATGTTGACGGGATCCTTGGGAGACTGCTGGCTAGCTACCACAGCTGATGAGGTGAGAGACTCTGCTGTAAGGCAATAAGCAAGGAATGACACAGGAAGACCCCAGTGTCTCCCTCTGGCCTCTACATACACTTGCGTGGGTACATGAACCTGCACACCCATGGCACACGCCACATCCATACCCAAGCAGAGTATTTTCTTGAGAAAGAAATACATTCTTTATAAAACCAACAGGATAATTTCTTCCCTTACAGTAGCTATACTACAACCAAAAAAGTATTTCCTAAAACTCTAACACAAAAGTTCATGGGTGGGTGGGCTGGTACCCGTCTTTAACCACAGTACCTGGGAGGCAAAACTGATAGAGTTCCAAGCCAGCCAGAGCTACCTAGTGAGACCTGTCTCAAAAATAAAATAAAATAAAATAAATTAAAGTTAAGCCAACATTTTAAGAAAATATTTGATTATATAAGTAATTAACAAAAACCTTTGAAAACACTACAAACTGTAAAGAAAATAGATTCATTTACTATTATCCACAGGAGGAAACCTCTAACAGGATTTATTGAGTTGTTTTTCAGTTTTCCTTCTAAGTAAATCCACAAGCCCTATCAGCAAAACAACTTAAAATACCAGAATCGTGCTGAATAATTACTACTACTCTCCTCCTCCTCCTCCTCCTTTTTTTCTGAGACAGGGTCTCTCTGTGTAGCCCTGGCTGTCTTGGACTTACTATGTACACCAGGCTGGCCTTGAACTCACAGCGATTCGCCTGCCTCTGCCTCCTGAGTGCTGGGATTACAATATGGCCCGGAGCCTGGCTTGAATAACCACTCTTCTAATATACCAGGGTATGTACTTCCAGCACCTTCCCAGTTGAGCATCTAACGGGTGACAGCTTTCACGTGAGAAGAGAGGGTCTCACAACAAACACTTTAGTGATTTAGGGAGAAGTTACACAAGTATCATCTTAAGACTAAAAGTTTATATTAGAAATAAGAGAAATATTTAAATAAAGGGCAGGAGGGAAGTAGACCTTAATAGGTGTGAAGGCAACTAAGCCTTAGGTGCAGTTTAATATGCTGTGACAGTGAACCGAAGTGGGTGCCCCTCCTTCCAGACAGCCAAACACTGCAGGCACAAAAGCAAGACGCCCACCCATAGGCTTTCATTCTAAACCCCACACCCCAAACAATGACCATCCATCTACTGCCCACTTACTTTTAATCACTTATTGACTGGGCAATTACCTGTCGGGCATCTGGTAAGTGTCAGACTGTATCAGACCAGGTGTCAACAACACTGATAGTGATGCTCCCTATGCCTAAGAGCTCTGCCGTGCACTCACCACTTAAGGAGTCCTCCAACCAATGGAAGACAATTGTCTGTCCTGTAATTCCTCACAATTAAAATTTTTTAAACTCAGCTAAGCATGGCATCAACAAACATGCACTAGATCAAAGCAGTAGGATGCAAAAAACATTTTGTTTGAGTCATAATAAAGCAGCAGGCTGGGCTGCTTCAGTCTGTCAGATCACGAGCACAGCGGCTGACTGGTTCATTCCCCACACTGACTCATTAAGTACTGGAAGAAGCAACTTAGGGTCACACAGCAAAAGTCACGCGAGTCAAGTCTAGAAGACTGCTCTTCATATACCTTAGTTACGATGCTAATTAATGTCAGTATCTTTACCAAGAATCATCTCAGGTGGCTAACGTAGCTCAGCTGGGAGAACACTAGACTGAAGCATCAACCTATCTTTTTATTTTTAAGTCAATCTGGCCATTATTTTTAACTCTAGTAATATGTATAGTGACCAAGGACTGGAGATTAACTCAAGATCTCACCATACAAAACAATAATCTGACACCTCTTAGGTAAGTTCCAGATATCAGAAAAATTAAGAAGGAAATTTCAAAAAAGTTACCTGTGTTAATGACTCTGGGGATAGGATCAATTTCTTCATCTATAACAAAAGGTTCTGGCCTGGGGAAGACTTGTACATCAGCCGTTAGGTGGCCACACTTGAGAACAGCGTGGAAAGGAGTGTACGCCAGGTCGATGAGCTTTCTAGAACATGTTATAGGAACAGTGACACTAAACCATTAAAGATGCGAATCTTGTTATCCTTTCCCATTGATTCTAAGGCTAAGCCTGAACATTTGTGCACACAATACAAGCTGACATTTGTGATGTGATTTCAATTCAGAGAAGGCCCCAAACAATTTAACCTTTGAAACTGTTGAGCCATTATAAGAAAGTCAGTGTTGCAGGCTAATATTAATAAACATAGTAATGTCTAATTGGAAAATGAGTGAACTTTTCAAACTCCACTTTATCTGAAGAATGGGCCTTTGAGAAAATTAAATCACACAATCAGCAATAATAAAACAGATATTCTCCCTGGCTGTCAAACTATAATCTGGGTTAAATATAAAGGTGAAAGGCTTTACAATATACTCACCCAAACATAGACTGTACATTTTTCAAACACAGGGGGCCATCAATAGTAAAAATTTGCCCTTCCCCATTATTTAAGTCAATGAGTCGTTCAAGGCATTCCAAGGAATCAGTGCTCTGAAGCTGCAGAGCAAAAGAGATAACACAAGAGGTGACACAAATTACCAATCACTTAGTACACCATGACTGAGACCAACATGACACCAGCAGGAAATGACTGAGATGGGTTTCTGAATAGAAAATGGTAAAAGAAATAACAGTTTAACTCGGGGCTAAAGAATAAAGTAATAAAGAAATAACAGTTTAACTCGGGGCTAAAGAGTAAAGTAATAAAGAAATAATAGCAGCGGTGCCACGTCAGACAGAGGAGAATGGCAAATGTTCCCAGGGAAGCCAGGCCAGCCTCTTCCCAGCAAGATGTTCCAACACTGTTTGGGAAAACCATCATCTACAGTTTGTCTTTCCTTTCTTCTCCTGAGACAGGGGTTTCTCTATGCAGCCCTGGCTGGCCTGCTATGGAGACTGCGCTGGCTTCACACTCAGAGATCGACTTGCCTCTCATCTACATTTTACAGTGAAAAAAAAATTGAAGTGGAGAAGAGTTAAATAACTTTCTCAAATGGAAAAACCAGGAGATCTAGCATTTAATAAGACATGCCTGAAAGTAACATTATTTTACCAAAAAACTCAAGCACATATACTCTTTCAACATCTATGCTGGAACTGATGTAAGACTTTTCCCAAATAAGAGACACATTTAGCACCCAAAAGATCACTTGGCTCCTCCACAGCCTACCAGCAGGAAGAAAGACAACAACGCTGGTTGTGTTCCTAAGTTGGGTACCTTGGAATATCAGTGAGTGTTTGAAATGCAGTCTTTTAAAATTGTAACCAGTCAAAGTTGAAACCGAAGGAGACAATGTTACGGCATACATTAAAAAAGCATTCATCAAATGTACCAACAAGAGACCAAGTCCTAAAATTTAGTCAATCAAACTAAAAAGAGCTGAGTAAAAAGTGTTACCTCCTCCAAGTTCGCCATGCACATGACATACAACTTAGACGGGAAAGGAAAGGGGAGTGGAAATCTGTTGCTCTCACTTCTTTGATTCTGGGTAGCTAAGGAATGTCGCAGAGACCCTCTGCCAATGCCAAGACAGCCATCAGTCACCAGAACAACCTGTTTGTAAAGACAGGAGGATTGTACATGAAATGCTGTGTTTATTACTTTCTTTTTTAATGATTTCTGATGCAAGTGTACACTTAGAACAGCTCTACACGGGAGGTGCCGTGAGCGATGCAAACGCTCTGGTCTACACGTTTGGAGAGTATCTTTTACTCTCTCTCCCCAGGCTGCCTCCAAAGCATTCTCAACTTTACTTCCTCCTCCTCCCTATTTTTAAAATCACCTATTGAGTACAATTCCTAGAAATGTTGTTTGTTTTGTTTTTCTTCCTCCTCTTCTCTTTCTTCTTTTTTGGTTTTTCCATCTTGGAACAGGCTGTCCTCAAACTCACAAAGATCTGCCTGCCTCTGGCTCCCAGGCTTTGGAATTAGAGGTGTGTGCCACCCCTGCCTGACCCACCTACTGAATACAGTTAATGCTACCCTTATTTATATAAGTGTGGGGCTACCCCTAACGCATAGCAATCTCCAAGGGGCCACACCTCCAACAACAAATTACTCTCCTTTCCTCAGTAGTCATCAACTGCCAGTATCTCCTTAGATGGGGCCTTGGTCCTCTGGAATTCTTACTGGATTGATCTTATGCAGTGACTACAATTAATGTGAATTCATGGGAGGGATGGCGTGGCGTGTCCAGAGCACAGACAGCATTTTACAGAACTCCTCCCACACCCTTTAGCTCTTCCATTCCTTCTTCAGCCTCTTAAAGTTTTCCGATCCTGCGATGGGAGGTATGTTGGAAACATCTTTTTTTTTTTAAATTTATTTATTTTTGTTAGAAATATGTTAATTGAAGTGGTGTTTGCATAGGTATGTGTACTTGTCAATGAACTGTGTATCTAACATGTACACACTTTATTTCATTTAATTATCCTCATCATTAGTGTTGTTCTTTTGCTTTTTAAAGAACAGGGTCTCACTATGAAGCTCTGGCTGGCCTGGAACTCACTCTGTAGACCAGGCTGGCCTGGAACTCACAGAGATCTGCCTGCCTCTGCCTCCTGAGTGCTGGGAATAGAAGCATGCACCACCACACTCTACTCTAATTTTTTTTTTTTAATTCTACCTTTCAACATTTAAAGGAAAAAGGAAATTATAGCCAATTTTCACTTAATGGCATCAGAACCCTAACTCTTAGGTAAGTGTAGTACTTAAGGCACTGGTGTGAGAAAATGATAAGACTTATTTGTATGTGTCCCTTGAATTTTGCTACTTTATTTTTAAGGATGATAAATCCTCTTTTTGGTCAACTAAAAAGACAACTGCTTTAAAAATGCATATGGTACTGTTACTTGTCCTGACTTTTAAGTATAAATATATCTAAGGCCATTTTGGCAGCAGTGAACAAGACCTTTAAAAAATGATGTTTAAGTTGGGCGTGGTGGCACACTCCTTTAATCCCAGCACTCAGGAGGCAGAGGCAGTCGGATCGTTGTGAGTTTGAGGACAGCCTGGTCTACACAGTGAGTCCAGGACAGCCAAGGCTACACAGAGAAACCCTGTCTCAAAAAACCAAAAAAGATATTTAACTTGTCATTTGGAAAGGACAGTGAAATATATGGTATCTGAAAAGCCATTTTTTGTCTTCCCCACTACTTCAGGGTGACAGTGATGCCCAGGAGCGGACTTCTTAGGCATCCCACAGGAGGGTTAATTTGGTTCTCTGTAGCCTAGTAGGTGGCTGCACCCCATGGGATGCCAACACTGGCAATGACTCCTACAGCCTAAAATGTTGAATGGCGGTCCCCTGGAAGGATCTCATCTTTCAGGAAGATAGTCAATTGATTACAAGACAGTTCTTCTAGGAACCAACGAGAACCACTTCCTACATCTTCTTCTATGTCTTTCAATCGACCTCTAGCCTTCCCTCACTGCCAAGCAACTTATAACTATCGTTGCTGTTTTTTTAATCCTTTTTAAAATGTTACGTGTATGAGTATTTTGCCTGTATGTATGTCTGTACATCATATGTGTACCTGGTGCCCAAGGAAGTCAGGAGGGCATCAGAATCCCTGAGACCGGAGTGACAGACGGTTAGGAGCTGCCGTGTTGGTGCTGGCAACCAAATCCAGGTCCTCTGTAACAGCAGCCAGTGCTCTTAGTCACCAGGCCACACTCCCTAACTTATATTTTTTTGTTTGTTTTATCTGTATAGGTGTTTTGTCTGTCTGTCTGTCTGTCTGTGCATCATGCGGATGCCTTCTGGTCATGGCTCTCTGGGACTCTGGGGCTGTGAGCAGCCATGTGGGTGCCGGGAATCGAACCCAGGTCCTCTGAGAGAGCAGACAGTATTCTAAACCGCTGAGCCACCTATCATCATTGCTTTGTTTCTGGCCATCCTCCAGCTTTAGCCTCCTGGGCACTGGAGTTAGAGGTGTGTACTACATGCCTGCTTTCCCAATTTTACTGTGAATTAAAGACTAAAATAAAATGATGCCACTGATACGACTGCAGAATTTTGAGCTTGGCTCTAATAGAAAGTCGTATTTCATGTACTGGGCAAACTGACCCCAAGGCCACACCCTAACCATGGTCTAGTCTTGTAAGGAAAGCAACAGTCATGCTCATGCACTTACTACGCTATGGCTGCTGCCCTCCTGTAACTGTAGAGCTGAGGGGTCCAGAAGCCTGCAAAGCCTAAACACAGGGAGCAGGAGAGCGTAGGACACGGCGCTCCCCACTTCCACACAATTTTAGAGCTGTGCTGAATACATGCACTGAAGTAGTGAAGAACGACCAGATTGCATCATTTTACGATTCTATCCCTCAAAATTACAATTACCCTTTCCAGGGAGTGCAGAGTCTTTTGTCTCTTCTGCAAACAGTACGCTGCTGTAGTAAGTTAATTTACTAGGAATGTTTTCCTTGAGGCATCATTAGGCTGCTTCATGTGCACATTAGCATAATGCGGATTAGATTACTGTGATGAATTACAGCAACTCAGTGCTGTTTTCTTTTCTTTTCTTTTCTTTTCTTTTCTTTCTCTGTTTTGGTTTTTCGAGACAGGGTCTCTCTGTGTAGCCCTGGCTGTCCCAGACTTGCTTTGTAGACCAGGCTGGCCTCGAACTCACAGAGATCCACCTGCCTCTGCCTCCCAGCGTGCTGGGATTAAAAGCCTGCACTACCACCATCCAACTTTTTGCACCTTTTTCAAAAGATTAAGAATGGTGTAAAACAACCATCTATAATGTGATCTGATGCCCTCTTCTGACCTGCAGGTGTACATCAGGCAGAAAAGAATGGTGTGAAATATAGTTTGTAGAATGATGAAGCATGCTGTGCTGAGCTTGGGGAAAACACAAGCTAGGGTGATGAGAAGCAAGGGTCATTACCTGGCAAGGAACTGCTCCGCCCCATTCTTGCTGCACAATGTTGCAAACACCGACTAGTGCCGACTCCAGGCAGGTTTTGTCGTAGTCATCCATGTTACTCAGGGCTTCCTTGTTGAATGAAAACGCAAGCTCCTTACCGTTTGTTATTAGGAAACACAAACAGTTCAAAGTATACATGCTACAGAAGGGACGCTGGGCCTTTGAGAGGCCCGAAGCACAGATTCTTTAAAGAAAAACAGTGAGTCAGATCTTCTCAACTATAAAGGACGATTTCCTTTATTTCTTCCTCTTATCAGGTGAGCGTGAGCAGTGCAAGGCCATGTCTAAGTGGGCTTGAGGGAAAATACTGAAGTCAAGAACAAACATCCCCCCCAAAAAAGGTCACTGTATCAAACCTTAACCACATCTTTAAAAACACCACTGCCAGCATTTGATGTGCATTTGACCACACTCCCTCTTCTAAACAAGGAAAGCAAGGTGTAGAGCGACCAAGTACCTCTCTCCTGATGAGAGGTGCCGAAGCCACCACCTGTCCCCACGCAGCCTGCCTTGAGGGCTGCAGGTCCTGCCAGGACTTCTCAAGTCCGTACAGCAGTTCTCCAACATGTTAGATCTCCTGGCTATCACAATCCTTAAGCTTAATCACTTGTAAGAAAGTCAGTAAAAGCCAGGCCTGGTGCCTGCCTAATGCCAGTACACACGAGGCTGAGGAAGACTGAGATTTGAGGTTTGCCTGGTTATGCAGCAAAAAGTATTATAGTACATTTAGAGGAAAAAATAAAATAAAATGGGAGCTAAAAAAGGAACATCTTAACAAAAATGATTTTCATACAATATATTTCTAAAATACTTATGTGTGTACATGCTGGAGCCCTTAGAGGTTAGAAAAGGTTTTAGATTTCATGGAACTGGGTTACAAATAGTTGTGAGGGGCTATTTGGATGCTGGGAAGTGAACCCTGTTTCTCCCCAAGAGCAGGAGTGCTCTTAGGTACTCTTAACTGCTGAGTCATTTCTCCAGCCCCCTTTCCATATGTGTATTTTAAAATTTAAGCTAAATTGATCCTTATTCCTAACTTGCTTCCTCTTCATTTAAACTGTTCAGTTTCATTCCATAAATAGACTGTTCAGTGGGAGCAAGGAACGATGCTAAGCACTCCTGAAAATACAACTAATTTAAAGATGTCAGAAAGTAAATTATTTAGCACACCACAGAGAAGCCTGGAAGATAATACCTACTGGTTAAGGTTTAACGTGTATCTTGGTATCTGTGAATCAAAGTTATTTGTTAGCCAGGTGTGATGGTGCACGCCTGTGATCCCAGCACTCTAGGAAGGAGGGGCAGGAGGATCTCTGTGAGTTCAAGACCAGCCTGGTCTACAAAGCGAGTCCAGGACAGCCAAGGCTACACAGAGAAACCCTGTCTCAAAAACAAAACAAAACAAAACAATAAAAACTGGGGGGGAAAAAAACCAAAGTTATTTGTTAGACTAAATATAATTTAGTCTGTGTGCTATTTTTTAGTTCCTTAATTTTTATGGAAAGGCATATAAGGTGAAGTTTAAACATAAAGATGCTGAACTCTAGCACACAGAGCACTATCTTCAGATTTCAGAAGACTGAGAGGAGAAATAAAGCCACATTCTATCTCATGGCTCTGCCAGAGCAGCGTAAAGACCTTGTTTTCAATTACAGATTGTATACCTACACATTGATGAAACAATTCCAAGTTCTAAAAGCAATACACAATCATAATAGTGTTGTTCTCCCAGTAAATTTGAGCTCCGCCAAAACCTATCTATGACAATCGATTCCTGTGAGTACCTGCAGGGTGTTGTAATCTCTCGTAAAGGGGACCATCAGCTCCCAAAGTGAAGAAAACACCACCAGTGCTGTAAACTCAAGCTTGTAGTTCGTGGCCATGTGTTCAAATAGCATTGTCAAGCCATGGGCCGCCAGGTGCTTCCTCTGGTATTCCTCAGACCCCTCGACAGACACAGGTCTCGTCATGGAAAGGGACACATCCATTACCACCACAGTAGGCATGATGGGACAGTTCAAGCACTCCCTGTCAGCACAGCCAGCCAGCTACAACCAGAGAGACGCTGTGGAAAAGAAATACAGTCTTACGTATCCTGGGAAGGGAAAAGTTTTCAACCACAATTTTAACCAATTTCCCAGAAATATGTGGTGGTGAGCCACGCAGAATCAGAGGAGCAGGAAAGCACGAAGCCCAGTTCACCTGAGGGCCTCTCCTGGGCAACCACTGACCAGCACAAAGCAAGGACATTAAATGCAATGCATCGAACGCAGGAGCTCCTGACTCCACATGCTCCACTTGTACACAACGTAATACAGTAAATACACCCACATCAACTCCTTAGAACATGTCTAGCTACCCGACAATTGACGGTTCTCTTTTTGCTAGTATCTTGATGAACAGTGTAGCATTTGTGCAAGTGTCTAAGTCCTTTCTGGCTTGCCTTTGCTTTAGGAAAAGAAAAATTAGAGAATTTGTAAAAAGTTAAAAATATCCTCATCAACTGTGTAAGAGAGTAAAAATACAGAATTGGAAGAAAGGAAGAGCTCTTTAAAATTATGAAATAAGACTCACTATGGAGAAAACATCTTTGTTCTCAAGAATAGTTTGCAGACACATAGATCTGCTCACGTGGATGGACACTGGTGATCCTCTATTAATCTGAAGATGCAATCAAATGTTTTGGAGCTATAAATAAGTGACACAGATTTAGTAAATATTTATATATAAAGAGTGAGAAAGAGAGCAGTTCGCACTGTGCGAATGCCTGCGTGCATTTGTGTGTGTGTGTGTATATGTAGGCTGTACGCCTATTTATAAAAACTACATTGTAGGCCAGGAGCAGTGGCATATGCCTTCAATCCAAGAACGTGAGAGGTAGGTTTGTGAGTCCAAAGCCAATTTGAATTACATAGTGAGTTCTAAGCCAGTCAGGGCTATAAAGTAAGACTCTGAATAAATAAAATAAAAACTCAAAATTATATATATATGCCACCAGAGAAGACTGGAGGATCAGAATTCTAAGGTCATTCTTAGCTACATAATGTGTTTGAGGCCACTATGAGCTTTATGAAACCCTGTTCCAAACGACCAAAATAAAAAAATCACATTGCACACATTATACACAATCAGGGCAAACTCAACAGGTTCAAAAGTCAGTGTTCACTAATTTAACAACAGGCAAACTGCCTGTTAGTACATGCCAGTTATAAATGTGTGACCCTCTAGGATTCCGTTTGTGAGTAGGTTGTTGGAAACTCAGCACATACTGGCTCATGGAAACAATGTTATGGGTAAGTCAGGGACTCTGATCAGACAGGAAAAGTCTTCTTACCACATAACGGCCATAGATACATTTCAAGTACTGTAACATCTCCTGGACCCAATACTAATAAAGTTAATCCAGAGACAGAACTACCTTTTCAGACTCTCCCAGCAGCCTAAAATGTTAGACAGTATGAAAGAAAATTAAAAGGAAACTTCATCTATTTTTATTTAGTGTATGCATCTTTGTGTGTGAGTACATGCCACATATGAGCGGGTGCCCGAAGAAGCCAGAGGGAGTACTGGATTCCCAGGAGTTGGGGTTACAGGTGGTTGTGAGGCACCTAATACGGGTGCTGGGATTGTAACTCAGGGCCTCCAGGAGTAAGTGCTCTTAACCACTGAGCCACTCCAGCACCTGAAAGAAAAATTAAATATGCATCCCTCTCTCCGCTTCATTAAACAATGTGTGTTAAACATATTCATTACTGCCCTGTTTTGCTACATACCAGCATTTTCTAAGACCATACTGCCCCAGAGACATGAGTTCAGAACTGTATTAAATGCAGTCACTAAGGGCAAGAATCACCAAAGAGCTAGCTTCCTAATGTCTACTCAGATCTACACCTGGCACACAGTGGGTGCTCAACAAAATCTGAACATAATTAATGAACTACCCCTAACCACAAACATACAACATTTATTCATTAGCAAAACACATTATACATTTTAACTCTGTACACAGAAATTCAACTCCTTTCTTCGTATTTAAGCAGAGACAACAGAGATTCCTGTACTTTTGCTCAGGTACAGTTTACCCAGCGCTTGTGCTCACATTTATGCATGGAGGCCTTTGTGCCTTATAAAAGTTCGAAGGTAATGGAAAACACTGCCCTCACCTCTTAGGAGAATGGCAACCAGCTTACTCGGGTTAGGTATCACCAAGTGCCTCCAGTCCATGAAATCTGCTGTTAGCACTGCAGCGGGGGAGCACAGCTACCAGTCTGGCCTTCTCTGCAGACACCTGGGAAGCTGGCTCTTTCTCCTGACAGATGCATTTGTGTCAGGTCCCACGTACACTTCCTTAGCTGCGGCCAACTGGTGGCAATCCCATTTTGTGGTCAGGTTGTAAGCACTGGGATAAACAAAAGAATGATCCGTTCCTGGAGGTTTCACTCAAGCAGTCTGTGCCTAGTCAAAAATTAAAATCTCTCGTTACTGGCAGATAGTAGAGCGAACATGGTGCATTTCTCACTTGGATTGACTCTGATCTTCAAGTTTCCCCATCATTTTACAGGCGATGTTTCAGACAACTAAGGGTTTTTTGTTTTCGCTGGACAGTCTACTCGTGATGATAGATTCTCGCCACCTGTCATCAGGTACATTTATAGTTCTTCCCTGGAGTGGATAATTAGCCCCTTCCCAGCAATTTGATTCTCTGGAGTCTCCCTCTCAAAGCGTGATTCCATTTCAGTTTCTAAGTGCACACACTCCGGCTTTTCCTGTCACCCTGACTTGCCCCGAGCCCCTCTGCGTCCTCAGCTAATTAATCTCGGATAGTCTGAAACACAGCGTCCTTCATTTGCTTTACAACTGGAGAATAACACTTTCACCTTTAAAACGAGTCCAAACACTTGTTGTACGGAACTCTGGAGAAGGAGGGGACGGAAGTCTCAGGTCCAAGAACGGAAGTTTCTCGGGGAAAAGGGAACACAGGAGGCCTGGCCCGGGCGCGAAGTCCCGCTGTTTACAAGGGCCGGCTCCGTAGAGCCGGGCTACACCCGGGAGCGGGCCCTTGCAGCCAGCGCCCACAGGCCGCCACCCCGCCACCCCGCGAAGGCCGCAGTGAAGGCCCGCCTCCCGCTCGGGGCTGTTCTTCCCGTCACCATTTCCACAGTAACCCCAACCAACAATGAAACAGAACCCTCAAACGGCTGATTCCCTAACTTACCCGGAGCCCATCTCCGGCCTCGGTCCGTCTGCTTAAACCTTCCGCCCGCGCGCCACAGCCGGAACTTACGGGCCGCGCGACACAGGGGAACACAGAGCGGGGGGGAAGAGCGCGGGCTGGGCGGGGCTTCCAGACCACGGGAGCCGTGGCTCAACAGGGACGCCAAGGGGCGCGTTTTCTCTGTCTCTTTCCCACGTAGCCCCAATTTCCGCCGTGGCTGAGCCTTGCGGGTTTCTGGCCCTTCCTTCCTTGTCTTACCCCATCTTCTGGGTGCTTCCCTCCACTCTGCCTTGCCTTGCCACTCACCTGTGGACCCCCGGCTAGTGTCTGACTCTTACTTTTCCATCATTTCTTTTCTTCCGAATTCTCAGTCTCAGCCCTTGCACAGTAGACAGAATGTCTTCCTACTCTTAAAACCCGCAATTCTTGGCTGAGTGCTTAGGCTCTAAGCACCTGGCTGACCTGAGCCTAATTTACACTGCGATGTCTGTCCCCCTCGGAGCGTGTGCCGTGTTCTTTCTCTAGCCTGGGGTTTCAGACTGGCAGAGGCGTGGCTCGGTTAGTTACTGCTTCCGTGCCTCAGGCGTGCTGAGGGGTTTTGCTTTTTAGACTTCCTTGTAAAGCTTTGTAGTTCCCCGCCTGTTTCTCTGTCTACCCTGGGTCCCTGGCATAGTATATGCCTCAGAGCGGTCCTTGGGGGATGGGAGGCCAAGGTGACTGGCTAACCCTGTGGGCTCTAGGGACCCAGGGGATGTCAGTGGTAGGCCTGAATTGATGCCAGCAGGTCACTGGGTACTTGTGGTTCGAAGAGCAATACTTTCTGACTTTAATTACAAGTGGGAACACAGAGCTCCCTAGATGGCCTTAGGCATATGACTTTTTCTTTTAGTTTGTGGGTTCCAAGTGGGGTAAGGAAGGAAAACTCTTAGAACTGACTTGTCACGGCTTGTTCTGCGGGAGAGTGTGGTCTAGTTGCTTGCTGTTCTTCCCTGTTTCTTCTATTAGAGGTGGCAGAGAAAGCAGCTCCAGGCTCTGGGAATATCTTTACCAATATCAAGGCACCATGACTGTCGGGCTTAGCTCCTGTTTGCTTGAGAACGTCTTTCCTCAACCTTTCAAAGACCTTGTTATGTTTGAGCAGGCACAGGGCTCTAGGTAAGTAAGACTACAGCAATATTACTTAGCCAGCTTAGATACACGGTCTGGTTTCTTACCGTAAAGACTGAACTTAAATGTCTTAGTTTGCTAATTATTAATAGTCTGATGGATAATCAGAGTTTCACTCTCCTAGTTCTGCTTAACAACTGGCTTTGCAGAGACTCGGTTTGTTAAAATTGATGATGAAAGGCAGGATTTTCAATAGGAGACCGGGTAACTTGTGGCAACCATCGCGTGCTTTGGTATTTTTCCTTTTTAGTGGAGCCCCATCATCAGCTCCGAACCAGAAGGTTGACAGTGACTATAAAGTCAGAGAGCACCGATGGCAAGGGTCAAAGTGATGCTTTGGAGCCTCAGCTGATTGGATAAGTGTCTTTTCCACCCAAAATATCCCCAGTATTTGTATGTTCCCACACATGCTTTAAAGGAAACCAATACATGGTGTCCCTTTGGTAATATCTCACCTCCTTATTTCCTGGCTTGACACAGTGAACTGCTGTGACACAAGCTTTGAAAGGTAGAGTTGATTTGGCCAAGCGGGTTTCTAAAGTGGTAGTTAGTGACAAACACAAGCTCCTCTTAGAGGCTAGGTTTTAGGGCTCACAGAGAGTTCTAGACAGCCAGTTTTCCTGGGGCACTTGTTGAAAATGTACTTTTCTGTGCCCTGTGAACTGAACTAGAATTTCATGGTTTGTTCACTAAGTTCCCAAGATGAGTTTTTCATCTACAGAGGTAAGTAGTAAGTACAGGAAAGAGTGGAAAGGCAGAAGCTGTGGACCCGTCTCTCCTGTCCATTTTTCCCTCCCATCTCACACGTCAGTGCTGGCCCACAGCCTTCACTGTCCTTCCTACTGGCTCTAGCCTGGCCCCAAGCCACCTTTAAGTCTTGTCCAAGCTCCACACTCTCCCCCTCTGCGCTATCAGCTTCATCCCACTGTTTCACCAAAGTAGAAGTCAGTGAGATCTGAGATATGAACCCCTCTTTTTTCTTTTTTCTTTTTAGGTTTTTTTTTTTTTTTTTGAGACAGGTCTCTCTGTGTAGCTCTGGCTGTTCTGGACTTGCTTTGTAGACCAGGCTGGCCTCGAACTCACAGTGATCCGCCTGCCTCTGCCTCCCGAGTGCTGGGATTAAAGGCGTGCACCACCACACCCGGCTGACCCCTCTTTATAAAAACAAAAAACAAAACAAAACAAAAAACAAAATAAAAACCCTTCAATAAATTTTCTGGAGGTGGAGATATAACTTGAACACAAAGCCATGGGTCCGACGTACAACAGTTCTGCACAAATAAGGCTTGGCGGGACTCTCCTGGAATCCCAGCACTCAGGAAGTGGAGGCAAGAGGATCAGAAATTCAGCTACAAATGGACTTCCTTAACTTCAAGGCCAATCTGGTCTACACAAAACCCCATCTTAAAAAATAAAAATTAGGGGGCTAGAGAGATGGCTCAGAGGTTAAGAGCACCATCTGCTCTTCCAGAGGTCCTGAGTTCAATTTCCAGCAACCACATGGTGGCTCACAACCATCTATAATGTGATCTGGTGCCCTCTTCTGGCCTGCAGGCACACATTCAGGCAGAACACTATGTAATAAACAAACAAATAAATCTTTTTAAGACGTTAAACAAACAAACAAACAAACAAAACCCTCCAGCATGGTGCTGCATACATCTTTAATCCCAGCACTTGGGAGGCAGAACACACAGGTCCCTGGTTTCCAGGCCAGCCTAGTAGTCTACATGTTCAGGCTAGCCAGGGATACAAAATGAGACGCTCCCCATCACCCCTTCCCCCCAAAAGAAAAAGACTAGAGAGAAGCACACACAAAGATGGAAGGATAGCATAACAAATCATAGCAAATCCCCCTTCACCCGGTGTCCACCATTGAATCTTCAGGTTCACTTCATTGGCATCCATCCTACCTCTCCCTAATATAATATTTTAGTAGAGATCCCAGACAGCATAACATTTTGGTATATACCTCTAGAACATAAGAACTTGTTTGTTTTATCCATTCATGTGGGCGCGCGCGCACGTGTGTGTGTGTGTGTGTGTGTGTGTGTGTGTGTGTGTGTGTGTGTATGTATGTATGTGTGTGTGTGTGTATGTGTGTGTGTGTGTGTGTGTATGTATGTATGTGTGTGTATGTGTATATGTGTGTGTGTGTGTGTGTGTATGTGTGTGTGTGTGTGGTGTATGCACATGCTTATGAGTGCATGTGAGTTGAGGCCCAAGGGTGATGCCAGGAACTTTCCTCTGTTGCTCTCCACCTTGTTCTTTTTGAGACATGGTTTCGCACTCAAGCCCAGAGCTCAGTACTTGGCTAGGCAGCTAGGCAGCTTGCTCAGGGGATCCTGCCTCCATCTTACAGGAGAGGGAAGATGCTGCAGAGACCAGAAGAGGGCATCAGATCCCCTGGGACTGGAGTTTCAGATGAGAAATCACACTGTACTTTTCAACTAGCAATAATTGCGCCTTGGATAAACCTCATTGGCTGCGATGCTGCCACTGTGCAAAGCTTACACACTGTGCTTTTATATTGGTGCTGGGGATTGAAATCTGGGTCTTTATGTTTGTGCACAAGTACTTTACAGCCACCCACCCAGTCCGAAGCACTGAAACTGCGGCTCTGCCTCTGAGGACCCTAACTCTAGGTTTTTTTTCCCCCTCTGTCTCCCTGTGCAATGTGCTCCACGAAGAAACTGTGGCCTCTTTCTTTTAATTGCTCTCAATCCTCTTTCAGTGGTTTTCAGGGCATTTGAGAAAGTGACAAAGCTTCTCTCTATTCTGAAATCATAGAAAGACTCACGGAACAAAGAAAAGCTTGTATATGTTTTCAATTCCAATGAACTTCTTTGCTTTGCAAACAGGAGCTTGCCTTATCCACCACTGGGTGCCTTCCCCCAACCCCCTAGCCCCTACCTCCCCACCCCAGCCTCATGCGATGCTGGATGCGGAAAGAAGACAGACAGGAAGTAAGGGGTCTTTGGGAGGAAAAGTCAAAGGGAAAAGCAGAGAACATTGGTTGATACCACATTTCTGTAAGAAAAGAACTCAGTCCCTTTACTCGGGACACTCTTTTTTGAAAAGCATCTGAAAGCCTACATTTTTAAAGGCCCTTAACAATCTTGGCTCCTACCCACCTAGTCTGGCTGCTCAGTCTTGTAAGACTTCGGTAGCATCTTTAAGAGAAAAAGTACATAAAGCAAAATAAGGGGCTGGGTCGATGGCTCAGTGGTTAAGAGCACTGGCTGTTCTTCCAGACGACTAAGGTTCGATTCCCAGCACCCCATCAGGCAGCTGTAACTTCAGCTCCAGGGAATCTACCCTTTCTGGCCTTCTACGGCACCAACACACACGTGGGATACACTCACACGTGTACACGATTAAAAATAGAAGAAGTATTTAAAAATTAAAGCAAAATAAACAAAACTAATTTAAATATTTATTTTATTTTATATGTACGAGTATTTAGCCTGCATGGATGTACATGCATCATGAGCCTGCCTGGCGCCTACAGAGTTCAGAGGAGGGCACCAAATCTTCTGATGGTTTCCAGCTACCATGTCGGTGCTGGCAACCCAGCCTGGGTTCTTTGCAAGAGCAGTGACAATTCTTAAGCATTGCGCCATCTTTCCAGCCTCTCTGTTTTTTGAGACAGGGTCTCACTATGTAGACTCGACTGGTCTGGAACTAATAGAGATCTGCCTGCCTCTGCCCTGAGTGCCAGGATAGCAGGTGTAAGCCACCATATTTGCACTTACTGTTAAAATAATTTATGCCTAGGGGAGAAAGTTTAAAGTTTCAAAATACATAAAGTAAAAAAAAAAAGCCATTCATTTTCTTAGTAGTAACCATATGTGTGTCTCTCTGTCTCTAATATGTTCCTAGCCACTGATGTGGAAAGGTGAAGTACCAGAGAATTGTTTGGTTGGTTTGTTTTGTTTTTGAGACAATGTTTCCCTGGCTGTCCTGGAACTTGCTTTGTAGACCAGGGTGGCCTTGAACTCAGAGATCCGCCTGCCTCTTCCTCTCAAGGGCTGGGATTAAAGGCGTGCGCCACCACTGCTAGGTGGATTGTTTGTTTTGTTCATTCTCTATCTATTCTTATATAATCTTTGCAAAATTGTCTGTGTGTGCTTACGTATGGCTATATATGATCACTATAAATAATGCTTTCTAACTAGATGCAGCAATACTGTATGTGCTGTTCTGCACTTTGCATTAATTATTATTAAATAATACGTTGGGCACGTGCTTCATTCCTGTTACCTGCTGAATATGACTGACTGCTGGAAGCTGTGCTGTCACTTATCTAAGTAGGTGTCTTAGAGTTTCTTTTGCTGCGATGAAACACCATGACCAAAGCAACTTAGTACATTTCTGAAGGAAGTCAGAACAGGAACTCAAGCAGGGCAGGAATCTGGAGGCAGGAGCTGATGCAGAGGCCATGGAGGGCACTGCTCACTGGCTTCTCCACATGACTTGTGCAGCCTGCTTTCTTTTTGTTGTTGTTGTTTTGGTTTTTTTTTTTGAGACAGGGTTTTCTCTGTGTAGCCTTAGCTGTCCTGGAGCTCATTCGAGGCTGGCCTCGAACTTATAGAGACCCACCTGCCTCTGCTTCCTGAGTGCTGGGATTAAAGGCGTGCGCCACCACCGCCTATCACATGGTGGAAGGAGAGAGCAGACTTCCACAAGTTGTCCTCTGACCTTCACAAATATACCGTGACACTCTTGTGCCCCCACACACAGACAGAGACAGACAAATCAGTAGATGTGATATTAAATGTTTTACATTTTTATTTACTTCCTTTAATTATGTGCTGTTTTAAAATTACCTGTATTATCAGTAGGCCTGGCTAGCAATCAATCAAGACACAGACACTTGTTATATTTTAAAATAGCCTTAGTTAACCTGGGGCAGGGCAGACATCAATCCTCTAAACTACTTCCCATAGTGGGGCAGGTATGGGATCCCTGCCCCAATCCCTTGCCATCTGTTTTTAATAACTTCTATCAATCTACCTCCCATCCATAATCCCAAATACTTGCTAATGTTCTTCATCTGGGCCAAATCTCCATCCACGCTGGCCATGTGCTTCTCTTCCATCTAACCCATGGTGGCCTTCTTCTCTTCCTCTCTCCTCTCAGGACCCTGCCCTCTTTCTTCCTTCTTCCTAGTATATCCTCCCCCCTCCCTCCCCTCCCCCCCCCCCTCAGCCCAGGAAATTTAGCCACACCTATCTCACCTGCCCTGCCCAGGTGGGGTGGCTTTTTATTAATTAGCATCAGAATACATCAGACCATCCCCCAACAACTATGTGTATGTGTAATTATATGTTTGTGTCTCTGTGTGTGGGTACATACATGTGCCACAAAGGCCAAAGAAGATGCCCCTGGAGCTAGGGTTACAGGTAGTTAGTCACCAGATACAACAGAGTTGCTTGCAAGTGAGCTCAGGTTCTCTGTGAAAGCAACACTCACTCTAAGCTGTCGAGCCATCTCTCCATCCCCGTTTTAAATCCCTACAACAACAATAAAAACAAAAAAACAAAAAACCCAAGGCCTGAGGCTGTGGCATTACAGTGTCTGACTGATGTGTATGCTTTTCCATGGCTTCTCTCATTGTAGCATGGGTGATCGCAATGGAGAATCTTGTCTTCCTGGTCATATGAATGAGGAACCTGAGGAGACTTGTTCCTCATCAGGCTCACTACTTTGTGGTTACACAGTGCCCTGAAATTAAGTTCAGCTTCCTAATGTTTTTGAGGGGTTTGCCACTGGGGCATCTCTTAGTGTGCCATTCATTCTCTGGGCAGCTGCACCCCTGAGCAATCTCCACTAATGCTGACTAGAGCTGCCAGAAGTCATTTTTTTTATTGCCCAGGCCTAAAGGCATTTGAAAATGCAGGCCTTGGTGAATTGTGTCCACTCTCCACAGGGTGATTGATTATGCAGTTTGAATCTGTCTTAGTTACTTTTCTATTGCTGTGAAGACACCATGACCAAGGTAACTTATGCAAGAGTTCATTGGGGCTTACTGTTCCAGAGGGTGGGTTCGAGTCCATGACAATCATGGGAGGGAACATTGTAGTAGTCAGGCAGATGTGGTGATGGAGCAGCAGCTGAGAGCTTAGATCCATAAGCAAGAGGAAGAAAGAAAGAAAGATAGATGAGAGAGAGAGAGAGAGAGAGAGAGAGAGAGAGAGGGAACTGAGGATAGCATGGGTTTTTTTTCCTTCTTTTTTTTTGTTTTTGTGTTTATGTTTGTTTTGTTTTTTCAAGACAGGGTTTCTTTGTGTAGCCTTGGGTGTCCTAGACACACTTTGTAGACCAGGCTGGCCTTGAACTCACAGCAATCTGCCTGCCTCTGCCTCCCAGGTGCTGGGATTAAAGGTGTGTGCCACCACATCTGGTTTGCATGGGCTTTTTAAACCTCAAAGCTCCACAGTGAAATCCCCAGCCCCAAGCCACGACAGTACCTATCCACAGTACATATCCTCCAACAATACCACGCCTCCTGATCCTCCCCAAATAGTTCCACCAACTGGGGACCAAGCATTCACATACGAGCCTATGGGGACCGTTCTCATTCAAGCCACCACAGAGTGTCAATTCCTGAGGTAGGCTCAGAAATAGATAAATAACCCCCTGTCCACAAAATCTCCACAGCAGATCCCTCCTCTGTTCTAGAAGAGGGTAGGAAAGGACATGGAGACGGACACTTTGGAAGACAAGGAGAAGCCCCCCTGCTGTCCTGCCAAACCTTGAAGCCAGTGAGGGTATTACGAGTTTATTGTGAGCATCACAGCCCTTGCCCATCTGGCCACCCTGTTCCAGAGGAGAGGACAAAATGAGGCAACTGAGCCGGGCGTGGTGGCGCACGCCTTTAATCCCAGTGCTCGGGAGGCAGAGGCAGGTGGATCGCTGTGAGTTCAAGGTCAGCCTGGTCTACACAGCAAGTCCAGGACAGCCAAGGCTACACAGAGAAACCACTCAAGTAGAAAACAGGGAAGAAGGGACAGACAGGAAACAGCAGACAGTGTTAGCTGAATGGTTGACAGTTGATGGGGTGGGGGTGGGGGAAGTGGTGGGTGGGGGGCCCACAGGACCTCCCACTGTTTTACCCAGCTGCCACTGCGATCAAGTGGTGGAGCAGAGGTAGGTTCAAGAGGCTTAGAAAGCCAACATCTTAGGTACCTTGTGATGGGCCGGCACGATTCCCTAAGGATTTTCTTTTGGTTTAATAAAATACATTCCGCTTGCAAAACGTTTTCAAGTTTGCAGTTGTCTCCTTCCAGCCCCTCAGTTTAACTTCAGTTTTTTTATTAATTTATTCATATTACATCTCGATTGTTAGCCCTTGTTTCCTCCTATTCCTCCCTCCCTCCCTCCCACTTCCCCCCTTCTCCCCTCCCTATGTCTGTGACTGAGGGAGACCTTAACTTCAGTTTTCAAACACACCCTACATATAGGTAGGACATGTGTTACTACTGTCTCCACATTCACACTTTGATTACAGTTCGACTCACAGGGCAGCCAGTAGAGCCTGGTGCTGATGTCCTCTGATCTCTTGAGCCCCATGCACTTTCCCTTGGTTTCCTCAGCTTCCTGTTTCTAGCCGTCTTTCCTCCCACCTAAGCACAGAAGCCCTAAATGGCCTCAGATTCCCATAACTTAGTAATAAATTTGAGATGTTCCCCCAGTGACACTGTGGGGGGGGGGCGCAGAACAGTGTCCCATGGAGAGTCTATTCTGTGTTCCTGGTGGAAGGTCTACCCCCTCGGGCTTGTTCTGAGGCCCTGGGACCCAGAACTTGTGCAATGCCCATAAGCTTCTTAGAAGAGGCGGGTATTAGGCAGGATTGGACACTCGTCCCCTGGCATGCCCTTCATAGGATTCCCAGGGGAGCTGGCGGAAGGAGAATGGGGTGTTCCCTGAGGCCCAGCTTCAGACCCACTCCTCGAGACCCTGGGTTCTGACAAGTCTCCAGAGCTTGGAAGACGCAGATGTGGAGGTCTGAAGGTAAGTGACGTGCTTAGGCAGGAAGGTTCAGCCAGGCTGCCTGCTCGGCTCACACACACACACACACACACACACACACACACACACACACACACCACACACACACACACACACACACACACTACACACACACACACACCACACACACACACACACACCACACACACACACACACACACACACACACCCACACACACACACACCACACACACACACACACACACACACCACACACACACACACCCACACACACACACTACACACACACACACCACACACACACACACACACACACACACCACACACACACACTACACACACACACACCACACACACACACACACACACACACACACACACACACTACACACACACACACACCACACACACACACACACACACACACACACACACCACACACACACACACACCACACACACACACACACACACACACACACACACACACACACACACACATGCGCGGGAAGGAGAGACCCTCCGGACTTCTGTAGGAGCATACTTGGGCTCCCAGGACATGCTGTGAGCTGCACTCCAGGCAAGAGGCAGAATGCTTGGGGAAGAAGGGGAAAGGTCAGGGTAACCCAAGACAAAGGAGGCAGCTCGTTTATTCCTACTCCTTTGACGGTTCCGCTCCTGTGTCCTAGGCTAGCACATTGGCACTTCACTTAGTGTGGTTTACACAAAGCCTGGGAGACTCACTGCAGGCTCTTGTCTGGGTCCCTCGGAGCTTTGTGGCATTAAGTCCTGCTTCTCCTCTCGGTGTCTTTGTGCCTCACGGCAGGAGTTGTACTGGAAAGATTTTACACGTACCTCAGCCCACTTCTAAGATATTACTATTCTACACAAAACCAGGCATTTTTAGTAACTGTTGCGTAATATCTTTGAACATAGAGGTTTAGCAGATATTTTTCTGGGTCTGGGCCTCGAGGCCCTTTATAAAATAAGGTTTCGTTGAGGGTCTCTCCTCCTGCATCATTGTATAAAACTAACTTCAGTGGCTCTTGATTCTGTCTCATTCTTTTCATAGACCTTATGTGTGTGTGTGTGTTCAGTCTCTCAGAATTCCTGTAACCTCAGTGTCATTGCTATTTATATGTGTAATATTTTTACAATTAAATCTAATTTAAAATGTACTAGGGGTATAGCTCAGCAGAGTGCTTGCCTAGCATACACAGAGTTTTGGGTTCAAGCCCCAAGCATCACACAAAGTCGACATGGTGGTACATGCCTGTAATCCCAGCACTCGGGAGAGGAAGAGTTCAAGGTCATCCTTGCCTACATACTGTGTTCAAAGCCCCAGTATGGGCTACATGAAACCTGTCTCAAAAATTACATTTAAATTAGTCAGCCTTCACGCCGTAAAGCAATCTAGTCAAATGCACAGTGAAAATGAAGGCCCCCTTCCACCAATGGGCCTCAGTTTCCCTTCTGCAGATGTCCTTTCAGAGTTTGGTTTTGCATAACCAACACTGTGCCACAGGGGAGGCAAGGCCAGCCTACTCAGGGTGACACAGCTGGGAGGCAGCAGAGCTGAGCGTCCTGGCCTTGGGCTCCATCTCTCATTTTCCTTCCACTATCCCACACCATTCAGTAAGAAGCCCCATGACTTTTAAGCTTTCCCCTCTCTGGTTGAGATAGTGTGAGCATTTTAAAAGAGTCCAAAAACAACCCCAACCCCCAACAGGAAAAAAAAAAAATCCATGTGAGCACACAGAGCCGAACTTAACTTAATACCCATGGCAATGCCAGTCACGGCTTTCATCTTGTTATCTAACTTTAAAATCGTGCCCCCTAGCTCCTTCTTGCCTTTGAGAAGCTGAGGTCTATGGCCTGGGTCCCAGTTATGGATGACTGAGCTCCCTGAAACCTGGGTTTGGGCCTGAAGGGTGCAGGGAGACTATTTGTAGGGAGCCCAGGAAAGACATGGAGGGTTAACAAAACCTCCAGGACTCACGCAGAAACTTGGACTGCTGGCGTGTCCACAGCGAGAATGTCCTCTCCTGAGAGCAGGCAGGGCACAGGTCGTTAGCTCCTTCCGAACGAGGTCTCCTGCCACAAGGCTCTCTGAGCAATACTTTGTGTCCCAGGGACCTCTATCAGCTAGCTTCTCTGTATTGGAGAGTTCTAGATGCCAGAAGAAGGCAGATAACTTCTCTTTTCCTCTAGGTTTGTGGACACCCCTGCCTGGGCTTCATGGAGAAATCCTTCCTGATTACCAACATGAATCCCAGAGCAGCCTCCACCTCTCCCCGGACAGTATGAAAGGCCAGATGTAACAAGACATACGGCCACCATGGGGAAACTGATGAAGATGGCGACACAGGAGAGGCGCTTACTCCGACCTAGGAGGCTTCATTGGAGTCGCCTCCTCTTCCTCCTGGGAATGCTGATCATCGGTTCCACTTATCAGCACCTGAGGAGACCCCAGAATCCCCCCTCAATGTGGACAAAAGTCTCTCCCCAGCAGCCTATTAAACTGTCCAGCAGGGACCTTCCCAATGATGACATGACAGTGGTGGCCGGTGACCCTCCAGAGGCCAGCTCTGAAGTGGAGGGTGAGATGCTGGCACCCCAAGACATAGTGATCAGGGAGGAAGCAACACCTAGCATAACAATGGAAGACACCCCTAATCCACCCAGAACAAGCAAGATCAGTGCAGCCACATCACTAAAGAATAATTATAGCCCCACAACAGCTGGCACAGAAAGAAAAAAAGAAAACCAGCCACCCACACCTAGCAGAGCACCAAATCACTTCATCTCAACTTTAGGCAGGCAGAGTGTAAGAAGCTATACCCCGAGACCCAAGGAAGAAAGGAAGAACTCCAGCCCAACTCACATTAGGGCAAAAGGAAGGACCCATCCCCCAGCCCCAGCAGATGCGCCACCCATCGTCACCATCACCCCCGCAACATCAGAGAAAGACAGCGAAACCATGGCAACCTCCAGGATATTGGAGACCAGATCTCCCGAGAGAACAGCGGGAAAAACCACTGCAGCTTCTCTCAAGAGAATGGTTCCGAACACCCCTACTTTCTTAACACATGAAATAGAAACAGACTTCTTGACGTCTCCGAGTTTGGTAGAAAACAGCACCCAGGGCAAGCCTAGAAGAGGGGGGAAAACCAGCTCTAGCGCTCCCCAGGGAGCAGTCCCGCAGCACACCCCAGCCACCTCCAAGGAGCGAAGGATGATAAACGCCAAGATGCTTAGCATCCCAGCAACTGCGGGAGGCTCCACTGCTGCCGGGGGAATTAGCAGTCCCTTGTCCAGAACCAGTGCACCAGCCGTTAGAATTGCCTCAGCCACCAACAGGGAGCTGGCAAAGAGACCTCCCACAGCACACAGCAGCCCAGTAACTCCCAAAGTCAAGGCAATCCTGACCACACAGGTCCACCGCTGTGTGGTTGTGGAGCCGGCCCCAGCTGTACCAATGACCCCACCTCCAAGCATGACAACCATCCTGTCCCCAGAAGCACCCAGTTCCAGTCCCTCGGCTTTGCCACCTGGCTGGCCGAACCTCCACCCCAAGGCAGAGTATCCCCCAGACCTGTTCAGTGTGGAGGATCGGCGACAGGGCTGGGTGGTCCTACACATCTTCGGCATGATGTACGTGTTTGTGGCCTTGGCCATCGTGTGTGATGAGTACTTTGTCCCAGCCCTGGGAGTCATCACAGACAAGCTGCAGATCTCCGAGGACGTGGCAGGGGCCACGTTCATGGCCGCTGGAGGCTCAGCCCCTGAGCTCTTCACCTCCCTCATTGGGGTCTTTATCTCCCATAGCAACGTGGGAATTGGTACCATCGTGGGCTCTGCTGTGTTCAACATCCTTTTTGTCATTGGCACCTGTGCTCTTTTCTCCCGGGAGATCCTCAATCTCACCTGGTGGCCCCTGTTCCGAGATGTCTCCTTCTACATCCTTGATTTGTCTATGCTCATCCTCTTCTTCCTGGATAGTCTCATCACCTGGTGGGAGAGCCTGCTGCTGCTGCTGGCGTATGCTCTCTATGTGTTCACCATGAAGTGGAACAAACAGATTGAGCGCTGGGTGAAAGAGCAGCTCAGCAGGAGGCCAGTAGCCAAAGTCATGGCCCTGGGGGACCTGAGCAAGGTAAGGCCGTCTGGCTCCAGCTCACCCAGGCCTCTTTGCTGTGAAAGGACAGGAGGAAGGGAAGGACCAAAGAGTAGAAAGAGCAAGATGGCAAGAGGCAGCGGCCCCACCTCCCTGGCTGTTTGCTTTATTTATTTACAGCATGCTTATACTGTGTGATTAGCAAGTGTGACCGAGGCTCTGCCCCAATCATCCTAGACACTGGTCATGATTGTGATAGTTATTGAAGCTGGAGGAAAAGCTAAAGCATTCATCCAGGGTCACTCAGCAAGCGGGTAGTATGGCCAGGATTTGAACCCATCTTGGCCTGATAGGGTGTCTGGAAATGCCATTTGAGTCAGCTTTGGAGAAAGAGGAGATATCAGTAGGGGAAATGATTTTAAAAAATTAAACTTAATTAAGTAAAAACATAATTAGTCAATCTCGTCCTCGCACAGGGAGTCTGTTTAGGTGGCACCGTTATTTCAAGTATGTTTGTTCACAGGCTGGACTTGGAAAAGTGTGACTTAGGTGGAGTTTGGGGAGGGAGTCCCCCCCCCCACTAGATATTGGAGATGAGGGGAGCTCCACTCACTAACTGACAAGCCAGCCCTCAGGCAGAGCCCTCACTTTGGTCTACTGGAGTTCCAATATCAGACGTGCCAATCTTAGGGCATCTCTGCCCCCCTCCAAGGGGTTTTCCTGCTTAAATTTATTGGATGATTCAGTGACTTGAAAGATGACATCATACTGAGGAGGTGACCTCTGAAAGCAAATCCCAAATAGGGACCCCTGCCTTTCTTGTTCCCAGAGGGTGAGTTTGGGTAAAGGTTGGCTCATAGCTTTCAGTGGGAGCAGAATTTTGCGTGCAAAGAGCATAGGACTTAGCTACTTAATCCCCAGCCATTTTGATGAGTGGGCAGGATGGCTTCCAACCTCTGCAAGAGGAGGCAAGAGGTTGTATTACTCCCTTTAGAATGTTTGACATAACACAAGTGTCTTAGAACCGAGAGCCGGATTCCCTGAGTTCTCGTGCGGCGCTGCTTTCCAATTAACACTATGACCAGAACCGGTCTCTTCTCAAGCCTTTCCCAGTCTCAAGGGGAGCTGACAGAGTCCAGTTCATCAACAAAAGGTCCTGTCTAACTCTGACTTTATGATAACGTCTGAGTCCAAATGAGTCCAGTTCTGGCAAGACCCGGCACAGTGGTTATTTGTCTGACCCCATCAATCATTTACCATTTACACAGGGCACAGAAAGGGGGAAAGTCCTGCCTGGGTGACAGTGGCTGCTGGGTCAGAACTGGACGATGCCTGACTCCCTAATCAGTACTGTTTCCTGACAGACTGCCGCTCTAGGAAGCCACAGGCATAAAGAGAGGGTGACTTCTTGCTGCATAGTTCAAACGGAGGGAGCAGGAGCCTCAATCTGGAAGCCTGGTTTCTCCTCTGAGAAAAAAAAAAGTTTGGCATGTATCAGGGCAGCAGTGTTCAAAGCCCTCCAACTTACCTCCTGGTTCTTTGTAATAATTCTGATTTCGTTGAAACTTCAGACACTCTGAAATTGCTGCTGCCCCTGAGCAAGGCCACCAAAAGCAAAACTTGCTAAGCAAGAGAGGCAAAACCCATACTTTTAAAAAGAATTTGTCCTACTTAAGAGATTGCCCTGTCCAAGGCTAATACTAACAGCTCTTTGCCAACCAGTAAGTAGGAGCTGACTGCAACTGTGTTCTTACTCTGTGTTGAAACTAATTCAGTAGGATTTTTTAATGGACAGTGTTATTAAAGAAAAGTTGAATTACTAACCATACTTGAAGGTTATTTAAACTTAGAAAGCATTGGACTTGCCACAAATAATATCCATGTAAGGATAAATACAAATAACTCAGAACCATAGCTGTTTAAAATGGTTTTTTAATTATGTGTGGCTATAGAGTTCCATTCTTGGGTGACTTTTAACTACAGAGAGTGAACCACCCTCCTTTGTGTCTGGATTTAACTGGCCAATATCTACACTCTGATCAAGGGACTAAGCTGAACTATATTTCACTGACAGAGCACAAGCCGCTGCCCTGAACCCACGGAGCAGTTCTGTGCAAGCTCTTTCTTTTCTTTTTAAAAAAGATTTTATATATTTATTTTATGTATATGAGTGCTCCATTTGCATGTATACCTGCAGGCCAGAAGAGGGCACTAGATCACACATAGATGGTTGTGAGCCACCATGTGGTTGCAGGGAATTGAACTCAGGACCTCTGGAAGAGCAGACGGTGCTCTTAACCACTGAGCCATTTCTTTAGCCAGCAAACTCAGTCTTTAGTCTAGCAAACCATACTGGTTTTCAATTTTTGAGGCTTAACGTAAGCCTGTGCCACCTCTGCAAAGTGTTTCCCCTTACCTGTGAAACTTTATGAAAACAAGCCCCCTCCTCTCTTCTCTCTCTCTCCCCCCTCCCACTGGATTGTGCCTCTCCTGGATCAATGGAGAAGGCTGGGCTCTGAGAAACTGGGCCTCCTCCATCAGGCTTGGTTCTGAAATGGAGGAAATCAGAGCGAAATGGGGCAAGGCATGCTGGGAGCCATGGGGCAGAGGTGGTGCTGTGAAGTCCTGACCACCACCACATCTCAGTAAGGGCGTGGGAAATGCCTGCACGGCTGTCGACAGTCGCATTCCGCTCTCTTTGAGACTTTATACTAGGTGTTGAAGCCTTCGTGTACTGTTTCTAGCCCCAGATGACAAATCTCTGGACTTAGTTGGCCATGTACAGTCATGGACCAGTGACGGACCTTTTGTCACATGTGGGGTGAGGAGCTTAGCCAGAAAGGGCCAGCCATGGACAGAAGAGCAGGCCTATGGAAGCAAATAGCAAGATGGGGCATAAGGATAGGAGTCCTTCCAGAAACTCCTTCTGCACCAAAGAATTCCCCAGGGTGCCAGACTCCTGGGGGAAAGCCTGGCACTCAGTCCTGAATGCATGGTGGCCTATTTTCTCCCCCGCAGGAATTTTCTTATTCAACTAGCAAGACCCCTGCACAGGCAAGGCAGGCATGTCTGTAGGCCCTCCCATTTCTTGTCAGGGTTGATAACTATCTCAAAAGGTCATATCAGTGGCCTGGATAGGCAGCCGCTTGCTGTAGAGATGGGGACACAGGCATCTTGGCCCCTTCCTACCGCTGTGGGTCCCATCCATGACAGGCCATAGAGAAGCCACTATACTCCAAAAGAGCTCATTTCTGACTGTGCTGAGGGATGCCTTTCAACTGTTTACCTAGTCCTTGGCGCTCTTCTAATGATCAGAAAGAGATTCTCTCTCTCTCTCTCTCTCTCTCTCTCTCTCTCTCTCTCTCTCTCTCTCTCTCTCTCTCCCTCTCTCCTCATACTACTCCCAGCAGAATTCTCAGTCTTTGAATCATTTTCCTCCCCAGCCTGAGGCTGCAGCTCATGGTAGAATGCTTGCCTAGCACATGCCTTTCCTCGCATAACTGGATGAAGCTTTTAGAGTCTCCTGACCGGCCAGTGCACGCAGATGATACAAGAAACAGATACTAACAGCACAGCGCAAACGCCCACAGAAGCCTACTCCCACTGCGTCTTGTCTCCACGGATATGTTGTTTCCACTGAATCATCCAATACATTTAAGCAGGAAAGCCCTCGGGGACAGAGAGGCTCTAGGATTGGCATGTCTGGTTTCAGGACCCCAGTAGACACAAAGTGAGGGGGTTCAGGCATGCATCCAACACAGTGACATTTTCTTCTATGGAACATGATGGGATTAAACACCAAATTAATTTTCATGGTGCTCTACAAAGAATAGCACGCATTCTAGCTCCTCTGCCACCTGAACTAATTAGGGAATAAACTCAGCAAGCAGCTGCTTAGTGAGGAGGCACAGAGTGTGAGGAGTACTGTGAGGGAACTGCTCTGTGGCAGTGTAGTGGGGGGCCCTTGTGGAGGGGGAGCAGGGAAAGCTTCTTGGGAGAGACATCTAAAGAGTGAGCTGCAGAACAGAACTGGGCAGGCATCCCTGGAGGAAGGAAGAACATTTTCAAAGGCTCAGGGCTGGAAGGAGCTGGCACACACAGAGAGCGAACAGTGGTGCCTGCCACAGAGAAAGACAAGCCTGGAGGGAAAATCGGTCCAGCCAAGGCAGGAACTCGCCTGTAGGGTGGTGAGTCTGGGTGCTTTGATGATGCTCATGAGGCAACGGCATAGTTGAGCCTGAAGATGGGGTACCAGGTCTGGGTGTGAAGTATGGATTTGTGGGTCACTAGCAAATGTTTGGGCATTATTGTCAAAGGAGAATCAAAGCTCTGTGAATGGGAGAGAACAAGTAGGCCATAAAGGGAGGCAGAGGCAGGTGGATTGCTGTGAGTTCGAGGCCAGACTGGTCTACGAAGTGAGTCCAGGACAGCCCAGGCTACACAGAGAAACCCTGTCTCAAAAAAATAAAAAAAGGAGAATATAAAACCACTTCTACAAAATTAGGCACGTAAAGGGAAAGGGGCCCCATAGTCTAAGCCTCATCAGCTGCACAAAAAGTTCTCCTCGGTGGGGAAGATGGAGAAGTCAAAGCTGATGCGCACAGCGTCATGTGGGAAAGTATAGACAAGTGCTGAGGGACTTGGTGCTGCAGAGGGCCAGGAAAGCCTGGCAGAGCAGCATGTAGGAGGCTGCCCTGAGGAGTGGGGTCTTCTCATCCTGAGCCGAGGCTGGACCAGAGGAACGGGAGCTGTCTGCAAGGAATGAGACTGCAGCTGTGCTCTGCAGGGTGGCCACAGGCTCCCGCATAGTGAGCACTTAGAATGAGTTTTCCAGGGAAGTGTGAGATGCACACCAAGTACTTGGCATTCAAAAAGAACGCAAAACAGCTCAACCTCTTTGTGTTCATTGCTTATTGAAACGGAACGTTCTAGAGGACTGGGCTATATAGCTCAGTGGTAGATCACTTGTCTGGTCTGTTTGATCTATAAGTTTGATTCCTTCCACAGTTACAACAACAAAGTTTGCATGTGGGGAAGCACTGGGTTTAAGTATGTTATTAAGTCTTTAATTCTAGTACTCAGAAGGCAGAGACAGGCAGATCTCTGAGGCCAGCCTGGTCTACAGAGTGAGTTCCAGGACAATCAGGGTGACAAAAAGAAGCCCTGCCTTGAAAAATAAAACACAAACAAACAAAAACCCTAAAAGAGTATGTTATAAAATAAGTCACGGGCTGGGTATGGTGGCACATTCCCTTTATCCCAGTACTCAGGAGGCAGAAGCAGAAAGATTTTTGTCACTTTCAAACCAGTCAGTGCTGCATAGTGAGACCCTGCCTCAAAACATAAACAGAACCAAACCAAAGCAAACCAGCTGTGTGCAGTGCTGCACTGAGGATGCTCAGGAGGCTCCCCAGGGGACAGCGGGGCTTCTGGGGCATAGAGTAGGACTTGGTGTGATGTGCTTAGAACTCACTGTGGCTGAGGGAGTGGAGAGTAAAACTGAAGAGCAGCAGAGCTAGACTCCAGAGGCATTGTGGTTCTGGAGGCAGGAGCAGAGGCCAAGTCAAACTGCCGGAGAGCAGGCCTGCTGGCTCACAAGTGGGAAGGATATGGCCACAGCCATTTGTAATTGCAGTTCGAGGGGCACAAGACCCTTTTGTGACATTCTTGAGCACAAAGCATGCACATGGCACAGACACACGTGTAGGCAAAACACTCATTCATATTAAACAAATCTTTTTTTAAAAAAAGGTTGACAGCGGGTGGTGGTGGCACATGCCTTTAATCCCAGCACTCAGGAGGCAGAGGCAAGTGGATCCCTGTGAGTTCGAGGCCAGCCTGGTTTACAATGCGAGTCCAGGACAGCCAAGATTACACAGAGAAACCTTGTCTCAAAAAAAAAAAAAAAAAAAAAAAAAAAGTTGACACGACATGAGTTTGATTCCTGGAGCCCACAAAAAGTGGAAAGAGAATCAACTCACAAAGCTGTCCTCTGACTTACACACACACACACACACACACACACACACACACACTCGAGACCCCACACAAAGCAACCACAATAAACAAAATATAGTAATTAAGAAAAGAAAGTGGCTGAGAGCTGTGTGTGCAGATAATTCAGCACTCTAGGTGAGCCATCTCTATAGTAAGATCTTGCACCCCGCCCCTCAAAAGGCATGCTGAGACTGCCCATGAACACATAGAGAATTATTTTCGCTTGAGTAAATCTGAGATGCAGAAAATCATTAGAGGTGTGCACTGTGGGGCAAAGATCAGTCTCCTGGCTCTCTGGGGACAGAGCAAACCATTTCTGAAAGTAACCTGTGCCCACCTCTGTGCCTCAGCAGCGGGAGTGGGATGTGACGAACGGTGAGATGGTGAACACAGCAGCTAGCCAAGCCTCCTCTGCCTCAATAAGCTCGCAGGTGTGTCATGAAGAAGGTGGAGGAGCTTATTAAAATGCACAGCTCCCCCTTCACCTCAGTTTGGTTATTTCAGCTGTTTCAGTGCCTTATATGCCCATTATTAACGGCCCTGCTTCATTCACTTACAGACACATTCTTTAACACTAGTATCCAGACACCCACGCCTTCCCCACCCGTCAAAAGTCCTTATCCCATCCACGGCAGGAAGCCTTCCTGACCCACCTCACACAGCAGCGGCGGCCGTGCCGCTCTCACTGTGACCCATGCTCTGCTTTCCCTGCTTTGCCCCTGAACGAAGACTCCGTGTCCTAAATATCTTTCCTCCCTTATAACCACTAAGTCCCTTATAATAGCACGTGCTCGGTAAACAGTGGCGTGGCTGGGCTGGACGAGAGGCTGGGCTGTGGTCTGGTGGTATTGCCTATATTCTCAGAGCTGAGCAGAGAAAGGAGCTGTTCTGGCCCTGGGTGGGCCCTGGTGGCCGGGGGGAGCAGAGGGAAATGTAAAGATAGCCACTGAGGCAAGTGGCAGTGACTTTGGTGCCTAAATATGGTGCCAGAGACCACTTGGGGTTATCCCTGCACCCTTCTTACCTTTGTAGAGAGCCACAGGTCAGGGAACCAGAGATGACTACATCACAAGGCCACTGCATGGTAAAGACAGACAAACACAGAATGGGGTGGTTTGCTTCTGTAAAGCAATTCATAAAGGAGCCTGAAGTAGGAGGGTCACTGCAAATTCAAGGCCAGCCTGGACTGTATAGTGAGCTCTGGGCTAGCCTGGGCTACATAGTGCACTCATCTCTAAAAATAAATGAGATTGGACTCTAGCTGAGTAGACTCTTCGTATATCACTCAAGTGGCATTTCAGGGCTGTGGATGCGAATAAAGGGAGCCCGGTGGGCTTCAAGTTTGTTCGAACTTGTCTCACTCCTCAACAGGCTGTCCCCACAGCTTCCCTGAGATACCAGCACTCATCTGACCCCAGAACAAGAGTTTAGAATCACAAGATGTGCTATTGCTGTCCAACTTCCAAGGGAAGAGCTGTCTTAGTGAGCAGGAGTGAGGGTGGGGTCAGGGAGAGAGCTTTACACACGAATCCACCCTGATTTTTCTGAGGAGGAGGAGGAAGAGGAGGAGGAGCAACGGACATTTTCGTGTTAGCAGGGAGGCATAGACAGGACATCTCGGGCAGAGGGACAGGGCGTGGCAGAGACAAGAGTAGGAAGGGATGGAGCGACTCTTCCATTCACTCACTTAATTAGTAAACAAACAAACATCCTGCATCTTTCACATGCAAAGACATTGGGGGAGATGCCAGGACAGGAAAGAACGGGCATCTCTAAGGGATGCACAGAGGGAGGTGACATTTAAATGGGGACCTGAAGCATGAGGAGTGAGGAGCCAGCCAAAGCAGGACAAACAGGAGGAGGATGAGGAGCCTGGGGTGGGCTTTCAGGTAGGTGACACATTTGAGCCAAAAGGCGGTGGCCATGATGAGTCATGAGGACATGTTAGTTCCCGGGGTGTTTCTGGGTTGCATCAGCAGCTTCCCCAGAGAGAAGGGCAGGTACGGCCTAAGAAGCAGGGTCTCTCCATGACACCTTGGTAACTCATCTCTCTATCTTTGCTCCTTTCTGCAGCCCAGCGATGGCGCCATTGAGGGAAAGGAGCAACAGGATGACAGGAAGCTGAAGGTGGGTGAAGAGTGACGTCGGCCCAGCGGGGACCCAGGTTGTGGGCATGAGTGGGGACACTGCAGAGTCTCAGCATATGCCTGGACACCAGGTTGCTGTGGCCCCGACGCCGTGGAACATGGTCAACTCGGGGAGGCCTGGCGGGGGGGGGGGCGGGCCTAGTGGGAACTACCAGGGTGAGCCAGGAAAGAGCAGTCCGTGTGGTGAGGGCCACTTGGCTCCACATGGCGCTAGTTTGGGAAGGAATCCTTAACTTCACAGCTCATTCTGTCTGGAGACTCCTGTCCAACCTCAGCTTCTATATCTCTAAGGTGAAGTCTGGACTCGAGACGCTCAAATCCAGCTTTCCAATCCCAACGTTGATTGATGGATGCTCTAACACTGATGGCTTTAGCACATCCAGAGCTAAGGAGCTAGGGGGAACGCTCTTGAGATGCCAGGGCCTAAGGTTTCTGAAAGACTTGGCTTAAGGCACCGTGTGGATGGAGGAACTTTGAAAGGAGGCAGAGGTGGGTGGGCATGGGCACATGGGAGTGGTAGGGTTAAAACCTCCCAAAGCCAAAAGAAAAATCTCCCAGTCCTTTGTAATGGCCACAGCCACTAGGTGGCAGAAGAGTTCAGCTGGAGAGGGACAGGGAGGGAGAACAGGGTAATCTCACAGTATTTCAATGTGTCGCTAGGAGTGTCAAATCTGTGTGCAGTACAGGTGTGCATCCTTTGGTGCCTTTGAAGGCCTCTGAGCACCAGAGTGTAAAGTCCAAGCTCGCAATCAGTAGGCCTGGGCTGCTAGTTTGACTGTGCCCCTGCTTGACCTTGGACACACCACCTTCCTTTGAGTTTCCTTTTTCTTCTGTAGCTGGGGCTTCTAGTGTTACTTTTCTCTGGGCATGGAACAATGACAGAACACAGTCAGGCTCCCTGTGTGGCCTGTAAAGGGCTGTGCGGGTGCAGCAGCCTCCCTGTGTGAATGAGGGTGTGGTTGTAGGAAAAGTTTCTTGTAGGAGTTACATGCACCCTCCCATAATATGGTGGCCCTGATCCACACGGCTTGCTCCCTGTGGGAGCTGGGGGACTCATGTAGGGTGCAGAAGGAGCTAGTCCCTGAGGAATCAAAGGGAGGATGTCAGAGTTGGAGGCGAAAGGAGCAGGGGTTCAGGGCTCAGGGCATCGTCGCCCTGGTCTCTGTGGGAAGGAGGCAGGTTGGCGGGGAGGATCTCCTGTAGCCCCTGACCTGGACAGGGCCCCACTGAGGCCTGTGCGGCTCTCCCCTTGCTCAGCTCCCGTCTGTGCTGACCCGAGGGAGCAGCTCGGCCTCACTGCATAACAGCATCATCCGCAGCACCATCTACCACCTCATGCTCCACAGCCTGGACCCCCTGGGGGAAGGTAAGCAAGGCCTCCTCTGCCCCGCTGGTCTGCCCCACATCTGCCCCACGTGCACCTCCCCTCCTGCCACAGGACAGAATCTGGGACCTGCAAATGCTAGTGGCAATGGGCCGGGATGGGAGGACAGAGTTACCAGAGAAGAGAGTGGGTAAGTGAAAGCTAGACAGTACGGAAGACACGGAAGATGTAAGGCCTGGGCTCACCAAGAGAGAGCCATGTGGAACATGGTGGCTGTTTCCCTGCCTCAGTGTCCCTGTTTACAAAATGAAGGGCTTTATCCACAGTCAGGACACAAACGCCATGGCCTATTTGGATCTGTGCTGAGATGGATCCAGTGTCCCATAGTTTGACTGGCCAGGGATGCTTCGGGGGCTGGGGGGTAGGGAGTGAGCACCTTCTCCACAGACCTCTGGCATCTCTTTGCTTTGTACTCACTCAGCTCTGGAGTCCTAGGAAGCTTGCTCCGCACCCCCCACTTCTCCGCCCCCTACAGCCAGGAGTCCTAAAGGACACCTTAGGAAATGTCATAGCCACTTTTGGGAGCAGCGAAAAAGGGAGAATGCAGTGTCTAAGGTGCTGGAGTTGAAAGGGCGGAACAATGGCAGCACTGGAGAAGCCTGTACTGTACCACGTCTTCCGTCTCACTTCCCCCGAGCGCGGCCTCTACTGACTGCCTCTTGGGAACTTTTCTGCTCCCTTTGCTCCCCACCCCCACCCCTGCTGTCCCTTTTCTGGGTCTCTGGTGCAGAACTGAGACCAAGCAGTTGGCCCACAAGGAAAAAGCTGGTTTTGGGCAAAGCTAAGGCACGCAGCTAGACAGGAGAGCCTGACTATGGCATGAAAGAATGGGCTGGCTTTTCTGGAGAAGGGCACATTTTGGGATCTCAGAATTTCGTAAGGCCCTGACCTCCACCTTCAGACACAACATGGAAAGCAGTGTCAAAGATGAGGCAGTGAGACCGTCCCTTAGAAATTCTTCAAGGTGAGCCCTGGTGACACGGGAGAAGCCGGCCCCAAATGAACAGTACCTCTGAGGAACAAGCAGACTGGGGCAGCCTCAGGTGCCGAAGGCCGGGGTGGACCTGGCCTGGCTCTCTAGGTTATGCCTAGTCATTCCCAGCAGATCCACTGACTCTAGCCAAATCCTGAGAATGAAGAACTTTTCCTGAATGGACTGTCGGGCTCACAGACCCGGCCACCCCTGTGAGCATCAGCTGCCAGCTGGCCTGCTTGTCCTAACAGGATTATGTGATACTCAGGCCAGGCCGAGGTCAGAGGAGATTGGCACTAAGGAGATGATCCAGCCGTGCTGGGTGGGGACAGGGCACACGAGGAAACAGAGCCAGGAGAGCTGGCTACAGTTGTCCCAGGCAAGGCCTGCTCTATGAACTGTGGGTGCGGTAAGCCAGGGGCCACCGTCGAGCTGAATAACTGCAGGTGTGTCCTGGGATGTCATACTGCTCAGAGCCAGAGTCTGATCGTTTGCCAGCACCTCCTCCCAGGAGGCCTAGGTCCTGTTAGGCCTTTGTTCCCAAGCCATTCCAGATGTCTGTTTCCCTGGCAGCTTCCAGGTGGCTGCCCAGATGTTTCCACCCCCTCCCTGGTGGAGCTCCCCAGATGCAGCTCTCTCCACAAGAGATGTTCCCTGTCCCCTGAACTCTCACCTCCCCAGGGTGGAGTTTCCCTCCCTCAGGTCCCAGGCTTCCCTTGTGCTCTCAGGCAGATGTGTGGGAGAGAGCAACAGTGGAGGAGTTATCCCACAGTGACCTGGGAAATGAGGCCAGGGTGAGTGATGTGAGCTCTTCCATTAGGAGTCGACAGATGTGCTGGGGCCAGGGCGGGAGGCCCAGGATGCCTTTCTTTCATTATGTCCTCTGTTCAGCAGGATGCTATAGCTCTTGATTAGTGCCTAGGGTGCCCTGGGCATTCTTGATCGAGGTGGCAGAGTTGTCCTGAAGTCCTGAACACTCCAGGAAGACCAGCTGGGTGCCAGGACACGTTGAGGAACCAGAGAGGCCATAACGGTGACTCTGCAAATGAACCTATAGCCAAGGCGGCAGCAGCTGAACAACTCTGAGGAGTTAGGGCACAGATAGCAAGGAGAAAATGCCAGGACCATTTTTCTCTTTCCTGCCCATCCTGGATCCAGCCAGGGGCTCCATTCCACCCAGCAACCCAGATTGTATCTTCTTAGCATCCTTATAGCCGGCCTGCACGCCCCTCTCCCTTCGATTATCTTCAGGGTCTCCTCCAACTCAAACCCTCTGGAACGCTGGGCATTTTCACCACAGGACTGTTTCCTCAGTGGGTAGCCACTGGCCACGATGGCTGTCAGTTCACCGCCATGATTGTTAGAGCCCAAAAGTAACACAGTGACTGCATAGAGAGCCATCAACCACCTATAAGCACAGCCTTGGGAGACTTTTGTAGATGAAATGTCTGAGGGATGGAGAGGCTGAGGGACCAGCCAGCTGGACCATCGCTATAGTGTGCCTGGGCTAAGCTAAGATCCACACCCAGCTCCTCAGGCTCTAGCCTGTATCCCTGATGATGTGTCTGAAGTGCTGCAATGTGGGCAAGCGATCCTGTCTCATGCATCCTCAAGTCAGTGCTCTGGGCGTATCGTGGTGTTGCCATTTGCAGAGGACAGACACACAGGCTTCCAAAGTAACCCAATGTCCATGGACAGAACAAGCCTACAAGTCACGTGGCCATTACGTCACGTATCCGTTTGTACATTGCCCTGCCCGCCCTTCTCCCTCATGCCACACGGCTGACAGGGGGACCGCCTAAACTCCCATACTTCTCAGTCCGCCCTTTTTTCTTCTCTACCTTTGAACGTCGCCTGGTATATAGTCATCCAGGCAGAGAGGTGTCTTCTGGGTTATTTTTCTTGCCTGGAAATCAGGGCAGTTATTCTGTGCCTGCCATGCTAGAGGTCTTTGGTAAAATATGTCCCAATAAAACGTGACTACATTTGGTATCTGCATGTCTGGGATCCAAAGGGTGTGACCAAAGCTTGATCCCTCCCTGCTTTCTGCAGGAATGGGAAGAGGCTTATGGGCAACAGACCCCTGGAGCAGCCTGCACTGGGTTTACTGTCCTGCCTTCTAGTAGTCAGAGTAAGCTGCAAGGGACCTCACAGATCATCTAGTCCAAGAGTGGCAAAAACAGCCCCTCTGCCATCATCATAGCTCCTCCCCCTGACCGTCCTGGACCTCACTGACTGGTCCTGGCAGGAGCTCTCCTACCAAGTTCGGGTCAGATGCCTCAAATGAGCCATTGCTTGAGGTCATAAAGGAAATGCATCCTGGAGGCTGGCCTGAGTCCAGTCATATGTTTATCAGAGAGGAAATAGGGGGAGCAACTTGCCCAAGGTCATATCCAGTTAGTGATGGTACAGGGACTCAGCCAAGCTTACAAATGGGGCACCGGGAATAGGCCTCCTGAGATCAGACCCAGACACCGCAGCTCTAGGGCAGCCTTCCCTGCCCTGTCACCACTGGGCAGTTCAGGGTCCTGACTGAGGGTGTGGTGAACAGCCCCAGATAAGATGTCTTCCTTTCTCCTTCACAGCCCGTCCCTCCAAGGACAAGCAGGAGAGTTTGAACCAGGAAGCCAGAGCTCTCCCCCAGACCAAAGCAGACAGCAGCCCAGATGGTGAGAGGATGGCCAGACTGGCTGCTGGCCAGGTTTCTCCTGCCACTGCCCTACCCCCTGTCACAGCCAGTGCAGAGCAGACACTGAGGCACATGCCAGGGTCATTCTGTCATAGGCTCCCCAGAGCTTCCGCCTTGTTTTGCTCAGATGAGGCAGGCAAGGGAGGGAGTACCCAGCTTCTACATTGTCTTTCCTAAACCTAGTCTCAAGTGAGAATCTATCTCTTTTCCCATGACGTCAACACAAGGACATTGTTGCTAGTGAGGGGTTTGAAATCCTACTGACCTGGAGCCCAGTGACAGAAGCCTAGTAGCCATGACCAAAGACACAGGGCAGCAACTGCCTGGTGGGCTCCGCACACCAGTAAACCTGGCTCACTCAGCAACCCATAGAGTCATCCTTTCTATTCCATAGCCGAGGAAACCAAGGGTCAGAGAGATCAAGTGAATTGCCCAAAGCTGCACAGCCAAGAGGTTGTTAACCTGAGTATTTCAGATTTTCCAAGGACCCCTTCGCTGCAGTTCTGATCCATGGACCCAGAGCAGCTTGCCTTTGAACTCAGTGGGATCCTTTTCAAAGGACCAGCCCTCCCCTGCTCCATCTGCCCAAGTAGTTCCAGCACCTCTGGCCACAATTCCAGGAAATGCCTGTGAATACAGGGGAATGCTTCCCAGATGTCCTCCCATCCCGATTCAGGGGACCATTCAGGGGACAGGGCAAGCACAGGTCCCAGTTCCGGAGCCCTTCCTGTCAAATGCACGCATATTCTCTCCTGCCCGCCCCGCCTGCCCGGCTCTGCAGCTGTTCTCAGGACCCGCTCTCATGCCCTTACCTAACCCGTGTTTGTCCTTTAAGAGGAGGAGCCAGCCGAGCTCCCTGCGGTCACGGTCACTCCAGCCCCTGCTCCAGACGTCCAGGGAGATCAGGAGGAGGATCCAGGTTGCCAGGTAGGCTCTCAGCCTCTGCACAGCTGGAGGAACTTCAGAGGACAAGAAAAGGTTTTCTGGCTAAAATACTTCCTACTTGAAGGCCTGAAATCCTATTCATCCCTGTGGGGTGAACCATGTCCCTTCTCTGAAATCATTTGAGAATGCACACACTTTCCAGACCCAGAAAGCTCATAGCAACACCCCAGTGTGACAATACATATCTCGGGGTGTGTATGCACAGCCACATGCTATAAAAACACGAGGGATTGACAGTGTGTCAACAAAGCAATCAGAGACCGAGTCCAGACTGTCCAGGACCACCAGTGGCTTGAAGTGCAGTAAGAGGGCTGCTGGGTAAGAGGCCTTGGCATGGCCTGAGGCCCTTCATTGCTGGGGCATCCTCCTCATCTGTAGCCTTTTAAGTCTCAGGACTGCCTTGCCTTGAAAGCCTCTTGCACTATTCTCTGGCCAAGTTTAATTTTGCTTCTCTGCTTTTTCATATGTGGTTCCCTATCATCCTCCTCCCTTTCTCCATCCCTAGACAGCCTTATCTGGCTTGGTATGAGCTGACAGCTCCCGTGTCTATGAGGCTTCCCTGATGCACCAGAATCCAAATGTTCATGGGACTTGGCACCCGACATGGCCTTCCACAACTGCCTCCTTGTTTTCAGAGCTTCCTCTAGCTTCCCTCCCAGATGGTTCCTGAAGGCAGCACCCAAGTCTGAGCCATCTCAGCCTCCATCTCAGAGGGAGACACCCTGGCTGGCACATGCTGCGTTCAATGCGGGTTGAGTGACTGGCAGTAAACAGATGTTAAGTTTGCCAGCTACAGCCCTGCTTTTCCTAGTCAGCACCCAGAAGCAGACTTTTCTCTCCTCTGCAGCACAGCAGTCTTGTCTCTAAGGTGTCTTCCTTCTGGTATGTGAGCATCAAGCAGGCTCATCATGGCCAGCTCATGTGAAAAGGAACAAGTGGCTGCAGAAGCATCTAGAGTCTCACAAAGAGCTCAGTAGAGGCCCAAGAAGGCACCTGGGACTCTTTGCTGTTTTTCCTCCTCGCTTTGACTGTGTGCAGATTCTATGACTGGCTTCAACCCTAAACCACCAGTCCAGCCCTCCAGTCCAGAGGGAACAACTAGTCTCCAGTTCTGAGTCTTAGAATCTGTTCAACCTAAGTTGCAGGCCAGGGATCTGGTGCATAGCCAGGCAGCTATGGTCCTGGGAGAGATGAGGGGCCTTCACTACAACACGGAAGGGAGCTGCTGTTCACCTGGGCCATTAGGCCTGTGTTCCTAATAAGATCCCCAAGGTAGCAATTTTGGGAGCCAGGGAAGGTGGTGCAGCCGCGTGATCTCATACCCAATGACTTGAATCAATTACCATCTCCCAGAAGCCTGCTTCTGTATTGGGGCCGAGAGAGGGAGGCAGTAACGACTGCAGACAAATCTCTTCACTTTTCATTGCTAATTCAAAACCCAGGCATGCCCAGATGGTAACACTGTGCATCTTCATCTGATCCTCAACTCTGCTTGCGTATTTGGAGACTATGGGAAAACTTTACAAAGTTGTTCCCCACCTACTCATTGAGTCAGCATCCCCCGGGCAGGTCCTCCAGCATCCTGGCTTAAGAAGTATCCAAGTAGGCATGATGGAACATGCATTTGATCTCAGCACTCAGGAGGCAAAGGCAGGCGAATCTCAGTGAGTTCAAGGCCACTTTGGTCTTCATGTTCTCCTGCCTGCCAGGGTCACACAGGGAGACCTTGTCTTAAACAAACAAACAAACAAACAAACAAAAACAAGAAACAAAAAAACAACCTGGAAAAATATGATTTCCACATGCAGCAGAGTTGAGTAATCACTGGATGCCCTTTGGGGTCGTCGTGACATTTGCTACAGGTGACATCATGTTTACTCCGTGAGCACACAGGCCCTTGGGTCAAGGGACAGATGAGCATGTTACAGGTTACTTCAGATCTGAGGCCATGGGAATTAGAGGCACTTAGTGTGGAGCTACATCAACGCTCTGCAGGTGAGCAAGTAGAACAAGGAGCACATGAGCTGCAGGTGATTGCTCCCATCCCAGCGGCTCTAAGTCCGCTGACACGTGCAGAGCTAGGGAAGCTACATTTCCAACAAGATCCCCAAGGAAGCCAGAGGCTCCTTCAGGCTGGAGTGTTAGTTTGGTGGCCAAGAGGTCAAGAATTAACTATAGATGTCCAAATAACAAAGCCATCACATACAAACTGTGGACCATGGGCAAGTTTCTCTACCAGTAAGATGGGTACAAGTCTATGTATTGATGGGTCCATGAAACACAGCAAATGCTATTATCATGAAGTCATTTAGTATTGTGCCTGACATGTAAGAACGTGCAACAAATAGGTATATTTTTATCGTCTTATAATGTAATACGAGGAGTTTGGAGCTCAGTAGACTTAGCAAGGTGCGGTGTCTGACAAAGCATCAGGCCATATCAGGCAATGTGGAAGGAAGCATAGCACCCAAGATAAGAGAGGAGATGGTTGAGCTCCGTGCGTGTGGCTCTGTGTTCACATTTGGACACCACGCTCAGGGTATGGCTAATCAAACAAGTTCATCTAGCTGTAGCCCTCTCTATGCCATAGCGCGCAGGGTGCTGGAGGACCCAGAAACTTGCAACTCATGGAGGGCCGCCCTGTGGAAGAGTAGCCAGGCTTGTTCCGTGTATCTGCAAAGAGTAGACTGTATGTGATGGCGGGGCTTTGATACAGAGGTGGACTTCAGACTTGTCAATGCTCTCAAGGGTGGTGATGCGGCTGTAGACGGTGAGTTTTCCAGTCTTGGAAGTAACCAAGAGAAGCTGGACTACTGGGTAGGGATGCTGCGATGGGGAGTTTGCTGCATCATTGCATCAGTTTCCTCCTTTGAACAGTTAACTGTCAATATGCTCTCTGACAACAACAACAAAACAGGAGTAACTGGGATGAAAATCAGTTAGAGCTCTTACTATACATTAATAATCTGTTTTCTTTGGATTATAGGAAGATGTGGATGAAGCTGAGCATACAGGAGAAATGACAGGTGAAGAGGGTGAAAGTCAACCAGGTGAAAGGGAAACTGAGGCAGAAGGAAAAAAAGATGAAGAGGAAACTGAGCCAGAAAGAAAAGAAGATAAGCAAGAAGGGGCAACTGAGGCAGAAAGGAAAGAAGATGAACATGAAGGGGAAACTGAGGCAGAAGGAAAAGAAGATGAACATGAAGGGGAAACTGAAGCAGCAGGAAATGAAGACAAACATGAAGGAGAAACTGAAGCAGAAGGAAAGGATAATCATGAAGGGGAAACTGAGGCAGAAGGAAAGGATAATCATGAAGGGGAAACTGAGGCAGAAGGAAAGGATAATCATGAAGGGGAAACTGAGGCAGAAGGAAAGGATAATCATGAAGGGGAAACTGAAGCAAAAGGAAAGGATGAACATGAAGGGGAAACTGAGGCAGAAGGAAATGAAAATGAACATGAAGGGGAAACTGAGGCAGAAGGAGATGAAGATGAACATGAAGGCCAAGGTGAAATCCAAGCAGATGACAGTGAGGTGAAAGATGAAGGTGAACCAGAAGCCAATGCTGACAATCAGGGTGAAGCCACCCAAGGTGAGAAAGGTGCAGATGGTGAAGGGGGAAGCGATGGAGGGGACAGTGAAGAAGAGGACGATGATGAAGAGGAGGAAGAAGAGGAGGAAGAGGAAGAGGAGGAGGAAAATGAGGAGCCTCTGTCTCTGGAATGGCCTGAGAGCAGGCAGAAGCAAGCCATTTACCTCTTCCTCCTGCCCATCGTGTTCCCACTGTGGCTGACTGTACCTGATGTGCGGAGGCAGGTGAGTGTCTAGCTGTGTCACGAGCTGCCCATCCTGAAAGGATATGAGGCCTTTAGGTGCCAGGAAGGCTGGGAGACCTCGATAGATGGGCTTCACCCATGAGGCTATAGGGTGGGGCTGTTGCTCTGCAGGGGTAACACACCTTTGAGTCAGGAGCTGGAGACCCTCAGGTGTGCCTTATGTCTGCCACCATAAGCAGTGTGAACCAGTCCCTCTTTGATTGCAGTCTCAGTATTCTGCTCTTAGTTTGGGAATGATGGCCCTGTACCCCATCCATAGTTCGCAGAGGTAGTCTGAAAACCCAGGGTGGTAATTGCTATTTTTCCACAATTGTTTTCTGTAGGGCAAAGTCTAATACAGTCTAAATAAAGTTCAGAGAGGAACGGGGCAGGGGCCGATGGGGGTGGGGGAGGGGATGTGGGTGGTGCAAAGCCAAACTCAAGTCTGATTCTAGAGCTCTCTCCAGCCTGGCCCCTGAATGCCAGACAAGCCGGGCTCCCCCACATCTCTTATCGACTGGCTCCAGGGGCTCCTTGGGGAGAGGGTCACAGCTTCACGTGTACTGTTCCTGATCTTCCTCATCACTACCCATCCATTAGACCTCATCACATGTTGGGGTTCCCTCAGAGAGGGGCCAAAGGCCAGTAGCCTCCGCAACTTACTTCTCTTCCCCTTTCCAACTCCAACAGGAGTCCAGGAAGTTTTTTGTCATCACCTTCCTGGGATCTATCATCTGGATCGCCATGTTCTCATACCTTATGGTATGGTGGGCTCACCAGGTGAGTGGGCAGTAGCTTGGTCAGTCTTCCATCAGCAGGTCCCAGCGTTTGCCATTCAAGACGCCATTTCCAGCATCCAGGACTATCGAGATCTGATACGCCTGTGGTTTTCATGTTCTTGGTAAAGACTTTAAATGTAGACGCTCATTCCAACTGGTATTCAACTGTATCATGGCACAGGAGACCCTTCACATATGGATTCTAGTGGACCAGGCTGGCCTGTCCTCCAAACTGGTGAAATCCCTTCTACTCATTGGCCTTGTGCCAGTCTTCCTCTGCCTGAGCAGCACAGAACAGAACTTAGCCAAGAGCTGTACTTGCCCGCTTTTCTCTAGGCTAAGCATGTGGGCAGCACTGCCCAAACTTCTATCTGTAGCCTGGCTTAGCTCCCAGGGCACAGCATAGGCCACGTGTTCAGAAAAGGAATGCTGGGCCGGAGAGAGCACCCCTGCTCTTCCAAACGTCCTGAGTTCAATTCCCAGCAGCCACATGCTGGCTCACAACCATCTGTAATGAGATCTGATGCCCTCTTCAGGTAAAGCACTGATAAACATTAAATAAATTAAAAAAGAAAAACATGTTGACAGAGCAGACTATTGGAGGGGAAGTTCTTTGGGCATGTAGAGTTATTACAGTTAGAATGACAATGAAGGACAGATCTGCTATCATCAGACTTTTAATGACCTCAGCAAAGGGCTGTGTGGTTCCCTGCAGCCTGGGGCAGGAGCCTGGCTCTGTCACCCACCCCAACCCCATCTTGCAGAAGGCAAGCTCAGAGCCTTGGTGCTTTGCTTGGTGCTGTGAACTCTCAGATTTTCCCCCTGGGGTTGCCATGGTTTTCTTGTCACTGTTGCTGTTTTACCAGGTTGGTGAAACCATTGGGATTTCTGAAGAGATTATGGGTTTGACGATCCTAGCAGCAGGCACTTCAATTCCTGACCTCATCACCAGTGTCATCGTTGCCCGGAAAGGCCTGGGAGACATGGCCGTGTCAAGCTCAGTGGGCAGTAACATATTTGATATCACGGTGGGGTGAGTAGTAATGTTACTTCTTAAGGTGTATTCAGAGTAACTGGAACAGTTGGCTGTTGGCTGGTTTTCGTCTTCATTTATTAGAGATGCAACAAGAAGAGCATTTGTATGGTTAGTCCTTAAGAGGCAATGAAGTATCCTCCCTTCATTCATCACAGCCTGAAATTTGACTGGAACTTACAAACGTTGAGAAGTGAGAGGTCCATTCAGTCCATTTCCCAATACAAGAAAATAAGGTCCTTCAGGGAGGCAGAGAAGGGACTGGAAGGAGCCATTCCACTCCTTTTCCTCCACAGGTGGGCACTGCTAGCCCAGCGGCTTTAAATACCCTTTGGTATAAACAAGAACTATCCCGTCCTCCTGTTTAACCGCACCTGGCCCTGGTCTCTCAGGGCTGTCAAGAGCAATGGAGCTTCCTTCATTTCCCTGGTCATGTCTTGGATTTGGTTATTTTGCTTGGAATTTGTGTGTGTGTTGATGTTAGGGAGGGGCAGTGGGTAGTATCAGAAAATTTATCTTGATCACTAATTTATCTTGAGGTGGGTCTTAGTCATAAAAACTGAGGAACTAGTCACACACTGGCTGGAGGGCGTCCTATATACATCACTAAGCATGCAGTGGGTGGGGAGAATCAGACCCAGGACACTCTTGTCATTGCTCTGAGGCGGGATCTTACTGGCCAGGCTAGACTGAGACTGAGGATCCTTCTGCCTCAGTGCCCAGTGCTGTGCTAGCTCGCCCAGCTCAGAGCACCTGCCTTAACTTAGGCTCTCAGTGATAAACTTTGAGCCCTTTGCCAAGTACTTTTGTTTCCCTAAATCCATTTCCCCACCAGTGAACTGAGGTTAATAATTCCTGTGTGTATGAAAAAAAAAAAAGGGGGCTGGAGAGATGGCTCAGCAGTTAAGAGCACTGGTTGCTCTTCCAGAGGTCCTGAGTTCAGGACACGGTGGCTCACAACTATCTATAATGTGATCTGAAGCCCTCTTCTGGCCTGCAGGGGTACAAGCAGGCAGAGCACTGTATACATAATAAATAAATAAATCTTAAAAAAAAAAGAAAAAAGAAAAATAAGAGCTCTGAAGACCTAATGATGGCAATCAAGCACCTGGGGGTATTACAAACATAGCCACCGCTCATGCTGTGTTTCTTTTGCAGCTTGCCTGTCCCTTGGCTCCTCTTCTCTCTCATCAATGCACTGCAGCCTGTTCCAGTCAGCAGCAATGGCCTGTTCTGTGCAATTGTCTTGCTGTTTCTCATGCTCCTGTTTGTGATCTCCTCAATCGCATCGTGTAAATGGAGAATGAACAAGATCCTGGGCTTCACCATGTTCCTTCTTTACTTTGTGTTCCTGGTGATCAGTGTGATGTTAGAGGATCGAATCATATCCTGCCCTGTGTCTGTCTGATTCCGTCACTGGGGCCCAAGATGGGCATAGACCAGAAGACCATACCAGAAGTTACTGTCCCTCCTGCCACACCAGTCAAAGCATAAACATGATCGGGGATGTGAACTGGGCAGCTTAGACCCTCAGAAGTGACTGTCATTGTGACTGAGGCTTCTTTTTGCAAACACCTGCAGCTCCTGTGGACTACAGAAGGAGAGCTCCTACCACCCAGGCAAGCAGCTGTCAGCAGGAGGACCCCTGCAGCCAGAGGGCTTTCCAAATGAGGCCTGGGGTTAAGGCTGGGATGGCAGATGAGGCAAGCACACTTGCTCACAATTCTCTGGTCACATTCCTCAAGAGGCACGGGTCCAGGGATGCAGGTGTTGGAGCTTGCTCTCCTGGCCACTGCTCCAGACACACACTGCCGCCCACTTTTCCTCTTGGTGCAACTGTGAAGTCTGCAGTCATTATAAGTTCAGTTAATGAGTTGAAGAAGCACAGGCTCAGGGGAGGGGGAGGAATACATTTATCATTCTACCCCATAGTCATGTAAAATGCATGCCAATGTTTTCTATGTTAAAAGACATCACCTTTTATTGTGCATTTCTGAAAATGGAATTAAAACAGAAAGCAGCCTGAGAAACAATGGTGTGTAATTTGCCTTGAATTGTAGGCAGAGATCTGAGAAAGAAAACTATTTTTAGGGCTATTTAAAAATATGTATAGCTGGGCATGGTGGCGCACGCCTTTAATCCCAGCACTCAGGAGGCAGAGGCAGGAGGATCGCTGTGAGTTTGAGGCCAGCCTGGTCTACAAAGTGAGTCCAGGACAGCCAAGGCTACACAGAGAAACCTTGTCTTGAAAACCCAAAACAAAAATATGTACTTACTGAAAAATCTACATTCATTTTGTCTCCATCAGTGGTCACTTCTAAGGGGGCACATAGCTGCCCCACTGCGCCTTAGTCTTTTCTTACTCAGGGGCGACAACTGTCACTAAAGAGTCATAGGGATGTATTTACTGAGGGCCAAATCTGGCTTACAATTAAGAGATCTAGGGCTCAGTGCTGTGCTTGCAGGCCAACCTAGATAGGACTGGAAGGCAGGCAGACTAGTCCTTTGTGGAGTTTATCAGTGGATCATAAGACAGTTTACAAAGGAGAATTTTCAAAAATGCTTAGCACAATGATGAGACAGAAAAGAGTACTACTTGCAACGCAGACCAGGCTGGCCTTGAATTTTGACATCTACCTGCCCCTGCTTCCTGAGTGCTGGGATTAAAGGCATGGTCATTATACCTGGCTGAGTATCTATTTTTAAGGTCATAAAAGAAACTTAAGAAAGTCATGGTTAACTATTTCCTATGAGACTTCCTATGCTTGCACACCCCTGGCATCAAGCTGAGGAGAATGGTAGAAGTGAGTTTTTACGTCACTGGTTTCAGAGCACAGGGAGCTTAAGTGTCTGCAGATTATGAGTTTCTTACTACCTGCTATGCAGACCAGGCTGGCTTGAGTTTACAGACATCTACCAGGCCCTGTCTTCTGAGCGCTGGAGTCATGAACACCAGGAGTGATGTGGTGGAAGACAGGACAGAGGTGAAGTAAAAGCAACAGCTCATCCTGGTGTTGGAGGGTGAAGGTGTTTAAGAATATGAATATATATATATGTATATGTGTGTGTGTATATATATATTGAGTCAGGGTTTCTCTGTGTAGTCCTGGCTGTCCTAGACTCAGTCTGCAGACCAGGCTGGTCTTGAACTCACAGTGATTTGCCTGCCTCTGCCTCCAAAATGCTGGGATTACAGGCGTGTGCCACCATGTCCAGCTAAGAATTTATCTTTTAAGATGGGCTGTACTTGAAAAATCCCTGTATTTGGGCCACAGCCAAACAGGAAAGAACAGCCTGTGGGAAGGAGAGGCTAATACTAAAAGTCTGAGTACCACCCTGTTGTCAGCAGCCAGCTCCTGCTTGCCTCTAGGATGTCACCTTGCCAACAGCCAGAGGTCTAGTGCTTACGAGGCTGGCTGGTGCACAGTGGGATGTGCCACACTTACAAAACCATTTGATGATTAAAACTAATGGGAGCTATCACACATCCTTTCCCCAAACAGTGGACCTTCTGGCATTTCCTCTGCCCACAAAGAAGCTGCAGTCACTTTGTGTTGTGACAGGAAAAGACAAGTATAAAAAGGAAAGTTGGGTTTTGGCAGATGAGTAGGGTCAGGGGCATAGAAACCACGTATAGCTTTAGTATGTTCTTTTACACACACACGCGCGCGCGCGCGCACGCGTGTGTGTGTGTGTGTGAGAGTGTATGCCACATGTATGTGGGTGCCTGCAAAAATCATAAGAGGGCTCAGCCCTTAGCAGCTGGAGTTACAGGCAGTTGCAAGCCTCCTGCTAAGGGTGCTGGGAACTGAGTTTGAGGCACCTAGAAAAGCACCAAGTGCTCTTAACCACTGAGCCAGCTCTCCAGTCTCTAAACATTGAAGGTTTTTTCCTCCCCCCACAAGAATATATATTTTTTAAATCCTAGAGATTAAACCCAGGACCCCTATAATGCTAGGCCAGTGGTTCTCCACATTTCTAATGCTGAAACCCTTTAATACAGTTCCTCTTGTGGGTTAACCACCAAACATAAAATTATTTTCATTGTTATTTCATAACTGTAATTTTGCTACTGCTATGAATTGGAAGTAGCTGTGTTTTCCCACAGGGTCTTAGGTGACCCCTGTGAAAAGTTTGCTTGACCCATAAAGGGGGCATGACCCATAGGTTGACAACTACTGTGCTAGGCAAAGGTAGCACCACTGGGTTGTAGCTCTTAGGATGTTGTGTGTGTGTTTACACTCACACATGTTCATGCACCAATAGAAGTCAGAAGAGGGTGCTGGATCTCCTGGAGCTAGAGTGGGTGCCACTGGTGTGGACACTGGGATTTGCACTTATGTCTTCCAGCAGAGCAGAGGCACTCTTTACTGCAGATCCACTTCTCAAGGCCAATTTGTGTAACTTCTAAAAGAACCAATTCAACTTGTGATGTATATCTATAAACCCATTTATAAAAGCATGCCTTAAAAAAAAAAAAAAAGATAAACCGGTATGCTAACACGCCAAGATAATGTTGAGATGGCCCCTTCATCTGATAGCAAATGATGTAGAATTACCCGAAGCAGTTCCCACCTAGTCTTTGAGTCTAGAAGTCTGAGCTGTCACAGGCAATGGTGGCTGCAGGGTGTCCTCTCCCTCCACCTGTAGCTGCAGTTCCTCGATGCCCTAGCAGGAGATATGGGCCACAATTCTAAAAATATGAAGGGCTTCCTGATGAAATGCATTAACATTTTATACAACAAATGAAAACGAACCTACTTGAAAATTGGTATGTTTTCAAATGCTACCGTACGGGCTGGAGAGTTGGCTCAGGGGTTAAGAGCACTGGCTGCTCTTCCAGAGGATGCGGGTTCAGTTCCCAGCAACCACATGGCAGCTCCAGTTCCAGAAGGTCAGATGGTCAGACACCCTCACACAGACGTATGTGCAGGCAAAACACCAATACTCACGAAATAAACGAAATAAATCTAAAATAGTGACTGGATATATTTTGAACATTATATTGTCTGCCAATAGATCTGAAAATGGTTTTATCCATTTTTTAAAAAAAACAACACTGTCTATATCAGAATTCTCATTCATTTAACAATTGAGATCTGAGGAGGCAGGAAATGGAATTTATATTGAAAGTAGAGGTTGGCGGATAACTGGAAATAATTAGCTGCCCTTATCTTCAGGGTCAGCCTAAGTGTTCTGTAACTGGTCCCTATGAAGAAAGAGGGCTCAGAAGCAGCCTGCCCACACCTAGAGGATCACTAGAGCCTGGCAAGGATACCCATGCCCAAGGCAGCCTGCACAGCCACAGGAGTACTTCTAGTCTTCAGGTCCTCTACTGTAATTAGTGAGTAAGACCTGAAAATTTCCTTTATAGACAACTCCATCGGTTGCTACAATAAAAGAAAATCATTTGTGCTGGGCATGGTGGCGTACGCCTTTAATCCCAGCACATGGGAGGCAGAGGCAGGCATATCACTATGAGTTCGAGGTCAGCCTGGTCTACAAAGAGAGTCCAGGATACACAGCCAAGGATACACAGAGAGAACCTGTCTTGAAAAACCAAAAAAGAAAAAGATAGATAGAAAGAAAGAAAATCATTTGGAAAGAACTGTTGTAAAGGACAGCAGCTGTGGACAGGAGGCATTTCTCAGCAGAGTCTGCCTCAGAACGTGAGCACGCGCACAGCAGTCAGACTCAGCAATCCCATACAGACAGGTGCCCGCCTCCTCCTGGGCTTTCTCTGGAGCTAGCAAAGGAAGGTAGTATGGGGCGAGGCGATGAGACTCCAGGTTCTGAGGGCGTTGATGTCCATAAAAGCAGGCAGCTGCTGGAGTTCAGTTCACAGGAGGCTTTGTGCTCAATCTAAACAGGATGGGCGCACTAACTACAAGGCCAAGCCAAGGCCTTCCAAAGGCTGTGCATGTTCTCTCTCCTACTCTGACAGGAAGCAATCTTTAAATTATGGTGGGAGAAATAAAGTAAAGCTGAACTACTGCCCATTTTTCAAAAGAAAATTTTTCCTCCATAAGTTATTTAAAATACAATGCAAGTTATATATAAGATTAGCTAAGTATAAATGCTTGTTAGTTGTACCAATAAGTAATTATCAGCATGAAGTAAAAATAAGTATTTATTGTCTAAAATGCTGAACCAACATTTTCAGGGTCATTTCTCTATATACAAAAATGGGAAGACAACCTTATAATAAGTTGATAGTTTTTGGGGTTTAAAGGTTAGGAAAAAAAAAACCTCAGAAAAGTTAAGGGAAAAAACCACAGTCAGAATATGAATAGCTACCTCTGGCAACAGGAGGAAAATATTGAATATTTAAAGTAGTATGTACATACACAGAATAACATTCAAACCTAATGAGAGTCCTAAACAAACTATGCTAGCAAGAGCATGGTTTATTTCTAACAATTTAAACATAAACAAAACTAAGAATGAAAGATAACTTAAACAGTGGAGGAAAAGGGCAGCACTCTCCAACACTATTGGCCACATTTCCCCAAAATGTATGATCAGTTAAAAACTGAAAAACAGCTTGTAGTAAATTGTTTCAAAAGATGATCCTTATTTTAGTTTTCTTTGGAGCAGGACTGAGTTCTATTCCATGTTTCATACAATAATATTTCCTGGGGATTAGAAGCAGGAGAAACACAACTTTATTCAGAGACAGAAAACGAAACTCAGGGTGGGGCAGGAGACAGAAATCACGCTCAGCTTTCTGAGCGAGTATGAAGAACTGGCTTTGCCTCTGTGTTTGTCATATATAAGCGAACAAACCACACGGGTTGCCTGTGGGCAGCGGTGCAGGCTGTTCTCAGAAGAGAAGAAAGAAGAAAGCACGGTCGGTCGAGAACCCAAATCCTGTGTGAAGGGAAGTTTACCAACAGCCAGCGCTGAAAGCCTCTCTGGAACGTTCCTCAGTTTGCAGTGACGCAGAGTGAGGCTGAAGTGGATCCGACAGGAGCGGTGGGTATACACGTGCATAGCACCAGTGTTTTCAAGTAAGGAAGTTCAGCCTCAAACCAACTGAACTCAGGATTCACATTTTAGGCTCTCCCCACAACTTGCCAGAGGGCAAAAGTTGTGCACGCTTCAGCCTGGCTACTCAGCCCTGGTGGGAACTGGAAGGCAGCTCTCCTGTGGCTGCTGAGTCTTGGGGCTCTGACAATTACTTCCAGGTCAAGTATCATGGACTCCTCTGGCTTTAAACACCAAATTTGGGACCATCCCCTTTTCTCTTCCTTTTAAAATGGCTAGCCTTCCTTTACAAATGACAGCGTTTGCAAATGTACACACATACACTGAAAATACATGAGTAATTAATTCTAAAGGCCAAAGGATGCTTTTTCCTTAATGAGAAATTATTCATAGAAAGTGATTTTAGAAATAATAAAACTAAAAATCCATTTTAGGTCAATTTAATACTCATGCTGTTTAAACACCGAACTTACTGTCTGATTATGTATAGTTCTCTACATGTTAGCTCCCGTGAACTTCAGACCCTGAAGCTTGTTGAAAAAGCCAAGTTCCTCAATATGGGAAATTCCCTCTGGCTGTGCTATTTTTCTGCTTTCAAAAATAACTTTGAATCTCTCTCTATATATTATTAACAGAATATTCCATTAAACCATATTTCAGATACATATTTTACAGTGCAATTTGTTTCATACCCAATATTTTGGGTGAAAGTTGGAAGAGTCAGTTGTCAATTATATTTCCTTATGTAAGTTTTCATATAGAATAATAAATTTTAAATCAATATTTGGATTGTAAGCTATTTTCCCTGGGTACTGTTTGCGTCTACTCACAGTGGAGGAGACGGAGGCCATGGCGTAGGCACCCTGTCTGGCACTCCCTGCACAGGTTTCATGGCCTGCCCTCCATCACTCACTCTCACCAGTCAGATTTAGGGGTGCTGGCATGCAATCCGAGGAGGACAATGACACTAGCACTGATGTGTTAAAATTCTTTCTCTCAAGTAATAAAAAAAATATATAGGTAAGATATACATGTAGAGGTCTGCAGCTGTGCTAACTACTGCAAAGAGCAGACAACGAAAATAAACACTTGGTTCATAAGTTTAAATTCATTTTAAGTTTGCTATATTAAATTTAAAAATTAAAAAAATATCAACTTACTATAAACTATTTAAAATATATATAATACAATTTCATGGTCAGAACATGAGAACAGGAGATACTTTGATCTCATATTTCTGTTTACGTTGCATACATGATTTCCCCACCTGTCTCTTCCGAAAGAAACCCAAAGGCCATTGTCTAATTTTGTGGCAACCATTTTTTTTTTTAAAAAGAGACTCCCTCATCACAGAGTACTTAACTACTTTACAGGGGCGCTAAAGAATAAACGGGAAGTAAGTGGCTCTCTCCCTCTCTGTCACTGTTCTCTCACGCAAGCATTCTGTACATAAGCGGCCCGAACTTTCCAATCCATTTACAAATGCATTCTCAAAAAGTGAAGTTTAGAGCCTAAAAGTGTTACTTTGTGCACTGACTGTACAATAGATATTGAATGTATACATATACACACACATCTTAAAGATAAGGTTCTCCAAAGGTTTTCCGGCATTCCATCACCCCCGTACTTGGTGGTCTGTCACAGTTATGTGTACTCTTGACTTGACTGGGTGTGAGACGATCATAAGCCATCTTATATTCTTTGTCAAAAGCATCTGCAAAATGTCATTAAGAAATAAAAGGAGAAATTCATGTCTGATATTGACCACAATCAAGTTGCTGTAACAAACCACAAGGTTAGGGGTCAGGGCTGTGTCTTCAGGGTACCCCTGCCATCCACAGGCCCACAAATACAGGACCAGCAGAAGGGGACCATGAGAACAAAGCATCTCAGAGCCAGGCAGCATGGGACAATGTCCATAAAACATCAGCACGTAAACCCACTGAATACCACACACTTACTTTTGTAACTTGTTTTTTAGGCTCAATAAGATAGTAAGAATAAGCAATGGAGTAAGCCTCTTGTCACAGTCCAGCAGTAAAGGACTGGGGAAGCTGAGGCAGAAAGAGCCCTCAAAGCCGGCCTGGGCTACAGAACAAGTTAAAGAAAAACCTGTCTCAAAACAAAGAGTAAGTACTTGTGGTGGAGCATGTGCCTTGTCCTGAACCTAGGTGAAGCGCTAGAGCCAAGAAAAAGAAAAAATCATGGTAATTTTCCCCAACAAAACAAGCTTAAGAAAAAAAATGGGTCCAATTTTTTTTACTTTTAAGATTTATTTTATTTTTTTTTCACAGCTAAACATGTATTACCTACATTTCCTACTGTGGGGACTTGGTGGGAAAAAACTTAATTTTTTAATATTTTAAGCTTTTCAGGCACTGTCTATCAATGTAGCATAGGCTGGCCTTGAGCTAGCTTACTATGTTGCCCGAGCTGGCTTGTAGCTCATAGCATCTTACCTACCTCAGCCTTCTGAGAACTAGGATTATACCCACATGTCATCATGCACAGCCAAACAGCTTCTGATATCATCCTGAAGTGATTTTTCCTTCTTTCTCATAGGAAATAGATGGAGTTTTATAACTATTATTATTACTGTATTATTTTGGCAGTACTGGAGGTTGAACCTAAGGCCTTGGACATGATAAGCAAATTCTATGCCACTTAGCTATACCCTACCTAGCCCTTCATTCTGAGCAGGGTCTTGCTCCATTTCCTAGACTAGTTTGAACTCACTCTGAAGGCCAGGCAGGTCTTTGACCTTGCAATCCTCTTGCCTCCACCTCTTGGGGCTAGGATACAGGCCTGTACCACTAGGCCTAGTTTACTTTAAACAAACCCTGGGAACATTAGTGGGCTGTAAGTTATGCCTGAATTTCACTCAGGTCTCATAATTCTGCTGTGGGGAGATGGCAGCCATCAACATTGCTCTATGAGATGGTGCCACAGTGGTGCCCAGTGGAGGCTCATGTGAGATGAGGGCCAACAACACAACCTCGTAAAGCGTCTTTGGTTATTAAACACAATGCCCTTCATCAGAAGGCAAGAGTAAAATCTGCATATGCTCTGGGGTTCTACTGGGTAGAAAATAAAGGGACAGTAAAAACAAGCCGAGTGCTTTTTCTTGGTATCTTTCTGCCTCATTAGTTAAAAAGCCGTGCTCTGAGAATGCATTCTTCATTATCTCAGGTTCTAGTACCTTCCCCAGGGGCTCCAGGGCCTGGCATTCTTTTAATACTCTGCCTTTCCTATCCAGTTTTATCAGGTATTTCCCCTTGGATGTCCTTGCCTATTCCTAGAGTCTATTTGGTCCTACTGACTTTCCCAGCTCTGTCTGCACTGGCCAAATTATAGTGACATGGGCTTCTACAAGGGAAAGCCAACTAATACATATTTCTTTAAATATTTCATGACTATTCTTTTTTGGTTAGATAAAATATATAAATTTGAGATATACTTGACATATATATATATATACAATTTGCCAATTTATAACTTAGTAAAACTGAGTGAGGTGGTTGTTTTCCTATTGTTTTGCTTTTTGTATAGTCACAAGATTGTACAATCATCACCACTCTCTAATTCCACAATATTTCATCCTACCAAAAATACTCAAAAGTAGCTGGCAACAGCTTCCCACTCATTCCCTTCTCCTAGGCACTAGAAATAGCAGACCTATTTTCTATCTGGATGCTTGACATATACTTAAACGTAAGACACGTGACTCTTCCTGTGTGGTTTCTTTTGCTACGAATATTCAGGATTATATGTGTTGCATGTTGTACAATTTTTCCCCCAGGACAGGATTTCTCTGTGTAGCTCTGGCTGCCTTCTAACTTTCTTTGTAGACCAGGCTGGCTTGGAACTCAGAGATCCACCTGCATCTGCCTCCTGAGTGCTGGGATTAAAGGCGTGCGCCACCACGACCGGTGCCTGTTGTAGATTTATCTGTCTTCGTTCTTCTGTTTATCTTGGCAGTTCTCAGATTCACTTTCAGATTCACTTTCAGCCTAGGCTGGTCTTCATTAAACTTGTGAGCCTCTTGCCCCAGCCTCCCAGGTGCTAGCACACTACCATGTTTGGCTCAACAATTTTTAACCTATGAACAATATTCTATAAGACAAATATGCCACATTTTATGTCTCCAGCTCTCAGGTGAGGCACGTTTGGACTTTCCCCTTTTGGTTACTGTGAATGTGGCAAACATCTCCTGCAGAGGCTCTGAGTGCACGCTCCAGTGACCCTGGGCATCTACGCAGAAGCAGGACTGCTGGGCCACAGGAACTCTGTTTTAACCTCTGATGACACACAGAACTGTTTCTGGTGGCCACCTCAGTTTACATTCTCACCAGCAACATATGTGGGCCCCAATTTCTCCACATCCTTTCTAACGCATGCTCTTTTCTTATGCTAGTTATTCTAGAAGTTGTGAAGTAGTAATTTGTTTTTTTGACTTTGCACTTTATGTATGAATAAAGATACTGAATTCATCTTCTCTTGTGCTTTTTAGTTAATTTGTGTATCTCCTGTTGGAGAAATAAATGGTGAAATCCTTTGCCAAGTTTTAAATTGGACTGCTTTTTCTAAGTTATAAATGCTTTTTTTGCCCATGCCATAGTGGATAACCATATACCCCCTGCATATGTAAGCAGCAGTAATTGGACTTAGTATGTCATTAAAAAAAGGCCTAACATTGGGAGGGACATAATCTTAGGAGGACAGAAAGAGCTGGAGAGAGGGAGTGTGGGATGGATATAACAAAGATACATTGCATTTACATGAAACTTTGAACATTTAAATAAAAAGTTCTTTATACTGAATACTATGCTTTTATCAGATATATGATTTTACTATATGATATGTGACACATATATCAGCTATATGAGTTTTTGTGTTATCTTTTCATTTTTAATGGTGTTTTAATTTTGTTGCTGTCCAGAGTATGGTGTGTGTGTGTGTGTGTGTGTGTGTGTGTGTGTGTGTGTGTGTGTGTGTGTGTATGCATGCCATGGTGCATCTGTAGAGGTCAGAGGACACTTTGTAGAACTGGTCTCTCGGTCCACCTTTATGTGGGTTCTAGAGATTGAACTAGGTAGCCAGGTTTACACAAAAAGCATCTTTACCTGCTGAACCATCTCACTGGCCCCTTGCTTGTGATTTTGATGATATACTTAAGAAACTGCCAGCTAAGCCAGGCATGGTGGTGCACACCTTTAATCCCAGCACTTGGGAGGCAGAGGCAGATGGATTGCTATGAGTTCGAGGCCAGCCTGGTCTACAAAGTGAGTCCAGGACAGTCAAGGCTACACAGAGAGATAGTGTCTCAAAAAACCCCAAACCAACCAAACAACCAACCAAATAAACAACAACAACAACAACAACAACAAAAAACACTCTGCCATCTAATCCAAGATCATAAGGATTTATGCCTATGCTTTTTTTCTAAGGTGAAAATTTTTTATCATGGTGTCACCTTGGTAGACTGGCTCTTGTTTTACATGTTTTGGTCTCTAATTGTCTATTTTACCTGATTTTTGTATAGTCACTGTAGTTCTCTTTTGAGGATTTGTCCTGGTTAGTTTTCATTTGTTTGTTTTTGTCGACTTGACCCAAGCTAGAGTTATGGGGAAAAGGACCCTCAGTTGACAAGACTCTCCGTTAGATAGCGTGCAGACAGGTCTGATGGGCATTTTCTTAGCAGTGATGGGTGTAGGAAGGCCCATGTGGGCAGTGCCACTGATGGGTATGGGAAGGCCCACTGTGGGCAGCACCACTGATGGGTGTAGGAAGGCCCACTGTGGGCGGTGCCACCCCAGGCAGGTGGTTCCGAGTTGTACAAGGAAACAAGCTGAGCAAGCCAAGATGAGTGAGATAGTAAGCAGCATTCCTCAATGGCCTCTGCTTCAGTTCGTGCCTCCAGGTACCTGCCTTAATTTCCCTCAGTGGTGGATTATGACTTGGGAGTTATAAGATGAAATAAACCCTTTCCTCTCCTTGTTTTTTGTCATGGTGTTTTATCACAGCTATAGAAACTGGTGGTGGCATACACCTTTAATCCCAGCACTCAGGAGGCAGAGGCAGGTGGATCACTGTGAGTTAAAGGCCAGCCTGGTCTACAAAGCGAGTCCAGGACAGCCAAGGCTACACAGAGAAACTCTGTCTCAAAAAACAAACAAACAAACAAAAGAAATCTTAACTATGGGCTAATTGTTTTTGTTTTTTTCTAGACAGGGTTTCCCTGTGTAGCCTTGGCTGTCTTGGACTTACTTTGTAGACCAGGCTGGTCTTGAACTCACATCGAGATCCACCTGCCTCTGCCTCCCGAGTGCTGGGATTAAAGGCATGTACTACCACGCCCGGCCTAAGGACTACCTGTATGGCCTATCTTTTCAATCCTTTTACTTTCTATATATCTGTCTTTTAATCTAAAATGTATCTCTTAAATATGGCATATTGCTGGATATTTTTTAAAAAATCTATTCTTATAATCTGCCTTTTACTTGCAGAATTTAATCAGTTCATATTTAATCTCTGATCAAGAATGTTTGTATTTACTTTATTTTTTATGATTTGTATTTATAACTCTGATACTTTCCTCACATGTTTTCCTCCCTTAAGGTTAACCAGATATTTTCTAGTGTATCATTTTAATGCCCTTACTATTTCTTTTACTAGTTTTGATTTCTGTCAATCTCTATATAATCATTTTTCTAATTAAATATGAAAATCATGTGTCAAACTTATTTAAGCCTCTAGTGTCTCAAATCATTAAGATAAAAAGAAAATATTCACAGCATTCTGCTCAAAGTTTCCTGCCTGTAATATAAAACCTTTTTTTTTTTTAATGGCAAGGATAGGTCAATACATAAAATATGTGTTTACAAACAGAATTATAGACCCAACCCAATTCTGTTTCCTCTAGTCTTCTCTATTACCTATTTCGTGATTTTCTTTTCTTTTTGGTTTTCCAAGAAAGAGTTTCTCTGTGTAACAGCCCTGGCTGTCCTGGACTCATTTTGTAGACCAGGCTGGCCTCGAACTCACAGAGATCCATCTGCCTCTGTCTCCTGAGTGCTGGGATTAATGGTGTACACCACCACCGCCCGGCTTATTTCTTGATTTTCAATGTTTCAACTAGGTGACTAGCAATTTCCCAAGTACAGTGTTCCATGATTGTAGTTTCTTTCTCTTAAAAATATTTATTTTGTTTTGAAGGGTTGTGAGGCTGGAGGGATAGCTCAGTTATTAAGAGAGCCTGTTGCTCACCATGAAGACTTGAGTTCAGATCCCAGAACCCATGTAAGGTGGCCTACATAAAGATTTATTTTATTTTTATTTATGTGTATATGATGTCTGACTGTGCTTGTGTGCATGTGTGTGGGTGATCATGGGGGTCAGAAGAGGGCACTGGATCCCCTAGAGCTGGAGTTACATGTGACTGTGTGTTGTTTGACTTGGATGCTGGGAACTGAACTCTAGTCCTCTGGGAGCGCAGCAGTGCTCTTCACTGCTCAGCCATCTTGCTACCCCTGACTGTATTTACTTAGGTCATACTTTAAAAGTTTTTATTATTGTTGTTGGGTGCATATGCAGAAGTAAGTATGTGTGTGGTCTGTGTGTGTGTGTGTGATATGATGTGCACATGTAGAGCCAGAAGATATCTTTTGGGAGTCAGAGATCTCCTTCCACAGTGGGTTTCAGGCATCAAACTCAGGTTATCATGCTTGGCCTTAACTACTGAGCATCATGCCAGCTTCTTACACTTATTTTTTTTAAATAAAGAATTTAAACATTCGCTATGAGTTCGAGTCCAGCCTGGTCTACTAAGCAAGTCCAGGACAGCCAAGGCTACAAAGAGAAATCCTGTCTCAGAAAAAAATAAAGAGACTTGATACTCTATGAGCATATAAAGGGGGAGGAAGTCCCCCTCAGGCACAGTCATAGGGGAGGGGAATAAGGGGAAAATGGGAGGGAGGGAAGAATGGGAGGATACAAGGGATGGGATAACCATTGAGATGTAACAAGAATAAATTAATTAAAAAAATAAAAAAATAAAAAGAATTTAAACATTGCCCTCTATAAGACTTCAATTAATATCTAAATAGCTTTTAACATATTTATTTAACTTCTTGTGTTTGTGTATGTTGCATGAACATGTGCTATGGTGAAAATACACAGGTTACAGAAAAACTTGCAGGACTTGGGTTCTCTCCCTCTATCATGTGTTTTTTAGGGCCCAAACTCAGGTCATCAGGTTTGGTGGCCATATACCTTTAATCACTGAGCCATCCCACTAGCCCTAATAGCTAAAGCTTTTTAAAGCTGAGGCCTTAAAACAACTTGACTAAGTAAGTTGTCCATTTCTATCTTCTTTATGAACCATTTATTTTCTTCTAACTAAATTAGCCTGTTTTTAAAATGTTAATTTAAAATATTATACTCATCTGCTGGGAAGTGGCAGCACATACCTTTAATCCCAGCACTTGGGAGGCAGAGGTAGGTGGGTATCTGAGATCAAGGCCAGCCTGCTCTATAAAGTGAGTTCCCAGACAGCCAAGGCTACACAGAGAAACCCTGTCCCAAAAAACCAAAACCAAACCAAACCAACCAAACCCAAATACACTTGCTTACATGCACAAACTTAAATACAGATAAGTACATAGTCATCATTTAAAAATAATACATCTTAAAGAGATGCTAAAACTAAAAGAACCACTTTTCTAACAAGCTAATGCAATGACATAATAACTAAGACTACCAATGAAAACCCTTGAAAATTTACAATATGCTAAATAACTATATTGTCTATGATGCTGAGTTACCTATATCAATGTTCTCTCTTCCCAGTGCCACAAGCGAGAGAAATAGGATTTCTCTATATAAACTCCTGTGGGCAAAGAGATGGAGAAAAATATTAGAATCCTTTGAGTTTTTATGTTCTCTACAAACCCTTTTGTGCTTCATATGCACAGAATAGTATAAAAATGACGAAGCGAATAGGAAGCATCTCATTAGAGAGCTAACCTGTTCCTTTACAAAGACTTACCGCTGTCTTTTAAAATGTGGACACTTATTCAGTGTCTCTAAAATCTGACTCATGGGTCCATAGACATCATTCATTTTAATGCTTTTCACCATACTTTTCAATAGTTCCTGGTTAAAAGAGTTATCACTTTTTTGTAACAAATGGACCATTGGATACTTTTGAGCTGAAAAAGAACAAAACAGCAGATGAAGGAAATGTTCATGTAGAATGGAGAAATAAATTAAACAGAAACTAACAATTGTTAAAAAACTTAGAAAGCACTAAAGATAGATTAAGGACACTAGATAAAGGAATAGAAGTTTAAAAATAAAAGAAGCAAAATGGAAAAAGAAAAGAGAAGAAAAGAAAAAGACAAACAAAGACACAATGATGCAGAGTTTTGTGGCCTCAAACATACAACTAAAAGTAGTTTTCTTTAATAGAGCCCCAAGAGGAAAGTCTACATCAGCAGCCAGGCATGGAAACAAACAATAAGTAAAAGAAGAAATTGGGACGAGCAATGTTCTCTAAGCTGACCAGTACAAACCACCAGCAAGCCCTTCAGCACATGGTGAGCAGCCCTCCCAAACCAAACCATCAGAGCTCAGCTCTGCAGAGGGCGGCGCTGACATCAGCTCACTCACTCTCAAACAGAAGAGTGCGGTTCTGACCTGTAAGACAGAAAGCACAGTGACAGAGAAGTCAATTACACAGAGTGGAGGCTTTACAACTCGCGGAGATGAGTCTCCTGAAGGCAGCACTCTAGGGTGGCACTTACTGTGGGCATTCCAGAGGATGTACAAGGGTTGCCCTGGATCCTGATGCAATTTCATGTTGTCCCATAACATCTGAATTAAAACATATTTGCTATCTTCAGACATACAGTGGCGGGGAATCTGTGTTGTAAAATAAAAATTTACTATTAATCCTTACATGATTTTGTAAATATTTTATGAAGCCTGTCTTAGGGTTTCCACTGCTGTGATAATGCAATAGGACTAAAAGCAACTTGGGGAGGAGACGGTATTTCAGCTTTACAACTCTCAGGTCGCACATCCACCACTAATTAAGAAAATGTTCGACAGGCTTTCCCAAAGGCCAGTCTGATGGGACATTTTATAAATGGAGGGTTTCTCTTCCCAAAAGACTGTAGCTTGTGTCAAGTCGACATAAACTAGATATCGTATGCCTTATAAAAATTTAAAGACACACACATAGAAGAGGGAAAAAACCAGAAAATTACTTAGTTCTGCACATTTGAAGGGAGACTTGCTGGGGTGAGAGGCTAATGACACTAAGCAGCAGATTTAACACGGCACCTGAGCTGAATGAGGAAGAACATCTCACAGGGGTAATTTTGTCCCTGCTTATAATTCAAGAATCCATAGGAGGAAAAACGAACCCAGCAGGCCTACTCCGTCTACTCACTATTTTTCAGTTCAAAACTCTTTCCCAGACAAGAAAATTATGCCAACATTAATATTTCTGTCACTCATCTATGTACACTATTATAATGTACTGGAAAAAACCAAAAGTCCATGCATGATCACAGACATGCACGTACAAGGGAGAAGACAAAAGGCTCCTGAGCTTCGAGACTGCACGTCAGTGGCCCCGCGTAACAAAAGGTAAAAACAGCCTTACAGAACAACACATCAGGGCTGGTGGATGACTAGGTGGGTTAAGTGCCCGGTACACAAGTGTGAGGACTTGAGTTCAAATCACTGGAACCCACATAAAAGCTGGATGCGGTAACATGAATGTGTGTAACCCCAGTGCCCACAGGGGACAGGTGGACACAGACGTCCTAGGAGCCTGTGGACTGGCAAGCCTGGAGGACCCAGCAGAAAAGCAACAAAAGACCCTGCTTCAAAACAAGGTGGAGGGTAAGCGCTGACTCCCGAGGCTGGGCTGGGCCCACGCTATGCATCTGTGCACACACACAGATGGGAAACACAGAAATGTGCATAGAGAACGGCTGGGGGTGAATCCCCTTGGCAGGGACCTTGCATAGCATGCGTGAAGCTCTGGGTTTTAAAAACCTGATTAAACAGATAAGAAAACATAATAAAACTCAGAGTAAGGAGGTGAGGAGAATGGCAGTGCACACTTGCAATATGAAGTAGACATGCTCCTGAAAAGGACCGATCCTTCTTAGTTTTGAAGGAAGTATGGTGGGGGCCAGCTCACAAACCTTTACCGTAAGAGTGACCCCTACATTGTTCTTCAAGTGATAACAAAGACTCAATAATCATGCTTTGTGTTATTTGGAGAAACTGTTAGTCTGTGAAAGCAACTGAAGAAAATTCTGTTTATGTGATGATTCCAATGGTAGTGAAAGTAGCAAATATAAAAATAAACCTTACTGTGTATCATTAGGAATATGCAAACAGTATGATGATGATGACTGAAGCATTGCGTCTTAACTTGACTCTCATACCTTCGAATACTTGTTACAGTGCTCAGAAGAAAGAATCAATCCAGGCAAGTTACTGGGCAAGTCGAGACGTCTAAAATACCACACCAAGTTCCAGAAGACAATAGGATGATGGTCCACGAAGTCGGCCACTGTTATTGCATGGTCACCTTCATTTTCCAGTAAGCTCTCCAGTTCCTTCCACACCACTAAGGGACTGAGGTATGGAACAGTGACAGGGTCTGGACTTGGGAGGTGCCATTCTAACCCTAAAGAATCCTGTGAATGAAATCATACATGACAGACGTGAGAACGAGGATGCATTATCATCTTAAACTTAGAACATATTTGAAATGCCTGTGATTTCCATGAGTGGAAAGGTAACAGAGCTACATCGTGGAACGAGACTCTGACAATATTATAGTTGAAGCTAAATAATGGTCTTTAGGACTAAGGGGAACAAAGTTGTGTAAATAATCAATTTACAAATGAGAAAAACACGGAAATACATACTGTAGCTCCCTGTAAAGTCGCGGGCAGGCTGCCTGTAGGAATGAGCTTCTGTCCTCCAGGATCGTCCTTATCCAGGGGGCCGCATGTACTAATGCTCCTGGCCATTGGGAACAGTGGGCATTTGGACATAACAGTTTTTGATCTGTGAGCAGGGATCTGAATACTTCGGGCACAGGGATTTTCCTGCAGTGTAGATTTGCTTGAACATTAAAAAAAAAAATCCTATCAGTGTTTAGGCTATCTTATCTTATCTAGAACATTTTTAAAAAAAGAATCAGAGCTGATTATAGCAAATAAATAAAAGAAAATGTACTACTTGGTCATCAACTAGGAAATAAGATATATCTTAAGCAATGTGGTAATGGGGCCAAATTTCGTTTATATCAAACAAACTTTCAATATTCAAGGTGCGTTTCATTTATTCAAGATGGTTAGTGAGATCTTACTCAGCCCTGAGGCATACACAACGGAGCGACTGGACACATACTGCTTCAGGGGTTGCAGACAGGGACAGTGGACACAAGGGAAACAGAATGAGAGAAGGTGCACATACACTTTTATGGTTTTATGGTCTAAGTATTTATGATCCAATGGGTTGCGTCAGCCTTGCCAGCACTCCATAGGCATTTTATTTTTTGCACACACAGCTAACATCATGGCTTCACCTATCTGGCTACATATGATGAATCTGGAATTTTTGCAAAAAGGAGTCAAGTTTCCATATTTAAATATAGATTATTTATATGGGGTTCCTATATATGCTTTAATTTTACAGTTTTACATCAGCTCCAAAAGTTTTCTTATACTACTATATATTCATAAACAGAAAATAAAATATTCTAAAATAGAAGTTGGCATTAGTACCTGAAGAGAGAGAGAGAGAGACGGCGGTCACTATAAACTTCAACTGTACTATCAGATAGTTTTTCCTTTCTTTTCTTTTCCGAGACAGGGTTTCTCTGTGTAGCCCTGGCTGTCCTGGACTCACTCTGTAGACCAGGCTGGCCTCGAACTCACAGTGATCTACCTGCCTCTGCCTCCCGAGTGCTGGGACTACAGGCGTGCACCACCATGCTCGGACAGCATGTATAACGTATGTAGTTAGAATTCTCCACAGTCATACTTACCTATTTAGATCAAAATTCCCTTGAACAGAGAGAGCAGATGTGTCCAGACCAGAGGCTGAGGCGGAAATGCAAGGCTGCCGTGTCCGACTTGCGAAGGAGGATGCAGAGTGCATAGTTTCTGTTGATGAGCTGGACTTCAAGAAATATCTAGGATGTTAATCAAAGACATTTTGAGAAAAGAGGTATTTTAGGGAACAGTATCCTTAAGCATCAAGGGGGAAAAGGTAGGCTCTTACCTTCCAGGTCGTCTTAAATCTCTGATCTCAACATTCAGAAAGGGTAAGAAAAGATTGCCACAAAATGGGCACGTAGTATTGAGATTGGAGTCATCTGCTGTCCAGCCAGCCATGATCTCCTCATCATGGACAAGACAGTCACAAGTTCTACACCGAGAACAGCTAGAGATGAGGACCTAGGGGAGAGGACATTTGCTAGGCAAGCTGGTCTGCATGCAGCAGGTTAAGACACATTTTAGTTAAGAAACCCATTGCAAAAGTGAAGCTCTCAACGATTCTGAGGCATTAATGAAAGATTTCAGCACACACAGCCACATGTACATGTATAGCCGTGTACCATGACAGAGCTCGTACGTTATGTGCATGCTGCCGTTGCAGTTCATAAAAGAAATTTCTGAAGACACAGAAATGTAAACTCTGTGTCATTGCTCACTATTTTTTTTTAAAGATTTATTTATTATGTATACAGTGCTCTGCCTACTTGTATACCTGCAGGCCAGAAGAGGGCACCAGATCACACTATAGATGGCTGTGAGCCACCATGTGGTTGCTGGGAATTGAACTCAGGCCCTCTGAGCCATCTCTCCAGCCCCCCAGTGCTCACTATTTATATTCCAGAGGAAACAAATTTCTTCATGTAAGTTAGTGTGAAAGAGCAACCACATTTAACAAAATTCTTGGAAGCAGTATTTTTCAGAAAAATTGGGGCAAGTTTTTAAAAGCATAAAGGTATAACCTTTTCATTTTAAGGGAGTGAGAAATCTTCAAACTAATAAAGAATGAAGAATGGGAACTGACAACAAAGCCAGACTAGTTATTTACCTTCTTCAAATTTGTTTGCGCAATAAAACTGGCCATATTTATGATGCAAAAATAAATGTTCAAGGAGAACATAAGCATAACAAGTTATAAATACAAATGTTGAAAGTGAAAATATTTTATATGTTGACAAATTTCCAAGAAGCTTGCAAGTGTGCTAATAACCACATGCCATCAATGACTTGAAATAACAGGTATCAAAAACCATTCTGAAATTTCAGAGGATACATGTTCAACTTTTATCACTCCACCAACAACCATCAACACTAAAGCAATGTGCCTTCCCAAAGCAGTACGCAGGTGCTCTTGTGAAGACAACAGTACCTCCATTGCATAGTTCTGGAAGATATTTGCATTACTGGTGTTGAGGGAAGATGCAGGTTCTGACTTTCCAGGTAAGGCAAACTTTGACAGGGATCCTGATTGGAAAAATAAAGAGCAAAACCATGAAAACTGAGGAGGAGCGATTTAAGAATAATTTCTCCCATAAATTCTGATAAAACACTAACTAATTCTATTAAGCATGCCAAAAGTAATTTAGAAAAACTAAATAACTAATGAGAAAGTCTCTTTGCTTCTTCCGCTTCCAACACTTCCTCCTCCTCCTTTTTGGTTTTTCAAGACAGGCTTTCTCTGTTCTCCTAGAACTTACTTTGTAGACCAGGCTAGCACTGAACTCACAAAGATCTGCTGCCACTGCCTCCAGAGTGCTGGGATTAAAGGCATGTGCCACTGCCACCACCAACCAGTTGAGAAAGTCTTTTTCAATGAAGAAAAAAAAAAAAGGTGTAAACTACAGGCGTTACTTAAATGTGTTGAAGACCAGATTACCAATCTCATTTCTACAACAGAAATACACATAAAAACTAAGCTGAAGCAGGTTCCTCACAGCAAAACATAGAAGCTGGTCAACATGCTTAGTCATCAGGTTAGTATCAGGCTGAGTATCAGGCCAGAAAATACAGCCTGACGTACAGTGGACACATTCACCTTTTTGACTTCCTAAAAAAATCCCAAATTGTACCACTGGGTGAAGGCAACAAGTGCACAGTGCACCAGGTGGGGATTATTTGTGCACGCATGTGCGCATGTTTGTATGTATGTATTTCTGTATAGGCATATGCAATATACATGTGGAGGTCAGAGGACAACTTGTGGGGTCAATGCTCTCCTTTCACCATGTGGGTCCTGGGAAGACAACTCAGGTCATCTAGCTTGGTGGCAAGTACCTTTACCCACTAAGCCACCTTACCAGCTCCAACATGTTTTGTCATATTGACAAGGCTAAAGAAAAATAGGCACTTGAATATACAGCTACTGAAAATGCAAAATAGCCTGCATCTGTAAAAGGAACTTCGAAATACTATTTCGAGGACAACTTGGGAATTAACTCATAAAGATACACTGGCACAAGTGTTGTATAGCATTATTCAGTCTGGAAACCAAATGCTCAGCAGCAGGCAGTGGTATAGCCACACGATGAACTAAGCCACTGTGAAATGGATGAGGGGCGCTCAGGAGGGATGACTTGGGCACCATGACAGTCTGTTAAGTGAAAGAAACAATGTGCGAGAAAGGGTTCAGTGCCTGTTACGTTTTGAGTTTCAAAATAGTAAAGTTATATAAAAGGACCCTGTGTTTACATTTTTAAGTGAAAAAATAAAAAGTGAGAAAAAGTTAATTCTAGAACAGAAGCAAATCGTGTGAAGGGATGGGGACAGAAGCCAGACTTCTCTAAAGTGCCCTGGTTCTGGCACCCCACCCCATTTTTATTTGTTTGTTTGCCATGCAAATCTTTTAAGACCGAAAAAAAATAACCCAGTAAGAAAAAAAGACACTGCAAATCAGCAACATGACAGAAACTGGGCAAACCTTCTAAGGAGGCAGAGCTTCCCAGGCTGGCCCGGCTGACATCGGTTCCCTTGGTCCCTGAAGTGGCACTGCTTTCTTGGGAGGAAGTGGCTCCTTCCAACTCATGGCAAACATCTTCATCTGTCAAAGAGGTAGATTCAGAATCCTGGGCTCCCACTGAAGAAAGACTGGTACGATCAGAACTTTGATCCTAAGAACATAATTATAAGCTTAATTTCCTTCACATTTAATTATTATTTAAAAGTTACTTCTCAGATAGAAACAACTATCTGAGAGGTAGTAACCTTCCACCCAGATGATCAACATAACAACTTCTGCAAAAAACAAAAAACAAAAAACCAACCAAACAAACCAATTTTAAAAGGCAATTGTGTGTGTGTGTGTGTGTGTGTTTGCACTGTGTTTAGGTGTGCATGTCTGTGTGTGTGTGTGCACTGTGTTTAGGTATGCGTGTATGAACATTTTGTTACAGCCCAGATGAAAACCTTAGGTGTTTTCTGACTCCTACTGCTGTAACTCTGAACTCTGACTCCTACTGCTGTAAACAAGTACAAGCCACAGCAGCTGGCCTTTAAAATTACTTATGTGTGTGGCTGTTTTGCTTGCATGTAGTCTGTGCACAATGTGCACTCAATACCCATGGAGGCCAGAAGAAGCATCGGATCCTCGGGAACTAGAGCCACAGCCAGCTGTGGAGCTCAGTGTGGGTGCTGCAAGCCTACCTGAGGCTCTCGAGAGGCACCCGGAGCTCTTAACCACTGAGCCATTTCTCCAGTCCAGTGATCTTTTCTTTGATTCATGAATTAATTATAACTTTAGATTTCTTGACACCATACTTATTAATAATTTTAGTTTGACTCTGTTGTGATCAGAAAATATGCTTTCATTAAAAAAATCTTATTGAGATATAATTTATATGCTATGACAGCCAGAAAATAATTTTCACAAAAAATTGACTTCAAAAATTCAAGAAAATTTCTTATTAAGATTTTAGAACTCAGGGCTAGAGAGATGGCTCAGAGGTTAAGAGCACTGGCTATTCTTCCAGAGATTCTTTTTTTTAAAAATATATTTTATTAATTTATTCATATTACATCTCAATTGTTAGCCCATCCCTTGTATCCTCCCATTCCTCCCTCCCTCCCATTTCCCCCTTATTCCCTTCCCCTATGACTGTGACTGAGGGGGCCTCTTCTCCCTGAATATGCTCATAGGGCTCTTCCAGAGATTCGGAGTTCAATTCCCAGCAACCACATGCTGGCTCACAACCATCTATATGGTGTGAAGGTGATCTGATGCCTTCTTCTGGCCTGCAGGTGTGCATGCAGGCAGAGCACTGTATACATAATAATAAAGAAATACATCTTAAAAATATCTAGAACTCAGATGAACAAAAATCTTAAATTGAATGTAAAAATTTTAGCTGAGCATGGTGGTGCACACCTGTAATCCTAGCACTCGGGAGGCAGAGGTAGGCAGATCTCTGTGAGTTTGAGGCCAGCCTGGTTTACAAAGCAAGCCTAGGACAGCCAGGACTACAAGAGAAACCCTGTCTCAAAAGAAAAAACAAACAAACAAATAAAAAATTGAGTTGTTTTTTTATATATGCCTTTGGCTGTTAGCACACTTATGATATGTACAGATGTATTTTTAATTATCTATTATTATTTTGGAGGTCCGTAGCATGGCCCATGTGCGGTGGTCAGAGAGTAACTGTAAAATTGGTTCTCTCTTCCACTTTTATATGGGTTCTGGGGACTGAACTCAGTTACTAGGCTTGTACAAGTACCTTCCCTGCCAGTGATCAATCTCAATGGCCCAGACATGGTTTTAAGTCTATCCTTTTATAATTTGCTATGTCATGTCTATCTGTAAATTTACATTTCCTCTCCAAGTTTCGTAAGTTACAGTATTACTACTTCAAATATTTTTTCGACAATAATCACTTTCTTCAATCCTTTTGAAGCAACAACTATATCTCTCTTATTTACACCTCTCATCCAACAAGCCTCTAAGGCTCTGTGCACTTTTTTAAAAGACTGATTTTTTAGTTTCTGTGTGCATTGCTTACATGTACGTCTGTGTGCCATGTGTGTGTAATGCTTACAGAGGCCCTGGAACTTGAGCTATAGCCAGCCGTGAGCTACCTACCACATGGCTACTAGGAACTGAACCCAGACCTTCTGCAAGAGCAGTAGGTGTTGATCTGCTCAGACATCTGTCCAGCCCAGATCTGTACATTTCTGATTTTTCTATTATCTGCATTCTGCTCTTGAGCCCATATGCTGAGTTCATTTCATGCTGAGCAAGCACTTTACCACTGAGTTATAACCCCCTGCTTCTCTTTCTTGCTTTGTTTCTTCCTTTTTTGTTGACAAAGTTTACCTATCTAACTTCAGTTTTCATGTAGCTGGCTTTGGTTGTTAGCAGCTGCTTATGCTATGTACAGAAGGGGTTTTTGTGGAGGTCAGAGGACAACTTCCCTTAGTCTAAGCCTAAGGGTAACCCTTCCTCAGATTCGTGAGCATTGAAACCACAAGGTGTGCACCACTTTGCCCAGCCTTTCTTTCTTTCTTTTCTTTTTTTTTTGGTTTTTCAAGACAGGGTTTCTCTGTGTAGGCTTGGCTGTCCTGGACTCACTTTGTAGACCAGGCTGTCCTCGAACTCACAGCGATCCTCCTGCCTCTGCCTCCCGAGTGCTGGGATTAAAGGTGTGCACCACCAGGCCGGCGTCCGGTCTAGTTCTTTACATCACCTTTTTGAGAGAAGGTCTCACACAGCCGAGGCTGGCACTGAAATTACTACATAACGAGCTGAGGATGACCTTAACCTCCAGATTCCTCTGACTCCATATCTTAGCTTTGTGTAGACACGCGCTACGCAAAGGGGAATATGGATACTTTAGTTGTAGACCAACGTTAAGTTGTACTCAGGTTGCGTTTTCTGTGTTTTGTTCTTTTTACGTACTTTTCACTCAGTCTTCTCTGTTAGTCTGCATCTAACCCTCATGTGTGAAGATCAAGGATTATGCTGAGACTTAGATAAGATTTCTGTCAACTCTTTAATCCATAGAGGCCTCTTCCCTGATATATTTTGTGTATAAAATATGGGTTCTCAGCCAGGCCTGGTGGTGCACACCTTTGATCCCGGCACTCAGGAGGCAGAAGCAGGTGGATCTCTGTGAGTTCGAGGCCAGCTTGGTCTACAAAGTGAGTCCAGGACAGCCAAGGCTACACAGAGAAACCCTATCTCAAAAAAAAAAAAAGTTTCTTCTGTGGTTTTAGTTCTTAAGAGTTACTGAGGCCCATCATACTGTTCTTTGGCCAAAGAAGTATGGTAAGAAAAAACAGAAAACCCATCTCTGTGAGGGTCTTTCTTTGAACCTCCATCATTTCTTACTTACTTTGTAGGATCCTTAGTTGCTTTTATATTTTTTTCTGGAGTTTATAGTAAGGGGAGATAGGGTAGGCTGCAATGGTCTTATGTTATCACACTGGATCCAACTATCAGCTGAAGTTAAAAAAAAATTAGACATATGGATGAGTATATACAGAGACTAGAGTACAACCTTGAGTATTTTTCCCCAGGTGCAAAGAACCAAAAAAATTTTTTAAAAATTATATGTATGGTATATACACATGAGTACAGGTGCCTGAAGAGGTCAGAAGTGTCATACCCTGCGTGAAGCTGGAGTTACAGGTGATGTGAGTGTTTGACTATTTTGTTGTGTTGTGCTTTTTTAAAGACTGGGTTTTTGTGCTAGTTTTTGTTGTAGTTGTTGTTTTAGTTTGGTTTGGTTTTTATTTGTTTTGTCTCCTTGCTCCAAATCTTGTCACAAACTAGAGTTATCTGGGATGAAGGACCTCAATTTAGAAAATGCCTCCAATCAGACTCACCTATAATAATAATCTGTGGGCAATGAGGTTAGAGAGCCCACGCCACTCCGGGTGGTGTTGGCCCGAGGTAGGCAGTCTTGGGTAGAGGCAGGCAGAGCAACTCATGGAGAACAAGGCAGTAAGAAGTGTTCCTTCAGCGCTTCTGCCTCTGTTCTGGCTTGAGTTCTTGCCCTGACTTCCCTGATCGGAGATGGGCTGTAATTGGAACATGCAAGCCAAACAAACTCTTTCCTCTCTAAGTTGCTTCTGGTCATGGTCTCTAGCACAGCAACAGAAAGCAAAGCAAAAGCCTAATACAAGTATCGGGATCATTTGCTTCCATTACCTATTTCTGATAAGGATGCCAGGTATTTTATTCCTTCAAGAAAAGCTTTGTGTGTGTGTGTGTGTGTGTGTGTGTATGTGTGTGTGTGTGTGTGTGTGTGTGCGCGCGCGCTAAGTAAAAACTGATTATTGTGATTTAATCACAAGACTAAACAAAATCAAATCTAGGTTTTCCATGATTTGCCTGTATTACTAGAACAGATTTTCTGGGAAATGAGGGAAGTACTACTGGGCATGCCAGCCAAGAGCCCTACCACTAAGCTGAACCCTCAGCCCCAGACATATGCCTGCCAGGACTGGGGAAACTACTCAACAAAGCTCTTCCCTTTTGGCAGCTCACAGATGCTAACTCTTCTCACCATGGGACTCCTAAGAATTCTTTGTCAGAGACTTTCTGTTTACCTGTCTCATGGGATATCAGGCCTCTCCCATTCCTTCCTAGCCGGCCATCTTTTGACAAATACTTTAACTGCTCAAGCTTTTATACTAAATTCAGAGTGTCTGTCCAATGGGTCCACACTGATAAACACAGCCTAATCCTGTGTTTAGGGTCTTTCCATTGTCCCTCACCCTTAAAAACCATTCCTGCACATTTCCCAGAATTCCACTTGAATGAATTACTTCTTTGGCGGTACAGCTTACCTCCTCATGGACCACACTTTATATCACTTCTAGTAACTTCCTTAGACATCTAAGACAATAACTGGTGGGCATTGGAGAAATATCAGCATTGTCTTGCCTGGCATCTCCTCGGGGAAAGTGGTTGCTGGTTTTAAAGACAATGCAGGCTCTTCCCTAGGACTTGCTTTGTAGATCAGGCTGGCCTCCAACTCACAGAGATCCGCCTGCCTCTGCCTCTGCCTCCTGAGTGCTGGGGTTAAAGGCGTGCGCCACCACACCCGGCGCAACACATACTTTCTATATTACATATACATATACATTTTTTTTCTTTGGAGAAATACAAGTCTGTTACAAGATACTTCATCCGACCCAGGAGGAGATAGCATACTCCTGGTCAGTAACTTTTGACTGGACACTGAGAAAAATGTATATTCTGAATGAAATAATGAAATTAGGATTTTTCTTGTAACAGGCTAATACTCAAGTTAAAAAAATTGTCTTGGGGATGGAGAGATAGTTCAGCGATTAAGACAATTCACTCTTTTTGCAAAGGACCTGGGTTTTGTTCCCAGCACCCACATGGCAGCTCACAACTGTCTGTAACTACAGTTTCTAGGAATCCTAAACCCTTTTTTGGCCTCTGCAATTACACATAGATGTTTCACATGAACTCACATAGGCACACAGATACATGCATGTCAATTAAAAAAAACTTAGGCTGAGCACAGTGGCACATGTTCGTAATCCCAGCACTCAGGGAGGCAGAGGCAGGTGGATCTCTGTGAGTCTGAGGCCAACCTGGACTATAAAGTGAATCCAGGATAGCCAGGACTACAAAGAGAAACCCTGTCTTGAAAACAACAACAACAACAACAACAAAATAATAATCTTAAAAAAAAAACCCTCACTGTCTTTTACAAGCTGAATTTCAGGAGGATGTTAGATAGATGTACTCATAAAGCTTTCAGTCGCAGTTGAGGTATAAGCAGCTTGGGAAAAATCGTAGCAAATACCAACAAACCTACCTTTGACGATGTGGTGTACATGGTGAACCTTGAGTACCATTTGCTTGCTTTCTCCGCAACTCCTTTCCCAGCAGAGAACATACTGTGCCTTAGGACATCCAGTTTAGGCACCAGCAATGTATCTAAGTTAAATGAAGGTGACGAATGGGCTAGTGTTTCTTGAGATCCTTCCCTAAATGGACAAGTGGGTGAGAAGGCTGGCGAAGACCACAGTCTATCCCTTGGTCTCTCCTCACTTTTGGTGTAACTTTTAGATTTGGTAAGTCTCACTGGCCTAGGGGAATTAGGAGGCAGGCTTGATCTTCTGCAGGCCTTGACCATTGTTGGACTTTTCTTACTGGCTAACTTATCATCACATGCTCGCTGTAAATCGATGCTTGGTGTACGGCTTGTCAGAGGACTGCTCATGTTGTTCATGTACATCTCGATTTCCTCAGCTAAATTGCGCCTAGCAGATGGTGTCGCGATGCTTCTGCTATCATCGTCATCCTCTTCTTCTTCCACTTTCTGCTGCTGTTCAGTCTCAGCAACCAAAAGAGAGAGGGGGTCAAACCCCGTGACAACATCTATCTTTTCAGAAGGTTTTACTGAAAAGCTGCTGTTCATTCGCTGGAGCCTCTTAGGATTTTGTGCAGCAACACATCCCACTTTTGCTCCATCTGTTTCAGTGTCTAAATCTTCTAAGTCAAAAATAGCAGGAGAATCCCCCTTACCCAGGCAGTGTGAGCCATCCAAAGGCGTGTCGCCGTCGTCACTGGACTCCTCCTCCAGGCTATCTCTTTTTGACCTTGCAGGTGGCTTCCCAATATCAAGACTATTTGGTCGTGTGCTTTTTGAGATAACATTTGAAAGAATTTTTGCATCAGCTCCTAATTTTTCAACCATAGCTCCAGGGTTTGTTTCCTGGTTAATTCTATTCAGCATAAAGCCCATCAGTACTCCACCACTAAGATTACGGTTCCTATTTCCCCAGGCCATTTGCTGCTGCAAATGAGATTCATCATCACTTTTATGTCTTTTCCTGAAGCATCTGCTTTGCATGTTTTGCGCTTCGTTTGTATCTTCAAGAGATGGCATTAAGGGCAACTCAGGTGTACTTCCTGAAAAATAAGAAACGTGCTTTTAGCTTTGAAAATGTAATACGCAAACATGTCATCTTAAATATTTAAAATACTAGTAATGGGAATGAAAACAGCAGGTGCTCATGGCTGCCTGGTACTTGGCAGGTCCCACTTTAGGCAGTTTACTGCTATTGTTGCTATAAATGTTCTAACACTCAGAGCAGATAAAGCAGATGTGCAGAGAGAGAAACTACTCAGCCAAAGTTACCCAGCTCTTCAGTAACAGACTCGGACTCAGATTTGTCTAATGAGAAAGGCTGTGCTTCTAGGTATTAGAGTACATAGATCAGAAAAGAAAAACTTACCAATTAAGATTTACATTTTAACAGTAATAAATTTATACTAAATTAAGTAACAGCTGCACAACTGTAACTATGCAAATGAACTTGAGAGTCTAAGCCACCTTATTACAATGGAAAACAAGTCCCAAATACCAAATCAAACTAGATTAATTTTATCCACAAGTAAAATTTATTTTTAATTCTTCAAATCTTTTTTTGACTATACATATAAGCTAAGTACCTTTACATCTGTTTTAATATAGCAATTTCTGTATTGTAATATGAAATATTTTTATTTTGTGTGTTTTTTTTTCAGGACAGGGTTTCTCTGTGTAGCCCTGGCTGTCCTGGACTCACTTTGTAGATGAGGCTGGCCTTAAACTCACAGAGATCCTCCTGCCTCTGCTTCACCAAGTGCTGGGATCACAGATGTGAATCATTGCACCCAGCATGAAAATATTTTCTAAAATAAAAACATTGATTGCTATCTTTTTTTTTTTTTTTTTGAGTCACCATCTCACTAAGTAGCCTGGGCTGCTGGAGCATGCTAAGTAGACCAGGGGACCAAGAACTCAGAGATTCACCTGCCCCGGCCTCTTAAGTGCTGGGATTAAAGGCCTGCACCACCATGGCCATGGGTACTAGTTTCTTAAACTCTCTGAAAGACTATCTAGGTTGTCTCTGAATAAACAGGAACTATATTAGATTACAAAAGCATATGGTTCATTTAAAAGTTGGCTAGGCATACGGTCCCCTCAGATCCACTACTCTCCTCTCCCTTTCTGCATACGTTCCCTTCTGAAAATTCTAATAGTCCAAACTCAAAAGGCAGCATTTCGGCTGCAGTTGTGTCCTTATACCTTGTTATAATAAAAGCTTGAGCAAATATGTTATAAAACACAAAACCCAAGCTCCTAAATTTTACTGGGAGAGGGCACACAAAAATATTCTAAAGATAATTCTAGTGTATTAAGATTTTAAAAGATAAATATTCGCTGGGGACAGTGGATAGTGCAGTGGGTAAGGATATCTATCATGGATTCTGACTACCTGAGTTCAATTACAGGGACTCACAGGTGAAAAAGTGTCTCCCACAAATTGTCCTCTGACCTACACACACGGCTCTATGTAGCACACAGACAAATAATATATAATCTTAAAACATTAAAAAATACATATCTAGTAGACACAGATATACTTCATTCTGCATATAGCGAGTGTATACTATTCAACTTACCCTCACATTCTCCAGATATTTTATCAGCACTGTCGTTATTGACACCGTTGAGGCGAACTATAGTGGAAGAGCTTTGGTAACTGAGAGTAGGAAGGCAGTCAGCACTTCCCTTTGCACTCTCACTCTCTGACACTATAAAGGTGAAAATAAAAATGTTAACAAAATTAAGCTTGTATATGTTGCAGGATGTATAAAGAGAAGCTTTTAGTCTTATATTTCAAACTGTGATAAGATTATACTAACTGCTTCTCTACACACTTGTCAACCACAAATACGTCATTTCACTTAAAGTGTGGATCAAATTACCAAGAACTGGTCATACAGAAGGCTCATACAGAATTTTATATTTTCTCTTCGCTTGTAAAAGATTTTAGAGTGGGAAGAAACGAGGAAATTTAATCAAAATTCATTAAGAAACTTTAAATAAAAGTATTGTGCCAGCTAGTTTTATGTCACTTGACACAAGCTAGAGTCATCTGAGAGGAGGGAGCGGCAACTGAGAAAATGTTTCCATAAGGTCAGGTTGTAGACACGCCTGTGGAGCATTTTCTTAATTAGCGAATGATGGGGGAGGGCCCAGCCCAGCCCACTGGCTGGTGGTCCTGGGTTCTGTAAGAAAGCAGGCGGAGAAGCCGTGAGGAGCAAGCCAGTGAGCAGCACCCTTCCATGACCTCTGCATCAGCTCCCGCCTCCAGGTTCTTGGCCCACTTGTTCCCACGTTGGCTTCCCTCAATGGACTTAACGTGAGATGTGTAAGCCAAATAAACCTTTTTCTCCCCGAGTTGTTTTTTGGTCATGGTGTCTTATCACAGCAATAACAGACCTAACTAAGACAGTAGTATTAATCCTCAGAAAAAGAGCTCTGTTTAAAAAAAGGCATTTTTACTACAAATAGTTTAACTCTTTAATAGATTTGCTTGGAGAGTGTTTCACCAATTGCTATACAATGCTTTTGGGTGAAAGTATTAGGTGGTAAAGAGGAATCAATGAGAAGAAAGATAAATATACAGGAAGATAGATGGTAAAACTAGTACTTTTATATTTAAAAGTTATCTTTATTTTCTAAGCATGTAGGTTCACCATTTTACATAAAACCAACTTAACAATCAGTACCTACAGGAACTAGAATCGCTCCCTTTTTTTTCCTTTTCCCCTTGAACGGCCTCAGTAGATGTATCCTCTCTTCTAACAGCGTCCTTCGATAATGAAGTATATTGGAGGTCAGACCGGCCCCCTGCGCAAAAAGAGAAACAAATACTATCCTGCTAATCACAGCTTTCCTTGAGATTATATCCTAAAGCAATTTAAATGATCACACAGAAGACTGGTCAACTGCAAAAGTCCCTAGGCCAACACAACACCTTGGATGAACACTCCTGGGTCCTGTCCTGAGTGACAGCACCCCAATAGGGGCCTGACTGTTGCCTGCTGAAAGGATGAGGTAGGGGGGATTGTGACAGCAAACCACACAGGTGAGTGGCGGCATCCCCACAACACCTGACAAAGTTCTTTAGTGACACCAACTAGAATGAGGTGCCACACATTAGTGTTTGGGTTTCCTTAGTAACTTCTTCAGGATAATCTCTAATCAAAAGCATTATTTTGTTAGCTACCCAGAACCCACCTCCATTAATGTACGCGCTCACTCCTAGGCAATTTGCTTTTGGTTCTACACTTCAATCAAATAAATGTTCACATTTACATTACTTCGTGGGTACCAAAACCAGACAAACTAGATATTCTTCACTCAAGTCCGTCATCATTCTAGGTAAAAGTCTGAGTTTTTTGTTTGTTTGTTTGTTTGTTCTGTTTTTAAGATTTATTTATTATGTATAGTGTTTTGCCTGCATGCACACTTACATTCCAGAAGAGGGCACCAGATCTCATTACAGATGGTTGTGAGCCACCATGTGATAGCTGGGAAGTGAACTTAGGACCTTAACCTCTGAGCCATCTCTCCAGCCCCTGACTTCGGTTTTTTGTTTTTTTTTTTAAAGCTAGGCTCTCACACAGCCCTGACTGGCCTAGAACTCACTACGTAGAGTAGGCTGGCCTCAACGAGATCCACCTGACTCTGCTGGGATTAAAGGTGTGTGCCACTACCTGGCCTGAGATCTAACTAGGCAACGGAGAAGGGAAATTCGCAGGGAAGTCATAACTAAATATGCACACATAGGTCACTGAAACTCACTGTCTAATGATTCTGCCACAAAGTCAGGTTCCTTTAACTTCACTGACAAGTAATTTTTCTCAAAACTCAACTGAATAATTATAGAACTACACACAAGTACAAATATATAGGACTAAGAAACATATAATGTGTTAAAATTACTCTTAAGATGTTGGGTCTGGTGGCAGAGGCAGGTGGATCTCTGTGAGTTTGAGGCCAGCCTGGTCTACTGCGTGAGTTCTGGGATAGTCAGGGCTACATGGAAAAACCTTGTCTCAAAAAAAAGCAAAACAAACAAAGAAAAAAGGTAGGGTTCTATATGGCAGAGGATGTATAATTTTAAGTAACTATATTTTAATGAAAACGATGTCATAGTCACTAGTCACTGCTAGGACTTTTTCATTGAAATTGAATATTTTTCTTTTTTAAAAAAGTTATATTCAAAATTTGAAAAAAAAATCTCCAGAAAGTTCTTGGTGGTTCCGTTTCCCAGTTTCTCCTAACCATACCCTCCAGGACCAGAGCATAGTGTTAACATCAGGAAACTGACACTGGTGTAGTACTATTAACTCAGAAACACAGATAGGATCTCTTAAAAAGAAAATCTGTCCAAGAGAGTTGACACACCAAGGGGCTGGGAATACAGCTCATTGGTAGAGCCATTGCCCAGGATATATGGATTTGATCCCCTGTCTGCACACCAAAAGCACCCCCTAAAATGGCAAAGAGCTTTGTGGCTACCTAGAGTTAATTGGATTATCATGAACTAAACTAAATACTTGAATTAAGTACCCTGTAGCCTCTCAAATAAATAATGAACAGAGCTACATATGGCAATTAAATTTAATGTCAAGGGTGTAATAGGAAATGAAAAAGTAACAGTTAAACATGTCATTGAAAACAAATTAAAAACACAGACTAGCAAATATAGTTACAAATGTACTATAATAAATGTATACAGCAGCATACACCAACTTGGACAGCTCTATCATCAGTAACAGATATTTTGGATACTTTGGTTAAACCACATGGTGCCTGCTCCACAATGTGTGTCCCATCATCACCATCCATGATACCACGGCGGACAGCATCAGATCACTGCCATCTGCTTAAGAACCCAGTGTGACAGCATTTTGTTGTTAGAGTTAGTAGCCTGTTATGCAGCCCATGTGAAAAATGCCACACACTCAGCAAAATACAGCTAACAGAGAATCTACTCTGAATTATTAATGACTACTAAATAAGATCATGAAAGATTCATAATTTAACAACTGGAGAAAAGAGGAAAGCAGTGTCTTCTAAAATGGGAAAAACTGTCTAACACAGGTAGGATTGCCTTAATTTGAAAGCCTAAAACCTAAAACTTTTTATGTGCCAACATGACACCACATGTGGAAAATTCCACAGCTGACATCATATGGTAGATCATATCAAGGCTCAGGCACATCATTGACACCCATGAAATGAGCATGCAGATGTGTGTGTAAGTTCTACATGGAACAGGAATGGCTTGGTTCCTGCCTTCCATGTAATCATTACACATCAACAAACACTACAACTCTAAAATAATCCAAATTCAGAAGACTTCTGGTGCCAGGTACCGTGCTTAACAGTCAACTTTTATTAAAATGTACTGGTAGGTAATGAAACTCAGAAAATATTCAGTATTTTAAAGTACTTAAAATATTCTAAAAATATAAAGTATAACCAATTAGTTTTTAAAAAGTAAACCATTGCCTTATAACCCTTTAGTTACCTGAGAGTGCTGTCTGTGATAAGTGTGGATGTTTCTTTAAAGCTCTTTTGAACTGTGCAACTCCTAAAACAACATTTCTTACTTTTGTCCAAAGAAAATAGCCACTGCGACTTCTTGAAGGCCACGTACTTTCCAAAACAGCCTATTAATTTAAAAATGCCTAATTAGCAAAATAATTTTCATAAATAAATATATACTATCTTTTGAATTAAGCTAAAGAAGAGAAAAGTAGATTAGATTGTCTAACACTAAAGAAAACAAGAAAGTCCTAATTTATGAAAAATATTCTGAGCATTCTAAAATAAATACCAAATAGCCCCTGATTACTTTGGTCTAAACTGATGTTGTGAAATGACAAAAACAGTACTTTTCTTTATTAAATCAAAACAATTACCTTATTGTAATACCCATAAGTGATTGCATTGGGGTCAATACCAGCTTTCTGCATTTCAAAAAGCACACGAACTGCAAGCACAGGCTGGTCATACTGTCCACAGAGCTGCATGAGAATGCGGTAGCACACCTGCAACACAAGTTGAGAGGTGTATAGAAACAGACACTGTGCTGCACAGACATCCAAAACAACCCATCTGGGAACACATGCTATCACCTCATCAGGCGGGTCCATCTTCTTCAGCTGCATTTTTTTAAGCACATCATATGCTGTTTTCAGAGCCCTGACTTTGGAATGACAAACCTTCACATAAGCCGGGAGACAAATAAACCACAATCCATAACAGTGACGCAGCAGACACCGAGACCACATCTGAGGGATAGAAGAATACCTCTTCGCAATCTTATGGGCTGATTTGATTTCCTAGAAAGAAATCCAAGGTAGCATTCTTATCAAACTGAATGGCGAACACAGGAAGTCACAGGCTTGTGTAAAGCTTGTTGGTAACTAATATATTTTAAATTCTCCTCTTGAATTTGTATCGTATAATATATAAAGTTCTAGGTCAGATTATTACAAATCATATTCATCAGGGTAGTAAAGATTATCAAGGGAAGACGAGCTTCATATTTACTCCTTGGCTAATATTTGATTACATGGGGCACAAAGAGTTTTCAAAGCACCTGTTTTGTTCTTCTGAACATGGGAGAAGGGCTACTAGGACTGCTTGGTTTTGAAGGCAGCTTGTTCTTTCGTGCTTGTAGAAATCCTTCAGGCCTCTCAAATAAATTGTTCCTGAGAACTGGAAATCCATTATAGCTGTTTCAGAGAAGAAGAAATTACTTTTCAACCACAGAAAGATTGCTACTAGCTGGAAGAATTATGACCAGATAAACTATCAGATGATAAGATATATTCAACAAGTAAATATTGTTATTTTTAACATTATTTTTATAAATGCAACCTCAATATATCTGGTAATAAAAGAGGAAACACATATTAATGAACTTGGTTTCAAATTCTAAAGCAAATCCAGTAAACTTTTAAAGTTAGTGTTTAGAGAAATACGTAGCTAATATGCATACGTGCTGCATATGTTGTTGGTGGTAAAGGGATCATGAAACAATATTCTTTCAAATAAGACAGCCAAATGCTGTTGCGTTGAATTAAGATATTTGCTGGGTGGTAGCACAAGCTTTTAATCCCAGCACTTGGGAGGCAGAGGCAGGCGGATCTCCGAGTTTGAAGCCAGCCTGGTCTACAGTGTGAATTCCATGACAGCCAAGGCTATACAGGGGAACCCTATCTCAGAAAGATTTAATTTATACTCTCAAAAAAATGGAAACAGGTTGGGCAGTGGTGATGCACACTTTTAATCCCAGCACTCAAGAGGCAGAGGCAGGTGGATCTCTGTGAGTTTGAGGCCAGCCTGTTTTACAAAGCAAGTCCAGGACAGCCAGAGCTATACAGAAAAACCCTGTCTCGAAAAACCAACCCAACCCAACATCCAAACAAACAAGGAAGCAGCTGCTGTAGATGTAACCTATCAGCACACTGAGTTAGGGTCTCTCATTATCTCATTGGCTTATTAGGTTAGCTAGTGGGTTTAGGATCTCACTTTTGGAAGAAAGAAAAACAACCCATGATTCAATGAATTACAGATATGAAATAGTTCTAGAATCTTTAAATAAAGTATTATTGAAGAATAAAAACAATTTAAAATATAAGAGGAAATACAATCTTGGATAAAAAAAGGTGTATTCAGCACTGAAAACAAAATAACAAATCTATCTCCCACACTCCTCATATTTTACTGTACTCAGGACTTTTCTGTCTTTCCCACTAGATTTGAATGCAGGAATAATGCATCATTTAAGTCTATATAGCAGTCTCTTACAAAATTTCCAAATTAACAACAGTCAATGTCAACAAGTCTAAAATTTCATGTCTTAAAAATAAAACTTCATAAAAAACAAAGTTTAAAATTGTGTATCATACAAATTAAGGCAACAGATAATGAGCCTAAATTATATCTGTAATCTTTTTGTAAATTAGCTAAATTAATGAATGTGTGTGTGGCACTAAAGAGGGAGTAGTAGTGATGAAATTACTTTTAGTGAAAAGTAAAAATCAAAATTTTATAATAAAAGTGCTACAAATGAATATTTGTCTGGTCTACTTATTTAACCAGTACTGACAGAGATACTTAAATAGAATTAGAGATCTACCCAAGCTTATGAATTTTTTTCTGTCTATGCCTCAAAACTTAATAATGGACATGGGATAGGCTTGCTTACCACCTAAAAATCAGAGATCTGTAAAGTTTGTACTTTTGAAAATACCACAGTCCTTAGAAAGCTATGCCACAGACGATGGATTGCTTCTCTGTCAATCGCATACACTGTTTCTTGAATACCTGTACAGTAATGGGGGCTCTTCACCATTGGGTAGATGGGGGATCTCAGGTGGTGTCACAAAAACAGTGTGTTCACTTCTGAAAGACGCATCCAGCTCTATAAGTCGCACTTCACCGCTCTTGTCTGTGTCCACCTGAAGTTTTAAAATGCATTCAAAAGCCACGTTGGTTAAGCAAGGGTTCATTCATAGGGGAATGGCTAATTAAATGCATCATTTCCATTGGTGTTTACCATACAACTATTTTTTAAAAAGTGCCTTACCCTGCTTAGCCATCTTGGTGGCCCTATTTCTAATTTTGTGAGTGTCTATTGTTTTTATTTTATTTATTTACTTATTTTGAGACAGGGTTGCACTATATAGCCTGGTTGGCCTGGAACTCACAAGATTTGCCTTCCTGCACCTCCCAAGAACTGGGATCAAAGGTCTGTATCACCACGTCTGGTCCACTATTTCTGTTTTTTGTTTGCTTGTTTGTTTGTTTTTTTAAGGAGGGTGATTATGTTCTTCCCTTTAAAGATGCACATCCACAATTATCAAAATGTTAAACATGAACGACATCATCGCTAGCAATTAATTTATAGTAATCTCTATATTCTTTATTTAATTAAAATAATTAAAATATTAATTAAGTAATTAATTAAAATAATGAGTACTGGTGTTACTTAATTTTTGAAAAACTCAAAGTAATTGTCAGAACACCACTTACTTCCATCTTGTTGGAGGATATTTAAAAATGTTTGTATAAAAGAGGCTAACTTTCTATTTTCAGCTTGTCAAAGACTTTCAGGCTGCTGTGTATGGGGCTTCCCATATGGAGCACTGCTGAGCCTATCTGTTTTTCTGGGTTCCAACTTGGGAAAATATAACTTTAACTTTTCTATCATTTTCTTTCTGTGGCACTGCAGGCTTTCTCACTCTCTGCTTTCTGTGGCACTGCAGGCTTTCTCCCTCTCTGCTTTCTGTGGCACTGCAGGCTTTCTCACTCTCTGCTTTCTGTGGCACTGCAGGCTTTCTCACTCTCTGCTTTCTGTGGCACTGCAGGCTTTCTCACTCTCTGCTTTCTGTGGCACTGCAGGCTTTCTCACTCTCTGCTTTCTGTGGCACTGCAGGCTTTCTCACTCTGTGCTTTCTGTGGCACTGCAGGCTTTCTCTCTCTCTGCTTTCTGTGGCACTGCAGGCTTTCTCACTCTCTGCTTTCTGTGGCACTGCAGGCTTTCTCACTCTGTGCTTTCTGTGGCACTGCAGGCTTTCTCACTCTCCGCTTTCTGTGGCACTGCAGGCTTTCTCTCTCTCTGCTTTCTGTGGCACTGCAGGTTTTCTCACTCTCTGCTTTCTGTGGCACTGCAGGCTTTCTCACTCTCTGCTTTCTGTGGCACTGCAGGCTTTCTCACTCTCTGCTTTCTGTGGCACTGCAGGCTTTCTCACTCTCTGCTTTCTGTGGCACTGCAGGTTTTCTCACTCTCTGCTTTCTGTGGCACTGCAGGCTTTCTCACTCTCTGCTTTCTGTGGCACTGCAGGCTTTCTCACTCTCTGCTTTCTGTGGCACTGCAGGCTTTCTCTCTCTCTGCTTTCTGTGGCACTGCAGGCTTTCTCACTCTCTGCTTTCTGTGGCACTGCAGGCTTTCTCACTCTCTGCTTTCTGTGGCACTGCAGGCTTTCTCTCTCTCTGCTTTCTGTGGCACTGCAGGCTTTCTCACTCTCTGCTTTCTGTGGCACTGCAGGCTTTCTCACTGTCCTTCTGAAGTCTCCTCTCCGCCTCTGCTATGCCGCTTCTTGCCAGCCTCCGCTGCTGCGCGCACCACCCATCCTGCATCCCAACTAAAAAGGCATGGCCTTCTCTCTCCTCCTCTCTCCCCTGCCCTACACCCACCCTGTTGCTGCCAAGATTTACAGACTGCTCACTCTTATTTTTTTTCCTACGGAACTTTAATACACTTGTGCTTGAGCTCCTTTCTGTAGCCTGGGGAGGAGACTGCTATGTTGATACCAGCAAGGACACAATGGCTACAACAAGCTAGACCAGCACATGCCCTGCTAGCACTCAACATGGCTTGTTTGTTTTTGTGGTGTTGAGGTGCCAGAGTCTTACACATAGTAGACATGCAGTCTGCCACTAGTTTACAAACTTAGCCTGGTATGGTCATGTTAGAAAGCAAGATCTGTCCAGACATTTCTACTGTATTCTTATCTTAGGAAAATAACAAAATGTGGAAAAAAAAAACACAACCAAAAACCTATCAGTACTAATGATGTTTTTATAGGTTTGCAATAGTAACTAACTAGAAAATGATCAAAATATATCAAAATTCTCAAAGAACATTATACACTATGGACATACACAAACATACAACACACACACACACACCCCATGCCCTTGAAGTTGGACTAAGGGTGAGACCGAAGCAAGAACATTAGCACCTTCATTTAAGGAATCCTAGATCCATGGCACAACTCAAGAGTTTGAACACTACCTCTCAGAGTAGGTCTGCCACACTCCAGTGGAGGCCACATTTCCAAATGTATGGGTCGCAACCCATATTTGATGAATTTTTTTAAAGGCACAAAATTAACAGGGCAGGAAAAGGAGATTACTCTGGGAGGAGGGGTAAAAATGATCAAAATATATGTATGAATTTCCCAAATAACGGATAAAAAAAGAAAAGTCTTATTTTAAAAAATGGTAGGGAACTCTGGTCTTCACATGCACTGTACATGCACACACATACACACCATGGACAAAAACAAACATACACATAACAGGAATATGAACACTGCCTCTCCTCAATGCTAAGCTTTTGTTGTTTGTTTTTCAGGGTGAATCAGAGAACTTTACGTTTATGGACAGCAGGGAAGCTGAGGTACTCAGAAGAGAAGATAACTAGGGAAAAGAAACCTTAGAAACAATCACAACAAATGAGCCTACACTCAGGAAGGAAGAATAAATGTGTCACATAAAAAAGTATGAAAACTGCAAACATGACATCAGAAATAAAAGTATACTATCAAGACTGGAAGATGCAATTGAAGAAAAAAAAAAGCGGAAAGACAGGGTAGGGAGATGGGCCAATAAAGAGGAGAATATTAGGGAACAAGTGATCTGGAGGGGGAAGTAGGAAAAGGGACAAAAAGTACGAAAAAGAATTAGGGAGGAAGGGAAAAATAAACACAGAAGAAGAAGGGCAGAGAATAACAAGGGCTACCTGAATAAGTCATAAGGAATCATACTACTAACTGTCCATCTAGAATACCTAGGGTACATTAAGTTGGTGTATAAATAAGCACATATAATTAAATGAAATCTCTCAGGTAGGCTGTAATATAGGCTCCTCCCAGGAGCCACAGACCATCTGACAACAATTCAGCCTGAGGCATGACACCCTCTTTGAGTTGTTGGTCAGGGTTGTCTATGAGACACACAAAACATTACATATAGGCTCCTGCTATTGCCCTTGATTGTCCTCCAGAGGAGGAAGGTGAGTCCCTACTGCTGAAGGCTCTTTGAACAGAGGCCCCAGAAGTCTAGATCTGGGTGTGGCCGGAAAGCCTCTTCTCTGAGGACCAGCTACCATGGTACCAGAAAGCTCCATGCCAGCTTTAAGGAGGGAAGCAACCAACAGCCCTATGATGCCTACAAACCCAACAATGACCACCATGGTAAGAGAGTACTAGGGGTGCAATAGTTGCATGTGCATCTTAGCGGTAGCCATCAGCTCCCTAATTGTTAAGACCTGCTCAACCAGAGGGAAACTGTGCCTGGTACTGGAAACCTAGCCAAATCACAGAGTTGGTGAAGTTCACGGATCTTGGAGGAGAACCTACAAGCTCCCTTTTAAAAACAGCAGAATCGCCGGGCACACGCTTTTAATCCCAGCACTCGGGAGGCAGAGGCAGGTGGATCACTGTGAGTTTGAGGCCAGCCTGGTCTACAAAGCGTGTCCAGGACAGTGAAGGCTACACAGATAAACTCTGTCTCGAAAAACAAAACAAAACGAAAAACAGCAGAATCCCTAACTACTTTCTAAATATTAGTCCTTACACCCACAGATAAGTGTAGCTTCCAACTCCCATCAAGGAAGCCTCTCTTTGCAACAGAGACCATGACAGAAAACCACACTGATCAAAGTGCTGAGACGTGAAGTCCAGTCCCAACTAGTACAGTTTGTGCACCCGAGGCTCAGAGAGCTTTGTGAAAGAGGGGGGCAGAAAGACTGTACAAGCTAGAGGAGCAGAGAACTTGCTGTGAGGCCATGTCTCCTAGAAATGCCAGAAGCTAGACTCGTGAATGAAGTCTCACCAACACAGCTTCGTAAACACGACTTGGACAAGGACAATGCCACTAGACATGATAAAGTGGAAGTGGGGAAGCTCATGAGGTCCCAACCCTAGACAAAGAACTACAGGCAACTAAGGAAAGCTGAGAGTAGGAGAAAGTCTTCCTATTATCCAACGCCAAGTGGTCATCTCTGAAAACGTGTATACTCAACTGACACTATACATACTGAGCATTCTGTAACTATGTATTTAGGAACACTCACACACCCACACACCCACACACTCATACACACACAGACACACAGACACACATACACCACCAACAACAACAATTAAAGAAAAAGAGAACATGAATTTGAAAGAAAGCAGGAAATATACATGGGAAAGTTTGGAACAAAGGGAATTAGGAAAATGATATAATTATACTATAATCCAAATATATATTTTTGTAAAAATAAAAATAAAATGAGATGAAAAGGGAAAATTAAGAGGATTAGGAGGGTCAAAATTCAAATAATTCATATTTCCAGAAAAAGAGATATAAGATTTTTAAAAAAAAGACAAATTTCTAGAAGTGAAGGAAATGAATTCCCAAATTAAAAGGATCTAAACACATTAAATTTACTGGATAAAAAATAAGGCATATTTCCATAGTCCCTGAGATTCCAGCAGATCAAGGATCTTAGAGGTGCCCTGAGAAAGAAAGAGCAGACACAAATGTCCAGAAATCAAGACAGCATTGGACTTCCTGCCAATACCTCACAGGGCAGTAAAAGACAATGCAGCAATATATTTCAAATACTATGAAGGAGCAGAGGAGAAGGTATTTTCCAAAAGGCTTCATCATAACAGGGAAATCCACCAAGTCAGCAGTTACTGGAGCAGGGGCTGAAGGCGAGGCATTCAACTCCAGTGAGAGGTTAATACAGTGACCCAGGTGCTGGAGGAGATGTCTAATGACAGACTAGAAAGCATAGTTCATATTAAAACAATGAATATAGAACATTCCAGCAAGAATGTTTAGAACTTAAATGGATAACTTGATGTACTGAAAGAGTGTTTCATTCTTTTTTAAAAAAAGATTATTTATTTATTATGTAACATCCTGCCTGCAAGTGTGCCTGCCTGCCAGAAGAGGGCATTAGATCACATTATAGATGGTTGTGAGCCACCATGTGGTTGCCGGGAATTGAACTCAGGACCTCTGGAAGGCCAGACAGTTCTCTTAACCACGGAGCTATCTCTCCAGCTCAAGTGTTTCATTCTTTTAAGAGTTTCCAGATTAATCAGTATAGACAGAAGAAAAAAGTAGGGCAATTGTTCACTTCAAGGAAAGAAAAACAATGTGCTTCTGTATTTCTTAGCACTACAAAATCAAATACAGTATGAAACTTTGACCTATAGATTCAATACCTTGGTAGAAAGACATTGTCCTTTAACTGTACATTTAAACATCTGCATTTTTAATAAACATAGCAATGTCCCAAATCCTACAGTCATCAGCTGGACATCTCTGCCCTTTGGAAAGTACAGCGATATCTGTCTCAATTGAGAGAAAAAGAAATCCAACACCACAGCAGGATAAAATTAAAATATTTTCATATCCCCTTTATATTCTTCCAGAAGACATTGATATTCTCAGGAAACGCTGCCAACAAGCAGTTGAAAATCCAAGAAAAGCCTCTTAGCTGACTATCCCCTACAGATCTCCCACAGCCCCTTCCTACAACAGCATACTGCAAGGTTTCCAATATAACCGTGTGATGTGTAAGGACACATGGTTCTTAAGTTAGTCACAAATGAGGTACAAGTAATTCTTATATGTTGTTTTTAATACTTCTATTCAGCATTACTCATTTTTTTAAACTTCAAAATTGAGTCAAATGTTTTCCATTTAGATATACTAAGATCAAAAGAGGAACATGTCTAATTTATGTTCAAGCACAGGCATGGGTTGGTGAAGGGAAGTAATATGTATCTAGTTTATTTACTTTCCATTGTTAAACTTCCAGAGAGAAGAGGATTTGTTCACTTAAACAAGTTCAAATTTACCCAACCAAGGAATAGCCTCCATATGAATGGCTGTTCTCAAAGTGTATGTACGACATTCTGAAAATGCTTACAGATTTATTGAGTTTTCATGCTCAGTGTTCTTACTGGGGTGGAAGATGATGAAAGGCAGGAACACCACCGCTATATTTCAGGAGCTCTCCTCTGTAACTCCAGAGACAACTCACCTGTGCTCTAACTGGACATGAAGCTTAGTAAACTGTACACTAGGTCTTGTGATACTTTATTTTCTCCAATAAAGTGTCCTTTAATTATAATTAAGCAAATACAAATAACTGCAGTTTACCACACGAATTCTCAGGATTTCCCTAGTTTGTTTTTGCTTAGCTCTGCTACTAAGCTATCTCCTACCATACTTCTCAGCTTTAATGATCTGCTTAGTCAGTAAAATCTTTAAGTATGCTACTTCAGTGTGTGTGTGTGTGTGTGTGTGTGTGTGTGTGTGTGTGTGTGTGTATGAAATCTTTCACCAGATCTACACTTTTAAATAGGTTACACAAAAGCATGTTGAGATGTGAACTCAGGTCTTTGCAAGAGAAGCAAGGGCTCTTAACCATTGAGCCACCACTGAGCCATCTCTTCAGCACCCTGGAATTTCTATTTTTAAAGGAATTGTTTAAATCATCCACTATAATGACTCCCATCACATAAATATCAAGTAAACTACAGAAAACCCTGGACAATATAAAGTATTAACTATGAGTATTGAAAGACCTCTGTAGGACAAGATGTCCTAGAGATGGAGTAAAATTACAAGTCTTGTACATCTTACAATATTAAGAAATACCTCATCAGATTATGTGACATTACAGTGTACGTTTAACTAAAACAGAGACTTGTGAATAAAATACAGTGAATGGGTCAAAAACAAAAACAGTGTAAAAAAATTCCTTTTTAAACTGTTAACTGGAGTCTTGCACACTAGCTCCGTGTTCCCAAGTGGGCTAACAAGCTTATTCACCACTGCATGGCACCAGCTAGTCCTGGCCACTAATTTGGTCTCATATGATTCCATTAACTTGGCATGAAAATAACATTATACAGATGCACATCACTGTTCACAAAGGATGTATATTCATATGACCTGTGGAAACCTGGTTCCATATGGGATATCCCTGTCTCCCTACCCCTCCTCTGTTATGTGAACAATTATTTTTGTAAAAAAAAGGGGTCTAGAAAAAACTTAGAAATATGTCTTCCTACTTCTGTCAATATTTTTATAAGGCATGCTTAAAATAGTTATTAAAACATTGAAAAATGGATAGCAGGCTACCAAGAAGAGACTTGATACCCTATGAGCATATACAGGGGGAGGAAGTCCCCCTCAGTCACAGACATAGGGGAGGGGAGTAAGGGGAAAATGGAAGGGAGGGAGGAATGGGAGGATACAAGGGACGGGATAACCATTGAGATGTAATATGAATAATTTAATAAAATTTATAAAAAAATAAAATAAAATAAATGATGTAATAGAACATAAAAAAAAAACAACATTGAAAAATGGGGCTGGAGAGATGGCTCATCTGCTTTTGCAGAGGACCGGAGTTCAACTCCCATAACCCAAATGGGTTGATCACGCATTGACAGAGACTGGAATTGGCATGGTTAGTATAAACTTCCAACTTATTAGAATCTAGAATCATCTGAAAAATGGGTTCTAGGTATGTCTGTGGGTTGATGAATTAAGGTGGGAAGACCCACACCACTATGGGTGGTACCATTCTTTACGTAGAGGGTCCTGGGTTTCATAAGAGAAAGCAAGCTGAGAATGCACATATGCATTGATTGCTTTTGTCTTCTGACTATGGAACAGCTGTCTCAAGCTCTTGATGCCTGGACTTCCATGACATGATGTGAGCTAAAATAACCCCTTCATCGCTTAAGTACCTTTTGTCAGAGGCTTTATCCTAGCAACAGGAAGAGAAACAAAGATATCATCTTTTAGGGACATAGGATATTTTGTTCATTATTGATGATGTCCACTTTGATCACTTAATTTAAATGTGGTGCCTGCCAGACTTTTCCACTACATAGTTCAATTCATATTTTCTTCTTCGTCGTCTTCTTTTTTTTTTTTTTTTTTTTTTTTTTTTTGGTTTTTTGAGACAGGGTTTCTCTGTGTAGCCTTGGCTATCCTAGACTTGCTTTGTAGACTAGGCTGGCCTCAAACTCACAGCAATCCACCTGCTTCTACCTCTGAGTGCTGGGATTAAAGGTGTGAGCCACCATGTCCGGCCCTAATATTTATTTTATAGGGAGGTACACTGAACTATGTTAAGATCTTGCTTCCTCTCAGACTGTGATGTCTGCATAGACTCATGATTTCCCATTTATTCAACAGGTTAATTTGTTTCTAACATTTGATGCTTGGATTGCCTCAGATTTGATAGTGGGAACCCTTCAAATAGGTTCTGTGCTGTTGGCTGACGGTGGTGCACATCTTTAATCCCAGCACTTATGAGGCAGAGGCAGGGGGATTTCTATAAGTTTGAGGCGAGCCTGGTCTACAGAGCAAGTTCCAGAACAGCCAAGGCTATACAGAGAAACCCTGCCTGAAAAACCAAAACAACAGAAGGCTCTGCAATCATGTTATATGCCTCTATCACTCTTGGAGTAATTCCTTACTTCCTACTACAGGGCTATATTGGACTTTTCTTTGCCCGAAATCTGTAACCAATCAATTCTCCAAAGAGTTCCAATCCCTTTGATATTTAGCAGCCAAACTCTATGTATTTTATAGTACATTATTATTAAGGTGTGACTGCTCCCGGGTTCTCTGAATATGCAAAGCTACAGAATATATGAATGTGTACACAGACACATGCCATTACACCTGTAGTTATTTCCGTCTTTGTCTACCATTGTAAACCAATAGCATATTCCCAAATTCAGGGCTGTTCCATTTTTAAGTTTGTATGTATAAATCCCTTTCCTGACCATGTGATCTTCACCACTTTGAATACATTCACTTATTTGAACATTTTCCCTACCTTTATGTAACATGCCCCCCTCTTCATTGCTCTGTTCCCAAGCATAGGACTTCTTCACCCTAACTTGACACACCTGTACCTTCTGATGCCATGCCTACCATGCTGGCATCTCTGTCATCCAGGTCAAACTTTATCATCCCATTTGCTATGCCCATGCCCACTCTGTTGACTCATGTAGGCTTCTGAGCTCCACACCACCTTCAGCATCACACTCTTCTCACGCCGGCTAAGTTCTGATATCCCGAGGCTGTCTGCCCCAGGAAGGATGTTTTCTTCTTGTTGTTCTGAGTCCCATGCCTGAGTGGATCAATCACTGCTCATGACTGGGGCTCTAGACAACTGACTTCCTTTACCCTACTCAAGATTAGACTGTGTTAGGAGTCACTGTTTCTGGTTCTTTGTTTCCAACATGAACCCAGCTCCATCTCACCTAATAACACAGAGACAGAGTGGAAGATGGATAGTTTCATGTATGACTTTAAAACAGAATTAATAAAATATAAATTCACTCTCAATCATAAAAATAGTTATATGAAGCTGGGTGTGGTGGTGCACACCTTTAATCCCAGCACTCAGGAGGCAGAGGCAGGCAGATCACTATGAGTTGGAGGCCAGCTTGGTCTACAAAGTGAGTCCAGGATAGCCAAGGCTGCACAGAGAAACCCTGTCTCGAAAACAAAACAAAACACACAGATCTTGGGCTCAGTGGTTAAGAGTGCCACTTGCAAGCCAGGCGTGGTGGCACGCACCTTTAATCCCAGCACTTGGGAGGCAGAGGCAGGTGGGTCACTGTGAGTTCGAGGCCAGCCTGGTCTACAAAGTGAGTCCAGACAACCAAGGCTACACAGAGAAGCCCTGTCTCAAAAAACAAAACAAAACAAAACAAACAAACAAGAACCAAACCAAAAAATCCAGTTACATGATATCTGTTATACTATGCCCTCTACTCTCAGCATGTGATAGCCCAAGAATGTTGGAGGTTCATTGGCTTGGGAAAATGTTCCATGCTCTAAGTACACAGATAGGGTTAGAAATCTAACCTTAACCTTCTTAAGATACAATTCCTACAAAAACACCTTTAAGAAATATCTTCTTGGGCCAGAGAGATTGCTCAGCGGTAAAAAGCACTTAATGCTTTTGAGGACCTGAGTTTGGATCCCAGCACCTAAGGCAGGCAGCAAACAACTGTCTAGAATTCCAGTTCCAGGGGACCCAATGCCTTCTTCTGGCCTCTCCAGGTACTGCATTCATGTATACAAACCCACACTCTTTCACACATAGGTATATAATTTAACAGTAATTTTTTTTAAATGAAGGAAGCATGCTTTAAGAAAGATGGTTCAGCAGATATTAAGTGCTTGCCACAAAAGCTTATCAACCTGATTCTCTCTCTGGATCCCATGGTAGAAGAAGAGAACTGACCCTCAGAAGTTGTTCTGTGCCCTGTACACACACACAGACACACACACAGACACACACAGACACACACACACACACACACACTACCTCTACTACTACTACTACTACTACTACTACTACTACTACTACTACTACTACTACTAACAATAAATTAAGTAAAATTTAATAAAACTATGTGCTGAAAATTCCAGCAGGCTGCCCAAACTCTCATTGTAAGTGGTCAATTATAAAAATACAATTATTTTAGATTTTGCTACAAGCTATAAATAGAAACAATAAAATAAGTTTACAGTAGTCACACAAAATATGGTATACTACGGTAGACTACTTACTTTATCCACACAATCATCAAAAAAAGCCAGGCTTGCATCTTTATCGCTGACAAAAGAACATTCCTCAATGAAGCGAATAAACATTTGTGTTTTGGTCATCATGTTATAGAATTTTTGATGTGATCGGTCCCGGCTTCTTAAGAATGCTATCCAATATAAATAGGTAATGTGAGACTAGATTCAGAAAAATTTCCTGATAGAAGAAATTTGATCAACAATATCATTTATATTCCCATTTTGTTCACTATTTTACAGAAAAACAAAAGAAAACTTAAACTCCTGGGTAAATGGGGAAGAAGCAGGAGACGCAATAGAAAAGGGACAGTCAGTTCAAGCTTTGACCCAAAAGTATCTTAGTGCCTTGATGATTATATATAAGCTAGTGTGTCTCAATCTTTGCAGTTGCTGCTTTTGAACATTATTTTTCATGTAGTGTGCATGCTTTCTCTGCCCCGTGTTCTCTTTCTCTGCACATATACTATTTAAGGTTTTAACTAAATTTGTACGTTCTATTACTTTCTAATTGTGCATCTTCTTGACTACAAGCTCTATGAAAGAAGTGACCATGTCTCTTTTTCCACAGCCATATTTCTTGCTTACTAATATATACCAAATGTCCAACATTACATGGCACTGAGCACATGCTTACTAGATTCTCTTTCAAGTAGTAAATACTACAAGAGAAAGTAACTATAGAATGACAGCAACTGTACTCTGGGCTTCTCAACTTACAGACAGAAAATAGTATTTGTAAAGCAGACTGAAACAAATCAAATGAGGCTGTTTAAGCCTAGAGGTAACCATCCCGGGGGGGGGGGGAGGTAGTTTCCTGTCAGCCGAAAACTGAAAACGATGATACTTCAACACTTATGTGACACAACAAAGTGAAATAAAATATGCTCAGGACAGCCTGTAGTTTTCAGACAGTTTCTACTAGGATTCCAGTTACCATGCCAAAGATGCTGCCCTATAGGGCGGGCACTCACACACCCCTCGTAGCAGGTATGTGCTCTGTAAAATATGAACTATTAATTCAGAGGACAAGTCATTTTTCACAAGTTTGAGCATAAAAACATGAAAGCTATTAACTTACATGACCACTCACCTTGAAGGGCAAAAAGAGAGGTTGCATCTGTCGCTGTCTCGGATGGGGCTTGTGTTATTGGCCTTAAGTATGATCTATACCCTTTTAAGATAGAGGCCATGAAAAACAAGAATGCCTCCTGGATTTCCAAATCTATCATGTGCAACCTTTTTCCAGAATTAAAATCATAATCATTCATGGCTAAGTCCATTAATCCATCATCTCTTGGCCTCTGCTGCACTGTGAAGAAATACAGGGTTTTAAATTTTGCCTGTGAAAAACAAGGCTCACACTGGTTTTAGTGAAAATTTATCTTTTTTCTTCAAAATTGCTCACATAACCACAACTCTTACATTTACATCACTTCATTGTACGCAAACCTCAAGAAAACCGTCTCTATAATTTTTACGCTCTGTTGAGCGTATTTTATCTAAGTTGCACATAAAATTATTCCTATAAATCTATCATGAAAGTAATGTCATGCTCTAACATAACTATATATGTATATGTGAGTATGTATGTGTACACACACCCTAGTGAAAAAGGTTCCTACCAACCACAGCACTGGATACATATAACACACAGTCCTTTTCACTCCTTTCTTCATAAAATATGACAAGTACCTGTAGGATACAAACAGAAAGACTGGGTCTGGAGAGATGGCTCAGTGGTTTAGAGCACGGTCTGCTCTTCCAGAGGTCCTGAGTTCAATTCCTAGCAGCCACAGTTGGCTCACAACCACCTACAACGTGATCTGACACCCTCTACTGGCCTGTAGGTGTGCATGCAGGTAGAGCACTGTATACATAATAATAAATCCTTTTGTTTTTGTTTTGTTTTTTTGAGACAGGGTTTTTCTGTGTAGTCTTGGCTGTTCTGGACTCCCTTTGTAGACCAGGCTGACCTAGAACTTACAGAGATCTACCTGCCTCTGTCTCTCTAGTGCTAGGATTAAAGGCATGTGCCACCACACCCAGTTAAATAAATAAATCTTAAAAAAAAAACAAAAGGACTAAAAAAAACAAAAGCTTCTTCCTAGACAACTCAATAATGGCACCAGTAGATGGCAAGGAGGAGGAGCAAGCTTAAGCTACTGGAGCCTGGCGGAGTCACTTCTGTACCTTCCAGCTAAGGTCAGTGAGAGGCCTGGTAGACATCAGAGGGAGATGCTAACTTCTCCTCAATAACAGGAGAAACTGAGAGAGCACACTGAAGAGACACTGTAGAGGAGGGTCTGACACACTCCAGCCAACAATGCATAGCCTGATTTTATATGAGGACTCCTAGACCTAGATTGCTATGAGTTCTAGGCCACCTTGGTCTACAAAGACAGTTCCAGAACAGCCAGGGCTACTACACAAAGAAACCCTGTCTCAAAAAATCAAACATATATTAAAATAAAAAACAGATGTCTTTCCCTTGGTATCCATAGCTGTATCTTCTGCATTCTGTCCTTCCCTAGAGCTGGACAGACTGCTTAACTGAGTTATTTCTACACTGCTCCAACAGCTGTTGGGCTTTGCAGTTTTCCAAAGGACTAAGAGCACTTCTAGAAAGCAAACTATTTAGGTAATAACATATGTAAGCAATTTACCTAATCCATAAGATTAAGCATTGCTCTATTTTATGTCATTTAAGAAAATCTTAGTACTTTTGAGCTTCTGTGAAATTGGGTAGTTGCTTTTAAACTTACTTTATTAACTCTGCCTTTTTCTATTCTATTTCAAACTATATTCTAAGTATCTTGAACCTTCACAGGTACAGGCTATTTCCTCTGTCTACACTTCATAATAAATACGCGAGAACCTTACTGCCACATCACCATTGACCATATTCAAAAAATATGTACTAAATCACAGACACTGAATGGACCATTTTTACAATACTGAGGGACTTCAGGAAATAAAAGCTAATTCTTATCAGTAATTCTGAACCACTGTCAAGATATGTCCTTACATAAGCTTTTTCCCTAAAACATTCCATATCCTGAAATTAATTTTCATTTTTGTTAATTTCTTTATGTTTTAGCAAATGGAGGTGGTTTCCAGATAAACGTTATGTGAAGAGGTTAGGACCTGACTCTTGTTTCACTGACATCAACATTTGCTAACATACTTTAGATCATGTGTCTTAGATTTCTAAAGGTTTCTGTTTTGTAAGTGAAGAAAATAGGCCAGTGGCAATCCTTATTTCTTCGTGTTATTTCAGTAATAGCAAAATTAAAGAAAAAAACTACCTTAGTGCTGTTTTGAATTTTATTATCTTAAGATTAAGATGGTCTTATGAACATTTGTAAGTTGTAAAATATTTATAAATCACTCAATTGGCTTCTAACATATTTTGTTTTAATGTTTATTCGCCTTAAAGACTGTAAACTCTTTTCTTTTCTCTTTCTTCCTTTCATTTTTGTTTTTTGAGACGGGGCCTCACTATGTAGCTCTGGCTAGAACACACATGTAAACCAGGCTGGCCTGGAACTCAAAGACCTGCCTCTGTCTCTGCCTCCAAGTGCTAGGAAGAAAGGTGTGCACCATCAGGCCTCGGTGTAAACACCTGATCTAAATCAACTGACTTTTAAAGACAGGGTCTTGCTATTTAGTCCTGATTGGCCTGGAACTTGTGTGTACAGGTTGGGCTTGACCTTGCAGCAACCTCGTTGCTTCTGCTTCAGAGTGCTGCTGGGGTTTACAGGCTTCTGTCAACCACGTCAAAAACTAAGATAGCCTTTTCTTTTCTTTTCTTTTTTTGATGGTGTCTTATAGCTTAGCCGACCCAGAACTTATTATATAGCCCAGGCTGGCCCTGAATTTTTGGTGAGTGATTATCCTGCCTCAATTTCCCAAGTGCCGCGATTACACGTGTGAGTCGTAATATCTAGCTACCACTTTCTTTAAAATAAAATAAGTATTAGTTAAAATATCATACTTACTTTAGCAGCATAGTTATAAAAACTGGAATTTACTCAGAGCAGACGGGCCCTGAGAAAGATGACGTGCAAACATTCCCTATTTCCCTTATTTCCTTAGCTAAAAAAAGAAAAATATTCAGACAGAGGCAGTCATATTCTCAGAATAAGTTACATCCTTTAAGTTATCCACTTACATTTCGCCAATTGCTGGTGCAAATTATTCAGTGTATTCATCAGATTTTTACATGGCTTCTTTGGAAGAATCTTCCAGGCTACATTCTTTTTGTCACCAGTTCTGAGATTAAATGACAACACCAACACATTTGTTACATGGACCTTTAGAGGGGGATATCCTGTCACATTTATGTACGAAGGGAAAACAGCCATGAAACAAAGGATGGAACACATTCAGAATAGTCGGGCTAATAGAGACCCTGACAGAGGCGGATTGGGACAGCGACTATATAAATTAATTTGCATGAAGATGGGAGCCTCTTCAGAATTCACTGTTGTGTCCATACAGCGTTACATTTGGCTGGGATTATGCTGATCACAGAAATCTTGATGAGGTGATCGGCACCCTTTGCTTTCATGTGCAAGGGCTCAGACACCTAAACAGTAGGAAAATCTAACTGTAGCTGTTTTCCCTACAAGAAGAAAAAGTATTACTGAAAACTTTCAATGAACCTACAATATACAGACCTTATTAAAACACACTGCTATATTCTTAGTTTCTTAGTTTACAAAAGAGTTAAGTAAAAATTATTATGAGTTTTGTCTTTCAGAAAATATTCTAAAATATTAAATTCTTTAAAAAATGTATTATAAAACATTGTATAACTTTAAATTTGAAAAAATATTTATTTATTTATTATGTATACAGTGTTCTGTCTGCATGTACGCCTGCAGACCAGAAGAAGGAACCAGATCTCATTACAGATGGTTGGGAACCATGTGTTTCCTGGGATTGAACTCAGGACCTCTGGAAGAGCTGCCAGTGCTCTTAACCTCTGAGCCATCTGTAGCCCAGCACTGTATAAATTTCAAAGAGGTTGTCTGTTATAAACTTGTCTCTCTGTAGGAGGAGCCTGTAATCTCCTCTATTATAACCATTACAATGCAGGTGCCTCTACCTTTTGGCCAGGAGGTATAAGGTATCATAAAGCTTTTGGACTTAACCATAGTTTTTGTTTAGTCTACCTCTTATTTATTCAACATTTTTCACTTAAAAAGTAATGAATATTCTGAAAATTGAAAAATAAAAAGAGAAGGAAAGCCAGGCCGTTGTGTTGTATGCATCAGAGAACCACTCAGGCAAGTGGGCAGCAGATCTCCCTACGCCAGTGTTTTCTTCTTCAATTGCCCCCTAAACTTCTCATAGAACAAAAACCATTGTGAAAAATTGGCGAAAATAGTAGACGAGAGCTTAAGCTTATAAAAATTAGTGACCTTGGAATTTATCCTTTATTTTCCAACAAATGAAAATAAAAATAAAGGCAGAGCAGAGTAAGATTACAAATGTTCTGTTGTGAAAAAATTAATCGCTTTTGCACTTAGAATGTGACTAAGAGTATGGTCCAGGAAACCTGTACATCCTCCTACCTCAACCCTACCTCCTCATTCACCCCGGGCACTCCTGCCTTAGACTGGAGTTTGAGGAACTCAGAGAAAGTGGTTTATTTATTTGGTTTGTCTTTTTGCTACCAATCCATATAAGTAGGCATGCAAGATATGTTTTTGGCATAAATAGGTAGAAAAACATCTAATGGTCATTTACTCATGTAAATTCCTCCTCTTGCTCTGGATATTGTTTCTGTGGATTGAGGTCAGGTAGGGGCTTTACCTAGCTTTCCAGAGCTTTTCATCTCGGATAGCCTGCTAATCACGGTGTCTCCACTTAAAAGATTACTATTACACAAATAGTTACCTTAATATCAGTGCAGAAGTCTTAGGGTCACACTGAGAGATCAACAGCTTAAAAACCAAGTGCTCACAGAGTACCTTTAACTGAGCTTCCTTATGTGTCAGAGGAATTGTGAAGTTTCCCATAAAGGATATAGACTACATACAATAGTCACTTATGCTATGCATGCAGCTTTGTGTACATTATATTTTATAAATATTAATTTATTTCCCCTACTTCAGAAATTTCTTGATAATCAGAATTTACTCTGTATTGTATGTACCTGGGATACAAAAAGAAAAAAAATCAAATTCTATACTTGGGATTTGTGTTTCTTTCAAATTTCAGGTTAGAGTTTCAGAACTGGTTGAAGGAAAGCAGGCAGCTGTAGTCAATTTGTGGGGTCCTCCAAGGCTTAGAAGGGCGACAATACTAAAGAAGGAGCCAAGTATAAACAACAACTTTCATTTTGACTCTTCAATTAATTAGTGATCAAAGTATAAAGATAATATCAAATATCGTTATTATTATTAACAATAATAAAAGATATTTTGTTTGGAAATATATGCACATTTTTTTAAAAAAGCTTTTTTGATTCCAAACAAAATATCTCTCCCCCACCTTTTCTAATGGTTTAAGTAGCCGAGGTTTTGATACATGGCAAAGATGGAGAGTCAACCTAGACTTCCGCAGTTAAACTGAAAGACTGTATGGTGTAACACTTTTATTAAAACATGGAAGGCCGAGGAGGGTACCATAGTGACAGAGCACATGCTTAGCCCGCTGAGTTCTGGGTTCAGTCCCCAATACCAGTAAGTAAATAGAGAAAACCTTATTTCATATCTCTTTATTAGGTGCAAAACTAAACGGGCTTTTGGTATTTACTGATGGATTAAATAGTAGTTATTTTAACCAGATTCTGTGGATGGCAGGTTGTTGCATCCATTTCTTCCTCCTTTATTGGCAGATGGAAAACTAATCTGAAAATGTGGATACAAACAAATAATGAAGCTGAGCGTGGTGGTACACGCCTTTAGCCCAGCATTTGGGAGGCAGAAGCAGGCAGATCTCTTTGAGTTCAAGGCCAGCCTGATCTACCAAGAAAGCCCAAGACAGCCAGGGCTACACAGAGAAACCCTGTCTCGAAAAACCAAAAACCAAATCAAACCAAACCAAAAAAACCGAAAGAAAAAAAAAAAAAAAAAGAAAATGTAAAAGGGAAAATTACATATAAATTTATAGATTATTTAAAAATTCTATATTCTAATTTTGCCGTAATGCACTAGTATTTGGATAATGTTAAACTAGAAATAAGATCGAAGCATTAATGCATGAAGTGTTTTAATTCAACTATGATTATCCCAAAGTCGTCCCGTAAAAGTCCATAGAGTTTTAGGTGTAAACCTCAAGGGTACTTACTGAGAAATGGTGTTGGTATCTAGGTCAACACAACTGACGTCGGGTGGAGGGTCATAAAGATCAAAGTATCTGGAATCAATCCCTACTATGAATGGGCATGGTGCACTGAGGACGTCTGCGAGAGCCAGCGGGCAGAGAGGGACATATGGGCACGGCCAATGGAAAGGAAAGATCATCTGGGATAAACAAAAGATGGGAGGATAGGAAAAATTTTGACATTGAAGCAAAACTTATCGGCACATACACAAAATTATATTTTAGATTAAAGTTCAATGTTTGATAATAATTAAATAATTATAACTAAAATTAAGAGTTGGGAAATTAAAACTGCTTCGACAATGTACAAATCCATTACTTTCTGCAGTGTAGTTAAGCATTAAAATGACTTTAAATTACATGAATAAATTACATTTAAACTGAACTGCCTGCCGGTAAAAAATGGTACTTACAGACACTAATGCTTCTGTCACACTAGTAAGCACTGACGGCCGTAGGGAATGGATGAGGATCTTATGTTCTGTTACGGCAAATACTAGTAGTGTCACAGCATTTTCAGGGCCAAGATTCTGAAGTAGTGTTGAAAACTTTCCACCACTGTCAATCCAAGCAAAAATACACAACAAAAAATATCAGTATCAATTCCTAATTATTTAGACTAGCAGGGCCATGTACACTTAACTTTAAGTATGATTGTTGTTCTTGGGCAGGGAAAACACAGTGTCACAAAAGCAGTATGAAAGAATGTGATCGTATGAGCTTCCTAGGCTATGGACTCGCAGCACTGTGTTCAAGCCTGCCGGTTTGTTTCCCTTCTTCTATTGCTGGAGTGGCTGAGACAGGGTCTCCTATGCAGCCCAGGCTGGTCTCCAACTGTTGGCCTTCTTGTCTTGACCTCCTGAGTGCTGGGGCTACAGATACTCACTAATAGAACTGCATACCTGCTTCACTTTATGTAAAAAATATATAACGTCCCCTCAAAAGAATTCAACTAGGCAAATGAATGCATGGTTAAAAGCGAACCCTTTCATAGAAAGATTTTTTACTTGTTTCTTTTGAGTAAGGATCTCACTATATAGTCTTGACTGTCACGGGGCTCACTATGTTACAGGCTGGCCTTGAACTCATAGAGACCTCTCTACTTTACCCTCCCAAGTCCTAGGATCTTTTTTTTAAAGGTGTGCACCACCATGTCTGGCTTTAATGGAAGGTTTTTTTATTACGGCTTCCTGTCACTGTGATTCTTAGGAAACAATATCTTTTCAAGTCTATCACCCTTAAGTAAGTATAAATATTAAAGTTTGCACTGATGAACAGAAACTCCTCACTATTATTATAATGTAATGGCATTAGGGAATCAAGAGCAACAAAATGGTGAGATACACCTGCAAAGCAAATTAATAAAACAATAAACTTAGATGTTCTATATGGGACGAAAATATTGGAATAACCAAGAAATCCAATTACCAATGAACATTTTGTCTGTATAATGCTAAACAACTGGTTTTACTGGGTTAACTTTTTATAATGAAGCAAAACTAATAATAAGGGTTGTTTTTTTTTTAAATGAAAACATTGCCCACAAAAAAACTTGTGTATTCTCAAAGCAAAAGTTATTCACAGTGGCCAAAATATGAAAGCTTCCTAATAGATAAACAGATAAGATGCAGTGTATTCACACAATGAAATATTAGTTGGAGTAAAAGGAATGAAGCACCATAGCGATCCATGCTCCATCGTGAGTGAACCTAGAAATGCATTCAGTGAAGAAAGTCAGAAATAGAAAGACTAAACATAGTATAATTTCATTTATACAAAATACAAATCTATAGAACAGTACAGTAGATCAACAGGTGCCTATGCTATGCATGCATATGGAGTGTTGTCTGTGTGTGTGCGCGCGCGCACGTGTGTCCCAGTATGTGTGCATGTGTTTCACTCCTTTTGTATTTGGACACATATATGTAGGAACAGACAGAATCAAGGTTAACAGAAAAAAACACAGGGCTGGTTCTTTAGGATAAGTATTGTGTCCCAAATTTTACTACAATAATAGCTGCAGGGTTCTGTGAATGAAGTCACTGACTTGTATGCTTTGCTTGGATGAATGGTTGGGATGTAGACATTATATCTCAACAATGCAGTTACCTCAGTGAAGCCCTCTTGGCAATTTAAAATCATTTGTAATCAGTGTGTCCACTTTATTTTCAGCTCAGATAAGAAGCTCAAAAAACATTCATCACCCTGGGCTAAGGGCTAATGATGAAATCATCTGTAATTCTTACAAAATAATGTGAAAGATGGCAGCTGGTCTCCCTAAGGTATGTACAATGTAATAGTTTAATTATACCATAACTATTTCTGACAGGAGAATTACATAGCTAATTAAATTTCAAGAAATGATATTATAGGGAAAGCATACTTTATAACTTCTCTGAACTTTTGGAATGATGAAATATGTTCTGCTTAGTAAGTTGTTTTTTTTTGTTTTTTTTTGGATTAACTTTAAAATTCATTTGAGCCAGACAGTGGTAGCACACAACTTTAATTCCAGCAATTTAGGAAGTAGAGACAGGTGGATCTCTGAGTTCAAGGCCAGGACAGCCCGTGCTACACAGAGAAATCCTGTCTTGAAAAAAAAAATGTATCTGGATATAAAAATGAATTTCCATCATAATCTACTTGTATTCTCAATTATGTAATAGTAAGTACTTGATAGTAAGGATACACAGAAATACCAAATACTCTTGTAAAAGCTTTTCTTTCTTCTTAAAAATTGTAACCCTTATAGTAAGTAAAAAGTACCCAGTAAGAAACAGTTACATGAAAAGTACTTCCATTCGACATTTTAGCTAGGAAAGGCAATATGCATATTCGTTACTTTGGTTCACAATAGATTCAGAGAGCCAATTAGGTCTGGAGAAATGGTGCCTATTGCTCTTCCAGAGGACCGGAGTTCAGCACCCATGTTGGGAAGTTCACAACTACTTATAACTTACTTCCAAGAAACCCAACACCGTCTTCTGGACTCTGTTGGCAGATGCACGGGTATGGGAATATGTACACACACACTTAGAGAAACACGTAGAAATGATGCTTTACTTGCCTTAGTGGAAGAGGTGAAGAAACAGGCTGACTGAGAATCAAGTTATCATGCGGTGATAACTGAAGATTTAAAACAAAGCATTTGAAATATAAAGATGAACTCTGAACCACTACCCTCTGCTAACAGACATGGACTAACGATGCTGCCCATCAAGTCTCCCTGGTCACCAGTGTAAGAGCAGTCACTGCCATTTGCCTTCTCTAAAGTACGCCCTCACCTCTGGCCTTCTCCAATAGCTTCTTACTATGAATCCTGTCTCTTCTGTCAGTAAGTTTATGGCCTGTAACAAATCCATGGGCTACCTGCCTTGTAAGCAGTCTTAATGGAATACAGCCATGTGGTTTCCCCCCACCACTCTCTAGCTGACTTTGTGCTATAACACAAAGCTGAGCCCTGCAACAGAGACCGGGTAACCTTCAAAGATTAATATTTAGATAAGATTCATACCAGAAACACTTGCCAGCTTCTGCTATAAAATAATTCCATATGTATTTAGAGTAGACTGCTCTATTTCACACTCTGGCAGTAAGTACCATAAAGTAATGAATGGATGTGCAGGCCAATTGTCAACACCATCACAAGTATGTTCTAGAAACTTTATCAGTATCAATATTATAATGCAATTAATTTTACCTGCATTTTCAAATTTATGCACATTTCTACAAATCAGTAAGTAAATACCTATTTGCCCAATGATTTCTACTACTAACAATACCACCCTCAGGGCTGCAGTAACCAGTAACACACATGGTGACAACACATTAAAATATTTCCTTTGTATGAATCATTTCATATATTAAATAACAGGAAATTTGAATTATCAAGACCCCAAACAAGATATAAGCAAAAGAGCAGAGATGCATTCAACTGTGAAAACACTTATCATCAATTAAATTTCTTTGCTGTACCAAAGACACAGGCGTTTCCTCCCTCCTGCAAAATATACATACAACTATTCTTGATAACTATTCTAACATTTAACAACTATATGATCATCAAAGGCCCAAACTTTAAAATATTCAGAAACAATTTAAGGGTAAAGTCATTCCTTATGTACTTTTCCTTTTTTCTTGAGACAGACTCACTATGTAGACAAAGCTACAAAGCTAGCCTGAAAGTGACTATGTAGGTAGCCCAGGCTGAAACCATACTCTCAACCCTCCCGCCTCTACCTCCTAAGGGCTGGGATTACATGATTACACCACAAAGTCCCCTTCTATGGATGGAGTTAATAAAATATTAGAGCCCTACTTCCAGCATCAAAGAACATCTGGTTTTCTCCAGGGCTCATTCTACTTTTCCCCACTTAAAGTTGTTATTCTTGTGTTATATGAGGATGGAGCCACAAATAATAATTTATATGGCCTTCATATTAAAAGAACCTTACCTGAACTAAAATCCGTGGCCTCTGAGGAGATGGAAAAGGAACTTTATGCATAAAATGAGAAATATGCCTTAAAAACAAAAACAGAAACTTGATTGATTCCAAAATGAGTATCATTTGCTACATGGTTAACATAACATCACAAACTCAAGCTCCTCAAGGCTCTGTGCACTTAAATTCCAGAGCCTCTAGTACTGTGAAAGCAAATGAACAACAAAAAGTTGTTTGTGTCATTAAAGTTGCCTCTGCCTAAATCAACTAACTTAACATTAATAGCTGATCACAGTCAACAAAGTGTGCATTTTTAGTGTCTCAAAACCATGTTCTCTTCTCCCCAAGCAGGTAATAGTCATTACTAAAAGAGCTAATTCTTACATTTGTAATACCTTTTTAAATTAGTCCCTCATATTTTGTGACATAACATCTAAGGTACTGAGAAATGGATGAGTTTAAGTGTCTGTAGATGATGAATAAGCTGGAGGAGGTCTCACCTACGGAGAAGGCTGAGCATCACCAGTCCAGGAGCTAAAGGCAGCCTAGGCAGCAAAAAGACTTCCCCATCTCAATAAGCCTTCTATTCAACAATGGATAAAAATAGACATCAACAATGTGGTTTGGTTTTTGTTTTGTTTATGGTGATATGGATCAAACCCAGATCCTTGCACACACTAGCAAGCATTTTCCCACTGAACTACATCACGTGGGTTTTAGGGCTACGGTCCTGCTATACAGGCAAGGTTAGCCTTGAACTTGCAGTCCTCCTGCCTCTGCCTCCTGAGCACCAGAATTATAGTCATTTACAAATCAACAAGTTTAGTTTTGAACACTATAGAAGAGGGAAAAAATAAAAGACAAAAACATAAAAATATTTTATTCTCTTTGGGAATAAGCTGTCTTCTTCTTGTATTGTTTTTCTTCTAAACATTATTTTAAATTTATCTTATTTTTAGAAGTGAGATCACTACAGATGAATGGAGAGGTGGACGAGTCATGTGCTTTAACTATGTACTATGTAAAGTGGCACAAAGCTTCAAGTCCCTCTACCACTACTTCAAATCTGGAAGGGGAAAAAAAGACCAGAAGAATGAGTAGCCGAAGACGCACATCTGCTTGATTATCTGAAGCAGTCAGGAAATCGGGACTTTTGTATGATACACGAAACTCTAAAGGCGCCTGAGACTCATTTTATGGTAACAGACTCCATCTGCCTTTCTCACACAGTTGCAATGGCAACGACAGGGCAAAAGCACTGTGAGTGAGACTGCTGACCCCCGATCAAGAACCAACTGGTGCTGTAGTTTACTGTTTTACTATTACACATTAACAGTAAAAGAAACGTCAATTTTATCTAAGAATGTCTCTAATTGGGGCTGGAAAGATGGCTCAGCAGTTAAGAGCATTTGCTATTCTCGCAGAACTCAGTTCAGTTCCCAACACCTACATGGTGATTTACCATCTATAACTCTAGTTTTAGGGGATCTGGTACCCTCTTCTAACCTCTACGGGCACCAGGCACAAATGTGGTTCACAGATATACACACAGACAAAACAATCACACACATAAAATAAAAATAATAAATAAGATGTCTGGAGCTGGGCAGTGCTGGTGCACGCCTTTAATCCCAGCACTCGGGAGGCAAAGGCAGGTGGATCGTTGTGAGTTTAAGGCCAGCCTGGTCTACAGAGTGAGTCTAGGACTCTGTGAGTCAAGGCTACACAGAGAAACCCTGTCTCGAAAAACAAACAAACCAAAACAAACAAACAAAACAAAACAAAAAAACAAAACAACAAAAAAGAAATAAAGAAAAAGAAAAAGAAAGGAAGAAAGAAAGAAAGAAAGAAAGAAAAAGATGTCTGAATTAATGTATTTGAAATAGTAAGGCTGGAGAGATGGCTCAGAAGGTAAGAGCACTGGCTGTTTTTCCAAAGTTCCTGAATTCAATTCCCAGCAACCACATGGTGGCTCAAAACCACCTATAATGAGATCTGGTGCCCTCTTCTGCACACATACAGGCAGAACACTATGTTAAAAAAAGATAGTAAATATTTGTCCTGTATCTTGACTCTGGAGCATACATTTAGAATATTCTGTGATAAAGGGGTAAGTACTCATAACATATTACTGTTGCATATAAAAGTGTGGTGGCCATCTTGATTTTGCAAAAGTACTTACAGGACTGAGTTATGAGTCAGTCCTGTTGTTTTGTTCACACATGGAATGTCATGTTTACTTAAAAGATAGGCAAATTAAGCTTATCCAGTTTGAATAGTCAACAGATATTTTCCACATAAAAATATGATTTTCACCATGACTTCAAGGAAGACAGCTAGAAATACTTGTTAATAATTAAATTCAATTTTCAAAGGAAAAGTAAGAATTTGTTACCATTAACCCAAAAGCTTCCTAATACTCAAAACCTTTTCTGAATATCGGTAATGAGGCTAGGAGGAAGAAAACTTGTAGCATGTATATGGTCCTGGTTTGATCCCTAGTATCACAATGAACTTTATAAAAAACAAAAACAAAAAACAAAAAACTGTGCTGGCTAGCAAGAAAGGTACTTGCTGCTAAGCTTGATGACCTGAGTTCAATTCCCAGGACCCACATATTGGAAAAAGAGAACTGACTGCTGCAAGTTGTCCTTTGATCTCCACATGTGCACCATGGCAAGAACATGCCAACATACACACATACACACACAGTGTATATAATTTTAAAAACTCTTCTGATGCTACAGATAGTGATATTAACAACTGATTTCGTTATATTGAAGAAGACATTTGACTATATTCCAAAGATGTGTTTACCTCAATGAACAACTGCTGTCCAGATGATTAATACACAATGCTACAAGATCATGTGTGCATGAGTCAATATTCAGTCAAGACTAAGAGAGACCTTCAGATTTTAACAGAACCCAGAAGGAAACTTTATCACTTAGGTTTCATATGGTACATTACTAATAAGTTGGAAGAAATTACCATTTGCCAAGCTTTGATATAATGCCAAAAAAAAAAAAATCCTAAAATGCCTAGTTAAGTGCCTCTCCCCCTCCCTTTCTACTGACATGTCTGTGTGAGGCCAGATTTTCTTCACATACCTCAACAAAGACAAAACCTGCGACAGACGGAATGCAGAACCACGAAAGAGAGCTCAGCTGGGCTCAAGTAGCCAAGGGATTAAAAATGTAAACACTCACTCTTCTCACTAACCTTTTGTTTTAAAAAAGTTACTTTTCAAAGAGATATTTAAACATGTAATTAGTTTATTAATTTTTAAATAAATTACAAATGAATAAATAAATTATAAGTAAGTTTTAATTTTTATTGCAACAAGATATCTGTTATTGAAAGACATAACACATAAAAAGCTCACTGAATCATCGTAAGATTTTAAAGGGGTTCTAATACCAAAAAATTTGAGAAGTACTAGGTTTTGGACTATAAAAATGTGAACAGAAAAGAGCCCGGGATTATGGGAGCAATACTGGATTTGAATGCTTTTATGATAATTGTATTACTTCCCAACTCTCATTAGAGGCAGAAAATTCTGCCAAAGGGCCGAAGCGATAGACGGCTTGAAGTAGCAGAGGTCAAAATATGACTATCAGCCCTGAAAGACAGAAGTCAAGTCTACAGCAGTGTACTCAGAACTCCTTTGCAGTATGTGTTACTACACAAAACATTATCCCATTTCAGTGCTGAGCAAATTACTAAAATTACAAAATGAAAAATAAAATGCCCTTATCAAATTTAAATTCTTTTAAATTCATATCTAAGGTGGGACTATCTTAAAGGTTAATAACACCTTAAATTATACATGGAAATTACAAATGCAGCTTTAGAGTTTTAATTTCTTCAGGCTGCGGATGTGGCTCAATGACAAGGCACCTACAGGGCAGTACTGCAAGAAAACCTAGTTCCAGTATTTCTCCAAACTAGCAGCTATAAACTTCATAAGAGTATGTTATATTTATTCCAAATAATTCATTTCAAAATAAATTAAGACATTTTCTGGCAGAAATAAAATTGTTTAACAAGACTGTAAAAATATGAAACCTTATATGAATAAAATAACCAAGTGTTTTTCTGAAATAATTCTCCATTTCCATATAAAATTTATTTAATTACTAGTTCCATACCATGGAAGGGGCTGAAAAATTTTTTTGAGACAAGGTCTCTCTACATAGCCCTGGCTATCCTGGAACTCACTATGTTGACCAGGCCTGTCTCAAACTCACAGAAATGTGCCACCATGACCAGCCTTGGAGTGTCAAATTTTAAACCAGGAAACTTCCAACTTACTTCTCAATTGGAAGGGCATGAGGTCCAGAGATGGAATAACGATATAGAAAGGTCAGAAACTTTCTGAATGCATCAAAAAAAGGCCAGTGAGAAAGAAGACAGATGCATTTGTTAGTGTGAATTGTTCTAGAACTATCAGATTTTCCATCCACCAGAGACGTTAAACCCAAAAGAAGTCTCTGTTTTTCTGTAAGGTTCTCCTCAGAGTATGGTTCATAAAACTGAATAGCAGCACCATAGACCTGTAAGACAAGAATACATTTAATAAATATCCTTTATATCACTTATTCAAAGCATGACGTCAAGTGACTAGTGGATGCTTGCTATGGGCAGGTAAGGCGCTAGGACTAGGAACACAGTGGTAAAATCAATCTTGCTTTTCTAAAAGAAAAAAAAAAGCCTAGGTCTCCTAGGCTAGCCTCAAACTTGGCATCTTCTGTTTCAGCCTCCTGAGTACGGGGTTTACAGGCTGAGTCACCACCCTGCTGCCTGCTTTCTTGACACATCTGCTAGCTATACAGTAATACCTTTATGCATCTTTATTATTGAAAACAGAGATTTTGAGAAAAAAGAAAATAGAGATTTTTGTTAAACTATATTTTTATTTTAATTATTTTTATTTTTAAAATTTTTTTTAAAATTTATTTTTATGTATGTGAGTGCTCTATCTACATGTATACCTGCATGCCAGAAGTGGGATTAGAGGGTATATAGATGGTTGAGAGCCACCATGTGGTTGCTGGGAACTGAACGCAGAACCTCTGGAAGAGCAGACAGTGCTCTTAACCACTGAGCCATCTCTCCAGCCCCTAAACTATATTTTTAAAATAAAGACTGAAAGCAACGAGCCTTGGCATGGTTCCCATGCCTATAATCCCAGCACTAAGGATCAGAGGATCTAAACAACTCAAGAGCAGACTATCTATATAAAAGATGCTGTTTCAAAACAGCAACAACAAGGCAGATATTATCCCAATAGTTTTATATGAAATGTTTCAAAATCATTCAGTAAGAAAGTGAGGTAAACCTGAACTGTGTACAGTTCACTAAATGTTCTGTGCCTCGACTTCCCTGCGCCCAGTATGACAATGCTGGACTAGCTCATCTCACAGCTCCCCTTCAACTAGAACCCCGCCATCCCAGGCTGCAGCAGCTCAGCAGGACAGCACTCACCTGGCCAGGACCAACTTTGGTTCTTCACAGTAACAAAAAAGGCTATTTTGTAAATCACATTATATTTTATACTGTCTTTGATATTACTTAGGAGCCTTTCTATCACAGAAAATGACACAATGAGGGATCAACAGTTGATGACGAGAAAAGTCTCCACTAATATTAAAAACTAAAACCAAAAGCAAACATTTGGGAGGATGGGAAAACTCTCTTTTCTTGTCACTGGATATAGAAAATTCAACCAAATGGAAGAAATGTTTATTAATTAGTTCAATCTAGTTAGTTTTTAGTACTGTCTCTTGCAGTAGTATTTCTTGTGACTTGAAAATGTACAAGAAATTAGCAAACTAGTAAAACACACCATACCTTTTCAGCTGAGGCTCCAGTTAACACAAACGTAGAAAACACAGGAAGAGGGTATTTGCTGTTTGGTGGCCAGCGTTCAATAGTCGCACCCATTGGCAAACAAAACAGGGGAACAGACTCCGGTAGTGAGAATGACTCGTAGTCTTCTTGAGGATATCTGCAAATGAGACCTGTGACAGCATCGGGAAATATTAGGCCACTGTCTCCTGAACATAGGAGTTTTAAGCTGAATGCCAATAAAAAGCCTTCTTATTTTACACATCTAGAAGGTCAAAAAGTTGCATAAATGTTCATCACATAATTCTGAATGTGTCAGTAGGATTTATATAGATGTTAACCTTCAATAATTATAACTATTAATTGTTTAACATTTATCAACTTCATCTACAAAGGCTAGGTTAGAAATAATAAGAAAAATAGTACTAAGAACACACACACACCCCCCTAAAAAGTTGCCATACACTTTAAAGCATATATTTAAAAATTTCAATATGGTTATTTGCAGATATCTACTTTATCATTTTTATTACTCTAGAACCTTTTTATACATTATATATATATGATACATACATCTCTTATAGGAGTGTAAGTGTAAATTCTTACACAAATGAAAGGCAACCCACGAAAGAGTGAACACAGATTTAGAATATCATTGGAACAGTGTCACCTCAAATTCAGCTTCTATATAATTCTCCATTATGCCAACTTATATGTAGATAGGAGTTTCAAGCAACCCAGTGTCTCATGTTAACCAAATGGAATAGGTATCTTCCACTGATCACGCCAAAGAAACAGAGCTTTGTACTGAATATTGTGAGGTTAGAAACAGAAAACAGCACTGCCATCTTGGATGTGCTGTTTTCTATGGGATGGAAGGACCCAGAGGGTTCAGGAGCCCCGCGAGGAAACCATCAAGCCCAGCGGATCAGGATCCGGGGGGGCCTGTACAAACTGTTGCACTAACCAAGGACAATGCATGCAGTAAACCTAGACTCCCTGTTCAGATCTAGCCAATGGACAGCTCATTCTCTATGGTTGTGGGGAGAGCAGGGACTGCCTCTGATATGAACTCTGGTGCCTCTGGTTTGATCACTTCCCCATGGTGGGGAGGTCCAGCGAGCACACAGAGGAAGGGGAAGCAGGCTATCCAGATGAGACCTGATATGCTGTGTCTATACGGTAGGGGAGGAGATCTCCTTCTGTCAGAGGTCTAGGGGAGGGGAACAGGGCAGAAGAGGGAAGGAAGGTGGGAACGGGAAGATACAAGTGAGGGGATAACAATCGAGATATAATCTGAATAAATTATAATAAATTAAAATTAAAAAGAAAAGAAATAGAAAACAGGATAGTAGTGTATGCCTTTAATCCTAGCACTAGAGAGGCAAAGGCAGGTGATCTCTGAGTTTTATGCCAACCTAGTCTACAGTCAGAGTTCCAGTACAGCCAGGGATATACAGAGAAACCCTGACTTAAAAAAAAACCAAATGGAACAGAAAGAGAGAGAGAATATGAATATATACGGGAAACAGGTTTCATGACTGTGAAGTCCTTAAAGGCAGGCAGAAACTATTACTGGTTGTGCCATAAAAACAAAAGAATAAACTGGGCATCTGAACAGCTGGCTCTACTAACAATAACTCTGATTCTCAACAAATAGGACTCAGGTTATAGTCATCTGTATGGGGGAATAACTAGATAAACCAGTGTTCTCTCTGTAATCACATGGCAGCCAGGCAACGAGGCCCCCTGAGGCCCCACAGTCACTGTTCTTCTCTCGGGTCGTGATGCAACGGTGCAGCGGCAAAGCAAGAATAGAAATGCTGGTGAACCGCGGGCCCGGAAAGTCAAAAGGACAAAGAGGCAGGGGCTCTAACTTTAAAAGGTTGAATCTGCTACCATATAAATGAGATCAGTAGGTTTGACATTTTGAGGTCTCTTAAAGTGAAAACTTTAACTATCATTATAAAATTGCAAATTTGTCTTAAATACTATTCATTATCATGAAATATAACCATCAAGTTTGACTAAATTAATGTAAATATTAAAGAAGCATCTTTTTCATATTTTGCACTGGTTTTAAAATGAAAGAGAATTGGCATGTACTCAACTTGTTATTTAAACAAAAGGCTCAAAAAATTCATCTTCTTTTCAAAGTGATCTTTCATGCAGCACTCAAAACACTTTAAGGCAAACTGAGACTCAAGAGACAGGGGCTGGAGTGTGAGTCCTGACACTAACACACCTTAACATGGCACACAGCCTGGCTCAGGCAGATTCTGCCTTTAACCTTACAGAACCTACAATCTACTTCTACATAAAGTATTCCCCCCCCCCACAAATTATACTTACCTGCTTTGTAAGATATAGTGTTCGTCTTTGCCACTGATTTCTTATAGCATAAGTACACTGCAGACCCCCACTGAAGAGAGAAGAATGAATACCAGTCAATTTTAAAGGCAGCAACTTGATGAAAATGGAGTCTCTGTGCGCCCTGCAGTATGTACTAGCTACCATGTAGTAAAGCTCTCGTCTGCTAGCTATTCTCACCGTGCTATTTTGTTAGTATTTTATTAGGATCATTCCTTACTTTTCTTCCAGAAGATTTGACAATTCCCCTCTTCATTATAGCACGAAAAACTGACCCTTTAAAATAAAATTAAGTCACAAAAATTTAGATTTTATTCTAAGTTCCAAGCTTGGGCAGAAGTATCAATGACCATTCTTGGTTGAAAAATAAGAAAATAACCATTTAACATTCTTCCAATAATATTTTTAGAAGAAAACTCAAGAAAATTTAACAACTAGACATCATTTTTAAGAAGCTCTCCTCTAAATATTAAATATGTAAAAAGGACTAAGTAGTACTTAAGGGAGTAATTGATAATATCTGACATTTATATATCATTTGCTATTGTTGTAGGCATTGACGAAAGTTCTTTCTAATACTAATTCATTTATTTTTCAAAAACGCCTATGTATCAAAAAAAAAAAGCACCATTTCATGCATAGTCTATAACTTAGAAAACTGAGGCAAAAATAGTGAAGGAATTTGTCCATATACACATGTGAGATTCAAACCTAAGCAGGTTGGCTAGAGTCTATGCTGACCACACTCTTAACAAGGCCTCTTTATTCTCTGCAGAGGAGAATACATGCTCTGTGGCAATAGAGAGACTACTGTCTCAGTAGGAAAAAAAGAAACACATTCTGGTTTTAATTCAATGACAAAAGTTTAGCTAGAATACCTTGATTAGTTAATGAGACTTAGAAACAGTTCTAATGGAAATATTAATTACTTCCAATCCAAAACAAATACATAAATACATCCACAAAATAAAACTTGCAAATAGGAAAATATCAAGTATCTGTAAGCTTGTATAGTGCTGCTAAAATACCAGCACAAATCTGAAATGTTGTATACTACACTCCATAGTCATAAAGAAGTTAAAAAACATTATTTGGGCTAATTATTACTATATATAGCCTTTTAAAAGTATCTGTGAAGCAAACGTGGTGGCTTGTGCATGTAATCTCGGAACTTGGGAGAGTGAGGCAAGAGCATCTACAGAGAGAACATCTTGTATGACTGCGTTGCCTGTCAATTAAAAAACTTATGGCCTATAGGAAAGGGTAGAATGGAAGACGGGACACTCAGCAGGCAGAAAAGATTCTGGGGCAGAGCCAAGAGTAAGAGAGTCACTCAGGGTGATGTGAGGAGGACAGACATATGGCATCTGAGCAGAGGTAACCAGCCACATGGCAGAATGCAGATTAGTATAAATGGATCATATTAAGTTATGAGTAAATCAGGGAACAAGCCTAGCTGTGTGGCCTAGGTATCTGTAAATGTATTTTGAGTCTCATGACTCATTATTCCGGGAGCTTGGGGTTGAGACAAAAAACATGCACCCTACAAGAATCACCATGAGTTAGGGGTTAATTTGGCTGCCACTCAGTGAGGTTCAGACCAGGCTGAGCTACAGAATGATACCTTGTCTCACCCCTGGACCAGCCCCACCCTTCCAAAATTCTATTTGCTACCATGATTTTTTTCTACTATAATCTCTTCAACAGATACATAATATTGCTAAAGCATAATAATCTACAAACACATTTTCTATATGTTATTAGTTACAATAAAAAATGGTCATCCAATCGGGGTGGCATATCTATAAGCAAATTATAGATGTCACCGGGCGTGGTGGTGCACGCCTTTAATCCCAGCACTCGGGAGGCAGAGGCAGGTGGATCACTGTGAGTTCGAGGCCAGCCTGGACTACAAAGCGAGTCTAGGACAGCCAAGGCTACACAAAGAAACCCTATCTCGAAAAACCAAAAAAAAAAAAAAAAAAAGTTATATATTGTCAGTAGCCACTTTTCAAATTGTTTCTTATAGAAATGGCTCATATGACTTTGCATTAACCACCAAAGGGACCCACTGATATTGCCATTAAATAACATAACATCTGTAAAGTGCTTGTTTATATGCGCTGACAAAATAAATCTGAAAATTGGTAAAACTTCAATTCTTAACAAGGTTATAAGTTGACAGGAACATAAATTAGTTAACATTTTCTTGATATAAATCTTGGAAGTGGCTCTCTCACCTCTCTCCTTCTCCTTCTTCCTCTTTCTCTGGGGTACCCCTCCCCCCTTCCTTCTCTCCCCATGCTCACGTAATAAACCTCCATATAATATCAAAAAAATCTTGGAAGTGAACATATACTTTGATCCAGGAATTATAGGCCACACAACAGGACATTAGCAGTGTGGCACAACGCTTAGCTCTTGGTTCTGCAGTTTTATAGCCTTGGTCTGAGTCTTACTTCATCAACTTATTGAAGGTGTCAGTATAACCACATTTTTATGCTTAAATTTCCTTCTCTATAAAATGGGGGTAAAATACCTACCTAGGATCACTGGCAGGAATGAAGAAACACTTAAAATACCATAGAGCACATAGGTACTCGGTAAATACAACTTATTTTATGTAAAATTTAGTTATATCAACAGCTTGCTTCTAATATTAAAAATCAGAATTTCAATGTCTTATGGTAGAAGACAGAGCAAAGTATAGCAAACTCATCCACTACAGCAATCATCATTAATAAATGTAATACTCACTAGCCTTCCCTCATCCACACATTCACTTTTCATAGTTCAGTCTCCTGTGGTCAATTTGGTCATACTGACTCCCCCTTCCACTTTACCCCAGCTCCCCTGGATCTCCCTTAACTCTTAAATTCATATCCTCTTGTTTGTCTTTTTAAAACTAGCTCCAATTGGTGCTCCCTATATGTGCATGGGTGTGAGGACATCACCTGGACCACGGGCAACCTGCTAGTGGCCACATCTTCAAAGAACACTTACTTTCAGGGCTGGAGAGATGGTCCAGCAATTAAGAGCCCTGGTTGCTCTTCTAAAGGACACAAATTTAATTCCCAGCACCCACATGGCAGCTCACAGCTTTTTGTAATTCTAGTCCCAGGGGATCTGATGCCTTCTTCTGGCCTCCATGGGCACCAGGCACACACACTTGGTACACAGATGTATATGCACTTAAAGCAAACATAAATAGTAAACAAAAGCAGAGAAGTTACTCTCAATTCTCCCAGCAGTCATCAACTGCCAAAAGATCTTCAACTAGAGATAGGGCCTCATTGGCACCTCCCCCATCAATTTAGAAGTTTTAACCTGCATGGCATCTGTGACAGGGACTTGCACTATCCTGCTCCATCCTGCCTAGGCCATGAATCATCCCTTTGTCCGGAATATACTTGCAATGTTTGCTATCTGCCCATTACTCACCCAGCAGCAACAGCAGTGCCTGTGTTTGAGAAGCCCTCACCATACTTAACAATGGCTCCAACATATCAGAGTAGCGATGTCAGCTACTGTTCTACTGCTTGGTTATGTTTCATTACTAGTTACTGCTGCTAATCTCTTACCATGCTTTATGTGTTAAGTTAAATTTTATTATAAATCCATATAAGAAAAAGCATAATAGCTATAAGGTTAAGTGTTATTCAAGACTCCAGGGGAAAGGTCAGAGAGTTGGCTCAGCAGTTAAGAGCATGAACTTCTCTTGCAGAGGCCTAAGTTCCTAGCAATTATATCCGGCAGCTCACAAGCCTGTTACTCCACTGCAAGGAATCCAAAGCTTCTGACCTCTGTGAGCACCTGAACTCATGTGCACACACCCAAATACACACACACACACACACACACACACACACACACACACACACACACACACAATTAAAAATAAACTTTTTAAAAATCATAAGCATCACTAGGATTCTTGGAATGTGTTTTCCATAGGTTCAGGGGAAGCTGTATACATTAAAAGATGTTCAATCTCCACAACAGCCAAAAAATATAGTTAACTCAAAGGACATCAATGGACAACAATCAATGCTGGCAAGGAATAGGACTAAAGAAGGAGCGTTCATATAGACTAGGGCTATAGAAAATAGAAGTCAACACCAGTTTTCAGAGCAATCTGTCAGTCCTTCAAATTACTTGGTATGCTGATGGACTCACCAATTCTACCTGCTTTTTTCTTAAGAGTTACTTATTTATGTGTGTGAGAGCTTGCCTGCATGTACATATGTGGACCCCATGCATGCCTGACACCCTTGGAGGTCAGAAGAGGGTGTCGGATCACCTTGGAATTATGCTATGTGGGTGCTGGGGAGCGAACAGGGGTCCCCTCTGCAAGAACACCCAGTGCTCTAACCTGGGCCCATAATTCAAGCCCATAATTCTGTTTTCAATTACTTGTCCTCCCAGTGTCATTTTAAACCATTCACAGAAATAGGCATAGGTCATCAAAGTTTCACTGCTGGTAATATAAAAAACTGGAACTAACTGGTATTTATTACCCTATATTTGTAGTTTCTGAAATAGTTTGTAAGTATTAAAAGAAAGTAGAAAGTTATATAAACTGAGTAGTAAGAAAAACTTGTTTTGAAAAGAAATTACATACCCATATCCACACACACACACAGACACACAAATTAATAAATGAAACCAAGAGTGGTTTCACATACCTTTAAAAGCTTGTTTTGAAAATAAATCACACACACACACACACACACACACACACACACACACACACACACAAAAATAACTGGGACCAGGAATGTATCCACACCCCTTTAATCCCAGCACATGAGAGGCAGAGGCAGGTGATCTCTGTAAGTTCAGCTCAGTCTAGCCAGTGAGACCTGTCTCAAAAAAACAAAACAAAATATAAAAAACAAAAAACAAAACCAAACCAAATAAATAAATATAACGTTTTAAAGATAATTATGACTTAGATCAAGCTTACGACAATGACGTGGTTAAAAGGTGATCAAGTTCAAGGTATGTTTTGAAATTAGAGTCGCAGAGTTTATAGGAGAATGCAATAAACAGAAAAGAAAGGTTCATATTTTTCTAAGACTTGTTAGTCTCAGTAAGTTTAAGAGTAAAATTTCCTTTTTTTTTTTTTTTTTTTTACAAGAAAGACTATGGCAGTAAAAAGATCTGGAAGATACACCAAGGTTTTCACCACAGGTCATGTTACATCTGAGGTGCTCTATTAGGTAAGATAACAGGAGACAATCAACCAGAGGGGCCTAGTCAGACACAGAAGTTTAGAAGTCACCCACATACTGTATTAAAATAATTAGATTAAAAAAGGAGTGACCATGGTTGTGAAGATACATGCACTGAGGACTCAGCCCTGGGCATTCCACTGCACAGGAAGAAGAACGTCAGAGCAGGAACAACTAGTGAGCTAAGAGAAGTGAATCGAGTCCATTGGTGCATCATCTTTTCTTGCCATGGTAGATGGGAACAAATTCATCATCTATAACAAGACCTAAAAAATTGAGACAAAGAACTCATCGCTGAATACAAGAAAAATCTTGGGATGAATGCTGTAAAAAACATAACAGGAGCTGGGTGTGGTGGTGCATGCCTTTCCCAGCACTTGGAAGGCAGAGACAGGCGGAGCTCTGTGAGTTCAAGGCTACCCTGGTCTACTGAGTGAGTTGTAGGACAGCCACGGCTACACAGAGAGAGCCTGTCCAGAAACAACAACAACAACAAAACCCAAACCAAAACCTTAACTGGAAAGAGCCAAAGAGAAGGATCGGGTAAAATATATTCAACTCTTTCTTGCAGGGGATAGGGTTGTGACAAGGTCTCAAGTAGCTCGGAGTGGCTTTGAACTTGCTGTCTATGTAGCCAATGATGACCTTGAATTTCTGATCCTCCTGCCCCAACTCCTGAGTGCTGTAATTATCAGTATGCTTCACCACATGCAGTGTGTGCAGTGCAGGGCTTAGGCGGGCCAGGCCAGCACTACACCAAGTCAGTGATGCCCCACTCCCACCCCCGCCAACATATACTCAGCTCTTGAAAAGTTTTGCTATTAAGAAGGTGAAACAGGACAGTAGAAGGGTGGGGACTATGGAACCAAAATGTTTATAAAGATGGTGATCTTGTATCAAGTTTTGCATTCATCTAAGAGAAAGAAACTTGATGGTGAACAAAAAAACTCCAGAAGACTTCCAGAGCTGTGTCCTTAGAGCTATGTATGCACAGGATCCAGCATGCAAGGATGGGTGCAGGGAGGCAGCCACGTGTTAGTAATGCGGAAGAGTTATTTAAGGTAAAAGGAAGAAGAGGAGCAGAACTGAGCTTCTTACACAGTTTTTGTGAAAACACAACTAAAGTATTTTCGAAAACAATAAAATACACACATCCTTAAAAAACATTTTTCAAATCTGTTACACTATTTTGTTTTCAAGACGTTTTACAATTAAGCATTTCTTCACTGGCGAGTGACTAATCATATTAGTGCTAAAGAACTGACTTACCACACTATTGTTGAGATTCTTGTCGACTTTGCAGAATGTGTGTGGTGGACTTTCTCCTTTACTGGGTATAATAATGCATATGTCTGTGACAGCCAGGGTGTTCTGAGTCATGTTTTCAGAGGCTCTTCGGTAAGTGATGTAGATCCTTTGTGATGAGGTGCTGCCGCTAATATTGGCAGGTCGTCCATACGGAGTGCTCTGGATAATCTCACAGCCCTGTTTTAATCTTTCTTTCCAGTCATATAATACCCTAAAACATAATTTTAAAAAAGTAATACACAAAGTTCCCTCACACTTAAAAGGTAGCACTCTCAAGTGTCATGGCTCATCCTAAAGTGCAGCAGGGCATAAACTGTGTGTGCTGGTACACACCAACCAATGCTTCCACACTCAGGAGGAGGAGGCAGGAGGATCAGCCTTGGCTACAAAATAACTTCCAAGCCACGCCTATCTGCGATTCTGTTACACCTCTAGCTTAGTGCAAAAGGGCCGGGTGTATCCTGCCTCATTCTTCATTTTGACTCTTTCCCCTTAAGTTCTTTACTAAATCCTACAACTTATTTTAAGAGTCCTATACTAAAGGATAACTGTTTCCTATTAAACCTTTAAATAATGTAAGGAAATTTCATATAAAGCTTTGCACTTACTAATATAACAGAGTGACAGTAATTAGATACAATGACATTTAGTGTTCAGCATTTCACTTAATTATTATTAATATATTTACTTACCTATCTTCTATAAAATCAAGGACATTCTATGGGAAATGTGCATTTTAGTCAAAGTTAAATCTACAGAAGGTTGCACAATTAGATAGTGCCTTCTTGAATACTTTTACTATATTCCAATAAAGGTTTATAAACACAAAGGAGTTTTTTATTTTAATCTATATTATTTAAAATGCTACTGCTAAGCATTGGGCAGCATTTAACCTCCCAGAGCCTTGCATTGCTGAGTTATAAAATCAAAACTTGGGACAGTGCAATGGCTCAGTGGGTAAAGGCACTTGTCAAAAAGCTTGACAACCTGAGTTAGATCCTGCAACCTACATGATAGAACATACATGCGTATGTACACATAGAACAGAGATAGAAAAAGAGACACAGGCAAGTTAAATACATTTCTTGTCTTCTAAAGTTATAATGATGAGAGAAATTATCATAAAGAATGGAGAACTAACTGGAGAGATGGCTCAGCAGTTAGGGTCATTGGCTGATCCTTCAGAGGGCTGGGTTTAATTTCTAGCACCCACATGGTGGCTGACACCTATTTGTAACTCATTTCAGGTATCTGATGCCCTTTTCTGGCTTCCCTGGGCCCGAGGTACACATATGGTACACAGATACATATGCTGGCAAAGCATGTATACACATAAAATAAGTTCTCTGGTGTTTGTCATTTTGTTTTTTGTTTTTCTAGACAAAGTTTCTTTGTATAGTCCTGGCTGTCCTAGAACTTGCTCTGTGGACAAGGCTGGCCTTCAATTCACAGTGATCCACCTTCCTCTGCCTCCCTGAGTGTTGGGATTAAAGGTCTACATGTGCCACCACTGCCCAGCAAATTTTTAAATGGAAAAAGTATTTTCAAGTCATATACCTAATAAAGGACTACATTAAAAATTTGTAAAGAACTCTATCAATAAAAACAGAACCCAATTAAGAAATGGGTAAAAGAGCTAAACACACATTTCTCAATGATACTTGCCAATAAGCACATGGAACAAATATTTAGGATTATCAGCAAACACAAGAATACAACTTAAAATCATAATGTGGTTCCATTTCATACTCACTAGGACAAATATCATCTAATAGCAGCATGAAGCATTATACAGACTGTGAGGAAATCAGAGCCACACCCTGTCAGTGGGAACGAGCAGTGCTTTTGATGCTGCTTTAAGAAAGACTCTGGAAGCTCCTCAACAGGTTAAGTACAGAATTATATGATCCCGAAATTCCACTCCCAGGTATATACACACAAACAACAAAATATGTCCACATAAAAACTTGTACATGAATAATCATAAAGGTAGTATTAATAATAGCCTCAAAGTATAAACAGGCCAAATATCTATTAACTGGTAATACAACAAATTATAGTGTAGCCATATGTTGGAACACTACTTGGTCATATAAAGGAACAAAGTACCAGTACATACTACAACATGGATGAACCTTAAAAACATGTTACGTGAAAGAGGCCAATTACACAAGGCATATACAATACAACTCTATTTGCATGAAATGTCTCAATTAGGCAAATCTATAAAGCAAGAAGAAAACTGTGATTGCCTAGGGCTGTGAAAGTTAGGGAAATTGGACAGCACACACCAATGATGGCAGGATTTTTTTCTGACATGATAAAAGTGTTATAAAATATGTTGTGGTGATAGTTGTACACCTCTTATTATACTGAATTATATGCTTCAAATGGCTAAGATTGCATGGCATATAATTATATCTCAATAGGTTGTTATAAAGAGAAAAGAACCCCCAAATCCAATATAGTAAGGCTCTAATTTACCCCAAAATTCTTATTTCATACATGGTTAAGCATCCATCTTTACTTATGTATTTGTGCCTATAGTTTCATTTATTTGAGAGGTTGAGGCAGGAGTTTGGGAAGGTCTGGGCAACATAGAACCTTAACTGGAAAAAAAAATCAATTTAAACCTTGTGATGATGGTAATACATTAGTTTTCTGGTATCCTACCTATACAAATATATTTATTCTCTCTCTTGTATCTAACAAGAAGGTGAGCACTAGGACTCACAGGGCAGAGATGGAGACAGAGTGGATATAGAATTCTGGGTATGTATTGCTTTATTTTTAATTTCCCCCCACACCTCCCCTTTATCATGGGTAGTAGGGGCAGAACAGGTTCTCACTATGTAGCCCAAGCTAGCCCCAAACGTAACAATCTTCCTGCCCTAGCCTGCCAAGTGCTAGGATTACAGGCATATAGACTACACCTAGGCAAACGTGCTTGTTTCAAAATTATTGTTATTAATGACCAGTGAACTTCAAAATCTACAAGGCATACAATTTGAATTAATAACAGTAATTCATTAAAAAAATACTTACCCCAGATCTGTAAGTGGAGGTTTATCTCTCCCTCTTTTATAGCACAGGTAAATCTGGGGTCCCACAAGACTTCCATTATTGAGATCTGCTGATAATCCAGTTGGGGTAACATCGATGCACATGTAATCCCGTGGCACCTCCTCCCCAAGGGATTTGATGATAACAGAAACATCTGTGATGGGTTCTTTTGGTTTAGCCACTTTGTGACAGGCATCATTAAAGTGAATTTCTTCTTCAAGAGGCTTTGAAACGTCAGTTAAGCCTGCTACAACAAAGTAGTCAGCAACACGAGGCCCCTTGTCCTCAATCATCTTCCATGACAAAGTTTACATCTAAACAAAAAAATAAAAGATCTTATTCTATAATCTGCCCAGTCAGAAGTACAAATCTACAAATACGCAAGTTCTGTTCACACCAGTACAGAAATGAAAAACATGCCTTTTTTTATTATAAAACTAATGCAGGAATTTCCAAGTTTGCTATCAGGGAGACCTAAATCGTTGAAGTGGATAACAACACCACCACCAACAGCCCTTTAAACATATAGATAAACCTTAAAAATATAATGTAAGTTCCTATAGTATCAAAACATTGAGGGAACCAAACACCAGAATCCAATCTATAAGCTAATGTGGAGTAAGAAAATCTGTTATCTCCTCAATAACCAAGGAGTCGTGGTTTAAAAGGCAGTAAAAGGGCAGGAACATGGCTCAAGAACCAAATCAGACAGGAACTAGAATGGAGTCACTCATAAAAACCCAAAAGCTCCAAATGAGTAGACTATTGTTTGAAGAGCTGGTTTAACCCTACCCATTGGGCTCGGGGTAGCTCAGCGGCAGAGCATGTGTGCGGCCTGAATCCAACCCGAAGCCCGGGAACAAAACACTCCCTATCCACTGACACCAGGACAGAATGAAGTTTGTCTCAGTGCATCCCCAGCCTCTGCTGCAGAAGATTCTAGAGCTTGAACTTAAGCCATTTTTAAGGTTCCAGGAAGCTCTGACAGGGACTAGTGATACCATATAGCACCTGTCTTACATCAGTCTTGGTTATAAAAGGGAAAGAAAAGGATTTTAAGATCAAACAAAGTAGGTATACATACGACATAGCCTCTTTTTCACAGTTACCATCTATTTGACATACAGGGCACAGAGATGACTATAGTATATATTTTATGTATGCAGAAAGGGAAATACTAAAGTTAGTAGTCATTTGCTTAACCCCAGGATTCCCAAAAGAGCACCTGAACAATAAACCCTATTTTACCACCTAATAACTAGAAAACTCCACATGTTCTAGAAAATGCCAGTTCAAAGTTAACAACTTTTCCTGAGGGTAAAACCCTCTACACTGGACTGAGGAGTCAGCTCAGTGGGTAAGGTACCTGCAGTGTAAGTGTGATGACCTGAGTTCAGATCCCCAGCACCAGGTGAAGGTGATAAAAATATTATTTTATAAAATCCTTTTAAAAACTAATAAAATATTGTATTAAATTTATATCTCTGTAGCTAGTATTTCACTTATTTTATTTTATTTTTTAATTTTCATTTATTTTTGGTTTTTCACAACAGGGTTTTCTCTGTGTAGCCTTGGTTGTCCTGGACTCACTTTGTAGACCAGGCTGGCCTTGAACTCACAGAGATCCACCTGCCTCTGCCTCCCAAGCGTAGGGAAGCACCACACTGGGCTTTAAAATGTTTTAAAGCATAAGACACTTTCACAGGTTTTTCTTTCTCCTCACCCCACCAGGGTCTCACTATGTAGCTCTAGCTTTCCTGGAACTTACTATGTAGACCAGGCTGACCTCGACCTCATAGAGATCCACTTGCCTCTACCTCCCAAGTGCTGGGATTAAGGTGCACGCCACTATGGAAGACACTGCTAGTGTTTCATAGAAGATATATATTTGTACCTCAGTAAAATTCAAGACCAGGCTAAGTAGTCTAATATCCTAAAGTGCCAAGGATGGGAGGCAGCAGCTTGCAAAGAACAAGGCAAGTACTCTGCCACTAAGACAGATGCAATCCCCAGCCCTAATATTTCACTTTAAGTGGAGTCTATTTTCTGTGAAAATAGAAATCAAGAAGGATGTGTACTCTGTTCATAAGAAACACAAAATAACTAAGTTGGAAAGCCATTACGAAAAGGTTCTTACCCAATCAGCGACTGATGGAGATTGGTTTGTTTCTCTCCCTTTCAATCTCTGGCCAATCCAGATGCTTTTTACTTCTTATCTCACTCCATTAGGTCAAAGTAGGTAAGCATGTGCTACCCAGATTGCCTCTAAAGAAGAGGTGAGAGTGAAAATCTGAAGGAATCTCTCTCTCTCTCTCTCTCTCTCTCTCTCTCTCTCACACACACACACACACACACACACACACACCATATATATTAAATTTATGAACACCTAAAGTTTTGCAAAATTAGTTAACTACCAATGCCAGGTACACACTTGTGACTCCAGCTTACAGGGAGTTGAGAATTATGAGTTTGAGATCTGTCTAGGCTATTAAAAACAAGTATCAAGCCCGACATGATGGCACACGCCTTTAATCCCAGCACTCGGGAGGCAGAGGCAGGCAGATCGCTGGTGAGTTCCAGGCCAGCCTGGTCTACAAAGTGAGTCCAGGACAGCCAAGGCTACACAGAGAAACTTTGCATTGTTAAAAAAAAAAAAAGTAACTACTACTGAAATTTCCAGATATGATCGATAACCACACTCAGACTTATATATGGAAGTTGTCAGTGCCACAATGGAAGAGATGATTAAATCAACTGTAAGAAACTTTCTCCTGGATTTGAACTCACAATCCTCCTGCTGTGTTTTCCTGAGCACTGGGGTTTCAGACAGTGAATTTTCCTCCCTCCATGATACAGCTTTCATCACCTTTCAATACATTATTTTATAACACCTGATAAAGTTATCACATAATAAGTATATCCCAAATACTTAAAGTGCTGGCAAATTAAAATTTCAGTGTTTAACACAGAAAAAAGCCAACTGAAAAAAATCAGTGAAAAACAAAAACTACTCACACATTACTGAAGTTTATGTTGGAAAGAACAGCTCCCAGCTGTGTCAATTCTTCAGGCCTCGGGATTTAAGAAATACTGTATCAAAAAGAACAGGAACTGAGGTTATTTAATTCTGATAAAACATTCCTCCTAATATATCTGTGGATACTTAAAGATCTACTACTAATAATTTTACAATAAATTTCAGCTTCTTTAAAAAACACATTTTAGTCAAGAACAGATACAGACTTGAAAAGAAATAGACATATTGGAGGAAGAATGAGAGAAGAATAACATATAGTACAAAGGTACATGTGTGCAAAAGCCAGGGAAAGGAAATAATTTTAAATGCTTGTTCCGAGGGCACTTATGTGCAGTGTCTCATTCATAAGGCAAAAATACCTATTTAAGACAATTTAAAAGTAGGCTCAGAGAAGTTCCTATACATGTTTCAAATTAAGTCCAATGTTCAAAAGATGTTTTTCCTTTATTACAATTTTTTTTTAAGATTTATTTTTATTTATACAGTGTTCTGCCCACATGTGCACCTTCCCGCCACAAGAAGGCACTGGGTCTCATTACAGATGGTTGTGAGCCACCATGTGGTTGCTGGGAATCAAACTCGGGAGCTCTGGGAGAGCAAACGGTGTTCTTAACCTCTGAACCCTCTCTCCAGCCCCCCTTTATTACAAACGTTTAAAACTATCTTACTATAACTGGCATGTCAATCCTTAACAACAGATACGATAGGGATAGGATAAAAAAAAACCAAAGTTGGGCTAGGAATGTTGTTCAGTGACAGAGCACTGACCCAGTCAACACAAGGTTCCATTTCTAGCCCTACAGAAAGACAAACAAGAATCCCAAGCCTTTGGTACAAAATGAGAAGCCATTCTGTGTGGTGGGACTCAGCACGTCACTGTCATACTTTCTTTAGATTGAGCCAACTAGTGGGCTGTAGTTATGAATGAAGAAAAGGTTGTCTCACGGATAAAGTTCTGGGTACAGCAGTAGGCTGCTAACAGTAGTTTCATAATGCTGGAAACACACAGGAAATGAGTTTTGAGTCAGCTGGGCTTCTAGCACAGTCCCTTGACCCCAGTATTATGTGATGGTCCCCCTGTACTCTCTTAAGCCTTCCTGGATCAAGAAAGACTAAGACCAACAACCCTTTCAGAAGAAATTGTTTTCCTCCTTCCTTGTTCTAGGCCAGTGGGGTTTAGGAGTGTGATTTCTCAGTGCCTTCTACAATGTTCCTTCCTCAAGGTGGG